>NC_051334.1:16562958-18053328 GCF_015220235.1 Choloepus didactylus | reverse complement strand
TAAATTAATTTTTGCTGGCTTTTAAAAAAAAATTTTAAACCACAAGAAAAAAGCATCTTTTTTGGCGTTAAGCTAGGTTTAGCCCAGTTCCTGAAGCACCTCAGGGTTGGTTTTTATGAGGGCTACACGGTGTGGGTGTAACAGTTTTCCTTGCACCTGGCCTTCTCCAGTGGAGACAGAAAGAGGCTTTGGTTATTTGCGGTGTCATGGGGGTGGGAGTGGGGGCAGGGCCTGTAGAATTAGAAAGGTTTCTTTCCAGTGCCAAGGAAATATTTGCCAGCTTTCTGGCCCAACTTTTTGAAAGTAATAGTTTGGGTCATACAAGAGAGTACTTTGGTTAAATTCTTCATTAAGAAAGAGAGACCTGATGTTGTCACAAACATTGGGACTGGCAGTTTGATGTGCTGAGCCCTCAAGCATGGGACTTGCCCTTATGAAGCTCATTACCACAAAGGAGAGTCTAAACTTGCATGTAGTTGTGCCTAAGAGTCTCCCCCTGAGTACCTCTTTGTTGCTCAGATGTGGCCCTCTCTCTCTCTAACTGAGCCATCTCGACAGGTGAACTCGCTGCCCTCCCCACTACGTGGGACCCGACTCCCAGGGTTGTAAATCTCCCTGGCAACGCAGAGTATGACTCCCGGGAATGAATGTGGACCCGGCATCGTGGGACTGAGAGTATCTTCTTGACCAAAAGGGGGATGCAAAATGAGACGAAATAGTTTCAGTGGCTGAGAGATTCCAAATGGAGTCGAGAGGTCACTCTGGTGGACATTCTTATGCACTATATAGATAACACCTCTTAGGCTTTAATGTATTGGAATAGCTAGAAGTAAATACCTGAAACTACCAAACTCCAACCCAGCAGTCTGGACTTCTGAAGACAATTATATAATAATGTAGATTACAAGGGGTGACAGTGTGATTGTGAAGACCTTGTGGATCACACCCCCCTTTATCTAGTGTATGGATGAGTGGAGGAATGGGGATAAAAACTAAAGGACAAATGGGGTGGGATGGGGGGATGATTTGGGTGTTTTTTTTTCACTTTTATTTTTTATTCTTGTTCTGGTTCTTTCTGATGTAAGGAAAATGTTCAGAGATAGATTGTGGTGATGAACGCATAACTATGTTATCATACTGTGGACAGTGGATTGTATACCATGGATGATTGTATGGTGTGTGAATGTATTTCAATAAAACTGAATTTAATAAAAAAAAAAAAAGACAAGGGAAAAAAAAAACTGAACTGAGAAAAAAAAAAAAGAGACCTGGTTGTTTTTTGAAAAGTAAGTTCTCTACCCCACCCCCACCCCCGCCTCCACCCACCTAATTCTGGGAATGCATAACTCATGGATGCTTTATTTTGAGATGGTTCCATGCCCTGTCCCTTTTAAATTTGGAAATATGCAATATTATCCCCAGAATCCTACATCGCAGAAAAGCTTTACGATATAGAAAACAATTGATTCCCCTTTAAGAAGTTCTAAGATGAAAGTGGGGCTGCTTGGCAAAATAGATCTCAAAGTCATCTATCCCTCTCAAAAGTTATGCTTAATAAGGCTCCAAAAACTGAAATGACATTTTAATTTCGTTTTTCACAAATCAGAATGTTTTTTGGTTTCCATTAGAGTGGATGCAGGTGGTACTAAAGCAAAATTCCTACTGAATTGGGCAAATTCGGTACTGGAGCAAAATTTTGCCCACTGAGATGGGCAAAACGAGGTTTGAGGCAGGCCACAAGGAGTTAATGCTTGGCTGGCATTATTCTTAAACAAATTGCTGGCCTGGCCCAGCGGTGGCTTCAGTGCAGTAGCCTGGAGTTTGCTCTTCAGCCACTGCGAACGCTCCTGTGTAGTGGGGAAGCACGTGTGCCTGGGTTTGGGGGGGGGTCCCGTTGACTGCAGTACAGAAAGCCCCACCCCACCCCCCATTCGGTGGCTCTCCAGGAGCACTGAGGCGTGGCGGCGCAGGGGGGTGCTGGGTGGCTCATTTTGTATTCCGTCCTGACGCCGCCGACGCTCTGCGTGAACTGGGCAGGAGCGGCTAGAGGCGATGATGCGCCGGTCCCTGGAGCGGACGCAGCAGCTGGAGCTGAAGAAGAAGTGCTCCTGGGGAATCGTGCAGGCTGCCGGGCAGGGAGGACGCGAAGGTGAGTGAAGGGGCTGTGCCTGCATTGCGGGGGTGCGGTGGGGATCTGGGGAATCCTTTGCACAGATTTAAGGGGACCTTCCCCAGATGCGATGTTTAAGCCTGCCAGGCTTCCTGTGTATGAATTTCTCACGAAGGGCGGCGTCTTGCTGGCAAACGGTTGATACAATACCTGGGCTTTCAGGAGAGCAAAATGCCAGAACGCTAACAGAAAAAGCAAAGAAACAGAATGCAGTGCCTGGTTGAACACCACCTGGCAGGCCAGGGATGCCCATTTCAGGGGTGGTGAGTGGCAGTCGGCTGTCACCGCTGGAAGGGCTGGAGACCCAAGGCAGCAGTTGCCAGCTAAAAGGGCTGGGCGGTTCCCCCCTCCTCATCATTAATTTTTGTTGCCCTTTCAATTCTGTTTCAAGGTGACTTATTTCCTTATCCAGTTCATCCTCACCATTAAATTTTCAAATGTTTATTTGAATGTATGGATTGTTCCTACTCTCTATAGCTTTCCCTTTCTTTAGTGTCTTGCTGCATTTCGAGAATCTCAGCATTCTGTCATGCGGGAGTTGTCTGCTAGCTCATTCTGAGAGCATATGGGTTTAACTAAATTCCTAGGATGGATTCTTGACTTTGCTGTTTTTTGCTTTTAACTTTTTGACAAGGAATACACTTTTTTTCTTTTTTGTGTTTTCTTTTTTGAGACGTCAACAACCCACTTTAGTTACTTTTTCTACTTTCCTCATTAAAAACTAAAAGCCAACAAAAACTTGGGTCTTTTTTTTTTTTTCACCTCTCTGTGCTCTGATTTTTTTGCTGTGTCGGTGAATCAGAAAATACCCCACCCCCTCCTCTAGGTTTAGCAGCCAGCACCCTTCCTCCGGACCCAGGGACCACTGCCGCCGCTGCCGAGTCCACCAACGGTATATCCGATCACTGTTCTGACCACTCTCCTCCATCACCAACTTGTCTGTCTCGAGCGCTTTTACAATTTATTTTGTAGTCTGAACAGTTGTTAACTTTTTTTCTAGAGATGTGAATGACATACCTGTATTTCTTTGTTCCTTTGTCATCATGGAGCTGTGCATGCTTTACATCTTTGTGCAGTGGAGGCATTTCATCCTTGGCTCACTAACTTCTGCCTCAAAAATCTTGTCAGTGTTTGACTTTTGTGCATTTAGATCTTTAACACTCTCATTAATCATCTGTTTTAGGCATTAAGTAGCAGGGGGCTCAGATCACTTTGGGTGATCAAAATGTTAATCATACAGAGTCCAAATGGAAAGCTTGTCCTTGGTGTGAATGTTGATGGATTCCTAGAGAGGGGTTGGAAAGGAAGTAGTAGGGAGTTTAAATGCAAATTTTCATCAGTCCTAACACTAGGAACCTAAATATGTAAATAGCTTGGCTTTGGTCTTGATTTCTGATAGGCTTTATTTTGTAGATACAGACTTGGGAAATTCTTATGGTCTAGATCAAGAATAGAACTCACAAATCTTTGCTCCCATTTCAGAATGACTTTAGAAATTCAACCCATCTTCTGCTGGCAAAGGCAAACAAAAAAGATCTAAAAGGGGTGCAATATTTACCAGCAGTGCAGATGGTCAGATTACAGCAGTAGGAATAAATATCCATGGTTTCCAGCATTCCTTTCACAAAGAATAATCATTATTGGTGTTGCTTGGTAGCAGAGAGCTTGCTGCATGGCCCAGTTAACTGTAGTATCAACACCTCTCCACCCCCCACCCACCCCCACCCCGCATAGAAGTGCAAGTAGAGTTGAATACTCGCCCACTGGGAAATCAGCATCCAGGGCTTCAGGCACAAAGTTTAAGGGCCCCAGAAATCTCAGCAATCAAGATAAAATAATATTTTAGTGCAGTATTTTAAAAATATAATAATGCAGTAGTTTTAAGAACATAAAAATATGAAAAAAAATATTTTAAAGTAATGCAAGATAATCCATGATGAACTTTTGTTCAGATTTCTAAAGACCAGTGTCATGCTGAGTCATATTGGAACCTGAGGCAAAATAGAAAACACACACCCCTACATTCATAGTTTTATGTATTTTTGAATTTTGTAATTTTTTCCCAGATCATTAAAGTAGTTGAAAAATTATTGAACAATAGGTATATTAAAACTCACATCATTTCAAGTTTAAATATTTTATTTGTACCCAAACAGAATTTATTATAATTTTATTTCAGAATTAATGAAAACTTAGTTAAGATTGTCACTTGGCCAAGAGAAATTGTCAGACGTTGCAATCTTCTCGGTTGAAAATGAGATGATCATAGAAGTAGATTTTAGAAATGGAGTTGCTTCCATTCAAGCTAAGGGCACACAGTTTTCCTTTGGCCTCAGGCTCTGAGGTGGGCACAGGCAGCAACCTCTTAGTTTGCTGCAGTGGTTCATTTCAGAAACCAGTCAAAGACAATGTCTGGAAAATGAGAACACCAAAACCCAGGGTCATGTTTTACAATCCTGACCATCAACACTCAAAGCATTTGAGAAAGGGCCGTTTTGACCCCATCTCTTGATAAGAGGAAGAAACGAAGGTTATTCTACTTCAAATACAGCTCCTTCCATACAAAGTACATCCCTCTCCAACCTGAGCTACAGACAGCAGAGAAAGTCCAGTTTCAGAGCACAGTCGCAATCAGACTGTAGGACATTTTCCAGTGGCGATTTATCTCCATGTGGTCTGAATATACTTAAAAATCCCTGGACATAAGGAAATGCTTCACTGGGGGATTAGCATGGCTTTTATTAAAATTGAAGAGACACTCTTGCTCCAGACCAATCGCTGCTGTAGCCTGGGCCTTTCCAAATCAGGATAATTAGCTATCAGGGTAATGGAAGCACACGTGCTGGGCTGCCACGGTTTAGGAGGTATGTGGGTGAGGATGGCTGGGTGGGATATACGCTTTTTGGGCTACTGTGGCGGAAATACCAATGTCCTTAATGCATTTCTCTGCAGCATGTGACAAGCTTTCAACATCAATCATGAATTTGCCAAAGCCAACAGAGCCTCCCATGAGTAAATGCCTGTCTTCATCCACCGTGGCAATACCCTATTCCCCAGACCGAGGCAAGTGAACACGGAGAACTGCTCTCTCCCCAGCAGTTTACTTCTGTTTTACTTTTGGCCTTTGTGAGAACCCCCTCTTGCACCTTCTGCAGATACCATTGTCCTGAAGTTGTGGTCTGAATGTGAGAGCCCCAGAGCCTTGCTAAGGGGACTTTAGAAAGTGGTGCACTCTTTGAGCCAGGTTGATCCTGATTAGGGACAGGAATTTAATGACATTCTTCCAGTCTGAAAGAGAATGTTCCATTTTCCACAATGCATGAAGGAGTTGTCCTGCCCAGGAATTAATTGACCAGTGGGCAGATGTGACCATTAAAAAAAGCAAATGCCCAGTTATACAATGCGGCTTATTAGCCAGAAAGAGCAGAACTGATGACTCAGAGTTACATGGGAGATTTCACAGTGAATAAAACCGGGGCTCTGCAGTTGTCATGGCTTGGAGGCCTGCCCACTTTTTCAGTGAAAACAGAGGCCCAGAACTAGTATGAGGCCTTTAAGGGGAAAAGAATGGGCAGCCTTTCCGGGTCCTCTGTTTCGAGGTGGGCGATATGTATAGGTGACGTGCCATTTTGAGACACTGAATAGATGGAACCCCTTCCGTGTGGTAAGTGTTGTAGGGCACCTTTCCTAGAGGCTTAGGAAGCTGCATGCATACCTTTCAGAGTATGTAGGTTAAGGGCGGGCGGGAGGGAACCTCTCCCAGAGGTAAATGTGTGGAGGTAAATGTGTATTTTAAAAGCACTCTTTTCAGAAGTGTCAGGTTCCATGGAGTTATTAACACAAACAGGCATCACCTGGGGGCAAGGAGGAGGGTCTTGAAGGGGCCAGTGTGCCTTCCTGGGTGTTTCTCCCTGGCCCTGACCTTGCCCTCCCATCACAGAGGCGTGCTGCGGGTGTCACAGGCCCCGGAAGGGTCATGATGCTGCTTATCTCTGAGGCATTTCCTGGGTCATCACTGGAAACACTGACTTACCTAAGAGCTGGACGAGAAACCACCTACACACTCTTAATTCTATGTAGCTGTTTCAGTAGCGAGTGTATTCCGTATGTTTTTCATTAATTCACGTGGTTACAAATTGATGTTCAATTTCTTTTTCTGCATTGATTAATACATAGAGATGTCACTCAATTGTTAAACATCGACAACTGAATTATCTGCTTGTGGATTCTAAATTGAAATTTTTTCATCCAAACATCATGCACTAGCTAGTGAGTACCCAAAGAATACAAAGTAATTTATTAGAAAAGTTAACCCATTGCAATGCAATACATTCCAAAACCATAGAAATGACATTTCAGTTCCTGAATTTTAGATTATGAATACTTTCTTCCATTAAAGCTGATAATCAGTTGACTATTTTTGTGTGCTTCTCATTTAATTGTTGCCCTTATTTACATGGAAAAGGTATGGGGTATGCCTTTTAATACTATTTTAAGACTGCATATTTCATTAACCAAGTCAGTGTGTTGTGAAATATTTCTTAACAGAGGACTTAAAGCCAGTGTTTTGTAGAAGTGATATTTTTTCAATATTAGATCTACTTGGTGAGTAAATGGGTTCTTGAGCTCATATTCCATCTTGGGAGGTGGGTGAATTCTCTTAGGATGATATAGGTCCCTGTACTCTAGTGGAATATTCCATAAATTCCAGCACTCCAAGAGAATTAATGTGCCTTTCCAAATGCTAAGTGATTCATCATTTGTTTTCTTTTACTGTGATGAACTTCAAAGTCATCCTTTGCTAGAATGTTTCTAATTTATTTTCCACATTTTAATTTGCATCACGCATTGTGTTGTTATAGACATTTGGTTTTTATTTTGTTTTAATTTTGCATTTTTAAACTTTCATTGATTCCATCCCTCAGCTCATCACATGCCCCTTAGTTCCATGGAAGCCTATCTTGTTATGCGACTGTTGACACCAACACAGGCTTCTTTAGCCAGAAGCAGAAGTGCGCTTATACTCTCTGAGCAGTCCAGTGACTCAGGTAAAAGAGGCCACGCTGGTGACACAGAAGAACTTGCCCGAAAGGGTGGTGATCGGCCTTTGAGTTATTCTCCAATTTTTACCTTTTGCTTCCCATTTCCCAACTTTGTGAGATGTCACCAACAGTTAATAATAATAGTGTTTTGCTATTACTATGTTTCTTTTCTTTTAAGTGTCCCAAAGGTAAGTTAACTATTTTATGTTGAGGGTATGTGAATTAGGAAGACTCCTGCTTGATGGACTATGGAAGTTAGCAGCCTTTTAAATTTTTTTGGAGATGGTTTAGCAAAGTAGCCTGTAGTAGACCAGTCTCTGGTGTCCTACAACCAGCTTGCCCTCTTACTAGCTCTGTTATTTTGGGAAATTTAATTAACTTTTCTAAGCCCCAGCTTCCTCATCTATAAAATAGAGTTACTTTAAATTGTCAGGAGGGTCAAATGAGATAATGCATATAAATGAAATAGCACAATAATCGGCAGAGAGTAAGAGCTCAACAAATATCTAGAACCTTGCTACTCAAAGTGTGGTCAATGGATCAGCCACATTGGCATTCCCTGGGAGCTTGTTTTCTCAGGCACCAGCCCAGGCCTGTACATTAAAGTCTGAGAAACACTGGACAAGACCATCAAAGCCCTTCCCTTATCAAAGCAGATTGCCTCATGCGTGGATGTCAAGGTTAATGAGGGTTGGCACTCTCTCTGTAGACAGGCAAGTCCATGTCATGTAAGGTTAGGCCTGGTCTCAGTTCCTGAGATAGTGTATTCAGTGAGAGGACATATAAATGGCATGTAAACCTAGACCTAGCAGTAGCTGCTTCCAAATAGTCGTGTTGTTTCTGCAAAGAAGACATACAAATGGCCAATAAGCACATGGCAAGATGCTCAATGTCATTAGGGAAATACAGATCAAAACCACAAAGAGATATCACTTCATACCCACAAGGATGGCTAAAATTAAAAAAGATAGACAATACTGAATATTGGCGAGGATGTGGAGAAACTGGAACCCTCTAAAATTGCTTGTGGGAACGTAAAGTGGTGCAGCCGCTTTGGAAAAGAGTCTGGCAGTTTCTCAAAAGGTTAAAGATAGAGTTACCATGTGGCCCAGCAGTTTTACTCCTAGGCGTAGAGTCAAGGGGATTGAAAACATATGTCCACACAAAAATTTGTACGTGAATATTCATAGCAGTATTATTCATAGTAGCCATAAAGTGGAAGCAATCCTAATGTCCATTAGCAGATGAGTGGATAAGCAAAGTGTGGTCTATCCATACAATGGAATGTTGTTCAGCCATAAAAAGGAATGAAGTACTGATCCCTGCTACAACATGGACGAACCTTAAAAACATTATGCCAAGTAAAAGAGGCCAGACACAAAAGGACAAATATTGTATTAGTCCACTGATGGAAAATGTCCAGAATAGGCAAATCCATAGAGACAAAAAGTAGATTGGTGGTTGTTAGAGACTGGGGGTTGGTATGGGGAGTGACCACTTATTGGGTATGGGGTTTCTTTTGGGGATGTTGAAAATGTTCTGGAATTAGACTGTGGTGATAATTGCACGACTTTGTGAATACACTAAAGACCATTGAATTGTACACTTTAAAAGAGTAAATTTTATAGTATATGAATTGTCTCTTAATTTTTTTAAACCCTGGGAAGTAGGAAGTATCCCCATTTTGAGAATAAGAAATGTGTTGGGAGGTCCCTAAGAGGGTCCCTTTGCTAGGAGGATTCGTAGGACTCAGCGTCTAATCATACACGTGGCTATGATTTTTTGCAGTGAAAGGATACATGACAAAGTCGGCAAAGAGAAAAACTGTACGGAGTGAAGTCCAGGGGAGAGCAGGTGCAAACTTGCAGAGTCCTCTCCCAGTGGAGTCACACTCAGCACATTTAATTCCGCCCCCCAGCAACTAGCTGTGACAACACATGTGCAATGTTGCCAACTGGGGAAGCTCATTAGAGACTCAGTGCCCAGGGTTTTGTTTTGTTTTGTTTTAATTGGGGGCTAGTCATGTAGGCACCCCTGCCTGGCAGGTACCCAAATTCCAGGCTTCCAGAAGAAAAGCAATTGCTCAGGATAAACGATATTGTTTGTATAAACAGTCTAGGCCCAGGGAGCCATTCTTTTCAGTTATAGGGGTGGGAACCCTTTTGAAATCAAAGTTCCCAGGTGCCAACCAGGGGCCGACCTTGCAAGCATGCCATTCTGAGGTTAGCAGTCAGGCCTGCTGTGTTCGCTCTTTTCTGCACAAGGAAATTGAAGTTGGGAGGCTGAGTAACCTGTCCTGAGTGCTAGGTCGGTCTGGCTCCAAAGCCCAGACTTTTAAGCTCTGGAATGAACTTGACTCTTGAGCATTGAATGTGAGAGCCTTTTTATGATAGTATCTGTTCTGTGTACAGTAGAAAAAGTGTGATTTTGAGAATGTGGATCACCCATGTCACATTTTAACAGAAATCTGTTCTTCCCAACACTTTGCTTCCCTACTTTTTCTGTCTGTGTCCCCTGTCTTCTCTGGCTGTTACACTGTAACTCTCTAGTATTCCATACCTGTCCTCGTATAGCTCCTGCTGGTCCTCTTAAATCTTCCTACAAGTCTTCGCCCACCCAAAATGCTGAGAGGAAGAAGGCCACATCTACATCTGGTGTAGGAGATGTAGGAAAAGGAGCCCCAGCAGGAGCAGAGGCCTCTCTGGTAGGTTAAAAACCCACTCACTCATACCGCTTCGGACTGTGATTTTTCTGACAATGTAATCAATCACTTCCTGTGCTGGACCTGGGGGTGCAGTGGGTCTGTATTTCCATTGATCTTGAGGGACTGCTCAAAGGGCAGATTTGGTTTAAAAGTTCACCCAACTTTTGACAATCATTAAAGTGTTTGCACCCTCCTGATTTTTAGTGCCTTGAAGAAAATTCCTAAAGACCTTGTCCTTGTTATAGCCTGCCCTCCAGAGGATGGAGGTCAGAAGGAATGTTCCAAGTGTCCCCTTCCTGCTTCGTTAAGGATGCCTGATTCTGGGCCAGTCTTGCCTGTATGGGTAACTAGAACTGAGATTCTAGGTCAGCTTTCATCTGCAACAGTGGCCTCTAAACTTTTTTGATGGCATGCTGACACCATCAGTAACACGAATATTGAGCAGGTACCCCCCAGTGCTTGTATACTTTTTAGAAATTAGGCATACCCTACTACTTAGGTTAGTTATCAATTGCTATATAACAGATTACCCCAAACCTTAGCAGCTGATCATCTCACAGGTTCTTTGGGTCAGAAATTAGGAATGGTTTAGCTGGGCAGTTCTGGCTCAGGTTCTCTCATGAAGGTGCAGTGAAGACACCAGCTGGGGCTGCCATCATCTGAAGGCTTGACGGGGGCTCTTCTAGAATGACTCTTTAGGATGGCTCGCTTGCATGGTTGTTGGCAGGAGGCCCCCATTCCCTGCCACATGGGCCTCCCCATAGGGCTGATTGGGTGTCCAAATGACATGGCAGCTGGCTTCCCCAGAGTGAGCGATCTGAGAGAGAAAAAGCAAGGAGGAAGCCACAGGGCCTCTTATAAACTTGTCTCGGAAGTCACGCACCATCACCTCCAATGTAGGCTGTTCATTAAAAGCAATTCTCTAAGCCCAACCCATACTCACACGAGGGGAATTAAACTCAACCTGTCAAAGGGAAGAGAATCAAAGAATGTGTGGACGTATTTTAAAACCACCGCGTTATTCTACCATTGGGCATTTTATAATACTGTATTTATTTTTTGGTATCGAGTATAGCCTTGAGGGTCTCAAATGAGAAGTGACTATTTCAGAATCCGGGGTTTTACTATAGGATGGATTACTATGGAATGGGGCCGATGTATGTGGCTGTGGGGCCAAGTGAGGATTTGCTGCAGCAAAGTGGGGTAAGCAGAGAAGGGCACTAACCTTTGTGGAACACCTGCTGCCTGCAAGACACTTATGTCCATGCCCTTCTGACTGTTGAGGCAGGAGTGATGAAGACTTAGGGGAATGGGTGGGGTTGGAGGAAGTAATTAGAGTCTCTGTTATACTATGTATTCTGTTCAAGGTCCACAGCTCTCTGTCTTGAACATTATAACTGCAACATTTTTACCCACCCATAATTTTTTTGCACTGATTGTATATCTTTATACTCTGCGGTTTCTGTATGTCCAGGACCATAATATGGTTCTGTCATTGGCTCTTTGCAGATAAGAGAGGAAAATGTTTGTATTTTGAGGCTGAAAGTTATTATTTCTTTCATTGGGTGACCTCAGTGTGACGACCTCACAATGCTTCCCTGCAGAGATTCCTGTTGTGTAAAACACCATAACTGTGTATTGATCCTCTGAAGGAAAGATATGCATCTGTTCCACTTGGGATATTTTTAGAAATTGTAGAAGTAGTGCTAGTCCTGGGCCTTGGCTACTCCCTTCTATATTCCCCTTACAGATGGAGAAGGTAAAGAGAGAGCAGCGAGCAGTTTCTTCCACGGGCCTCGGGTCCCCCCTGAGAAGATGTGACTTTCCAGCAGGCATTTCTAAGAGATCATCATCTCCAGTGACATCCAAGTAAGCATCTTTCCCCTTTTCCACGCAGCCTAAGTCAGTTTGGCGGGGGATATGCCTGATTCGGCTTTGTGTCTACTGGTTGGTCACCCATGGGACATTGTCAGCCACAAAAGGGTAAGTAGGAAAAATGGCTGAGTTTGAATTACCTGACCTTACTATCAGTGTACCTCCTGGATAGACAATGGGCCATTAAGAGATTTGTTGCCTGGGAAATAGAGGATTCTTATCAACCTGATCTATTCAGCAATTCTTTGCAGGTCCTTGAATTCTGTTTTGCTTTTCTGGCATTCTCCTTCTTTCTCCTCCAGTTTCATCTGGAGTGGAGTTATTGTATCATGCTTGTGCGCCTGCTCGTGCTCACTCACTCACTTGTTCACTCACTGAGACAGATAGTAAGACAGTAACAGAGAGCCAAGATCAACATTATTTTTTTAACTGAAACCAGAATATATCTATTTTTGATAATCAAGTAAACTGACCAGTGAAACCATGTAACTGAAAAACAATTTTGCACTAACTGCGTGACCTCTGTTTTAGGACATTAAAATATTTTACCGATAGTAACTGACAAGAGTAACACAGTAGAATGAAAGCCTCTTCAGTTGTATTGAATTGAGAAATGTGATTTCATTTGGGAAAATAGGAAAGTTTTTATAAGTAACCATATAAAGCTTGTTTAGTGCATCAGTTTGGTTCAGAGAACATAGGATAAAACCCAAAGGTAATGAACACTTGGGAGTTTGTTAAAAATATTTCAAGGTGGCATCAGCTCTTATTTCTAATATGTTGCTTTCTGATAGAGATTTTTTCTCTATTATTTCGCTCAAAGATCACTATCATTTTTGTAGACTATTAATACCTGTTACTGATGTACCTGTTCCCCATAAGGAAGATCCTTTCATGGCAAATCACTGAATTAATAGCATCTTGGTTTCTTTGAAAGTTCATTGCCTCCTGGCTGTGCCCATCTTCCTGCCTTTGGCTCTGGTGCTGATCTCTTGCAATCTCTTCAAGTCTGTTAGGTGGACTATGTGAGCTCTATTTCTCTTTGTCTTATTTCTGAGCCTTTTCAGCTTCCATCCTGGTCATGTCTGTGGTGTTAGTTTGGGACATTTACATTAACAGAAAGAAAAGCCTCCTTCATGCTGGGGTTATTTCCCGATTCCACTCCTCTCTTGTCCTTGACACTGACTCGTGGCCCCTGTGTGGCTATTAGCTTGTCATCATCATCATCGTAAACTTCACAGAGATGACCAAGGGGGTTGCTGCCTTCTATAGAGATGAGAATTAGATTCTTGGAAACAACCTCCCAGTCAGCTCTGTGCTGTTTCTTTCAAGTAGGAAATCTCAAAGAATATTGGGTTTCCAGAATTATTTTACATCTTAAAGGACACCTCATCCAAGTTTCAGAATAGCTTTCCCTACCCAAAGAGGTTTGAACAAAATCCTATATTTTTTTAATGCACTTCAATTTAGAGAGTTTTTTTTTTTTACTTCAACTGTATCTAAAACAGTAATTGGCCCATAGTAGATGCTTAATAAATATTTGTTGAATGAGTGAATGCATGTCACTGTGCCAGATGTGCCAGAAAATTGCAAAATGAGTGTGAATGGTCTCTATTTCACAGACCCCCACGCAAGGAGGGAGGGGAGACTTATCTACAGATGAGCACAGTACCAGGCCCAGTCCAAAGGCCTGCCCAGGTTCTCATCCCTCAGGACACAGCTCAGTCGTCGTCCTCTCCAGAACCAATCAGAGCTGAATTCACCCCCTCCTCTGTGCTCCTCTAGCCTCATGTGCATTAATTCATTCATTCATCCATTCAACAAATACCCATCAAGCACCTCCTCTCTATCTGGGGCTCTCCTGAGGGCTGAGGTGTGGGGATGAGGAAGGCAAAGGTCCCTGCCCTCATGGCACTTACATGGCAACAAAGAAGCAAATATAATGTCAGGGGGTTATAGTGCCCTGAAGTAAAATGAAACCAGGTAAGATGACGGGGTGGTAGAGGGGAGCCAGCTAGATAAGGTGGTTGGGAAGTCACCTCTGAGAGGGTGACATCCGTGCAGGGACGTGCATCACATGAGGGAGCGAGGCATGTAAACCCATGCCTTGTTGCACCCTGTTAGAATTTTATGTTCGCTTTGCCGTCTCCTGCTAGACTGACTGTCTCGAGGGTGGGGCCTGTCTTGATTGACCGTTGCACAATAGGTGCTTAGTATCTGTCTGTGAGATGAAAGCAAGAAGGGAAGGAGAACCTGGGGGTTGGGGGGCAGGAGTGGGATGGGCAGGCAAGTGTAGGAAATGCTAGGACAGAACTGGCCCAGGGACTTGGGCCTTTTACCACATCCTTCTTTCTTAGCCATTTGTCGGCTTACTCTCATGCTGATCAGTTCCTTACACATTCTCTCTTCTGGGCTGCGTGTTGCACTTGGGGAATTTTAAAAGGATGATGGATGCCAGCTTCTATACTGTACTGCAGAAGTATTCCTGCCACTTGAACACAGAGAAAGGAATAGAAAGGCCTTTATTTTCAGGGCATCTTGCATGTCATCTCAAATGCAGGCAGGAAATAGCATAGACTTTAACACAGCCAGACTTGCTTGTGTCCTGTCAAAACTTCCAGACTCATTCTCTCCTCCTCCTGGTACTTCTAAATCAGTATTGCCAACTTGAGAGATCTCAGGGAAGCAAACCTTTCTTGATTTTAAAATGTTCCCAATTAAAGATAATTTCTCCCTGGATGAAAATGAGTAGCTGAATCACACTGGGTATGGACCCATTCTGAGAAATGTGGGAACTCTAGTAGACAGTAAGTAAATTCTAAAAATCCAACCAAACTCCACAGCAGTGAAAAAGAGTGAATAGCAGCTGCTCACAGCCATGCAGTGGGTCCCAGGAACGTAGTGTGGAACGAAAAAAGCAAGTCGCCAAAGAATGCCAGTGGTGTGACAACTTTTATATTGGATGCCCAGATGTACAGAACTAAACAACGTGTTTTTAAGCATCTAAAGGTGGCAAATGATGTTTAGAAAAAGAAAATGGCAAACATAAAACTCAGGGCGGCAGTGGCCTCCGAGAGGGCTTGGGAACAGGGAGGGACACAGGCCATGGGAGATTCCCATGTAATGATGCTTGCTCAGTACACACTGAACGTTGAAGAAAGACAATACAAAAGAAACACGTTATTTATTATTTATTTATTGTTTATTTGTTCTTTTTATTTGATTTTTAAAATGGTATCATACTCAAAATCAGCCCCAACCAAAGTGGCATTTTTGACATTCCGTCTGTGTAGACCATGTCTGCATTTTAAAGCACAGTGGAAACGACGCAGCTTTGAAAAGGGGCTTAGTTAGCCCCTTTGAGCTCCCATCCCAGAGCCCAGATGGGTCATGCGATTAACGATCCCTTTTCCTGTGACCTCCTGAGCTCTGGCGGTGCTTTGTTCTCTTCCCTGATCTCAGATAAATTAAACCACTATTGGGTGGCTATGCATATTAATAGCATTGCTCTTTTAAGCATTTGAGTTTATTTTCATTGTTCACGTTGTCGGGTAGTTGCATGGGTTTTAGAAAACTAGCTTCAGCAACACTTTCAATGATATGGATGGAGCATAGCTCTCTTCCTGTAACTTGGAGAGAAGAAATCAAGCGTAGCCAAGTGGATTTGCCAGGGCGCGCTCTGCCCCTGAGTGTTGATGCTGTCTGTACTCCCTATTCTTCAGTGCAAGGTAGTCTTGAATGGTTTTATAGTCTTAAAAGTATATTCTCAGTCAGTTTGGTCATTATGACAGGTAATGTTTCAGTCATCTATTGCTACACTAACAAAACACCCCAAAATTCAGTGGCTTCAAACAACAATTTGCTATTAATTTTCACAGTTCTGTGAATTGACTTGGGCTCACTGGGCAGTTCTCACTTTGGGTGTTTTGTGCAGTTGCAGTCTGATGACAGCTGGGGTGCAGTCACCTGAGGACTCGACTGAGCTGGAGGTCCACGGTGGCCCATTTATGTGGCTCAGCTGGGGCTGTCAACCAGAGTGCCTACACGCCGCCTGTCCATGTGGCTTAGGATTTGCACAGCAGGGTGGCAGTAGCTGGGTTCCAAGAGGGAGCGTCCCCTGGGGCACAAAGCGGAGGCCACCAGGCCAGTTAAGAACTATGCCCTGAATTGGCACAGCATCACTTCTCTGCTGTACTTTGTTGGTCAGAGCAGTCAGGGCAGCTCAGACTCAGTGGGTGGGAGATACAAACTCAAAAAGTCATGTGACATGGCAGATATTGTAGTGGCCATCTTTGGAAAATGCAGTCGGCCAAAGATGACCACTTCCAGAGATAGTTCATAGCTGAGATCAAGTGTCTGTATCAGGAATCCAGTTTAATTTCACTTTATCATGCATTGGAAACAAAAGAGATATTCCACATGAGGGGAAGAAATCAAGATGACATTGCCTGGATGGCCCAGATTAAGTACCTCTCACTTTGTTCAGGCTCACAGGCTCCTGGAAGGCTCCTGGTCCAGCCCATTCCTTTAATGTCTGAGGACATTTAACTGATGAGTCCTGGGTGCCATTCTGGAAGGCATCTCTGGTGACTGTGTGAACTGGTTAGACCCTACCCTGACATGAGCACCGGGTGGATGAGTGCTCCCAGCACTGGCAGTTTCACTGTTATTTTTGCTACCACCATCATTCTCAATTAGTTTTTTTGTATTCTTATCTGTATACTTTCTTGAAAGGGAAAATTGAAAACATTAAGTGATACCCACTCCTCACAGTTACATTTATGTTCTCACCCAGCCCATAGTCCTATACTTGTTAGTCTTACCAGAGGATAGTTTGGTTTTAGATCAACCCTACAAAAGAATTGCAAAGCTACAACAAAGAATTCCTGTATTCCTTTTTTTTTTTTCATTTTTTTCCATTGTGTAGGAGCTTTTGCTGTATTAGTCTCATTCTTGCCTCTCACCCACTCACACACTCTCCCACTTTCTCTCCATAGACACACACACACGCGCGCGCGCGCGCGCACTTTCCACAAACCAATTGAAAATTACAGACATCATACCCTGTACCCCTAGGAATGAAGACATTCTTTTACATAACCACGATACAGTTACAGAACTCAGAAAATTTAACTTTGATGTAATATTATCACCTAATATACAGTCCATATTCAAATTTTGCCACTTGCCCCAATAAGGTCCTTTATAGCATTTTAGTTTCCTGGTCCAGGATCCCACACAGGATTCTACATGGCATTCATTTGTCTCATCTCCTTAGTCTCCTTTAATCAGGAATGGTTCCTTAGTCTTATTTTTCCTGACCTTGACAGTCTTGAAGAGCACTGGCCAGTTATTCTGAGGACTCTCCAGTTGGAGTTGGTCTGAGGTTCCCTTGTGATTAGGTTCAGGTTGTGCATTTGGGGAAGGAAAACCACAGAAGGGATGTCATGTCCTTCTTAGCTTGTTTCATTACTGGTGATTTTGGCTTTGATCCCTGGGTAAAGGTGGTGTCCACCAGGTTTCTCTGGTGTAAAATCGTTTATTTTCTTCTCAGAAAGTACTAAAACCTTGACCATGAACATAAATGTTTCAGAATATTGGCTGAGCTGTTCTGATGAGGCCATCCGATCAGTGGTCTGTACTCACCATCCCTGGAGTCAAGTGGCTTTAGGGAAAATAGAAGTAGATTCCAGGAGATGGAGGGAAGAGTCCTTTTGGGTTCTGCTTTACAGTAGATGCCCACACAGGTGCACAGCACCCGCTCCTGAGAGTCTTTCTGGCTGCTCCACTTTCAGAAATGTCTGTTCATCTTTTCTACCAGTCGTGGAATCCCCAAAGGTTATATATAATCCTTCCTTATGCTGCAGGAAGGCCTGTCTGTACCACCCCCAAACAAGACTTGTGAATTTCTTTGTTATATATTTAATGACAGAGGTGTTGAGCCTTAAAAAATTAAAGTAGAAAAGCTAAAAGTTAAGCCAGAGAAAGAATCACATGACTTGGCCCCACTCCTTGATCTCTAGTGTATTTGCATCTCTTTGGGGAAGACCTTTTAAGCTCTTTGGATTTTGGTTTTCTTGTTTAAAATATGGTTAATAGATTCCCCACCTAATAACCTCACTGGGTTATTGTGGGGATTAAATAGACCCTTAGTAAAGAAATGAGAAAGTACTGCAAAATAAAACTCTCTATAAAAGCGCAGTGGTTTTGTTATCATTAGTGTTATTATAATCCACAGCACTAATGGGTTCCCCTGATTAATTAGTGTTTAATTTCCTTCATCAGCCAAGATACCTATTTCCAGGAAATTGGAAAAAATAACTTAGGCAGACTTTGTTTGGCTTACAGTAGCAAAATGAGTGCTGGCCAGAGAGCCATGAGTTCTGCCAGATCAGCATCGCCTTGTTCAAAACTGCCCGTGCTTAGCGGCTCTTGTAGAGTGGCTGGCAGGGCGCTAAGTCCACATAAGGGAGTGGCAAGGCAGCATGAGCAGAAAATGCTACAAAAATATGCAGATAAAATTAGGAACTTCGAAGATTGTATTCTGCCTTTTGGTCACTTAAATCTACGATTTGCCTATACTCCTCTAATTAGAAGGGGGTGTTTGTGTGTGTGTGTGTGTGGTTTTTCTAAATTATTCTCTTTATTGGCAGGAGCTGAGAGTAGGTAGGGGAGTGCAAGCAGATGTTTCTTAATATATTGAGTTTTATCCCAAATAATCCACCCTGACTTCTCAGGTAGAAATTATTTTTAAATGTGCGCTCCTGGGCAATTTGCACAGTTTTATTTTAGAATAGAACCTCAGTCTGTGGTGTGAACAGAACCCACATGTGACCAGCTGTCCTGTTGAGGCAAGTTGTGCAAAGCTGCTCCAAGGCTGGCACAGCCTCCCCCACCCAGGCCAGCGCAGCCTCCTCTGCTGGCGTTGAAATCTTTCCCCACGTTTCCATCTATCTAAGTGGACTTGACTGAGCCATCTGGCTCCAGTCACACTGACCGAGTTGATTGTGCTCCATTCCTTCCCTTCTGGTAGTGAACCACTTAAACCTGACCCAGGGGTCATGTGGGACCCAGATGCTGGTTCCATGGCTAGGAGGCTGGAAATATAGAACAGTTGGGCCTGCAGCTCATCCCTCCAGGTCTGGATCCAGAGCCTCATCTGTCTCCCCACTCAGGGCAGAGTTCCCCCGGTCAGAGCCCACTCTTCAGACTTACCACTTAGAGAAATGCAGAGTGTCTGCTTGCTGAAGGGGGTGCCCAGAGAGGGAACTCGAAGAGGATAAGCTGCATGTGCCCAGTGCCTTCACTTGGTCTCACCAATCAGAGAAATCAGGGGCAGGGTAAAAGAGTAGATGGCTTTTCACAGGTACTTCCAATACCAGGAATTCCTGTTTAATGAGCCAAGGTCGGGATGCTTCTGTCTGTGGCATCTACCATAATATAGCAGCCTGCCCTAGTGCCTGTCTCTCCGAATCCATGGATGAGCCCTCCATCTCCTCTCATACACTGTTGCTGGAATGAGACCGCACCCGGCATCCACATGCCATATCAAGGAGTAGGTGATGTATTTTGATCCGAGCATGGAGTTAGACCGTCTCTTGAGAGTCCCACATGGTGGCTCTAGCAAAATGAGTGCTGGATTTATAATGTGAGCACCACTCCTCTGATCGGGCCACTATTAGCTTGAGAGGATGTGGGATGTGGGGCACACAGTACAGGGGCTCTATCTGCTTGACAGTGCGGTCACGGTCTTGGATGGGAGCCAGGAAGGAAGGCGTCCCCAAGCAGAAGTTCTCCCACTGCATGTTTGCACAGGTTATTTGAACCTAAAAGCAAGTTTTTGCAGCTGATTGAAAAAAACTATGTTCAGTAGAGCAGTATCAACATGAGAGGGCAGGACTTGGCGTTTTCCCCCGTTGAAGTTCATCTTCCAGGTTTGGGGTTATTCTTGCCTGTGGGGATCATTCAGAATTTTATTTTATCATCTCTATAATTCATTGTCCCTGCTAACAGTAACACCGATCTCTAACAGCCATGGAGGGCTTACTCTGTGCCAGTTCTGATAAATATATCTTGGGGGCTTGGTGACCCCAGACTCAGGTTTAGCAGCCATAGCAGCGCAGGGTATAGAGCAGGAGTTGTATGGCGTGGGGTCAGGTAGACGTGAGCTCGCCTCCCAGCTCCATCATTTGTACTTTCACTTCTCCATGCCCAGTTTCCTCATCTGTAAAGTGATCCTAAGACAGTACCTGCACCATATAGGTTTTTAACAACTGAAAGACACACACACATACACACACACAGGTATATATACACTTAGCACAGCGTCGAAAGCACTCAGTGAACGGGACACAATTTTGGAGTGAGCTAGTGGAGGTCTGAGCTCCAGCAGGGACCCGTTCTGAGTTGGTGTGTGAGAATCTTAGAGGCGCCAATAAATTACCTCTCAAACTAGGGACCGCAGGAGCGTGTTGACGTGCCTCGCAGTTACCACTGGGCTTAGGACTCTGTCCCTCCAGTCACAGCGGCTCCGTTTTTATCTGCCTTATACAGATAGAATGTGTGTGTTTGGGGGGAGGTATGTGTCTGTATGTCTCATCTCAGTGGTGCTCCACCGGGGGCTATTTTGCCCCTGAGAGGAAATGTCTGGGGACATTTTTGATGGTCAGAATTGCCAAGGGGGCTGCTACTGGCATCTAGTGGGTAGAGGCCAAGGATGCTGCTCAACGTCCTACAATGCACAGGACAGCCCCCCTCGGCAGAGGATCATGCAGCCCAACTGTCAGTAGTGCCGGGATTGAGAAGCCCCAGTCCGTATGCATGTGCACCCATATGCAGGGTAGGGGGATTCTGTGCAAGAGTTTTATTTGGTAAAAGAGTCTAGGGAAAAGGTTAGAAAACCAGGGTTATGTAGTACCTCTGGAAAGAACCACCTGGTTGCTGAGAGGTCTGGAAAGCCGCATCCCTTAGGAGTGGTAGGAGAGCCCGTTTGGGGCCGGAGTCAGAGGAGCCCGAGGTAAGGGGCGAAGAGTCTACACAGTCAAGGCCCCATCCACGTGGGCGAGGTGTCCCAGTGGTCCTATGCGGCTCCAGGCCGAACCGGGTGATGGCGCAGGCAAGCCAGCCTGGCCAGGATGAAGGAGGAGCTTTCTGGGGCTAGGGGGTTCCAGTTGGGAAGCAGATGGCCACTGTGGAAGTGTGAACTGGCCTGGTTCTACATAAATAAGATGGCTAGTCCTGAAACGGCTGAATTTATGACTCAGGTTATATTAAAGACAAGGGATAGAGGGATTACTGCTGCCCACCGTCCCCCCCCCCCCCCCCCCCCCCACTGTGTGGCCCTCGTCCTGGCATTGACTGACGTCCTCCCTGTGCGGAGATGCTTTTAATGGGCGATGTCATTGGAAAACTCTCCACGTCTTGTGCAATGGACTTGCCACTGAAGGATTATTGTCCATCTCAAGACCAAATTTAATATTGATCTGATCATGTTTTTTTCCCGTACTGTCACGATCTGATTAGGTAACTGTTTAAGCCTCTGGTGAGAAACCAGCCTTATATATTAGTTTGTACTCTATGAATTGCCATTTTTATGGTTGTTTTTTTAGGTGAAAAGCAGTCGGATAATAGCAATTTCATATGGTTCAAACTGCTGCAGGATTGAAAGTGGCAGTTTGTAGTTTATGTACAGATTACTTTATGTTCTTCCTAAAAGAACTGTGTAAAAATGCCTGCAGCATCCTCGTGTGAACTTCCAGGTAAACTGGAGCCAAGCCATTACCTATGTCACCAACAACTGGCCCTCGCTGAGGAGCTCAGCCTCGGCTGGTATTCACCCATAACAGACCTTCTTTCAGCAGGTGTAAGACAAGTCCCTGTATTTGAACAAAGCAGTGTTTCCGGGGGCAAAAACGGACTTGTCCTCACCTTTTGCATTTACACAGTAGAAGGGAGAGAAATTCCTTTAAACCTCAGGAACCTTCAAAGAGATACCCCACCCCCACCCCCGGGCTGACTTTGTTCCTCAGCATTTAAAAAGGAACCGGATTGGGCATTGGCATGTGCAGAAGCCACGTCCAGCCCTGGTGTTCACCTAACAAGAGGGGGTGGGAAGACGCCTCATGCTCCATCCTTACCTTGTCATCCACTTGCAGTGAAATCAGGACGTGGAGTCACCATCTGGGCTGCTTAAAATATTTCCCTTCCACAAGGAAAATTTTATAGATACTATATGTTCCTGTTAGAGTGATAGTACTTTAGGGACTTCTGAGTATATGCTAAGCTTTACATTTTTTCCTCTTGAAGGACAAAATCGTGAAACTTTTTGGAACCAGGTGTCTTAAGAATGGAGAATTCTGTCTTCCGTCCTGGAAATTATCTTACAGTATGTTTTTTTTTTTGTTACAGGGCCGCTTCTAGAGTATATCCTCAGTCTCCAAAGAACGTGAAGCCATCATACCCAGGGTCTCCTGTGAAATACCGCCTGTCCTCCTTTTCCAACCAAGAAACACCCAAGAAGAAAGCAGAGAAAGAAAAGACCAACAAGGAACGGGAAGGTGCCATGGGCCAGCAGGCATTTGTATTGCCTGGGGAGGAGGCCCCCGAGAAGCACGTTGTGGACAGGCATCTCACCGAGAAGCACGCTGCTTCAGGAGGAAAGGCTGAGAGCCACGAAGGTAGGCCACCTGAGGTTTCCAACATGGTCCTCTCTCTGACCTGATCCAAGTGGAAGCTCTCATGCTTGTGAGAGGGTGAGCAATTTTTCACTGGGATGACTTCCTCCCCTCTCGCTGTGGTTTCAGGCTTGCAGCTTGCTCCTCTCAGTCTCCTGAGGTTGCCCTGGGGAAGCAGCTCGGGAGCTGCCTCTGCTAGTGGCTGCGGGAGTTCACAGGTGTGGTGAGAGCCTCGCAGCCAGCTGGCATCTGCAGCTTCTAGCCAGAGAGGGTCTTGCTTTCATCCTTTATGTCTTTATGATGCAGTGAGTTCCCTCCGAATTGGGCCGCGGTGGTGGCTGCCGTGGGACTTGCTAGTTGCTCTGTCTCTCCTTGCCTTCCACTGCGAGATGATCCATGGTGGTGGCTTCTTGTGCTTGGTGGCTAATTGTGCTAGTCCAGGCAGCATTTCCCATCACCCCTTCAGGTTGGATTGCATTTTTCCAAGTGGCGGCTGCCGTGAGAGTGGTGTCATTCTGCTTGTTCACCTTAGTCTTTTCTTCTTGTTGCCTGTCCCCCACACAGCCTTGGGGAAACCCACGGCAGGCACCACCGATGCAGGAGAGGCTGCAAAGATCCTGGCTGAGAAGAGACGACAGGCCCGGCTACAGAAGGAGCAGGAGGAGCAAGAACGACTGGAGAAAGAAGAACAAGAGAGGTACTAGGGTGCTCAGAATTTGAGGGAGATCTTGTGTGAAAGACTACAGTGGAAAGGGCAACTCACCTTTCTTTGTACAGTTTTGGCATTGATCAAACCTCAGGAAATAGAATGCCTGGTTTGCCCAGAAGGCATTTGGGGGACTCCAGCTACTATTAGATGTAATTAACGGTGATGGAACTTGGCTCTTTTCAGAGGACCTGGAAACTCAGCTTCTGGTTGTTCATGTTACATGCAGCTTCCGTTTCTCCTCTTTGAAACCTGCCAGGCCTCAGCAAGCTATCAAGGGAGTTTGAGCTTTGTTTATAGAGTGATTCTCCCTGAGAAGACAGGAGATTCCAGATGTAGAGGTCTTGATTCTGCTTCCTGAAGTTGTATTTTCTCTCCTGAATTATCCTAACTCAACCCCAGAGTGAGAGAGAGGAAGGATGAGCAGGGTCCCCGAGATGGGGTAGAAGCCAACCTCATAGCAGTGGGTGGAGCAAGATGGGAAGACGTCATTGCAGAGGTTCCCAAACTTTGGAGGGTGTCAGAGTCATCTGGAGAACTTGGTGAAAATACATAGACCGGGGCCCTGTCCTGCTTTGGTAGCTTTCCAGATGATTCTGATAACACCCAAGTTTGAGAACCACTGTGTTGTTAGTCCCAGGGCACTTTGTCAAAATAAAGACTGTCTTGCCTTTTCTGATCTTTACATTCTGCGCGGAAAAGGAATTCATGTTACAGGATAAGATAGGTTTTATCATTAAATTGATAAAGGAAGCTTTTAGAATAATCAGAGTGTAATCCAAGACCATTTAGAGAATTAACATGGCAGGAAGCAAGCAATGCTGTAGCACATCAACCATTCCTCCTAATTGCCAGCCAGCCAGCCAGACTCCTAATGGACGTCTTTGTTGGCTTTGACCTTGTCCAGCTTGCCCTTGCTTCTTGGGCCTCTCCAGTCTTTCCTTCTCAGTCCTCTCTGTCTGCTCTTTATCCCCTTAACTGTCGCTTGGGCTCACAGTCCTCAGTCCTAGCAAGACCCCTTGAGCAACGTTCTCCCCCCTACTCCACCATTGTCCCCATCAAGCTGCCAGTTTCCTCTGGCTTCAGTAGGTTGGGGCTCCCATTTCACACAGAGGTTTCATGTTGAGCTCTTAGGGTGCTAAACCAACTCTGCTCTCATCTCCCCCTCTACCCTCATTTTCTCTTTGCTTTATTTCATCATCTGTTTTTTGTTTTGTTTCTCTTTCTTTTTTTTTAAATCTATTTTTAAAAGCTAATGTCATCCTGTTTTGTACAACTTAAATATTTCCTGGAACAAGGGAGACCCTAAAGAACACATGCATGCTGATGACTCCTGAATCCGTGCTTGTGGCCTGCTCTCTGTCTCTGTCTGTCTCTCTCCCTCTCTCTCAATTAATTAAAATGAAAAATCAGTTCCTCAGTCAACTTGCCACATTTCAAGTGCTTGTAGCCATGTGGGGCTGGTAGCTACAGTGTTGAACAGCACAAATCCATAGAACATTGTCCCATACACATCTCCCATTCATCATTTCCAAAGCAGAACTTATCTTCTCCTGTAGTCCCTCTTTCTTTCAGGGGCTCTGCACCCCCACCTTCTCAGGTACCCAGTCTGAAGTCTCTGAGCCAACTGACAACTCTTGCCTTGCCTTCCCCTCCGGACCCCCATCCTGTTGGTTGTGAGGTCCCATCTGGACTGCCTTGTGAGCATCTCCTCCCCATTCCCACTCGTCCCGCCGCTCCTCCTGAGCTGCAACCCCTGCTGTCTCCAACCTGGACTGTGTCTCTGCTTTAGGCCTCCCAGGCCATGTCCATTGTCCACTCAGTGTCCATGGTGATCTGTGTAAAATGAGTGTGGTGGTCCTGCTCCTGTCCTTAAACAAGCCAGTGACTTCTTGACCACATGGGATCCATCCAAACCCATCAACGGGCCTTTAAGTCTTCCATGAACTGGCCACTGCCCGCCTCTCTGGCGTCCACACTCACCCCCTCCACCTTCCTTCTGCCCTGGGCACCAGCGCACAAACCTCCCTGACCTCCCCGCCCCGCCCCCACATACACACCCTATCTCTCCAGCCACATCTCTGCTTATACCAGGCCCCCACATGGACTCGCATGCCTTCTTGCCCAGATGCCTCTTCATTTCTCCAGACTCAGGTCAGGCTTTGCTTCCCCTCCCACACCCGAGATAGAGTGACCACTCCTCCCACTCTGCACCCTTACTGAATCTGCTTACAGCTGACTTAGCAAAGCCTCATTTGCTTACAGGCCTATTTCCCCCTAGTAAGCACTTTACGGGGCTGGGAGACCGTCTTCGGATCCCTGGTGCCTGGCACTCAGTAAATGTACAAGGAAGGAGGAGGAAGGAAAGGCCCAAGTAAGAAACTATTGCAATAGTAGGTTAAGAATATAAGGGCTAAAGTAGTATGAGGACAGGAGGACTGGAAAAGCGAGGAGAAGGGCTCAAGTCAGGTTGTCTAGCTCAAGTCTACAGACTTTCACAACTCAGGAGAACACAGGCAAATTCAAAGGTGATGCTGAGGCTTGATTCCAAGGACCTAGGAGAACGGTACACCTGGAAACATAGGTAAGAAGGACAAGAATAATTGGTTTTAGAGGATAAAACTTATCCATTCAATTTTTTTTTACACTACAATAAATACTGGCATTTTTAATTCCCAAATGGTTACCTTTTCCACAGATATTATTTCTTTATGCTGCTTTGAACCCCTGTCTGGTGTCCTTTCCTTTCAGTCTGAAGAACTCCCTTTAGCATTGCTTGTAAGGCAGTTATAGTGGTGATGAACTCCCTCAGCTTTTATCTGTGAATGTCTTAATCTCTCTCTCATTTTTGAAAGAAAGTCTCACCAGGTATAAAATTCTTGGTTGGCAGTTGTTTTCTATCAGCAGTTTATTTCTACCCACTGCCCTTTTGCCTCCATGTTTTCTGAAGAGAAATCAGCACTCCCTCTAATTGTGACTTCCTTGCATCAAGCACATTGCTTTCTCTTGCTCTTTACAAAACTGAGATCATTATTTGACAACATGTAATGTTCTTCATGTTTATCCATTTCATATTCTCTGGCTTCTTAGATGTGTATATTCATGTCTTTTGCTAAGTTTAGGAAGTTCTCAGTCCTTGTTACTTTGAGAAGTCTTTCTATCAATTTCTCTCCTTCTCCTTCGTGGGCTTCCATAATGTGTATATTTTATGCTTGATGGTGTCCCAGGGGTGTCATGTTATTGTCAATTTTATAATTCTTTTCTTTCTGCTCCTCAAACTGATTCATTTCAAGTGTCTTGTTTTCAAGTTCACTGATTCTTTCTTCCACCAACTCCAATCTGCTCTGAAACCCTCCAGAGAAATTTTGTTCAACTACTGCAGGCTTCAATTCCAGTAGTACTCTTTGGTTCAATTTTAAAATTTTGAACTCTTTAGTAAGGTTCTGATATTGCTCATTCATTGGTTCCCTGATATCCTTTTTTTTTATTTTGAAATAAATTCAAAGTTATAGGAACAGTTGCAAAAACAATACTAACCCCATACAAAGAATTCCATCATACCCTGACCCCCCTCCCCTGATAGCTCAATCCACCAACCTTAACATGCTGTCACATAGCTATTTCTTTCCCTCCCTCCCTATCATCCATCATCTGTTGCTCTGTCTTCTGAACATGAGAGCTAGCTGCACACATCCTTGAACATACACTAAAATTCACGTATACACTTCCCATGAACAAGAACATTCTTTTATGCAATCCCATTAAGCGCAGCTACGAAGTACAAGAGATTCAACAATGATACAAAGCTTACATTCTATATTTCCTTTACCTTATGTCTCAACTGTGTCCCTTTGAGCCACCTGTCCTCTATCCTCCAATCCCATCCAAGTTCATCCTTGGCATTCAATCATCATCTATTTAGACTGTCTTTTTTTTTTTTCTCAGTTGTGGAAACATATATACAGCCTAAATCTTCCCATTCCACCCCCTCCCTAGCATTCCATTAGTGGGATTAATCACATTTAGAATGTTGTAATGCTCTTTCCCACCATCCATTACTAGAAATTTCCCTTCACCTCAAACAGCAACTCCACACTCATTTCTTAACTCCCCATTGCCCCTTCCCCCATTTCTCTTAACCCAAACTCTACATTTCATCTCTATGGTTATATTCTCTGATAATTTCTTTGTGTTTGCTGTGGGGGTTAAAATTAACCTCTTAAATCCATATCAATCTTGTTTTTCTTTGATACCACCTTCACTTCAATAGGACACATAAACTGTGTTCCGATACTCCTCCATTCCCCCACCTTTATATAGTTGTCTAAAATTACATATTTTACATTGAGTTCAAAACCACTGATTTGTCATTAGAGTTTGTATAATTTATATCATGTAGGAAGTAAATAGTGGAGTTACAGTTCAAAAATTATTGACTTCTATTTGTATTCCATTATGGTTGGAGAATGTGCTTTGAGTATATTCAATTTTTTTTTTTTAATTTCTTGAGGCTTGTTTTATGTCCCAGCTTATGGTCCCTTCTGGAGAAAGATCCGTGATCACTAGAGAAAAATGAGTGTCCTGGTGCTTTGTGATGTAAGGTACTATATATGTCTGTTAAAATTCTCTATATCTCTTTCTCCTTTCTGTTGTTTCTCTGTTGGTAGGGCTTCCTTTAGAATCTGAAGTAGGGCAGGTCTTTTATTGGCAAAGTCTCTCAGCATTTGTTTGTCTGTGAAAAATTTAAGCTCTCCCTCAAATTTGAAGGAGAGTTTTGCTGGATAAAGTATTCTTGGTTGGAAATTTTTCTCTCTCAGAATTTTAAATGTATCATGCCACTGCCTTCTTGCCTCCATGGTGGCCACTGAGTAGTCACAACTTAGTCTTATGTTGTTTCCTTTGTATGTGGTGAATTGCTTTTCTCTTGCTGCTTTCAGAACTTGCTCCTTCTCTTCAGTATTTGAGAGTCTGATCAAAATATGTCTCGGAGTGTGTTTATTTGGATTTATTCTATTTGGAGTTCACTGGGCATTTATGCTTTGTGTATTTATATTGTGTAGAAGGTTGGGGAAGTTTTCCCCAACAATTTCTTTGAATACTCTTTCTTAGACCTTTACCCTTCTCTTCCCCTTCTGGGACACCAATGAGTCTTAAGTTTGGACATTTTATTTTATCTGTCGTATCCCTGAGATCCATTTTGATTTTTTCAATTTTTTTCTCCATTCTTTCTTTTGTTCTTTCATTTTCTGTTCTGTGGACTTCTAGGACACTGAGATGTTGTTCGGCTTCCTCTAGTCTTGTATTGTGAATACCAGAGTCTTTTTAATTTGTCCAACAGTTTCTTTTATTTCCATAAGGTCTTCTGTTTTTTCATTTACTCTTGCAATGTCTTCTTTATGCTCTTCTAGGGTCTTCTTTATGTTGCTTATATTCTGGGCCATGGTCTTCTTGATGTCCTTTAAATCTTTTGCCATGTTTTCGTTCCTCGATTGTATTTCTTTGATTAATTCTGCGAGGTACTTTGTTTCTTCTGATAACTTGATTTGTGTGTTTGGAGTTGGATTCTCCATATCATCTGGTTTTATCGTATGCATTGAGATTTTCTGTTGTTTTTTGCCTCTTGGCATTTGTTCTGCTCGACAGGGTTCTTTCTAGTTGTAAAAAAAAACCTATCTGATTTTTCAGAAACAGTTTGGTGACGTACACTTTCTCTAACTAACCAGCAGATGGCGTCTGTGAGTCACCTATACCTCTCTAGTCAGTTCTCCACCTTGTCCCCGCAGGGTGTGGGGAAATGATTCTTGTGCGGTCCAGCTGGAGAACTCAGCCTGGGTGTGTTGCTGGAGCCGTCGGCCCTGAATGCGGGGTGCTTGTACGGGTGCCCAGGGAGGAAGGACAGCCTCAATATTCAAATCCCCCCAGTTCCCAGAGATTCAAGGCTGCCGCAAGAGTCCAAGCCTTCATTTCATTTCAGCCCCAGCCCCTTTCTCTCGCTGTCCCACAAACCACCGGACTTGGCGTAGCGTCCCTGGGTTCTCCGAGCGGGTCCCCTCGCCCAGCCGTGATCCTCCAGGACCTCTGCCGAGGGAATGCCATGCTACGTCACCAGTGCACGCCGTCCCTCAAGGGACGCCCCGGGCCGCCGGGTCATGCCGGCTCGCTTTCAGCCTTATGCAAAAATGGCCAAACGGGGCATCTCCACACCCCCCTCCTCGCACAGTTCCTCCTTCCCAGCTCCGGGACAACTGGCGGGGCTCTGGGCTGTGGGCACGGCCCCGGGCAGGAGTTTATCCAGCCCTCCCGGGAGCGAGCTGCTAGCCGCAGGGTTTCTTTCAGCTTCTGGCTCTCCCCTTCGTTCCCCCAGCCCCAGGGATATCTGCAGCGGACTATCCTCCAGGCCAGACACCGAGAGGCCGGCCCAGCCCCTTCTTGCTGTGTTTTACTGCGTGGTTCCCACAATCATAGCTGCAGCCGCTCCTGGGTTTTTCCCTTTTTTTTTTTTTTTTTTTATTTTTTTATTAAAAGAGCCCTTTGGTCTCCAGACGCCAAACCCTGGCTTCCCCAGATTGCCGCGTGGCTGCGGGACTTCCAGCCAGCTTACTCACTCGTTTCAGAATGCAGACTCCCAGTTTCACCAAGTATACAGCCCCTGGGAACTAGCAGATCTCGTCCAGCTGGCACATCACTGTAACCGGTATTCTGGGTCACTCTCTGGTCCTTATCTAGTGTTTTTCATGGAAGTGTTCCTTTGTCCTGTCTCACCTAGCCGCCATCTTAGTTTCTCCCATTCAATTTTAGATAAATGTAAGTTTAAGGTGCCTGCAAAATATGCAGGTGATTGGAAACATGAAATTGAAGCCTGTGGCCTGTGTAAAAATTAAGAGCAGTACACTTGACCCCAAACCAGTTTTCCTCTCTCTTGCCAGAATATGAAGCTTTGCATAGCACCACGTGGGAGGTGAGAAAGGAAAGCGCCAGACAGCCTGGGGCTGGAACACAGCGGACACCTCTTGGAGTAGGATCATACCTCACGTCTGTTTTGTGTTTAGAGTCAATAGTTAAAGCCACAGAAATGTGCTTGCTAATGGGAGAGTAGAGAGAACAATAAAGACACTTGACCCCAACTGTGGAAAGCCCAGTTATTGTCACACCCTGAGGAGGGAAACTCTATCCAAGTCAGGGATGGGCCATGAAACCACCCAGCAGTGAAGGGCTCACTGGTAGCCCAGACAACCAGGCCCTAGGAAGGAGAGAAAAGCTGTTCTAGTCCCAACTAGCAGTGACATCAGTGTTCTCTTGGAATCCAGGACGAGTAATCCTATAACCCAGCATTGCCTCTGAGGGAGGCACTGGCAGAAACTAGGAAGCAAGAGATCTGACTCTCGGATTCAGAAATGGATCACTTTATGTCCCATTGAGAAGCTCAAATAGATGTTAGAGGCGCCCTTAGAAAGATGTTCAAGTAAGCCAGCACCCCCTGTGAGCGAAGGCACATGGCCAGGCTGCAGCTGGGTGGCCAAGCAAGTGTTTCTGGGTGTTATGTGGCCTGGAGCCGCAGGCAGAGCTCCTCAGCGACTGCCCACAGGTTCAAGGGCTGTTGGGGCGATAGCCAGGGCAGGCAGGGGCTGTTGGGTGTAGGGCAGTCCACAGTGCCAGCTGAGGCAGGAAGCGAGTTCCAGGAGGAGGGGGGAGTCAGGGCAACGGTGACAGCCTCACGCATGCTGTCGGCACCTGCGAGAGTTGGCCAGGGCCGAGAGAAGGCTCTTGAGGAGATGAACAGGGATTTTGGAGGCAGCATTTCAAGAAGAATGCTAGAGACATAAACCAGATTGAAAGAGGCTGAGGGTGGAGGCACTGACTGTAAGCTGGGCTTCCAGAGGTTCCTGAGTGAAAAGCTGGGGAGAGGGGGGTACCTAGCAACTTGTTTGGGATGCCCAAAACCAGAGCATTTTTGTAGACAATAGGAAGGTGTGTGTGGAAGGACATCTTCCAGAAGGAAGAGAGGAAGTAATGGGAGGAACAAGCAAGGAGGCTAGGGAGGGTGTGGAGTTCATAACACGAGGGGAGGAGTTCACCATCCCTTGCATCTAAACAGAGGAAGGTAAGGGGACGTTTCGAGCAGCGATGCCATGGAGGAAAGCTGTTGAGGAGGCCCAGACAGGTGGCCTGAGTCTTCTCTGTGATTGGTTGGTAAATGCCATCAACTAAAGAGAAGAATGATGAAAATCAGGAAAAGGTAGAGGCTTGTTGGGACTTTTCCCATAAGGTTCCAGGGCAGAGGGCCACTGGGCCTTGTTTGAGCTTCCCTTTAACTACTTCCTTGGCAGCCCAGGAGGGACTGGGCCCTGAGAGAAGAGGGGTGCAGACACAAGTGGACTGGGTCAAATCAAAGGAGTTTATTTGAGAGTTTAGGATGTTGAAGGTTAAACTTTTTAAAATGCAGATCTTTAAGTGCATGAGAGGAGTCAACAATGACCTGAGCACGCATCAGTGATGTGGTGTGAGGTGTCCTCTAGCTGATGGGAAAGAGGGAAACAAAAGGAAGCCGGGGGGAGCATGAGGGATGGGGGGTGTTACATGAGAACCCTCCCCAATGGCCGGTGACGGTGATGAAGAATACGGGGTGGACTTGAGGCGGGTGACAGGAACAAGGTCCGGGAGGGTGACAGAAATGCGTGTAGATATTACAGGTGCAGCAAACTCTGGAGGGAAACCAGTCATGAAGGCAAGGGCGGTGGGGTGGGGTCAGCCTACAGCAGAGGGGCGGCGGGAAAATGGTGACATGCAGTTCGCTCCGGTTCCTTCAGCCAGGTGAGAAGGAATGCTCGTCCCCAGAGAGGAGTCTGAGGGGCCTGCTTTCCCCCTCAGATTGGGGGAAACTGGAAAGCCAGTTTTCAGCTACTGGAGAAAGCAAGGCGCGGTGCGCGGGAGGACTTCTGCCTGGGAGAGGACGTGCTTTCTCTGCAGGCCAGTGGAAGGGATGAGCAGAGTTTAACGGGCCTTTGGGGGAGGAATTGAAGCTGCAGGTGATAATTGAAGGTGACAGAGCCTTGGGAGCTACCTCTGAAGTCCTGATGGGAAACGAAGAAATAGAGGGGGCTTTTAGATCCTGAAGATGAAGATAACCCGCCCTTTGTGAATTCCTTTGTGTGTTTGTTAATACACAGAGTGCCCTTTGTATGTTAAGTGCTTTTCTGGGACAGTCACAACTAGTTCCTTAGAAAATGGGCAAGAAATGAAACAGTGCTCTGGTTAACCTTGGGATAAATCTTGTTATCCCCATGTACGGTTTTGAAAATCCTGGGTCGGACATAACTTAGCCTTTCATGTAGGAATCTAAGAGAACTGGAATCTAAGAGAACTGGAGCCTTGTTCTGATTGAGCCCCACATGGCTCCTCTCCAGAGTTCTCCAGAATATTTGTTAATAATTTCAGTTGTTCCAGCAATGCTTTTGGGCACTGCAGCCTCTGCTGACACAGAACATATTATCAGCATACTGTTTCATTACCTTGGGCTAATGTCTTTAAGTAATCTCTTTACCTTTTAAAATTTCTTTGGTGACACATAGGCAATTAGCCACCACAGTTCCTGAAGCCGACCATTAGGATGGCAGGAGACTCTTTTTAAGTCTTGGCCTTTTTAGAACAATAAAACACAGCACCCTAGTAAGCCAGTGACACATGGTTCCAAGAGAAGATCATTTCTGAAACGCAAATGAAGACTTATAGATGCACTTAAAAGGACATTGGGGGTTGGAGAAAGATTCTTTTTGAACTGTAAAACTAACATTTGAGACTTCCTCCTAGGGCCAGGCATTGTACTGCTTCCCATGCATTATCTCATTTAATTCTCACAAGAACAGCAGTAGAGTTATTCTCATTTTAAAATGAACATCAGAAATGTTGAATGACTTTCCAAAGGCCACACAGCAGGTGGTACAATCAGGTCTTACCCATATGTCATATTGCCTGTCAGTTAAACTTTGCAAGGTAAGTATAATTGTCCACATTGTTTAATACGTAAGGAAAGTTATGCACATGTGAGGAGGAAGAACATTAGAAACGTTAAAAAAAAAAAAAAAAGGCCTTAGACATTACAGAATTCTCCCCTACTGTTTAGAGATCTTTTATCATTACTTTGTGAACCATTCCTCCATGGATGAAAGATGTCTAAATGCCGTTTAAGTTTGATATAGCAAAGGATAAAAGCCAAAATCACCAAAATAATTGAAAATAGATGCTTTTGATTTAATTTCCATATTAAATGCCAAATTCCCATTGAGCTTTTTCTTCCATATGCTACTTCAGAGGTCATATACCAATTAGAATCCAAAGTGACTTCACTCATAATCACTGCTCTTAAATGTCTGACTGGCATATTTGTGGCCAGTGAAACACTTCCAGTTTTTTCTAGCTTCAGTCAGTTTTAAATATTTATTCTGCTCAGTTTTTAAAGAATCGTCGTTAAGTAAGAATGGTGGGATTGGCTTCCTATCTCCTTGTGGTCCTTTGTAGATTGACTAGGGAACATTTGTGTCTTCGCTACAGTTTATTTCATAAATCCATTCATCTTTAATCTTTGTATTACGGAATGCAAAAGCAACCTTGTTTAATAAGTTTTTGTAACTCTGTGGATTATAGATTGAAAGATGGATTTCTGGGAAGAACGAGTCCTTCGGTTAAGTGGGTACTAATTCAAATGCATGTATTGATTAACCTGTCGAACAGCACTCTGCTATCAGCACACGTTTCCTTGGCAGTTTGCCTTTTGAGCATGTCTTCGTCTAACAACAGTTATGTTCTCAAAAGGCTGGAGAGAGAGGAATTGAAAAGAAAGGCAGAGGAGGAAAGACGTCATCTAGAAGAAGCCCGTAAACAGGAAGAGGAAAAGAAGCGGCAGGAAGAGGAAGAGAAAAGAAAGGCAGAAGAGGAGGCCAAGTGGAAGGCTGAGGAGGAGCTGTCATTGAAAGAAAAGCAAGAAAAAGAAAAGCAAGAAAAAGCCATGCTCGAAAAGCAGGTATAGTATAAGTCCTCAGGTATTCAAGGGCCTTAATCTTACATAAAATATGTTAAATCTGAATGACTCATAATAGTTACTTGAAGTTGTTTTTAACTGTCTGGGCCAGTTATTAAATATAAGTTACTTTGGGCAACAAAAGTGACCTTGATCATAATTGCTCAGTGTCAGTTTGTCTTCCCCCAAAGGCAGACCCTGACCCTTAGAGAATGATTTGCCGGCAAGTAGTTTATTTGGGGGATGTCCCACAAAGCTAGTGGGGAGTGAGAGGAAAAACAATAAAGGATGGAGTGACGAGTAGGTTTCTGTGGGCAACTGGGACTCAGTCCCATCGGGACCCGCTGAGAGACTGGAACATGTCTTAGAATTATCCCTCTGAGGAGTGAAGAAGCTGGGGTATTTATCTACTAACTCCTGCCCCTTGCTGTTGAGGGTTGCCCCCAGGGGAGTTAACTTCTTGAAACTCCCTGACCACATGTACACTCCATGGCCAGGACTGTCCTCGGAGACAAGAAGACCTGGGCCGCAGATAGGAACTGTCTGCAGATGATTTGCACAGTGGACCAAGAGTATACCAATGGGGCACCAACCCTGTCTGCCACGTCATAGAGCAGGTCGTGTCAATCTACGTTGAATGTTGGAGCAGCACCTACTCGGGCAGATGATAAGTTGAAGGAATGTGCAACCCCCCAGGGAATTACGACAGTGTTTTCTTAGCTGAATAAAACCTGTGCCTCGGTTTGCTTGTTTCTATCAGAAAGAAGCAGCAGAAGCAAAGGCCCAGGAGGCAGCTAAACAGATGCGTCTAGAAAGAGAACAAATCATGCTGCAGATTGAGCAGGAGCGGCTGGAGAGGAAGAAGGTAAGGGCTAAGGGATCAGGAGGACTTAGGGTGAGACAAAAACAGGAAATAAGCCCCATTTTGTTGTGCAGTTGTGGGGTGGAGTGCTCTTATAAGTGTCAAGTAGGACAAGTTGGTTGATAGTGCTGTTCAGATATTCTGCATCTGTATTGATTTTTTTGTCATTGTGTTTTATCAGTTACTGAGAGAGGAGTATTAAAAGCCCCATCTGTGATTATGAATTTGTTTATTTCTCCTTTTAGTTCTGTCCATTTTTGCTGGATATATTTTGAAACCCTATTGTTTGGTGAATATACATTTTGCATTGTACATTTTCCTGTTGAATTGACCCCCTTTATCATAACGAACTGTCCTTCTTTAACTCTAGTAATACTTCTTGTCCCAAAGTCTACTTTGTCTGCTATAATATAGCCACCCCAACTTTTTTATGATTAGCATTTGCATGGTAAATCTTTTCCCATTCTTTTACTTTGAACCTCTGGTGTCCTTGTATTTCTCTTGTAAATGGTATGTAATTAGGTCTTGTTTTTTAAATCCAGTTTGACAGTCTTTATCTTTTAATTGGAGTGATTAGTCTATTTACATTTAATGTCATTATGGACAGAGTTGGGTTTGAGGAGGCTGATTAAAAGATCCATTCTAATGGTATCCCAGTCTGTGGCTTTTCTTCCTCACCTGCCTCTCACTCCTGCTTTCTGTAGGGTGGTCATCTTAAGGGACAGGTGGCAATTTGTTGAATTATGGGTCACCTAAGGAGAGGAAGGAGAAAGATGGGATATAAATTAAATGTTGGTTCTAGATATTTCCTGGTCCACTTCTTAAGCATTTGACCTTGTTCATAGGATGAGAAGTGTGCATCTGCAAAACCAATGGAAAACCATTCTATACTCAGGATCCTTTGCCAACATTTGCCTTTTACGAGTTTTCTGGAAAATGAGAAATTGCATAACGGACTCAGATACTTTTATATGTTCTGGTCTTGTAATCCTCTTTCTTGATTCTTCCTGGTTCCAGAGAATAGATGAAATCATGAAGAGAACAAGGAAGAGTGACGTATCGCCAGAAGTGAAGGTAGGGAATTTAAAGTACCGTTTTAATAGTGTATGTACTAAGTAGAAAAGAATGGTAGAATACATCCAGTGAAATTTGTAGGTCTTGGAGAGTATTCCCCAGAAAAAATGGACTCTTCCCACTTTGTTCCTGGCTAGATTAATGAGGATGTAAGTGACTTAAAAGAAAGAGGAGCCTCACAGAGGAGTTTCAGAGGCGTGGTGCTAGAAGAGATTTCCTCAGAGAAATAGGGGAAGGGAGGTGGGGAGAGGCCAGTTGCTGATGAGTGACAAGGAGAATGGTGATATAACAATAAGGGGAGCACAGCTGATCTGTAATAAGCTCAGAAGAGTCAAAGTTAGCATGGAACAGGCAAATGAACAGGGATCATTTGCCCCGGCAAGATCCCAAATATCCTCTCATGATTTAACAAATCACTTGTCTTTCTATGTAAAGTCAGCCTTCCATCTTTTTATCCACCTGTATTTGTTTTCAGAAGGAAGACCCTAAAGTGGGGATTGAGCCTGTTGTGTGTGTGGAAAATAAGACAAAACCAGTTGTCCCCAACAAAATAGGTGAGTGTGAGGTCTGATTCTTGGGTTCTTCTTTTCAGCAGGCAAGGGCTCTTTTAAAGCCTCCTGCAGGGAGAAACCACCTACGGATTTTAAGACTGGTGCCACTGGAAGGGGCAGGGCCTGTTCCCTCTTCCCTGAGGAGTGTACCTGCCTGGGCTTTGATGTTTCTTGTGAAAGCCACGGGCTTCCTCAGTTACTCTCATCACTCCAGCACAGGAGCAGGAGTCAGGCTATCCGCTCTCCCAAGACACTTTGCAGGGAGCTTAACTGCTGGCCAAGGTTTTATTAAGAACAGACTCTGCTGGGCTGTGGAGTTTCTCCTGCCTTCCAGACTTCTGGGTAGTCAAGTTCTTTTCTCTCTTGCATTTTTAAAATTCCTTAGGTTCGAATATTCCATGGCAGCCAAAGTCAGGAAAGGCATCTCCACCTCACAGTCACTCTTCCCATTTTTCCTTTGCCTTGTGGCTCCAGAAAATGCTACCCAGAGCCTGGAGAACTGTGCAGTATGTGACATTCAGCCTCCTGGGTGTGTCCGGAGCCCTGCATAGACAGAGATAATGTAATTTGTCTTCTCTTGCCCCATGTGTAGGGGATTACAAGCGGTTATTTGTGGTTCTTTTCGTAAAAGATGTGAAGTCAGGGATTAAATTGATTGCCTCAATATATAGTTCCCCAGTTATTTCTTTGTTTGGGATATTTTACGATTCACCCAATGACTTTGTGTTCTCAATTAGAAATCAATGGGTTGAACACCTGCCAGGAAGTTCATGATGTGGGGCGTGCTGCCCCAGAAACTTTTCCCCAAGACATTTGCTCTAATGGGCTTAAACCAGTCGGGGGACTTATACATCTCGACGCCCTTGATGGGAAATCAAACAGTCTGGATGATTCAACTGAAGAAGTTCAGTCTATGGATGTGAGGTATGTTGACTTCTTTGGCATTTAACCCTCATCTCCTCCCTCTGTTAGTTGATTTCTTCATCTTTTCTCCAACCAAAGTAGGTTTGGTTAATGTTATGGGAAAGCTCTTGGTGGTACAATAGTAGCATCTTGGGTCGGGGTCCCTAAAAGCAGAGCCTGGGACAGGGATTCTCGTGCGTGTGATTTATTGGGGGAATGCTCTCGGGAGAAAGAGGAGGGAAGGACGCGGGACCAGGCGGGGGAAGGCACTGAGCAAGAAAGCAGACTCAGCTGGTCCACGGAAGCTCTGGAGGATGAATTTCCACCAGAGAGTTGTGTCCCCCTGAGATAAGGGAAGTGGCTGTTGTACTATCATATCTGTCTGTCATTGACTGTGGGCTATGGCAGGGGGTGGGGGGCTGCCTGGGCCTAGGGGTGCCTTTCAGCCAAAGACAGCTCTTGAGAGAAAGCTGTGAATCTGAGGCAGCAAACTCTCTCAGCAGCTGGAGGATGGGTGCACCCGTGGGTGAAGCGGGGCTGGGCAGGCCACCAACAGGGCCCATCCACTATGTCCAGTGTCTTGAATTTAAATCAGTTTGGGCTTGGAGACTTGATCAAGGAACTAGTGTCCACCCAGATCCTAAACACCTTGGGAATTCTTAAACCGGTCTCATGTTTGTGGGTAACTCCAACTGGCCAGTTCATCCCAGACAAAAACGAGAAGTCAGCAGGGGATTGGGGCAGAGGCCTTGGAACTGACAGCCCTGGTCAGGGAAGCAGAGTGTGGGCAGGACCCCTGAAGCCTTCACCTGGTTCTCCCCAGGCCCCACCCCTCACCGCCACCATCATGACAGGCTTCCCCTAACTGGTGCCGCTCTCCTCCAGGAGAAAACCACGGAGGCGTCTTAAGGGTTGACCCAACATCATCCATGCTGCTGTGTTCAGCCAGCTGTGCTTATTATTTTATATCTTTGGATTGGGGAGTGGGGGAGGGACACACTGACATGGCATTGGCCAGGGCTCCAGAAAGGGAAGGGGCTTTGTGTGTGCCCCGCGTTCTCCCTGACACCACCTCTGCGTTTGGAGAGACGTGACACCTGGAAGTGGCTCCCAGGCTTGTGGTGGCATTCTCTCTCCCCTGGGCTTGGGGACTCCAGGAACAGAGGTGGGGAAAGGCAGGGAAAGGGAGGGTGTTTCTGGCATCAGGCAGTTTCCCAGGCCCCAGACACCAGAAGTGGTGCAGTATCAGCTGCTGCCCCGTAACTGGGTCAAGGCCAGGGAGACAGATCCTCTCTCTGAGCTTCTGCCTTTCAGCGGGTTATTCTAGATTCTTTTCTGAGGTCTCATCCAAGAAGAAAAGAACAAAAGAACCTGGCAGCAGCTTTACTATGGCTGTCAAGAAAGCCCCAAATCCCAGCCCATGCCTCACCTGAGCCTGGCTTTTCTCATTTGTAAAACACACTGCCCTCCTGGCTGACACAGTGATGAAGCCCGGGGGGGGGGGGGGGGGGGGGGGGGTGAAGGTGGATTAGAATCTACTCTTTAGAGAGGAAGCAGTGAGTGAGAAACAGGGCCTCTGTCCACAGGCAGCTCAGCAGGTGTTGGTTGTCCTTAGCAATGGCTCTTGACCTTGACTGAGCGCCACCTCCCAGCCGTTCCCCGTGGACTCTTCCCCAGCACGATCACGTTCACACTCCCAGGAGCCCTGTTAGGGAGAAGCAATTATTCTTCCCATTCTACAGCTGTGGCAACGGAGGTTGGAGGAGGAGAAGCAGCCTGCCCAAGGCCACACTGCTGGAAAGGTGCAACCCCCGGCACACCCTGGGGACATGCACGCGGAGTCCAGTGTCAATTAGGGCCCGTCCTCAGCTCGCTTTTAGCTTTTTAGCCTTTCTGTTTTGGTTTCCCATTCTCAAGGTTCTGGAAGTGCCTTGCTTCTCAGTGGTAGAGTGCTGGTGCCTGTGGGTTTTATTTTCTCAGCCTTCACAGCCCTGCTCAGTCCACTTCCCTTGTTCTCGTCCACCAGGTCCTGTGACCACCAGCTCTGAGGTTGGAACCGACTTGTGTTTTTTACCCCGTGTTACATACAAACTCTGACTCTATATCCATCTTCTCTAGATTAATAGAGCAGAATAGTATAACAAAAATGCTGCAAATAGAATTAATAGGTTGTACTGTGTTCTCTACCTCTCCCCGTGTTTCTCCTTCTTTCTCCCTCCCCCCTCTCTGTCTCTGTCTCTCATCTCTTCTAGTCCTGTTTCAAAAGAAGAGCTTATCTCCATCCCAGAATTTTCCCCAGTGAGTGAAATGATTCCTGGGATATCTCTGGACCAAAATGGAAGTGGCCATGCCCGAGCGCTCCAAGACCTCTTAGATTTCACTGGCCCCCCCACGTTCTCCAAGAGGTCCAGTGAGAATCTCAGCCTGGATGACTGTAACAAAAACCTGATCGAAGGATTTAACAGCCCTGGCCAAGAAAACACTCTGAACACCTTCTGTTGACAAATAACAACATCCCTTTAGTGAAAGGTACCATCTTTTGATGAGATTCTAAGTCCATAACTCCCAAACTGGGGTTTGTGGAAATAGGACAAAAATCACTCAGCCTCCTAGATGGCCAATTTTACTTGAAGGATGCAAGCAGGAATATTTGTATGGTACATGCTGCTGCACACACAAGAATCAAGATGGATTCCAAGTAAATCCATTGTACGGGAGTCCCTTTGTAGCAAGGCTGAGAAGCACTGGCTAAAGGTTTGACCAGTGAGCAGTCTTGAGTGGCACCTGCACCTTTTCTAGAGGCAAGGAGAGAAGGCTTTAATAGTGTGTCCAGACATGGTTAGTGAAGTGACTTCCCCTCTAGTTTTACTCAGTGACATCCCACGTTCTATCTGGAATCATTTGTGTGTGTTGGGGAGTGTTAGGCCAAATAACTTGCTCCTCTGTTGACAGGTCCTGGATTCTTCCAAAGCAAACATCTGTTCTTAGATCATACCCAAAGTGCTTCTAGAACCTACACTCATCTGAGTCAGTTATATCTATGGGTTTTATCCACCCTGCATTTCGGTGCACTTAGTTATACACACTCTCTCATTTGATTTATTTCAGTTTGGGCTTTTTCATTTTTGAATAATGAAAACACATCATTAGAGTCTTCCATCAAATCCCATCATAACTGAATAATTCCAATTGCTCCTTCCATTTTCTTTTTTTTTTTTTTATTAAGTTCAGTTTTATTGAAATACATTCACACACCATACAATCATCCATGATATACAATCCACTGTCCACAGTATGATAACAGTTATGCGTTCATCACCACAATCTATCTCTGAACATTTTCCTTACATCAGAAAGAACCAGAACAAGAATAAAAAATAAAAGTGAAAAAAGAACACCCAAATCATCCCCCCATCCCACCCCATTTGTCCTTTAGTTTTTTTTTTTTTTAATCTTCATTTTATTGAGATATATTCACATACCACGCAGTCATACAAAACAAATCGTACTTTCGATTGTTTACAGTACCATTACATAGTGGTACATTCATCACCCAAATCAATCCCTGACACCTTCATTAGCACACACACAAAAATAACAAGAATAATAATTAGAGTGAAAAAGAGCAATTGAAGTAAAAAAGAACAGTGGGTACCTTTGTCTGTTTGTTTCCTTCCCCTATTTTTCTACTCATCCATCCATAAACTAGACAAAGTGGAGTGTGGTCCCCATGGCCCTCCCAATCCCACTGTCACCCCTCATAAGCTACATTTTTATACAACTGTCTTCGAGATTCATGGGTTCTGGGTTGTAGTTTGATAGTTTCAGGTATCCACCACCAGCTACCCCAATTCTTTAGAACCTAAAAAGGGTTGTCTAAAGTGTGCATAAGAGTGCCCACCAGAGTGACCTCTCGGCTCCTTTTGGAATCTCTCTGCCACTGAAGCTTATTTCATTTCCTTTCACATCCCCCTTTTGGTCAAGAAGATGTTCTCCGTCCCACGATGCCAGGTCTACATTCCTCCCCGGGAGTCATATTCCACGTTGCCAGGGAGATTCACTCCCCTGGGTGTCTGATCCCACGTAGCGGGGAGGGCAGTGATTTCACCTTTCAAGTTGGCTTAGCCAGAGAGAGAGGGCCACATCTGAGCAACAAAGAGGCATTCGGGAGGAGGCTCTTAGGCACAACCATAGGGAGGCCTAGCCTCTCCTTTGCAGCAACCGTCTTCCCAAGGGTAAAACTTATGGTAGAGGGCTCAACCCATCAAACCACCAGTCCCCTATGTCTGTGGTCATGTTAGCAACCATGGAGGTGGGGTAGGCGAATACCCCTGCATTCTCCACAGGCTCCTCAAGGGGGCACTACATCTTTTTTTTTTCCTTGTTTTTCTTTCTTTTTTTTTTTTTTTTTAACTTTCCCTTCTTTTTTAAATCAACTGTATGAAAAAAAAGTTAAAAAGAAAACAAACGTACAATAAAAGAACATTTCAAAGAGACCATAACAAGGGAGTAAGAAAAAGACAACTAACCTAAGATAACTGCTTAACTTCCAACATGTTCCTACTTTACCCCAAGAAAGTTACCTAATATAGCAACATTTCTGTGAACTTGCTCCTACTATATCCATCAGAAATTAACAGACCATAGTCATTCCTGGGCATCCCCAGAACGTTAAATAGCTTATCTGTTCTTCTTGGATTATTGTTCCCCCTTCCTTAATTGCTCTCTATTGCTAGTTCCCCTACATTCTACATTATAAACCATTTGTTTTACATTTTTCAAAGTTCACATTAGTGGTAGCATATAATATTTCTCTTTTTGTGCCTGGCTTATTTCGCTCAGCATTATGTCTTCAAGGTTCATCCATGTTGTCATATGTTTCACGAGATCGTTCCTTCTTACTGCCGTGTAGTATTCCATCGTGTGTATATACCACATTTTATTTATCCACTCATCTGTTGAAGGACATTTGGGTTGTTTCCATCTCTTGGCAATTGTGAATAATGCTGCTATGAACATTGGCGTGCAGATATCTGTTCGTGTCACTGCTTTCCGATCTTCCGGGTATATACCGAGAAGTGCAATCGCTGGATCGAATGGTAACTCTATATCTAGTTTTCTAAGGAACTGCCAGACTGACTTCCAGAGTGGCTGAACCATTATACAGTCCCACCAACAATGAATAAGAGTTCCAATTTCTCCACATCCCCTCCAGCATTTGTAGTTTCCTGTTTGTTTAATGGCAGCCATTCTAACCGGTGTTAGATGGTATCTCATTGTGGTCTTAATTTGCATCTCTCTAATAGCTAGTGAGGCTGAACATTTTTTCATGTGTTTCTTGGCCATTTTTATTTCCTCTTCAGAGAACTGTCTTTTCATATCTTTTGCCCATTTTATAATTGGGCTGTCTGTACTATTGTCATTGAGTTGTAGGATTTCTTTATATATGCAAGATATCAGTCTTTTGTCAGATACATGGTTTCCAAAAATTTTTTCCCATTGAGTTGGCTGCCTCTTTACCTTTTTGAGAAATTCCTTTGAGGTGCAGAAAATTTTAAGCTTGAGGAGTTCCCATTTATCTATTTTCTCTTTTGTTGCTTGTGCTTTGGGTGTAAAGTCTAGGAAGTGGCCGCCTAATACAAGGTCTTGAAGATGTTTTCCTACATTATCTTCTAGGAGTTTTATGGTACTTTCTTTTATATTGAGATCTTTGGTCCATTTTGAGTTAATTTTTGTGTAGGGGGTGAGGTAGGGGTCCTCTTTCATTCTTTTGGATATGGATATCCAACTCTCCCAGCCCCATTTGTTGAAAAGACCATTATGACTCAGTTCAGTGACTTTGGGGGCCTTATCAAAGATCAGTCGGCCATAGATCTGAGGGTCTATCTCCGAATTCTCAATTCGATTCCATTGATCTATATGTCTATCTTTGTGCCAGTACCATGCTGTTTTGGCAACTGTGGCTTTATAATAAGCTTCAAAGTCAGGGAGTGTAAGTCCTCCCACTTCGTTTTTCTTTTTTAGAGTGTCTTTAGCAATTCGAGGCATCTTCCCTTTCCAAATAAATTTGATAACTAGCTTTTCCAAGTCTGCAAAGTAGGTTGTTGGAATTTTGATTGGGATTGCATTGAATCTGTAGATGAGTTTGGGTAGAATTGACATCTTAATGACATTTAGTCTTCCTATCCATGAACATGGAATATTTTTCCGTCTTTTAAGGTCCCTTCTATTTCTTTTAGTAGAGTTATGTAATTTTCTTTGTATAGGTCTTTTACATCTTTGGTTAAGTTTATTCCTAGGTACTTGATTTTTTTAGTTGCTATTGAAAATGGTATCTTTTTCTTGAGTGTCTCTTCAGTTTGTTCATTTCTAGCATATAGAAACATTACTGACTTATGTGCATTAACCTTGTATCCCGCTACTTTGCTAAATTTGTTTATTAGCTCTAGTAGCTGTATCGTCGATTTCTCAGGGTTTTCTAGATATAAGATCATATCATCTGCAAACAATGACAGTTTTACTTCTTCTTTTCCAATTTGGATGCCTTTTATTTCTTTGTCTTGCCGGATTGCCCTGGCTAGCACTTCCAGCACAATGTTGAATAACAGTGGTGACAGCGGGCATCCTTGTCTTGTTCCTGATCTTAGAGGGAAGGCTTTCAGTCTCTCACCATTGAGTACTATGCTGGCTGTGGGTTTTTCATATATGCTCTTTATCATGTTGAGGAAGTTTCCTTCAATTCCTACCTTTTGAAGTGTTTTTATCAAAAACGGATGTTGGATTTTGTCAAATGCTTTTTCAGCATCTATTGAGATGATCAATTGATTTTTCCCTTTTGACTTGTTAATGTGTTGTAATACATTGATTGATTTTCTTATGTTGAACCATCCTTGCATGCCTGGAATGAACCCCACTTGGTCATGGTGTATGATTTTTTTAATGTGTCTTTGGATTCGATTTGCAAGTATTTTGTTGAGGATTTTTGCATCTATATTCATTAGGGAGATTGGCCGGTAGTTTTCCTTTTTTGTAGCATCTTTGCCTGGTTTTGGTATTAGATTGATGTTAGCTTCATAAAATGAGTTAGGTAGTGTTCCATTTTCTTCAATGCTTTGAAAGAGTTTGAGTAAGATTGGTGTCAGTTCTTTCTGGAAAGTTTGGTAGAATTCCCCTGTGAAGCCATCTGGCCCTGGGCATTTATTTGTGGGAAGATTTTTGATGACTGATTGGATCTCTTTGCTTGTGATGGGTTGGTTGAGGTCTTCTATTTCTTCTCTGGTCAGTCTAGGTTGTTCATATGTTTCCAGGAAATTGTCCATTTCCTCTACATTATCCAGTTTGTTGCCATACAGTTGTTCATAGTATCCTCTTATAATTTTTTTAATTTCTTCAGGATCTGCAGTTATGTCACCTTTTTCATTCATTATTTTGTTTATATGAGTCTTCTCTCTTTTTGATTTTGTCAGTCTAGCTAGGGGCTTGTCAATCTTGTTGATCTTCTCAAAGAACCAACTTTTGGTGATATTTATCCTCTCTATTGTTTTTTTGTTCTCTATGTCATTTATTTCTGCTTTAATCCTTGTTATTTCTTTTCTTCTACTTGGTTTAGGATTGGTTTCCTGTTCATTTTCTAGCTTCTTCAGTTGATCCATTAGTTCTTTGATTTTGGCTCTTTCTTCCTTTTTAATATATGCGTTTAGTGCTATAAATTTCCCCCTCAGCACCGCTTTTGCTGCATCCCATAGGTTTTGGTATGTTGTGTTCTCATTTTCATTCGTCTCTATATATTTAGCAATTTCTCTTGCTATTTCTTCTTTAACCCACTGATTGTTTAGGAGTGTGTTGTTTAACCTCCAGGTATTTGTGAATTTTCTAAGTCTCTGATGGTTATTGACTTCTAATTGTATTCCATTGTGGTCAGAGAATGTGCTTTGAATAATTTCAATCTTTTTAAATTTATTGAGGCTTGTTTTATGTCCCAGCATATGATCTATTCTGGAGAAAGTTCCGTGAGCACTAGAAAAGTATGTGTATCCTGGTGATTTGGGATGTAATGTCCTGTATATGTCTGTTAAATCTAATTCATTTATCAGATTGTTTAGGTTTTCAATTTCCTTATTGGTCTTCTGTCTGGTTGATCTATCTATAGGAGAGAGTGATGTGTTGAAGTCTCCCACAATTATTGTGGAAACATCAATTGCTTCCTTTAGTTTTGCCAGTGTTTCTCTGATGTATTTTGTGGCACCTTGATTGGGTGCATAGACATTTACGATTGTTATTTCTTCTTGCTGAATTGCCCCTTTTATTAGTATGTAGTGGCCTTCTTTGTCTCTCAAAACATCCCTGCATTTGAAGTCTATTTTATCTGAGATTAATATTGCTACACCTGCTTTCTTTTGGCTGTAGCTTGCATGAAATATTTTTTTCCATCCTTTCACTTTCAGTTTCTTTGTGTCCCTGTGTCTAAGATGAGTCTCTTGTATGCAACATATTGATGGTTCATTTTTTTTGATCCATTCTGCGAATCTATATCTTTTAATTGGGGAGTTTAATCCATTTACATTCAACGTGATAACCGTGAAGGCATTTCTTGAATCAGCCATCTTATCCTTTGGTTTATGTCTGTCATATTTTTCCCCTCTGTCTATTAATATCCTTTATTGTACCCATACCGAATCTCTTTAGTACTGAACCTTTCTCCAAGTCTCTCTGTCCTTTCTTTGTTTCTCTGTCTGTAGGGCTCCCTTGAGTATCTCCAGTAGGGCAGGTCTCTTGTTAGCAAATTCTCTCAGCATTTGTTTGTCTGTGAAAAATTTAAGCTCTCCCTCAATTTTGAAGGAGAGTTTTGCTGGATAAAGTATTCTTGGCTGGAAATTTTTCTCACTCAGAATTTTAAATATATCGTGCCACTGCCTTCTTGCCTCCATGGTGGCTGCTGAGTAGTCACTACTTAGTCTTATGCTGTTTCCTTTGTATGTGGTGAATTGCTTTTCTCTTGCTGCTTTCAGAACTTGCTCCTTCTCTTCTGTGTTTGACAGTGTGATCAGTATATGTCTCGGAGTGGGTTTATTTGGATTTATTCTATTTGGGGTTCGCTGAGCATTTATGATTTGTGTATTTATGTTGTTTAGAAGATTTGGGAAGTTTTCCCCAACAATTTCTTTGAATACTCTTCCTAGACCTTTACCCTTTTCTTCCCCTTCTGGAACACCAATGAGTCTTACATTAGGACGTTTCATATTATCTATCATATCCCTGAGGTCCGTTTCGATTTTTTCAATTTTTTTCCCCATTCTTTCTTTTATGCTTTCATTTTCCATTCTGTCATCTTCCAGGTCACTGATTCGTTGTTCAACTTCCTCTAGTCTTGTACTATGAGTGTCCAGAATCTTTTTAATTTGGTCAACAGTTTCTTTAATTTCCATAAGATCATCCATTTTTTTATTTAGTCTTGCAATGTCTTCTTTATGCTCTTCTAGGGTCTTCTTGATTTCCTTTGTCTCCCGTACTATGGTCTCATTGTTCATCTTTAGTTCTTTGAGTAGCTGCTCTAGGTGCTGTGTCTCTTCTGATCTTTTGATTTGGGTGCTTGGGCTTGGGTTATCCATATCGTCTGGTTTTTTCATATGCTTTATAATTTTCTGTTGTTTTTGGCCTCGTGGCATTTGCTGAACTTGATAGGGTTCTTTTAGGATTTGTAAACCAATTGAAGTCCTTATCTCTAATTTATCAGATCTACAGCTTCGTGGAGTACACTTTCTCTAACTAACCAGCAGGTGGCGTCCACGAGCCACCTGTTCTCCACAAGCCAGTTCTCCCCTGCTTAGCCTTTTTGGTGAGTGGGGGAGTGGGTCTTGTGGGGTCCAATTGGTGTACCAAGCTTGCGTGTGTAGTTGGTGTTGCCTGCCCTGTATATGGGGCGTGTTTCTGGGCAGTCAGGGAGGGGGGGGGTGGCTCTAACAATCAAATCTCCCTGGTGATCCTAGAGTTTTAAAGCTGCTGCAATAGTCTAATCCTTCAGTTCAGTCCTGCCACAGTTTGTCTCTGCCACTTACCCACAAGTCCTTGGTATTGGCGTATGGCTCCTGAGACTTGCAAGTGGGCCCCTCTTCCAGGCCGTGCACCCCGGGTCCTCTGTTGAGGGATGACTGTGCTATGTCACAGGTGAGTGCCGTCCCCCCAGGGCAGTTCTGGGCTGCTGGGCTGTGTAGGGAGGCTCCCAGTCTGCTGAAATGATGGCTGAATGGGGCTTTGTTAATTCACACTGCTCTACCTTCCCAACTCTGGGACAATCAGCTGAGGTTGCAGGGAAGGCTAATGTCCACGCCCAGTTTTGTGGTGTGTGCCTGTTATTTGAAGCACTTCCGTCACACTGGGTTGTCTGGGGCAGTTCTGGGCTATGGGGCTGGCGATGGGCAGGAGTGTTTCCTGTCCACCAGGATGATGGCTGTGAGCGGACACCCCCCTTTTCTTGGGAAGTTGTGGTGTTTAGTGAATTTTCTCAGCCACTGGATTATTGCGTTTTGTCTCAGAGCTCTCCTAGTTCTGCTCTTGACTTGACCTGCCCAAATTGCAAGTCTTTGAAGCTTTCTGTATTGGGCTTCTTAGAGTAATTGTTTTCGAAAAAGAAAAAAGGATTAAAAAAAAAAAAAGGGGGCCCTCCTCAGAGATCTAATGGGTTATTGAAATGCTAAGAGACAAAGCAACCAGGGCCATTAAGGAAAGGTCCACAGGGCAGAGAGATCAGCTTTTCTTTGGGATTTGCATATGCGCCTCAGGGTCTGAGCTCGGGCCTTCCCCCTTCTATGTTCACCAGAACTCCAAAAATCCTCCGCTTTTATTTTGGAGTTTTTCGTGTTGTTTTTTTTCTATGCCTGTCTCCTCTCTGCTGGGCTGGCTGCTCTCAGATTCTCTGGTGTCTGGTCTCCATCTATCTATGGTTGGAGTTTGGATCAGCAGAATGAGTTTCCGATAAGGGCTGCCACTGCAGTTCTCCCTTCTCCTTCCCGGAGCTGACAGCCCCTCGTCCCACGGGACTGAGCCTGGCAGGGAGGGGCGCGGGTCCCCTGGCCGCAAAAACTTACAGATTTCGCTGATCTCAGCAGTTCCACGTTTTCATGAGTGTTGTATGAAGTATGCCCAAAGTCAGATTGCTCTGTGGTGTCCAGTCCACGCAGTTCCTGGCTTTCTACCTACTTTCCTGGAGGAGTAACTAAAACATACAGCTCACCAGTCTGCCATCTTGCCCCGCCTCCCCTCCTTCCATTTTCAACTCTTAAAAACATTTTTCAATTCTCAGCAGTCTTTCAGTCGCTCCCCTCCTGGAACAGAATTTGCAATGCCTGAGGTGATTTCAACCAGCCTTTTTAGTTCCCAAGCGAGGGGAGGCCACCCGACTGAGGACACTGTGTTTTGTGTACTTATTTCCACCCGACCTCAGTTCGTGCCTGTGGCCAGCACGCTTCAGAGTTTCCTTTTCTCAGTTCTTGGGAAAGCAGTTGTGTTCATCTCACACGTGCAAGGGAGGGAATACGTGACGGGTAATTTTTAGAGTTAACTATCCCTAGTTTGGAAGAAGAAGCCGTCTTCTTGAGCCCTTAAACTATTAATTCACTTGAGCATTCTATTTCCCTTACAGTTACATGACTTATTACTTACTAAGAAGTGGGTTTTTTTTTTGTTAGCATACCTTGACTTAATTAATTTCCTTTCGTTTCACTTACCTCTTGAACTGTGAGGACCAGAAAATCCATAAGACTTAGGAAAGTATTCGTGACTCCTCAAATCTATTTCCTGTGTCTCTAAAAGAAGTGCAACGTCCCTATACAAAAAAAAAAAAAAATCTCAACGATTTTGTTCATGCTGCTTGTACATTTTCATTTGTGATATAGTCTAGTGCTGAAGCTCTTCTCCACCAGAGTTGGTACCACCCCCCGCCTCAAGGGTTCCAGGCTATGTGTTGGCGGTTCTTGTTGTCACATGGCTGGGGGCATCACTGGCATTTGGAAGGCAAACCTCAGGACGTTAAACATCCTGCAGGTTTTAGGACAGTCCCATGCAAGGAAAACCTGGTCGACCTAAAAGAATAGTCCTATACAAAATGCTGTGGCACTCCTCTTGAGACATGCCGTGTGAGCCGAGTGAAAATAAAATGACCAAGAAGGTAGAATGCCCCATACTGTGCAATAATTTTAGTGAGAGAAAATAGATATCACAAACGGCAAAATACTTGGCTTCTTTGTTACTCTCACCTGGTTTTGTTTTTGACTTGACACAGGTGGTGTTTGGAGAACTTGTGAAGCTGCTGGTTAGTGACACCCCAGCCGCCAGCCATCGGAAGAAGCTTCTGTCATCCTTAACCTCCAGATTCCAAATGATTCACTCTGAATATAACTGTATTCCTAGGTAGTATGTCAAACACTGGCCATGCTTGAGACTTTTGCCTTGTTGGGCTTTAGCAGAGTTCCATATTACAGTTCTATTTATGAGCTTCAGCTGCTGATAAAGCACTTCCTGTACTTCTCTGTTATCATAGTGATCCTCTGAATAACCTAAGTGATGCCAGCCTGGAGATATACTCTATACCCATCCTTATTCCCAAAGTTGGAGCACATAAGCCTTTAGATGTCTTTTCCTGTAAATATTCTAGACATTTACCCAAACTCTACTTAACATATACAGAACTTGAGCTGCGTATCTCTCTGTCTTTGTTTAAAAGGAGAAGAAATTCAGGAGTCCCCCTTTCCGCCCCCCCCCCAGGGTTTCTCTGTTGGAAGATACTATCAAGAAGCCCCTCTTTATTATTAAGCTTAGCCACCTGCAAAATGCATTGACCCACATTACTCGTTTGAGGTTAAAATAATAAGTCTGGTTGAGTTAGGAAGTAATTAAACAGTGTATAGTGGTTTCTGTTCTATTATGCATATACATGGGTAACTCCATATAGCTAGAACCCTTTCATGTTGCACCTTAAACCCTCCAAATTGTACTCCCTCCAAACCATCGAATGGCTTTTGGATTGAATGAATGAATAATGTCTCATTCCCGGGTACTTGGTTGGTTTTCATGTTTTTGCTATTGTTTTTCTCTTGGATCTCAGGAGTTTGGTTTTGTTTGTTTGCTTAACTCTAATAAAACCAGACACAAATGACTAGTGCTCTGAAATGAGGAGGCTCTGAATGGGACCCAATATGTCACTTTAACATAAAAATATCTGGATGAGGGAAAAATGACACAAGAATGTATACCCCACACATTTTATGCCATATAATGGTGTGTTTTCTTACTTTCATTTCTTGCAACGTAATGTGACTTTTGGATTGAGATGATCTCTTTGAAATATTTTTTTTGACTTGTACAATGAGTGGTTTGGGAGGATCCATAATTCCAAGAGAGGTTTGCAACCAGGAGATATAAAGAGGTCTCAATAGTGATCTTGTTCATGTGCTTTTAAAACCAGCTACAGTTTAAGAAGTTATTAGTTATGGAAACTGTGTATGTTTGTGTATGTATATATATACCTAATAAAATACATGCCTCCAACGACGCAGTGCCATTGATCTTGATGAATATCAGGGAAAAAAAATCCCTTTGATGACAAGCACACAGAAAATGATAGCATGGTTCTGTCTGCAAAAACTGCCTTGCCATCATTCCTACAGCTTTATCTTATGACACGTTTGTTTCATTGTGATTCCTTGTACCTCACAGAGCCATTGTGACTGTGGTGATGCCTCGTTTGCATGATGTGCGCATTGTGTTTAACGTGAAATACACCTTCATTTGAGAGTCGGATGGCTTGCTAGTGTTTTGTTTGTTTCTGTAAGCTCGGTGAAGAGATATGCTGAAACTAAACCAGGTTATAAAAATCTCTGTGTGTGTGTGTGTGTGTGTGTAACCTATGTGGGAGTCCTTTCCTGTTAAACTCATTAAAAAGTCCTACATGTGCTAGTTAGTTACAAGTGAAGGCAATTGTGGAAATACACTTATTAAGTCACTGGCTGTCCCTAAAACATGAACATTTTTGCTTTTTTTTTCATACCCCAAGACAGGTATTTCTAGCTGTCAAAGATGAAATGAACCTTAATGTAATCTATGAACTCATTTCAAATAGCAATTTAGCATTTAAACAAAATTATCATGGGAATATTGACCCTTCTTTCCAAGTAAGCTGAAAACCAGACTAGCCCTTTTGTATCTAATTCAAGGTCTTGTTCACAGCCAGGGAGATAATGCCAGCCAAAGCCAAGAGCCACACTGGCAAGGGCAGAATGAGATGTGGTAACTTTTGGGCTGCTGTCGCTGAAGCTGAGGGCCCAGTCAACACTGTGCACCCTACCTCTTCTGACAGAGCCTCTGGTCAGGAGCATGGGAGTGGACATTCTGACTATTTCCATACATACACAGGCCTCTGATGGTGGCATTATAGTAGCTTCTGTCATCATAAGCCCTGGCCATAGGGTTTCCAGGGGTGGCCACTCATTCCTAAGAAGGATATCTAGTTTATGAGCATTCTAATTTTTTTCTTAGTATGTTCAGGTTTCCTATTAGTCAAATACTTTTGTAAACTAAATTTAGAAAGCAGGCTTAGTATAAAGAACTTATTTGTTTCTAGAGGCATGCCCGTTACATTGGGCACAATGCAGGGTGACCTGCATTCCCACTCCTCAGCATTTTTCAGGAAGCACAGTTATAGAAGAAAATGGAGCAGGAGCTCTTAGAAATATTAGAAAGGAGAAACTTTCCAAATACTCTTTTCTGGGGAAATACAAGAGAAACAACTGAAAAACTATTAGAATAATTTCATTGGGGAGCCAACTATAGATAAATAAAAATTATTAGTTTTCTTACACATTAACAAAAAGCAGGAAATAGGAAGAAGAGATCTTGACAAGGAACAAAATTCCTAGAAGTAACAAGCTGTATTTAAAACTTGACCAAGGGACATTAGACGAGACATAAATGGAAGGACCTATTCATGTGAAGAAGGCTGAGAGGAGGGTGGCACCCATATTTGTGCAGTATTTGAAAATTAAATGAATTTACAATTAATGGATTTCATTTTGGCAACTTGAAAATAGAGTTGTAAAATTCAGATAAGAAAATAATACAAAGGCAAGAAACTTTTATAAAATGAGTTTTAAAAAGGGTGAACTTCCTCCACAAGTAGTACAATATGTGGTAAAAATTTCATAACATAAACAGTATAGCTCGATAGAGAAGTAGACAGAATTTGGAATAGAAATAGAGGTCGCAACATGAGATTTTATCATACGATGCACCTGTAGAAAGAATATGTGATTTAGAGGGTCAAATGAGGTTAGCATCTCTTATTGGGGGGGGGGGGGGATGATAAAGGCAGGAACGGGATTCAAGTTGTGGGTACAAATTGCAGTTCAAGGTTAAAGTCAAGGCCAAAATTTAGACACAAGGCTTGGTAACAGCCTCTAAGGACCCTGAGCTGACGGGCGCCCCCTGGGACATGGCGTGATCTCAAGAGGTGGAAAGCAGAAGGTTTAAGCTTCTCCTGTGGGAGCAGACTATAACCATCAGCATTTACGGAGTTCTTGCTGTACGCAAGATGGTTCTGTGACTTCTGCAAGCTATGAGGTAGGTACGAGGAGGTAACTTACCCAAGGACACAGAATTTGACAGAGCCGCGTTTCATTCCTATGCCCCAGCTTTTACCCCCAGGTGAGATTGCCAGGCGGTTCTGCCCTGCCAAGAGCAGCATGAGTTTTGCTAGAGCAGTGTTTTTAGCCATGAAGGGCTACGACCCCCATGGGCCATCTTAGTTCTGAGTGTGCTTTTTTTAAGAAAAAACAAAATTGAGGTATAATTCACATACCAGAAAATTCTACCCTTTTAAAGTGTACAATTCAGTGGATTTTTAGTATATTCACAAAGTTGTGCAACTGTCACCACAATCTAATCCCAGAGCGTTCTCATCTGAGGATCCCTTGGCAAGGGTTTTTCTTTTTATCCATCTACTCAAAACATCAAAGGACTTGGCTTTATCAATCATTGGTTCAAGTTTTCATTGTATCCAGAAGCAAGAAAATGAGATTTGAAAATAGTCCATTCTCTGAGCCAGTTACTTCCCCTCCTCCCTTCCTCCTGGGCCAAATTAGAGCGGTGAGCCTGTACCTTCATTAATGTGGGGTGTTTTGTGTTGTGCCACATTCTCTGTACATAAATGGAGGATCAGGTGCCCCTGCCTGGGCCTTCTAGGTCCATGAAACTGAAACTGTGGGTGATTTAAAACACTTAAAGAATTCTGAACCTTTGGAGATGTGCCTTTAACAGTGACCACTGAATCAGATGTGAGGTGATCTACAGTGACCGTACTTGCCCTTGGGTTTCTGTGACAGATCACCCCTTTAACCAGTAGGGAGGGAGCATTTCAGCACCCTCTTTTCTGTTTATTGCCCCTTAGGTGCAGGTGAGGGGCCAAGACTCTGGGCATTCTCTGCATGGTGGAAAGAAATGATCACTTCTACAGCCCAGAGCCTGAGGGGAGCCTTGCAAAAGACAGAAGACTCCAAAAAAGACTTGAGGTATTGCACCTGGAGAACTCACCTTTCCCTCCTCTCTCCCTGCACCCTCTGCAGTAAATAAGAACATATTGGGGATGCTTCTGGGCTGCAGTTAGGAATTTAAAAGTTTAATCCTTCCAATTGGCACTGAGGGGTTGTGGGTGTCAGGAGAAAGGTCTGAAGCTGGGAGCCTGGGGGTCGACTTTTCCCACCTCACCTTATCTCAGGAAGGGCAAAACACCAAGGAATTGAGTCCCAAGGAATTGATGGCTTTACCTAAAGCAACTTATTTTTAGAACTAGAGCACATAGCTCTTGGTTAGCTGTACTTGCCTTTTAATTACATTTTCCTAATAGAGTGTGTGTAGGCTTGTCTTTGAAACAACAGGAAGTTTTCAGAAAAGAAGTGATAACTCAGAAGGGGCTAGGGCACACACAGGAGCCAATCAATAGAGCCTGGATGGAATTATGTCACCACGGTGGGACTCGCGAGTAGTTTTAGAACAAACTGAATCTTAATAGTACCACTGGGAGGAAAGAATAAATTCCATTTCCTAGGTGGACCTTGGCCTTCTGAAGGGTTCTCAGGGGTCAACATTGTATGACTGACTGTATACCACTGATTCAGGCCTCGTCGCTGTTGTTAGGCATTCATTTATAGACAGAAAATTGCATGTGATTTTTGTCTTGTAGAAAAGGTAACTCCACAGGTTATGTGGGTTGGTTGGTTGGTTGGTTGGTTGGTCCCTGTAGGACAACAGCTTTGTATCTGATGTCACAATCTTATTCCAACATTCTTTTTTCACTAAATATGTGTGTACACGCACATTTGTACATATGTGTGTATAGTATCCAGTTCTCATATCCTCCCTTGAACCAGTTTGTTGTCCTGCTCCATAATGAGTGAAACACATTTTTGACACGTGCTCACTGTATATCCGTATCAGACTTGTGTTTTTAGTCTTTGGAAAACTAATTTGACAATGAGGAAGACTGGAAGTCCTCAGCAGGATTTGGGAAATTTTGAACAGCCATAATAATGACTTTTTAAAGTCTGTACTAAGTGCTAGTGTGGTGAATGGGGTGGTGTGCCACCCAGACCCACCGCCTCTTGAGGGCTGAGGCACTTGTCCTTTCAGATGCTTCATTCCGAAGCTGGGCTTCCTGTCCCGGTATTGCCCTTGGCTGGAGGGGGCTGCCTCACCAAGGTTACCCCCCTTCACGGAGCAGCCTGATTCCAGGGACTTGATACTTCCAGTATACAAAGACCCCAGCCCCTGTGCCTCAAGGTGGAACAAGTCAGAAGCTCTCTGTGGGATCGGCTCAGGCCTTTGTTGAAACTGCGTTGCAGCCCAACTTCTCCCTCCTGCTTCATTCACTCCCCCAGAGCAGGCAGCTGAGCATTGTTCTAGTGGCTTTAAATGAATTCTCTCTCTTAATCTTAAGAAAGACTTTCTGAAGTAGGCACTGCTGTCAGCTTTCTCACTTCACAGTACAGGCCTTAAGACTCAGATTAAGCGGCTTGTCCAAGGTCACTTACAGCCAGTGAGCGCAGAGCTGGGCACCAAACCAAGGCAGGTTGCTTGGAGCCTGTGCCGGCCCTACCCCACCACAGCTCAAAGTTCTTGCCTGGTGAAGTCAAAGAGGCCCAGCCCCTAGAGGCGCTTGCCAGCCTACAGAGTCGCCTGGTTAGATCTGCATGTTTCCTGGTTAATCTCAACTGGCTTCCCTCACCAGAAGTTGCTGCAGACTTTGCAAATCCCTGGGAATTTTCTGCCTGGGGCATTTAATCCATCTTCCTGTTGCTCGCTCCTGCAGAATACATGCGTCTTCCATCTGGGAGCACAGGCAGTCGGTATGAGATTTTCTTTTTGCCTCACACAGGAGGAAACCCATTTCATAAATGTTCATTTCTCAAGCAACTATGTACGAATATCTACTCCATGCCAAGCATTTTGCTAGGGATGGAGATGGAGCAGAGAACAAGACTAGATATTGTCCTCACCCTCCTGGAGCTTAGAGTCTAGTGAGGAAGAGAGACAGCAGACAGATGATTTTTAAAGCTCTTATTTGCAGTTTTGAGGGTGACAAGTTCAGGTCTGCTGTCGTCTGTTTTCATGGTCTTCTAGTTTGTGAAGAGACATTTATTGATGTGATGCTTTGATTAATGTCTATCTCACGCTCCAGGATGTAAGCCTCCTGAGAGCAGGACTGCCATATTCCTCCCACCTAACACAGCTACTCAGTAAATAGTTGTGAGTGCATGAAAAAAGTGGTTACTGAGAAAATCTATGGATTACAATTCATGGCCTCTGAACTGCTTGTCTATTCTACCATGAGATGAAAGTCCCAGAGACCCTGTTTTTTCTTATTTCCTGTTGGATCCCCAGCAGTCATCACAGAGCAGATGCACAATAAATCTTTGCTGAGTGGTATTTTATTGAGAGTAAGTATACCAGTTTGGATGGTTCCACCATACATAGAATACCCAACTAAAAGTGGCTTTGATATTAAGGGTATTTATTACTCTTACATAACAAGCTCTAGAGGCAGCTCAGTGACATCAGGATTCTGGGTCAGCATCACTTTGAATGTCTTGGCTCTTAAGGAGGTAGCTTGGGCATCAGCATCCCCTCCTCACACATGAAGAAGTTAGTGGTGGGCTGCGATTTGTACTGCTCTCTCCTTTTAACATGGAGGGAACTTTCCCAGAAGCTCCTAATAGATTTCTAGCTTCTTCATTGGCCAGTACTGGATCTTATACCTACGCCCTAAGAAATAACTGCCAAACAGGAATGAGATTACTACATGTATTAGTTCAGGTAATGATAGCTTCTATAAAAAATAATTCCCCAAGATGTATAATGGCTCAAGCACAATAGAATCCCCCCCACACACACACACACTCCTGTGAAATCCAAAACAGATGGGCTTGATTGGTAGGCTGTTCCCTAATTGGTAATTCAGAGACCAGGCTCTTTACATTTTGTGGCTCTCTTCTTCCAACTCGATCAAGTTTTCCTGTATCAAGCCGACAGAATAGGTACAGAGTATGGAGAAGACACACTTCTTCCCAACCACCTTGGCTCACACAACTTCCACTCATGATTCGTTGGTAAGAACTAGTCACATGGCTCCATTTAGCTGCAAGGGATGCTGGAAAGTGTAGTCTCTGGCTGGTTTGCTTCTTATCAGCGAGATTGATATACTGTTGTCAAAGAAAAAGAAAAAACTGCAAATCTGGACTTGGTAAGAAGAGACTTTATTTGCAAGAGTTATTACAAGGAGGGAAAGGGACTATTGCAATAGAGAAGTGAGATCATAATGAAATTTGAACTCAACTTCACTGAAGTAAAGGGCAAGATTGATTTTAAGGACTGGAATGAGCTAGTGGGAAAATACTAGAGGATGTGAAGGGGAGGATCACATGATGTTATCTCTTGAGTTTACTGTTAAGGCCAGGTAGAAGTGTTCCATTTGGATTCTGTAAGGGCCAGGATGAGAGATGTCTGGGGCCTGGAGTGAGGAAGAAGGCTGTCTAAAATTTAGTCAAACTAAAGAGAAGTTAAGGCTGTTTTTGTCAGTATTACAAAGGGTGGGGGTGGGGGGTTCTTTTTTTAATTTAATTTTTTTTTATTGGAGAAGTTCTAAGTTTATGAAAAGATCATGCAGAAAATACTGAGTTCCCATATACTGCCCCCCTATTATTAATACCTTGCATTAGTGTGGTACCTCTGTTACAATTGATGAAAGAATATTAATATAATTGTACTATTAACTATAGTCCAAAGTTTACATTAGGGTTTTCTGTCTGTGTTGTACCATCTTATGTTTTTTTTTTAATTTTATTCTAACATATATATATATAAACCTAAAATTTCCCCTTTTAACCATATTCAAATACTTAATTCAGTGATGTTAATTACATTCACAATGTTGTGCTACCATCACCTCCATCCATTATTAAAACTTTTGCATCACCCCAATCACAATTTCTGTACCAATTAAGCATTAACTCACCATTCCCTACCCCGACCCTGGCCCCTGGTAAAATATATTCTAGTTTCTGACTCTATGAATTGCTTATTCTAATTATTTTGTATCAGTGAGATCATACAATGTTTTTCCTTTTGTCTGACTTATTTCACCCAATGTGATGTCTTCAAGGTTCATCCATGTTGTCACACGTATCAGAATTTCATTCCATTTTATGGCTAAATAATATTCTATTATATGTATATATACACATTTTGTTTATCCAATCATCAGTCGATGGACACTTGAGTTGCTTCTATATTTTGGCAATTGTGAATAATGCCACTACAAACATTGGTGTGCAAATATCTGTTCGAGTCCCTGCTTTCAGTTATTTTGGGTATATACCAAGAAGTGAGATTTCTGGGTCATATGGTAATTTTATACTTAACTTTCTGAGGAACAGCCAAACTGTCTTCCACAGTGGCTGCACCTTTTTACATTCCTACCAATGATGAATGAGTGTTCCTATTTCTCCACATCCTCTCTCACATTTGTTATATTTTGTCTTTTTTTTTTAAATAGTAACCATTCTAGTGGCATCTCATTGTGGTTTTGATTTTCATCAATGGCTAATGATGTTGAGCATTATGCTGGTTTGAATATATTATGTACCCCAGAAAAGCCATGTTCTTTTAATTCAGTCTTGTGTGGGCAGACCTATTGTGGTTGGAACCTTTTGTTAGGTTGTTTCCATGGAGATGTGACCCCACCCATTCAGGTGGGTCTTAATCACCTTGCTAGAGTCCTCTATGAGAGGATAAAAGTCAGAGACATTTTGGAGAGAGCTGAGAAAAGCTAAAATATGTAATCCAGAGTTTGCCCATGGGAGAAGCAAGGAGGACCCACAGAAACTCAGAGAAGCTAAGACAGAATTCCAGAGACATTTTGTAGAAAACCATAGAAACCAGAAGCTAAACCCGGGAGAGGACCAGCAGATTTCAGCCATGTGCCTTTCCCATGTGACAGAATGTTCTTGTTTGCTAATGCTGCAAATGGATTGGCTTTTATAAAGGGGGTTTTATTTGGTTACTGTGCCAGTTTGAATGTATTGTGTCCCCCAAACGCCATTATCTTTGATGTAGTCTTGTGGGGCAGACGTTTTGGTGCTGATTAGATTTGCTTGGAATGTGCCCCACCCAGCTGTGGGTGATGACTCTGATGAGATATTCCCATGGAGACACGGCCCCACCCATTCAGGGTGGGCCTTGATCAGTGGAGCCATATAAATGAGCTGACTCAAAGAGAAGGAACTCAGTGCAGCTGTGAATGACGTTTTGAAGAGGAGCAAGCTTGCTAGAGAGGAACGTCCTGGGAGAAAGCCATTTTGAAACCAGAACTTTGGAGCCACGTGCCTTCCCAGCTAACAGAGGTTTTCCGGACACCATTGGCCATCCTCCAGTGAAGGTATCCTATTACTGATGTGTTACCTTGGACACTTTATGGCCTTAAGACTGTAACTGTGTAGCCAAATAAACCCCCTTTTTATAAAAGCAAATCCATCTCTGGTGTTTTGCATTCCACAGCATTAGCAAACTAGAATAGATTTTGGTACCAGAGAAGTGGGGTGCTTTTGCTGCTGAGTTTGCAAATACCAAACATGTTGGAACGGCTTTTTAAATGGATAAGGGGAAGATTCTGGAAGAATTGTGAGGAGCTTGATAGAAAAGGCCTAAACTGCTTTGAAGAGACTGTTTGTGGAAATATGGACTCTAAAGATACTTCTGATGAGGACTTGAGCAGAAATGATGAACATGTTGTTGTGAACTGGAAGGAAGGTGATCCTTGTTTTAAAGTGGCAGAGAATTTGGCAAAATTGAGTCCTGGTGTCAGATGGAAGGAAGAATTTGAAAGCGACAACCTGGAATACTTAGCTGAGGAGATCTCCAGACTACCTGTGGAGGATGTACCCTGGCTTCTCCTTGCAGCTTATAGTAAAATGAGAGCAGAGAGAGATAAACTCAGAACTGAACTCTTGGGTTCAAAGAACCCAGAAGCTGATGGCTTGGAAAATTACAGGCTTCCAGGGGGTGGAATCCCAGAAGCTACAGCCCGACGTGAGGATGTAACCAAACATGGAACCCAGCCGCCATTTCAGTACAAGCAAAGATTGGAAAAGGAGTTAAGCAGAAAGGATTTGTGGAAAGTCCTATTATCTGACGGCTTTGACCCCTGTGTGCTTCATGCGAAGCCAACAGAATTTTTGCGAGATCTTTATAGACAGAGCCGTTGCTGGTCTGGACTGGAGGAGACAGACAAGGAACAAACTGAAGGAAAAATTTCTTCAAAGACAGAGCCATGGAGGTTGAGGTCTGGAGTCAAGAGGCCTTGGGCTGGGAGAGCAGAGTGGCCCACATGCATGGAAAGGGTGAGTTTGCCCCGGAGGTTGAGGGTGGGCCTTCCACCTCGATGTTCAGGAAATGTGTTGCCACCTCAGGCCTCAAAGAGGTTGGAGCACATTCTCAGGGAACTGGGGAGAGCCTGGCTGCCACCACACTGTTCTAAAGGGGTTGAGTGTGTGCCCTGGAGATGGAAGGAGGTTTGAGGAGGGTGGGACCGAGAAGGTGGTCTCCCCAACGTGTGGATATGTTGGAGCACTCACCCAAGTGTTTGGAGAGGAAAGGGCTGCCAAAAAGGCCCTTAGGAAGGGTTAGACTCCCACTCTCTCAAGCCCCAAGGATGCAACGTCATTCTGTAAATGACTCTCAGACTTTGAAATCTTATGGAGTTTGTCCTGCAGGTTTTAGGAACTGTTTTGGTCCTGTTAACCCTGTTTTCCTTACTCTTTCTCCTTATGGCAATGGGAATGTTTATCCTGTGAATGTCCCTCCTTTGTATATTAGAAGCATATAACTTGTTCTGAGTCCACAGATCCAAAGCTAAAGGAGAATTATGCCTTAGGACCCAACATGCCTGTAATTGATTTTGATAGGATCTTGTACTTAACTTTTGTTACTGAAATGATTTAAGTTTTTGTGATATTGTGATGGAATGAATGTATTTTGTATTTGGAAAGATAATGTCATTTTGGGGTCCAGGGGGTGGAATGTGCCGGTTTGAATGTATTGTGTCCCCCAAACGCCATTATCTTTGATGTAGTCTTGTGGGGCAGACATTTTGGTGCTGATTAGATTTGCTTGGAATGTGCCCCACCCAGCTGTGGGTGATGACTCAGATGGGCTATTCCCATGGAGACATGGCCCCACCCATTCAGGGTGGGCCTTGATCAGTGGAGCCATATAAATGAGCTGACTCAAAGAGAAGGAACTCAGTGCAGCTGTGAATGACGTTTTGAAGAGGAGCAAGCTTGCTAGAGAGGAACGTCCTGGGAGAAAGCCATTTTGAAACCAGAACTTTGGAGCAGACGCCAGCCACGTGCCTTCCCAGCTAACAGAGGTTTTCCGGACGCCATTGGCCATCCTCCAGTGAAGGTACCCGATTACTGGTGTGTTACCTTGGATACTTTATGGCCTTAAGACTGTAACTGTGTAGCCAAATAAACCCCCTTTTTATAAAAGCGAATCCATCTCTGGTGTTTTGCATTCCACAGCATTAGCAAACTAGAACAGTTACAAAGTTACAGTCCTAAGGCCATACAAATGTCCATATTAAGGCATCAACATGAGTATACCTTCAGTGAAGAACATCCAATGGCGTCCAGAGAACCTCCGTTAGCTGGGAAACCACATGGCTGGCGTCTGCTGATTCTTTGCTCCAGGGTTCTGGCATCAAAATGGCTTTCTCCAAAACGTCCTTCAGTTTCTCTTAGCTTAGCATCTCTGAACGTCCTTCTGTCTGCATCTCCAAGAATCTCTAAGTGTCAGCAAGCATCTCTTGGGGCATTTTTTCCTCTCTTAGCTTCTCCAGAGCAAACTCTGGGCTAGCATCTCAAAGCATCAGCAAGCAACTCTCTCAGCTTCCAAGCATCTAACATCTGTGTGTCCTGGCTTAGCATATCCCAGGGCATTTTCCTGTCTCTGCTCTCTGTGAGAGTGCCCTCTAAAGGATTCCAGTGATCTAATCAAGACCTACCCTGAAGGGGTCAAATCTCCATGGAAACAGTCAATCAAGAGGTCATACCCTAATAAAAAAGATTAATAACTCTGCCCCCACAAGATTACATTAAAGAATATGGCTTTTGGGGAGACATAATATATCCAAACCTGCACCCAGAGGAACTCCAGATGCCATCAGCCTTTCTTCAGAGAAGGTATCATCCTGTTGATGCCTTATCTGGGCCATTTTCATGGCCTTAGAACTGTAATTTTGTGAACTAATAAACCCCCATTGTAAAAGCCAATCCATTTCTGATATATTGCATCTGCGGCAGGTTCAGCAAAGCGAAACAAGCAACTTTTTATGTGCTTTTTGACCATTTATGTATCGTCTTTGGAGAAATGTTTGTTCAAGTCTTTTGTCCATTTTTTTTTTTTTTTTTTTTTATAATCATTTTATTGAGATATATTCACATACCACGCAGTCATACAAAACATATTGTACTTTCGATTGTTTACAGTACCATTACATAGTTGTACATTCATCACCTAAATCAATCCCTGACACCTTCATTAGCACACACACAAAAATAACAAGAATAATAATTAGAGTGAAAAAGAGCAATTGAAGTAAAAAAGAACACTGGGTACCTTTGTCTGTTTGTTTCCTTCCCCTACTTTATTACACATCCATCCATAAACTAGACAAAGTGGTGTTTGGTCCTTATGGCTTTCCCAATCCCATTGTCACCCCTCATAAGCTACATTTTTATACAACTGTCTTCGAGATTCATGGGTTCTGGGTTGTAGTTTGATAGTTTCAGGTATCCACCACCAGCTACCCCAATTCTTTAGAACCTAAAAAGGGTTGTCTAAAGTGTGCATAAGAGTGCCCACCAGAGTGACCTCTCGGCTCCTTTTGGAATCTCTCTGCCACTGAAGCTTATTTCATTTCCTTTCACATCCCCCTTTTGGTCAAGAAGATGTTCTCCGTCCCACGGTGCCAGGTCTACATTCCTCCCTGGGAGTCATATTCCACGTTGCCAGGGAGATTCACTTCCCTGGGTGTCTGATCCCACGTAGGGGGGAGGGCAGTGATTTCACCTTTCAAGTTGGCTTAGCCAGAGAGAGAGGGCCACATCTGAGCAACAAAGAGGCATTCAGGAGGAGACTCTTAGGCACAAATACAGGGAGGCCTAGCCTCTCCTTTGCAGCAACCGTCTTCCCAAGGGTAAAACTTATGGTAGAGGGCTCAACCCATCAAACCACCAGTCCCCTATGTCTGTGGTCATGTTAGCAACCATGGAGGTGGGGTAGGCGAATACCCCTGCATTCTCCACAGGCTCCTCAAGGGGGCACTACATCTTTTTTTTTTTTTTTTTTTCCCCTTGTTTGTCTTTTTTCTTTTTTTTTTTTTTTTTTTTTTTTTTAACTTTCCCTTCTTTTTTCAAATCACCTGTATGAAAAAAAAAGTTAAAAAGAAAACAAACATACAATAAAAGAGCATTTCAAAGAGACCATAGCAAGGGAGTAAGAAAAAGACAACTAACCTAAGATAACTGCTTAACTTCCAACATGTTCCTACTTTACCCCAAGAAAGTTACATAATATAGCAACATTTCAGTGAACTTGTTCCTACTACAACCATCAGAAATTAACAGACCATAGTCATTTCTGGGCATCCCCAGAACGTTAAATAGCTTATCTGTTCTTCCTGGATTATTGTTCCCCCTTCCTTAATTGCTCTCTACTGCTAGTTCCCCTACATTCTACATTATAAACCATTTGTTTTACATTTTTCAAAGTTCACATTAGTGGTAGCATATAATATTTCTCTTTTTGTGCCTGGCTTATTTCGCTCAGCATTATGTCTTCAAGGTTCATCCATGTTGTCATATGTTTCACCAGATCGTTCCTTCTTACTGCCGCGTAGTATTCCATCGTGTGTATATACCACATTTTATTTATCCACTCATCTGTTGAAGGACATTTGGGTTGTTTCCATCTCTTGGCAATTGTGAATAATGCTGCTATGAACATTGGCGTGCAGATATCTGTTCGTGTCACTGCTTTCCGATCTTCCGGGTATATACCGAGGAGTGCAATCGCTGGATCGAATGGTAGCTCTATCTCTAGTTTTCTAAGGAACTGCCAGACTGACTTCCAGAGTGGCTGAACCATTATACAGTCCCACCAACAATGAATAAGAGTTCCAATTTCTCCACATCCCCTCCAGCATTTGTAGTTTCCTGTTTGTTTAATGGCAGCCATTCTAACCGGTGTTAGATGGTATCTCATTGTGGTCTTAATTTGCATCTCTCTAATAGCTAGTGAAGCTGAACATTTTTTCATGTGTTTCTTGGTCATTTGTATTTCCTCTTCAGAGAACTGTCTTTTCATATCTTTTGCCCATTTTATAATTGGGCTGTCTGTACTATTGTCATTGAGTTGTAGGATTTCTTTGTATATGCAAGATATCAGTCTTTTGTCAGATACATGGTTTCCAAAAATTTTTTCCCATTGAGTTGGCTGCCTCTTTACCTTTTTGAGAAATTCCTTTGAGGTGCAGAAACTTCTAAGCTTGAGGAGTTCCCATTTATCTATTTTCTCTTTTGTTGCTTGTGCTTTGGGTGTAAAGTCTAGGAAGTGGCCTCCTAATACAAGGTCTTGAAGATGTTTTCCTACATTATCTTCTAGGAGTTTTATGGTACTTTCTTTTATATTGAGATCTTTGGTCCATTTTGAGTTAATTTTTGTGTAGGGGGTGAGGTAGGGGTCCTCTTTCATTCTTTTGGATATGGATATCCAACTCTCCCAGCCCCATTTGTTGAAAAGACCATTATGGCTCAGTTCGGTGACTTTGGGGGCCTTATCAAAGATCAGTCGGCCATAGATCTGAGGGTCTATCTCTGAATTCTCAATTCGATTCCATTGATCTATATGTCTATCTTTGTGCCAGTACCATGCTGTCTTGGCAACTGTGGCTTTATAATAAGCTTCAAAGTCAGGGAGTGTAAGTCCTCCCACTTCGTTTTTCTTTTTTAGAGTGTCTTTAGCAATTCGAGGCATCTTCCCTTTCCAAATGAATTTGATAACTAGCTTTTCCAAGTCTGCAAAGTAGGTTGTTGGAATTTTGATTGGGATTGCATTGAATCTGTAGATGAGTTTGGGTAGAATTGACATCTTAATGACATTTAGCCTTCCTATCCATGAACATGGAATATTTTTCCATCTTTTAAGGTCCCCTTCTATTTCTTTTAGTAGAGTTACGTAGTTTTCTTTGTATAGGTCTTTTACATCTTTGGTTAAGTTGATTCCTAGGTACTTGATTTTTTTAGTTGCTATTGAAAATGGTATCTTTTTCTTGAGTGTCTCTTCAGTTTGTTCATTTCTAGCATATAGAAACATTACTGACTTATGTGCATTAACCTTGTATCCCGCTACTTTGCTAAATTTGTTTATTAGCTCTAGTAGGTGTATCGTTGATTTCTCAGGGTTTTCTAGATATAAGATCATATCATCTGCAAACAATGACAGTTTTACTTCTTCTTTTCCAATTTGGATGCCTTTTATTTCTTTGTCTTGCCGGATTGCCCTGGCTAGCACTTCCAGCACAATGTTGAATAACAGTGGTGACAGCGGGCATCCTTGTCTTGTTCCTGATCTTAGAGGGAAGGCTTTCAGTCTCTCACCATTGAGTACTATGCTGGCTGTGGGTTTTTCATATATGCTCTTTATCATGTTGAGGAAGTTTCCTTCAATTCCTACCTTTTGAAGTGTTTTTATCAAAAAGGGATGTTGGATTTTGTCAAATGCTTTTTCAGCATCTATTGAGATGATCAATTGATTTTTCCCTTTCGAGTTTTTAATGTGTTGTAATACATTGATTGTTTTTCTGATGTTGAACCATCCTTGCATGCCTGGAATGAACCCCACCTGGTCATGGTGTATGATTTTTTTAATGTGTCTTTGGATTCGATTTGCAAGTATTTTGTTGAGGATTTTTGCATCTATATTCATTAGGGAGATTGGCCGGTAGTTTTCCTTTTTTGTAGCATCTTTGCCTGGTTTTGGTATTAGATTGATGTTAGCTTCATAAAATGAGTTAGGTAGTGTTCCATTTTTTTCAATGTTTTGAAAGAGTTTGAGTAAGATTGGTGTCAGTTCTTTCTGGAAAGTTTGGTAGAATTCCCCTGTGAAGCCATCTGGCCCTGGGCATTTATTTGTGGGAAGATTTTTGATGACTGATTGGATCTCTTTGCTTGTGATGGGTTGGTTGAGGTCTTCTATTTCTTCTCTGGTCAGTCTAGGTTGTTCATATGTTTCCAGGAAATTGTCCATTTCTTCTACATTATCCAGTTTGTTGCCATACAGTTGTTCATAATATCCTCTTATAATTTTTTTAATTTCTTCAGGATCTGCAGTTATGTCACCTTTTTCATTCATTATTTTGTTTATATGGGTCTTCTCTCTTTTTGATTTTGTCAGTCTAGCTAGGGGCTTGTCAATCTTGTTGATCTTCTCAAAGAACCAACTTTTGGTGATATTTATCCTTTCTATTGTTTTTTTTGTTCTCTATGTCATTTATTTCTGCTTTAATCCTTGTTATTTCTTTTCTTCTACTTGGTTTAGGATTGGTTTGCTGTTCATTTTCTAGCTTCTTCAGTTGATCCATTAGTTCTTTGATTTTGGCTCTTTCTTCCTTTTTAATATATGCGTTTAGTGCTATAAATTTCCCCCTTAGCACTGCTTTTGCTGCATCCCATAGGTTTTGGTATGTTGTGTTCTCATTTTCATTCGTCTCTATATATTTAGCAATTTCTCTTGCTATTTCTTCTTTAACCCACTGATTGTTTAGGAGTGTGTTGTTTAACCTCCAGGTATTTGTGAATTTTCTAAGTCTCTGATGGTTATTGACTTCTAATTGTATTCCATTGTGGTCAGAGAATGTGCTTTGAATAATTTCAATCTTTTTAAATTTATTGAGGCTTGTTTTATGTCCCAGCATATGATCTATTCTGGAGAAAGTTCCGTGAGCACTAGAAAAGTATGTGTATCCTGGTGATTTGGGATGTAATGTCCTGTAGATGTCTGTTAAATCTAATTCATTTATCAGATTGTTTAGGTTTTCAATTTCCTTATTGGTCTTCTGTCTGGTTGATCTATCTATAGGAGAGAGTGATGTGTTGAAGTCTCCCACAATTATTGTGGAAACATCAATTGCTTCCTTTAGTTTTGCCAATGTTTCTCTCATGTATTTTGTGGCACCTTGATTGGGTGCATAGACATTTACGATTGTTATTTCTTCTTGCTGAATTGCCCCTTTTATTAGTATGTAGTGGCCTTCTTTGTCTCTCAAAACATCCCTGCATTTGAAGTCTATTTTATCTGAGATTAATATTGCTACACCTGCTTTCTTTTGGCTGTAGCTTGCATGAAATATTTTTTTCCATCCTTTCACTTTCAATTTCTTTGTGTCCCTGTGTCTAAGATGAGTCTCTTGTATGCAACATATTGATGGTTCATTTTTTTTGATCCATTCTGCGAATCTATATCTTTTAATTGGGGAGTTTAATCCATTTACATTCAACGTTAAAACCGTGAAGGCATTTCTTGAATCGGCCATCTTATCCTTTGGATTATGTTTGCCATATTTTTCCCCTCTCTCTATTAATATCCTTTATTGTACCCATACCGAATCTCTTTAGTACTGAACCTTTCTCCAAGTCTCTCTGTCCTGTCTTTGTTTCTCTGTCTGTAGGGCTCCCTTTAGTATCTCCAGTAGGGCAGGTCTCTTGTTAGCAAATTCTCTCAGCATTTCTTTGTCTGTGAAAAATTTAAGCTCTCCCTCAAATTTGAAGGAGAGCTTTGCTGGATAAAGTATTCTTGGCTGGAAATTCCTCTCTCTCAGAATTTTAAATATATCGTGCCATTGCCTTCTCGCCTCCATGGTGGCTGCTGAGTAGTCACTACTTAGTCTTATGCTGTTTCCTTTGTATGTGGTGAATTGCTTTTCTCTTGCTGCTTTCAGAACTTGCTCCTTCTCTTCTATGTTTGACAGTGTGATCAGTATATGTCTCGGAGTGGGTTTTTTTGGATTTATTCTATTTGGAGTTCGCTGAGCATTTATGATTTGTGTATTTATGTTGTTTAGAAGATTTGGGAAGTTTTCCCCAACAATTTCTTTGAATACTCTTCCTAGACCTTTACCCTTTTCTTCCCCTTCTGGGACACCAATGAGTCTTATATTCGGACGCTTCATATTATCTATCATATCCCTGAGGTCCATTTCGAGTTTTTCAATTTTTTTCCCCATTCTTTCTTTTATGCTTTCATTTTCCATTCTGTCATCTTCCAGGTCACTGATTCGTTGTTCAACTTCCTCTAGTCTTGTACTATGAGTGTCCAGAATCTTTTTAATTTGGTCAACAGTTTCTTTAATTTCCATAAGATCATCCATTTTTTTATTTAGTCTTGCAATGTCTTCTTTATGCTCTTCTAGGGTCTTCTTGATTTCCTTCATATCCCGTACTAGGGTCTCATTGTTCATCTTTAGTTCTTTGAGTAGCTGCTCTAGGTGTGTCTCTTCTGGTCTTTTGATTTGGGTGCTTGGGCTTGGGTTATCCATATCGTCTGGTTTTTTCATATGCTTTATAATTTTCTGTTGTTTTTGGCCTCGTGGCATTTGCTGTCCTTGATAGGGTTCTTTTAGGGTTTGTAGACCAGTTGAAGTCCTTATCTCTAATTTATCAGATCTACAGCTTCGTGGAGTACACTTTCTCTAACTAACCAGCAGGTGGCGTCCACGAGCCACCTGTTCTCCACAAGCCAGATCTCCCCTGCTTAGCCTTTTTGGTGAGTGGGGGAGTGAGTCTTGTGGGGCCCAATTGGTGTCCCAAGCTTGCGTGTGTAGTTGGTGTTGCCTGCCCTGTATGTGGGGCGTGTTTCTGGGCAGTCGGGGAGGGGGGGTGGCCCTAACAATCAAATCTCCCTGATGATCCTAGAGTTTTAAAGCTACTGCAATAGTCTAATCCTTCAGTTCAGTCCTGCCACAGTTTGTCTCTGCCACTGACCCACAAGTCTTTGGTATTGGCGTATGGCTCCTGAGACTTGCAAGTGGGCCCCTCTTCCAGGCTGTGCACCCCGGGTCCTCTGTTGAGGGATGACTGTGCTATGTCACAGGTGAGTGCCGTCCCCCCAGGGCAGTTCTGGGCTGCTGGGCTGTGTTGGGAGGCTCCCAGTCTGCTCAAATGATGGCTGAATGGGGCTCTGTTAATTCACACTGCTCCCCCTTCCCAGCTCTGGGACATTCAGCTGAGGTTGCAGGGAAGGCTAATGTCCACGCCCAGTTTTGTGGTGTGTGCCTGTTATTTGAAGCACTTCCGTCACACTGGGTTGTCTGGGGCAGCTCTGGGCTATGGGGCTGGCGATGGGCAGGAGTGTTTCCTGTCCACCAGGATGGTGGCTGTGAGCGGACACCCCCCTTTTCTTGGGAAGTTGTGTTGTTTAGTGAATTTTCTCAGCCACTGGATTATTGCCTTTTGTCTCAGAGCTCTCTTATTTCTGTTCTTGACTTGACGTGCCCAAATTTCAATTCTTTGAAGCTTTCTGTATTGAGCTTCTTAGAGTAATTGTTTTAGAAAAAGCAAAAAGGATTTAAAAAAAAAAAAAAAAAAAAACGGCCCTCCTCAGAGATCTAATGGGTTATTGAAATGCTAATAGACAAAGCAACCAGGGCCATTAAGGAAAGGTGCCCTGGGCAGAGAGATCAGCCTTGCTTCGGGATTTGCATATGCGCCTCAAGGCCTGATCTCCGCCCTTCCCCTTTCTGTGTTCACCAGAACTCCAAAAATCCTCTGCTTTTACTTTGGAGCTTCTCGTGTTGTTTTCCTTCTATGCCCGTCTCCTCTCTGCTGGGCTGGCTGCTCTCAGAGTCTCTGGTGTCTGGCCTCAGTCTATCTATGGTTGGAGTTTGAATCAGTAGAATGAGTTTCCGATGAGAGCAGCCACTGCAATTCTCCCTTCTCCTTCCTGGAGCTGACAGCCCCTCCTCCCCCGGGACTGAGCCTGGCAGGGAGGGGCGCGGGTCCCCTGGCCGCAAAAACTTACAGATTTCGCTGATCTCAGCAGTTCCACGTTTTCATGAGTGTTGTATGAAGTATGCCCAAAGACAGATTGCTCTGTGGTGTCCAGTCCACGCAGTTCCTGGCTTTTTACCTACTTTCCTGGAGGAGTAACTAAAACATACAGCTCACCAGTCTGCCATCTTGCCCCGCCTCTCCTTTTGTCCATTTTTAAATTGGATTTTTTTGGTTTTTGTCTTTTTGTTGTTTTGAGTTGTAGGATTTCTTTATATATTCAAGATTTTTTAAGGGTGACTTAAGTTCTCTTTTTTTAATGCAATTTTATTGAGATATATTCACATAACATACAATTCTTCAAAGTGTACAATCATTTGTTCATAGTTGTGCATTGATCACCACAATCAATCTTTGAACATTTTCTTTACTCCAAAAAATAAAATAAAAATTAGAATAAAACAGAACATCTAAAACATTCCATTCCCCTCCTCCCACCATTGTTCATTTGCTTTTTTTCACACTGATTCATTTTTTTTTAACTTTATCAAAACATTAAAAAAAGGCAATAAAAAATTTCAAACAAAACTGAAACAAAGGAATAAGAAAAAACAAATAACCTAAAATAACTACATTGCTTCCAACATGTTCCTACCCTATCCCAAGAAAATAGACAAACTATAACCCAACAAAGGAATAAGAAAAACAAATAACCTAAAACAACTACATTTCTGTGAACTTGTTTCTACCATACCCCCGAGAAATTAACAAACCATAGTCATTCCTGAGCATTCCCAGAATGTTAAATTTACCCACGATAGCTTATCTGTACATATTGGGTTATCATTCCCCCTTCATTAATTGCTCTCTATCACTAGGCCCCCACATTCTACATTCTAAGCCATTTATTTTACACTTTTCAATGTTCACATTAGTGGTAGCATATAATATTTCTCTTTTAGTGCCTGGCTTATTTCGCTTAGCATTATGTCTTCAAGGTTCATCCAAATTGCCATGTTTCACAACATCGTTCCTTCTTACTGCCATGTAGTATTCCATTGTGTGTATATACCACATTTTGTTTATCTACTCATCTGTTGAAGGACATTTGGGTTGTTTCCAGCTCTTTTAAGTTCTCTGTTAATCATTCAAATCAATTTCAAAGAGGCAAAAAGTTAATGGTGAAATGTTGAATGCTTATCCAGGAGAATCAAGACCTTGGAAGGCAGCTGTCCCAGGGATGTATTGCACAACTTGAAGCAGAGCTGGCTTTACAGAAGAAATATAGTGAGGAGCTTAAAAGCAGTCAGGATGAACTCAATGATGTAATCATTCAACGGGACTGAAGAAGTAGAGGGTGTGCAGAGTACCATTCGAGTTCTTCGGCAACAACTGAAGGAGATGAGCCAGCAGTTGGCTCAGTACTAACAGCAGTGGTCACAAGCCTCAGCCTCAAGTACCAGCAGGACATCTTCTGAACCTGTAGAACACGCAAGAGGCCATAAATGAAGATTGCAGTCGTCTGGCTGATGGACCAAGTAACGGCAGCTCCTCCCATCAGAGGACATCTGGGTCTGGATTTCTCAGGAGGGGAATGCAACTGAAGATGACTTTCCTTCTCCAGGAAATGGTAATAAGGTCTTCAACAGCTCTGGAGAGAGAACCTGCAGAAGAGGTAGTAGTTACATAAACCAACTCAGTGCGGGGTATGAAAGTCTAGACTTTCCCACGGGCAAAGAAAACTCTCTCACACACCATTCAAATGGCACAGACTCTCATCATGACCCTCAAGAGGAGAAAGCAGTGAGTGGGAAAGGTAACCGATCTGCAGGTTCCTGCCACATTCAGAATGGCGTGGACTCAAATGTAAATGTACAGGGTTCAGTTATACCTCTGCCACTTTGGAAATTTTAACAGTTAGTTACTTTGAACATTGCTAAAAGGACATTTTGTGTAGGGTCTAGTTATTTTTATATATGAGTTAATGTGAAGTTGTAAATGGAGGTCTTTCCTTAAAGTATAACACGATGATATCTGTATAAATCTGTGCATATTTAGAACCCATACTGTGTAAGGCCATTTTTACTCATACTGTTGTTACACTTATGCAACATTCAGATTTGTTATAGTAGATGTGGGTTTATGATGGCCAAGTTTGCTCAGTACAGTAGTTTTATCACTAAAAGTTGGGCTTTTTGATGGAATCCTCTAGTAGTTTCAGTGTTAGATACAGTTTTTTTCCATCATACACATGTGCATTTTCCCTTTAGGTGACTGAATGTTTAAAAACTTTTGTATGCATAGTTACTCAGTTTTTATGAACTGTTGTATCCTGTGAATGCATATTGCTCTGTGACTCCAGTATATCTTACCTGTACTGATGAAACCTAAATATAGATTTTTTTTTGTAATTAAAAAAAAAAATTGGCCATAGAAGTGATGGTTTATTTCTGAACTCTCAGTTCAATTCCATCGGTCTATATGTCCAGTACCATGGTCTTGTGCCAGTACCATGCTGTTTTGATTACTATGACTTTGTAGTAAATCGTAAATCAAGAAGTGGGAGTCTTCCAACTTTGTTCTTCTTTTTCAAGATGGCTTTGGCTATTCGGGACCCCTTACCCATCCATATAAATGTGATGATTGGCTTTTCCATTTCTGCAAAGAAGGCTGTTGGCATTTCTTTTGGGATTGCATTGACTCTATAAATTGCTTTGGGCAAAATTGACATCTTAACAATATTTCAAGTCTTCCAATCCATGAACATGGGATGCCCTTACGTTTATTTAGGTCTTTAGGTCTTTAATTTCTTTTAGCAATGTATTCTAGTTTTTCTTTTTGTAAGTCTGTTGCTGGATTTCGGCTTCCAGGTTCTTGGCCATGCCACAAGAAAGAATTCAAGGGCACAGCATAGAGTAAGCAGGCAGAAAATTTATTAGGTATGCATGTGAGAGGAACACATGGGCACTCTTGCAAAAACAGAGGTAAGAAAGGCAAGAGGCCCCACACTGCTTTTATAGATTAGCTTTCCTTTCCCCCACCCCTTCCTTGTTTGGGGCACTTTTTCCTACCCTCTCTTCTCTCCAGGGTGGTGCCTGGTGGTAGATAGTACATTTGGGTGGGTCAGTTGGCACTGGGTGTTTCCCGTAAGTGGGTAGCCTGGCAGGGTGTCTGCCAGACAGGCCCTCCTGACCTTGATTAACTGTCCTTGCTCAAGGGCTCCTTCAAGGTATTTTCTCTCCCCTCTCTCCTTGTTCTAGCCTGCCTCAAGTCTATTACATCTTGTTTAAATTTATTCCTAAATATTTGGTTCCTTTAATTGCTATTTTAATTGGAATTTTTTCTTGATTTCCTCTTCCAATTGTTCATTACTAGTGTATAGAAACACTACTGATTTTTGCATGTTGAGCTTGTACCCTGCCACTTTATTGAATTTGTTTATTAGGTCTAGTAGCTTTGTTGTGGATTTTTTCAGGATTTTCTATATATAGGATCATGCCAACTTCAAATAGGGGAAGTTTTACTTTTTCCCTTCCAATTTGAATACCTTTCATTTCTTTCACTTCCAAACAATGTTGAATTACAGTGGTGACAAGTAGGAATCCTTGTCTTGTTCCTGATCTTAGAGGGAAAGCTTCCAGTCTTTCACCACGTAGTATGATGTTGGCTGTGGGTTTTTCATATATGCCCTTTAACATGTTGAGGAAGTTTCCTTCTACTCCAAGTTTTAAATTTTGTTTGTTTGTTTGCTTATTTATCAAGAACGCATGCTAGATTCTGTCAAATGCCTTTTCTGAATTAATTGAGATGATTGTATGGATTTTTTTCATTCGTTCTGTTATTGTGGTATATTACATTAATTGCTTTTCTTATGTTGAACCATTCTTGCATACCTGGGATAAATCCCACTGGATCATGGTGTAAAATGCTTTTAATGTGCTTTTAGATTTGTTTTGCTGTTATTTTGTTAAGGATTTTTGCATGTATATCCATAAGGGATACTGGTCTGTTAATTTTCTTTTCTTGTGGTATCTTTATCCAGCTTTGGTATGAGGGTGATGTTAGCCTCTGTTCTGGTTTGCTAATGCTGCCGTTATGCAAAACACCAGAAATGGATTGGCTTTTATAAAGGGGTTTATTTGGTTACACAGTTACAGTCTTAAGGCCTTAAAGTATCTAAGGTAAGGCATCAACAATCAGGTACCTTCACTGGAGGATGGCCAATGGTATCCAGAAAACCTCTGTTAGCTGGGAAGGCACATGGCTGGCATCTGCTCTGGAGTTCTGGTTTCAGAATGGTTTTCTCCCATGATGTTCCTCTCTAGGCATTTGCTTGCTCCTGGGTTGCATTCTCCAAAATGTCTCTGTAAGCTGCGGATCCTCCAAAATGTCACTCTCAGTTGCTCTGAGGTTCTTCTGTCTGTGAACTCCTTTATACGACTCCAGTGATCCAATTAACATCCACCCTGAATGGGTGGGGTAACACCTCCATGGAAATTATCCAGTAAACATTACACTCCATGGAAACACTCAATCAAAGGATTCCAATCTAATCAACACTAATACATCTGCCCCCACAAAATTGCATCAAAGATAATGGCGTTTTGGGGGACAGAATACATCCAGACTAGCATATTCCACCCTTGGACCCCAAAATGACAGTCTATAAAAATCATGTTTGATTTGATACTAATTTAACTTCAATAGTTAACACATAGACTGTTCCTATAACCCTCTATCCTCCCACCTTTTTGTTGTACTTGTTACAGATTATATCGTTATACATTGTATTTTCAAAATCATAGATTTATTATTGCTTTTATGTATTTGCATTTTAGAACCTGTTAGAAGTAAAAAAAAAAATGGAGCTATATACTAAAGCATACAATAGTACTGGCATTTATAATTACCCATATGGTTACCTTTACCAGAGATCTTTAATTCTTTATGCCACTTCAATCCACTGTCTAGTGTCTTTTCCCTTCAGTCTGAAGAACTCCCTTTAGCATTGCCTGTAGGGCAGGTCTAGTGGTGATGAACTCCTTCAGCCTTTGTTTATCTGGGAATATCTTAATTTCACCCTCATTTTTAAACAACAGTCTTGCCAGATATAAGATTCTTGGTTGGCAGTTGTTTTCTCTCAGCACTTTAAATATTTTGTCCCACTGCTTTCTTGCCTCCATGGTTTCCGATGAGATACTGGAAATTAATCATATTGGGACTCCCTCATACATAACACATTGCTTTTCTCTTGCAGCTTTCAGAACTCTCTCCTTGTCCCTGGCATTCAACAGTTTGACTGCTATGTGTCTGGGCATGGTTTTCTTTAAGTTATCCTGTTTGGGATTTGTTGGGCTTCTTGAATGTGCATATCCATGTCTTTCATTAAATTTTGGAAGTTTTCTGCCATTATTTCTTTGAATATTCCTTCTGCCCCTTTCTCTCTCTTTTCCTTTGGGGACTCCCACAATGTGCCTACTGGTACACTTGATATTCCATAGGTGTCTTAGGCTCTATTCACTTTTTTTTTTCTTTTGGCTTCTCAGCCTGAGTCATTTCAGTTGTCTTGTCTTTGAGTTCACTGAGTCTTTCTTCTGCTAGCTCCAATCTACCGTTGAAACCCTGTAGGGAATTTTTCATTTCCGTTTTTGTGGTCTTCAACGCCAGTATTTTTGTTTGCTTCCTTTTTTACAATTTTTGTCTCTTTACTGAGATTCTCATTATTTATTCATTGTTTCCTGATATCCATTACTTCTTTCTCTGTGTTTTCCTTTATCTCTTTGAGCATATCAAGGATCATTTTTAAAAATTTGTCTGGTATGTACAAAATGTCCTCTTTGTTGATGGTTTCTGGATTTTTATCTTGTTTCTTTGAATGGTCCATCATTTCCTGTTTCTTTGTCTTGTAATCTTTCATTGCACAGTGTACATTTTACTATTTTAAAATGTTAACTCTGGTAGTGATATGACGGACATTTCCTCAAATACCAGGATCTTACAAAAACAACCAAATCAACACACACACACAAAAACACCTTTTGCAGTCTTTGCAAATTGGCTCTGCTTTGGTTGGTCATCTTCAGAGTTCAGCCCTCCTATTAAGAAGATCAGAGGAGAAGAATGTAAAGTGCAGGGTCTTCTCTGTCCTATCTGAGCTTGCCTGGAGCCTGCTTCTTGTCCTGGGCTTGTACTTGCTTGTGGCCTTAGGAATTCCCCCATTTACCAGAAGTAGAATGTCCCCTCTACTCTCTATGAAAAGACTTTCTCCCTCTCCTAGGTGTTCTATTGTATGATTTAATACAGGTAATCCTTTGCCCCAAGCCACCTTAACTTAATTGTTTCTTATACTGCTTTAGCTGTCTGCAAGCTGCTTTTGCCTGTAGGACAAGTTCTGGGAGGGAAGCCTGAGACAAGTTTCCTGGTTCAGTCTTTCCAGCTTCCATCTGATAGATTGGAACTGACATATGGGCACCCCAGTATGCACATAGGGGTTACTCTGCTCTCTCTGGAACAAGGCCAGGAACCCACAATGGGAGCACAGGCCGGCTCCACATTGTGCAGGGGAGGGGAGGGGAGATGGGTTAGCAAGGACACTATGAGCTTTTCCTACTATTTTTAAAGGTGTGTTTTTTTGATTTGTCAGTTGCCTGGTTACTACAACCGTTTAACTGTTTTCTGGAGTTTTGAGGAAGATGGCTTTGCTGGTTTTTGCTAGATGTTCAAAGATTCTGTGGGGAACTGTTCCTTGGAATATCTTATGTGGCCATCTTGGTTGACGGAAACTTTGGGATTTCTTAACCTACATGGTTTTCCCAGATCACAGATCTGAATGGAGGTGTGAAGTAGGGCCTAATAAGTCTCCTGAACACTGTTGTTGTCATAGCTCCTGTAAAATCAGGTAAAGCATCTGTTGAGAGGTGAAGACAAAAGGGCAGTTGTAGGGGAAAATCTTCCAATTATGCAGCACTGATCACTGAGTTTTTTGAAGCTAAGATATCGATGCTCTTGGTGATGTTGTCCACACTTGTGGTTCAAACCATTGGGTTTTTAGCTCACAGTACTTCTCCAGATCCTAAGGGAAAGAGCCAGCTACAGTCAGCCTTGAGTCCCAATAAGGATTTGGGAAGTCAGGTTTTAATTCTCAGTGACACCAAGTTAGGAGAGTGGGAGAAAAAATTCTTCATCATAAATTATGGCTGGTTTCATTAGATTTGGCCTATTATTTACATGGGTACAGCAAGAATGTTAATTTACCATATTATGCCTACTGGAAGTTCTCATAAGGAGTCTCAGATCAGACTTGAAAAAGTTACTTGAGGCTAGGAAGCCAAGCTAGGAACTCACCACTAAATTTCACCTGTACAGATTTGGGTGAATTCTTCTTTTTACCAGGTCCAGAAGGTATCGTGGTTCCTGGGCCTGCCAGGAAGTGACCTTCTTTACCCACCAGTAATGCTGGGAACCCTGTAAGCCAGGTACCAGGCCAGTTTTCCAAGAGGGTTTGGAAGCATTATTCTATAAAGAAGTCAACCTTAGCTCCTTAAAAGTGTCTGATCGTATCTGATTAAATGAGCATCATTCTCATATATGACATTTCAGTCAAATCCTTGGTCATATGATCAATGTCTCCAAATATGTCCTGTTCACAAGGAGGACAGATTCTTTTTGAACCTATGCAAATAATTATATTGCCATGAAAATAAGGATACCCAATAAGAATTTCCAAATTCTGGAGGGATCAGGCAGAGAGAAAAATATAAATATTTACATTTCTGTTTACAGAAGTGTAGTCTAAATTGTTATGAGTTATTGGTAGCTTAAGGGAAAGAGAAAGGGGTTCCTTATATCTATGAAATAAAACATTAAAGCATCAGTAATATGCCAAACAAAATTCATAATCATTCTGTCTATATCAGTTCATTCTGTCCTATATGATTGATCCTTGTTCTGTTCAATCTTGTGTTAGCAGTCTCATGAATCCATCTGCTTCTCCACTAGAGTTTTGGAAATCCTGACTGAGTCCAGTGGTTTGGCCTCAAAGTTATTTAAGCAATGTCATTGGAAATCCGTGCCCCGGAGTACTGGCATAGTCCTTTCTATGGATCTCTGAGACAGCCCCTCTTTGTTGAAGACAAAGCACTCAGGCCTGTAGGTGATTGCAAGTGTTTTCCAGAAAGCATCAGAGTTAAAAAAAAAAAAAAAAAAAAAAAAAAAAAAAAAAACTATCTCTGGATGACAAAAGACTTAAAATGACTGGGTTGACTTACTACTTTTTTACAAAAGTGAAAGATCTGATGAGAGTTCATTACAAAAATTTGGCTGTTTTTGTGGTGTTGGGGAATGAATCATGGCTCCCACAAAGACATGGCCAAGTCTTAATCCACATTCCTGTGGGTGTGAACCCATTTGAAACAGGACCTTTTGAAGATGTTATTATTAATTAAGGTGTGGCCAAATTAAATCAGGGTGGTCTTAATCCATATGCCTGGAGGCCTCATAAAGAGAGGAAATTTGGAGGCAGGCAGGCAGTAGAAGCCCAAAACCAGATGAAGCCAGAAGTCAAGGGAAAACAGAAGAGTAGCACAAGAAGAGAGAAATGGCCCTGTGACAGAGGACTGCCATCACCAGAAACCTACCACCTCCACGAAAAAGCACAGCCCTGCCGACATCTTGACTTGGGACTTCTAGCTTCCAAAACTGTGAAACACTTAAGGCTGGTTGTTTAAGCCAATCCATTGTGTGGTAATTGTCATAGCAGCTCTGGCAAAGAAAGACATACGGCATGTAACTCTCTCTTTTTTTTTTTAAGAATAACTGAAATTATGACCAATAACACTATGATGTTGTTGCCTAATATTAGAGCAGTACCAGGACATAACATGGACAGTGAGGACAGTGACAAGTCTCTAGGAACTTCATATAATTTCTGAAATATTTATATTAATAACGTTTTACTATTTTACATAGGGAGGGTCAAGCATCTTCAATTTGACAATTCTTCCCATGCACCTCATATCAAATGAACCTAATTATTTCTAGCACCTCTCTTTTTTCAAGGTGAAAGATCCTTTGTTATTTTCTAGGGGCTGTCTGGGAAATCACAAAGACAGTTTGAAATGAAGAAGATATCACTTAGGATTTCATTTGGGGGAGGCAGAATGTCAAAGTTGTCAGGAGGTTTGAACACTTGGTTAAATAGGATCATGGATCACTGTGAAACAATACTTGGCTCCCTGTTTCACTAAAGTGACAAGAAAAGAATTTAAAAGTAAATATAGGAGGTAACATGATTATATAAAATTTTAAAATTCTTTTAAAAGTGAGAATATTGGTTCTCTTAAATAATAAAGGACACAAAGTCAACATAACACAGGTGATTTTTCTGATAAGACAGAATCTTTGCCTTCTAGCAGATTACTCAGGTTAAGGAAAAACCTTCCTTTTACAACGTCTTACTTAGAGCAGACCAATAATTCAAGACAATTTTGTCATTTTAACAGAGAAAATGTCATTTTAACAGAGTTTTGCAGGAGTATACTGTTTGATACCAAAGTCCTTAAAAAAAGACACATCTTATAAATAAACCTATCAAATTGTAACCAGCTTTGGCCCACCACAAATAAAATTCCTTTCTGTGAACTTTCTACAATTTCCCTAGCCATTCTTCTTTTGTTCTGCATGCTCCTTTTTCTCATTCTGGAACAACCAGTCATTCTGCTTTAGGACAAGATTACTCTTTCTTCCTAACAAAAATACATCCTGAATACCTTACATACTTAACTTAGTATAAGTGTGAGGTTTTAAGTTACCAAAAAAGATCTTGGAAACTGTCTTTAAGCTGAAATATTATAAAACATAATTCCTGTTGAAACAAAGTTTGTCAGAATAATGATTAAATTTGGTTAAATGCAAATTTACATTTTTCATCATCTTAGGTCAGAGACAAGTACTTGTCCAGGAGAAGAGGAAGGTGGCTGTGCACAACACAGCTGGCGTGAGGAAGATCCAACAATATTTGATAAGAGGCCATGGCCTGTACCCAATTATATCTTTGATGTTGTCATAGAAGTGCCCAGCTCCATAAACCCAAGCCACAGAGAGGGAAGAAGGCACATGCCACTGGCTGCATAGTAGTCAAAGAGCTGAAACATATATACCACCTCCGTGAGCATGACCAGCCCTACAAGGAAGGAGATGACAGATGCTCTGGGGATGAGGCCCTCCCTCCAGTTGTTCTTGCGGAACACATGGGGGTCTGTGTCCACCAGTGCCATCACCAGGCTTTCTACACACACAGGAGAACCACCATGAAGAAGCAGCAGCAAGCCCACAGCTCAGGGGTGGGCCATGAAAGCCAGGCCAGGCCTACAGCAAGGAACAGAGGAACACAGCCCAGGGCCTGGGCCAGATCCAGGCCATCTGCAACCCTCAGGTTCCTAGTGGGAGGCCATGAAATAACAGGAGTGAGAGGAAACTTCACCCCAAGTTACCATCACCCCCCCACACACACACACACACACTCTTGGAAAAGTATGGGGGATTTTTTAACTTACTATGTCTTCCAGGATCACAGTGTTCAGGTAAAATTCAACAGTGGCAGTAGGGAAGGGAGAACACAAGTAATTTCATAGTTTTCCCTGCCATGCCACAGTTGACTTAGGCCAGGGCTGTTAAATAGAAATATAATGGGGGCCACATATGTAATTTTCAATTTTCTAGTAGGGGGGCCTGGAAGGGAAGGGCAGTAAATATTCTGATGTGTTCCAACCCAACTTAGCCCTAAGACTGAAGAACACACCAGGCACGGAACCGGACATGGGTTTAATTGGGACTTACAGGAGATGATGGTCTCATGGTCACAACTGGCTGTGGAAAGTGAACCTTGAAAAAGAGGGAGGAGTGTCAAGCTGGTGGGGGGGGGTGCTTATAAAGGTTTGTGACAACGGAGTTTCCCCACGAGATTTGGTTACAACAAGGTCTCAGGAGACTTGGTTACTAACAGTGATTAGGGGAGGGAAATTTCAATGCTTTCCCCTGGGGTGGGGAGGGGCCTGTTGCCTGGCCCTGTAGGCCGCTGTGGCTGCGTGGATCTTGGTAATGGAGGAGGGGCAGGGCCTGGGCCCTTGGTCCTCACAGATTGTATTATTACAAAACCAACCACAGAGTCCATTATATTTTCTTTCCTTCCCAGTCTAAGGGAGATTTGGAATTGGTGTGAATTGGAATCAGGCAGATGGACTTTTCGAGGACTTAATGACATTTGAATTGGTTTTCAGGTTGTGCCAGGATACAAAAATAGACTATTTCTGGTAGTCATGATGAAACATCAAGGATTTGGGGGAAGAACTTCTGGGGTAATGAAGATTTAAATAAAGGGAGTAACGAGTGTGTGTGTGTGTGTGTGATTTGCAGTAAAAGTAAGTTTTAAACCTAATCTCATTGTTCCTTTTTTGCCTTGCATTAATGTATAGGTCATTGACATCAATCAATTTTTTCAAAATAATCACTGAGCTGTTACACATTGTTTTTAAACCCTAAACACTATATGATTTTCAGAACCATGGCCAAATCCCTACATATGTTACATTACAGAAGAAATGTACATTCATAAGAAATAATTTATGGGACCAGAGTGTTGGTAGCAACTCCCAAATTTTGTTTAGGAATTTGTCCTCCATTTTCAGTTGGAAAACAGACATAAAACAGTGACTAGAATGAGCAAAAAGAAATCTGCAGCATAAGCCCATCTAAAAACATTTTCTTCCAAACATTAAAAATCATTTCTGTCTGTACTCGGCTGTTGACAAAACCATTGAAAAAGCAAAAGTAATTTGCACACTGGTGTTGATCTAGAGAGTACACATGATTTGCAGTGGGTGGAGGTGGCCTAAGGGTACATCAACTGAGGAACAGAATGGTGAACTGTGGTGTGTACATACAATGAAATATTGAGCTACTGCGAGAAGGAGTGAAGCTGTGAGACACCCAACGAGGTGAATGGATCCTGTAGACAGCATGTTGAGTGAAGTACACCAGAAACAAAGGCAAACACTATAATGCCTCACCGACATGGACTAACGACAATGTGTAAACTCAGAATTGAATCTTAGAGCACAGCCTAACAGGGAAATGGTTATTGTAATGGTCCCTGGATTGTAAGCTCATACAGCAGTCACATCTATTCCTGAATTGTAATGGCTGTCTCCGAACTCTGAGATGTTGATACCTTGGTATATAACCTGATTGGTCTCCGGAACATTGGGTATCTGTGTGACACCTGAAACTCAGAGCTAGAGATTGGCAGAAATGAATGTCAGTATTAGCACATATAGCAACTGTTAAAAAAGCAGAAAAAGAATCCAGACTTCAACTAGAGATATGAATGAAGCAGATGTGGTTAGGACTAGGGCAAATCAGGCCAAAGGGTAAAGGACAATACTGAATGCATTTTAAAACTTCAAATTCCATGTGAGACCAAGGAAAGAGATGTTTAATTGGGGCAAGATCTATATTTCCTAAACAGTTTAACTTGCACAGTTTGTTCAAATACCATAATTACATAGAACTTTTAATAGGAAGTAAGACCTGGTAGGTTTGCATAGGTTGGTGTGAAAAAGTGACACATCCCAAAGCAATTTGGACAGAGAATAAAAATATATTTGCAGGGCCCCCCTGAGGAGCTGGAGGAAAATGCAGAGGTTTTGGGCTTCCTCACCTGGATTGTTGCTGATGTTCTCACAAACACTGAGGAGTGGCGGTTTGATGTGCTAAGCCCTCTATCACAGGACTTGCCCCTATGAAGCTGTTGTTGCAAAGGAGAGGCTAAACCTGCTTATAATTGTGCCTAAGAGTCTCCCCCTGAGTGCCCCTTTGTTGCTCAGATATGGCCCTCTCTCTCTAGCTGGGCCAGCTCGGCAGGTGAACTCACTGCCCTCCCCCCTACGTGGGACCTGACTCCCAGGGGTGTAAATCTCCCTGGCAGTACGGGATGTGACTCCAGGGGATCAATCTGGACCTGACATCATGGGATTGAGGACATCTTGACCAAAAGGGGGATGTGAAATGAAATAAAGTTTCAGTGGCTGAGAGATTTCAAATGGAGTTGAGAGATCACTCTGGGGGGCATTCTTATGCACTGTATAGATAATGCTTTTTAGATTTTAATGCATTGGAATAGCTAGAAGTAAAACCTGAAACTATCAAACTGCAACCCAGTAGCCTTGACTCTTGAAGATGATTGTGTAGCAATGTAGCTTACAAGAGGTGACAGTGTGATTTGAAAGCCTTATGGATCGATCATACTCCCTTTATCCAGTGTTTGGGTGGATGAGTAGAATAATGGGGACAAAAAAACTAAATGAAAAATAGGGTGGGAGGGGGGTGTTTTGGGTGTTCTTTACTTTTATTTTTTTTCACTTTTTTTGGTACAAGGAAAATGTTCAAAAAATAGATTGGGGTGATGAATGCACAACTATATGATGGTACTGTGAACAATTGATTATACACTTTGGATGATTGTATGGTATGTGAATATATCTCAATAAAATTGAATTAAAAAAAGCAAAAGTAAAGAAAGGTCAGCATCCACAAAAAAAATGCCTGTATCATGGGACAAAAGAGAAAGAGGAAACAGGGCCAGCTAAGTATTCATTATACATCAAGTTTTATCAAACAACACAACCAAAGTCAAAGTCAAATAGTTAAGAGAAAACTCGCCTGGTTCTGACAGTCCTGGGTTATAGGCACTAATGGAGATGCATCTATACAAATCATCTATACAAAAATGGTAGGAAAAATTGGGGCCAACAGCATTTCAAGGGATGAGAAAACAGTTTGTCCTACTTCATAATTTTTCTTACATCAATATTATCAAAAGAGAGGTATTCAGAAGGGCAGCTGGAAATACATGTCAGGGCAACTGGTACGTTTCCCCAGAACCAGTCTCCCTCCCAAAAAATGCCGGTGACAGTGGGCACCTTATCTAAGTCAAAGCCCAAATCCCTCTTTTTCTTTTTAATTGTACTTTTTTTTTTCTGGTCCAAGGGTTTGTAAACTAAAATCTGTATTTCATAAAGCCTCTTTGTCCATCTACCAGTTTTTGGAGAATGTAAGCAATAAGCAGTGGTTCTGAAACTTGAGCGTTCATCAGAATCAGCATGAGGCCTTGTTAAAACAGTGTGTTGTGAAGATGGCGGCATAGAGAGGAGTGGAAGCTAAGTAGTTCCCCTGGAACAACTACAAAAAACCAGAAACAACTAGTAAATAATCCAGAATAACTGCGGGGGGACAAACGAGACCATCCATTCATCATACACCAACCTGAACTGGGAGGAATGCCCGAGAACACAGCATAAAATCTGTAAGTAAAACCTGTGGAACCAGGTCGGGAGACCCCCTCCCCCATAGCCCGAGCTGCGGAGCCGCGTGGTGCCACAGAGAAGCTCTCTCCCAGCAAGCAAATACAGCTCAGCTGAGCTCCAACTGGGGTTTTAAGTAGCGAGTGTGAACTGCTCACTACAGGTACGCAGCCCCAAAAAACAGACAGAGGCTTTGGGTGACGACTGACCTGGGAGAGCAGGAGGGTCGCCTTGGACCGGGTCTGAAGGGGACTATCTGTTTCTTTTTTGGCTCAGTGGAGAAAGCCCCAGTCATTTTCAGTTTCCAGGGCTGTGACTCCGGGAAGGGTGGAGACAGCACAAGCAGAGAGCGAGACCATTGAAATGCTAATGACCTCCACCTGAGGGGTCTGTCTTCTCTAGGAGGAAAGGGGTGGGGCCCTTTCCATTCAGAACCAGACCCCAGAGCCTGGGGGAACACGGCCATACCTCCTCACACCAGTCAAGAATTACAGGCTAACAGGCGTCACCTGCTGGGCAGAAAAGCACAGTGACCTGAGGCATCAAAGAGTGGAGCAATTTTCTAAGACACACCCTCAGGGAAACCAGATACTGAAATTTCTTCCCTCTGGGACCTGAGCCTGTTCTGGTCTGGGAAAACCTGATTTGGATAACCAAGGAAACCATGCCTAGACAACAGAAAATTACAACCTACACTAAGAAAAACAAAGTTATGGCCCAGTCAAAGGAACAAACGTACACTTCAACTGAGATACAGGAATTTAAACAACTAATGCTAAATCAATTCAAAAAGTTTAGAGAAGATATTGCAAAAGAGATAGAGGCTGTAAAGGAAGCACTGGACATGTATACGGCAGAAATCAAAAGTTCAAAAAACCTACTAGTAGAATCTATGGAAATGAAAGGCACAACACGAGATGAAAGACACAATGGAAACATACAACAGCAGATCTCAAGAGGCAGAAGAAAACACTCAGGAACTGGAGAACAAAACACCTGAAAGCCTACACGCAAAGGAGCAGATGGAGAAAAGAATGAAAAAATATGAGCAACGTCTCCGGGAACTCAAGGATGAAACAAAGTACAATAATGTACGTATCATTGGTGTCCCAGAAGGAGAAGAGAAGGGAAAGGGGGCAGAAGCAATAATAGAGGAAATAATTAATGAAAATTTCCCATCTCTTATGAAAGACATAAAATTACAGATCCAAGAAGCGCAGCGTACTCCAAACAGAAGAGATATGAAGAGGCCTACGCCAAGACACTTAATAATCAGATTATCAAATGTCAAAGACAAAGAGAGAATCCTGAAAGCAGCAAGAGAAAAGCAATCCATTACATACAAAGGAAGCTTAATAAGACTATGTGCGGATCTCTCAGCAGAAACCATGGAGGCAAGAAGGAAGTGGTGTGATATATTTAAGGTACTGAAAGAGAAAAACCACCAACCAAGAATCCTGTATCCAGCAAAGCTGTCCTTCAAATATGAGGGAGAGCTCAAAATATTTTCTGACAAACAGACAATGAGAGACTTTGTGAACAAGACACCTGCCCTACAGGAAATACTAAAGGGAGCACTACAGGGTGATAGAAGACAGGAGTGTGTGGTTTGGAACACAATTTTGGGAGATGGTAGCACAACAATGTAAGTACACTGAACAAAGGTAACTATGAATACGGTTGAGAGAGGAAGATGGGGAGCATGTGAGACACCACAAGAAAGGAGGAAAGATAACGACTGGGATTGTGTAACTTGGTGAAATCTAGAGTATTCAACAATTGTGATAAAATGTACAAATATGTTCTTTTACGAGGGAGAGCAAGCAAATGTCAACCTTGCAAGGTGTTAAAAATGGGGAGGCATTGGGGGAGGGATGCAATCAGCATAAACTAGAGACTGTAACTAATAGAATCATTGTATTATGCTTCCTTTAATGTAACAAAGGTGATATACCAAGGTGAATGCAGATAAGAGGGGGGGATAGGGGAGGCATGTTAGACACTTGACATTGGTGGTATTGTCTGATTCTTTATTCTACTTTGATTTAAGGTTATTTTTCCTTTTGCTGCTTCCTAGCTGTCATTTTTTTGTTTCCTCTTTCTTTTGCCTCTCTACCTTCTTTGACTCTCCCTCTTGCCTTGTGGAAGAAATGTAGATGCTCTTGCTTAGTATGAGCAGAATGTTCAATTAGGATGAACTTAAATGTTTGGAAATGAACAGGGGTGTTGGTAGCAAGATGTGAGAATAACTAACAGTGCCGAATGGTGTGTGAATGAGGTGGAAAGGGGAAGCTCAGAGTCATATATGTCACCAGAAGGAAAGTTGGAGGTCAAAAGATGGAAATATGTAAAACTGAATCCTATGGTGGGCAATGTCCATGATCAACTGTACAAATACTAGAAATCACTTCATGAACCAGAACAAATGTATGACAATACAATTAGAAGTTAATAATAGAGGGGCATATAGGGAAGAACTATATACCTATTGCAAACTATATACTACAGTTAGTAGTATTTCAACATTTTTTCATAAACAGTAACAAACGTACTATATCAATACTAGGAGTCAACAATTGAGGGGGGTTGGTTAGGGATAGGGGAGGTTTAGAGTTTCCTTTTCTTTTTTTCTTTTTTCATCTTTCACTTTATTTCTTGTCTGGAGTAATGAAAAGTTTCTAAAAATTGAACAAAAATTAAGTGTGATGGATGCACAGCTGTATGAGGGTACCCGGGGGCAAGTGATTGTACACTTTGGATCTTTGGATAATTGTATGGTATCTGAACAATCTCAGTAAAAATGAAAACAAAAACAAAAACAAAAACAAAAACAAAAAATAATAAAAATAAAAAAAAAAACAAAAAAAAACAGTGTGTTGTGCCCTCTCCCAGCATTTCTGGTTCGGTAACTTTAAGCAGAAGCATTAAGATTTAGCGTATGGTTCTGCCATTGCTCATTTTCTTCTGCTATCACACCAATGTCTCAGACAGGGTCTTTTCCTTCAGCCTAGGTCTCAGAATAATCAAAGCTGACCAATGGTGGATTTGAAATGTGAGAAATAAACATTTGTCATAAGATTTGTGGATTGTTATTGTAGCATAGCTTAACTTATTCTTACTAATACAGACTCCTTGTATTAAGCATATTTGGCATTTTACTGCAGATTTGGCTTTGCATGAAAACCAAAGAAAAAGAAAAGAAATGGAAAGGGAGTTAATATTCCATTTCTCTTAGGTTTGCTTTATGTCTATGTGTACGTGTGCTATTCATATACACACCAAAAGCTATCTGACCATGTGCAAACTATTTAACCTCTGTCCACACAAGTAGATGGTACATAGGGCTAAGGGCCATCTACTTGTTCTGACTGTTAACAAATAATAAGTCTGGACAGTGATCATCTTGTTCAAAGATGATCAAAAAGAAAAAAAAATATGAAGTATGCAAAAACCAACCATGGAAGAGAAAGAGGAGCTTTCTTCTGAAAATGATTGTGGAATCCAAAGAAAAATTTCAAGACCAGTTTAGCATCCTATTGCAAGAAGACAGGCCGTCTATAAAACCAGAACAGAAATTCATAAGGAAATGAAGGGATGAGATGGAAAGTCAATAGGATGGCTTGAAAGAGAGATTAAGGAAAGAATGCAAGGAAACTATAAATCACAATACTAGAATGTAAGTCAAAACAGAGGCAGAAATAATGCTGTAGGAAACCATATCAGTGATGTCAAAAGCAAATTTGAGGTCTACTGGAATGCTGAAAGAGGATAAAAAGATCAAAATGATAAAGCAGAACTGACACAGTTAATTGTTCTTCATAAAAGAGAGACCAAAACAAACGGAGCAGAAACAATTTTCAAAGACAAAATGGAAGAAAATCTTCCTGAACTGAAGCCATGTGTATGCAACTAAAAAGGACTCACATCAGACAGAAGGGCCATTACGTTCAATGGAGTGGAGGCAAAAGCATTATTCACTTAATTTGGTTTTGTTAGAGCAGCTGTAGGTTTACATTATACATTCTTAAATTGCAAAAATTTCAATATGGCCAGAGCATTGAGTACAAACAAGAGTGATGATAAGGCTAAAGAGGTAAGCATGAACCAGATAGTGAAAAGCCTTATGTACTGTTCTGAGGAATTTTCTCTGCAGAACAGGAAGCAAAGTCATCATGTGGGAAGAGAGGAAAATGATGATTGTTGTAGGGCTTGAAAAAAGTGGTAAGGGTTTGGAATAGCAATTATTGGAAACAAGAGAGGTCACTTAAAAGGACACATAAAAGGATTGCTAAGACGCACCAAGGCTTTCCACTATGGTGGTTGTCCATAAATTTCTAGGGTCATCATCTATATACTTGTGTGGCCCTACCCCCCCACCCCATCACTACCTCCCCAGCAGAGCTCAGAAGCCCAGATACAGGAACGGAAAATGCAGATAACTGGAGTGTTGTAAGGTGGTGGCTTGGTGTTAGGATGTGTCAAATGGCAAGGCAAGGGGCTCTGCTTACAAGGGTGTTTGAAGTCAAAAGCCATGGGTTTATGTTGGGTAGAAGGTTCATGGGATATGAGATCGCTGTGGTCTTTGAAAAACAAATATATTGGGTTAAGGGAGACAGTATTGCAAAGATGAGGATTGTGGATCTAAATAAATGGGATTTGGGAATTTAAGATTTTAGAGATGGAGCAGAATAAGGTGGTGAATATCTAGATTTTCTAGACCATGAGCCTGGGAATGGCTGGAGGAAGTAGAGTGGAGAGTTGTTCTGGTTTGCTAATGCTGCCATTTTGCAAAACACCAGAAATGGATTGGTTTTTATAAAGGGGGGTTATTTGGTTACAAAGTTACAGTCTTAAGGCAATAAAGTGTCCAAGGTAAGGCATCAACGATAGGGTACCTTCACTGAAGGATGGCCATTGGCATCCGGAAAACCTCTGTTAGCTTGGAAGGCACGTGGCTGGCGTCTGCTTGCCCCCAGGTTGCCTTTAAAAATGGCATTCTCCAAAATGTTATTCTTGGGGTGTTTTGTCTTCTCTTAGCTGCAACTCCTCGTCAAAATGTCACTTGCAGTTGCTCTGTTTGTGAACTCTTTTTATAGGGCTCCAGTGAACTAATCAAGACCCACACTGAATGGGCCACATTTCCATGGAAACATTCAATCAAGAGGTGACATCCTAATCAAAGGTGTCACAGTTGGGTGGGTCACATCTCCATGGAAACAGCCTAATCCAAAGATTCCAACCTAATCAACACTAATACAACTGCCCCCACAAGAGTGCATTAAAGAATTTGGCTTTTTCTGGGGGACATAATATATATAAACAGGCACAAGGGTTGAAGAAGTTAAGGGACCATGAGGCCAGGGTATTGGATGACTCAAAGGGTTGTTGGATTCATCAAGATGATGGCACTAATTCAGGTGAAGAGAAAAACTAATGCCAGGCAGTCAGTAGATAAATGACAGTGACAAGGAAGGATAAAACGTGATACTAACAGATGATACAGGCCCTGAAAGAGAAACTTTGCAAGGGGTAAAAAGACTGTCAAAAGTGTCCAGTGGAAAAGGTCTAAGAATTAAAACATACCACCTTTGGGGCTGAGTGGATGGAGCATGGGAGGGGAAATCGAGAGTAGACAAAGATGAGTCAATCTTTTGAATTGGATGGTGGAGACACATTGTTACCATCAACCTATTCGGGAGGTCCAGAGGGGAGGCTCTGTTTTCCCGGCAGAAACTGAAGGTGAATTGGAGGCAGGGCGGGTGGCTGGAGGTTAGGGGAATGCTTAGGGATGGAGTAGGCAGGGAGAGCGGTCACCAGGTGTAGGTTCAGGTGAGCTGGCTCAGTAAGGGCTCTGAAGGCCAGGCTCTGGGGACTCAGCGCTGGAAGGTGTAGGTCCATCTTGGTCCCGCCACCTTTGCCTTGCGCTGCCTCCGTCGTCCTGGCATGCCCGTGCGCACAAGGCTGAATAGCTCACGAGACCCTCAGCGAGCTCGTACCCCTCCCTACCTGAGGGGCGATCTTCAACCCCTGACTCTCAACCCCCAGAACACCTGAACGCTAAGCTCTGCCTCCGGTCGCTCAGTGCGAGCCTGCCTTCTGGGCGGGCGGGCGCAGGCGCTCTGGCGGGAACGGGGCGGGCCGAAACGAGCGCAGGCGCTCTGGCCCGAGCGGCCCAGGCGGGGCACCCCCGCGGGCAAGGAGTTGCTAGCTGGGGTCTGCGGGAGTGCGGGCTCAGCGCGAGGCCGCGAAAGTGGGCGGGGCCAGGGCGAGGGCGAGGCGAGGCGGTTCCGGAAGGAAGTAGTTCCGGGTCTCGCGGCCCAGCTGAAGGTTCCATGGTTCCGCTGCCCTGGGAGACGTCGCCAGTGTGAGCGGCGAGGCCTTAGGGGCCGGCCGCGGCATCGGCAGCGTCGGCGGCGTCGGTGGCGTCTGCAGCGGGGACTTCTCAACTGGTGAGCGGCCCTGGGGGGCGGGAGGGGCGCGGAGTCCCTGGCCCGCGGGGAGGGCGTGTCCGCCTCCCAGGAGGGGCGGTTCTCGGTGTGGCGGGTGGGGCCGTGGGGAGGAGGCGGTGGCCGGCTCGGACTCCCCGGGGACGGTTCCCCTGTGCCCCTCAGCCTGCTCGGCGGGCGTTTTCGTCGGGCGCGGCGACCCCGGCACCTGCCGTCGCGGCCCGGATCCTCCGCGGTGGTAGAGCAGGCTGCGGCCCCCGCGGCTCCGAGTTTCTGCCATGGCAGGGGTGCGAGGTGTCCGGGGACTGTGCCCTTGTCTCTTAGGCGGCTCCGGACGTGTCGCCTGTGGGACCCGAGCCGAAGAGCCCCTGCTTTGTCCTGCTGAAACGCTCCCGCCCGCCGCGGCACCTCTCTCTGGTGACGTCAAGAATTAGTAGTGAAGGTTGCTCTTTATCCTGTAATACAAAGTAAAACTTGTCTTTTAAAAAACATGTTGAAAATTGGCGCATCCCATGTGCTTCCTGGGGTGTATTAGGAAACTGGGCCAGTCACTGTCAGGATTGTCCTTTCGGCAGGTCGGGAGGGAAGGCAATGGGAGAGAAACTTATCTTCTCTATTTTCCTAAAGAGGTACATTTTAGAGCTGCTGCTTAGATGATTGCTTTTTCTTTTCTGGAATAAATTTAAAACTATGGGTAGAAATCAGGAAGGTCTCTCAAACTTCTGGCCCGGCCGTTTTTAGCATTTTTCTGAACGTGAACCGTTCCAAACAAAAGGCTAGGATTTGAAAAATAAGGGACTTGGTGGGGATTCATGATGAGTGCTTTATTTTTCAATGTATTTTAATGGTAATCGTATAGTAATGCTCTATTTTTTAATGGTATTTTAATAGTATGGCTATTAAATTTTTCTTTTCAAAGCCCCACAGTTTCACTCCCATAAAAAAAGTTTAAATGTCTTATTAGAAATGTGAGACATTTATGTACACAAAATTTCTAAAACATGCAAAATCACAGTGAAGAAAATACCATTTCACTGTTCCAGGTAACTATTGTTGATAATGTTACACTGGGTGTACACTGCTAGTGTTTTTCTATGCAGAGATGAATATGTAAATTTTTCAAATGTGAATTCTCTTTTGTGACCATTTTCTAACTACTAAAGGTGCCATTATATAGCTGTAATAAATTTTAAAATTATTCCCAATTTTTCACTACTTAAACACATTGTTGGATAAATGTAAATCTTTGTATATCCATGATTACTTCCTAAACATACATACATTCCTAGATGATGGAATTGTTGGTCAGGGTATGTACATAAAGGTTTTTTGTTTTTTCTTTTAATATGAATTGCTCAATATCACTTTGGAAAGGATGTACTATTTGCACTCCCACCAACAATCTGTGTGTCTTTTCCCACACCCTAACAAAAGGCAAAATTTAAAGGCTTTCTATAGGAACACTTTTGGGCCATATATTCTCTTCTCTCCAACCAAGTACAGGTATCTTTTAGTTCTCGTTATTTTTTTCTTATTTGTTGATAGCAATTCAGTTTCTCATTTTATATTTCACCTTTACCAGTATAGTAAAGACCATGAAAGTTTATCTAAACAAAGACAATACAGTGAACAGGAGATTTGAAGTCAGGATTTTCTTAAATTATATTGTATCCGATTACCTTGTACAAGTCACTTAACTTTTTTAAGGGACTGTTTCCTCAACTCTGAATTAGAGATTGTAATGTATGTGCCTTGCCTTTTCTTACAGGATGTTTTTAAGGGTTAAATGAGGTACTGATGGAGAGTACATTTAGACATACTTTGATTTTGTTGCTGTTATTGCCATCTTATAAAAATTTCAGGGCACAGAAGGATCTTGAAGTTCATATATTTTTAAAAGTAAATTTTGAATTGAAAAAGCTGTTCTCTGATACCCTTTTCCCTCACACTTTTTCACTCTTTTAATTTGAAGTTTTATTCTGCTGCCCTACTTTATATTCAAAATGATATTGGAGTAATGAAATAAGGTGAATGAATGAATCTGTACAAATGTTGAAGGAGCAGATATTGAAAGGTGCTATTAAGGTCTGAGGGGAGCAGATATAAAGCTAAATAAAGTAATCCTTGGTCTCATGATGAATAAAACAGTCCTTATGCCCTACAGGCTACAGACTGCCCAGGCAGCTAGAGGGCATAAAAGCTGCTTTCCAAATTTAGATGGCAATTTTAGATGTGATACAGGATGTCAACTATTCTCTCCTGTGCTAAAGTCCAGTTCTGCTGACTGAGCAAGTGACGGGCAGTCTCCACAGAGTCATTTTCTGAAGGTAGGAGTGGCAAGTGAGGGAAATTGTTAATACTGGAGCCTGAGAACCTGGATTCTGGTTTCACATCCTCTACTTGGGGCAGATTGGTATATAACCTTTCTGGGGCTTGGTTTCTTCACCTATGAAGTGGAGGTCATTCCAGCTTCCTTAAAGTCTTGTTGTGAGGATTAAATGAGATAGTATTTGTAAAACACTAAGTAAACCAGGAAGGATCATTTTTATCTACTAAAGACTTAGTGTCTCCAGAAAAGAAACTGTTTCTTCCAACTTTGTATTCCTAGCCCTCAGCAGTCACTGACACCTAATAACCTTTGCTAAATTGTCATGGAATGTGACCATGATTAAAAATTCAGTTTGGACCAATGACGAAGGTAATATGTAAAAGTGGAATATTGGAAGAAATTGACTATATTATGTAGAGTTAATAAGGGGTCAAAGGGAACATTTTGCTCATTGGACCTCGAGTTATCTTTACTATGTATGTCATTCTGCTTTATATCCCCAATGCCAGGCAAATAGTCCCTCCTTATCAATAGTCAACCTACTCTAGTTTCTCCCATTTCAGAACTTCCCCCCTAGACCCCTCACCCGGTTCCAGCCACTACTCAGTTTCCCTTCGCATCTTCCCAGACAGTTTAAAAGAGTTGTCTAAAATTGACTTTCTCGGTTTCCTGACCTACTCAATCTTCAAGTTATACATTAACATGTATCATTTCTTTTATTTGATCTCTATGTAGCATTTGCTGTGAAAGACTCCCTTCTTGAAACATCCTTTGATTTCTGAGATTCTACACACCAGGGTTCCCTCCTTCCTTACAGCCTGTTCTTTCTCAATCTCCTTTGCTGGCTTATCTTCCAGGAAAGGTTGATGTTCCTGCAGGCTTGATCCTTCTTGTGTTATACTGTCTCTGAAATAATTTATAAAGCATTGAGGCCTTCTGGTGTTTGAAGGTTTGGTAGCATTCCCCTGTGAAACTATCTGGGCCTGATGCTTTTTCACAGAATATTTCCTTAACTTTCTCTGTTTCTTTTATGGAAAGTGGTCTGTTTAAGCTTTCTGACTCTAATGGGATCAATTTTGTTAATCTGTTTCTCTAGGAAATTATCCCTTTCATCTGGGGTTTCAGATTTATTTGCATAGAGGCTACAAAGTAATCTCTTAGGATTTAAAAATTTTTCCTCTATTTTATTGGTTATTTCCCTCATGCCATTTCTTATTTTGTGTATTTGTGCTTTCCTCCTTTTTTACCTAATTAATTTATGTGGTGGTTGATCTATTTTGCTATTTTTTTCCAAAAATAACAGAATTTTTAATTATTAATTAGATCTAGTTTTCTGTTCTCTTCCTCATTAATTTCTACTTTTATCTTTATTTCCTTCATGTTCTTTCTTTTGGTTTTCATTGTTTTTTTAAATTGTTTGAGTTTGAATTTAATTAATTATTTTTGAAAGACACTTTTTTGAGCCATTTTAAGTTTACAGAAAAATTATGCAGAAAGTAGAGTGTTCCCTTATACCCCCTCCCCCTGCACTCTCCCCACAGTTTCTCTTATTAACTTCTTGCATTAATGTGGTTCATTTGTTAAAGTTGATGAACCAATGTTGATACATTGTTATATAACGTCCTTAGTTTGCATTAGGGTTCATTCTTTGTATTGTACAGTTCTATGGGTTTTGACATATGCATAATGCCATTTATGTACTATTACAGTATCATATAGAGTAGTTTCACTGCCCCAAAAATGCTCTGTGCTCCACCTAGCCATCCCTCTCTCCCTCCCCTTATACTCCTGGCAACCACTGATCTTTTTAGTGTATATAATTTTGCCTTTTCCAGAGTTTCATATAGTGGGAATCATACTGTATGCAGCTTTTTCAGACTGGCTTCTTTCATTTAGCATTATGCTTTTACAGTTCCTCCATGCCTTTTTGTAGCTTGATAACTCCTTTCTATTTATTGCTGAATAATACTTTATTGTATGGATGTACTGGAGTTATCCATTCACCTATTGATGGACATCTTGGTTGTTTCCAATTTTTGGCATTATGAATAAAGCTGCTACAAACATTCTTGTACAGGTTTTTAAAATAGCTTTTCATTTATTTTTATTCTTTCATTTTTAATTGATATATTTAGTGCAATGAATTTTTCTCTGATCACTGTTTTAAATGCATCCCATAGAATCTGATATGTGGTGTTCTCACTGTCATTATTTCTTGAAAAATCTATAATTTCACTTGTAGAATACCCAGCAGTTATTAGGAGGTTTTAAAATTTCTAGGTAGCAGCGCCTTTCAGTTCTTTATTTTTGTTGATAAATTCTAGTTTTATTACATTATAATCAGTGAGTGTGGTTTCTAATATTTCTACTTTATGGAAGTTACTGATGTTTCTTCTGTGACCTAATATATGTTCATTTTTGGTGAATGTGGTATGGGCACTTGAGAAGAATGGGGTTCTCTGGTATCAGGGTGTAGACTTTGATACATATCCATAAGATATACCCTATTGATTATGTTGTTTATATCTTCTATCTCCTTATTTTTTGTCCACTTGATCTGTCTTGTACTGAGAGTGGTATATTAAAGCCTTCTATTAGTGTGTTTCTGAATGTATCTCCTTGCATGTCTTGTTGTTTTGGTTTCATAAAGATGGTTGCTGTGTTATATTCATATGAGTATGTGTATTCATATGTGCTATATCTTCATTATGGGTAGGGGCTTTTAGCACTAAAAAATGTCCTTTGTCACGGTTAATTTTTTGGAACTTGAATTCTACTTTGTCTGATACCAGCATTGCCCACTCTGTCCCCCTACCCCCATGTTTTTTTTGTTTTTAATTCAGTTTTATTGAGATATATTCACATACCATACAGTCATCCATGGTGTACAATCAGCTGTTCACAGTACCATCATAAAGTTGTGCATTCATCACCCCAATCTATTTTTGAACATTTTCCTTATACCAGAAAGAATCAGAATAAGAATAAAAAATAAAAATAAAAAAGAACACCCAAATCATCCCCTCTATCCCACCCTATTTTTCCTTTAGTTTTTGTCCTCATTTATCTACTATTCACTGGATAAAGGGAGTACGATCCACAAGGTTTTCACAATCACGCTATCACCCCTTGTAGGCTACAATGTTATGCAGTCATCTTCAAGAGTCAAGGCTACTGGGTTGGAGTTTGGTAGTTTCAGGTATTTACTTCTAGCTATTCCAATGCATTAAAACCTAAAAAGTGTTACCTATATAGTGCGTAAGAATGCCCACCAGAGTGACCTCTTGACTCCATTTGAAATCTCTCAGCCACTGAAGCTTTATTTCGTTTCATTTCACATCCCCCTTTTGGTCAAGAAGATGTTCTCAATCCCGTGATGCTGGGTCCAGATTCATCCCCAGGAGTCACATCCTGCATTGCCAGGGAGATGTACACCCCTAGGAGTCAGGTCTCATGTAGTGGGGAGGGCAGTGAGTTCACCTGCCAAGGTGGCTTAGTTAGAGAGAGAGGGCCACATCTGAGCAACAAAGAGGTACTCAGCGGGGAGACTCTTAGGCACAGTTATAAGCAGGTTTAGCCTCTCCTTTGCAGTAACAAGCTTCATAGGGGCAAGCCCCAAGACAGAGGTCAGCATGTCAAGCTGTCAGTCCCCAGTGTTTATGAGAACATCAGCAGCAATCCAAGTGAGGAAGTCCAACACCTCCTCATCCTCCCCAAGCTCCTCGGGGGGGGGGGGGCGAATATATATTTTTATTCTCCACCCAAATTACTTTGGGATGTGTTGCTATTTCACTCTAACCTGTACAGGCCTACCATATCTCACTCCCTATTCAAAGTTCCATGTAATTGTGGTGTTTGAACAAACTGACTGTAGAAGTTATATTGTTTAGAAAATATAGATCCTATACCAAATAAACATTTCTTCCCTTGGTCTCATATGGAAATTGAATTTTTAACACACACTCAGTTTCAACCTTTACCCTTTGGCCTGATTTGCCCTAGTCTTAACCAGATCTGCTTCATTCATATCTCTAATTGAAATCTCACCCCCGTGTTTTTGTTTCCATTTGCCCAGTATACTTCTGTGCATCCATTTATTTTATTTTATTTTCCTTTGTTAGAGAAGTTGTGGTTTTCAATAAATCTTGCATAAAACATAGGATCCCCAAATACCACCCCACCACCAACACCCTGCTTTGGTGTGGAGCATTTGTTACAATTTATGGTAGCATATTTTTATAATTGTACTATTAATTAAAGTCCTTGGTTTAACTTAGGGTTCACTGTGTAGTATAATTCCATGGATTTTTTTTTTAAATTATTCCATTATATATACAATCTAACATTTCCCTCTTTCAATCATATTCAGATATGTATATTTCTGTGCTGTTAATTGCATTCACAATGTTGTGCTACTATCACCATCATCCATTACCAAAACATTTCCATCATTCCAAATAGGAATGCTGTACATTTTAAGCCTTAACTTCCCATTCCCTATCTCTACCCCATCCCCCAGTAACCTATATTCTAGATTCTGACTATATGAGTTTGCTTATTCTAATTATTTCAAATCAGTGAGATGATACAATATTTGTCTTTTTGTGTCTGGCTCTTTCCACTCAACGTGATGTCTTCAGGATCCATCTACACTGTCACACACGTATCAGGTCTTCATTCCTTTTTATGGCTAAATAATATTCCATTGTATGTATATGCCACATCATTATATTTATCCATTCAAGTCTTGATGGACACTTGGGTTGCTTCCATCTTTGGCAATTGTGAATAACTGCCAAACATTAGTGTACAAATATCTGTTCGAGCCCCTGCTTTCAATTCTTTTGGGTATATACCCAGTCCTGGTATTGCTGGGTCATTTGGTAGTTCTATACTTAGCTTTCTGAGGAACCGCCAAACGGTCGTCTACAGCCATTGAACCATTTTACATTGCCACTAGCAATGAACGAGTATTCTTATTTCTCCACATCCTCTCCAACTTATTTTCTGTTGTTTTTTTTTTTTTTTTTTTTTGCAGCCATTCTAATGGGTATGAAATGGTATCTTATTATGGTTTTTATTTGCATTTCCTTGATGGCTGATGATGTTGAGTATCTTTTCATGTGCTTTCTGGCCATTTGTGTATCTTCTTTGGAGAGATGTCTGTTCAAGTCTTTTGCTCATTTTTTAATTGGGTTATCTTTTTTTATTTTTTCCTCTCTCTACAGATACCTGCTTTTTAATAATTAGCGCTGACTCTCAGAACTTAAACTGTCTCATTTCTTTATTCTGTGCTTTGGAAGGGATTTAGTAACTGCATTTTCTGTCTTAATGGAAGTTAAAATCTTGTTTTGTAAATAAACCATTTCCTAACTAACCACTGCAAATCCAAACAATGAGACCTAGTTTCCTTAAAGGGGCAAACATCAATCACCTGCTTAGCTCCTGCTGGCTGGTGCATGTCTACGTCACAAGGCTGCCAGAGGGGTGTGGTGCTGGAACTCTCCTCTCCCAAACTTGACCTTCCTCCTGAGCTGCAGGAGCAGCTGTTTCACCTTCTGCTACACACTGTTCTCCAGACAGGCCAGGCATCTGTTGCCCACTATAGCATATGTAGGATCAGTCCCAAGAAAAATCTTGCTATGGCACATTCCCTTGCAACCAGAACTCAGGATATCCTGAGTTATGGGTAACAAAGATTTTTGTACAAACCTTAACAGGCAACTTGTCCCAGCCATTTCCCTGTCTTAGCTAGTTGCTTCATTGAATTAGTGCTTCTTTCTCAGGAAGATCTGGATTCAGCTTCTCCAAGCAGCTGTAAAGAATGTCTAGAGCCACTTGTGGTGGACGCAGCCCACAACTTTGCACATGGACTTGTGAAGCTAAAGTGGCCTAGAGTGTTAACTCAGAAACCAGGAAAAAGATAACCCAAACCAACCATGGTATTTCTTGCTGGGTGGAAAATGGTCGCCAAGCTGGCTCTTTCGGCACTTGATCTAATCTTTGTTTGGAAAAAGATCACTGACAAGAGTGGAAATTTGGGAGGCCAGAGTAAAAGACCAAAGAGTGAAGTTTTTAAAAAAATATACAGTTGCCCAAGTTTTAGGGACTGATGCCGTGGCATTTTACTTTTGTTCACCAAATTATTCATACAACAAAGCTCACTCCTTGACTGTCTCAGCCACTTCAGGCACAACAAAGAAGTCCAACAAGGAAAATTCTTAAAAACCAGCAGCAAAATCCCAGTACTCCTATGCAGCTCTTGTAACCTGCCCGCTTGCTAAATAAACAAGACCCTAATCCAACTGCAAGCTATCTAAGTGGCAGGCAGGCTGTCCTACTCAGAGAGCCCACACAGCTGCTCCGGGACTATGGCAACATGGGAGGAGGGTGTAACAGTGCTGGAAGAAATGAGAGGTTTATCCATCCAGAGAGGCGGACTTGATTCTCAACTTCTTCCTGTGTTTCCAGAGGGGAAGGCAGGCAATGGCTTTGTTCGCTCTGCCTCTAGGTAGGATGACAAAGGCCATGGAAACTGAGACAGAGGATGTGTGGAAGGGCTTGTGTCTTTTCCCGATTGAGGATGAATGGGTGGGCTCCTGGAGAAAGACCATTTTCCTGGTACACAATCCCAAGGCTTTTAGTACCAACAGCCTGCTGATTCCTTTCCTCTCTCCAGAGAGGTGAAAAGGATGTGAAGGCAGGAGGGCCCCCTTCCTGTTTAGTGCCACTGGAAGCACTCACCAAGAGAAGGCAAGAATGAGTGTCTGCTACACACCCTCCTCCTGCCCCCCACACAAAACGAGAGGAGAAGGATGAGGGGCTGGACCCTCTTGGCAGGTCAGTGCAGTTTGATGAATGCCTCTAGCTCTTCTGGAATGAAGCCCTTGTAGGGAATCTTGTTCTTGTCCAGGGCTCGGGTGGCAAGGCACTGAATGGTAACATAGTTGAAGGGCTGCACCATGCTCTTGGCCAGGAGCTTCTTGTCCTGCAGCTCATAGTCTGTTTTCTTGAAGACATTGTTGGTGTCCATGTGGGCCCCTGCTCCTATCAGGACATTCATGATCTCCAGGCAGTTGTTCCGGGCTGGTATGTGTAGTAGGGTAGTGTCAAAGTCCCTGCTGTCAGGATTGGCCCCACAGCTGAGCAGCACCTCAACCACGTGGAGAGAGGGGAATCTGCCCACTGGATAGCGGCCCACATTTCTGGTGTCCTTGTCCATGGCCATGTGCAAAGAGGGGAAGCCATTCTTGCCGTGTGGTGTACATTTGAGCAGCTGATAGAAGGTCTGGTGCTTCAGGTGTTCCTGAGCAGGGGTGCACTCCACTTTCCACCAGGTTGAGAATGATGGCCAAGGTGTTGGTGAACTGGGCCAAGTCCTCAAGTCCTTGAGGAACTGCAGGGCCCACTATACTTCTCTTTGCTGAGCACCCCCATGAGATCTGTGAAGCTGATTTGCGTACCCAGGCTGCCTTTTACTGCTTGGTCCTGCAGCACATAAAAGAAGAGTTCGGCAGAGGAGAGGAAACTACTGGACATCATGGGACTCAGAGGCTCCAAGGTGTTCTGCTGCATGTCCAGGGTGTGCTTCCACAAGTGGATTCAGCGCTTCAAATTGCCGTAGTGTGCATACATGGCACCCCTGTAATGGATGTAATAGGAAGTGTCTGGGTGAGAAGGACCAGGATTTGCTCATGGATCAATAGGGCCTGCGTTAGCATCTCGTCTAGGTCGGTGATGTAAACACTTCTAGTTCCTCAGTGGTATTCATCTCCCCGGAGTAGTCATAGGCAGGACCAGCTGCTGGGGCTCTGGCTTGGGCAAATACTTGCCCCCCCCCCCCCCCGCCCCAGTGCAACTCCATAGCCCATCTCATGTTTGAGGGCCCCCAGTTTCTTTTTTTTTTTTTTTTTTTTTTTATTAAATTCAGTTTTATTGAAATACATTCACACACCATACAATCATCCATGATATACAATCCACTGTCCATGGCCCCCAGTTTCTTATCCACATATGTGGCACCTAGCAATTCCAAGGCTTCCACTTTATCTTCCTGGCTAATGGGACAGCAGCTTTCATTAGATTCACTGTTAAGTGGTTCATCTGGGGAGAAGCTAGAGCAATAGGCCCCTAGGAACTGCTCACGTCCATGATGGCAGAGGGGCCTTCCTGGGAGAGCCCTGGCCATGCTTCTATACAGGTTGCTCCTGATGAGGTACTCCACGACATTGGAGTGGCCTGTCACACTGGTTTCCAGGAGCACTGTGATTCTGTAGCCATTGTGCTCCATGAGGGCATTGTAGCCCAGCAGCAGCTGCAGGATCTCCAGGCTGGTGGACTTGGTGCAGTCCTGCAGGGCCATGTTGCCCTTGGTGCTGCATGGGTTCACCTGGACGCCCTGCTCCTATTGGTAGTGGGTGATCTTGCTGTGGCCCTTATAACAGGAGATCATGAGGCATGTGTACCTGTGCTTATGGGGACCTCCAAGTCGGCCTGGTACTCACTGACCAAGTAGCACACCACTTCAAGGTGCTCATCGAAGTAGGCAGTGTGCAGGGCATCGAGTTGGCGCACATGGTGTGGTTCACCGAGGCTCCGTGACACAGCAGGCTATGCACAGTGTTCAGCTGGCCTGTGGTCGAAGTGGCCCACAGTGGCGGTGTGCCCTCAGTGGTCTTGCCATCAAAGTATACTGAGCTGCTGGCCTCCACACTTGCTCTGCGCCGGTCCACCAGGTTCTCCACCTTGTCTCCCCCAACTGGCCACCTCTCCCATCAGCTCCTCCCAGCTCCAGCCACCCAGCAGCTTCTGAAGCAGCTGCAACTTGCTGTTGCAGGTGACGTTGTACACCACAATGCAGAGGTCCATGGTCCGGCCCTTTGCCACACCATGGACCTGCATGGGGGACGAGGAGATGGTGAACTAGAGCCCCAGTGGGCAATCTGTAACTATCACTGTCCCCCGCTCCCCAATCTTACGGCCTCTTTGAGCAGAACAAAATGGCTCTTTGACTTTTTGTTAAGTTGAAGGATTTCTTTATATATACTGGATATTAATCCTTTATTGGATATGTGGTTTCCAAATATTTTCTCCCATTGTGTAGATTGTCTTTTTATTTTCATGATAGTCTTCTGAGGAACAAAAGTTTTTTGTTTTAATGAGGTCTTGTTTATCTATTTTTTCTTTGTTGTTTTTGCTTTGGTTGTGAATTCTAAGAAACCATTGCCTAACAAGATCCCAAAGATGCTTCCCTATGTTTTCATCTAGGAGTTTATAGTTCTAGCTGTTATATTTAGGTTTTTGATCCATTTTGAGTTGATTTTTGTATATGGTAAGAGGTGAGGGGATCCTCCTTTTTTTTTTGCAAATGGAGATCCGGTTTTCCCAACAACATTTGTTGAAGAGACTGTTCTTTCCCAGTTGAGTAGTGTTTGCCACCTTGTCAAAAATCAGTTGGCCATAAATGTGAGGGTTGATCTGAGCTCTCAATTCTATTCTATTGGTCTGTATGTCTGTCCTTGCGCCAGTGCCATGGTGTTTTGATTACTATGGCTTTGTAATGAGTTTTAAGATCAGGAAGTGTGGGTCCTCCAACATCATTCTTCTTTTTCAAGATGGCGTTGACTGTTTGGGGCTCTTTACCCTTTCATTTAAGTTTGATGATTGGCTTTTCCCTTTTTGCAAAGAAGATGTTGGAATATTGATTGGGATTGCACTAAATCTATAAATTGCCTTGGGTAGTACAGACATCTTAATGAAACAGTCTTCCAGTACATGAGCATGGAATATCTTTCCAGTTATTTAAGTTTTCTTTAATTTATTTTAGCAGTGTTTTGTAGTTTTCTGTGTACAAGTCCTTTACATTCTTGGTTAGATTTATTCCTAGATATTTGATCCTTTTTTAAAAAATTCAGTTTTATTGAGAGATGTATTCCCATACCATACAGTCATCCACAGTGTACAATCAACTATTCATAGTACCATTATACAGTTGTGCATTCATCACCACAATCAATTTTTGAACACTTTCCTTACGCCAAAAAAATAAATAAATAAATAAAAATAAGAACAAAAATGAAAGTAAAGAAGAACACCCAAAGCATTCCATCCCCCCATCCCACCCTATTTTTCATTTAGTTTTTGTCCCCATTTTTCTACTCATCTGTCCATACGCTGGATAAAGGGAGTGTGAGCCACAAGGTTTTCACAATCACACGGTCACACAGTATAAGCTATATAGTTATACAGTCATCTTTAAGAATCAAGGCTACTGGGTTGCAGTTTGACAATTTAAGGTATTTCCTTCTAGCTATTCCAATACACTAAAAACTAAAAAGAGATATCTATATAGCACATAAGAATCCCCTCCAGAGTGACCTCTTGACTCAATTTGAAACCTCTCAGCCACTGAAACTTTATTTTGTTTCATTTCACTTCCTGCTTTTGGTCAAGAAGATGTTCTCAATCCCACAATACCAGGTCCAGGCTCATCCCTGGGAGTCATGTCCCACGTAGGAGGGAAGGCAGTGAGTTCACCTGCTGAGTGGGCTTAGAGAGAGCGGGCCACATCTGAGCAACAAATAGGTTCTTAGGCACAATTATAAGTAGGCTTAGCCTCTTCTTTGCAGTAACAAACTTCATAAGGGCAAGCCCCAAGATTGAGGGCTCTGTCTGAATTGTTAGTCCTCATTGTTTGTGAGAATATCAGTAATAACCCAGGTGAGGAAGTCCAACATTTCCACATTTTCCCCCAGTTCCGCCAGGGAGCCCTGCAAATACATTTTTATTCTCTGCCCAAATTTTTTGGGATGTTTCAGTATTTCACACTAACCTGTACAAACCTACTAGATCTCACTTCCTATTCAAAGTTCCATGTAATTACGGTGTTTGAATAAACTGACCATACAAGTTAAATTATTCAGTGTGTTACAGAAAATATAGATCCTATACCAAATAAACATCTTTTACCTTAGTCTTGCACAGAAGTTGAAGTTTTAAAACACAGTCAATATTGTCCTTTACCACTTGGCCTGATTTGCCTTAGTCTTAACCAGACCTGCTTCATTCATATCTCTAGTTGAAGTCTGAACTCTTTTTCAGCTTTTTTAACAGTTACTATATGTGCTAATACTGACATTCATATCTGCCGAGCTCTAGCTCTGAGTTTCAGGTGTCACACAGATACCCAAAGTTCCAGAGACTGACCAGGTTATACACAAAAAGCTCAGCATCTCAGAATTTGGAGATAACCATTACAACTCAGGAATAGATGCGGCTGCTGTAAGAGCTTACAATCTAGGGACCATTACAATAAGCATTCCCCTGATAACCTGTGCTCTTCAGATTCAATTCTCAGCGTTTACACGTTACAATTAGTCCATATTAGTGAGGCAGTATAATGTTTGTCTTTTCATTTCTGGCATATGTCACTCAAAATGCTTTCCTCAAGATCCATTCACCTAGTTGCGTGTCTTGATATTTGATTCTTTTAGTTAATATTGTGCATGAAATTTTTTTATTTTTTTCTTGTTCTGATTGTTCATTGCTTGGGTATAGAAACACTACTGATTTTTTGGGTGTTGATCTTATGCCCCAGCACTTTGCTGAATTCATTTATTAGCTCTAGGAGCTTCATTGTGGATTTTTCAGGGTTTTCTGTATATCAGATCATATCATCTGCAAATAGGGAAAGTTTTACTTCTTCTTTTCCAATTTGGATGCCTTTTATTTCTTTTTCTTGCTTAATTCCTCTGGCAAGAACTTCCAGTGCAGTGTCGAATCGCAGTGGTGACACTGATCATCCTTGTCTTGTTACTGATCTTAGGAGGGAAAGCTTTCAGTTTTCCGTCATTAAGTAGGATCTTAGCTGTGGGCTTTTCATATATACCCTTTATCATGTTGAGGAAGTTTCATTCTATTCCTAGTGTTCTAAGTGTTTTTATTAAGAAAGGATGCTGTATTTTGTCAAATGCCTTTTCTGTAGCGATTGAGATGATCATGTGGCTTTTTTCCTTCATTCTGATAATGTGGTGTATTACATTAATTGATTTTCTTATGTTGAACCACCCTTGCATACCAGGGATAAATCTCACTTGATCATGGTGTGCAATTCTTTTAATATGCTGTTGGATTCAGTTTGCTAGTATTTGGTTGAGGATTTTTGCATCTGTGTTCCTAAGACATAGCAGTCTGTAATTTTCTTTTCTTGTGGTATCTTTATCAAGCTTTAGTACAAGGGTGATGTTGGCCTTGTAGAATGAGTCAGGAAGTATTCCCTCCTTTTCAATTTTTTGGAAGAGATTGAGCAGAATTGGAGTTAAGTCTTCTTAGCATGTTTGATAGAATTCCCCTGTGAAACTATCTGGTCCTAGACTTTTCCTTGTTAGAAGGTTTTTGATTACTGATTCAATCTCTTTACTAGAAATTGGTTTGTTGAAATCTTCCATTTCTTCTTGAGTCAGTGTAGGTATATTTCTAAGAATTTGTCAATTTCATCTAGGTTATCTAATTTATTGGCATTCAGTTGTTCATAGTATCCGCTTACAGTCCTTTTTATTTCAGCAGGGTCGGTAGTGATGTTCCCCTTTTCATTTCTGATTTTCGTTATTTGCATACTCTCTTTTTCTTTGTCAGTCTAGCTAAAGGTTTGTCAATTTTGTTTATTTTTTTCAAAGAACCAACTGTTTGTTTTGCTGAGTCTCTCTATTGGTTTTTTGTTTTTTATTTCATTTATCTCTGCTCTCATCTTTGTTATTTCCTTCCTTCTGCTCACTTTGGGTTTAGTTTGCTCTTCTTTTTCTAGTTCTTCCAGTTTTGAGGTTAGGTCTCTGATTTGAGGTCTTTCTTCTTTTAATGTAAGCATCTAGAGCTATACATTTCCCTCTCAGCCCTGCCTCCACTGCATCTCATAAGTTTTGGTATGTTGTATTTTCATTTTCATTTGCCTCAAGATATTTCCTAAATTTGCTTCTGATTTCCTCTTTAACCATTGGTTGTTTAAGAGTGTGTTGTATAATTTCCACATATTGGTGAATTTTCCCTTTCTCCCTCTGTTATTGATTTCTAGCTACATTTTGTTGTGGTAGGAGGAGTTACATTGTATGATTTCAATATTTTTTAATTTATTGAGACTTGTTTTGTGACCCAACATATAGTCAGTCATCCATGTGCACTCAAGAAAAATGTGTATTCTTTTTTCATTGGGTGCAGTGTTCTATATATGTCTGTTAGGTCTAGTTGGTTTAGTGTATCGTTCAAGTTCTGTGCTTCCTTACTGATCTTTTGACTAGATGTTGTATCCATTATTGAGAGTGGTGTGTTAAAGTCTCCTGCTATTAATGTGGAACTGTCAATTTCTCCCTTCAAAACTCTTAGTATTTGCTTCATATATTTTGGGGCTCTGCTGTTAGGTGCATATATATTTATAATTGTTACTTCTTCCTGTTGAATTGTCCCTTTTATTAATATGTAATGACCATCTTTGTCCCTTGTAACTGTTTTTGGCTTAAAGTCTATTTTATCCAGTATTACTGTAACCACCCCAGCTCTCTTTTGGTTAGTATTTGATGGTGTATTTTTTTCCCATCCTTCACTGTCAGCCTACTTGTATCTTTGACTTTAAGATGAGTCTCTTGCAGACAGTATATAGTTGGGCCATGCTTTTTCATCCATTCTGCTAATCTCTGCCTTTTGACTGGAGGGTTTAATCCATTTACATTTAAAGTCACTATTGATAATACAGGTCTTCTGACATTTTGCTATTTAGCCTTTGTAAGTCTTACACCTTTTCTGTCCCTCACTTCCATTAAAGCCTACTTTTATATTTATTTGCTTTCTTGTGTTGTACCATATTGAGTGCTTTCTCATTTCTATCTGGATATATTTTTCATGTTTTCCTTGCAGTTACCATGGGGTTAAAATTTAACAGCCTAAATATATTAACAATCATATTTGGTTTGATGCCAACTTAACTTCAATAGTATGCACATATGCTTTTCCTATACTCCTGTCCCCCCACCATATTTTTGTACTTTTTACCACTTATATCTTTGTACATTGTATTTCAAAAAACCAAGATTTATCATTACTTTTTATACATTTGGATTTCGGCACCTGTAGGAAGTAAGAAGTGGTGTTACGTACTACAACAATACAATACAATAAATACTGGCATTTATAATTACCTAAACAGTTATCTTTACCGCAGGTCTTTGTTTCTTTATGGTGCTTTGAATCACTGTCTAGAATCCTTTAATTTCAGTCTGAAGAACTCCCTTTGCCATTGCTTGTAGGGCAGGTCTAGTGGTGATGAACTCCCTCAGTTTTTGTTTATCTGGGAATGTCATAATATCTCCCTCATTTTTGAAAGAGTCTTGCCAGATAAAAAAATGTTGGCTGACAGCTGTTTTTCTTCAGTACTTTAAGTATTTCAACCCACTGCCTTCTTGCCTCCATGGTTTCTGATGAGAAATTGGCCCTTAGTCTTATTGGGATTCCCTTGTGTATAACATGTTGCTTTTCTCTTGAAGCTTTCAGAACTTGCTCCTTGTCTTCTGCATTTGATAGTGTAATCAATATGTAATGGGATGTATTTTTCTTCTTGCTTATCCTGTTTGGTGTTTTCTGAGCGTCTTGGATGTGCATATTTATTTTTTTTAATTTTTTTATTTTTTGGTCTATTCCTTCTGTCCCTTTCTCTCTTTCTTCTCCTTGTGGGACTCACATAACACATATTTTGGTGCACTTGATGGTGTCTCATAGCTATCTTAGGCTATTTTTACTTTTAATATTTCTTTTTTCTTTCTGCTCCTCAGCTTGACTCATTTCAGGTGTCTTGTCTTCAAGTTCACTGATTCTTTCTTCTGCTGGCTCCATGCTGCTCTTGAAACCCTTCTGGGAATTTGTCATTTCAATTATTGTGGTCTTCAACTCCAGTAGCTCTTTTTGGTTACCTTTAAAAATTTCTGTGTCTACTTAGACTCTCATATTGTTCATTCATTGTTTTCCTGATTTCCTGTAGTAGTTCTCTGTACTTTCCTTCATCTCCTTAAGCATTTTTTAGGGTCATTTTAAAAGGCTTTGTTTGTTATGTCAACAATCCCGTCATCTCTGTTTGTGTTTTCTGTATTTTTATTCTCTTCCTTTGAATGGACCATTTCCTGGTTTTTTGTCCTGTACTCTTTTGTTGCACACTGTTCATTTTATGTTTTAAAATGTTAACTCTGGGATTTACTTCCTGGGATTTCTGTTTCTTGGGTTTGTACCCAGCTGATGATAAGACAGAGATTTTCTTGAGCGTCTGCCCTCATATTAGGAAAGTCTGTCAAGGTGAATGTACTGTGCAGGGTTTTCCGTATCTTACTGAGCCTCTGTTTTGTCCTAGGCTTTTGCTTTTTAGTTGTTTCAGAGCTCCCCTGTTTACTGGAGTTTGGTTGTCCCTTCTGTTTCCCAGGGGACAAACCATTCCTCTCCGGGGTATCTGAAGCCAGCAGGCCTTTGTCCCAGACTATCCGCCTCTATACTTTTTTACTCTCCTTTCATTGTCTCATGCTGCTTTTGCCGGGAGGGCAAATTCTGGGAGGAGGGTCACCCTGGGGAGGACTTTCCAAATTCAGTCTTTCCCAGCCAAAACAGGGCCAGAGACCCACGAAGGGGCTACAGACTGGCTCCAGAGTGCCCTGTGGAAGGAATCAGGAAGGGTACCAAAAGCTTCTTCAATGGCTCCCCAAAGCTGAGCTTTCCTGGCGTGAGAAGGAAATGCAGCCCTTCAGCTAACTGTTCCCCGCAGCCCTGAGGAGGCCCTGCTTCTTTAAATCTACTGCCTCTGCTCCTGCCAGGGAGGGTTGAAACAGTGACTGCTGCTGCCTTTGTCAGTGCTGGGTTGAAACGGTGAGTGCCGCTGCCTTTGTCCAGGGCGGTAGCTGCCCTCAGAGCCAGGACCTTGGGATCCCAGTTCTGTAATCAAAAGCTGTGATTGGTGATTGGCCGTGCACACCCCTATTCTTGGAGAAGAGGATTTTTTATGTCATTTTCTGTCAGCAGCAGCTAGCCAGGGACTGGACTCTGCTGCATCCAGCCGTGAGAGTGGGGGGTGGGTGCCAGTAGCTGCCATGTGAAGAGAACAATTTATGGTTCTTTACCATCATTTATATGCCTCTTCCTCCTGCTCTCCCCTGGGTGCTATAGAGTGTTTTTCTGGATTCCAGAGTTTCAAAATAGTTGTTTCAGACCATTTCTGCCTGTTTAATAGTTGTTTTGATGGAAGGACTGAGTTCTGAAGCTCCCTACTCCACCATCATCCCTGGAAGTCCTCCCTGCGTGCACTTTTTAGGGGTTGGAGTGGTGTGATGGGAGATGAGGAGAAACCAGCAAAGGAGACAGAGGAAGGTCACAGAGGTAGAAGGAAAACCAGGAAAGTGTAGTATTCTTGAATCCAAGTGAAGACAGTGCTTCAGGGATGAAGATGTGAGTCAAATGCTGCTGGTGGTAGGTCAAGGAGGAGGACTGAGAATTTGTAATTGGATTTAGCAGTATGGATTTCATTAGTGATCTTGACTAAGGCAGTTGTGCAGTGGTGGGGCAGAAAGCCAGATTGGTGAGAAGTCAAGCAAGAATGGGAGGAGAAGAATTGGAGATAATTGCTGGTATACGGCAGCCCTTTTGAGGAATTTAATGGTAAAAGGAGAAATAGGTGCTCTGTGTGTGGTAGCTGTATGATTCATGGACCCATGGCAGTAATTTTGAAAGCCACCAGGAGCGTGAATCCAGTAAGTTGAAGAACTACTTAATTATAGTATTGGAACTGAGGAGGACTTCTGAGATGTAAAGAATAGCTAGTAGAGAAGATTACACCTTAATTACATATTTTTAAAATTCAGTTCCTAGAGCCATCAGTTTCTTTTAAAGACTGAGGAATATTTGAAAAAATCAAGTTTTGAAGTGCCTTTAAAAATTTAATTATTGGACATTATTTGTTTTAGCACAAAATCAGAAGCAAACCAAACATCTAATGGTTAATTAAATTATTGTATATTTATCTGGTGGAACGTTAAGCATGTTAAGCAGTATTAAGCAATTGAGTATTATAATTGCAAATTCTAATTCTTATTATCCAACAACTTTAAAAATCAGGATATACCATCAGATACTCCTAAATATGTTTGCTGTGAGTATATGAAGTGTTTACATACATGATAAAACATGGGAAGTTAGTAGTGGCTGTGTTCTGATGGAGGAATTATGAGTAATTTTTTTCTCTTTTTTTTGAACACTTATTTTACAGTTACTATCAGACATTCTAAACGCTTTTTGTGATTTAACTCAGGGGTCAGCAAGCTACAGTACATTTGGCTTGAGGGGCCTGTTTTTGTATGGTCCTTGAACTAAGAATGGTTTTTACGCTTTAAAGGCTTATTTTTTTTTTTTAAAAAAAAAGATGGGACAGAGACTTTTATGTCATCCACAGAGTTTAAAAATGTTACTGTCTGGCCCTTTACAGAAAAAGCTTACTGACTCTTGATTTAGTTCATTTTATCCTCACACCATTCCAATCAGGTGGGTCCTATTATCATCACTCCCACTTTTACAGATGAGGAAACTGAGGCACAGAGGGTTTATGTAGCTTTTTTTTTATGGCATTCACTGTGATTTAGACCAGTGTTCCAACCCAGCTTAGCCCTAAGACTGAAGAACACACCAGGCATGAAAGTGGACATGGGTTTAATTGGGATTTACTGACAGGAGATGATGGTCTCATGGTTGCAACTGGCCATGAAAAGTGAACCACGGGAAAAAGAGCAAGGCGGGATGGTACTTATAAAGGTTTGTGACAACGGAGCTTCTTGTGAGATTTAATTACAGCAAGGTCTCCCCAAATTTGTTTACTAACAGTGATAAGGGGAGGGAAATTTTAATGCTGTCATCCCTGAGAGGGAGGGGCCTGTTGCCAGGTCATAGGCGTGTATGTCATAGTGGAGGAAGGGGTGGGGCCCTGGGTCCTCACAACCAGATTGCAGGCTCTTTCTACAAACTTGCTAGTACTGTGTTTCTTTGCAGAGTGGAAAGTGGATATTGCTCACATGTCAAAGGATGGCACGGTCACGGTCTAGATCCCCTAGGTGGAAACACAGGTGAGCAGTTCTTAGCTTACCAGAGTAAGTTTAGATTTGTGGTGGGCTGGAACTGGTGAAGACCAATTCTAATAAGCTCCTAGGACCTGGTTATTCACAGTGGGTGCTTTATAATGGTAGAGGTTGTATCCCTAAGTTTGAGGATCTGACAGCCTTATTTATTTACCCCAGTAGCTAGAATTAATCCATAATAAAAAGAAATGCAGTGGCCTCAGCACGGGAGAGAGAGAGAGAGACATCTTGAAGGATGATACATTTTTTGTGATAGTGAGTGGTTTAGAACTCTTCGGTGTATTTTTATTTTCTTTTATAATCAGTATATTTTAAGAAATTGAGGGTTAGGAAATAAACAGTTCCCTAGTTCTTCATCTTCTTCGTCGTAGAATAATAGAGTTTTGAATGACTCAGTCGTAGTTAGTGCTCCTCTCTTCTGGTCATTAGTATAAATAGTATACATAGATGTGAACAATTCAACCAGTATTTATTATATACCTGCTACAGGAGGCAGGTCCTAGGAATACAAAGGCAAGGATGCCATCTTATGTGGCCTCAGCAAGCATGCAGTCTGGCTGGGGAGATGACAGCATAGCCAAATAGAACATAGTGTGAAAAGTGCTATGCTATTGATTGGGACTCCCTGGATTCACAGGGAGGCAATAATTAGTTCTGCTTTTGTGGAGGGGAAAGTCTGCAAAGAATAGCTGGATATTTAAGGATGGGTAGAATTTTTAAAGGCAGAAGGAGTGAAGAAAAGTATTTCAGTTAAGTGAGACAGCAGGAGTAAAGGCACAGAGCTACAAAAATGGCTAGTATGTTTTAGGACTTTAAAAAGTACTGTAATTGAATACACAAAAGGCAGACCAGGATTTTTCATGTTGATGTGACTTGGCCATTGTGCTTATTCATTTTGGTTATGAAATGACTAGTTGATCATTTCTGCAGCAGTTTTCATTTTGTAGTTCGTAAGACCAAACCATAATGGGAAAGAGTTCCAGAAAGAAAGGGAAATGTAAAGAAACAAATGACTTTAAAATGGAGGGACTCAAGGTCATTTTATGTCTTTCTCTTGTGTTATGCCTTTATGAGAGGCACAAGAGACCTTGCCAAGCTTAATGCCAGATTTCTGGCTTCCTTCTCAGGACTTTTTGTTGAGAACTGTAAAGGAACTGATATTTTATCTTACTTGCAAGTTAACACATTAGCCTGCCAGGAGATACCCCGGGTCAGAGACAAATCATTACTCAAGGCACTGCAGGCAGCATGAACTTCATGCTCAAGTTGATTCCTGTAGCCCTGAATCCCCTAAGGGTGCTACAGAATAACAGAAAACCCTAAGGGTGCTGATGTGGGGAAGCAGTGGGTTTAGCACATAGCTGAGAAACCTGAATTTAGAATATCCCCCATTGGAGCTTTAAGTAAACCTGTAAGTCTTTTATTATTCTGGACAGCAAACAAATCAGCCCTCTTTTTATAGTAAATCATGTCTCCCAGGGGAGACATTATCTCTGTCTTCCAAGTCTGTTTGCCTTGGAACAAAAGTGTCAGTGCCTCTGCTCTATCCCAAGATGGGCAGAACTGGAGAGAACCATGGAGAATTGTCTCCGAACAGACTCCTTGGATCTCCTTTGCCCCTTTAGGAGAATTGAGAATGATAACCATTCCAGTAACCTTCTTCAGAAGAAAGGGAATTTATAAAATAAAATGATAAAGCACATGATATAAAATATATCAAAGCAATATTTAATGTGAAGCAAGGACTAAAGTAAGATATTGGATATTTCATCTATTCTAGAAGCCCTCTGTCTCTGGTTTAAATAGGTCATATTTAGCCAGACTTAGTCTATTGTCTTTAAATGGACTAAACTTTTCTGTTTGTTTACATAGGTCTATATCACCAGTATCTAGAAGTTCTGAACACTGCAGGCAAAGACATTCTCACGGGCATTATGACAGTGAATATAGGAAGGATCCAAAGAGAACTGTTGCTTGGAGAATGGACAGTGAAAAATATGAGAAACATGGACAGAGTAAACCAAGGATACCTTCTCGTGGAAATCTAGAGTACCGATCTTATGAACATAGAGCACCTTCACCAAATATAAGAAGAAATTCTTTAGAAAATTCATATACTTACAAGCCTAACCGAGCATATTTACCAGGAAGAGGGGAGGGTAATAGAAGATTTCAGTACATGCCTAAATATTCAGAAGGTGTACCTTACAAAGAACATGAGAGGGATTATTATCCACAGAAAATACAAGGAAGATACAATCCTGATGACTACAGAGTTAGAGGAAGTGGAAAAGGAGAGAAACCACCACAGAGGTCAATAGCAGATTCTTGTAGATTTGAAGGAAAGTGGAATGAAGATGAGCTGAGGTACCAGAGGATACAAGAAGAATATTCTCAGTCACCTAGAAGAGGCATTGAAGACTTTGGCACAAGGATCTCTTTTCAAAAGAGGTATAGGAAAACATTAAACTTGGGTAATTTGGTGTAAATCCTTGAGTGAAAAAGTCTGTTTACTTTATGGTTGAAGACAACCACCTTGAAAAGCTTTTGTCTAAAAAGATAAAAAGCATTATAATTTAGTTATGGTCTACTGGTAGTAGTGAAGTATTTATTTTTTATGGTAAATCATGTTCAATTTAGAATATAGAAAAGAGATGGTATTTTTCTCTTTAACTACCTTGTGCTTCTATGAGTTGGCTTGAGGGATTATAAATTAATTTGCCTCTGCGTTCTACATTTAAAGCCATGCTGTCCGACATTCTATACATATAAATTCTCACTTTATTCTCTCTAGTGCAAGTGTAAACTGCTTTATGTCAACACAGGTATCCTGAGGATCGTGATTTCAGGAAATATGAACACCCATCAAAAAGACCTAAAGACGTGGAGAGGTATGAAATCAGAGAGCCTACCAGGAACCCAGAGTGGAAGCCTGAGCATTCTCTTCCATCTTACCAAGAAAAAAATGATCAGAGGAACTTTGGACCTGAGTATTATCGACATGCTGAAAGAGAATACTGCGAGACAAGTTCAGGAACCAAGATATCCTTTGACTATCGCCACAGACATTGTAGGCCCTCAGACGGGAACCAGAACTTTTCTGATGAAAGAACTCAAAAGTACTCTAAAGAAGGACATAGAAAATACTGTTCTCAGAAGGGTCCTGTAGATAGAGAATCGGATTGTTTTAATGCTGAAAGAGGGAGACAGACTGAAGATGGGCTAGTCAAAGACCCTCTTAAACAATCTGAAAAAGATTGCATTGCCTTTACTCATTCAAATAAAAATGATGTTGATTTGACACCTTTTAATGACAAACAGAAGGGAAAAATAAGGAAAGAAGGAGATTTCAGAAAAGAGAGCAATCTTTCCAGTAACCAAGTTGATAAAAGTCAAAAACTTTCAGATCTGAAACCCTCATCTGTCAGTCATAGGAGGAAATCACTTGCAATTAAACTAGATGTGAAGAAAACAGTAGATGCATTCAGGTATTATCTTTGTTTTTTCTTTATGATATTTAATAAATGTTTCTGTCACCTTTATTTTCAGCTTTGAAAATGGAATTCATATTGTTTTTAAAATCTATTGAAGTGGAGAAATTGCCTGGATTTTTCAAAAAAAGTCCTATCATAAGGGTGGATTCTGTGATTAGTCTTATGGGTTAGTCTCAGGTCTGCTTGTTGCCTCTTTGTATCTCAGGATGCTTTTGGGTACAGGGCAATCCATGGAATTGTTCCTTTTCATGAATTTACATGTTTTTATGCTGCAGATTTTTCTTGTTCAGGGATAGGCTGGGTGGAACTCAAGGAGAACAATTCCTTGCTGTTTCTCCAAGTTTATATTCCCTATTGCCTGAAATTCCAAGAATTTTTGAGCTGTAAGGTACCTTAGCAGGCCTTGATTTTACAGAGGAGGAAAGTGAAGCCATGAGAGATGAAATGGTTTGTCTCAGTCAGAGGGGTTGGGTCTCGAATCCATATGTCCCCTTGTGACTTAAGGTGATGTGAGACCTAGTGCGGTTCTTGCTGTGATCTCACAGTGACTGGGGCTCAACTGAATAGACTGTCCTAGGAAGAAGAAATTAGACTGTAATTTAAGAAGATACCTATTTATAAGAAATTTGGTTTAGCTCTTAATGACTTTAAAAAATAGATGACTATATTAATAGGCTGTATTCTCCTAAACCAGACTCATGCCTTGTTTCATTATGAATATTAGCTTTGTTTATAGATTCTGAGAATAAAACACTACTGTTGGCTAATCAGCTAAGTCAGTTCATCACCTTTAATACACTAACAGAATGTGAATGAAAAACTGATGTGCCATGTTGATTTGGTGCATTTATTTTTATAGTCGTCTCATAATTGTATTTGAATCAAAAACATAAAAGCGCATCCAAGGAGTAGGATGGGAGGGAGAGAGAGGTAAACACACAGTCGTTTTCTCTCTTTTTTTAAACGAATTATTTTTTGTTCTTTTCTTAAAAGAAAGTTAGATATGGCGGTCCCCTCCCCCATGTTTCCCTTACATTCATTTTACTAGCAAAAATATTTTAAAATATACATACATGTATTTATATGCGTACAGAAAGCATTTATAAATATAGCTACATTTTAGAAAGTTGGAAGTAGAGGGGGAAAAATACACCCCTTATCCTACTACCCTAGGACAGTTCCTTTGTTGTTTTTCTGGTATATTTATACGTGGTTGTCATAATACCATATTAATAATTTTATATCTTTTCATTGAATATGTCTTACATCATTTTTGTGTTATTATATTTCCTGCTAGTTCTTAGTCTTAAGAGTACAAAGGCTGCTGTAGGCATATAGTTGAAGGATGTTACCTTAAGCCTTTTTTCCCCAACATTATCATATGACAATGTTCAAAGAAAATTTGGAAGAATTATACAGTGAACACCTATATACTCACCATGTAAAGTCAACAGTTAACATTTTACTCTACCTTTGTAATCACATAATCTGTTCATCTTTTTATCTTATCATTCCATCTTAATTTTTTGGTTATTCCCAAGTAAGTTGCAGACATCTATACTCTCTCCTTTAAATACTTCAGTATTTAATTTTTATTTACAGTTCATTTTTTTCTTTTGAGGTAAAATTTATGTAAAATGAAATGCACAAAAATATTGTTTTTTCTCTTTAAAATAATGTAATGATTCCCCCATATTTAATAATGAAGTGTTTTATACTTAAAAGAATAAAGTGGTTGTAGTACTTTTAAAGAATGCTAGAAATACCAGTTTTGAAGAGTTTTATTTTAATAGACCTCAGCTAATTTTATAATCTTGTATTGAGAAATGGAAGCTTAACCATTATATGTCACAAAAATTAGTTTCCCAAAATTGAGGCTGCTGCATCCTTTGTTTTGAATTTATAAACTATGTTTTTGTAAAATTTCATGACCTATCAGTGGGACCTGGCATAGAGTAAGCACTCAGCAAATATTTTAATACCCAGCCTGGCTCTGTGGGACAGCTTGTGTAATAAAGAGCTTCCATTGAAGAATAAATAACTGAACAAATATATGTACCTTTTCAGTATGATAAGCTGTCATACTCAACAAAAATCTTTCTCTCTGTAATTATTTGTTGGTAAGTGAGTTGTAGAAGAATTTTGGGGAGTGGATTTAATTATATATTGAGTGATGAAGTATCCATAAAACAAAGGTAGTTAAAGCCCTTAATAGAAATATGTTCTCAACTGTTAACACAAATTAGATTTTCTTCTGCTTGAAAGATGAAAATAATCATAATTAGATGGCAGATAAAAGTTTATTTGTTGTTTAAAATCTAGAAATTTTATCCACTTTTTGAAAGACTGAGATAGTTAGTTTTGTGCATTTGTTTACCTTTTTAGCTTTGGCTGTATATTGATATTTGTTCTTCCAGTTACGAGTATGGTAGAAAGCATAATATTATCGCATGGTGATTTTTCTAGATTCCCGCTTGTATCTAGAACAGCAGTAGGTAGGCACTTGCTGGAATGTTCCTTGTGTAGTTAATAATTCCGTTAACAGCAACTATTCTAGTGACCCACTTTGTCAGAAACTTCTAAGAGGTAGAAGTTATATGAGTCATAATTAATATATTTCACAATGTAAGTTAAATTTTCAGTATGAAAATTTGTATTAAGGTTGTCGTGTACCCAAAACATGAACTGTTGTATTCACCTGTAACTTTTGGGACAGATGAAGGGAGGTGTTGGTTTAGTATTGGGCCAAGTAGGTAAGGGACTCGCCCTTGGTCAGGCTAGGAGGGAAGTGGGAAGGAGGATGAGGTACCGGCTTCCAGAGCAGAATAAGCTGGTGATGATGGACTCCTTTGATGGTGGAATGATTGCATAGGCTGTATTTGCATTTAATCTTTTGATTTCCCACTGGAGAGATACTTCCCCCACCCCCATCAAGTCTTTCCCCGTTTTGAATGGGGAATGGGGATAAAGGGGGTGGTGGGCCCCAGAAGTCATTGGAGCCCTGACACTGAGCAAAGGAGTGCCTCATAGGCAGGGGAAAATGTGAAAAACTATAGCTAGGATTGAAGGAATGTAACCTAATTGCACAAGTTTGCCATGATAGAGGCAAAATAAGCCCTAGGTTGTAATAGACAGACCTGCTACCTCACTGTTGTGTAGCACACAAAACTAAGTTTTTTTCTCCTGACATTTCTCATGCCTTCTTTTTAATCAAAGGGTAGATTAATTGAAAGTTCCCTTTCGTTCTTATTATTCACCCTCGCTTCTTAGTGTTAGTATAAAAAGGTGAATATTCTGTTGAGGGTTGGGGTGCAAGGTGTGGACCACTAAGCAGCTCTGTGACACTGGATGGGTCACCTGGCCACACCTCTGAGCCAAAATTAACCTGCATTTCCTTCTGGCTCTGAGTCTGCTTCCATTGGCCATGTATTGATAATTACTGAAGTTTGGTTGGTGAGCCTATGGAGGCTAATCATACAAGTCTCTGAACTTTTGTATATATTTGAGATTTTATAATATTAAAAGTCAAATATTTAAAATTTAATTTGGTCTTAATTAGGTAAAAAAATGTAAAATGTAAGCCAAGAAAGTTAAAAACAAAATTAAATTGACCTCACTTAAAATGTTAACGTTTATCATCTCTTTAGCTGAAACACTCATTTCAAATTCCAGGTCATTTTCCATTCATTCATTTGTTCATTCGGTGGATATTTTTTGAGGATCTACCCTATGTGAGATGGTCTGTCAGGTACCCTGAGACTGTGGACCTGTGTAAGATTAGGTTTCATCTCCTCTGGTTTATAGATAAATAGGGCAGCATTGGTAATACAGTACCATGGCACAGAGACATATAAAGTGATGTGCAACTCAGCATGTAAGGGATGATACTAACCTGGGAGATTTAGGGAACGTTTCATGCAGGAGTTGACATGTGGGCTAGGCTTTGAAGGTTGGTGTATTTTAGACATGTGGAGATGGGATGAAAGATATGTCCAAGTTAACAAAGGCGGAAAAATATACACGGAACTTAGAGCTGTGTGGTTTGGAGCAGTCAGGGAAAGGGGATAGTGGGAAAGGAGGCTGCGAAGGCAGGATTGCCTGATAGGAGAGGGCAGGCAGCTCGGATCTGTCTGCCAGAGGGTTGTGTTCTATGCGGTGGCTTGGAAGGATGTTGGGGCTGGGGAAGCAGGCCTGTTAAGGGCCTTTTGTGAAAAAAGTAAGGAGATGCTGAATTAGGGGAGTAGCAGTCTCCCTAACCCTTTTCCCTCAACTGCCAGAATTGTAAATGTTTTCTTAGGAAAATAGGAGCACATAATATAATTATTGGGAAAGTATAAACTGTAGGATGCTGTACACATGTTAGTTATTAGTTGGAAGAAAACTGAAAGGAAAACCATGTGTAAGTTATTTGGAATTTTTTATGTATTACACACTCCCAAAAGATCAGGGGGTTATTAGTTGCTTGTTGTTGGGTTTTTTCTTAATGTTGTTTTGCCATGCATTGTTGGTTTTATTTTTTCTTTCTTTTTTAATGGATCCTAAAGGTTTAAAAGAGGAAATTAAGGTTTAATGTTGCTTTTTATGTTTTCTTAGTTATTATACACAACACTCAGATAGGATGTCAGTGGAAGAACCCTTAAACAGAGAAAAAAAGCTGGGGAATGGGGAGGAGGGAGAACAAAGGAACTTGGAAGATTTGATTCAACCAGTACCAGAAATGGTATTAGAATACAAGTTTTTAGCAATATTTTAATTTTTAAAACTGTCCAAAATGCATCTCAAGTGAGAGTATTTGATCTTTCCAGCTTAATTACTTGAGTTGAGGGTATTTTCTGCCTTTATTAACTTGTTAATCAGTACATGTCATAGGAAATAGTAAAAAGGGAAATGAGTCAGAGGTGACTAAATTTACAAATGTGAATACCTAGAACATTTTTCATTCTCCAGTCTCAGAGAGTGTTTTTCTTGTAACAAGGATCGTATTTGTTTTTAAAAGACTAAGATTTTGGGTTTATGTTTACTTTCTAGAAAATGATAATTTTAATATTTTGTTATAAGTCTTGCAGTGGGGAACTCTAGAATAATTTTTAACTGATAGCAAGTTTAAATACTAAAATTTCAGGAATTAAATAACTTTTTAGGGTATATACCACAGCACTCATGGACTGAGGGTTTTGGATTGGGTGGGGAGTTATGCCAAAAATTAATTTATAATAAATTACAAGTAAATTTCAGTAATTAACCCCTGAAAAATCTGAAGCCTTTATCAGCTGGTTTCATCTTGGCAAAAACCAAGGCTAACTTAAAAAGTTATCAATCAATTTCCCCTTGAGGATGGATCTTTTTTTAGTTCTATTAAAAGATTTTTCTCCTGTGAAATATTTTTAAAGTTATTTTTTGGTATGGAGCAGACTTTTTGTAATATCAAATCCCTTTAAAAGAGAACATTTGTGGTTCTTTGTTAGTGGAGTTTGGGGACCTTTCTAACATTTATCCAGTAAATGTCTCATGGCCCGTTATCAGATACACAGTAGGAAGCTTGGAACAAGTGAGGAGGAAAGAAGGGAAATCACAGCAGTGATTCAACCTGCTGTACCATCATTTTTCTGGGTTTCTACCGTGGCAGGGTGTTGTCTTCGGCTGTGCTGATCTGAGAGCAGAGAGCATGGAAAATTGGATGAAAGTCTCTCCTATGATAAGTTGTAAATAGGCACCTAAAACCATCTTGTTAGAGGAGTTAAATTTTTTTGTCAAACAGTATCTGTAAGCCTTTCATAACCTTGGAGCAGTTTTGGACATATGGCTGTTAGGTGACTTAAATAAATAAGTAAATATGTGCATGCAAAGATGCACACCCCAAAATGTATCCATCTGATTAGTTTTTGTTATATCATTTATTCTAGTGGTACTGCAATTATTTAAAAGATAAATCAGGGCTCTTTTGAATTTATCTTCAGAGCCTGTAACATACTTACCAAGAACTCCAGCAGTTGTAAATCTCAGTTCTTCCAATGGTAAACCTGATTTGGGGGAAGAGCTAAAGGCCATTTAGAGTTAGGTGTAGAGGAATAAGATGGGTGCAAGCTGGTTAGTGTCATTTGGTGTCCAAAATGAGGTACAAATGTAAAATAATGAAACATTTTCTTCTGTGACCCATAAACTGCTTCTAGAGGAAGAATTGAAGAGTAGTTTTAAGAAAGAGCAGCATTTTTAAAATGAGTGATAGTTTCCCATTATGACGTTTGGAAGGATGATATTCATTTGAATGCTCAACCTCTGGGATATAAAACAAAACAACCAAGACACCTTTCCCATAGGGCTATTGTAAAGATAATGTTTATAAACACCAAGCCCAGTTTTTGGCAGGTGTTAAGCCTTCAATAATTAACTGTCTGTGTTGTTGTCGTCATCATCATCATAATCATTGTCACTTTTTAGTAGTATCTAGAAGTCAGGAGAGCTCTTGACAAAATTTGTAAAGATTAAGAAAACTTTAAAGTGGTGAAATAGCTGGGGTTATATTGTAAATGGTTGCATTTCTTTAAAGTTATGATTAAGGTAATCACTATAATTGGTCTAATGATTGTAGCTTTGCTAACAACAAAGGCTACTTTCTGAGAGCTGAGTGAGAATTTGTAAGTGATTAAATTCATCTCAACAGAATTTGATCTGATTTGAAAATACTATTTCAGCATCTCATTACTGATACAAGAAGTGTAAGAAGTTTTATGAATTCATACAATTTCTTATGTTTGATACCAGCCCTTAAAATGTGGTCATTTTTTGAGAAAGTATAAGCTTGCCAGAGTTACAATTTTATGGCCAGTCGAGAGTAGAAAATAATTGAATTGAATATATTTTGCGTTTTGAGTATTTTGAATGCCTTGCTGTATTTTTTTGAAATGAAAATTGTTAAACTTAGAATTTTGAGGATTTTATGAATGAAAGTGGCAAATTTTAATGATCTGATTTGAAAAGGAGAACTCAAAAAAAAATCTTTTATCTATGGCTATTTTCTCCTGCTGGTTATTATATACATTTTATGGCATACAATTTAGTGCCTTAATTATAAGAAAAGATAAACATCTTTTTAGTCTTACAGATATCTTGATTAATTTTTAATAAGTTCTTTTCTCAGCAAAATATTTTGTTTCAAATTTAGTTAAACATTTGCAAATTATTTTAGGGTTGCTTCTAGCTATTCCACAGAGAGGCAGATGTCACATGATTTGGTTGCTGTTGGCAGGAAAAGTGAGAACTTTCATCCAGTGTTTGAACATCTTGACTCAACTCAGAATATTGAAAAAAAACCTACAGGAGAATTTACTCAGGAAATCATAACAATTATCCATCAAGTTAAAGGTTGGTATATTTTGCCACATACATTAGGGATAACACAAAAATAATTTTGGTTTTTCATTAGATATAGGTAAATATCTCATGGTATAGTTGAATAGTAATAAATATTTCATTGTAAGTTTGATCATTTAGGAGATCTAGTGGAGAGAGTATTAGGCATTCATTCAAAACTTAGTTGTTCTTCACGTGTACTTCCAATAACTGTATGCTTCAACTCAGCAGCAGATTAGAAGTTGCAGTTTAGAAAGGGAGAGGTTGGTTTCTGCAAAAGGCACACATACTGAGAACAGCAAGTAGCAATAACTGATAGCCTAACAGGGAGAAGGAAGCTGGGGCTCCCTGTGTCATAAGGATGATGTTAAGTGATCAACAAAAAAATTCCAGTTTGATTTGGCATACTTTATTTATGATACCAGGAAGTTACATAATGAGTATTTCCCCAGTGATATTGTGTAATTAAGGCAATTGTAGGTATTTAAAACTGGAGGCCTTCAAGAATTTTAAATTTTTTCTTTCATATTTCTTAGTAGATGATTACATTAATCTGTTTTTAACTTTCATAAAACATTTTTCAAAAATGAATTATTTTCTCTGCTTTCCTTAAACTAAGGCATGTATTGACTTTAAAGCATGCAGTTTGTCTGGAACAGTTTACCCTCCCAGCTCAAGCTTCTCTCACCCAAAGCAAGTGTGATTCTTGGCAGAAAGGGAGCTGGTATTGCAGAAAGTCCAGGGGGTTGTCCCAGAACAGGGTCAGTAAGTTAGGAAAAAGGATTGCTTAAGTAGCTTTCTGATGGGTCAAGCATATCTTCTTTCTCTATATCCTGTTAAAAGCATAGCTGATGTCAGAATATTTTCATGAACTTAAGTTAATGTTAATTGAAGTAAAATGGCATTGGGTGACCTTCTATAATATGTAAACGTGACATTTAGCATTCGTTCAGAATTGTTTTAATGTTACCGAGTTGTGTGGGGAGTTAATTTTTACTCTAGGTGAACTGCAGGGCTCTGTGCCATCTTTCCCCCCAGATATAGCAAGGTCTTACCTTGGAGAAGAAAGGTCCTCACTTTGAGAGAGCCACTATCTTCCACCTCACCCCCACCCTCCGACCTCCCCACCCCTGACAAGTAAGCAGGCATGGCAAATAGGAGCGGAATCCTTGGATTAATAAATCTGTTGTTTTTACTGTCGTTTGGCCTTGGGGCTTAGGAACGCACGTGAGCACTACGAATTAGTCTGTGTAATAAGTTTAGGTCCTACGTTATTTTCAAGAGAAAATAGATTGGATTTTTTTTTAATAGTGCCTTCTTCCTGTGTTTATATATAATCTTTTTAGTGGAATCAGTTTTACATTGAGATAAAACCATTTGTTTCCTTTTTCAGCAAATTATTTTCCATCACCTGGCATTACTCTACATGAACGCTTCTCAAAGATGCAAGAGCCACAAAATGCAGATGTAAATGAAATTAAATTGAATTCAGATCCAGAAATTCACAGGTAATGATTGACTGTTGTATTTCCTTTTAATTCTTGGGAATAAGCCTCAACAAATTCCAGAAGGTGCTGCTTCCTGAGCTTGCTTACCTGGGCTTGCTCTAGATTCTAGGACTGCATTTCCTACCTAAAAACAGGACTAACCCAAGCAGGTACTGAGTCAGTGCACTTTGATGAAATGGGTTGTTTTGTAGCCATTGACTAGCAGTGTTTAAATGTGTAGGATTTTGAAAATATTTGCCTACCTAACTTTGATTCTGCTGTGTCTACTGAAGTTATCACTGGAAGAATGAAAGACAGTTGTCGAGCCACTGAAATCATGGGTTATTTCATGTGGTCAAAAATGGCTGTTGTTCAGAGGACAGCCAGATGAAAACTTATGTCTTCTACTGGCACTTGTCCAAGCAGGTGGTGCACCCTGTTTTGTGAGCTGATTTATTGTTAGAATGCAGTGTATCTCTGGAGCAGTTTGAGGTTACACAGACTAGTGATTTGAGGACCACTAAAGCTTCACTGTAACATCGTTCACAGGATATATATCCTGGGAGACTGCCATACAGATGAAAAAACCACCTGATAACAAGTTTCTTTTACTACTTCCAGCTGTATTTCAAATTCCATTCGATAGTAAATGGAATCAAAGTATAAGTGGATAACATAATTTAAATGTAATATGCCTTTATTATTTTAGGAGAACAGATATGTCTTTGGCTGAACTTCAGAATAAACAAACTCTGAAATTTGAATCAGAACAGGTAAGTGAATACAATTTTTGATGAGAGATCATCTCATTGGTATACTAATGGGAAAGGGAATTGTTGATGGGGAATATTAAAGGGGTTAAAGTAGATGAGGAAGAAGGATTGAGACCTAGGAATCTGAAATTTAAGAATCTCTCCAAGTGATTCTGATTATCAGCCAAGTTGAAATGAGAATACTGACATAGTGGGATAAAACACAAAAATATTCCCCAAGAGAGACTGTTACCGAGCAGGGGTTCACTGCCCAACGGGCACAGAAGTCAATGCCATGACATCAGGATTTTGAGAAAAGAAAGCTTTCGTGCAAGGTGAGCTGGCATGGAGACAGGAGCCTCCCTGGAATCTAAAGAGCTTAGGGTTTTTATGGAATTCAAACAAAGGGAGATGGAGACAGTGACTTCAAGTTGACGTATATTGATTGGTTATGTTTTGGTTATAGTTAATAGGATGTGTGCAAGCACAGGCCCAAGAAGCCCTTGAAAATTGACAAAAGCCAGCTGGGACAAGTGTTTGGTTACAGGTTGCCACAGTGTTGTAAATTGCTCAGTTAACATAAGATAACAAGTAAAGGAATGGAAATAAGCTAAATAAACAGGCCGTAAAGACCTGACAAAAGCCTGCTGGGGCAAGCATTTTGTTACAGGTTTTAACAGTGTTGTAAACATAAGATAACAAGTAAAGGAATGGAAATAAGCAAAATTAACATTTACAGTTACAAGTAAAACTGCTGTGTGGTTACAGGACAATCCCTAAAGAAAACAGCTTTATAAAATTGACACAAAATTATAGCCTTTAATATTCATTCCTAAACTGTTTTACACTGTTATTTATGCAAAAGAAGTCATATAGAATATGTTTTAAAATTGCACATGGAATGAATGCAAAGAAACTAAATTTCATTTGCTATTGCTCTCTTGTTTCCTATAGAATGTAAGAAAGATTCTACAGAATATGAACTAGCAAAATAATGGAAATAATATTTAATTTCTTTATTGTTACGGGTTGTCTGTGGTTCCCACTCAACACTTTCCCTCCCACCCATTTCTTTATTAGTTAGGAAAACTGTCTTAACTAGCTAGAGGGGAAGAAGACTGGCTCTTGTTTAGAAGTATATCAGGTTCTGAAAGAAAAAGCCTAAGAGGTGTTATCTATATAGTGCATAAGAATGTCCACCAGAGTGACCTCTCGACTCCATTTGAAATCTCTCAGCCACTGAAACTATTTCGTGTAGGACAGATTTTTAATACATTTCTAATAAAATATATAAATAATTTTTTCAATCATGAAATAGTTACAATCTTTATTGAACTTATGGAGAGAGTTTAGTTTATTGAATAAATTATATTTTCAGAAAACTTTTAATCATCCATGTACTATTATATCATCTTTCCTTGAACTTACATCTTGTATCATAGTATATGCAGTTTTGTATGTTTTTTCTTTTTTACTTAAACCATAATAATATTCCTTTTATGTAAAATCTCTGAACTCCCCAAGACCTTTTTTGATTGAGACTTTTTAAGTTTTAATTAACTTTTTCAATAAGTATTTTCCATGTTGTTACATAATCTTTATTACCATAATTTAAATGGTTGTACATTATTCCTTTGAGTTAATTTACCATAATTTAATCATTCTTCCTGTCCCCATTGCTTTCTCTTTTTTTGGTTATTTTAAATATAATACTTTGAATATATTTGGGTAGGCAGCCTTTTCTTTGGGTTAGAGTCCCAGAAGTGGGATTCCTGGTTCAATGTTACAAACTTTTCTGTATATTGTCAATTATGTCTCAAAATATTTGTATCAGTTTATACTACCATTAGCAGGATGAGTATAAGTTAACTTATTAAGGACTTTTACTTAAGGTTCTTGTTAAATATGGTCTTTGTGCAACTAACAGTAATGTGAATGGTTTGTCTTCTGTCAAAATTCCTCAGACTCTGGTCAAAATAATAGATCCAAATGACCTACGACATGACATTGAAAGAAGAGGAAAAGAATGGTTACAGAATGAAGATGAGCACATTTTTCACATAGCTAGTGCCGCAGAGAGGTAATTAGTTGCTGAAAACATCCTATTAACAGGGAGCTTTTGGTTTCAGCGTATTTTTCAATTTTCTGTGTGATGATTGCTTTCATTTTAGTCTAGGGATTTGATTCTTCAAATCCATTTTATTTGTTTAAGTGAAATCTGTTAAAATGTTTCAGTTATTCAATGACGATCTTATTCTTTTGGATTTAAACGAATATTATGGGGGTAGGTCTTTATAATTCTAGAAAAAAGTATAACAGCTTTTTAAATATCAGCAGGAACCAGGACCAGAAAGTTTATGGACTGTTTTACTCAAATTCATTGAGACTCTGAAACAGTTTGCCTTTTAGATTCTGTTATTCTTTGAATAGTCCAAAATTTTCAGAGGTCAGTAAAATTCTCTTTTGGAGCCCCTCATGATGTCTGACCATGAACCAGAGCCGGGTGTAGAAATGCAGGGAGATCAGAGTTTGAATCCCACTTTTGCCAATTTACAAGCTGTTTGATTTTGGGCAAGCTTGCTTAGTCTTTGGAGCCTCTCCATCTATAAAATGAGAATGACCATATTTATAAGGTAGAGAGGTTATAAGTATTAAAGGAGCTGATACATGTGAATTACTTATGCCATGGGTGGCAAATAGGTTGTCAGTAGATCCTCATTTTTCTCTCCTAACCTTGTTCCTCTTTTTAGAGATTCTGAGTATTCTACATTGGCCCCAGTTTATCTCTAGTTCTGGAAACTTTATGGAACTCATGACAGTTCTGGGACCCCATATGATTATGAGATCATTGAATGGGACAAAATTTCTAATTCATCCAAGAGTCCTCAGATTATTTGGATCTCCCAGAAAATGGGAATGTGTGAATAAGAAGGGCCAGAGCTAATTGTTTTTCCATAGTCCTTAGTTTCAAATTGCTAAGATATTTGACTAGATTTTTTTTATCAAGTCTATGACTAACTAGGCCTTAGTCTAAATACATAGAGCTTGTTTAAAACTGGACCTGATTCTGACAATAGTTGGGACTAATTAAAAGGTAGAGAAAATGTGAATTGAGGCATATGAAACATAATTGAAAATAAAATAGTTAAAATCTTGTCCTTTAGTGGATGAAAGTCTTCAATTTCTTAATATGATATGGTTAATGCATGTCATCACTATGTTCTTTATTGACAAACTTTCTGCCATGATTTTCTTGACTTAGCAAGGATAAGAAACTCAGTATATAAGAAACTCAGTATATTAAGAAATGGGATTTTAAAAAACATTTTAAAGATGATCAGCATATTATAAAAACCATGTAATGCTCAAGAATATATCTTCATCTTTTGAGGTGGTTAAGAGTTTGACTTTTAGAATTAGACCTGAGTTCAATGCCTAGTTCTGTAGCCTCCTAGTTATGTGACTGCCCTTGGGCAAATCAGTCTCAGTTTTATCTATAAAATAGGGATAAGAATTACACCAACCTCACAGTGGTGGTTAAGGTTAAGTAAGGTTAATAAAGTAAGATTAAGTAAGCTGGTCAGCATTCGGTATTATTAATGTTATGTTTGAGGATGGTGTTGTGGGGTGCAACAATGTCTTCCTGCAAGGTGTCTTTTGCTGGGCTTGTCAGATTATTTTATTTGTATTGGATAGTTGGTATGGCATAGTAGAGCTATGAGGATTTTTTTTATCATTAAGATAATGTTTACTTACCATAAAATTCACTTTTGGAAAGTGAAAAATTCAGTGGTTTTTAGTATATTCATAAAGTTATGCAACCAGCAACTATCATCACTGTCTAATTCTAGAACGTTTTCATCACTGCAAAAAGGAAGTTCCACACCTGCTAGCATGTATCAGTATTTCATGCCTTTTTATTGTCAAATAAGATGCCATTATATGGATATACCACAGTTTGCTTATTTATTCATCAGTTGATGAATATTTGCATTGTTTCCACTTTTTTACTATTATGAATAATGCTTCCATGAACATTTATGTACAGGTTTATGTGTAGACATATGTTTTCATTTCTCTTAAACCTAGGAGTGGAATTGCTGGGTCAAATGTTAACTCTATGTTTAACTTTTTGAGGAACTGCCAAACTATTTTCCAAAGCAACTGTACCCTGTTACATTCCCACTAGCAATGTAGGAGGGTTTCAGTTTCTCCACATCCTCACCAACACTTGTTGTCTTTTTGTTATAGCCATCCTAGTGGGTGTGGAGTGGTATCTCATTGTGATTTTGATTTGCATTTCCTTGATGGCTAATGATATTGAGCATCTTTTCTTTTGCTTATTGACCATTTATTAAGTTGTAAGAGTTCTTTATATATTTTGACTACTGCCCCTTTATCAGATTTATGATTTGCAAAGAATATTATATAAAGTTCTTTATTTTGTTTATAGAAGTAGGAGTACATGCTAAGGGTAAACATTTGGAAAAAAAGAGTAAAGTATAAAAACAGAAGTACAAGGCATTCTTCATTTCACCTGTCAGAGATGACCACGGTTAATATTTAGTATAGGTAGTTAATATTTAGTATATTTCCTGTCATTTATTTTTCTGGGCATATGTATGTGTATTTTAAATCACTGAACTTATGCTCACTTTACAGTTTTGCCCTGCTCTCTTCACTTAATATCATGCCATGAGCATTTTGACAGAGCCTGGGGGATTTTTTTTTTTTTTTTTTTTTACTTTTTATTGTAGTAACAAAGATACAACTCAGAATTTCCCATGTTAACCATTTTCAAGTGTACAATTCAGTAATATTATGAATGTACTCATTGTTAAAGACAAACACAAAAGGCTCAGAATTAGGCATCTGTAGCCAGCCAACCACACATGACAGCACCAAGTAAGAATGCCCAGTTAAATTAGAATTTCAGTTAAACAGTGAATGATTTTTGAGCATAAATGTGTCTCACTCGATATTTGAGACATGCTATATATTTTTTTTCTTTATTAGAGAAGTTGTAGGTTTCAGAACACTCATGCATAACATAGAGGATTCCCATACACCACCCTGCCAACTACAACTTGCTCTGGTGTGAAACATTTGTTACAACTGATGATAGCACATTTTTTTAAAAAATAGTAATGTCACAAATTACTCAGTTAAAACAAGATAATAACTACAACAACAGTAAATCTGCTGTAGTCAGCAGTTAAAATCCCCCCTTATTTTTGTTCATTCCTCAATCTTGAGGGATTTGGGATGATGACCACTCTGGCTGCTTCAAGCTGAGGAGGAATGTATATATTATGGGGCAGAGGAATGGAATTATTTTGCTTGCTGTTGAAGTTACTCCTTGCTTTTGGGATGGGGCTGGTCCATCCTTATCTTTCTGTTAGTTGTCCAGGGAAGGCCAGAAAAACTGGAGAGTGGGAGTTGACTGCCTACCTGCTGTGTTTCAGGGCTCAACCAGCATAGGCACAATCCATAGGCTTTATGTCTCTGAGAAATAAACTTAAAAAGTACATTGAAAATTATAGGTTCAAGTAAAAGAAGTAGGAGACTCATGATTATAGGATTTATAAGTGAATATAACCACATTATATTGGAGAAATAGCTTTTCATAGGTTCCCAGATAGAGCCTGCCGAGGGGGTGTTGATTTCATGTAGCCATGTGGCTTGCCTACCAGTGAGGGGAACCTGAACCAGTGATATATTTCACCTCTGATGAATGAACTGGGTCATGATCCATCAGTGCTTTCACTAATAAGAGTCTGTCAGCAAATGGGGTTCAGTGTTGTCAACTGATCTAGACCTGCGTTACCCTGACCTTCCTCAGAAGACAGACATTATACATACTGTTTCAGGGGGTACAGCCCCCAACAAGCCGGTCCCTGGATTGAGAACTCTCATCCAAAAATTTTCCCCTGTTGCTAACTTCAAACTTAGCTAAAGTAACATTTGTTGAAAAATGAGGGTTCTAGCCCTGATAACTGTCACTGGTAATTTTAGTAGGGATAGGTAATCAGTATTTTACTGTTGTGCTACTTTAATTCTCTCCAAAGGTGGTATTTTGATTTTTCTTTTCTCTTTGTTGGGTAAAGGTAAACTAAAAGATTCTTATCCTCTCTCTTTCATTTTATTTAGAAATAATGAGCACTCCAGTTTTTCAAAGTTGAAGAATACTCATGCTGATGGATTCCAAAAACCTATACACTTTATAAAATCAAATTTTAGAAAATTTATTCAGAAACCTCACATGGTAAGATTGCAGTTCCAAATTTTTCATTTTTCTCCATTCCATTCTCCTCACATATATTTGTACAGGGATCACTGGTATTTTTCATAATGTTTGTAATTGTTCATTGAGTATGTATTTCAAGATTCTGTTGAGGCTGAAAGTTAAAATAAGAATCTCTTATTTGATATAGCAGGATTTTATTGGATTTATTATAGTACCAGCTTTCATTAAGATAATGTTTTGAACTTTATTAAGATATAATTTATGTACCATAAATTCACCTGTTTCAGGTATACAATGTAATGGTTTTTAGAATATTTATCAAGATGTGAAACCATCACCAAAATCCTGTTTTCAAACATTTTCCTACCAATAAGAGCCCTCATGCCTGTTTAGTTATTCCCCACTTCCACTCCCTGCCAACCACTAGTCTACTTTCTCTCCCTAAGATTTGCCTTTTCCAGACATTTCTTATAAACTTATCATACAATATATAATCTTTTGTGTCTGGTTTCTTTCACTTAGCATTATCTTTTTGAAGTTCATCCATGTACTAGTATCATTATTTCATTCTTTATTGATGAATATTATTTCATTGCATGGATATATCAATTTTGTTTACACCAGTTGATGGAAATTTGGGTTGTTTCTACTTTTTGACTATTATGAACAATGCTACTGTAAGCATTCACATGCAAGTCTTGGTGTAGACATATATTTTCATTCTCTTGAGTACATACTTAGGAGAGGAATTGCTGAGGTGTGTAGTAATGCTATGATTTACTTTTTGAGGAACTGCTGAACTATTTTCCAAAGAGGCGGCACCATTTTACATCCCCACCAGCAGTGTACAAGTGCTCCCTTTTCTCCACATCCTCATCAGCATTTGTCATTCTCTTGTCTTTTGTAGTATAGCCATTCTAGTCAGTGTGAATTGGCACCTCATTGTAGATTTAATTTGTGCTTCTCCTAAATCTAATGATGTTGAACATCTTTTTATATACTTACTGGCTTTTGTATATCTTTTAAAAAGTGAAACGTCTGTTTAGATCTTTGTTGTTTGTCTTACTGTTGTCAGGCTTCTTTGTGTATTCTGGATACAAGTCCTTTATAAGGGCTGTGATTTGCAAATATTTTCTTCCAGTCAGTGGCTTTCATTTTCTTAATGATGTCTTTTGAAGTACAAAAATTTTGATTTTTGATGAGATCCAGTTTATCAGTTTTTTCTTTTTTGAATCATGCTTTTGGTGTTATATCTAAGAATTATTTGCCTGGTTAAACATTTGAAGATTTTGTCCTATGTTTTCTTCTAAAGGTTTTATGTTTTTAGCTCTTACATTTAGGTCTCTGGTGTATTTTGAGTTGTGTGTAGTATGAAATACTAAGTCATCCTTTTGCATGAGACTATCCAATTGTCCCAGCAACATTTGTTGAAATACTTATGATATTTTATTCCTTTCCCCAAAATAAGATCAAAATTGGATAAATACATATTGTATTATCTTCTACATCCTTGTAGTTGCCTTTGATGCATTCGATTTAAACCCCTTAAGATAAAAGATAAAAACAACCCACCTCATATGAGTTTTTCTAGTTTATTGCAAGATTCATGTGTATTTTCTGACTTTCTTAGTCATCTCTGATAAAAAGGGAACATGTACGTGTAAGGGAAGTTAATGATAGAATTGTTCTAAATTTGGTAAAATGCACTCTAAGGTTTATAATTAAGATCATATACCCATTAATTCAAACTTAATTAAATATAGTAATGGTAGTAGAATAAGTTTTATGTTGTCATTATAATATGGTAATAGAGTAATTCATGTTGTGATTGCTTAGATTTTTTTTTATCTTCATTTTATTGAGATATATTCACATACCACGCAGTCATACAAAACAAATCGTACATTTGATTGTTCACAGTACCATTACATAGTTGTACATTCATCACCTAAATCAATCCCTGACGCCTTCATTAGCACACACACAAAAATAATAAGAATAATAATTAAAGTGAAAAAGAGCAATTGAAGTAAAAAAGAACACTGGGTACCTTTGTATGTTTGTTTGTTTGTTTCCTTCCCTTATTTTTCTACTCATCCATCCATAAACTAGACAAAGTGGAGTGTGGTCCTTATGGTTTTCCCAATCCCATTGTCACCCCTCATAAGCTACATTTTTATACAATTGTCTTCGAGATTCATGGGTTCTGGGTTGTAGTTTGATAGTTTCAGGTATCCAACAGCTACCCCAATTCTTTAGAACCTAAAGAGGGTTGTCTAAATTGTGCGTAAGAGTGCCCACCAGAGTGACCTCTCGGCTCCTTTTGGAATCTCTCTGCCACTGAAGCTTATTTCATTTCCTTTCACATCCCCCTTTTGGTCAAGAAGATGTTCTCCGTCCCACGATGCCATGTCTACATTCCTCCCCGGGAGTCATATTCCATGTTGCCAGGGAGATTCACTCCCCTGGGTGTCTGATCCCACGTAGCGGGGAGGGCAGTGATTTCACCTTTCAAGTTGGCTTAGCTAGAGAGAGAGGGCCACATCTGAGCAACAAAGAGGCATTCGGGAGGAGGCTCTTAGGCACAACCATAGGGAGGCCTAGCCTCTCCTTTGCAGCAACCGTCTTCCCAAGGGTAAAACCTACGGCAGAGGGCTCAACCCATCAAACCACCAGTCCCCTATGTCTGTGGTCATGTTAGCAACCATTGAGGTGGAGTAGGCCAATACCCCTGCATTCTCCACAGGCTCCTCAAGGGGGCACTACATATTTTTTTCCTTGTTTTTTCCTTTTTTTCCTTTTTAAATCAACTGTATGGAAAAAAAATTTAAAAAAAAAAAAAAAAAACATACAATAAAAGAACATTTCAAAGAGACCATAACAAGGGAGTAAGAAAAAGACAACTAACCTAACATAACTGCTTTACTTCCAACCTGTTCCTACTTTACCCCAAGAAAGTTACATAATATAGCAACATTTCTGTGAACTTGCTCCTACTATATCCATCAGAAATTAACAGACCATAGTCATTCCTGGGCATCCCCAGAACATTAAATAGCATATCTGTTCTTCTTCGATTACTGTTCCCCCTTCCTCAATTGCTCTCTATTGCTAGTTCCCCTACATTCTACATTATAAACCATTCGTTTTACATTTTTCAAAGTTCACATTAGTGGTAGCATATAATATTTCTCTTTTTGTGCCTGGCTTATTTCACTCAGCATTATGTCTTCAAGGTTCATCCATGTTGTCATATGTTTCACGAGGTCGTTCCTTCTTACTGCCGTGTAGTATTCCATCGTGTGTATATACCACATTTTATTTATCCACTCATCTGTTGAAGGACATTTGGGTTGTTTCCATCTCTTGGCAATTGTGAATAATGCTGCTATGAACATTGGCGTGCAGATATCTGTTCGTGTCACTGCTTTCCGATCTTCCGGGTATATACCGAGAAGTGCAATCGCTGGATCGAATGGTAACTCTATTTCTAGTTTTCTAAGGAACTGCCAGACTGACTTCCAGAGTGGCTGAACCATTATACAGTCCCACCAACAATGAATAGGAGTTCCAATTTCTCAACATCCCCTCCAGCATTTGTAGTTTCCTGTTTGTTTAATGGCAGCCACTCTAATAGGTGTTAGATGGTATCTCAGTGTGGTCTTAATTTGCATCTCTCTAATAGCTAGTGAAGCTGAACATTTTTTCATGTGTTTCTTGGCCATTTGTATTTCCTCTTCAGAGAACTGTCTTTTCATATCCTTTGCCCATTTTATAATTGGGCTGTCTGTACTATTGTCATTGAGTTTTAGGATTTCTTTATATATGCAAGATATCAGTCTTTTGTCAGATAAATGGTTTCCAAAAATTTTTTTCCCGTTGAGTTGGCTGCCTCTTTAACTTTCTGAGAAATTCCTTTGAGGTGCAGAAACTTCTAAGCTTGAGGAGTTCCCATTTATCTATTTTCTCTTTTGTTGCTTGTGCTTTGGGTGTAAAGTCTAGGAAGTGGCCGCCTAATACAAGGTCTTGAAGATGTTTTCCTACATTATCTTCTAGGAGTTTTATGGTACTTTCTTTTATATTGAGATCTTTCGTCCATTTTGAGTTAATTTTTGTGTAGGGGGTGAGGTAGGGGTCCTCTTTCATTCTTTTGGATATGGATATCCAACTCTCCCAGCCCCATTTGTTGAAAAGACCATTATGACTCAGTTCAGTGACTTTGGGGGCCTTATCAAAGATCAGTCGGCCATAGATCTGAGGGTCTATCTCTGAATTCTCAATTCGATTCCATTGATCTATATGTCTATCTTTGTGCCAGTACCATGCTGTTTTGACAACTGTGGCTTTATAATAAGCTTCAAAGTCAGGGAGTGTAAGTCCTCCCACTTCGTTTTTCTTTTTTAGAGTGTCTTTAGCAATTCGAGGCATCTTCCCTTTCCAAATAAATTTGATAACTAGCTTTTCCAAGTCTGCAAAGTAGGTTGTTGGAATTTTGATTGGGATTGCATTGAATCTGTAGATGAGTTTGGGTAGAATTGACATCTTAATGACATTTAGCCTTCCTATCCATGAACATGGAATATTTTTCCATCTTTTAAGGTCCCCTTCTATTTCTTTTAGTAGAGTTACGTAGTTTTCTTTGTATAGGTCTTTTACATCTTTGGTTAAGTTTATTCCTAGGTACTTGATTTTTTTTTTTTTTTAATCTTCATTTTATTGAGATATATTCACATACCACGCAGTCATACAAAACAAATCGTAGTTTCGATTGTTTACAGTACCATTACATAGTGGTACATTCATCACCCAAATCAATCCCTGACACCTTCATTAGCACACACACAAAAATAACAAGAATAATAATTAGAGTGAAAAAGAGCAATTGAAGTAAAAAAGAACACTGGGTACCTGTGTCTGTTTGTTTCCTTCCCCTATTTTTCTACTCATCCATCCATAAACTAGACAAAGTGGAGTGTGGTCCTTATGGCTTTCCCAATCCCATTGTCACCCCTCATAAGCTACATTTTTATACAACTGCCTTCGAGATTCATGGGTTCTGGGTTGTAGTTTGATAGTTTCAGGTATCCACCACCAGCTACCCCAATTCTTTAGAACCTAAAAAGGGTTGTCTAAAGTGTGCATAAGAGTGCCCACCAGAGTGACCTCTCGGCTCCTTTTGGAATCTCTCTGCCACTGAAGCTTATTTCATTTCCTTTCACATCCCCCTTTTGGTCAAGAAGATGTTCTCTGTCCCACGATGCCAGGTTTACATTCCTCCCCGGGAGTCATATTCCATGTTGCCAGGGAGATTCACTCCCCTGGGTGTCTGATCCCACGTAGTGGGGAGGGCAGTGATTTCACCTTTCAAGTTGGCTTAGCTAGAGAGACAGGGCCACATCTGAGCAACAAAGAGGCATTCGGGAGGAGGCTCTTAGGCACAACCATAGGGAGGCCTAACCTCTCCTTTGCAGCAACTGTCTTCCCAAGGGTAAAACCTGTGGTAGAGGGCTCAACCCATCAAACCACCAGTCCCCTATGTCTGTGGTCATGTTAGCAAACATGGAGGTGGAGTAGTCAAATACCCCTGCATTCTCCACAGGCTCCTCAAGGGGCACTACATCTTTTTTTTTTTCCTTGTTTTTTCTTTTCTTTTTTTTTTTTTTAACTTTCCCTTCTTTTTTAAATCAACTGTATGAAAAAAAAGTTAAAAAGAAAACAAACATACAATAAAAGAACATTTCAAAGAGACCATAACAAGGGAGTAAGAAAAAGACAACTAACCTAAGATAACTGCTTAACTTCCAACCTGTTCCTACTTTACCCCAAGAAAGTTACCTAATATAGCAACATTTCTGTGAACTTGTTCCTACTATATCCATCAGAAATTAACAGACCATAGTCATTCCTGGGCATCCCTAGAACGTTAAATAGCTTATCTATTCTTCTTGGATTATTGTTCCCCCTTCCTTAATTGCTCTCTATTGCTAGTTCCCCTGCATTCTACATTATAAACCATTCGTTTTACATTTTTCAAAGTTCACATTAGTGGTAGCATATAATATTTCTCTTTCTGTGCCTGGCTTATTTCGCTCAGCATTATGTCTTCAAGGTTCATCCATGTTGTCATATGTTTCACGAGGTCGTTCCTTCTTACTGCCGTGTAGTATTCCATCGTGTGTATATACCACATTTTATTTATCCACTCATCTGTTGAAGGACATTTGGGTTGTTTCCATCTCTTGGCAATTGTGAATAATGCTGCTATGAACATTGGCGTGCAGATATCTGTTCGTGTCACTGCTTTCCGATCTTCCGGGTATATACCGAGAAGTGCAATCGCTGGATCGAATGGTAACTCTATTTCTAGTTTTCTAAGGAACTGCCAGACTGACTTCCAGAGTGGCTGAACCATTATACAGTCCCACCAACAATGAATAGGAGTTCCAATTTCTCAACATCCCCTCCAGCATTTGTAGTTTCCTGTTTGTTTAATGGCAGCCACTCTAATAGGTGTTAGATGGTATCTCAGTGTGGTCTTAATTTGCATCTCTGTAATAGCTAGTGAAGCTGAACATTTTTTCATGTGTTTCTTGGCCATTTGTATTTCCTCTTCAGAGAACTGTCTTTTCATATCTTTTGCCCATTTTATAATTGGGCTGTCTGGACTATTGTCATTGAGTTGTAGGATTTCTTTGTATATGCAAGATATCAGTCTTTTGTCAGATACATGGTTTCCAAAAATTTTTTCCCATTGAGTTGGCTGCCTCTTTACCTTTTTGAGAAATTCCTTTGAGGTGCAGAAACTTCTAAGCTTGAGGAGTTCCCATTTATCTATTTTCTCTTTTGTTGCTTGTGCTTTGGGTGTAAAGTCTAGGAAGTGGCCGCCTAATACAAGGTCTTGAAGATGTTTTCCTACATTATCTTCTAGGAGTTTTATGGTACTTTCTTTTATATTGAGATCTTTGGTCCATTTTGAGTTAATTTTTGTGTAGGGGGTGAGGTAGGGGTCCTCTTTCATTCTTTTGGATATGGATATCCAACTCTCCCAGCCCCATTTGTTGAAAAGACCATTATGACTCAGTTCAGTGACTTTGGGGGCCTTATCAAAGATCAGTCGGCCATAGATCTGAGGGTCTATCTCTGAATTCTCAATTCGATTCCATTGATCTATATGTCTATCTTTGTGCCAGTACCATGCTGTTTTGGCAACTGTGGCTTTATAATAAGCTTCAAAGTCAGGGAGTGTAAGTTCTCCCACTTCGTTTTTCTTTTTTAGAGTGTCTTTAGCAATTCGAGGCATCTTCCCTTTCCAAATAAATTTGATAACTAGCTTTTCCTAGTCTGCAAAGTAGGTTGTTGGAATTTTGATTGGGATTGCATTGAATCTGTAGATGAGTTTGGGTAGAATTGACATCTTAATGACATTTAGTCTTCCTATCCATGAACATGGAATATTTTTCCATCTTTTAAGGTCCCCTTCTATTTCTTTTAGTAGAGTTATGTAGTTTTCTTTATATAGGTCTTTTACATCTTTGGTTAAGTTTATTCCTAGGTACTTGATTTTTTTAGTTGCTATTGAAAATGGTATCGTTTTCTTGAGTGTCTCTTCAGTTTGTTCATTTCTAGCATATAGAAACATTACTGACTTATGTGCATTAACCTTGTATCCCGCTACTTTGCTAAATTTGTTTATTAGCTCTAGTAGCTGTATTGTCGATTTCTCAGGGTTTTCTAGATATAAGATCATATCATCTGCAAACAATGACAGTTTTACTTCTTCTTTTCCAATTTGGATGCCTTTTATTTCTTTGTCTTGCCGGATTGCCCTGGCTAGCACTTCCAGCACAATGTTGAATAACAGTGGTGACAGCGGGCATCCTTGTCTTGTTCCTGATCTTAGAGGGAAGGCTTTCAGTCTCTCACCATTGAGTACTATGCTGGCTGTGGGTTTTTCATATATGCTCTTTATCATGTTGAGGAAGTTTCCTTCAATTCCTACCTTTTGAAGTGTTTTTATCAAAAACGGATATTGGATTTTGTCGAATGCTTTTTCAGCATCTATTGAGATGATCATTTGATTTTTCCCTTTCGAGTTTTTAATGTGTTGTAATACATTGATTGATTTTCTTATGTTGAACCATCCTTGCATGCCTGGAATGAACCCCACTTGGTCATGGTGTATGATTTTTTTAATGTGTCTTTGGATTCGATTTGCAAGTATTTTGTTGAGGATTTTTGCATCTGTATTCATTAGGGAGATTGGCCGGTAGTTTTCCTTTTTTGTAGCATCTTTGCCTGGTTTTGGTATTAGATTGATGTTAGCTTCATAAAATGTGTTAGGTAGTGTTCCATTTTCTTCAATGTTTTGAAAGAGTTTGAGTAAGATTGGTGTCAGTTCTTTCTGGAAAGTTTGGTAGAATTCCCCTGTGAAGCCATCTGGCCCTGGGCATTTATTTGTGGGAAGATTTTTGATGACTGATTGGATCTCTTTGCTTGTGATGGGTTGGTTGAGGTCTTCTATTTCTTCTCTGGTCAGTCTAGGTTGTTCATATGTTTCCAGGAAATTGTCCATTTCCTCTACATTATCCAGTTTGTTGCCATACAGTTGTTCATAATATCCTCTTATAATTTTTTTAATTTCTTCAGGATCTGCAGTTATGTCACCTTTTTCATTCATTATTTTGTTTATATGTGTCTTCTCTCTTTTTGATTTTGTCAGTCTAGCTAGGGGCTTGTCAATCTTGTTGATCTTCTCAAAGAACCAACTTTTGGTGATAGTTATCCTCTCTATTGTTTTTTTGTTCTCTATGTCATTTATTTCTGCTTTAATCCTTGTTATTTCTTTTCTTGTACTTGGTTTAGGATTGGTTTGCTGTTCATTTTCTAGCTTCTTCAGTTGATCCATTAGTTCTTTGATTTTGGCTCTTTCTTCCTTTTTAATATATGCGTTTAGCGCTATAAATTTCCCCCTCAGCACTGCTTTTGCTGCATCCCATAGGTTTTGGTATGTTGTGTTCTCATTTTCATTCGTCTCTATATATTTAGCAATTTCTCTTGCTATTTCTTCTTTAACCCACTGATTGTTTAGGAGTGTGTTGTTTAACCTCCAGGTATTTGTGAATTTTCTAAGTCTCTGATGGTTATTGACTTCTAATTGTATTCCATTGTGGTCAGAGAATGTGCTTTGAATAATTTCAATCTTTTTAAATTTATTGAGGCTTGTTTTATGTCCCAGCATATGATCTATTCTGGAGAAAGTTCCGTGAGCACTAGAAAAGTATGTGTATCCTGGTGATTTGGGATGTAATGTTCTGTATATGTCTGTTAAATCTAATTCATTTATCAGATTGTTTAGGTTTTCAATTTCCTTATTGGTCCTCTGTCTGGTTGATCTATCTATAGGAGAGAGTGATGTGTTGAAGTCTCCCACAATTATTGTGGAAACGTCAATTGCTTCCTTTAGTTTTGCCAGTGTTTCTCTCATGTATTTTGTGGCACCTTGATTGGGTGCATAGACATTTACGATTGTTATTTCTTTTTGTTGAATTGCCCCTTTTATTAGTATGTAGTGGCCTTCTTTGTCTCTCAAAACATCCCTGCATTTAAAGTCTATTTTATCTGAGATTAATATTGCTACACCTGCTTTTGGCTGTAGCTTGCATGAAATATTTTTTTCCATCCTTTCACTTTCAATTTCTTTGTGTCCCTGTGTCTAAGATGAGTCTCTTGTATGCAACATATTGATGGTTCATTTTTTTTGATCCATTCTGCGAATCTGTATCTTTTAATTGGGGAGTTTAATCCATTTACATTCAACGTTATAACCGTGAAGGCATTTCTTGAATCAGCCATCTTATCCTTTGGTTTGTGTTTGTCATATATATTTTTCCCCTCTGTCTATTAATATCCTTTATTGTACCCATACCGAATCTCTTTAGTACTGAACCTTTCTCCAAGTCTCTCTGTCCTTTCTTTGTTTCTCTGTCTGTAGGGCTCCTTTAGTGTCTCCAGTAGGGCAGGTCTCTTGTTAGCAAATTCTCTCAGCATTTGTTTGTCTGTGAAAAATTTAAGCTCTCCCTCAAATTTGAAGGAGAGCTTTGCTGGATAAAGTATTCTTGGTTGGAAATTTTTCTCACTCAGAATTTTAAATATATCGTGCCACTGCCTTCTTGCCTCCATGGTGGCTGCTGAGTAGTCACTACTTAGTGTTATGCTGTTTCCTTTGTATGTGGTGAATTGCTTTTCTCTTGCTGCTTTCAGAACTTGCTCCTTTTCTTCCGTGTTTGACAGTGTGATCAGAATATGTCTTGGAGTGGGTTTATTTGGATTTATTCTATTTGGAGTTCGCTGAGCATTTATGATTTGTGTATTTATGTTGTTTAGAAGATTTGGGAAGTTTTCCCCAACAATTTCTTTGAATACTCTTCCTAGACCTTTACCCTTTTCTTCCCCTTCTGGGACACCAATGAGTCTTACATTAGGACGTTTTATATTATCTATCATATCCCTGAGGTCCGTTTCGATTTTTTCAATTTTTTTCCCCATTCTTTCTTTTATGCTTTCATTTTCCATTCTGTCATCTTCCAGGTCACTGATTCGTTGTTCAACTTCCTCTAGTCTTGTACTATGAGTGTCCAGAATCTTTTTAATTTGGTCAACAGTTTCTTTAATTTCCATAAGATCATCCATTTTTTTATTTAGTCTTGCAATGTCTTCTTTATGCTCTTCTAGGGTCTTCTTGATTTCCTTTGTATCCCGTACTATGGTCTCATTGTTCATCTTTAGTTCTTTGAGTAGCTGCTCTAGGTGCTGTGTCTCTTCTGAGCTTTTGATTTGGGTGCTTGGGCTTGGGTTATCCATATCGTCTGGTTTTTTCATATGCTTTATAATTTTCTGTTGTTTTTGGCCTCTTGGCATTTGCTGAACTTGATAGGGTTCTTTTAGGAAGTGTAGACCAATTGAAGTCCTTATCTCTAATTTATCAGATCTACAGCTTCGTGGAGTACTTTCTCTAACTAACCAGCAGGTGGCGTCCACGAGCCACCTGTTCTCCACAAGCCAGTTCTCCCCTGCTGTGCCTTTGTGGTGAGTGGGGGAGTGAGTCTTGTGGGGTCCAATTGGTGTACCAAGCTTGCGTGTGTAGTTGGTGTTGCCCGCCCTGTATATGGGGCGTGTTTCTGGGCAGTCAGGGAGGGGGGGTGGTTCTAACAATCAAATCTCCCTGGTGATCCTAGAGTTTTAAAGCTGCTGCAATAGTCTAATCCTTCAGTTCAGTCCTGCCACAGTTTGTCTCTGCCACTGACCCACAAGTCCTTGGTATTGGCGTATGGCTCCTGAGACTTGCAAGTGGGTCCCTCTTCCAGGCCGTGCACCCCCTGGTCCTCTGTTGAGGGATGACTGTGCTATGTCACAGGTGAGTGCCGTCCCCCCAGGGCGGTTCTGGGCTGCTGGGCTGTGTAGGGAGGCTCCCAGTCTGCTGAAATGATGGCTGAATGGGGCTTTGTTAATTCACACTGCTCCACCTTCCCAACTCTGGGACAATTAGCTGAGGTTGCAGGGAAGGCTAATGTCCACACCCAATTTTGTGGAGTGTGCCTGTTATTTGAAGCACTTCCATCACACTGGGTTGTCTGGGGCAGCTCTGGGCTATGGGGCTGGCGATGGGCAGGAGTGTTTCCTGTCCACCAGGATGATGGCTGTGAGCAGACACCCCCCTTTTCTTGGGAAGTTGTGGTGTTTAGTGAATTTTCTCAGCCACTGGATTATTGCCTTTTGTCTCAGAGCTCTCTTAGTTCTGCTCTTGTCTTGACCTGCCCAAATTGCAAGTGTTTGAAGCTTTCTGTATTGGGCTTCTTAGAGTAATTGTTTTAGAAAAAGAAAAAAGGGATTAAAAAAAAAAAAAAGGGGGGGGGCCCTCCTCAGAGATCTAATGGGTTATTGAAATGCTAAGAGACAAATCAATTAGGGCCATTAAGGAAAGGTCCACAGGGCAGAGAGATCAGCTTTTCTTCGGGATTTGCATATGAGCCTCAGGGCCTGAGCTCTGCCCTTCCCCTTTCTATGTTCACCAGAACTCCAAAAATCCTCCACTTTTATTTTGGAGTTTTTCGTGTTGTTTTTTTCTATGCCTGTCTCCTCTCTGCTGGGCTGGCTGCTCTCAGCTTCTCTGGTGTCTGGTCTCAGTCTCTCTATGGTTGGAGTTTGGATCAGTAGAATGAGTTTCCGATAAGGGCTGCCACTGCCGTTCTCCCTTCTCCTTCCCAGAGCTGACAGCCCCTCCTCCCATGGGACTGAGCCTCGCAGGGAGGGGCTCGGGTCCCCTGGCCACAAAAACTTACAGATTTCGCTGATCTCAGCAGTTCCACATTTTCATGAGTGTTGTATGAAGTATGCCCAAAGTCAGATTGCTCTGTGGTGTCCAGTCCACGCAGTTCCTGGCTTTCTACCTACTTTCCTGGAGGAGTAACTAAAACATACAGCTCACCTGTCCGCCATCTTGCCCCGCCTCCCCTGATTGCTTAGATTTTAAGTTTAAAATGATCAGTTTCAAAATTTGTGATTACTATTTGTAAAAGTCTGTTTCCCAGTGGCAGGCAGAAATTTTCCCAGGTAGTCAGAAAAATTCTGATGCAAGGCTGAAAAGCAATATTAATTAAACAAAGTAAATTGAGCTGAATTAATTATCAGAAAAGTTACATTTTTTTGTAAGGACTTTTATTTCAGTAGTTTTTCTTCATATTACAGTAGTTCCTTTTTCGTAATTATACCTTTCCCTTATTTCAGATCATTTCAAAATGAGATTTTACTATATTTGAATTATTTATTTTAAAATTTATATTGGTAACACATGCACATAACAAAATTTCCCATTTTAACCATTTTCATGTGTAAAATTCAGTGATAGTCATTACATTCACACTATTGTGCTACCTACCCACCATCCATTATCAAAACTTTTTCATCACTCCAAATAGAAACTGTATACCCGTTGAGCAGTAAACCCCCATTTCCCCCACCACTGCCCCTGGTAACCTGTAATCTACTTTCTGTCTCTATGAATTTGTATGTTATATTTCATATAAGTGAAATCATACAATATCTGTCTTTTTTTATTTGGCTTATTTCACTCAACATGATGTCTTCAAGGTTCATTCATGTTGTCACATGTATCAGAACTTTATTCCTTTTAATGACTAAATATTTCTTTGTATATGTATTCCACATTTTGTTTATCCATTCATCTGTCAGTAGACACTTGGGTTGCTTCTGCCTTCTGGCTATTGTGAACACTGTTACTACGAACATTGATGTGCAAATATCTGTTTGAGTCCTGCTTTCAATTCTTTGGGGCATATACCTAGAAGTGGGATTGCCAGGTCATATGATAATTCTATACTTAACTTTTTGAGGAACTGCCAAAATGTTTTCTGCGGTGGCTACACCATTTTACATTCCTACCAACAATGTGAACAAGGTTTCTATTTCTACGCATCCTTGCTCATTTTTTTTAGTAATACCCATTCTAGTGGGTGAGACGTGGTATCTCACTTTGGTTTTTATTTGCATTTTCCTAATAGCTGATGATGTTGAACATCTTTTCATGTGCTTAGTGGCCATTTGTATATCTTCTTTGGAGAAATGTTTATATTTAAGTCCTTTGCCCATTCTTTGCCCATTTTTTAAACTGGGTTGTCTATCTTTTTGTTGTAGGAGTACTTTATATACTCTGGTTATTAAACCCTTATCAGATATATGGTTTCCAAATATTTTGTCCCATTTTGTAGGTTGTCTTTTCACTTTCTTGATAATGTCCTTTAAATGCACAAAAGTTTTTAAATTGATGAAGTCTAATTTATCTATTTTTTCTTTTGTTATGCTTTTGACATAAAGTCTAAGAATCCATAGCCCAATGCAAAGTCCTGAAGATGTTTCCCTATGTTTTCTTCTAAGAGTTTTATAGTTTTAGCTATTATATTTAGGTTGTTGATCCATTTTGAGTTAATTTTTATTGGCCATCCTCCAGTGAAGGTACCCGATTGCTGATGTGTTACCTTGGACACTTTATGGCCTTAAGACTGTAACTGTGTAACCAAATAAACCCCCTTTTATAAAAGCCAGTCCTTCTCTGGTGTTTTGCGTTCCGGCAGCATTAGCAAACTATAACAGGTACTTTGTGTATTCTTATAATCCTTTTTATTTCTGTAAGGTTGGTAGTAAGTCCCCACTTTTGTTTCTGATTTCAGTGACTTGTGTCCTCTTTTTTTGTTTTTGTTTTTTTTTTTTGGTCAGTCTAGCTAAAGTTTGCAAATTTACTGATCTTTTCCTTGATTCTCTCTTTAATTTTCCATTCTCTATTTCATTTATCTTCACTCTAATTACTATTTCCTTCCTTCTGCTCACTTTGAGTTTAGTTTCCTCTTCTTTTTTTTTTTTTTTTTTTTTATTTTTTTTTTTTTTAATTTTTATTGAGGTTGTTCAGATACCATACAATTATCCAAAGATCCAAAGTGTACAATCACTTGCCCCTGGGTACCCTCATACAGCTGTGTATCCATCACACTTAATTTTTGTTCAATTTTTAGAAACTTTTCATTACTCCAGACAAGAAATAAAGTGAAAGATGAAAAAAGAAAAAAAGAAAAGGAAACTCTAATCCTCCCCTATCCCTAACCAACCCCCCTCAATTGTTGACTCCTAGTATTGATATAGTACGTTTGTTACTGTTTATGAAAAAATGTTGAAATACTACTAACTGTAGTATATAGTTTGTAATAGGTATATAGTTCTTTCCTATATGCCCCTCTATTATTAACTTCTAATTGTATTGTCATACATTTGTTCTGGTTCATGAAGTGATTTCTAGTATTTGTACAGTTGATCATGGACATTACCCACCATTAAGAATCAGACAATACCACCAATGTCAAGTGTCTAACATGCCTCTCCTATCCCCCCCTCTTATCTGCATTTACCTTAGTATATCACCTTTGTTACATTAAAGGAAGCATAATACAATGATTCTATTAGTTACAGTCTCTAGTTTATGCTGATTGCATCCCTCCCCCAATGCCTCCCCATTTTTAACACCTTGCAAGGTTGACATTTGCTTGTTCTCCCTCGTAAAAGAACATATTTGTACATTTTATCACAATTGTTGAATACTCTAGATTTCACCAAGTTACACAGTCCCAGTCATTATCTTTCCTCCTTTCTTGTGGTGTCTCACTTGCTCCCCATCTTCCTCTCTCAACCGTATTCATAGTTACCTTTGTTCAGTGTACTTACATTGTTGTGCTACCATCTCCCAAAATTGTGTTCCAAACCACACACTCCTGTCTTCTATCACCCTGTAGTGCTCCCTTTAGTATTTCCTGTAGGGCAGGTATCTTGTTCACAAAGTCTCTCATTGTCTGTTTGTCAGAAAATATTTTGAGCTCTCCCTCATATTTGAAGGACAGCTTTGCTGGATACAGGATTCTTGGTTGGTGGTTTTTCTCTTTCAGTATCTTAAACATATCACACCACTTCCTTCTTGCCTCCATGGTTTCTACTGAGAGATCCGCACATAGTCTTATTAAGCTTCCTTTGTATGTAATGGATTGCTTTTCTCTTGCTGCTTTCAGGATTCTCTCTTTGTCTTTGACATTTGATAATCTGATTATTAAGTGTCTTGGCGTAGGCCTATTCATATCTCTTCTGTTTGGAGTACGTTGCGCTTCTTGGATCTGTAATTTTATGTCTTTCTTAAGAGATGGGAAATTTTCATGAATTATTTCCTCTATTATTGCTTCTGCCCCCTTTCCCCTCTCTTCTCCTTCTGGGACACCAATGATACGTACATTATTGTACTTTGTTTCATCTTTGAGTTCCCAGAGACGTTGCTCATATTTTTTCATTCTTTTCTCCATCTGCTCCTTTGTGTGTAGGCTTTCAGGTGTTTTGTTCTCCAGTTCCTGAGTGTTTTCTTCTGCCTCTTGAGATCTGTTGTTGTATGTTTCCATTGTGTCTTTCATCTCTTGTGTTGTGCCTTTCATTTCCATAGATTCTACCAGTAGGTTTTTTGAACTTTTGATTTCTGCCGTATACAGGTCCAGTGCTTCCTTTACAGCCTCTATCTCTTTTGCAATATCTTCTCTAAACTTTTTGAATTGATTTAGCAGTAGTTGTTTAAATTCCTGTATCTCAGTTGAAGTGTACGTTTGTTCCTTTGACTGGGCCATAACTTTGTTTTTCTTAGTGTAGGTTGTAATTTTCTGTTGTCTAGTCATGGTTTCCTTGTTTATCCAAATCAGGTTTTCCCAGACCAGAACAGAGGGAAGAAATATTCAGTATCTGGTTTCCCTGTGGGTGTGTCTTAGAAAATTGCTCCACCCTTTGATGCCTCAGGTCACTGTGCTTTTCTGCCCAGCAGGTGACGCCTGTCAGCCTATAATTCTTGACTGGTGTGAGGAGGTGTGGCCGTGTTCCCCCAGGCTCTGGGGTCTGGTTCTGAATGGAAAGGGCCCCACCCCTTTCCTCCTAGAGAAGACAGACCCCTCAGGTAGAGGTCATTAGCATTTCAATGGTCTCGCTCTCTGCTTGTGCTGTCTCCACCCTTCCCCGAGTCACAGCCCTGGAAACTTAAAATGACTGGGGCTTTCTCCACTGAGCCGAAAAAGAAACAGATAGTCCCCTTCAGACCCAGTCCAAGGCTCTCCAAGGTCAGTCGTCACCCAAAGCCTCTGTCTGTTTTTTGGGGCTGCGTACCTGTAGTGAGCAGTTCACACTCGCTACTTAAAACCCCAGTTGGAGCTCAGCTGAGCTGTATTCGCTTGCTGGGAGAGAGCTTCTCTGTGGCACCACGCGGCTCCACAGCTCGGGCTATGGGGGAGGGGGTCTCACGACTTGGTTCCACAGGTTTTACTTACAGATTTTATGCTGTGTTCTTGGGCATTCCTCCCAATTCAGGTTGGTGTGTGATGAGGTGGATGGTCTTGTTTGTCCCCCCGCAGTTATTCTGGATTATTTAGTAGTTGTTTCTGGTTTTTTGTAGTTGTTCCAGGGGGACTGCTTAGCTTCCACTCCTCTCTATGCCGCCATCTTGCCTCTCTATTCCTCTTCTTTTTTAGTTCCTCTGGTTGTGAGGTTAGGTTACTGAGTTGAGATCTTTCTTCTTTTTTAATTAAGCATTTTCAGCTATATATTTCCCTATGAGCACCACCTGTGCTGCATCCCATAAGTTTTGGTATGTTAGGTTTTTGCTTTCATTTGTCTCCAGATAGTTCCTAGTTTCCCTGGTGATTTCTTTTATGATCCATGGTTTCAGAGTGTATTGTTTAATTTCCACACATTTGTGAAATTTCCAGTATCGTTCTGTGATTGATTTCTAGCTTTATTCCATTGAGGATATTTTGTATGACTTTAATCTTTCTAAATTTGAAACTTGTTTTGTGACCTAACATATGCTCTATCCTAGCAAATGATCATGTGCTCTTGAGAAAAATGCGTATTTTCCTGCTCTTGGGTGAAGTGTTCTACATGTCTATTAGGTCAAATTGGTTCATAGTATTGTTCAAGTCCTGTATTTCCTTACTGATCTTCTGTCCAGATGTTCTGTCCATTATTAAAAGTGGTATTGAAGTATTTTACTATTATTTTAGAGCCATCTGTTTCTCCTTTCAATTTTGTCAGTGTTTGCTTCATATCCCTATATATGTGTATATACACACACTCTGTTAGGTGCATATATGTTTATAATTGTTATATCTTCTTGTTGAATTAATCCTTTTATCAGTATATAGTGTCCTTCTTTGTCCCTTGTAACAGTTGATGACTTAAATTCTATTTTTTGTTATCTTGGTATAGTCACACCAGCTTTCTTTTGGTTGTTCTTTGTATGGTATATGTTTTTCATCCTTTCACTTTCAACCTATTTGTGTCTTTGAATTTAAGGAGAGTCTCTCATAAACAGCATATAGTAAGGTAATGCTTTTTTATCCATTTTGCCAATCTCTGCCTTTTGATTGGAAAGTTCAAACCATTTACCCTTAAAGTAACTACTGATAATGCAGGACTTCTGCCATTCTGCTATTTGGTTTTTGTAAGTCTTATACTTATTTTGTCCCTTATTTCTTCCATTACTGACTACTATTGTGTTTAGTTGATCTTTTATAGTGAACCATTTAGAATCCCTTCTCATTTCCTTTAGTGTGTATTTTTTAGGTATTTTCTTTGTGGTTACCGTTAAGCTTAAATTTAACATTCTAAATCTATCACAGTCTCGTTTGATTTGATACCAACATTACTTCAGTAGCATGCACAAACTTTGTTCATTTACGCCTCTTCTCCCCCCCCACTTTATGTTGTCCTTGTCACAAATTACATCTTTATATGTTGTGTATGACACCATAGATCTATAGTTACTATTTACGCATTTGTGTTTTAGATCCTGCAATAAGTAAAAAGTGGAGTTATAAACATGGCATTTGTATTTACCCATGTAGTTACCTTTACCAATCTTTTTTCTTCATGCAACTTTGATCTACTTTCTGGTGTCCTTTCCTTTCAACCTGAAGAACTCACTTTAGTATTTCTTATAGGGCACTTTTACTGGTATCACTTTCCCTCAGCTTTTGTTTATGTGGTGAAGTCTTAATCTCCCTCATTTTTGAAAGACATTTTTGCCAGACATAGAATTCTTGGTTGGCAATTTTTCTTTTGGCACTTTAAATATGTCATCCCACTTCCTTCTTGCCTCTGTGGTTTCTGATGAGAAATCAGCATTTAATCTTATTTAGGGTCCCTTGTACATCATGTATTGTGTCTCTTGTGTCTTTCAGGAGTCTCTCTTATCTCTTATCTCTCTTATCATTCGACAGTTTGATTACAAGGTATCTTGGTGTGGATCTCTTTGAGTGTGTGTGTGTGTGTGTGTGTGTGTGTGTTTATTTTTTTATTTATATATGCATGCATACATACATGCAAGGGAGAGCTGTATGTGTGAAAGGAAGATTTGTGAGAAATACAGATGCATAGAAAATGGAATAAATAGTACGTTGTAAAGACTACTGATTTTAGAAAAAGGAAACCATTTTCAGAAAAGACCCCACCAAAGGATTTGGGTGCTTTGTAGTTAATAGACATAATAATGTAGTCTGTACCATTATTTCAGTTAATCTCCTAGTTATGGAAGCTGCATCACCTCAAATCAGTTGTATGATTCAGCAAAACGTGCCTCTTGCTGTGTTGAGGATTTTTCTGAGGATTCTTCCTAGGAAATAGTGCACGTGCGGGTAGAAATGATAAGTCATTCTGCTTAGGACAAAAGACTTGTGTTGATTATATTTGTAAACTTATTTGTGGTCTGTTGGACTTTTAAGAAATATGAGTTCTTAATAATTCTAATTTGCTCCTACCGTAGTAGGCTGAGCTAAAATGTTAATCGTGCTGCCCTAGATTTCTAATATACTTGTTTTTTCTGGATTCTGACTTTCTTTCTTAAAACTGACTAACCTTTCTCCAACCATCCTTGCAGTTTCTCTTTAGGGTCTTCTATTTTTGCCTATTTATTCAGATACAGAGCCAGTTTCCTCTCCTAGACAAGAGACACATGCTTCTTTTTATTTATTGTATAAGGATTATTGGTAATGATTTTGTACATTTTTATAGAGGCCAAAGTCATGTTGAAGATTCATTTCTTCCCAAGACCAATTGTTTTAGTTTGCTAAAGTTGTTGAAATGCAATATACCAGAAATGGGTTGGCTTTTACAATGGGGATTTATTAACTTACAAGCTTACAGTTTTCAGGCCATGAAAATGCCCAAATCAAAGCATCAATAGGCAGTGCTTTCTCCCTGAAGACCAGCCACCAGTAGTGATCTTCAGCTCCTCTGTCACATGGCCAGGCACATGGCAATATCTGCTGGTCTCTCCATTTTCCTTGGTTTCATTGCTTCCAGCTTCTGGCTTCAGTAGCTTCCTCTCTGTTTCTGTGGTTTTTCTATTTTCTGTTTGTCTTGTCTCAGCTTCCCTGACTTCTCTCTGAGTGTCTCTGAATTTCATCTCTTATAAAGCACTCCAGTATGAGGACATAAGATCCACCTGGGGCATGTCTGAACTGAAATAACCTTATCAAAAAGGTCCCACCCACGATGGGTCTGCATCCACAGCCATGGATTAGCTTTAAGAACATGATCTTTTCTGGGGTACATACAGCTTCAAACCATCACACCAGTGAAAGTGGAAATAGAGCATTAAAGGCCACAGACATTAGAATTTAAGATGATCAACTGGTATTTATGGAAGGCCTGTAGGTTTTTTTTTTTAATACGCTTTTATTGATATACATTCACATACCCTACAATCATCCACAGTGTACAGTTATTCACAGTACCATCATATAGTTGTGCATTATCACCACAATCAATTTTTTATAATTTTCCTTATTCCAAAAGAAATAAAAATAAAAGTAAAAAAGAACACCTAAGGCCGGCCTTCTAGCGACAGCGACGCAAGATGGCGGCCACCACGGGCTCGGGAGTAAAAGTCCCTCGCAATTTCCGACTGTTGGAAGAACTCGAAGAAGGCCAGAAAGGAGTAGGAGATGGCACAGTTAGCTGGGGTCTAGAAGATGACGAAGACATGACACTTACAAGATGGACAGGGATGATAATTGGGCCTCCAAGAACAATTTATGAAAACCGAATATACAGCCTTAAAATAGAATGTGGACCTAAATACCCAGAAGCACCCCCCTTTGTAAGATTTGTAACAAAAATTAATATGAATGGAGTTAATAGTTCTAATGGAGTGGTGGACCCAAGAGCCATATCAGTGCTAGCAAAATGGCAGAATTCATATAGCATCAAAGTTGTCCTGCAAGAACTTCGGCGCCTAATGATGTCTAAAGAAAATATGAAACTCCCTCAGCCGCCTGAAGGACAGTGTTACAGCAATTAATCAAAAAGAAAAACCACAGGCCCTCCCCCTATCCCATTCAATTTAAGCAGTCTTCATTTTCCACAGTAGTAAATTTTCTAGATACGTCTTGTAGACCTCAAAGTACTGGAAAGGAAGCTCCCCTTCAAAGGCATTTTATCTTAAGATACTATAAATGATAACTAATTTTTTGTCCATTTGAAATATATAAGTTGTGCTATAACAAATCATACTGTCAAGTGTAACCACTGTCCATGTAGTTGAACTTCTGGGATCAAGAAAGTATATTTAAATTGGTTCCCATCATAACTGGTGGGGCACATCTAACTCAACTGTGAAGAGACACATCACACAGTCACCTTGCTGCTGATTACATGGCCTGGGGTCTCTGCCTCTCCCCCTTTCCCTCCCCCTACCTTCCTCCTTCCTTCTCCCCCTACAACAGCCCTCCAGATTGGGGTGGCGTATTAGAATAGATGTGAAGGTTTCAGGTCGCAGCCTGTGGGACTACTGCTGGGTGTGTGTGGGTGCTTCATCTGCACCCCCCCAGTTTCTTTTTTTAAGTCTTAAATGACTACCCCCTTCCAAGGCATCATCCTCTCCCCACTCTCCACTGCCACCCTTGGCCGAAGAATAGATTGTAACCCCCTCTGCTCCCCTCTGAAATTGGCCTTTGATGAGGAATTCTTTCAGGGCTCTCCCCATATCTCCTCCCCACCCCCACCCGCCACCCCCAATTGAGGGGTGCTGCTTTTTCCTTCCTCCTCCTGAAGTCCCTTTCTGCACCTTCACCATCCAACGCTTTCCATGACACTTCCTTGCTTTGGCCAGAAGCCATCAGGTAAGGTTGGAAAGAGTCTCTGACCTCCCTTATTTAGTTTTGGAACCACATTTCTTTACTCTCCACCAGCCTGGGAAATGAAAATTAGGTCCTCAGCCCTGCCACCCTCTGCTGTCATCGTCAGCTGATGAATTTTTTTAGCTCAGGTTTTGATACAGTGAAAAGAACACTCACCAGGGTTTCTCAGACCTGCCAGCTCTCAAAGTCCTTGGTGGTTAAACTTGGAGAAAGGCCACATGAAGACACTTGTAAGCACACACAATCCCTCTGAATGAATTGTTTTCTTATAATTGCTTTTGCTTTTAAAAATTGAAGACATTTAAACAGGGCTCTCATTTGGTCATCCTTGCAATCCATTTGGGTCTAGTTTGGACTCTGACAACTGGAACAAAAATAACCTTGAATTCGGGGCACACTTCGGTTTTGGTGCTGCTGCCTCTGACGAGCCTCAGCAGGGGAACTCGGTGTGCACAGCAGATCCTGAAATTGGCGGGCTTGACTTCCTGACAAATTGCTGCGTTTTCCCACTTTTCTGTTCAGGACCACTAAATGCTAAAATGTGGATGCATACCGAAATAAAAGCAAGTCATTGTGTCCTAAAAAAAAAAAAAAAAAAGAACACCTAAAACATTCCACCACCCCCCCATACTACCCCATTTTTCATTTAGTATTTTGTCCCCATTTTTCTACTTCTCTGTCCATATACTGGATAAAGGGAGTGTGAGCCACCAGGTTTTCACAGTCACACAGTCACACCATGTAAGCTACATAGTTATACAATCATCTTCAATAATGAAGGCTACTAGGTGGTAGTTCAATGGTTTCAGATATTTCCTTCTAGCTATTTCAATACACTAAAAACTAAAGAGGGATATCTATTTAGCACATAAGAATGACCTCCAGAGTGACCTCGCAACTCCATTTGAAATCTCTCAGCCACTGGAACTTTATTTTGTTTCATTTCATTTCCCCCTTTTGTTCAAGATGTTCTCAATCCCACGATGCCAGGTCCAGGCTCATCCCTGGGAGTCCCATCCCATGTTGCCAGGAGTTTTCTACCCCTGGGAGTCATGTTCCATGTAGGGGGGAGGGCAGTGAGTTCACCTGCTACGTGGGTTTAGAGAGAGAGAGAGGGCCACATCTGAGCAACAAAGAAGTTCTCTGGGGGAGACTCTTAGGCACAATTATAAGTAGGCTTAGACTCTCCTTTGCAGTAACAAGCTTCATAAGGGCAGGCCCCAAGATTGAGGGCTCATCCTACCAAATTGTTAGTCCTTAAAGTTTGTGAGAATATCAGTTATAACCCAGGTGGAGAAGTCCAATATTTCTGCATTTTTCCCCAGTTCCTCAGGGGGGTCCTGCAAATATATTTTTATTCTTTGCCAAAATTACTTTGGGATATATCAGGATTTCACACTAACCTGTACAAACCTACCAGATCTCACTTCCTATTCAAAGTTCCATGTAATTATGGTGGTTGAATAAACTGACCATCCTGCAAGTTTTTTTTTTTGATTAGCTGACACCTGAAAATAATTTTGAAGGCAATTGAATATTCTTTTCATGGGTTTTTATACCAGTTCAGATAGTAATTGTGAATAGTCTATCAGGGAAAGTGGCCAAGAAGGAGTACCATAGGTGCATGTAATCATACTTGGGGAAAATATGAGGTGAGCTCAGGTTTCCTGTTATCAGCTATTAAAATGATTATTTCAAAGGTGGTATGAAATGGACTTTTTTAAAATATAATTTTGTTGAGATATATCCACATAGCATACAATCCTCCAAAGTGTACAAGCAGTTGTTCATAGTATCATCATATAGTTGTGCATTCATCACCACAATCAATCTTTGAACATTTTAATTCCAAAAAATAAAATTAAAATTAAAATAAAAAAGAATATCCAAAACATTCCATTCCCCTTCTTCCCCCATTGTTCATTTACTTATTTACTTTTTTTTAACCCTCATTCATTGTTTTTTTAACTTTATCAAAAAATTAAAAAACAATAAAAAAAAATTTTCAAACAAAGCCAAAAGAAATGGGCTGTTTTGAGGGAAGATTACTTGGTACTGATTCCCCAAGATCACATCTCCCCTGATTATTTCATTGTGGAATCAAATTAAACTTTGGTTTCTTTTGTGTTGGGGCTTATTGGGTGGATTTCATTCTTTCTAACAATAGTTTGAGAGAGAGAAAAATCCTGCTAGGATAGTGTTGATGGTGTATTCAAAATTTGAATATATCAAACCCAAGTAAGATTTGGTACCTCTGTATGTTTTCCCTTTCTTTTTGTGTTTTTATATTTGTCAGTTTATGTGCAGAAATTCTTAAGCCCCCATTTCAATTCTGCGCCTTTTACTATTGCTTTTTGTTGCCCAGCAAAAATAGAGGTCATTGAAAGAGCTCCATCCCTTTTTACTCCTCTCACTTCAGCTTACTTGTATCTATATCCCTCTTTCTTTCCTCCTGTCTCTGGAAAAGAAGGTATTTTCCCATTTCCCAAGCCTTATCCTATGATTAGATTCTATCCTTTCTTAAAAACTTTGTTTCATTTCTTGTTCTTCCTGTATCATCAGTCTCATTCTTGAGCAGCTAGTTGCCATTTCCCTTGAGTTTCATGCTTTGCCTGTGCTGTCCACGCTGTCCAGAATGGTTTCACTGTACCACTTCCTCTTAGAGAATTTTCCCTTTATCCTTTTGCTTCTTAATCTTTACCTTTTTTTTCTAAAGCCTTTGTTGCATGACTCTGGAAGATTTGGATGCTCTTTTCTCTGTACTCCTACTGCATATTTTACATACCTTGATTACAACATGTAAAATTGTATTGTACCACTAGAGGAGAGGTTGGTGGGGAACTCCATAATGCCAGGAACAGGCTGATGCCATCTGAACCCACTGATCAGTCTTACCTTCACTTCAGATTATGATACCTATTCTGAATTTATGTATTTATAGTATGACTCTCTCTATATAATTATATAGTCTTTATATATATCTCAAGAGAGATGTCTGGAAGAATGTTCACCAAAATGTTGGTGTTAGTTTTCTCTGGTTAGGGATTTGGGCAATTTACCCTGTTTTTTTAATTTGTAATACTACTAATTAGCTTGTATTCTGATGTGATAGTACACCTTACCCCCTACCCCTACCCTGAGAGAATTAAGGTCAAACTACAGCTTGGATTTAAAATTTTTTAATTACATTTAAAGATTTCCTTAATAATGTACATTGAGGTTGTTTCCAGTTTTTCACTATTACACACAGCGCAGGAATGGATGCCTCCTTTGTGGACTCTCGCTAGTATTTTTCTAGGATAGATACCTAGAAATGCTGGGTTAGAGAATAGGCACATTTTGTATTTCTGTACACTTCCGAACTACACTCTAAAAAAGACATAGCAACATACACTCCCACTAACTGTTTTTCTTTTCCAATAATGTATAATATCAGATTTTTTCTTCCACCACCCCCACCCCCAGAGTCTCATGGGCAAAATCTCTTTTATTTGCATTTCCTTGGTGAAATGTAGATTGAGCATCTCTTATTATATTTATTGCTTTTCATGATTGCCTGAGCATCTCTTTTTTTTTTTTTTTTTTTTTTTTTTTTGGTTTAAAACAACAGAAATTTATTCTTTTACAGTTCTGGAGGCCAGCAATCCAAAATCAAGGTGGTGTTGGCAAGGCTGCGCTCCCTCAGGTGGCTCTAAGGGAGAATCCTTCCTTGCCTCTTCCAGCTTTTGGTGGCTGCCAGCCTTCTTTGGCTGTTGGCTGCATCACTCCAATCTCTGCCTCCGTCTTCACATCACCTTCTCCTCTGTGTGTCTGTCTTCACTCTCCCTCTGCCTCTCTGTTATATAAGGATATATGTGATTGCCTTTAGGGCCCACCAGATAATTCAGGATAATCTCATCTGCAAAGCCCCTTTTTCCAAATAAGGTAACATCCACAGGTTCTGGGGATTCCGACATGGACATATCTTTGGAAGTCACTACCACCCTACCACAAACACCTTTCAAAGTATAATAAATGCAAAGAGAGCTCAGAATGAATAAATTAGGACAGAGAATATGTTGGATGGCAAGGGGCAAAAAAAACGAAAAAAAAAATAGAATGGCAAGGTTTTGTATAATTTGTGATTATTAGCATTATAGCAAAAATGTTTAACAATTCAATGTGAATATGTGTATGTACTGTGTGATTCAGCCATGAAATCAAAACAAAGAAACAGCAACTATTTCTATACCTACCAAAAACTTAAGGATGAAATTGTGGAGGAACAAAATATAAGAATGCCTGTCTCCTTAGACTTAGATATGTAGTTGGATTGTTTGTTATTAAGAAGTTCAGCAACCAAGTCTTCTTAATAACCCTCTAAAAGACATGACTTATGCTAATAACAATAATTACAAATAACTGAAAAATATTTCCTTGGTAAGAGGGTGATGCCACCCCTCACGCTTTCCAAATTCTTGCATGATAATTGTTCACTGTGTGAGAATACTGAGTAACTTGTTTTAAGTTATGGTAGCTCATTTTGCTGAAATACTAGAAATATCATAATTCAAATGACTGACAAAAAATATTTTCACATTCCAAAAAGTTTCTAGTCTAGAAACTTGTATGCTAAATGGTGTGAGTTTACAGTGTCAAACTATACACAAAATCAAGACCATAGTCAAGCCTGTAAATTATGATTTCCCCTTCCTGAAGCCACATTGCAGTTCTTAAGTAATAGTTCTTCAACCCTTCAAACAGCCAAATCTTTATAACAGCTTCAAAACTATATAAAAGAGGGAAGTATGTTTCTTCAAATACTGTAATTTTGCTTTCTCAGTTTCCCTCAAAACACAGAGAACTTTCTACCCAGCATATTTTTCATCATGTGAATGATGTATATATAGGTGTGTACATTAACATTCTCACTCAACAGCCAAGCTTTGTTACATAGATTTATAAACCGTATTTTTTTTTAATTGTTTTAATTAGAGATGCTGTAGGTTTACAGAAATACCATGTAAAAAAATCCAGCATCTGATGTTCTCACAACCATTGAGGACTGATGGCTTGGTATGCCTAGCCCTCTAACTTGGGACTTGCCCTTATGAAGCTCCTTACTGCAAAGGAGAGGCTAAACCTGCTTATAACTGTGCCTAAGAGTCTCCCCCCGAGTACCTGTTTGTTGTTCAGATGTGGCCCTGTCTCTCTAGCTAACCCAACTCAGCAGGTGAACTCAATGCCCTCCCCCGACGAACTCCTCGGGAAACGAACCGACAGCTTTGACGAACTCCTTAGGAAACGAACCGGCAACTTCGACGAGCTCCCCAGGAAAAGCTTCACTGAGCAGCTGAAGAAGTGAAGGTTTCTCTAACCGTCCGGCTTATAAGCCTCCAACTGATCACCCGGACCAAATCCAGCCAATTGCATTCTCTCACTGTGGAAGCACGCCCCTTGATGAGTCATCAGTCAGCTGCAGTCAATCGACTGATGATCCGACAAACCAGCCCGTTGGTTTATTAACCAGCCTCAAATAGCCTCACAGCAATTGTCAGGCCAGTGCCACCTAGCCAAGTTGACACATGAACCCAACCATCACAACCACACTATTATTAACACATTAATGTGATACATTTGTTATAATTCATGAAAGAATATGAATATAATTGTACTATTAACTGTAGTCCATCATTTATAATAGGGTTCACTGTATTGTCCAGTCCTATGTTTTATCTTCTAATTCTTACCCTGGTAACACATATACAATCTAAAATTTCTCCTTTTCTCTTTTTAACCACATTCACATATATAATTCATATATAATTACACTCAGTATTGTGCTACCATTATTAGCATCCATTTCCAAAATTTTAAAATCAACCCAAATGGAAATTCTGTACAAATTGAGTATTAACTTCACATTCCCTACTCCCAACCGAGACTCTGGTAACGTATATTCTAGATTCCAACTCTGAGTTTGCTTATTCTAATTATTTCATATAGTGAGATATACGTAATTTGTCTTTTTGTGTCTGGCTTATTTCATTCAATGTAATGTTTTCAAGGTTCATCCATGTTGTTTCATGAACCAGAGCTTCATTACTTTTTTTTATATCTCAATTATATTTTTATACTCCCCAATTTATTTTGAAAACAACCTTTTCTGATACATATTCAAATGAATTTGAAATTACAATTATCTCAAAGTATACAAAAATTACCTATATTCTCCTATAAATGAAACAGTGATAAAAGAACACTTAACATATTATTTAAGGACTTCAACATAACAGAATTCTCTTTTTCAGCTTTTTAAACTATTTTTTTCCCATCTAAGCCAATATGTAATATTTGACATTTAGGTTGTATGTGTATATAAAACAGCCAAACCATCACATTTCTCAAAGTGAGCGTAAGATGAAAGAGCATGTGGTGTCCTTTCTGGATATAAATTTTCAGAGGCAAGGTGGTCCAAATGACTTCCTCATTAAATAAACTAGATAAAAATTAAGAATAATGCTAAAGATTTATTCCATAAATCATTCTGTTTCCTATCCTTCTAACATAAAGGTGTGCACTCTGGGGATGTGTGAATCAAAATGCTTCCAATCAAGATTGTGAACTCCTATGACTAGGGATTTCTAATTTAATAAAAGGCCCTGGGGTAAAAAGAGAGGTAGTATAGGTGAATAGAGGACATTTGTCCATCAAGTTATACATATTGACTTAATAAAGAGGTAGATTATTTAAAAGTCTCAGTGGGCTCAGATATTAACTTGGGCCTGAAAGTGATATATTAATTACTTGCTAAGATTATATAATTCAGCATATTAGAATGCTAGTCATCACTGGATTAGTACCTTAAGGTTAAACATTGGCAAGAAATCATTGGTATAAAACACTGTATGTAACTGTAGGTGATAAGTCTGATTAGGTAATTTCCATGGAGGTGTCGCCCTGCCCATCCAGCGTGGGCCTTGATTAGTTTACCAGAGCACTATATAAGTTCAGACAGCAGGAGAGAGCTTGCTACAGCCACGAGGGACACTTGGAAGAATGCACAGGAGCTGAGAGAGGAGCTTCAGCTTACAGAGACATTTTGGAGATGGCCTTTGAAAGTAGACTTTTGCTCCTGAGGAGCTAAGAGAGGACAAACGCCCCAAGAGCAACTAAGAGTGACATTTTTAAGGAGCTGCAGCCTAGAGAGGAATGTCCTGGGGGAAAGCCATTTTGAAACCAGAACTCTGGAGCAGATGCCAGCCACGTGCCTTCCCAGCTAACAGAAGTTTTCAGGACACCACTGGCCATCCTCCAGTGAAGGTACCCCCTTACCTTGGACACTTTATGGCCTTAAGACTGTAACTTTGTAACCAAATAAACCCCCTTTATAAAAGCTAAAAAAAAAAAAAAAAAAAAAAAAAAAAAAAAAAAAAAAAAAAAAAACACTGTATGTAAATTCAAAGGTATGGTAATGGATAGGGGTGGCGATTGTTAATGGGATTATAAGTATCAGAGCTATATTGAAGGCAAATAGGATTGAAAGGGTTGTTTAAAGGCATGTTTCCCACAGATCAGCACCACAGATATAGATAGAGGCTTGCATGATATACTTCTAAAGTATGACACTAGCACAGAGAGTTGACAACAGAAGGATATATGGGAAAAATCAACATATTGTATACTAGGGTCTATAATTAATAGGAATACCATACTAGTATTACACACATACTAGAGACAAATAATTAAGGGCTGACAAGAGCTACAAGATATTTGGGGTCATGAGAATTGTTTAAATGGAGAGTGATGAGGATTGTACGGCTAAGTGATGATAATGTGAGATATGGATGGATTATTGTGGGTGTAACATATGCTATGTGAACTTAGGATCCCCCTACTTTATAGGTTGGGTCAATGCAGAAAGGTCCTTTTTCTGTTGAGGTGGTCCAGCGAACAGAGACTGGATTGAGTGTGTGCACCTCTTGCCAACAGTTCTGCCATGGTCTCTCTCTCTCTTTTTCTCTGGGGGTCTTTTTATTTTAAATTCAATTTTATTGAGATATATTCACATACCACACAGTCATCCAAAGTGTACAATCAATTGTTCACAGTACCATCGTATGTTGTGCATTCATCACCCCAATCCATTCTTTGAACATTTTCCTTGTACCAGAAAAAGTAAAGATAAGAATAAAAAATAAAAGTAAAAAAGAACACCCAAATCATTCCCCCCCTATTTTTCATTTAGTTTTTGTCCCATTTTTCTACTCTTCCATCCATAGAGTGGATAAAGGGAATGTTATCCACAAGGCTTTCACAATCACACTGTCACCCTGGGGGCTCTTTTGTATGTGCACTCCTCAGCAGTTCTGCCCTGGGTCTGTGTTCTGCCTTGGTTCTGTGCTGACTTGGGCCCCTGTGCCAGGATATGAATGGTGTTCTAACTCGCTGCTATGAGTGACTGTATAGTCTGCATCTTGGGCAGGAGGGACCCAGGTTATGCTGCCTCTTTGTATCTCCCAAGCTGCACTGGACCAAGTTGGGAGAGGGGTCTGGACTGGCGGGCCCAGGAAGGAAATCTACCTGAACTTGGAGATTATTTTTCTTTTTCTTTGATTCAGCATTTGTGAAGTCCTTCTCCAGTGTCTTTTGTCCTCCAGAGCTCTAATCAAGTGGGATTTTTCCTCTTATTAGTTGATTCTGAGGGGGTACTTTTCCAAGGGATATCTTACATCACCATGCTGATGACATCACCCTGAGCATCTCTACATTTTTTTATGTGTTAATTTTTCTCTTTCCTGATTTCAGGAATACCTCATATATAAAGGCTTTAAACCCATTGTATTTCATATACGTTGTAACTAATTTTCTCATTAATTGGAATAGCTTCTGTCATAAACATGTTTTTGATAGTTATTTGACAGAATCTGTCCATCTTTTCCTTTTTAATTTGTAGATTTCTTATTGTGCTTTTGAAAGCCTTTTGGTACCTGAAGATTTCCCTGTGTTCTCCTATGTTTTCTTCTGGTGCTTTTATGATTTTATTTTCAATAAACCTTTAATCCATCTGGAATGTATATAAGTAGAGCTCTAATTAGTTATGTTTTAAAATAGATAACTTATTTCCCAATACTTCCGTATTTTCCCCCAGCTCCTCAGGGGGGCCCTGCATATATATTTTTATTCTCTGCCCAAATTACTTTGGGATGTGTCGCTGTTTCACTTTACCCACTAGTCCTGTCCGGGAAACATTTGTTAAAGGAATAAACTATTTTAAATTGCACTTTTCCTTTGTTGAGGAAATTAAGCTGAAATTTTCGTATTAGAAAAACAGAAGTTTAGTAGAGTGGGGTTAAGGATTCAGGCCTGATTCTCAGCTTTGCTTTTTTTTTTTAAAATTAAATTCCATTTTATTGAGATATAGTAGTCACATACCATACAGTCATCCATGGTGTACAATCAACTCTTCACAGTACCATCATATAGTTGTACATCCATCACCCCAATCAATTTTTGAACATTTTCCTTACACCAGAAAGAATCAGAAGAAGAATAAAAAATAAAAGTAAAAAAGAAGACCCAAATCATCCCCCCCATCTCACCCTATTTTTCATTTAGTTTTTGTCCCCATTTTTCTACTCATCCATCCATACACTGGATAAAGGGAGTGCGATCCACAGGGTTTTCACAATCACGCTGTCACCCCTTGTAGGCTACAATGTTATGCAGTCATCTTCAAGAGTCAAGGCTACTGGGTTGGAGTTTGATAGTTTCAGGTATTTACTTCTAGCTATTCCAATACATTAAAACCTAAAAAGGGTTATCTATATAGTGTCTAAGAATGTCCACCAGAGTGACCTCTCGATTCCGTTTGAAATCTCTCAGCCACTAAAACTTTATTTTGTTTCATTTTGCATCCCCCTTTTGGTCAAGAAGATGTTCTCAATCCCACGATGCTGTGTCCAGATTTATCCCTGGGAGTCATGTCCTGTGTTGCCAGGGAGATTTACACCCCCGGGAGTCAGGTCCCATGTAGGGGGTAGGGCATTGAGTTCACCTGCCGAGTTGGCTTAGTTAGAGAGAGAGGGCCACATCTGAACAACAAACAGGTACTCAGGGGGAGACTCGTAGGTATAATTATAAGCAGGTTTAGCCTCTCCTTTGCAGTAATGAACTTCATAAGGGCAAGCCCCAAGATAGAGGGCTAGGCATACCAAGCCATCAGTCCTCAATGTCTGTGAGAACATCAGCAACAATGCAGGTGAGGAAGTCCAACACTTCCGCATTTCCCCCCAGCTCCTCAGGGGGGCCCTGCATATATATTTTTATTCTCTGTCCAAATTACTTTGGGATGTGTCGCTGTTTCACTCTAACCTATACAAACCTACCATGTCTCACTTCCTATTCAAAGTTCCATGTAATTATGGTATTTGAACAAACTGACTATAAAAGTTATATTGTTTGGAAAACATAGATCCTGCACCAAATGAACATCTCTTCCTTTGGTCTCACATGAAAGTTGAAGTTTTAAAACACAGTCAGGAGTTCCGGTCGAGAGCGCGCTGAAAGGAGTGCGTCGGAAAGCGGAGCGCGGCCTGTGTTCTCCAGCCCCTCCGGGCCCTCGGACCCCTCCGGCCCCGGGCCGGCGGGTGAGCTGGGGGCCCGGGGGCGCCCTGTGGTCTCTGCCTGCGGAGACTCAGAGTCTTCACCGCGACTGTCCACCGTCTTGGTCCAGGCCCTGGGGCAGCGGCAGGACCCGGTCCTCCCTTTCCCCCATGATGTCTTGACGGCGGCGGCGGCGGCCTCTCCGAGCCTGGACCCCGCCGGCCGCCGGGTTTCCCTGCCCAGACCTGCCCGGCGGCGGGCGTGGCAGGGAGAGGAAAATGGCGGCTTCCCGAATGCCGCGGAGGGCCGTTAGGGGACTCGAGCGCCCAGAAGGCGGGTTGTGTAGACTCAGGCTCGGTCCTCTCTTCGGCTTGGGCCACGGAGCCTCACAGATCCGGGACCTGGGGTGACCACCCCATTCCAATTGGACGAGATGCCACCTCGTCCCAACAACGACGGACAAAGGCCTTAACGGGCCTGGAAGTTGAGCGGAACCCGGGACGACGACGGGTGGAACGGTTAGCGGGCCTTAGGGCAGTTAGTCTTCGTTCTGCCAGACCTTGCTTGACATTGAAAGAGAGAAATGGTAGACTAACCTGCGACATTTGTCCAATAAGAAGTGCCCACCACCTTTTGGGAAGATTTACTGGCCATTTATAGAAGAAGGCCTGTGTATATAATATGAAAAAGCTGCTCTCAAATTTCCCCCCAACCTTTTTAAAGAAAACTTGTGCCACATCTAGGCTTACTAGATGTAAAGAGGTTGCCGATGTATGATAAAGTAGAGATAGAAAATCACATGTCTTGTATTGTCCATTTGTTAGGGGGAAAAAAAAAATCTTAGGAATGTCTTCTGGAATTGACTTTGAAATGGAATTTAGACTGCCTCTGGAAGCGACAGCGGGAGAGAGACACAACCACGCTTTCTGTGGGTTGGAGGCCAAGAAGCAGAAGGCTAAGAAGAGGAAGAGAAGGTTGTATGCCAGACTGGTCATATTTAGAAGATATTTTCATATTATAACCATTATTTTGTGTGTGCAATTTATTCTTCACTACTGTATATATAATTGGCAATGCTAAGTACTTTTTGAAATATCTCCTCTTCCTATATGTTCTGAAGTGCCTGACATATGGTAAAAGTAGAGGTAGTAGAACACATTTTGTAGTTATCTTTTTGTTAAAATTCATATGAAATAGTACGGAGTTTTTTGGAATGGCCAAACCACCTCTCTAAATAGTACACATTTTGTACACTGGTTTGGGGGAGGAGGAAGAAGGAAGTGCAAAGGGCTCTATGCCAGTATGTTTATAATGAGACAAGATTAACCATTGTCCCTATGTTTGTGCATTTGGTTTTACTTTGCTATGTATATAGTGTATATAATGGACGCACATGTCCTAATTTGCATCTAGTCTTCTAGATGTTAAGAGGTTGCCAGTGTATGACAAAAACATAGTAAACTAATACATCTTGTACATTTTGTGTTAAAATTCCTAAGAAAGATTGTCTTCTGAAATTTTGAGCAGTATAGCCCCCAGGGTTGGTGGAGGAAGGATAAAAGGGAAGGGTTCTAGAGTAGAATGTGCATATTTAGAAGACACTTTCTGATTAACTGTTGTTAGATGTATGCAGTTTATTCAAGACTGTTCTGTATATAGTGGATGAACTAAGTCATTATTTGAAACATCTAGTCTGTCTAGATGTTTAGAAGTGCCCAATGTATGTTAAAAGTAGTAGTAGTAAAATATTACTTTGTAAATACTGTTTTGCTCAAATTCATAGGAAATAGTGTCTTTTGGAAAATGGGATTGTTAAACCATCTCTCAGCAGCATACAACTGTCTATATACTCGTTCAGTGGTTTGGAGGAAGTGGGAGGGAAGCAATAGCAAAATGTAATTTGTTAGTGTGTTCAGACAAAACTTTTTCTGTATGTCCTGTGCATTTCATTTGGCTGTGTATATAATGGACAAATGAGTCCTAATTTTGCAGCATCTAGTCTGTAGACTTTAAAGAGGTTGCCAGTAGTTATTAAAATTAGTATGTTTTGTATACTTTATGTTGAAATTTATTGGAAAGCTTGTCTTCTGTAAATGACTTTTGGGTATGAATTTGTTCAACCACCTCAAACCATTACACTTGCCTGTACTTGTCTACTGAACTGGTGGTGGAGAAAAGGAAGTCAGGAGGGTATGGTTCGAGGACAAGATGGTCACATTTAGGCGACACCTCAGATTATAACCATTGTTATGTGTGTACAGTTTTATTGAACAGTACTATATATGCAGTGAACAAGTAAATTTTTATTTGAAATAGCTAGTCTTTTTAAATGTTTAGAAGTACTTGATGTGTTTAAAAACAGAGGTAGTAGGATAGCACTGTAAATAGCTCTTAAAAATTGATGAGAAATACTGTCTTTGGGAATGGAATTGTTAAACCACCTCTGAACATTGTACTTGTTCATTGGTTTGAGTGAGGTGGGAGGGAAGAAATTGAAAAAGGTGTTTTGCTAGTGTGTACTAGAACATTTCTTATCATCCATTGCCATGTATGTTATGTGTATTCATTTAACTTTGCTGTACTGTATATATTGTGTATATACTGGACAAATGAGTCCTAATTTTATAATATCTAGTCTCTAGATATTAAAGAGGTTGCCAATGTATGACAAAAGTAGAGTTAGTAAACTAACACATTTTGTACACTTTGTGTTAAAATTCCTAGAAAGGCTGTCTTCTGAAAATGACTTTTGGAAATGAAATTAGAAAACCCCATCTAAGTGACACAGGTGCTTGTAGCTCATCCACTGGGTTTGCGGTGGAGAAAAGGAATCAGGAGAAATGACGGGCTCTAGCCCCAAAATGTTTCTATTTAGAAGACACTTTCAGATTTAACAGTTGTTACGTGTGTGTAGTTTATTGAACACTACTGTGTATATAGTGGACAAATTTAAGTCCGTATTTGAAACATCTAGTCTTTCTAGATGTTTAGAAGTGCACAAAGTATGTTAAAAGTAGAGGTAGTAAAATAACACATTTTGTAGATATTGTTTTGTTAAAAGTCATATGAAATATTTTTTGGAGATGGAATGATCAAACCACCTTCAGAGCAGTACATATTCTGTTTGTGCTGTTTCAGGAAGGAGGGAGAAGGAAGTGCCAAGGGCTCTTTGCCAGTAAGTCTGTAGTTGGGCAAGATAAACCATTATCCTATATATTCTGTGTATTTTGTTTTACTTCACTGTGTATATAGTGTATATAGTGGACAAACGAGTACTCATTTTTTATCTAGTCTTTCTAGACCAGTGTATGACAGTAGAGTTAGTAAACTAACACATTTTGTACATTTTGTGTTAAAATTTATAGGGAAGACTTGTTTTGAAAATGACAGAATTTTACTTGTGAAAGCAAAATCATTTAAAAAAAAATGAAAAAACAAAAACCCTCTAAGCATTGCACATGCAACCACTGGGTTGATAGAGATGAGAACAGGAAGGATTCTAGGCCAGAGTATTCCTATTTAGAAGACATTTTCAGATTATATCCTTTGTTACATGTGTATGGTTTATTCAGAGCTACTGTGTGTATCGTGGACAAGTTTAAGTCCTTATTTGAAACATCTAGTTTTTCTAGATGCTTACAAGGATACAATATATGTTAAAAGTACAGAGTGTAAAATAACATTTTAAATATTTTTTCTGTTAATACAGAAGAATGGCTGTATTTGGGGAATGGCACTGTTGAACTGGATATCTTGGAGCAGTGTGCTGAGGGGGTGGGGGTGGGGTAGGGAACGAAGTGCAGAGGGAAGGGTTCTTTGCCTGCGAGTTAGACAAGTTCAGATTGTTTGACCATTGTTCTGTATAGGCATTTTAGTTATTGCTGTGTATTAAAGGACAAGTCCTAATGTCCAAAGTATACTAAAAATAGAAGTAGAAAGATAATCCCTATAGAAATGTCCTTGTGTTAGTTTAAAGGAAGGCCTGTCTTCTGGGAGTGACTTTGCTAATCCACCTCTTGGAGCCAGATGCATTTCTGTACTTAGTCATTGAAATAGTGGAAGAGGAAGAAGAGGCAGGGCTCTTTGCTAGTATCTCTAGATCTAGAAGACAGTTTTAGATTATAACTATAGTTCTATGTGAATTTTTTTTTGTAAAATACCTGTGTTTATTGCAGATAAGATTCATTATTTCACAATATCTAAGCTTTTTAGATTTCTTGAGGTGACAATGTATGATAAAAAGTAGAGTAGTGAATTAACGAATTTATAAATATCTTTTTGTTGATAGAAAAGAAGCATCTTTGACATGGAATTGTTAAACGACCTCTGAGCAGTTGGTATCAGAACTTATTAGGTTGGCTGCAGAGGGGCGGAAGAACGTGCAGGGGGGAGGGATGTATGCAACTGTGTTCATATTTCCATTTTGATGTAACCATTGTACTTGGGCATCTCTTGGCTATACCATAGGACATTGCTAAAAATAATTCAGTGGAAACATACCTTATTTCAATATAGATCTGAACATGAATTCTCTTAGATGAATTATACTTGTTGTATTCTTTATGTCTAATTTTAAATTGAGCATTAAGGGAATGCAGTATTTGTTAACTCTGCCATATCTATAGAAGCCTGTTGCATTTTTGTCTTTTATGAAATTGTCCCAAAGAAAGGCAGGAATACATTTTCCCCCCTTGATTGAGTTGGTGTCATGTATTTTTGGTTATATCCCAGTACTCACAGCTTTGGGACTTTGAATTGGTAAATATTCATGAAAAAGCATGAAACACATAAAAATGTATGCTCAGTTGTATGTATACACATAAAGCACCTAGAAGGATATGTCAACCCGTAAACTGCTTGTGATTCTGGATGACTTTTGTGTTTGCTTCTTGTGCTTTTCAGTTTTCTATATTGCACAATTAAAAGTTTGAAAAAAAAATAAATGTTATTTTTAAAACTTTAAAAAAAAAAACAAAAAAAAAACACAGTCAGTTTCAACCTTTACTATTTGGCCTGATTTGCGCTAGTCTTAACCAGATCTGCTTCATTCATATCTCTAATTGAAGTCTGGGGTCTTTTTCAGCTTGTTTTTTTTTTTTTTTAACATTGCTGTATGCACTAATACTGACATTCATATCTGCCAAGCTCTAGCTCTGAGTTTCAGGTGTCACACAGATACTTAATGTTCCAGAGACCAATCAGTTTATACACAAAGGGATCAGCATCTCAGAGTTTGGAGATAGTGTTACAATTCAGGAACAGATTTGACTGCTGTAAGAGCTTACAATCTAGAGACCATTACAATAATCATTCCCCTGTTAGGCTGTGCTCTAAGATTCAATTCTGAGTTTACACATTTTAGATAGTCCATATTGGTGAGGCATTATAGTGTTTGCATTTGTTTCTGGCGTACTTCACGCAACATGCTGTCTACAGGATCCATTCACCTCCTTGTGCGTCTCACAGCTTCACTCCTTCTCGTAGTTGCTCAATATTCCATTGTATGCACACACCACAGTTCACCCTTCTGTTCCTCAGTTGATGTACCCTTAGTCCACCTCCACCCATCACAAATCGTGAATACTGCCTCCATAAACACTAGTGTACAAATGTTCATTCTTGTCTCTGCTCTCAGATCTTCCAAGTACATACCCTATAATGAGGTTGCAGGACCTCATGGCCCCCACATACTTAGCTTCTTGTGGAACCACCACACTGACCTCCAGAAAGGCTACACCATTCTGCCTCCTCATCAACAGTAAATAGGTACGTCCCTCTCTCCATGTTTTCTCCAGCACTTTTACCCCTATTTATATTTTTTTCCTACAATTTTATAGAGATATATTCACATATCATACAATTATCCACAGTGTACAGTCAGTCATTCACGGTATCATCATAAAGTTGTACATTTATTAACACAATCAGCACTTGAACATATTGATTACTACAAAAAAAAACAGTTTTTTTTTTTAGTGAACAATAAAGATGATAAAGAGAAAAATAACATGTCATACAATACAGTATAATACTTAGGACAGAAAACACCACCACTACCAAGAATCTCATATCCCTCCCCTATATCCCCCTCTCATACACACTTAGCTTTTGTATATTGCCTTTGTTACATTTAATGGAAGCATATTACAATGTTGCTGTTGACTAGAGACTCCAGTTTGCTTTGATTATGTTTTTTTTCCCAAATACCATTCATTTTTCAATATTCTGCATGGTTGACATTTATTTGTTCTCCCACACGTGAGGACATTTTTATATTTGTACATTTAGTAACAAGTCATTGGCCACTCCAGTTTTTGCCAAGTTATACAGTCCCAGTCTTTTTCATCTATCTTTACCTCTGGTGTCATACATTTCCCTATTCCACCTTTTTCAGCTTTACTCACAGACATCTTTGTTCAGTGTACCTACAATATTGTGCTACCATCACACAGTATTATGCTATCTATTTCTGGATTCAGCTTTGCTTTTGACAAAGAACACGAACAGATGTCTTAACTTTGCTGTCCTCTTATGTCTTCAGCTGTAAAATGGTGAATGGTGATCCTATCTTCCTCGTGAAGTAGTTCTGAACGTTAAAGACAATATTAAGTAGGCATGGTATCATGCTCAGGAAAAGTGCTTGGTAAATGGTGGCCACTATTATTTTTGTTATTTATGTCATGCATAGAATTACTTCCTAGGTAATGCATTGTGGCTGGTAGGGGATCTGCAGCATGTAGATGTACCATGCTATTCATAGACATGTTCCTGAAAAAACAACATAAATCCATTTAATATGAACTTAGTATAGTAATCTCAAATGTATTAGGGGTATACTCAAGGGTGAACAAAATCCCAATATAAATTTTTCAGTTAATCAAAGACTCGATTATAAGTCAACCAGTCACTCTCTGACCTTAATATGAGGTAGTTAGGGCATTACCACAAATGAAGAGGCATTAACCCCTGTGAAGAAAGTAGAATATGAGGATTTTGCAAAAAGTCATGTAGTGATAAAGGCATATGTATGAGAAAATATTGTAATTGTTCATCTGAATAGATTGTAGAGAAGGAAAAATATTTTGAACCCTTGTAGGAGCAGGAGGAGCATCGTATTATTTTTTTTTCCATCTAAAGTAATACTGATAATGATCATGGCCTATTCTTTACTCAGATTTTTACCAGTGATAATGGAAACATTTTTGTTTTGCCAAATAGTTGAATTTTTTTAATACTTGGAATTATGGGGGTATTTGTTTTTGTTTTTGCTAAGTGGTACAGAAATAAGCATATAATCCCCTTTTGCTAGCAACTTTTATTATCTTAAATTGTAAATAATACAGTATTTCTAAGTGAATGAAACTTTTGAAGACTGTTTGGACTTATCATTTGTTGTATGATTTGTTGTAGAAAAGCAAAGTTATTAAAATAGAGACTTTCAAAGATATTAAATTTCAAGGAACCTAATAATCCATCAGAATTCTCAGTCTGTTTTCTGTGTTTGATTTCTGACTCCATTCATAGTGTATGGCTGTGCAAAAAGAATTAGAGGTGCAGTATTTAGAATTTTATGGATAAGAGAGAAAATTGTTCCTTGTTACTGATGGTTGGTGAAGTTTAGAATATATGATAATGGGAATGAACAACTGTCTTATCAAGTTGATCATCATAATCTCTGCCTTAGATATTTGTAATTCTTTCCTTTAGGAATGGTAACTAGCAACTTCTCATATTAATGGGTTTCTTTTCTCTTCTGGATGAATACGTGAATAAATCGTAAATTTATATTCCATTTTCTAAAAGTCACTTCTCATAGGCGTGAATTAAGTTGGCCCCTCACAAAATAGCATGGGATGTGTGAAGGAAGTATGCTTAAATATTTTTGAAAGAGAGATGCATGTTCCCACAGCTAAACTACATGCTTTGTGTTCTTAATCCCATACTTTTAAAACATTTGTTTTTTAAATGGTAAAATGAGCTTTTAAAATACACTTTAAAGTATATTAACCCATACTAACACTTTTTTCATACAGAATTATTACACTGTGCACAGAAGAGACATCACCACTCACAAACCACTTGAAGTTGAGGGAATCCATCAAAATACAAGAGGCTTTAGAAGACCTTTTAAGGTAGAGTGTTATTTTCCGTTTAATTCTGGCTTTGGGTTTATGCTTTGGGCATAATGTTTTAAGTATTACTAAATTAAAAGCTGTTTTGTAATAGTCCTATAAATAGTAGCTATAAACTAGCATCTCTGAACATTTTTAGTTAATTATAATCAGTTTAATGGTAACTCCTTTCCTTGGGACTTGATTTTTAAATGCCTTTTTTTTAATCACTGGGACCCTTTTTTCAAATATTACATGGAACGCAAATACATAAAACAGGTGGAATGGTTCTAGGTGGGGAGGCAAGCAAAGGTCCCAGAGCCTCCCTTTGACTAACTCCTAAGATGTAATATGCACAAAGATGTAGAGCTTTCTCCAGGATTCATAGGTTGAAAAGTCCTGCCAAAAGATATGCAACCCTCAGAGGCCTTCTGAATCATCAGAGAAAGATTCTGTTCAAGTAGCTTTGTCATTGCATATTTTATTACATTCTATTTATACTGCTATGTCTGATATAAGTAATAGCTTTTAATCAACCAACATATTTAATTTATCCAGAATACCTCATCCCCCAAACATGGAATAAGAATTACAGTGCAAAGTACTGTATTTTTCTCTCCTTGTCCTCAAAAATGTAGGTGCTTTTTAAATTCATTTTGAGTGAATTACTTGCTTATGATATTTTTTATTCAACCTTGTTTCCCCCCTCTTCCCTTCCAAAGAAAAGAAAATAATTTGAGCTATTTTGTGAAGGCTGGGTAGAGTAGTTTGCTCATTAGGAGGAAGTTAATGTGAGCAGAAAGACGGTATAAACTATCACAGATCCATAGAGTAGGAGGGTAGTTGAGTGATCACTGAATACCTGGCTTCTAAAGAGTCAGATTTTCTAGATATTTAAAACTTTTTTTCCCCACTGGGAAGAACACAATTTGTAGGCCTTGCATAGATAACATTTTTAACCTGTGGTGTATATACCTAAAAACATTAGGTTTTCAAAAATAGCTATGGCCATACACTATATAAATGCATACCATCTTTTATTCTCTTGAATTATTAGGCATAAAATCAACTGAAAATTTATGTCTGCATAACTTAGAGACAATGTAGATGGGATTTCAGATCCAGTTGGTTCCTTCATGTGGCTGTTCTCATTGATCAGATATAATTGATGATAGTATTTTTTTAAGATTGTCATAAGATTTATTGCCTCTTACCCCCACCCCCCTTAAGGAAAGGTTCCTTGCCATTAATTGTTAGAAAAAAATTTTCAAAATATATGCAGTAATCTTTCCTCTTGACTAACCATTTAAATTGGTGTGATGTTATATGACTGTTTTAAAGTTTCACAATTCTTTATAGTAAAATAGTAGGAAAAAATAATCCTTCCTAAGAAAAGGAAATGTTTCATTAAAATTTACTTTACGTGAATTGGAGTAGTTCAAAGCCAAATAGTGATCACCTTGTTAGATATGTAAAAATTGGCAACATAAACCGAGTGTGTGTGTGTGGGGGGTAGTATGGGAGCTCTGTACTTTCTACGTGATTTTTCTCTAAACCTACAACTGTTCTAATAAGAAAAAAGGAAATATAAATCTGAAGATTAACTTTAATGTATCAAGTTTGTGCATATAGTCTTAACACAATCATGGTGTCTCATTATAATTCTGTTTTACTTGAAATTTTTGTAGTCTTAAGATAATTATAAAACAGGCCTGGCATAAATACTTCTTAATAAATGTATATGCTTCATTATGCATGACATATCCATTTCTAAAATAATTCTGAAAGGAGGAATCTACTTAATTTTTATAATTAGTCTACTATACCGTTTGTACATTTGTTTCCCTAACATTGCCCCTGATCTATTTCCTATTATAAGTACTCTGGGGATGAAATCTAAATAAAATAAACCAAAACCTAGATTTCCAAGGCATTAAAACTCATTCCTGTGACCAAATCTTTGAAAATTATTGTAGAACCCAGACATTGTATATGCTCTATTTAAATGTCTGAACATTAATCAGGCCATAACTTTAAAACCACAATTTAGTATAACATATATTATGACTTTCACTAAACAAGTAGCTTAGTAACTTAATGCTGTGTGCCTTGCAGCCATTTCTCCTTTTCACAACTTTGCAGCTGTCTTCTTTTTAAAAAGAAGCAGCAGCTCCAGCAAAAGCAACTCACCTGAGGGAGCCCTAATCTCTTCTTTCTGGCATTGCCTTAGTTGCTGGGTTAATCTGAATTTTATTATCAGAGGAGAAACAAGTAGTGTTTGAAGAAGTCTTTTATATAATGCAGCGATTGTGGTGTTTGTGGACAGTTTTATTGACTTCCCTAGATGCTAACTGATAGTGTGTTTAATCTTATGATAGAGTTTATTGAGGAATTATTGTTTAGCGCTTCATGTTGAGGGATTCACCTCTTCTTTGATATCATTGTAAGTGTATGCAGGTTTATTCAGACCTTAACTTTCTATAATTTTTTTTTGTAATTTTATTTTCTGTTTTAAGCCTTAATAGTTACAAATAGTAAACTCTTTCCCCAAGGCATTCTAAAAGGGACCACTATTAACTTCATCCCATTTGATTGGACCGTGCTCATCTAGTAGTTGAGATGTGACTGATGGGTATTGTTTTATTTCAAGTAATGAAAGAATTTGATTAAAAGACAAAGTCCTCTCCATACAACTTTGTAACCATTCATATATAACTAGGTTATATTTTCCTTTTTACTGTGAGCATTTGCTTGAGAGAATTGAGAACACATTAACATATAATACATTTTGCCCCTGATAAATACCAATCTTCTGAATAGAATTCTGATTTTATAAAAAAGAACACATATGGAAATAGATTTAGCATGGAGTGACTCCTGTTTTGAAGGGATGGAGTTTGCAACTTTTATTCCGACCCTTGTCCCTGCCCAATAAATAAACACTGGTTGAGTCCTTAACTAAAGAGAGTTTGAAGAAAAGGCTTCTTCCTTGTGCCATTAAAGCTAAATGCTGTTTTATGCTCTTCAAGCTTGGAGAGCCTTTTTCTTGGATATCTTCAGAGACCCTTGATGGAGATTCCTGTTGGCTGCCTGTCATGTGCTTAGACCGGGGTTTCCACTAAATTGTCAGCCCCTGAAAGGAAAGGGGTGGGTCTGTTTAGTCTTTGTACCTTGTACATAGTATTAGATATGAATTTAGTTACTAAGTTCGGAACTATTTTACAGTTAGATATGCCTGAGAGAGTATGTTGGGTCACCAAAGTCTTTCCTTCTCTATCATACTTTCTCCCAACTTCTTGGGATTAGAGGTCTCAATATTCAGTTTATGCTGAACTTGTCCTTGTTAAAAGTTTAATTTTGCCTAGGGTTTGATGTGTGAAGTTTCACATTTATTTTGTGTGGAAGAATTTGGGTGGCTGGGGAGAAATCCCTTTCATAGTCAAGAGCTTAATGCCGCCTCTCCCAATGAGCAAGTAGCCAAGGTTTTAAGGCTGAGTAGGGCAGACTTAGAGTCCATATATGAACCTTTGGGCCACTGCTCCCTTTTAGATTATTCTAGGAGGATGCTTGGAAAGCAGGTGGGCATGAAGGAGTGTGTGATATGCGGAGAGTAGGGGGCATGTTTGGAGAATGTTGGAGAAGTTTGGTTCATGATTGACAAAACTGAAGAATCTCCTTCCTTCTCTCACCCCCAGCAGTCAGTTAACAAAGGACCATTCCTTTTATCTACCACATGAGAAACACAAATTTTTATTATGCTCTGATATCTATTGCAATACTGGACAGAATACAGGCCAGGAAATAGCCTTTACAAGTATAACTCCTATCTTGAAAATATTTGCTACAGTGGGATTTTTATGATAAAGAAAGATTGATTTTAAGGTACTGAGTAAAGTTAAGAGAGTTTTTGATTCTTGAATAGCTGTTGATACTTTATGTCTTTCCCCTACTACTTTGGGGCTTGATATATTTGACTATGAATCAGAAGAATAATTTTAGCTCATTAAAGATTTTGAAGGTTGTATTTCTCCTAGCATGATAAATATCAAAAATTGACTTCAATTTTTTAACTTCCCAGTTTTTAAAATTGGGTTTATGTAAAACAAAGATTTTTTTAAAGAAAATTATTAGTATATAAAATAAGCTGGGAAGCCAGTTTAAGGGAAACTTGATTACCACTATAACTCCTTCCCTTTTAATATCTAAAGTGCCTAGAATCGAAGCAGCTTTTAAGTATCAAATATTTTCCCATCTGTTACACCAATAAAGTAAATTTGGAAGCTGTAGTTTTAACATTTATTTTTTCCTTTACAGACCAACTTTAGCAGTGGCAGATTGCAGCCCCATTACAAATCAGGCCTAGTACAGAAGAGCTTGTACATTCAGGCTAAATATCAGCATTTACGGTTCGCTGGTCCAAGGGGATTTATCACTAATAAATTCAGAGAAAGATTACTGAGGGAAAAAAAGGTTAGTTGGATTACAATCATTTAAAAATGTTGTGACTTTTGAACTCCTAAATTATCTATGTTAATTAAGATAAATTGGATTTTTCATTTGATTTTGATTTAAACCTAGATTTTAAAAATGTTCTTATATTGCATGACAGTTGAATAAAAGTTTAAAGAGATAATGATAATCAAGTTGCGAGACTGTTTAACGTTAAAATGCTTTTAGCTATTATACCTCAAATACTTTGAATATGCCAACTGTTTGAACTTTTTACTTTAGAATTTCTGTTATATGGTCAATCTTTAAAATGACAATACGGGTAGACTTTTAATATTTTAGCCTTATACAGTGTGAATTATCTAGTTACCAAGAAGTATTGAACTGACTGTATTAAATTGCAAAATACAGTAACTCTTAATGTTAATAACAGCAAGTTTCTTTACTTGGTAATTTTAATTGCATGCTATTTTAGTTGTAGATTGATTTTATTATTTAAATTAGCCATGCCAGAATTTCAAAATGCAGCACAAACAGGATATAAAATTAACTTGTATATGATAATTATATTTTAAATGAGAATCATAACATCAGTTAAGTGAAGGATGTTTGTCAGTTTTTTGACTCAGTTATGTTCATAATTTTGAGCTGATTATTTTCTTCTGAGAAATATACATATCTCTAGTGTTGCTATTAAATAGCCCAATTGTGGTTTTATAAAATTTATAATCATCAATGTTCCTTAAATATTCATGCTTACAAAATCTTTACAGTGAGCTTTCTTAGTGATTATAATAAAACAACAGTTTTTGAAAGATTTGACTGGTAGAATGAAGCTGACAGCTGATAATTTTTTAAGTTTTAGAGTTAAATAGAATATCTTATGTAACCACCCCATTTCCTAATTTTAACTGAGTGCTTTAGAAGTTTCTAATTTCACTGTGTATGTCACTCTTGGTTTTATGAAAGCCATCTCTTTTTTAAAAATGTGAGTGTAATTGGAATCATTTTCCCCTCTCGTATACCTCCCTGCTGTCAGGCTGTACCGGGGCTTAGAGCGAAGTGCTGCTTCTCTTCCCTGCCTTGTGTGGCGAGTTTCTTTGCAGCAGATCTTTCAGACATTTGTTCCCAATCACAAGTGTCATCCTTGCTGTTCTCAGGGAAGCTAGTCATTGATTTCTGCCCTAGAGGGAAGGCAAAGGCTAACTTCCCTCAGATACAAGGTAGGGTTTCTGGTAGATGGTATTGGTTTCTGGTCAGTTAGCTCTTTGCTGGGTTTTGAGTTTTAGCTTCATTCAACTCCAATTTTACCTCTAACTTTTAGATGATTTCAGGCTTCTGAATGCTTATCTGACTGTTTGCTTAGGCTTACAGTTTCTCTATACTCGTTGAACTTGCTCCAGTATATCATTCTTTTCTTCAAACCACATTGTCCACTAGCCCCACTTAACAGTAAATAGAAATCAGATATCAGGCTTTTATCATAGGACCCAAGAAGTGTCCTGCTATAGGTCTCATATTTGGGGGTGGGGGTGGGGATAGGCTTTTTGTATCATCTGAAATATAGCAATTGTAGTTAAGTCTAATGCGGGTCACAGCCCACCGTCCTGTTGCCTTTCACTGCCGTCTGAATGCCTATGAATTTTTGAAAGATTGTTGTCTGCTACTTTTCCAGTGTCTACTCCTCTTTTTCCTTGGCTTACCCTTCTGGGTATTGTATAGTAGCTACTTTGACATGGGCTTTTCTAATCTGGCCACTGTCAGTGCCTGCAAGCAAGCCATAGCCAGGCTTTTTATAGGTTTGTGTTAGAACAAGACCTATCTTTGTGAGTACAGCATCAAATTAGGTACCCTGCTATTAGCACCCTACTTAACAGTTGGGCTCCACACTCTCCTAATCTTCTGAAAAAGGAATGAGGCATTGCAGCTTCTCTTTCTGCTAAGGTCTGACCTAAGCTGCCTCAAGTGAACTCGGTCTGTAAGCTGTCCCGGTAGGACTCTGCCACTCTGGAACCCCATTCTGTCAATAGAAATTGATGACTTAACCTATTACTCCATCTTACCTCTGCCTTCATGCCCTAAAGTAAAGAGGAGTCTTTGGTTTTTTCCATTGTTGCTTCTTGTATCATCTAAAATGTAGCCCTTAAATTAGGGGCACTGTTGTGTGTGTATACATACACACACTTTCATATTCTCTAAAAAGTTAGTGTACAGAACAGAACCATTGTGTCAGGGGTCTCTCAGACCACCCCCAGCTTCAGTTATTCACTAGGACTCAAAGGATTCAGTGTCTAGTTGTACACATGGCTATGATTTATTACAGCGAAAGGGTATATGACAAATCAGCAAGGGGAAAAGGTGCATGGGGTGAAGTCCAGGTGAGATCAGATAAAACTTGCAGAGTAGAGTCCTCTCCCGATGGAATCACACAGGAGGCATTCAGTTTCTCCAGCAAGCAGTTGAGGTAACATGTGAGAAATGTTGCCAACCAGGGAAACTTGTTAGAGACTCAGGGCCTAGGTTTTGTTGTTGTTATTGTTGTTTTATTGGGGGCTAGTCATGTGCCCCTGCCAGGCACATACCCAATTTCCAGACTCCTGGAAGGAAAGCAGGTGTTCAGCATAAACCATATTGTTTGTATAAACAGTTTAGGCACAGTGAGCCACGCTTATCTGCCACCTGAAATCGAAGTTCCCAGACACCAGCCAAGGGCCAACCTTGTAAGCAGGCCCTTCCAAGGATAGCAGTCAGGACAGCTATGTTAACTCTTTTCTGTATAACCATATTTCAAAGAGCTCAATTTCACAGATGGTAAATGTCCAAAGGGAGGAAGAAATCAATATGGTAGGAATGGTCAAGGGATGTCTGCTTAGTGCTTTGATTTATACTCTCATCACAAAGGAGGTAGGTTATAAGCTGAATCATCAAGAACAGCAGGACATGGAAAGGGCTCAAGTCAAAGATCCACATTTGACAGTAGGATATAGGATGGAGGTGGGAGGCGCAAATTATAAAGGACCTTGAAAGCTGGGTGGAATATTTAGTATTTGATGTGGTAGAAGTAAGACATCTTCTTAGAAGGAGGAGAAAGTGGTCTTTAGAACAATCCCTGGTTAGCAATGAGTAAGCAGAGTTCAAGGGAAGAGAGATGAGGTGCGGGAAGACCAAAAAAGGGCATTTGCAATGACCCAGGTTTCAGGTTATAAAAACCTAGACTAGAGTGGTGCTCATATAGCTAGTTCAGCATTCAGCTTAAAATAGGCTTTCAGGTAATTGGAAGGGAGGGTCAATTTGAGAGATTGTGTGAAAGAAGCTATGTCAAGGGCAAAGGTGATCCAGAATAATTGCATGTTTTATAAACAAGATAATTCAGTTGAAATTTTTAAAGAATTATAGTTAGACTTTCCTTTTAAAGTTGTTAATAGGTTATAGATATTTGAAAATAAATTTATGATTTTATATTGTATAATGAATAAAAATAGGATACAATGACGTCTACCTCTTAAAGGAATGATATTGACAAAAATATGTATGCATATATTGAACATATTGTTAATAAGGAGAATAAGAATTTTCTATCAGCACTGTTTTTGTTTGGAATTAAGTTTCCATACTAATACAAATGTCAAGAAATAAATCAACTTTTAAATTTCTTTCAGTTTTAATAATGTAAGATCCTAGTAAAAGGTAAGGATATATGTATTAATAAATTTTTATTTTTAATGTCTCTGGAAAACATGCCATTCTACCATTTTTGCTCTTTTATTAGTTGCATGGTCTTATGTCCAGTTTGTGATTGGCAATTTAATATTTTGGGTAGTATCACAGTATAGAATCCACGTTCATTACCCTTTAATCATAGTCTTATTGTTCTTGTGAATTCCTTTTCCTGTATTATTGAAGCCTTCTAGGGTGCATCTTTTTATGTTGTAGGTAATCATCCAAAAGCAAGGAAGCCTTTTTCCCCCCTCTAATGGTTTTCTCTGCTGTTATCAGTTGAGCTAGAAGAGTCCATTTAGTTTTAGAATTAAAGATGATAAAAAAAGATAAAATAATGGTTATCAAATTATAAAGCAATTGCTAGTTTGAAGTTGTGCATTTGTTAAGTTGGGCTCTGTACTTGAGAGACTAAGATTTAAGAGTCTCTTGCTTTTATGCCTGGGATACTCCCAATGAAATCCACTCAAGTAGCAGAATGCTGTTTTCATCAATTTACTAATACCAGTGTATCTAGTACCATATGTTTTCTTTGTCCTACTGACTTGTCATTTGATACCTGCTTTGATGTGTTTTCTTGTTACTCTGTATCTTTGGGGTTTCACATACTTTTGTAGGGATCTTGGGTACAAGTTGTATCATATAAATTAAAATATTTTGAAAATTACAGTGTGAACAAAACTCTGGCTCAGATGTTGTAATTGACTCTTCTTTTGAAGTCTGTATTTCTTTTGTTTTCTCTCAATAGGAATTTACAAACAGTGCCACAGATATCTAATCTGGAATTGTTACGAATGGAAATGAACACTACAGGAGGATATTTTGGAACATCTCTTTTTATCAGAAGTTAAAATTGGCACTAATACTGTAACTTTCTTGATAAAATAACTTTATTTTTCAGTAGTGGAATGCTGCAACTTTTTTACACCTAACAATTGCTTTTAAATTAAAATATTCAATTAAAAAATTGTATTAAATACAGGGTGGGTTTTTTTTTGTTTTCTTTTTTGTTTTTTTTTTTTTGCAGAAAGTCTCAAAAGAATCTCTTGAAGGGCATTATTTGTTGATGCTTTTTTCCTCTGAGCATGGTTTCATAGAGAGAACTTACTGAGTTTTGTCCAGATATTTATATGTCGAAAGCTTTGCTTATGTAATAAAAACAAAAACAAAAGTGTCCGAATTGCAGTGTCTGTACATGAAAGAATTTTCAATAGCGGCCTTACAGTTAGCAGATTCTATACTGGATTTTTCTTTTTCTGAGGATATTTTGGCTTATAACTTGAAGTATGCTTAAGTTTCTTTTGATGAAGGTCTATATAATTCATACATTTCATATTACAATGTAAGAAGGCTAGAGAAAAGGTGCTTCATATTTTCCATGAGGTAGTTCTGAGTGCACTGAATTTTCAGTAATAGGTCCATTCAGCTTTTTCCACAACTTTTGCTCTTTTCAAATTTCAGAATGCTACTGTGGAAAATATACAAAGATTTTGTAACCCATATTCCATCTTGTTTTTCCCTCAGGGTAAGCTTGTTCAATATCATATTTTTTAAATCTTTTTAAAAACCTGACAGACAAAAATCTCATATTTGAAAATTGTACTTTACAATGACAGCATTACACACTTTGCAAGCACATCTTATAATGTGTTTATTTTCAGTTCAGTTGATATCTATTGAGTACCTACTATGTGTAAGATAAAATTTATGGGATTTTAAATGAAATTTTAGGCCCTAATACCTTAATTCTTTAGGTTTTAGTGGTTCTGTTTAGCAGTACATACACATTCCTGATTAAGATTTTGTGAAATATTTATTTGTAATTAAACAAAATATTGCTGCTGTTTCTGCTTGAAGAAGTGCTTGCCCATTTGTGAGAACATTATTTTAATTTTGTATTGAGACTTACAGCCTTGTTTAAAACACTGTTTTACCCTTACAAAGACAGAGCTTTCTAAATCGAAATTGAAGGTAGGTAAGAACTTGGTTTTTCATGACTGATTATGAAAACTCTTATTGTAGACATTTAATTTTTTATATATTTTTAAATGGTGGGACAGCCATTTCCTTAAATGAGTCAGCAATAAGGGGGGTTGGTGAGAGCACTTGACTCATTGCTAATCAGGTAATAAATTTAGGTATATTGCCTGTCTTATGCTGTGTATCATCTCTATAGTCAGGTTTTCTAAACATATTTAACATTCTGCTTATGGTAAGAAAGAAATGCATGCTCATAGTAGTATGGCAGGTTCATATTGTGTTAATTATAAAAATCTGTGTTAAATTTTTAAACACTTTATTTTGTTTATTCCCATATTCTGGGGGACCGTTACTAGTCTTGAATATTTTGTCATTTGTTTAACAAATATTTATTGTACACATACTGTGTTGAGATTACAGCAGTGAACAAGTACAAGACACATGACCCTGCCTTTATGGTATGAGCAGGGAAAATAGACGTTAAACCTAGAAATGTAACTCCATGAACAGCACTGATTCTATTCAACTGATTTCCTCTTTAGGCATATTTGGGTAGAATTTTGGCACTGTCCCAAAATGCATAGCATATAATTTGCAAAAATACCTTTAGAACTTGGATGTATTGAGAAAACATTGAATGTGTAAGATCTAAAGCCTAAAAAGAAAGACTTGCTTTATAATTTAGAATGGAATATAAGGACAGGGACCGTTAAGTGTCTTCTTCACCATAGTATCCCTGGCATCCAGCATCATACTTAACACGTAGTAGGAACTCTTTAAATATTAGTTGAATGAATGAATGAATAGTAGTGAAGATAACATGCATACTAGGAACTAAATATCTAATTTTCATATGGAGTTTGAACAAAAGTTTAACCGTAATGTTTTTTATTAACTGGAAAGAACTTGAATTCTCTATTGCATAGACTTTAGAAGAGGTTTTTTTTTTTTTTTTTTGTCAGTCTCATATGTTATTGCTGCCTCCCCTGTGTGCTAGGCCCTGTATTGGCACTGGAAAGACAAGGATAATAAGACAGTTCCTGCCTTGAGGGATGTCATAAACTATTGTGGAAGAGATTCACAAAAACAGATAATTGCAATATAGAGTGTTAAGTACTAAAACAGACAGACATACAAAAGGTTGAGAGAAAAATTGGCATTCCTGGTTGAGCATCTTCTGGTCACGTTTCTGTCCTGGTTCCGTCAGTGGTTTTTACTGGTTTTAAAATTTGATGAGTTGGGGAAACCAGGTAAAGTGTACATTAGATCTCTCTGTATTATTTCTTGTAACTGCATGTGAATCTACAATTAGCTCAATAAAAATTTCAGTTAAAAAATCACCCATTATCTCATCACAGAGAAAACTATTATACTTTAGAGAATACATTTCCTTTTTTGAGAAAAACTATTAAATTTTCATTTTGTAACCAACTTTTTTCAGTTAATTAGCAAATTTCCTATAATAGTGTTTGTAGATGCCTAGTATGTACCACATCTTACCCAATAAATCCCACATTTTGGAATAGTTAAAAAAATTGATGAGAATACTTCCAGGCAGAAGCAGGAAAAGTAAAGCTGGATCAGAAACTCTTTCCTTCTCCATTACCTAGCAAACTCAATAACCACCAGCCACAAATTCACCATCAGCAACCAAACAAGGAAGTGGGGAGAAAATTCTAATGCAACAAGGTATATTGTGACGTTGAGCTGTCCCCCACCCCCTGTAAGCAGTACTGAGTAAAGGAACAGAGTTAAGAAAATCTTGATAATTGTCACTAATGGGCCCCAGTATGGACAAAGAGACACTGAGGATGACCAGACCATGTGGAGAAGTCGTCTTGGGAAGATAAAGACTTTGCTACTACTATCTCAGGACCTCAGCAGAAGGGGAAGGATTCACCAGGACTAGAAATTTCCCAGGGCTCAGAGAAGCCTGGGAAATCAAAAGTCTGCAGGAGTGAGATACACCTTTGGGTCCAGTGAGCCCTGATTCTGGACAATTAATGGGAACTCAGAATAGAGCGGATACCAGGTTCTCGAACAAGGTTCCAGTAAAAGGAAGGGTTATGAGTTCTGAGTCCATTAAAATGTAGAACTAAGATTTTAAAACTGGGGAATCATAGTTGTAGGATAGAATGTAAATGTTATAAATCTTGACAAATTAATGTACATTGATAGATTGGGACATGGGGGAGGGAAAGTGGGACAAAGAACTAACTACCACATCTTTCATGGCCAGGTGTCATGTCAATCCATAATGTCTAAGATTGTATTATATAATGGGGGGTGGGGGTGGGGATTAACGACCAACCTGAAGTTTGTCACTATCTTTTTTTCTCGACCTAGAGTAGTGGTTCTCAAAGTGTGTGGTCCCAACCGACAACATCAGCATCACCTGGGAACTTGTTAGAATTGAAAATTCTTGGGCCTCACCCCCCAGACCTGTTGAATCAGCTATGTGTTTTAACAAGTCCTCCAGGTGATTCTGATGCTCACTCAAGTTTGAGAATCACTAACTTAGAGCCCTTATGGTGAAGAAATGTTTATCTGAAGTTCAACAGCCCCTTCAGTTTCATTTCTAGTTTTTTGTTTTTTGTGGAGTTTTTTGTTTGTTTGTTTTTTGCATCTGGATAAAATTAATACTAAAGCTTTTAGAAATAAAAAGTATAATCCCACCATCAATACTGTCTGTAAATAGAAATAGGTCTGGAAACATGCCCATCCACTGTTAACACTAGTGATGTTACGTGGTGGGATTGTGGGTGACTTTGTGTGTGCATTTCTGTATCAGTTGAATATAATGAATGTATCAATTTTTTTTATAAAATAATCATTGTTTTTTTTAAAAGGTGTTAAGAATATTTCATCCTATACATTGTATATGTTACTAAAATCCATGTAAACAATGCTTTACCTTACCTCCATAAGCTGCCTGCTTCACCTTAGTCCAGAGGGTTTTTACCCCTTGCCATTCCTCCCCTCACATCATAAAAGTATGTGTTGTGTTGACTTTTTAATAAAAAATATTGATTTATATTATTTTAACATATTACATAACATTTTCTTTTTTAAACTTTTTCATTTTTTAAACTTTTTATTTTGAAATATATTGAAACTTACAGGACAGTTACAAAAATAATACGAACTCCATACAGAGAACTGCAACATGCCCCCTATTCCCCCAGCTACCCTGATCCACTGATTTATTTTTGCCAAATTTTCTGTATCATTCCATCTAATCATCTCTTTCTGTTTGTCGGTTTATTTATCAATCCATTTTCTGAACACTTGAGTATAGGTCATATACGTCATGTTCCTTGAACACTTAGAATTGCCATGAACATTTCCTAAAAACAAGGATATTCACTTAATGTAACCACCTTAAGTACGGTTATCAAGTTGAAGATATTTAACACTGATATAAACCTTACAGTCTGTATTCTGGTTTAGACTGTAAATAATAATGTCCCTTTGAGCCTTTTCTCCTCTCTTGCTGGATCCCATCCTGGATCATGTATTGCATTTAATTGTCATTGTCTCTTTAGTTCTTTCCTTTTTTTTTTTTAAATTGTGGGACTGTATATACAATATAAACTTTCCCATCTCAGCCACTCTCAAGCATACCATTCAATGGGGTTAATCATATTCACTATATTGTGATACCTTCAGCACCTTCCATTACTAAAACTTTCCTATCTCCCCATTATGCATCGACTCCCTGTCCCCCCTGCCCCAACCCACAGCCCTGGCAACCTGCACTCTAATTTCTGTCTCTATATGCTTGCATATTCTCCAATATTTTCTTGATAGTAACCATGGGGCTTAAATTTAACATCCTAAATCTATAACAATCTTGTTTGCTTTGATACCAACTTAACTTCAATAGTATACACACTTTATGTTCTTATACTCCCTGGCACCCCCACCTTTAGTTCTTATAACAAATTACATGTTTATATGTTATGAGTCCAAGACCACTAATTTATCATTATATTTTATGCATTTGCCTTTTAGATCCTGTTGGATGTAAAAAGTGGAGTCACAAACCAAAAATACAATTGTACCGGCGTTTATATTCACCATGTCATAATCCTCACTGGAGATCTTTATTTCTTCATGGAACTTTGATCTATTGTTTATTGTCTTTTCCTTTCAACTTGTAGAACTCTCTTCAGCATCTCTTGCAGGGCCAGTCTAGTGGCGACAAACTCCCTCAGCTTTTGTTGATACAGGATTGTCTTAATCTCTCCCTCATTTTTGAAAGATAGTTTGCCAGATACAGAATTCTTGGATGGTAATTTTTTGCTCTCAGCACTTTAAATATTAGTTATCCCATTGCCTCTTAACCTCCAAAGTTTCTGATGAAAAATCAGTACTTAATCTTGAGACTCCCTTGTACGTGACATGTTGCTTCTCTCTTGTGGCTTTCAGAATTCTGTATCTTTGGCATTGAAAAGTTTTATTATAATGTGTCATTGGGTCTATTTGAAGTTACCCTGTTTGGAGTTCGTTGAGCATCTTGGATGTGCATATTCATGTCTTTCATTAAATTTGAAGGGGGAGTTTTCAGCCATTATTTCCTTGAATATTCTCTCCGCCTCTTTCTTTATTCTCCTGGGACTCCCACAATGCATATATTGGTACGCTTGATGGTGTCCTGCAGGTTATTCACTTTTCTTCATTCTTTCTGCTCCTCAGACTGCAGTTGTCTTATGGTCAAGTTCACTGATTCTCTCTTCTGCTAGCTCTATTCCACTGTTAAACCCCTCTAGGGAATTTTAAATTTCTGTCAGTAGTCTTTGGCTCAGTTAGGTTCCTTTTCATAATTTCCATCTCTCTACTAATATTCTCTTTGTGTCATCTGTCATTTTCCTGATTTCTTTTAGTTCTTTGTCCATGTTTTCCTTTAGCTCTTTGAACAGTTCAGGACCATTTTTTGAAAGTCTTTTTCTGGAATGTCCCATGTCTGATCCTCCTCATTGATGGTTTCTAAGACTTTAATTTCTCCCTTGCCTGGAGCTTTGCTTCCTGTTTCTTTGTATGTTTGTTGAAACCTGGACATTTTGATATTTTAGTGTGTTATCACTGTAATTTAGACTGAGGTATCTGTTCCTTAAGCTTGTATCCAGCTAGTATGACAGAGCTTTCCTTGAATACGAGGAACTAACAAAAGAAAAAAAGAAGGAAATAAAGAAAACACTTTTCCCAGTCATTGCAGACTGACCTGTGTGAGGGCAATCCTTCAGAGCTTATCCATACAATGAATTTGGAGACTAGCTCCAAGCCAAAGCCTAGGGGCCCCCTTGATCCTTTCTGATTTTTTCAAAGGGTACAAATGTCCCCTCTTTCCCAGGACAGTTTCCATGCCATCCCAGGGCACTGCGCTGTTTGTCCTGCAGCCAGCAAGCCCTTGCCCCAGACAGCATGACTTGACCACTCTCCCGCAGTGTTCTGTGGGAGAGCTCTGTGAGCCGCCTTCTACGTGTGGGGCAAGTTCTGGGATGGTGAGTCCCTCAGGCCACCACCGGACGGGGTGGGCCAGAATACATGCTCCCAGTAGCCAGGGCGCCACAAGATCCTACCTCTTTTAAATAGCCTTTTTCTCTGTTACTGCAATCCTTTAACTGTTTTCTGGAGCTTTTAAAAGGATGTTCCTGCCAGTTCTTGCTGGTTGTTCAAAGCTTCTGTAGGGGTATGGAGCACTGAAGTCTCTCTCTCTACCATCTTAATCAGCTGAGCCTACTGCTATTCCTTTTAAAAAGAAAACCCTTTTTTTTCCTGATAATAAATGTTCATAGTATAGTATGTAAAACTAAAGAAAAATTCACCTATGACCCCACCAGTCATAAATATTTAGTGCAAACTATAACTTGTTTGGTATTTTTATTAGTATTTTTTCTGAGATTTTTTTTTTAATAGTTGAGATGATGTATTCTTTGCAGGTAGTCACATATATGTATAAAATGTATTTGAAATGTTTGTGACATTCATTTACCTATTATAGAGGGCAAGGGATAGGATCCCATTCCCAGAAAGTTGAAAATGTCTATAAAATCCTGACTTAACATTAAAGTTTTTTTATTTTTGTTTTGCTGTCCATATAAGTGTTTAAGATATTAAAAACTAGGTTAAACTTTATAGGTAATTTTCTAATGTCAAGTCTCACCTCAAATTCTTATACCTTCTAATGGAAATTAAAATGACATTTAGCAGAGAAGTAATTGACTTTAATATTAGGAAGTTCTTGCTTATGACAATTTCTGCAAGGGATCTCATGGCACACAGTGCTGCTATCTTAATGGTCTCTGGATAACTGTGGTGCCAAGTAAAAATGTAACACTAACTTCCTACTACAGTCTATGGGAAGCTGCAGCCTCCACTGGTGGTTCCTTGGATCAGTGATTTTTTTCTTCTGTATTTGCTTGGGGCCCTGGAGTTTGATGTGCTGATCCTTAGTCTGTAATTTTAATAATTGCTCCCCTTTTTTTTCAAACTCTGTATCTCACTTTTTGGGCAGTGGTCTGTGATCCATTTACAGCTTTTCATTTTTTCCCTATAATTTTTCCTTGCTTCACAATTAAGCATACACTTTAGTCCAACAAGCGTTCAATTGAAGCTAAAGGTCCATTGCTTTTAGCATTCATAGGGATTTCCAGATACACCTGAATTGTATAGGCACTATGATCAGCACTTTCATTTTTATGTTTTCTGCTCATTTTTATAAAATAATACTGAAGCAGAATCCAATGATTATTGCATACTTCAGTAAAAATAATGATGGTGAAGATGCAGAAATTTCTGTTGATGTCACCATGCAAAAAAGAAAATGTTCATTCCTCATGTATTGCACAAAGTTGCAAATTGTACACAGGAAAAGTAATTGGTTTCAATGTGTGGTCTCACAAAAGTTAAATGACAAAGCCAATGACAGCTTTTTATTTCACTTTAAAAATATTTTAGCACTAACCCTTCTACTATTAGAAATGTTATTAACATAACAAATGCATAATATTCTTCTGTTCACATGTACCCTTCCCATACTGTTGGAAACCTATGTGTTGGAACATTCCCTTGTCTGACCCATCAATTTCCCGAACCTGAGGTGTGACAAACCCACGCCCTCATTTCATCAGGCTCTTCCCCTGGAAGTTCATCTGGCTTCCTTGGAGGAGACTGCTTCCTTCACGGTCTGCTCAAATGGGGGCTTTTGTTCCCCCTCTCCCCTCAGGGCTAGGAGGTGGGTGGTGGGTGGCCTCTTTGATCCCCAGTTCTGTTTCCAGCCAAAATCCCTGCTCCTTCGAAGCACCAACCAATCAGCCATAGCATCCTTTGCCATTACTCTTTGTTATTGACCACCTTCACTTCCTCATTCAGGGAAGACTCGCACCTCAGTCTCGCTCTTCCTCTTCCACCCTGACCTTTCAGTTCCTTGACTTCGTCTCCGACAACCTCGACTTCCTTTCCACCTCACCTAGCCACTCTCAGTGTCATACTCTGGGCCTTGCCAATGTCAGAAACCAGACCACTTCTGAAAATCAACTGCAGATATCTATCTCTGATCCCCATTTCCTGTTTTTCCAGCTCATTTGCTCAAATACCTCCAGTGCCACTCTTTGACCTCATCAAAGCAGTGAATCCATTGACCTCACCATTTCCTTGACTATCCATCTTCCCCTCCTGTTCTCACTTCCCTCCAGTCCAGTCTAGATTTTGTAATCCATTATTTTAATGGCTCCCTCAAAAATACTGTCAACTCCCTTGCCCCCCCTCTCCAATCACCGTATTTGCTTGGCACAACTCCTACCCTGGATGAACTCTGTGTCTGCTAGAGAAAGATCACATAACACAATCAAGAGTCTTCATGATTCAACTTTAAATTCAGGATCTCAGACCTCAAATGAGTACCCAATATTGCCCAGCGATCCCCTCTCTTTAGTAAGGCTCAATTCTAAAATTCCTACACAAATATTTTCTGTTCTTTGTCCTCAAATCTCTCATGCTCCCATTTCACCCTCACTCCTCAACCTGGTCTCACACTTCATGGAGAAATTAGAAACCATTGGGGACAAACCCCTTTATCCTCCCATCAACAAACCTACCATAACTGACGTCCATCCTTTCTTTGGTCTTTTATCAAGAAAGTAAGGGTCCTTCCTGTAAAAGATCATTTTCTCCATATGTGCTTTGGATCCCATTACTTCTGCCTCTTCAAGGACTTTGCTCCTTGGGATTATCTCCCTCCCCCCTTCATCTTTTATCTCTCCATTTCTACTAGCTTCCTTCTATCATAATACAAACATCATCTCTCATTTAAACACACACCCTGCCTTGATCTTTCAACTAGTGCTCCATATCCCTGGCAAGTGACCCTTCTACAAAAATTGCTCTCAGTGAAGCTCACCAGCATTAACCCTGGATGAGCCACAAAATATTTGGTGTAATAGTCACCTCCAGCAGCGGCAAATAAGTTACAATTTTGAAACCCTTACATGTCTGTTTCACCTTCATATTCTTCACTTCTCAAGAACAGACATCTTATAATTTTCCCTTACACTGTTAGGCTTGGAGGATTCCGACCACAGAGTAGTACTCTGTAAATGTTTTAGACATTTGTGATGGTTAGGTTCATGTGTCAACTTGGCCAGGTGATGGTGTGCAAGTGTCTGGGCAAGCAAGCACTGTCCTAACCCTTACTGCAAGGACATTTGTGGCTGGTTAATAAACCAGAAGGCAGGTTTAATAAATCATCAATCAATTGGCTGCAGCTGTGACTGATTACACCAACGAAGGGCGTGTCTTCCACAATGAGAGAATTCAATCAGCTGAATTTAATCCTATCAGTTGAAGACTTTTAAGCAAGACAGATAGAGGACCTTCACTTCTTCTTCGGCTAGCCAGTGAAGTGTTTCCTGAGGAGTTCATCGAAGTTGCCAGTTTGCTGCCTGAGGACTTCATCGAACACCTTCATCGGAGTTGCCAGTTTGCTGCCTGCCCTATGGAATTTGGACTCATGCATCCCCACAGTTGCGTGAGACACTTTTATATAACTTTATAGATATCTCTTGTTGATTCTGTTTCTCTAGAGAACCCTAACTAATACAACATTAAAAAGAACAATAGAATATAGAGAAATTTGTGTTTTCTTAGTAGATCGGTATTGAAAATGGAAACCAATCCTTTGTTGTTCTCTAGAAAACAAAGTGTGATGGTGTGGTTCAATTATTTCTCAGCTCCATTGAAGTTAGAAACAGATGACATTATCATATATTTCAACCACATATGTATATTTCTGACTATTTAGAAATAATTTCAAATGTACAGAAAATTTGCAAGAATAGTACAAGGAACAGCCATATACCCTTTACCCAGATCCACCTATTAACATTTTCCATTTGTTTTTATCATGTGTTCTTTCTCTTTCCTTTTCCTCCTTCCCTCCCTCTTTCTCGCTCTCTCTTTCTCTTCTCCCTCCCACCTTCGTATGTAACCATAGTAGTTACTAATGTTAGAAAATTTAACATTGGTAAAATACTACTTTTTTGGCCCATATTCTAATTGTATTATTTTCCTATTGCTGCTGTAAGAAATTACGACAAATGTCATGTCTTAAAGCAACAGAAATGTATTCTTTTATAGTTCTGAAAGTCAGCAGTCCAAAATGGGTCTCAGTGGGCTAAAGGCCAGGTATCAGCAGGGTTGCATTCCTTTCTAGAAGGCTCTAGAGGAGAATCTGTTCCCTTGCCTTCTCCAGCTTCTAGAGGCCACCCACATTCCTTGGCTCATGGCCCCTTCCTCCATCTTCAAAGCCTGCACTGGCAGGTCGAGACTATCTCATGCCTTTCTTGAGTAGTCACCCCTCCTTCTGACTCTGACTCCTCCTCTGTCTCCTTCTTCCACTTTTAAGGACCCTTATAATTCTATTGGGCCCACCCAGATAATCCAGGATAATCTCCCTTTTTAAAGTTCAGCTGATTAACAACCTTAATTCCATCTGCAGAGTACTCCATTGTGTGAATGTGTACTATACTTATTAATTCTCATTTGCCATGGAACCTAACATATTCACTGGTCCCAGAGATGAGGACATGGGGATCCTTAGGGGGTGGGCTGTTATTCTGCCTACTGCACCATTTGATCAATTGACCCAATAATGACCTTTATAGCACTTTTTTCTCCAGTACTAATCCAGTCTAGGAGCACTCATTCCTTTTTTTTTGTCATGTTGCTTTATTTTTGAATCTGAAGCGGTCCCTCAGCTTTTTAATGTTCTTCATTTGGGGGTTTTCTAATGTTTCCTTCTGATTAGATTCAGGTGATAAATTCCCAGCCAGAATAGTATATAAGCGATGGTTTGGTTTTCGACGTCCATCTTCCTCTCATTTGTGATACTAATTTTGATCACCCAGTTCAAGGAATTATCCATTCTTTCCATTACTGTTTTTTTCCTCCCTTTTGCAATAAATAAATGATCTGTTAGGAGACGTTGAAAAAATACTCCTCCTCATCAAAACTGACTCATAGTTTATCTATTGATGATTCTTGCCCGAAGCAATCTTTACTATTATGGTTGCAAAATGCTTTTCCAACTCCAGTAATCCGTCCACATTTACTAGCTGGCATCAGTATTCCACTGTAAGCAAGAACCCTCCCTTTTCTCCAATTTATTTATTTGTCTATTTATTATTGTTAGGGATTCATTCCTACTTTTTCAGTGGTTTATGATTCGTTACCGTCCTTGATTATTTTGGTGCTCAATTATCCTAGCTTTGGCCATTGGGAGCCCCCTTGTCCTCTTGACATGCTTCCATCATATTTTTAGGACTTCTTTACTTTGTGGTATAAGAAGATGTTCCAGGCTTATCTTGTATATCCCCTGCCCCAGCATTGAAATCAGCCATTTCTCCAAGGAGTCTTGGGTCCTTTTAGTGGGGAATGGTGGTAGAGACCAAGATTTGGGCACTAGTTCCCATTGCTATGGTGGTGTCTTCTTCTAGGCCCTTTCAGCAGCCATAGCCAGGAGACACACACACATGCATATGCATACATACATAAGTGTTTTAGAAATTTTGAGGTCACGCCGATACCTCCAATCCATCTCCATAGGATTCTTCCTTGCCTTTCCCTATTTTATATGTGTATGTCCCTTCTTCCACAGTGAGAACCCTGGCTCCCAACATCAAATCATTTACTCATTTACTCCAGCCCCTAATATATCTAAAATAGTTTCAGAATTGCTTCACTCATACCACTATAGGAAACAAACCTACTAAAAATAGGTCAAGATTTGTTTGCAGTTCCCCACCCTGGCACCCCTAAAAGACCAAGGGTATACAGTCAAATATGGCATTTGTAAATTGAATTAATTCCCCCCACACACACCCTGTAATGTGGTGATGTTCATTTGAAATACAGTTGGGTTTTGTTTGCTTTCAGCTTTACCTTTTTTTCTTCCCATCTTTGTTGACTTGATTTTTTACAAATGTAGAACATTAACATACTTCCACAAATCAAAATTGTACAAAAAGATATACTTATTCTGATACGTGCCATAACATGGATGAACCTTGAAAACATGCTGAGTGAAAAAAATCAGACACAAAAGGACAAATATTGTGAGATTCCACTGATGTGGAATATCTGGAATAGCAAATTCATAGAGACAGAAAGTAGATTAGTGGTTTTCGAGGGCAGCAGGGACGGGGAATGGGGAGTTATTGCTTAACAGACACAGAGTTTCTGATTGGGGCTCTGGAAAAGTTTTGGTAATGGATGGTGGCAAAGGTAGCACAACATTGTGAGTGCAATTAATACCACTGAATTGTACACTTAAAATGGTTAATATGGGAAACTATGTGTTATATGTATGTTACCATAATAAAATTAAACACACAATTCACTCAGAGGGGACTTCAGCACAGTCCCCTCTCCCTTCTTGCAGGTGAGCAACTTTCTGGTTTCTCCTTCCTGTGTTTCTTTTGATAAAGACAAGCAGATACATGTTTGTTTTCTTATTTCCCATTTTTTTCTAGCATCCTCTATATCTTTTGCACTTTGTTTTTTTCCCCCATTTTAGGAATCCTGGAAATCATTACACATCAGATTGTGAGATTGTCCTCATACTTCTTTATAGCTACACAGTCCTCCGTTGTGTGGACATACCATAGCTTATTCAACCATGCTCTTACATTTGGACGTTTAGGTAGTTCCTGATATTTTGCAATTACAAATAATGCTGCAATCAATGACCTTGTGCCTGTGCATTTCATATTGATGGAGGTGAACCTTGAGGGTAAATTCCAAGAAATGGGATTGCTGGGCTGAAGGGTAAACTCTATACAGAGTATTTTTAGATATTGCCAAATCTCCTCCATAGGAGTTGTACCAGTTTGCATTTTGCATTCCCCCTGGCAATGTTTGAGAGTGCCTGTTGTCCCACAGCCTTGACAACAGAGTGTGGTTTCAAACTTCTGAATTTCTGTCAATCTGATGGATGAAAAATGGTATCTCAGTGTAGTTTTAATTGGCACGTCAACCAGAGATATTTTAATTTAAAAATGTGAGAGAAAAGTCCTGGTCCCAGGTAGGACTGTCAACTATTGAAACACATTATTATAGACTCTCAACTTGCTATTCTCTAGAAAACTCTCTGGAGTTTTCATCCTATAAAAAATTTAGCACGGATCCCACCCAAATGGACTGGGATGACTTCTGAGCCCTTCTAACTACTTTTTCTGCAGTAAGGTCTCTTCCTGTTCCTGTTTTTAGCTGAAAGGCACTTCTAAAGCTTTCTCACCCCACCTAATGGTCAAGGAAGGAAATTGAGCTGCCTTTCTCATATGCAGCCTATGAACCGGATGGGATTTGGCGCCTTAGGACATAAGCAAGAATCTAGAGAACTAGATACGTCGACTCGTGGTAATGGCTTCAACATGCTCCTGTCTCTTGGATAGCTAAGCCACATTTTAGGGAGTGTTAATTAATAAGGGTGGTTGATATATTTTCTTTTCTTAGCTGTGCTAAATTGCACCATGAGTAATCGTAGGTGACAGCTGTTGCTGCAACTAGTCTCCAGGGCTTCAGATTCTCGTTTTAAAAATAAATTTATTTATTTATTATGGAAATAACTCTTGTTTTCCTGGTTATAAGAGTCACACCTGCTTGATGGAGGAGAAAAGAAACCCGAGAAAGTACAGGAATAAATACAGAAGAATAAAGAATATAGAAAAATAAAGAAGAAAATTTAAATTACCTGTATTCCCACCACTCTGTGATAACAACTGTTACCAAGTGGCTCTCAAACCTTGTGGGGTTTTTGCACATATATGTCCACTATGCATAAACACACTCACACATTTTATTTTTAGTCTCTCTCTTTCTCTCCACATGCACACACACACACACACACACACATACATGCACACACACTCATTTTTCTACACATTATACACACATTTTTTTTACAAAAATTGAATAGATGTTGTTACCGTTTTGTAACTTGATTTTGTCACTTAACATCCAGTGAACCTTTTTATATTCATCATAAAGCTCTATAGCATAATGTTTAATTGCTACAGAATAGTCTTTTTGTGACTGTACCTTAAACCTTTTTTATCACATGAACATTTAGTTTATCATTTTTTTAGCATCATAAACAATGTCATGAACATAGGTTTTTGTTCACATGACTAATGAGTCAATCAGAATTAATTCCTAGAAGTAGAATTGTTGGGTCAAAAAGTGCAGTTTAAAAAAATATCTTTATTAAAGTTATACAGACACATTGCGGTAGGAAGAAAATTGCCACTGTCTCCCTCCACCCCCAGGATGTTCACATTCTGATACCTGGAACGTGTGAATATGTTCGGTTAGCTGGCAAAAGGAACTTTGTGATGTGATTAAATTAAGACTCTTGAATTGAGATGATCCTGGCTTATCCAGGTGGGCCCAATGTAATCACAAGGGGCCTCATCAGGGAACGGGGGAGATGGGGGAGTCAGAGAAGATGCGCCGAGGAAGCAGAGGTGGGGGAGATGTGACTGCTGGCTGGAAGAGGGCCGCCAGCCCCGGGACACGCACGGCCTCTAGAAGCTGGAAAAGCCAAGGAAACCACTTCTTTCCTAGAACCTCCAGAGGGCGTTCAGCCCTGCCGACACCTGGATTTTAGCCCAGTGAGACCCATTTTGCACTTCTGACCTCCGGAACTATAAGGTAATACATTTGTGTTGTTTGAAGCCACTAAGTTGGTGGTAATTTGTTATAGCAGCCATAGGAAACATATACACACTGCTTAAGAAATGGTCCTAAATAAGGTTTCTCACCAAATACCACTGTCCCTGCTCTAGCCCTTTGTCTTTTTCAGTTCCACTACTGGGGAAACTACTTTCAAATCTTATAGCTGTTTCTTCTGGATTTACCTCCCTATTTCTAAATAATATGTGCTATACTGCTATTTCTTGATTTATGAATTTTAGGCATTGTTTGTAGAGTTCCTCTTGTAATCCATGAGGGTTTAGCTCTCTTACCTTACTCTCCCCAACTTCTATTCCCTTAGTCTCCCAAAATATTATCATCATACTTTTTGGTTAAGCAATATTAATTGCTTTACATTATATGACTACATGAATATTGTTTTTTACTTTTGCTGAGCCATGTAGCTTATCCTATAGATTGTTTCCTTTTTTTTTTTTCACATTTTTCCTGATGCTAGTAACTGTCTTGACTTTCTTCTTTGCTTACTTTTTAGGCACTTATCCAAATCCTCTGTATTAGTATCTCATTGCTGCTCTTTCTTTCATTCATTTGTATCCTGTTCTTGTTCCTGGAAGCAGTATCTTCTCATAACATTCTGGGATTCTTATAGAGTGTTTTTTCGGTTGTTGATAATGAAGTGTTTTGGGTTCTCTCTACAGTTTTTTTTTCTTAGTTCCTCTTTTGTTAGTTTTTGTCTCTTTCCTTTGTGTTGGAAATGTTCCCCAAATGTCTGGTGACTTTTGACTATTGATATTTAACAGTGAGGCACTTAGAAGCGGATTGGAAGGTCTGTGAGCCTGGGCAGGGGCTCTGGTGAAGGGCAATGGAATCAGGGACAATGAGGAGGGTTTAAGAAAGGGGCTATTTATGAAGATGGGGGCAGGATTTAGGGACAACAACAAAGGATGCTTCAGTATCCGAGGACTAGCAATAACAGAGAGCCGTTACTACCTAAGGACTGAAGGGTGAGGGCAGGGAGTAGTATTTGGAGCTCCAAGAGGCCCTCCATCTGGAAGGGGCAGCTGAGCAGATCTGTGGCCTTCGGGAGAACACAGCCGACCTGTGAGCCAGTGGGAGGGGAGTCAAGGGAACGTAGCCCCTGACTTCTCCCTCCTCTAGTCCTCCATCTCTGCCGGACTGAACTTGATGTGAAGCAGCCCCTTCTTCTCATGCCAGGAGAGGAGTAGAGGAGGACAGTGGAGACTGAAGACCTCCAGCTCTGGCTGCATCAATCTGGGTTTCAGTCAGGAAAACAGAAGCCACTCTATGTATTTCAGGTGGAAAAGGTTGGATATAGAATTTAGAAGCTTACGTGGGTATTGGAAGAGCTGGAAGGGGATGATGAGGGCAGACATCAGGGACACTGTCAAAAAAAAGCCAAAGAAGTTGACACTGAGGACTTTGGCCAGAAGCTCCAGAGCTTGCATAGAAGCTGCAGCCCTTCTCAAGACTCTCGGGAAGTCCCCACCCATCATCCCAGCTGAGAGCAGGCTGTTCTCAGAAGCTTAATGGGAAGCCACTGCCAACCGCTTCTGCCCACATGTCTGGTTTCCACTGCCTCCAGAGGACTAGTGTTTGGTTGGAGTTTCTCCCTCATCCGTGTCTGGAGATCTTTCCCCCGGGCCCCTTCGGTGTTTCTGCAGAAGGAGCTTCCCATCTCCTGCTTGTGGCAGGGAGGGCAGGCAGGTGGGATGTACAGGCCAGGGCACCAGGGTTCTGGGAACTGGATCCTCTCCCGTTTAATGTCTGCAGAGGACAAGGCTCTCGTCTCCAGCCGGAGGGTCAGCTTGACGGAGTGTGGTGAAGAGAGGAGCTGAGGGTCCAGGCTTCAGGGTACAGATGGTGACACTGGATCTGATCGCAGCCCTGAGTCTGGTGTGGGTTTTGCCGGGCCAGACTCCCCTTCCTGGGGCCGGCTGCAGACCCCAGCAGGGGCTGCTTCCCGCTAAGCCTGTTACCCCACCAGGCTGCTGTTTCAACTCCAACAGCGCCTTAAAATGCACAGTCCCTTGAGGTTTCCCCTCCTGTTCTCCTTGTCTTTGTGGGTGACTTCCCTCTTTATTCCTTTACTGTCATTTTACCGGGACTTGAGAGAGAGGGACACACACAAGCAGTTAGTGTGCCAGGATTAAACAGAAGTGTGCATTTTTAAGGCTTTGGTAAAATTGTCAAATTAGATGCTCACTTTAAAGTCCTGCAATAATAATTTTAAAATATAGATTTGATTATAGTCATTATTTATTCTAAGTTATCTAGCTAAGGAAAATATAAAATAGTAAAGGTACAACAACCTTTTAAAACAATCTTTTCCATTATTAAAGTTGTGTTCATCAAAGAACATCTAGAAGAGGGCCAGAGACTATCCTGAGCCCTTTACAAGTATTAGCCCCTTACAGCCTCATGGCAACCCTATGAGGTAGGTACTAGTCTCCCCATTTTACAGATGAGGAACCTGAGATAGAGCGGTTAAGAAAGCTTGCGAGGCTATGGGTCAGCTGGTAGCGGATGAAACCCAAATTATTCCCACCCAGGCAGGTGGCTCCTCCCCCAGGCTCTGCTGCCTCAGGAAATAGAAGGAAAAGGACCAAATACAGCCACGTGACTCCTAGGCAACATTTTAACCTTTTGGAGTATTTGCTTCCAGAGATTTTAATGCATTCTTTAAATTAAAAGGCAATTTTAAATGTAGGGTATTTATATGTGCATATTCTGTATAACAGTGTTATATCATGAGCATTATATATATATTTCTATATATATATATTTACATATATATGCACAAACATATACACACAAGCTTTATACCAAGCAAAACACTCACAAGAATCTATTTCCATTTTATATTATGACCACTGAATAGGAATTCTAAACCATGAGCCCCATGAAAAAAATTGGGTTGTGTGCCAGTTTGTATATTTATGTCCCCCAGAAAAAGCCATATTATTTAATGCATTCTTGTGGGGGCAGATGTATTAGTGTGGATTGGGTTGGAACCTATTGGTTCAGTGTCCATGGAGATGTGACCCACCCAACTGTAGGTCATAACTCTGGATGATTTCCATGGAGGCGTGGCCCCACTCATTAAGCGTGGGCCTTGTTTGGTTTACTGGAGCACTATATAAGCTCAGACAGAAGGAGCTCATAGGAGCCGGAGCTGAGACAGACATTTTGAAGATGGCTGTTGGAAGCTGATGCAGACATTCTGCAGAACTCCATTTTGAAACGCAACCTGGGAGCAAGCAGATGCCAGCCACATACCTTCCCAGCTAACAGAGGTTTTCCGGATGCCAATGGCCTTTCTCCAGTGAAGGTACCCTTTGTTGATGGACACTTTATGGCCTTAAGACTGTAACCTTGTAACCAAATAAACCCCCTTTTATAAAAGCCAATCCATTTCTGGTGTTTTGCTTAAGGCAGCATTAGCAAACTAGAACAGGTTGTTTCGTCCAATTTCAGACGATACCTAGTTTCTAATGGAATCAGATGCAGCTGGCTTTTCATTCCCAGGCCGGCCTCTTCCCTGATAAGGGACATTGGGCATGTCATTTAACCTCTCTGAACTTGAGTCTCTGCGCTCGTACAATGGGGATAGTGACATTCACCTTCGACTGTTGTAGAAATTAAAAAGAAGGTAAGAATATTGCAGCCCCCTGCTCCTCCATAAATGGTAGCAAATGTTATCTTAAGAAAATGCTCATTGCCCAGAGAGATGTTCAAAAAGACAGGTAACATATTTTTATGTTAGCGTGAACTCTTTACTACCTTATTTGAGTGCTGAGAAAAGGTCAGGTTACTTGTGTTGTGTACAGTTCTGAGAGACAGAGGCAGTCTTTTCAGAAAATGTAATTATGAGGACATGTCAAAGCTCCATTGCAGTATTCTCTCTTTGTCAAGATGTTTTCTGGGAAGCAAATGGTTAGATGATTGTTATTAGACTGGACACAAGGAAAAAGAATGGCTGGCTGAAGGCCTCTAGACTTCTGACCTTAGGAGGAGAAAGGGCTAGTTTCCCTGAAAAGGGCTTAATTTCATTAAAGAGTAGCAGAGGATCGTTTAAGCATTTTCATCAGGGATTCTTATTTCTTCCAGAAGAAGGTTTTGAAATACATTCTCAAGAAGTTTTCTTCCAGGTCAGGTTTAATTTTTCACAATCATATTTATGGGGAAAAGAAAAGGTGATTTGAGAACCCTCCGGGGAAGAAAAAGTCCCTCCTCCTCAAGGTTCTGAATATCCATCATTAGAGCACTAAAGAGGAGTTACCAGCTCAAAGAAAAAAGTTACCATTAAAATATGTGGAAATAATCATATATGTTAGTATCGTTAAGCATCATTAAACATGTCTGGAGGAATATTCCATCAAGAGGTGACAGCAATTACCACTGATCTCTGCAATAATTGATAATCATGAGATTATAGAGGGTTTTTACCCTCTACATTTTGTATCTTTAATGTGTTATTATTTTTAAATAATGATCAGGTATTGCTTTTATAATAATAATGATACAAATATATTTTAAGAAACACCAAATCCGTTTTACCAGCTCAAGGATGTGTGCCAGTTGTACCTCCCTGGAGGCCATTTTCTTTGCTAAGGATCAACTGGTTCATTAGCTGATCTGTTTTCACATCTTGACTCGGAGGAGATGAGGTATAGCGGTGGTTCTCACATTTGCGCTGCATCAGATTCCCCTGAAGGGCAGGTTAAAACACAGATTGCTGGGCTCCACCCCCGGAGTTTCTGACTCAGGAGGTCTGGGGCGGGCCGCAATGTGCCTCTTGAATAAGTTCCCATGTGACGCTGCTGCTGCTGCTTGGCTGGGGACCACAGCCTGAGAATGCTGTGGGACAGGAAAGAAAACTTCAACAGGGGTGGGGAAGAGAAGCCCAAGCCCAGGGCTGGCAAGCAAAACAAAGAAGATGAACGTCACTTGCTTCCCACGTTTGCCTCTGGCTGGCCTGTAATTATTTTTGAGGAAAAGAACTCGATTTAATCGACTATTTAATAATAAGACGTGATAGAAATGGGTTGCGCCTTATCTTATTAAGGCAGAGCCTGGTTTAGAGACTTTTCAATTAAGTCCTGTCGCCTCAGGGGTTGAGAACTCACCTGGGGTTGGCTGCCCGTGCTGGAGGCTTGGCGACCTTGGGGGTGGCTGTGGTCATCGCCCTCAGCCCAAGCAACTGGCTTTGGTTTCCATTGAACCCTGAGGATGTGAGATTGAGGGTGGTGGGGTAGTGATCCTTGCATCACTGAAACCATTCCCACCTGGCCCATATAATCCACCAATCACAAATGTAGTCACTCTTTTTTTTTTTAAAAAAAATGAAAGCTTTATTAAGATATAATTCACATACCATACAATCCACCGATTTAAAGTGTACAATCCAATAGCTTTTAGTATATTCAGTTGTGCAACCATCACCACAATCAATTTTTTTAGGAATAAGTAATAAAGTTTATTAAAGAAAGAGAGAAAGACTCTCAGCAATTAAATTCATTAACCTCCTCCCCACGAGGGACATGACTCCCAGGGGAATGAATCTCCCTGGCAACGTGGGACATGATGCTTAGGAATGAGCCTGGCCCTGGCAGCGAGGGATTGAAAATGCCTACTCGACCAAAAGAGGGGAAAAGAAAGGCAACAAGCTGACGTCACAGTGGCTGAGAGGTCCCAAATAGAGTCGAGAGGCTATCCTGGAGGTTTCTCTTATGCAAGCTTCGGCTAGATATCCCAAATGGCCATAGTATGCCATGCCCTTACCAAAAGTAGTCCCCAAATACCTAGGTCCCTACCTGAGATTCTATAAAAGATCCACTAAGTTTTATCTCTCAGAAACTTAAATCCACCAGAGTGTTCCTATGCTAGACAAGTCCTAAAACCCAGAGGCAACAGCTTCTTTAAGAACAGCAATCAGATGCAGTCCCCTTCCCCATACTGTTGACACCCCTTTTCAATATGAACAAGTTAGGGTGCTCACTGCCGAGACATCCGTGAAGATGGGGAAAAAGATTAAGTGAGGCTCTCGGGCAAGATGGCGGCATAGAGAGGAGTGGAAGCTAAGTAGTCCCCCTGGAACAACTACAAAAAACCAGAAACAACTAGTAAATAATCCAGAATAACTGCGGGGGGACAAACGAGACCATCCATTCATCATACACCAACCTGAATTGGGAGGAATGCCCGAGAACACAGCATAAAATCTGTAAGTAAAACCTGCGGAACCAGGTCGGGAGACCCCCTCCCCCATAGCCCGAGCTGCGGAGCCCCGTGGTGTCAGAGAGAAGCTCTCTCCCAGCAAGCAAATACAGCTCAGCTGAGCTCCAACTGGGGTTTTAAGTAGCGAGTGTGAACTGCTCACTACAGGTACGCATCCCCAAAAAACAGACAGAGGCTTTGGGTGACGACTGACCTGGGAGAGCCAGAGGGTTGCCTTGGACCGGGTCTGAAGGGGACTATCTGTTTCTTTTTTGGCTCAGTGGAGAAAGCCCCAGTCATTTTCAGTTTCCAGGGCTGTGACTCCGGGAAGGGTGGAGACAGCACAAGCAGAGAGCGAGACCATTGAAATGCTAATGACCTCCACCTGAGGGGTCTGTCTTCTCTAGGAGGAAAGGGGTGGGGCCCTTTGCATTCAGAACCAGACCCCAGAGCCTGGGGGAACACGGCCACACCTCCTCACACCAGTCAAGAATTACAGGCTAACAGGCATCACCTGCTGGGCAGAAAAGCACAGTGACCTGAGGCATCAAAGGGTGGAGCAATTTTCTAAGACACACCCACAGGGAAACCAGATACTGAATATTTCTTCCCTCTGGGACCTGAGCCTGTTCTGGTCTGGGAAAACCTGATTTGGATAACCAAGGAAACCATGCCCAGACAACAGAAAATTACAACCTACACTAAGAAAAACAAAGTTATGGCCCAGTCAAAGGAACAAACGTACACTTCAACTGAGATACAGGAATTTAAACAACTAATGCTAAATCAATTCAAAAAGTTTAGAGAAGATATTGCAAAAGAGATAGAGGCTGTAAAGGAAGCACTGGGCATGTATACGGCAGAAATCAAAAGTTCAAAAAACCTACTAGTAGAATCTATGGAAATGAAAGGCACAACACAAGAGATGAAAGACACAACGGAAACATACAACAGCAGATCTCAAGAGGCAGAAGAAAACACTCAGGAACTGGAGAACAAAACACCTGAAAGCCTACACGCAAAGGAGCAGATGGAGAAAAGAATGAAAAAATATGAGCAACGTCTCCGGGAACTCAAGGATGAAACAAAGTACAATAATGTACGTATCATTGGTGTCCCAGAAGGAGAAGAGAAGGGAAAGGGGGCAGAAGCAATAATAGAGGAAATAATTAATGAAAATTTCCCATCTCTTATGAAAGACATAAAATTACAGATCCAAGAAGCGCAGCGTACTCCAAACAGAAGAGATATGAAGAGGCCTACGCCAAGACACTTAATAATCAGATTATCAAATGTCAAAGACAAAGAGGGAATCCTGAAAGCAGCAAGAGAAAAGCAATCCATCACATACAAAGGAAGCTTAATAAGACTATGTGCGGATCTCTCAGCAGAAACCATGGAGGCAAGAAGGAAGTGGTGTGATATATTTAAGATACTGAAAGAGAAAAACCACCAACCAAGAATCCTGTATCCAGCAAAGCTGTCCTTCAAATATGAGGGAGAGCTCAAAATATTTTCTGACAAACAGACAATGAGAGACTTTGTGAACAAGACACCTGCCCTACAGGAAATACTAAAGGGAGCACTACAGGGTGATAGAAGACAGGAGTGTGTGGTTTGGAACACAATTTTGGGAGATGGTAACACAACAATGTAAGTACACTGAAAAAAGGTAACTATGAATACGGTTGAGAGAGAAAGATGGGGAGCATGTGAGACACCACAAGAAAGGAGGAAAGATAACGACTGGGACTGTGTAACTTGGTGAAATCTAGAGTATTCAACAATTGTGATAAAATGTACAAATATGTTCTTTTATGAGGGAGAACAAGCAAATGTCAACCTTGCAAGGTGTTAAAAATGGGGAGGCATTGGGGGAGGGATGCAATCAGCATAAACTAGAGACTGTAACTAATAGAATCATTGTATTATGCTTCCTTTAATGTAACAAAGGTGATATACCAGGGTGAATGCAGATAAGAGGGGGGGATAGGGGAGGCATGTTAGACACTTGACATTGGTGGTATTGTCTGATTCTTTATTCTACTTTGATTTAAGGTTATTTTTCCTTTTGCTGCTTCCTAGCTGTCATTTTTTTTGTTTCCTCTTTCTTTTGCCTCTCTACCTTCTTTGACTCTCCCTCCTGCCTTGTGGAAGAAATGTAGATGCTCTTGCTTAGTATGAGCAGAATGTTCAATTAGGATGAACTTAAATGTTTGGAAATGAACAGGGGTGTTGGTAGCAAGATGTGAGAATAACTAACAGCACCGAATGGTGTGTGAATGAGGTGGAAAGGGGAAGCTCAGAGTCATATATGTCACCAGAAGGAAAGTTGGAGGTCAAAAGATGGAAATGTATAAAACTGAATCCTATGGTGGGCAATGTCCATGATCAACTGCACAAATACTAGAAATCACTTCATGAACCAGAACAAATGTATGACAATACAATTAGAAGTTAATAATAGAGGGGCATATAGGGAAGAACTATATACCTATTGCAAACTATATACTACAGTTAGTAGTATTTCAACATTTTTTCATAAACAGTAACAAACGTACTATATCAATACTAGGAGTCAACAATTGAGGGGGGTTGGTTAGGGATAGGGGAGGTTTAGAGTTTCCTTTTCTTTTTTTCTTTTTTCATCTTTCACTTTATTTCTTGTCTGGAGTAATGAAACGTTTCTAAAAATTGAACAAAAATTAAATGTGATGGATGCACAGCTGTATGAGGGTACCCAGGGGCAAGTGATTGTACACTTTGGATCTTTGGATAATTGTATGGTATCTGAACAATCTCAATAAAAATGAAAAAAAAAAAAGATTAAGTGAGAGGAAGGGGTAGCAACAAACAAGCTAAGTTTTAACAAAGGTCTATGAATACTGAAACTTTATTTGAATATATCTATATTTTTGGATGCTGGGGTGTCAGAATAGCTGGAAGGAGGTAGGTGACATGGTTGAACTGTACCCTATAGCATCCTTTGAAATTTGCTGTATAGCTACTCATTGAATTGTGCTTTGAAAGTCTTCACCTTTCTATATTGCATAATAAGGAAAGAACTGAAACTATGGATCTGTAACCTATAACAATTTTTGAAATTACCTATATAATTGCTTGTTGAGCTGTACATCGAAAGTTAACACCTTTCTGTATGTATACTTTACAATAATGTAAACAGCTGAAGTTGTGGAACTGTAACCCATGATATTCTTTGAAATTTGTTCTCTAGCTACTTGTTGAATCGTACTTTGAAAGTTATCAGTGTTATGTATATATGTTAAAGTTCACAATAAAAAATGCATTAAAAAAAGAGAGAATACACATTAAAGAGAAGCACACACAGAGTGGCAGTGGGTTAGCTTGTTATATAGGGAAGTTTTACGATGATTTTCTTATGTTGACCTTTGATCACCAGGTGTCTTCTTTGTTCTGGGAGGAGATAGTTATCTGCTGTCAGGGTGTCTAAAATTTGTCTTTGGGCAGATGTTTAACAACCTTTATGACCCCATGCTTTCTGTGATTAACTAAGAATTTGCTTTGGGCCCCTGATTTTACAAGCTTTTATGGTTTGGGGGAGGTTTCAGAGCTTTAGGGGAAATTGTTGTCCCATGAGGTTTGCAGGTGAAATTCACAGCTCACCACAATCAATTTTAGAACATTTCAATCACCCTCAAAAGAAATCCCTGACCCTTGAGCTACCACTCCCTACTCCCTTCAACCACCCCCCAAGCCCTAAGGCAGTCACTAATCTACTTCCTGTCTCTATAGATTTGCCCATTCCAGACATTTCATATAAATGGAATCATACAATAAGTGATCTTTTGTGTCTGGCTTTTTTCACTTAGTGTCATGTTTTCATGTTATAACATAATGTTTTATGTTATGGCACGGATCAGTACTGCATTCCTTTTTGGATTCAGTGTTAATAAGATTCAAATTTGAACCCATTATCCAACCGCCCCCACCCCCATCTTCCAATGACTTCCTTCTCCACTTCTCTCCATCCACACAGCCTCCAAACTAGGTGACAAAATATTTCTCTATAATCTTCCTCCTTCTTTGCTCCCTACCCTCTTCCAAAATCCAGTGGCTCACTAGATCCTGTCAAATGCACCCCAGAAAGGGCTCATGACCTCTCCTTTCTGTCAATGTCAATGCCATCCTATCTCTGGCCTGGACCATGGTCTCCCACTTGCAGGCTCTTCCTCCTCCAGTTCCTCTTGCAGGGCTCACCAGAATTACCTTATTAAAATTGGTCTGCTTAGAGACTCATGCTCAGACCTGTTCCTACAAGGTCTTGTTGACTCGTCTGCCATATAGAGACCACTTGGAATTGGCAGTTTGGCCGCGCTTCTGCCCCTTCTACGCAGACCTTCACAAGCTCCCTGACAACACCATCTATTTCCCAGACTTGGAGCATTCTCACTTGTTCTTCCCTCAGTCTGCAAATGTCTGTACATCCTGAAACTCCAGCTCCAGCATAACCCCAGTCTGTGATGGGTCCCTTGAAAGGTCAGGGGAAAAGAGAAACCGTTTTTGGAAGTCAATTCCGACTTCTAAATCTTCATCACTAAAAGGATAAAAAGTCCCCTATCATTAGTTTATCAGCTCTCATTTTAAGAAAATTGGCCTTTTGGAATGGTTTCATCCTATGTTCAATACCATTATTCAAGTTAAAGTTAACATTTATTACAATGCATATGATCTTAATGTCTGTGTGTTGGAGCCTTTTTCTGAATATCATTTGATGTGCTTTTAAATTGTGACCTTCCTTACACATGACCCCTTGTAATTGATGGTAGAGTGTGTAGAAAACAGTAGAAACCATATTTCTTGTTATCTCCTAGGACCGTTCTCCCGATTTAATATTTTCTTAGACAAAGCAGTACTGTGAAAAGGCATAGAAAATTGTTCTCGGCAAGTTAGTCTACACACTGGGGCTCTTTTTGTGTGTTTTAGATACAAGTTTCCTGTGACTAATCGGCTTTGAAGTTGGTAACAGGCATTCTTTGGCTTTTTAAGCAGGAATACCCTATTCCAGCTTTATAGCTTTGAGGATGAAGCAGATTTCACCTTTTGGCTTCTTCATCTATGTTTCCTTTACAAAGCAAAACTGTCCTACAAAGCTTGTAAAGAGAATCATGGTTTAGACATTTTAGAAATGATCTACTTCTCTGACTTGATTAGTTTCCATCTCCACAGAGCTGGTAAACCCAGTTCTCTTGGATTTGTTGAAAAGGGTTCACTGAAAAAGAACAAAGGGGGAAGTGAGTCGGCCATTTCAAGAGAGGTTATCAAGCCAGATCAACCACAAGAGAACAAGGTATAGCGGTGGTTCTCACATTTGCGCTGCATCAGATTCCCCTGAAAGGCAGGTTAAAACACAGATTGCTGGGCTCCACCCCCGGAGTTTCTGACTCAGGAGGTCTGGGGCGGGCCGCAATGTGCCTCTTGAATAAGTTCCCATGTGACGCTGCTGCTGCTGCTTGGCTGGGGACCACAGCCTGAGAATGCTGTGGGACAGGAAAGAAAACTTCAACAGGGGTGGGGAAGAGAAGCCCAAGCCCAGGGCTGGCAAGCAAAACAAAGAAGATGAACGTCACTTGCTTCCCACGTTTGCCTCTGGCTGGCCTGTAATTATTTTTGAGGAAAAGAACTCGATTTAATCGACTATTTAATAATAAGACGTGATAGAAATGGGTTGCGCCTTATCTTATTAAGGCAGAGCCTGGTTTAGAGACTTTTCAATTAAGTCCTGTCGCCTCAGGGGTTGAGAACTCACCTGGGGTTGGCTGCCCGTGCTGGAGGCTTGGCGACCTTGGGGGTGGCTGTGGTCATCGCCCTCAGCCCAAGCAACTGGCTTTGGTTTCCATTGAACCCTGAGGATGTGAGATTGAGGGTGGTGGGGTAGTGATCGTTGCATCACTGAAACCATTCCCACCTGGCCCATATAATCCACCAATCACAAATGTAGTCACTCTTTTTTTTTTTTAAAAAAATGAAAGCTTTATTAAGATATAATTCACATACCATACAATCCACCGATTTAAAGTGTACAATCCAATAGCTTTTAGTATATTCAGTTGTGCAACCATCACCACAATCAATTTTTTTAGGAATAAGTAATAAAGTTTATTAAAGAAAGAGAGAAAGACTCTCAGCAATTAAATTCATTAACCTCCTCCCCACGAGGGACATGACTCCCAGGGGAATGAATCTCCCTGGCAACGTGGGACATGATGCTTAGGAATGAGCCTGGCCCTGGCAGCGAGGGATTGAAAATGCCTACTCGACCAAAAGAGGGGAAAAGAAAGGCAACAAGCTGACGTCACAGTGGCTGAGAGGTCCCAAATAGAGTCGAGAGGCTATCCTGGAGGTTTCTCTTATGCAAGCTTCGGCTAGATATCCCAAATGGCCATAGTATGCCATGCCCTTACCAAAAGTAGTCCCCAAATACCTAGGTCCCTACCTGAGATTCTATAAAAGATCCACTAAGTTTTATCTCTCAGAAACTTAAATCCACCAGAGTGTTCCTATGCTAGACAAGTCCTAAAACCCAGAGGCAACAGCTTCTTTAAGAACAGCAATCAGATGCAGTCCCCTTCCCCATACTGTTGACACCCCTTTTCAATATGAACAAGTTAGGGTGCTCACTGCCGAGACATCCGTGAAGATGGGGAAAAAGATTAAGTGAGGCTCTCGGGCAAGATGGCGGCATAGAGAGGAGTGGAAGCTAAGTAGTCCCCCTGGAACAACTACAAAAAACCAGAAACAACTAGTAAATAATCCAGAATAACTGCGGGGGGACAAACGAGACCATCCATTCATCATACACCAACCTGAATTGGGAGGAATGCCCGAGAACACAGCATAAAATCTGTAAGTAAAACCTGCGGAACCAGGTCGGGAGACCCCCTCCCCCATAGCCCGAGCTGCGGAGCCCCGTGGTGTCAGAGAGAAGCTCTCTCCCAGCAAGCAAATACAGCTCAGCTGAGCTCCAACTGGGGTTTTAAGTAGCGAGTGTGAACTGCTCACTACAGGTACGCATCCCCAAAAAACAGACAGAGGCTTTGGGTGACGACTGACCTGGGAGAGCCAGAGGGTTGCCTTGGACCGGGTCTGAAGGGGACTATCTGTTTCTTTTTTGGCTCAGTGGAGAAAGCCCCAGTCATTTTCAGTTTCCAGGGCTGTGACTCCGGGAAGGGTGGAGACAGCACAAGCAGAGAGCGAGACCATTGAAATGCTAATGACCTCCACCTGAGGGGTCTGTCTTCTCTAGGAGGAAAGGGGTGGGGCCCTTTGCATTCAGAACCAGACCCCAGAGCCTGGGGGAACACGGCCACACCTCCTCACACCAGTCAAGAATTACAGGCTAACAGGCATCACCTGCTGGGCAGAAAAGCACAGTGACCTGAGGCATCAAAGGGTGGAGCAATTTTCTAAGACACACCCACAGGGAAACCAGATACTGAATATTTCTTCCCTCTGGGACCTGAGCCTGTTCTGGTCTGGGAAAACCTGATTTGGATAACCAAGGAAACCATGCCCAGACAACAGAAAATTACAACCTACACTAAGAAAAACAAAGTTATGGCCCAGTCAAAGGAACAAACGTACACTTCAACTGAGATACAGGAATTTAAACAACTAATGCTAAATCAATTCAAAAAGTTTAGAGAAGATATTGCAAAAGAGATAGAGGCTGTAAAGGAAGCACTGGGCATGTATACGGCAGAAATCAAAAGTTCAAAAAACCTACTAGTAGAATCTATGGAAATGAAAGGCACAACACAAGAGATGAAAGACACAACGGAAACATACAACAGCAGATCTCAAGAGGCAGAAGAAAACACTCAGGAACTGGAGAACAAAACACCTGAAAGCCTACACGCAAAGGAGCAGATGGAGAAAAGAATGAAAAAATATGAGCAACGTCTCCGGGAACTCAAGGATGAAACAAAGTACAATAATGTACGTATCATTGGTGTCCCAGAAGGAGAAGAGAAGGGAAAGGGGGCAGAAGCAATAATAGAGGAAATAATTAATGAAAATTTCCCATCTCTTATGAAAGACATAAAATTACAGATCCAAGAAGCGCAGCGTACTCCAAACAGAAGAGATATGAAGAGGCCTACGCCAAGACACTTAATAATCAGATTATCAAATGTCAAAGACAAAGAGGGAATCCTGAAAGCAGCAAGAGAAAAGCAATCCATCACATACAAAGGAAGCTTAATAAGACTATGTGCGGATCTCTCAGCAGAAACCATGGAGGCAAGAAGGAAGTGGTGTGATATATTTAAGATACTGAAAGAGAAAAACCACCAACCAAGAATCCTGTATCCAGCAAAGCTGTCCTTCAAATATGAGGGAGAGCTCAAAATATTTTCTGACAAACAGACAATGAGAGACTTTGTGAACAAGACACCTGCCCTACAGGAAATACTAAAGGGAGCACTACAGGGTGATAGAAGACAGGAGTGTGTGGTTTGGAACACAATTTTGGGAGATGGTAACACAACAATGTAAGTACACTGAAAAAAGGTAACTATGAATACGGTTGAGAGAGAAAGATGGGGAGCATGTGAGACACCACAAGAAAGGAGGAAAGATAACGACTGGGACTGTGTAACTTGGTGAAATCTAGAGTATTCAACAATTGTGATAAAATGTACAAATATGTTCTTTTATGAGGGAGAACAAGCAAATGTCAACCTTGCAAGGTGTTAAAAATGGGGAGGCATTGGGGGAGGGATGCAATCAGCATAAACTAGAGACTGTAACTAATAGAATCATTGTATTATGCTTCCTTTAATGTAACAAAGGTGATATACCAGGGTGAATGCAGATAAGAGGGGGGGATAGGGGAGGCATGTTAGACACTTGACATTGGTGGTATTGTCTGATTCTTTATTCTACTTTGATTTAAGGTTATTTTTCCTTTTGCTGCTTCCTAGCTGTCATTTTTTTTGTTTCCTCTTTCTTTTGCCTCTCTACCTTCTTTGACTCTCCCTCCTGCCTTGTGGAAGAAATGTAGATGCTCTTGCTTAGTATGAGCAGAATGTTCAATTAGGATGAACTTAAATGTTTGGAAATGAACAGGGGTGTTGGTAGCAAGATGTGAGAATAACTAACAGCACCGAATGGTGTGTGAATGAGGTGGAAAGGGGAAGCTCAGAGTCATATATGTCACCAGAAGGAAAGTTGGAGGTCAAAAGATGGAAATGTATAAAACTGAATCCTATGGTGGGCAATGTCCATGATCAACTGCACAAATACTAGAAATCACTTCATGAACCAGAACAAATGTATGACAATACAATTAGAAGTTAATAATAGAGGGGCATATAGGGAAGAACTATATACCTATTGCAAACTATATACTACAGTTAGTAGTATTTCAACATTTTTTCATAAACAGTAACAAACGTACTATATCAATACTAGGAGTCAACAATTGAGGGGGGTTGGTTAGGGATAGGGGAGGTTTAGAGTTTCCTTTTCTTTTTTTCTTTTTTCATCTTTCACTTTATTTCTTGTCTGGAGTAATGAAACGTTTCTAAAAATTGAACAAAAATTAAATGTGATGGATGCACAGCTGTATGAGGGTACCCAGGGGCAAGTGATTGTACACTTTGGATCTTTGGATAATTGTATGGTATCTGAACAATCTCAATAAAAATGAAAAAAAAAAAAGATTAAGTGAGAGGAAGGGGTAGCAACAAACAAGCTAAGTTTTAACAAAGGTCTATGAATACTGAAACTTTATTTGAATATATCTATATTTTTGGATGCTGGGGTGTCAGAATAGCTGGAAGGAGGTAGGTGACATGGTTGAACTGTACCCTATAGCATCCTTTGAAATTTGCTGTATAGCTACTCATTGAATTGTGCTTTGAAAGTCTTCACCTTTCTATATTGCATAATAAGGAAAGAACTGAAACTATGGATCTGTAACCTATAACAATTTTTGAAATTACCTATATAATTGCTTGTTGAGCTGTACATCGAAAGTTAACACCTTTCTGTATGTATACTTTACAATAATGTAAACAGCTGAAGTTGTGGAACTGTAACCCATGATATTCTTTGAAATTTGTTCTCTAGCTACTTGTTGAATCGTACTTTGAAAGTTATCAGTGTTATGTATATATGTTAAAGTTCACAATAAAAAATGCATTAAAAAAAGAGAGAATACACATTAAAGAGAAGCACACACAGAGTGGCAGTGGGTTAGCTTGTTATATAGGGAAGTTTTACGATGATTTTCTTATGTTGACCTTTGATCACCAGGTGTCTTCTTTGTTCTGGGAGGAGATAGTTATCTGCTGTCAGGGTGTCTAAAATTTGTCTTTGGGCAGATGTTTAACAACCTTTATGACCCCATGCTTTCTGTGATTAACTAAGAATTTGCTTTGGGCCCCTGATTTTACAAGCTTTTATGGTTTGGGGGAGGTTTCAGAGCTTTAGGGGAAATTGTTGTCCCATGAGGTTTGCAGGTGAAATTCACAGCTCACCACAATCAATTTTAGAACATTTCAATCACCCTCAAAAGAAATCCCTGACCCTTGAGCTACCACTCCCTACTCCCTTCAACCACCCCCCAAGCCCTAAGGCAGTCACTAATCTACTTCCTGTCTCTATAGATTTGCCCATTCCAGACATTTCATATAAATGGAATCATACAATAAGTGATCTTTTGTGTCTGGCTTTTTTCACTTAGTGTCATGTTTTCATGTTATAACATAATGTTTTATGTTATGGCACGGATCAGTACTGCATTCCTTTTTGGATTCAGTGTTAATAAGATTCAAATTTGAACCCATTATCCAACCGCCCCCACCCCCATCTTCCAATGACTTCCTTCTCCACTTCTCTCCATCCACACAGCCTCCAAACTAGGTGACAAAATATTTCTCTATAATCTTCCTCCTTCTTTGCTCCCTACCCTCTTCCAAAATCCAGTGGCTCACTAGATCCTGTCAAATGCACCCCAGAAAGGGCTCATGACCTCTCCTTTCTGTCAATGTCAATGCCATCCTATCTCTGGCCTGGACCATGGTCTCCCACTTGCAGGCTCTTCCTCCTCCAGTTCCTCTTGCAGGGCTCACCAGAATTACCTTATTAAAATTGGTCTGCTTAGAGACTCATGCTCAGACCTGTTCCTACAAGGTCTTGTTGACTCGTCTGCCATATAGAGACCACTTGGAATTGGCAGTTTGGCCGCGCTTCTGCCCCTTCTACGCAGACCTTCACAAGCTCCCTGACAACACCATCTATTTCCCAGACTTGGAGCATTCTCACTTGTTCTTCCCTCAGTCTGCAAATGTCTGTACATCCTGAAACTCCAGCTCCAGCATAACCCCAGTCTGTGATGGGTCCCTTGAAAGGTCAGGGGAAAAGAGAAACCGTTTTTGGAAGTCAATTCCGACTTCTAAATCTTCATCACTAAAAGGATAAAAAGTCCCCTATCATTAGTTTATCAGCTCTCATTTTAAGAAAATTGGCCTTTTGGAATGGTTTCATCCTATGTTCAATACCATTATTCAAGTTAAAGTTAACATTTATTACAATGCATATGATCTTAATGTCTGTGTGTTGGAGCCTTTTTCTGAATATCATTTGATGTGCTTTTAAATTGTGACCTTCCTTACACATGACCCCTTGTAATTGATGGTAGAGTGTGTAGAAAACAGTAGAAACCATATTTCTTGTTATCTCCTAGGACCGTTCTCCCGATTTAATATTTTCTTAGACAAAGCAGTACTGTGAAAAGGCATAGAAAATTGTTCTCGGCAAGTTAGTCTACACACTGGGGCTCTTTTTGTGTGTTTTAGATACAAGTTTCCTGTGACTAATCGGCTTTGAAGTTGGTAACAGGCATTCTTTGGCTTTTTAAGCAGGAATACCCTATTCCAGCTTTATAGCTTTGAGGATGAAGCAGATTTCACCTTTTGGCTTCTTCATCTATGTTTCCTTTACAAAGCAAAACTGTCCTACAAAGCTTGTAAAGAGAATCATGGTTTAGACATTTTAGAAATGATCTACTTCTCTGACTTGATTAGTTTCCATCTCCACAGAGCTGGTAAACCCAGTTCTCTTGGATTTGTTGAAAAGGGTTCACTGAAAAAGAACAAAGGGGGAAGTGAGTCGGCCATTTCAAGAGAGGTTATCAAGCCAGATCAACCACAAGAGAACAAGACGTTCTTTCCATGGCTGTTGTTCCTCCTGACATGTTCCCTTTAAACCCAGTGTCCACAAGCAAAGAGGAGTGGAAAAACCTGCCTCAAAACTGTAGGGATGCTTGACCGCTTGGTGAAGGCGGTGTCTGTCAGGGTTCTTCACTGTTGTCCCCTTTGTAAGTAATAAATATTTATTTAGGGGGTGAGGTATCGTGAGACTATATAAATATCCTATTTCTCCTTAAACCTTCACCTACTAATTTTAGAATTTTAGGTGATTGTGCTTTCATTAATTGATGATTTCTGAATTTTCCCTTCTCCTCGTTTACCAATTGGAATTCTTCTGTAAGGAATAGTTGTCCCTTGACCCTGATTTATTTATTTCTTTAGTCGGTTATCTATTTATACCAGCGTGGACTCAAAGGCCGTGATATCATTCTTTGGGTCATAATCCCATACTATCGTTATTTATTTTGTTGTTTAAATTGCTCCAGCATTGGCCTTTGGGCACTCTTTCAGGTCGGCTCCTATGCCTTTTTGACATTCCCCCTTCCTTTTCACTGAGCTCTTCCTTAATTTCTGACATTGTGAGATTTTTACATTTCTCTGCAAAGCTCATTGGAAGCACTATATAATGAACATCTTTGGTAAAGCCCTCAGCATGGAATTTATATTAATGTAAAGATGAGGTTATATTAAAGGTTATCAAAGCAAAGCATCATTCATTACGGGCAAATTACAGATGTCAAGTCTGAGTACTTGGAGAGAGCAAGTGTGACAGGCTAGATAGGCAGATGCTCACCCACCTTCCATTTTTATCCAAAAATGTTACTACCACTGCACAACACAGTGGTGCCTTTTAAATTGTGTCATATCATCTGCTGTGTGACAGCTCAGCTACTCTCCATTCCCAGAAAGCATTATCTATTCTACTAGAAAAGGGAGTTCAACTCAATTGTATTAAATACAATTGTATTTTCTAGAAATATTCATGAGGTAAGTACATATAATTTGAAATATTGCACTAACTATTCTGTTAAAAAAATACCCTTGTAAGAGGGAGGCAGGATGAGGGATTATACATCTATTCTTAGCAGCAGCTGAATTTGAATCTCGATATTAACCTCCCTTTTGCTGCTCAGCAGAAGTTTCTCAAAGAAAAGAAAGAAAAATATGAAAGGACAAGAGGAACAATTCAGAAGAACCAAACAATAAGTGAGGAAAAAAATGGAATGCCCATTTTTGTAATTTAGAAAAATATAAAGTGAAAAGGTAATTTAGTGTTTTGAGTAGAATTGACACAACTTAGTTAAGGCATTCAAATTAGGGCACAGCTCAAGAATTTTCAAAAATGTGAAGTCTTGCCCTCAGTCTTTCTTTCGTGATAAACTGACAAATTTGTTGATGTGGGAGGCATTTCCAGATTAAGGAGTAGGGGTACAGAAGGAAAAGATATGCCCTGAAATAGACCAGAGCCAAAACAAGACACAAAAACTTCAAGTGATCTGTCTTCACCCGTGTGAAGCTGGAAAAAATAAATAAATGAGAAGACTGTCTTCTTCCTGTAGACAGAGAGATGAGTATAATTAAGCAAAATATAAGACAAGCTGCTGTTGATATTTTTCCTTTCTTTCTTTTTCCTTTTTTTTTTTTTTTTTTTGAGCCCTATGGAATTCAACCACCAGCCTGCTGGCTTTAGGTGTATCCCCCTCTGCAGTGTCCAAATAACTCCCGCCATGGTAGGTGGCATCACCAATGTTCAAAGGCTTCTTGACTCATTGTTCTGTGAAGACATGGGGCGGGCAGCCAAGAATCTTCAGCACCCCAGATGTTAGATCACCGCAAGTCCGGGGCACTTTCAGGTCTGAATCTCTTCAGAGAGAAGGTTAAGGTAACCCAATGACCCTGGCCTTAGTGAAATGAAGTGCTTTTGAAACTGGGCTGACCCCAGATCAGTTTTTCTGTGTGGGGTTAAAAAAAAAAAAGTGCCAGTAACAGTGGGCCTCGGCCAGGCTCTGAGTGTCCATATTTGTCAACTCTAAGATCACATTGCAAGATCTCAGGGCTCTGATTAGACGATGATCTGCCAAGACATCTAATGAGTGAGGCACCATGGTGCCTGGGGCAGGTAGACTTCAGTATTCATCACTGCCCCCAGCACTACGTCAGAGTTTTCATCTCCGTGTTTCATCATCCCTCCTTAGGAGTCTGACTTTTCTGTTCCTTGATTAGTCTGTGGGTCAGAATGCTGTGACACACATGTAAAGTATTTAGCAGGATGATGCTACTGATCTCTTGTTGGTGAGAACCTGACTTTGAGGCTTTGTGTTTTTTTATTTTTTAAAGTTAATGACACAGTTATAAGAACACCTTTCTACAGAAATCCCAGGACCTAATCAATTTACAAGAGTTGCCACATCAACATAGGTGAGATGTGGAGGTGGTCCTATAATGGGTATGGGTCAGCTTTTAAATTTTGTTTATTGATTTATATTTTTAAAACTTTTTATTTTGAAATAATTTCAAACTTATGGGACAGTTGCAAAAATGATACTAAACCCATATAGGAAAGTCCAACATACCACCTACCCAGATACCCAGATCCACTGACTTTTACCATTGTGCCCCTTTTGCTGTATCATTCTATCTATCCATCAATCTTTATTTTATAAACATTTGAGAGTAGGTTGCATACATTATGCTCTTTGAACACTTCCACATGCATTTCCTAAGAACAAGGATATTCACTTATGTAATTACCTTGAGTAAAGTTATCAAGTTCAAGAAACTTAGCATTGATATAAAGCTTACAGTCTATATTCCAATTTTTTCATATGTCCCAATAATGTCCTTTGAGGCATTTTCTCCTCTGTTATCAGATCCAGTCCAGGATCATGTAACTGTATTTAATTGTCATTGTTTCTTTAGTGTCTCTTTTTTAAATTGCAGAAACCTATATACAACATAAACTTTCCCATCTCAACCACTCTCAGTAGAGGTCGGCTTTTATTTTTCACCTGTGGGTCCATTTCTCAGAGGCTGCCTGAATGTCTCCCCTGTATTTCATTATCTCTTCCTACCACCAGAGGGTGGAAGGGGAAAAGGAAATAACGGGACGGTAAATGAATTTGGTCCCTGGCAGAGGATCTATGGCGAAAGGCATGGTGGTGAATAGACCTAAAGAGGAGCTTGTGAGCTGCTCAGGAATTCCCACGAATTCCATTTTCATTTTAGGGCCCAGTCTGTGGTCGGCTACCCAGGTCTGGGGGTCAATATGGCACGATGATTCCTGTGGGGTGGGAGTCAGCCCGTACCTCAGTGGGTTCCTGGGAACATCAGAGCTCAGGAAGACAGTCACGGGAACTGCACCTGTCGCAGATGCGGGGGCGCGGGGTTCGTGGCGGGGTGATGTGCCCTGCCGGCCCCACGGCGCCCTTCTCCTCTTTCCGCATCTCCATCCCACCCCCTCCTAGGCCAGGAACTCTCACCTAGCCTGCCGCCCCCCCCACCGCACCGAAGGGACAAAGCACATACCTCCCTCCCCAGGGACCGCTTCTCTTTCCTTCCCAACAACCCCCTCCAGGAAGCTTTACTCGGGGTTGCCTCGACTCCCCCGGGGTTCCAAACCATCACCCTCAGCAGCCAGTGGCCGCACGGGGTCCGCCCCAGGTGTTCCGCCCTCACCTGCCCTGGTCTCCCCTCCCCTCTTCCACCTCCGCCGCCCCCTCCGCGACCGCTCCCTCCACTCCCTTCCCCACGTGCCTCTCCACTCCCACGCCCCCTCCCCCACAGGCTCCCCTCCCCTCCAGTCTCGAGGAGTCTCGCGGCATTTCCCGGGGCGGTAGCCGAGCCGCCGCGGGTGGGGGGCGGCCGCGCGGAGCCCAGTCCTCCCGGGTGGGCGGTGGGAAGGGCGCGGGAGCCTCAGCCGCAGGGACGCCCCGCGCGCCAGTCCGCCGCAGCCCCGCCCCTTCGCGGCCCCGCCCCCGCCCGGGCGGCCGCGCGTCCCCGTCAGGCGGAGCCGCAGGAGCATCCGCGGCGGCGGTGGCCGCGGCGACCAGGAGGGGCGGAGCGGGCGGCGCGGCCGCGGCAGCCGGGCGCTGGGCTGGGCGGCGCTTTTTTTTTCGCAATTTCCACTCGTGGGGAGCAGGAAACCCGGCGCAGCCGGGCGCAACGAGCCGCGATGCAGCAGCAGCAGGAGCCGCCCCGGGGCAGCAGCAGCAGCAGCAGCAGAGGCAGCAGCAGCGGGCGGCGCTGAGCCGCCGCCGCCGCCGCCACCACTGAGGAGGAAGCCCGCCCGGCCGCCGCCGCGCCCCGACCCCCGCGCCCCGTGGCCCCGCGCTCGCCTCCGCCAACTTTCCAGCTGCCTCGGCGGCCCAGCCCGGCTCGACGCCAATGGGTGAGTGAGGGGCCGCCACTCACGCCCCGACGCCCACCTCAGCCTGGGGGCGGTGCGCCCGTCCCGGGACCGCGGGGCCGCGGAGCGCGCCCTGGGAACAGGGCCCCGGCGGGCGGTACCTCGGGGGCCATCCTCGTCAGCCTCACGCTCCCCAATTCACTCCCACTCGCTCCCGCCCCCCTGGCGAGCCCGCGCGCGGCGCCGACGGGAACCCCGCGGGGCCTGGGCGGAGGACGCGGGGGCCGGGCCGGGCCGGGGCGGCTGGGGCTGAGGGATGCGGCGGGGTGTGGTTGGCCTTTCGGGTGGGCGGGGAGACTTTTGCCTTGGCCATTTTCTCGCCCGAATCCGCCCTTTTCTGCGCTGCGGACGCGGTTACCCAGAGCTGGGGGTGGGGAGTGGGCTCCGGCCCGGCGCTGGGCTGACGGGGCCCACCGGCACCGCCGCGGGGGAAGCCAGAATCGCGGCGTCTGCCTGGGGGGTCGGGGGTGGAGTGGGGCTGGGTTGCCTTTGCTCCGGGCTGACCTGAGCGGGGAGGAGTCGGGAGACTTCCCAGGGCCAGACCTGGCGCCCAGTCCCGGGGTCCTGAACGCCTGACGCGCCTCCCTTGGAGCCCCCCTTCTTCCCTGCCCTGACCCCGGTGTTGCCTTCCTTCCTCCAGCCCAGCGGGCCCTCGGCTCCGTGATGCTCAAAGGCCACTTCTCACACCTTCCTCCTAAGTTAGCAGGGTCGGGGAACTGGAAACGGTGACCCGGTCCTGATTTGCGGGATCAAACATTAGTTCCAAGTTGGCAACTAAGGGTTAGGCCCCGTGGGTCCCATCTGGTTTACAGCCCGGAGCAAAAGCCACCTTACTGTCCAGAGGAATTGACACTCTATTGGGCAAAGGATTTGTGGTCACCGGGGCTATTAAACGTTTGGCCCACCCAGGTAATATTTATTGTTGCTGACAGCCATTCTCTCTGCTTTTCATGCGTCTGGCAGATTATTTTTTGGGTGTTTCTAGGCCAAGCATAGGAAGGCTGCAGATTATAATAAATTGTAATAAAGTGAGCCCTTTCTGTGTTCAGATAATAGGATTTGGGTACACCAGTCAGATGGTGATAAGTGAACAGTCCTAGGAATGCTTATGAAGATGTGCTGGAAAAGGGGAGGTTTAACCCAGTCAGTTGTTGACAGGCAAAGTTAAAATCCCCTTTGTGGGTCATTTGCTAAAACAGCTTCCCTTCTCCAAAGTGGTGGTGATTTGATGGCCTTTCAACTTAAATGTCACTTTTTTCACAGCACCCTTTTCTGACCCCCACCCCTCTTTCTAACCCTTCCCCCAGGATAAATTAGCTCCTCTCTGCTATTCCTTTCTCATAAAGCACCTTTTGCTTTTTTCATAGCAGTATTACATATTTGTGAGTTCAACATTTATCTTCCCCCACTCTAAGCTCCATCACTGTAGGGACGCCCAGCACTGTTTTCCTTGGGGCCTAGCACAGGGCAGGCCCCAAATAAATATTTGCTGATTGAATGAATGAATGAGTGAGTGAAAGAGGGGTTTGAAACCCTCCCATTTCATGAAAGACAAAACAGCTTACACTCTTGTTTTGCTTTGGTTCCTGATAAGATGAGTTAATTCATTAACAGAAGTATATACTTTCACTCTAAACACTGCAAATCCCATTGGTAACAGGTTGATTTTTCCTGATGTAACCAAAAAGGCTGTTTTGATCACCTTTTGTTTTGGGTTGGTCACAAAAAGGGTTACACACAAAAAGAAGTTAGATCTACCTTGAAGACATAATACTGAGTGAAATAAGCCAGACACAAAAAGATAGATATTATATAATTTCACTAATGTGAACCACCTAGAAAATGTAAACTCAGAGTCTTAAAATGTAGAAATTAGGGGACCTAGAGATAGAGAGAAGCTAGAGAAGGGGGAGTGGTTACCTAATATGTACAGATTTGTTAACAAGGTTGATCTGAAATGTTTGAGAATGGATAGAGGTGATGGTAGTTCATTATTGGGATTATAAGTAATAGTGCCTATTGTAGGTGAATATGATTGAAAGGGGTTGTCTAAAGTCATGTATCTCACTGATGAATACTACAAATATAAATAAGTTCTTGCATGAACTACTTGAAATGTATCACACTTTTATAAAGAGTTAATAATAGAGTAGTATATGGGAAAAATTGCCTATTGCATGCTATGGATTATATTTAACAGTACTACCTTACTAGTACCACACCAGTATTAAGAGTAAATAATTTGGGGGGGGGAGGATAAGGGATATGGGGTGTTTTGGGTTTTCTTTTATGTGTGGCTGTGTATATCTGTTATTTTTCTGTAATGGTGACGCTAAGCCTACTTATAAACACGCCTAAGAGTCACCCACAGAGAACCTCTTGTTGCTCAGATGTGGCCTCTCTCTTTATGCCAAACTCTGCAAATAAACTCACTGCCCCCCCCCCCCCCATGTGGGATATGACTCCCAGGGGTGTAAGTCTCCCTGGCAATGTGGTACATGACTCCCAGGAATGAACTTGGTTCTGGCATCATGGGATTGAGAATACCTTCTTGACCAAAATGGGGGAAAGAAATGTAACAAAATGAAGTTTCAGTGGCTAAGAGAGTTCAAATAGAGTTGAGAGGTCATTCTGGAGGTTACTTTTATGCACGCTTCAGCCAGATACTACAAATTGCCATGGTATGTCAAATCCCCAACCAACAGTATTCTTGAAAACCATAAAGAAAACCCAGTGCTCTATCTAAGACTTTATAAAAGTTTTACTTATTAAGTTTATTTTCCAGAAACTTAAAACTTCCAGATTGTTCCTATGCCACATAAGCCCTGAAATATAGAGGTACCAGTCTCTCCCAGAACATCAACCAGTTGCATTCCCCTACTCCATAATGTTGATACCCCTTGTCAACATGAAAATGTTAGAATGGTCATTGCCCAAGTATCCCTGAAGACTGAGAAAATGATCAAATGAGAGGGAGGAGTTGTAACAGAGAAGTTAGGATTTAGCAAATGATTATGACTACTGAATCATTATATAGTTACTTCTTTTTACTTCTAGTGTATTAGAACAGCCCAAAGGAAATAACCTGAAATTGTGGAACTGTAACCCATACTATACTTTGAAATTTGCTCTATAACTACCTGTTAAATGGTATTTTGAAATTTATCACTTTCCTATAAATATGTTATATTTCACAATAAAAATGTTTAAAAAATAAAAAAAAAGTCTTCTCCCACGGTTAGACTACCATGTGGAGAATTATGCTTTGTATATCTCAATAAGAAGAGGACTGAATCCCCTTTAAGAAGAAACAGACCTGTTTATCATTCAGATCTGAACTGTCTTCATTATTCGGAACCTCCTAAGAAAATTAGGGTGCTTCCACAGTTTATAGTCCCTTCAAGCTTTTTTTTTTTTAAATATATACTGTAACCATTACTAATAGGGTGTTCATGTTTAGAGACATAAGATTAAAATGAATAATGTAATTTAATTCATAGAGGTGTTTATAGTGTGATTTAGATGCTTGTAGTTTGTGGCTCAAGATCATCTGTATTCTAAAACATCTTCAGCAGCATATTTGTGATGAAGTACGGGTATTTCATGATTGATTCTGTATGTCTTCTGGTGGCGTGCCCTAACAGTTTTGTTTCTGAATTGGGGTGTTTGTATACCCATGGGCCTGCTCCCCTTCCCCAATCCCCTGAGTCTCTCTGGTTTTCAGGTTTGTCCAGTTTATCAATTTGATACATTTGTATTCTTTCTAGCCTGGTAATGATTTTTCTGTTGATGGATGACACAATAAAACTGTATTATATAGTCTTTGGTCTGAAAAAACTGAAAAGCATCAAATCCCTAACCCTGAATTGAGGCTGGTTAGTTGTGAAATGGCTCCTTAGAAAAACCTACTCAAAAGCGTGCCCGTGGAGCTTATGGAGAGATAGATGCCTATAATGCTAGATACAGGCGTCTTATGATTACAGTTACATAAATGTTTTCGCATACCAAATCTGTGGATAGTGAAGAGTTTGAAGGCCCATCAAATGGTTTCTGTTTAAAGAATTCCAGCATAACAATAAAGGTCGAACTGTTCTTAGGAAGGTATTATATTGGTGGTAGACAGGTTTATGCTAAATTAAAGCTAAAATCAATGTAATGTGTTGGTTTCCACAAACAAGTCTTGAGTTAGAAGTGGAAGAAAAGGCTCCCACCTATATCATACAGGACCTTTACCCCCTTGTATCCATGATGGCAAGACCGAAACCTTGCCATCATCTGGTGGTTTCTTCTTATCACTTCAGTTCTTTTTGCATTACTGACATTCTCTCATCGAAGTATGTCATATACAATAGCCAGTATTCATCCACTCATCTCTCCATCCATCCATCCAACAAATATTTATTTGTGTCAGGCATCATGCTAGGAACAGGAGCACAACATACACAGACCGGCTGGCTTGTGCTTTTTTCAGTTGAGTGGAGGAGTAGACATTAATGTAATTAATTGTAAGTCATAGTAAGTCTCATGGAAGAGATGTAGAGAGGGAGAATCTGACTTAGACCAGAGAGGGGTTAAGGCCATTTTCTTTGAGAAGATTATATTTGAGCTGAAATCTGAAGGTTGAGTAGAAGTTGCCACTGCCCTTCAGCCGCATGGCACTGGGAACAACCTAGGTGTACTTCTGCTTGCAGTGAGGGAGGACACACACCACAGGCAACCATGTGGCATCTGAGTGAATGGGTGTTAGAAAAGACCTATTTTAGGATTGGGGCTTGTGTCAGGTGATTTGGGGGAGGGTTTAAGGGAGCAGGGCTTGGCTCTGGACTGGATGCTGTCAGGAAGTGGGCTATAATTCTATGATTGGGTGTCTTAATAAAGCTAACCCAGAAGGAGGGAAGATTGGAGTAAGGCTAAAGGAGGGAAAATTTGAGTAAGGCTAAAGTGTGATTGGTGGAGAAGCAGCAGTCACTTATATTAGCCAGGGTTGGGGATATTTGGCCATTTTTGTGGTTCGGACAAGGTTCATGTTTTATCTTTGGCAACGATTACGGAGTGGTCTTGATTTTGTCTTGTCCCATCCTGGTCCCAGTGGGGCCTTGTCTGATGTTGGTGTTCTGGGAATGAATTTATGTTCAAGAGAACACCCGGGCCCAGGTGGGAGAGCCTGGCTGGCTCCCGGGTGGCAGGGGCTGCTTTTCTCTTTTTCAGTTAACTAAGTGATGAGTGGGGATGGGGTAGGAGGTGGTCGGTGAGGAGAACAGCTTTCTAGGTATATTTCGTGGCTACTGCCTTAATATCAGCCACCTCTAGTCTGGGGACTGTTGTTCAACATTTAACAAAATGGACAAGTAAACTGAAATGCTATACCAGGTGAAGGGGTACGGAGTAACACGGAGCAAGCTGCTGAAAACCAGAGTGTTCCCTGGACCAGCAGTGCCACTCTCCCCTGGGAACCTGTTAGAGATACAAATTCTGGACCCCACCCCAGACCTAGGGACTCAGAAACCCTGGGGGTGGGGCCCAGCGATCTCTGTTTTCACAAGCCCACCAGTGGTAATGAGGCGTGTTCAAGTTTGACAGTCCCCCCTGTAATAGAGCCTCCTGGCTTTACAGCTGAGAAAGCGGAGGTCCAGAGCGCGTGATTCACCCAGCAATACACGGGGCACTCTGTTCGTAAAGTAAAATGCTGTTCGATGTGACATGTGACCTCAGGGGAGGAGAAAAATATTTTCCTAGTTCAAAACAGGCCTCTCCTGGAGTTATGAAAACAACATAGTGGTGATTCTTCCATGAATCCAGTCCAAGCCAGACTTCCAACACCAGGGCTTTAGAGACCTTAGCCGGGGGATCTTGGCAAGAGTATGGCACAGATCTTCCCCATCGTCCTTCTTGTCCCTCTTTTCCACTTTAGAAGGGATTTAAAAACTATACTGTTAGCATTATAAGGCTTTTTGATAATTGTTCATGATTTTCCATACTTGGTATTAGTATCCTACTACTGTGGTAACAAATTACCACAAACCTGGTGACTTAAAGCAACATAGATCCATTATCTTATAGTTCTGGAGACCAGAAGTCCGACACAGGTCTCTCTGACCCCAAATCAAGATGTCAATAGGGCTGCGTTCCTTCCGGAGACTCCAGTGGAGAATCTGTTCCCTTGCCTTTTCCAGCTTGGAGAGGCTGTCTGCATTCCTTGACTTGTGGCACCCCCCTGCCATCTTCACAGCCAGCAATGGCTGATGGGCTCTTTCTCAGCTGCCCCTCTGTGACACTGCCTCTCTTCTGTCTCCCTCTCCCACTGATAAGGGGCCTTGTGAGTCCACCTGGATAAGCCGGGAGTATCTCCCCATCCAAGGCCAGTCTGTTAGCAACCTTAATTCCACCTGCAAATTTTATTCCCTCTTCGCATGTGAGGTAATGTGTTCACAGCTTCCAGGGATTAGGACATGGACTGCTTTGGGGGGGCATTATTTTTCCTACCACTCTGCCCTGAGAGCAGGCTTGGCTTTTCCTGGTTTCTCCTGGATAACTTAGTGTTAGCAGTCAACCACCCTCTCCTTCCTTGAAAAGATTCCATCTTTGTTTTTAAATTTAGATTTTAAAATTTTATTAAAGCCATCTTAAAGGTGCACTTTGTGTTTATCTTTTTCCTCTCTCCTCTTCACTGCTCTTTTTCATGATACAGCTACTTTTTCCTGGCTGTCTATACCTGCTTGGCCTGCCCCTCTCTTACCAAGATTGCTGACCTGTCGCTTTTCCCTGATTATGTTCTGGAAACTGCTCATGCTACTAGAAGTGAGGAATGCTCAATATCTGCTAATTGCAAAGTCCATGGTCTCAGACAGGCCTCAGCATCTTTGACTTAACTGTGGCTTATGAGATGGTAAAACTTTTTTTCTTGGTTTCTAGGACACCTTAATTTGCCCCCAATTTCTCTTACGGCTCCTCCTTCCTCCTCTGTTGGCTTTTCCACCCCTGTCCACCTCTGGTCCTCTTGCTGTTGAAAGTGTGTCCTTGAGTGCTCTCAAACACTTGGCTGATTCAGGTATCCCCTGTTGGTGATGCCTAAGTCTCCCTCCCCAGTCTTGCTCGCCGTCCTGACTGTAAGCCACACGAGGGCAGGAACTGCCTCTGTCTTGGTCTTGGGTGTGTTCCTGTTCCTGGCCCCTGGTAAACTGAAAATTTAATATTGACTGAATTGATGATTATTTCTAGCCTTCTAGGTAATGTCACCCAGGTTTGTCTTAGACACCTCAAACTTAGCATGTCACAAGCTAAATTCAGCATTTCTCTTCCGTGATATCTCCCCTGCCTCTTTTACTCACCATCTCACTGAAGGCATCACCATCTTTCCTGTACTTTTATAGGTGCCCTGCCCTTTGCCTTGCTTCTTCTTCCTTCCCTCTCCTGGCCCCTTCTAATCTAAAGTCAAGCCCTAAATGTTTCTGAAAGTGGCACCATGTCTCTACCCTTTTGCAAATGTTTTAAATCCTGACTGCCTTAGCGAAGCCCTAGTGAAGCCAGCAGCCACCTCACGCCTTTTCTTGTTTCATCCTTGGTCAGTCCTCCGAGCCACTGCCATGTAGTTCCCTTGATGGGAAATGGACGTCACGCTCTTCTCCGCCTTGTACCCTCCTGTATTAGTTTCCTATTGCTGCTGTAACAAATTACCACAAACCTGATGGCTTAAAACAGCACAAATTTATTATCTGGAGATCAGAAGTCTGAAAGGGGTCTCACAGGACCGATGTCAGTGTGTCATCAGGGCCACACTCCCTCTGGAGGCTCTAGGGGAGAATGCTTGCCCTTTCTAGCTTCTAGAAGCTGTGTACATTCCTTGACTTGTGGCTGCATGGCTCCAACCTCTGCTTCTGTCATCACATCACCTTCTCTTTTACCCTGACTCTCTTGCTTCCCTCTTATAAGGACCCTAGTGATTGTATCAGGCCCACTGGGATAATCCAGGATAATCTCCTCATCTCAGGATCCTTAACATAATCACATCTGCAGAATTCCTTTTGCCATGTAAGGTAACATATGCCATGTTCCAGGGATTAGGGCGTGGACATCTTTGGAATGTCCCCCAGTCATCTTTTGAGGCCCATTCCAAAGGTTTTGCTGTACAAGACATTGTGTTGTATTATGTTTGTTTGTTTCGGACTGGGTCTCCCCAGCTCCATGGCCCTGGCTCACTGCCTGGTGTAGAGAATGTGCCATATGTTAATGAATGAATGAGTAACCCTTTCACCCGTGTACTGTCACTGCTTGCCTTTGTCTGAGGCTCCAGGCTGCCAGGAGTGTGGGTGAAAGTTTGTAAGATCCCCTGGCAAGAGCGCACTGACAAGGTCTGTGTGCTGGACAGCTCATGGTGAGCCTCACTACAGTGGATGAAGATGAGGGGAAGGCCATGTGTGTCAAATGGCTTCAACAAAGAACCACAAGTTTCAAGAAAGAAAGTTGTCTCCAGCAGTGGTTCTCAACCGGGGGTGATTCTGGCCCTCTCCCCAAACATTTGGCACTGTCTGGGGGACATTTTTGTTTGTCACAACTGGGGGGTGGGTAGCATCTAGTGGTTCGAGGCCAGGGATGCTGCTAAACATCTTTGTAATGCACAAGACAGCTCCCACAACAAAGAATGATCCGGCCCCAAATGTCAGTTGTGCTGAGGTTGAGAAAGCCTGCTCTGAGGGTGCCACGGAGGCTTGTAACACAGATGGTTGAAGGACCGTTTACTTACTTCATCATAAGCTGGTCTGGAACATAAGGTTTTCTTCTGTAGCCTCAGTCTTCATCCAAGAAGCTGCTGGAGAGCAGGACTCTTTGGCACTCCCTTTCACCATTTTGTTCTTTGAGGAGAAAGTGTCTTGACATAGCTGTTCCCCCCTCTTCTGCCAGTACCTGGGTTGTTAATCTGCAGAGATGTGAGGGCTTTGGGGTACAAAGTTAACTTGTTTCTTGCTGTGTTTGGCTCCTCCAAAGTTTTGCCTTCTTAGTGGGGTGTGTTTTTATGCCGGTTGATGGGTCCTTTTGCCACCCAAACTTCAGCCCCTGGAATTGAAAAGCTGGAAGAGTCCATGGCAGTCACAACCCACACCGTCAGAAGATGAAACAGGCTCAGAGAGGTGACGTGACTGCTGGTTATGTTTAAAGGTTCAACATAAAAGAACCAGCAGTGTCCAGCTTATAATAGGCCTCTAGTCAGGGTCAGGCGCTGCTTCCCCCAGTGAGGCTCTTTCTCTAGGTTGTTTCCTTGGTAAGTTTTCGACCTGAAGATTGGATCCCTGTCCCCTGGGGGTTCCTGGACAGTCCAGCTGCTTTGGAGAACGGTTGGAGGACACGTAAGGGTCCTGTTTGAGGTTCCAAAGGACTATAGGAAAAGTATGGTTTTGTGTTTATTTCTTTAATTTTTTTTGGTTGCTATTTCCTTTGGAAGGCACTTCATCTTGGTGCTCGCCTTCCAGGTGCCTCCCTGGTACCCTACATCCATGGGTGAATTTTGAATTTACTTTTATGTCCTGAAGCATGTGTGAGTTAGTTGCTTGAGTAACTTCTTTGGCAATTCCTGGGATTCATTAATATTTGGATAATAAAATAAAACATTGAAATGCCAAACTGACCTGCCTGTTTCAAACAAATGGGGTTGATGGAGTTCTGGGTTTCTTTGCTTAAATTCCTTCAGTTGGCAAAGGTACAGTGGAACCTGGTTGACTATGAATGCTTGGTTTTCAACTTGATAGTTATTTTATAGATGAATATTTTACAGGCAATTCTATGGTTTTCTTTAGAGACCTTTACAAAGCCAGATGTAGCTTGTGGACCTTAATGCAGTGAGACACTTTAAATTTAGGAAGAAAGAACACTAATAAAAGTATCCTGTGATGTTTGCCCTAACTAAACAGTATTCTGTTGGCAAGAAAAGCCCAAAAAAGGCCTCCACTATTTCCTTCCAGTGGTCAGGGGATTGGGGGTGGAGGGCACCACAGGAGGCCAGTCTGTCCCCAGTTGTGGGTGACAGAGTGGCAAGATGAAGTGCTAGTCCACTCGTACTGCTATTTCTTCCAGTATCTCGTATTAAATACCATAAATATTTAAATGCTCATTAATTACTCCTTTTGCATAACAAATTCAAGTCCTTAAGTACCCAAGGGTACTACAGCATATATGGACGGTTTAAAGGACCATTTCCTTAAATGTCAGCTTCTTACCAGTCAGTCCGTAAACACCAGCCCTTGTGTTTTCCCTGGATTCTTCTGGATTGTTCTAGACTTGGAGGACTTGGGGCCATGTTCTAGGTCTGGTCCTCTGGGGCTGCACCAGTTTTATCCACCCCCCTCCCCGTGTGAAAAATTTTTAATTAGCTTAGTGTCCTATCTAATTATTCCAGCTAGTTCTTATTTCTGTGCCTGGAGCTAAAAGGAGGTGCTTGGATGAGGACTGGGAAAGGCCTTCCTTGCTTTGCTCCCTCCCCTCCCCTTAGCCAGCCACTTCGTGAGTCTCTGTTTTCTTCTCTGGACTGTTCTGGATGCTACCCTCTGCTTGAACATTTTACATGCTAGCTTCTGGAAGACATTTGACACAAATGGCTTCATAAATGGGTTTTGCCTTTCTCCTATTTTGATCATCAAAGAAAAAAACAAACCACAACTTTTCACAACTTGAACAAAATGGGACAGTTTTTAACCACTTAACCAGTGATATCTTGCTGTCCCTTTGTCTTCAACAGAATATTAGATGGAGAACAGAGGTGTTCACCCAAATACAGACTGTCATTGAGCTCATCAGTGATACCTAAGGCAGGTTGGGCAGAAGTGTTGGTTAATTGATGGTGGTTTTTTGGCTTAATTGCTACCTTTGACTGTCAGAAAACAGATGAAAGGCAAGCCCGGTGATGTACTGTATATAATTGGCTTTAATGTGAGGTGGAGGTGGTTGTGGGATCGGGATAATGGAAGTTGGGAGGTGGGGGGTGCCAATGGAAGGAAACATTTTAAAGGGGAAGCAGTTCATACTGTGTTCCTCTGTTGGGGATAGAGACTCCAGCTGCTTGCTTCAGAACTTTTATAATTATTTTTGAAATTTAGAATAGGTTATATATTACATGATTCAAAGTTCAGTAGGTGAAAGAGGGTCTACAGTAAAGAGTCTCTTTTTCCCACCCCTGTCCTGCAGCCACCCAGCGACCCTTGATATTTTGTGTCTTGTGTACTTTCCCGGGAGATTTCCATCATATACCAGCAGATAGGCATTTCTGTTATTGTTTCCTTCCTTTTTGCATCATGATTAATTGATGATGAGAGAAGCTCCATCTAGCTGGCGGTTTTGTGTTTTCCTGGGGGTGTGGATTGGAACCATGTGCCTGGGTCCTTTCCATCTGATGTTGACAGAGGGACAGGTTTTCTTTGGAAGAGCTCTCTAGGAGAGTGTGCTGTGCACTCCCGATTCTCAACTGATCTCGGTTCTGAACCGGTAGAAACTTTGTCCTCTATCATAACCAATCTAGACTTCAGCTCTTCACTGAGCTGGGAACTGTTTTCCCACTTTCCCCTCTTATGTGTAGTTAGGGCTTTTTTCAAATGATGGACAAGCCGAGTCAGCTAACCTGTAAAAGGGGGTCTTAGGATGGAGTCACGGGGACCTCTCATGTAACCCAAGGGTGCCGAAGGGGCTGGGTCCCAAGAAGAGCCTGGAAGCAGTGGGCGGCCAGCTGCCCAGCATGCCCTCTAGCCTCTTCCTTCTTCTTTCTGTACAAATCGTTCCCAGGGACATGCCACAGTTCCAGTCATTTGTAACAAGGGACTTGATCTTGATTTGGTCCCAGTTCCAAATTCCTGTTAGAGAGACCGAGCCTGCTGGAGTTGGTGTCCCCCCTCAGATGCACACGTGGCTGCCACATGCCCACATCAGAGAGGGAGGGACGTGTTCAGGGCCAGTCCTTGTGTAAATGTCATCAGTGTCAGGCAGGTCCTAGGTGCTAGGGTGCAGTGATGAGCTGATGCAGCCCCGTCCCATGGAGCAGTGCCTGGGGAGGGGAGGGGAGGTGAGGTGGCAGCAGCAGGCTCTTGGGGCAGGGACTGTAAATGAGGATGCTTAAAGCCATAAATCATAATATGGGAAAGCGCCGTGTGCCCATTTTTCCTGGTTTTCCCTGGACAAAGGGGTGATTGAGGTCAGTTAGTGTGGCCCCTCCTGGGAAGTAGGGACTGAGAATATTTGTTTCATCATTGCCGAGTTCTTTTCAGGATGCCTCCCTGAGGAAGAGTTCCTGTCTGCACCAGGCACAGGTGTGCTTCTGAGGAACAGGTTTTGTTTTTACCCTTTGAGACCCTAATTTGTGTAAGGGAACTAAGTTTCTCTTTTCTAGGTGGCTGGATGTGACTTTGGTGGCACTTGGATGGGTTGGTGGTGGGGGAAGGGGGCAGTTGTGACACTGTCTGGCTCTTTTAGGGAACCTGTGGGTTTTAAATGGAGGAAGAGGTGAAGATATTGTGAAAAACAGCCCCAGCCTGGTGAGTTATCTCCCCACCTCCCCAGGGCAGAAGAGGCACGGAAGGGAGAGGAGGGGAGGGCGCTCCCCCTAAAGTCTGTGTCTGCCCCTCCCCTCTCCCTTTCCCTCCCTTCTCTTTCTTTCCCCTCTCCATTTCTCTCCACACGTTTTGCATTCTCTCCACTCACTTCCCCTCCACACCTCTTGATTTTTCTCCCTCTTGCTTTCCCTCCCCGCTTTCTTGATTTTGCTCACCCCTTTCCCTTTCACTCATCCTTCTTTTGCCCTGGCTCCCCAATTCCCCCATTCCCCTCCCTCCCTCCCTCTCCTCCCCTCACTGGCCACCCGCACCCGTTCACTCCACCTACTCTCCCCTGACCCTCCCTTGCTCCTGCACTTCTCCTCTCCCCTTCCTCCCAGACCCTCTTTTTTGTTCCTTTCTCCCCCCTTTCCCTCCCTCTCTCTATCCCTTAGTGCTTCTCTCCCCCCACGCTTCCTCTGCCACCCCGTCTACACCCCCTCCTTCCCCCTCCTCCATATCCCCTTGTCTCCACACCTCCTTTCCTGCACATCTCCTTACTCCACTCTTCTTACTAATCCTCTTTTCTTCCTCCTCTTCTTTCCCTGCCTTCTCTCTTTCCATCCCCACACTCCTCCCTACCCATCTGTTCCCCAATCCCTTTTTTCCTCTCAACCCCCAACTCTCTCTTCCCCAGACTCTCTCTCTCTCTCTCACTGCTCTCTTCCCCATCCCATCTCTCCCTTCGTTTTGCCCCCACCCCAGCTCCTTTCTCTGGACCCCCTCTGTTCTCAGTCCTCCGTGTCTCCACCAACACCCCCTTTCTTCCTCATCCCCCCCACCTCTCTCCTCGTTTCTCCCTTTAAACCCTCTCTCACACAGTATTGCCCCATGCCTCAGGATTTTGAGCTCAGATCACCATCTCCTTTTCTCAGTAAAAATTAATATGGCTGATGAAAGTATAACTTGGTGTAGTCTAAAGTCCAGATGGTCACATGAGGAAATGGTGAGGGGATATGTCCCCCTGGGGAGGAGGAAGCCTTTGGGGGATGTGGGCCTTGTGGGCACAGCGCGAAGGGCTGGTGCTGTCCCCGAGGGCAGAAAGAGCCCAGGAGTGGGGTGGCCCCGCTGGGAGGGGGGCTCACCAGCCCGCTGCCCTCCCCTGGTTTCTTCTGCCTGTGAGGATGATTCTTTAAAAAATATTATTTTTTAATGGATACATAGTGACCATATTCTAGAGTTTAGAAAATAGGAAGCAGGAGAAGAATTTAAATTGATTACTTGTACAATAACCTAATGCAGCCACAGTTGCTTTATTTTGGTGTATTACTTTTCAGGCTTTTTACTACTTGTGGATATATGTGCTTGTATTATAATATATATCTTGTTTTTTTTTCACTTCATAGCCATCTTCAAAGCCATTGATTTTAGTAGCTGAGTATTTGAGTTCACGCATCTCAATTTATGTAAAAATTTCCCCATCATTTGCGCATTTAAGTTGCTTTCATAATTTTGATATTATAAGGATGTGATGGACATATTTTTCGTTTTTATCATATAAGGACATCAGGTGGTGGACAGGGTGAAATTTTATATTCATTCTTTGTTTCCATAGACTCTCAGATAAGTGCATTTGCTCATGGTGGTGAAGGAGAGGAGCGAATCCATGGGAGAGGATCACGTGTACACCAGCAGGGTATTTGCCAGCCCTGTTTTGGCTTTCATCTTTAGTTCAGGAGACCATGTGCTCATATGGCCTGTCAATCCTTCTGTATATGCTTGCTGTGTGTGTGGGTGTGTATGTGTGTGTGGGTGTGGGTGAGAGAGAGAGAGAAAGAGAGAGAGAGAGAGAGACACAGATAGAGACAGAGATCAAGAGACTGAGGTTCACCACACCTCTAAAGGAAATTGCATGTGGAGCTTATATGTTCTGCCACACTGTATCTGTTTCATTGCACCATTTTTTTTAACTTTAAGAAAATATTTAATCAAAATTAGGAATAGACACTAATTCAAGCAGACATGCTTCCCAATTCTTCATATTCTTGAAGACACCTTTACTTTCAATCTTGAAATGAACTAGAAACACTGAACTATAGTAGTATTGCAAACAGAAATTGTGTAAAGCTTAGGTAATACCTATGTATAATAAAAACAAAAGGATAATACAACTATGGCTATATTATTGATATTACCAGCACCACTATTTGTAGAACGTTTGCTTGGTGTCAGGTATTATGCTAAGCATTTTAGACATATTTGCTTTTATTTTCATTCTCAAATCAACTCTCTAAGTAAAGTCCATTGTATAGTTGAGGAAAATACAACCTAGAATTATACAATTTACCTAAGGTCATGGGATTAGATTCAATTCCAGGACTCTCTGATTCTAGAAGCACTTTCATTGCACCATTTTGAGATGGTTAATCTTGTCTTAGTGTTCAGGCATGAGAAGCTAGGAGCTGCGCAGGAGGTGAAATCCTTGGGGGTTTGATCTCTTCTGTCTTTTCCCCCTTCCCTCCCTCCTTTCACTTTTACCATCTGACTGGCAGTGAAAGGAACTTTGTTCCCCATCACCAATGGGAAAGCTGTGTCCTGGTCATAGGAGTGACATTTGGCCTGGATATGGGCCCAAGTACTGTCTTGACAGGGGAAAGGTTGGGGCTGAAATAATCCCCCTGTGGTTTTCTAGTTTAGCTCTGTGTCATGGTTTATTACACTCCCCTAAGAAATAATTGTGCTTCTAACTTCAGGGGTATCGGGTAAAGGTGGCTAGAACCCCCAGGATCCAATCTGGAAGAAATATCTCCAAGCCTTACCTTCTGGATGCATCAATTTCATAAATGGACAGCATTGTATAAAATATTCCCCAGTCACCAAGTGTGCTAAGTGTAAACCCGTATACTTGGCAACAAATTAGTTGAATATTTACGATGCTGTCTAAGGGGCAAGTTTCTGTGAAAGTTCTAAAAGACATGATAAATGTTAGAAAGCATTGGTAGCTAACATGTATCATATACTTTCTCCCTTTGCTACATTTTTGTTGGGTGAAAAGAACCTGCCTAGCATTTGTAGGACATTGACTTGACACTGCTGTATGTTAGAATTCAATTGAATTCTACAAGTGTTTACTGAGTGCCTGTTAAGTGTAAGATCTGATAACCATAGGAACTTAAAGATAATCTAAAGTTTCACTCAATGATAAATTTTAGTTAACTTTCATTTCCCTAATTGAGGGGAAGTTGTGATGTGGTCATTTCATGAACCACACAATGAAATAAGCAGTTAAACCAAAAGGTATTTGTTTGAACAAGTTCTGTCTATTCATAAAGATGGAAAGGTCTAAATTTTAGCAACACCCATCAAGTCAGAAGACCGTTTTCTGAAACATAGCAATGTTTAGTTAGCCTGTGAATCTCCCTCCTTGCTGGAGATCGGGAGAGAACAGTATCTCTCAAATGAGTAATGCAGGAGTTCCCTTTGAAAGGAACTATTTTCCAAGAATCCCTGTTTTTGTCTTAAGGTTTTTATAATAATGCTGCATCAATATACAGGCACATAACTAGATATAAGCTCCCTTTGCTTTTTTAGCTCATTCGCAAATATAAAGCTGAAACAGAGTCACAAATTAAAGTTCAAACTAATCCAATAAAGTTCAAATCAACACTAACAGGAGGCATGGTGGTGTGTTTTGGAAATGAAATATTGCATACAATATGGGGTGTGGTCTTTAGAGGTCACTTGGTTCGCCCCATCTCTTTTCTCTCTTCAACCCACTGGCCTCTTTGAGGCGTTTTATTGTCATGTACTGCTACATGTTAAAAAACAGTTCAGAAAGATGACATGATAGTGGGTACATGCAAGGACTCTATACAAGGACAGCACCCAGCATCATTACAGAATGGACACATGTGAACCCATGCCTCAACCCAAGACCTCCTCACGACCCTGCGTGCTCTGTCTCCAGCCCATCCCCTGCCTTCCCTAGAGGGAACAACCATCATGAGTCTTTTCTGTTTGTAAAAATTACCTTTCTCTTCCTTGTTTTAAACACTATAATTTTTGGTATATTTGTTTTTTTTTATTGAGGAAAAATTCACCTAACATAAATTTCACCATTTTAAAAGTGAACGATTTAGTGGCATTTAGTACATTCACCTCTATCTAGTTCCAAAATATTTTCATCACCCCCAAAGGAGACCCCATACCCATCAGGTAATCACTCCCTTCCCTCAGCCCCAGGCAACCACTAATCTGCATTCTGTCTCTATGGATTTACCTATTCTGGACATTTCATATAAATGGGATTATGCAATGTGTAGTCTTTGTGACTGGCTTCTTTCATTCAGCAAAATGTTTTCAAAGTTCATTCATGTAGTAGTATGTATCAGAGCTTCATTCCTTTTTAGGACTGATAGACCACATTTTGTTTATCCATTTCCTCCCTCCCCCCTTTTAATTTTTTTTAAGAAATAACTTTATCATGTAATATCTGTTCCTTAAAAACATATTGTCTGATTTGGCTTGTTTTTAGTTTTATAAAACTGAAATCCAAACTGCATATAGACTTGTAACTTCCTTGCTGTCTCTAATTGTACTTCTTTCAGCTTTACTGTATGATATTCCATTGTTTGAATATGCCACTTTGTTTTTATCATTTTTCTTGTTGATGAACCTTTGCTTTACTTCCAGTTTCTTTTGTTTCTATGAATGGAGTTCCTATCATCTTCCAAATAAATGTCTCTAAGTACACATGTTTTTTTAAAGGTATGTAGCAAGGAGTGGTATTTCTGGGTTTTGGATTGCTGATTTCCAAAGTGGTTGTACCAGCACATATTCCAATAAATGAATGAATGAACAAACTAATGAAGAAGATGATGTATTCATTGAATGAGAGCATATGCAAATATTCAGCTTTAGAGGAGAATGCCAAATTGGCTTTCAAAATGTGTATTCCCAGGGTGTAAAAATTGCTGCTGCTCCCCATTCCCACCAACATTTGTTATCCCAGATGTAGTAGAGCATAGGCTAAACATTTCCTGTCACAGAGACCCCAAAATAGTGTGATTCAGATGACATAGACATCTGTTTCCCTCTCAGGTGACTGCCTACTGACCACTGGACTGTTCAGGCTGGGTGAATTGCTTTGCTCTGCAAGCCTGTCGGGGACAGGTTCTTTCTCTCTTGTTGCTCCTCCACTATTTCTATGGCATTGCTTTGTTGGCATGTTTGGAGCTGGCTCACCAGCATCGTATGGGGAGAGCAAGGTGGGGCATAAGCAGTTTCCCCCTTTTAAGGATGTGACCTGGAAACTGCTCACATCACTTCCACCCACACCCCATTGGCAAGAACTTAGCTACAATCTCATACTCGCTGCAGGCGAGTCTGGGGAAATGTAATCACCAGCTGGGCAGCATGTGCCTGACAAAGACAGCTTGTGTGTGTGGTGTGTGTGTGTGTGTGGGGTGTTTGTGTGTGTGTGTGTGTTAGTTTGCTATTGCTGCTGTGACAAATTGCCACAAACTTAGTGGCTTAAAACAGCACAAATTTGTTTTCTTATACTTCTGAAGGTCAGAAGTCCAAAATGGGCTGGCAGGGCTGTGTTCCTTCCGGGAACTTCAGGGGAGAATCCATTTCTTTGCCGATTTCACCTTCTAGAGACTTCTTGCATTTGTTGTGTCATGGCCCTGCATCATTCCAACCTCTGCTCCTGTCATCACATTTCCTTCTCTGACTCTGCCCTTTGTGCCTCCCTGTTTCCCTTATAAGGGCCCTTGTGATTACATTGGGCCCTCCTGGATTTTCCAGGGAACTCGCCCCAGCTCCAGCTCCCTTACTTATCCACATCTGAAAAGTCCCCATTGCCGTACAAGGGGACATGTTCATAGGTTCTGGGGATTAGGATGTGAACATCTTTGGGGGGGCATTATTCTTTCTGGGGAGGGCATTCTATTTCTAAAAAGAAGACGGGGAAACGATTATCAGTCTCTGCTGCATCATATGGCGACTTTTTTTTTTTTTTTTTTTGCCAATCTCATGACTGTGGCTATGATTTAAAAGTACTAAGTTGTCAGAGCTGGTGAGCTTCAGGCTGAAGGCAGGACTTTGTGTTCTCATATTTTGTGACCCTTGGGGTTGAAATACCTAAATAATCACAAAAGCAAACCATATTTTTGATGTCTATATCCTTTCTCACAAGTGAACATTTCATGCATCAGTCTTCTGATTGCCATGTTCCTTTTGTGAAGGGCATTTCCAACTACTATTCTACTTGTAGTTTCCTCAGGGACGCCAACAGCATGTAGCCTTGCTAGGGTTAAATGGTACAGTGTGAGTTAAGAGCCTGGCACATAGTAGGGGCACGAATGTGTTAAAAAGGAAGAACAACAACAGAAGCCCACACTGGCACACTGTGGCCAGAGCCCTCTCATCTGTGCAGACCCCTCACCACACATTTAGTGCACAGTAGGTGCACTCATCAAAGTCTCCTTTCTCCAATACCTGTTGGCCCTCCAGCTTGCGTGTTTATCTGTTTTCTTTGTGTGTGTGTGTGTGGTATTTTTTTTTTTTTCGCATGGGAGAGAGAAGGTATGAATTTAAGAACTATGGTGGCATCTGTTCTTTGTTAGTCCCTGAATTTGTCCCTTTGGAGGAAGACTGCAAGTATTTGCATAAATGTCAATATAGAAGCAGACTTTTTGTAAAATGACCCAATTTGAATCATATGAAGTTATACGTTTTTTCTTTTGTCAGAATGTATAAACTAAATAAAAACAAATAGCCCATTTGACAAATTCAGAATATATTAATATGGAGGGCTGGATTCATTTGTATGGACTGAGAGTGGTTGCTGGGAACACTGGGCATATGAGTAGTGAGGTCGTGGGCAGGGTCTTTGCTGTAGGGGGATGTCCTTGAAACTCTGCATAAAAATAATCTTAGGATTGTTAGGAGCTGTGAGAGCCACACCAGCTGTCTCCAAGTGACCCATGGTGTTTTGTGAATCTGGAATTGCTGATGTTGAAATTCAGACTGAGATTTCAAGTAATATTCTAGATCCCTGGCTGCTCTTAAATGTCAGGCTGGTGTTTCCTGTCTGGCTGCAGTTGTGGTGGTTCTGTTCATATGGGTACAAGGGGTTTGGTTTGCCATGCTCCATACCACTCCCTCTTGCCTCCCAGGCATGAGTTGTGACTGATCATCAGTTGTTAGAGATTATCGGGCTCATGCTGTTGTCCCCAGCTCCCTTCATCCCCTTGGATACCCTGTCTGCCCCGGGAGGTATTTGAGTTAGCTTTCAGACATCCTTAACCTTAAGAATTTGAATTCTTTCCTGAAATCACAACCAGTTTGTACTCTCCTTGTTAGTGTGCTAGGGCTGAACCATTCTCTCAGGTACTGCAAATTTGTGGGTCTTAATGACCATGGGACGTCAAGGTGGAAATGCTGTTTAGTGATTGACTCCAGGCGGCTCTCCTCTGCACTTTCAGTCACACCTGGCAGGGTTGGTGCGTTGCTTTTCATCTGATAACTCAGTCCCCCCATGTGTCTGCCTGGCCCATCACTGAGCCACACCAATAGTTCCTAATGTCCCAGACACTTCCCACTCATCTGAGCTTTTAATTTGGGCACCCAAACACCACCAGTCTCTGCTGAGCTTTCTTTAGACCAGTGTTGTCATTGACATTGACTGCTAACACCGTATGTTGGCTTCATGCTGGACATCTGCTAAAGGAGACCCTGTGCTTTGGGAGCTGTTTTAACATCAATTGTCCTGTCAAGAGCACCCAGGTGGTAGACCTTCAGTGTCAGGAAAAGATATTTAAAGGCACAGCATGACTGGAGTGTTCTGAATAACCTCAATCAGGGATGTCTTTTAGGGATGGGGATAGAGATTAAGTAAAACCAGGGCAAGTTTTCCCAGCCCCTTTAGGCTGCAGGGAGGAGCCCGGCCTCTCTTCTATGCTGGGTCTCCCCACACTCCCATCTACTCTAGCTGGCAGCTTGTTTTAGGAATCTTCTTTGGTTTTTCTTCTGCCAGCAATTGCTTCCTTCTGATAATGGGGGACAAAGTTGATAATTTATCCGATTTATGTGCACCCATTTATGTATAAAAGGTAGGAAAAACTTTCTGCGGCCATGACCTAAGAGTGTGTGGTAGCCAGAAGACTCCTTAGTCCTTTACTGGTTGCAGCAGCACCATCTTTGGCCCCTTCCCATTGCCTTGCTGCCCTCCTTGGACTCTGCTAAGTCTTTGCCTCTCTCTTCCCTCCATGCCATCCTTGGCCCTGGCTTGGGTAGCCTTGGCTCTCAGCCTATAGCTGACGAATTCTTGCTTAGGACGTGGAAGAGAATAACACGCTTGACTAAAATAATTCATGCACACTGCAGTTGCAATTTCACTTTCGTGGGTTTATAGTTATAAACTGGAAGAAACCACCAGTTGGGGATGAGTTATTTATTTTCAAGGGGGGGATTGTGAGACATCTTAGATATCTTTGCTTATTTATTTCCAGCAGAAACTGCAAGGGAATCCGATTTGTTGTAGCCAGATATCATTACCTCTTCTATCTCCTCTCTCCCTGCCCCCGACTTGGATGTTTCCTGACATGGATGCTAGAGGAGAGGGAATGTTCTGGTTCAGGAGGCTCCACCGCAAATCATGCTCTCTGTGAACTGCCGTTTCCCCAGTGCCAAGGCAAAGACCATGGCCAACTCTTCCAGTGAGCTGGGACAGGTCCTCAGCCAGTGTGGGGAGCAAAAGAATAGTTGTTGGCATTATTACAGCATTTATGCCTGCACCACTTCTAATGACATGAGAATCTCACCATGGTTCTTGATTAGCCATTAATAGAAATTTCTTTTGTATTGAACTTGTCAAGGAAAGACCAATCATATGGCACCTTGCAAAGCTAGCACTATTCTATTAGGGCAACTGGTGGGCTAGTTTGTTTGACCGTCCCCTCCAAAGTTTCCCTGCAATGGGTCCACCACAGAAGAAATCTTCAAATTTATTTTTCTTAGTTGTGGTGAGCTCTCAGGCTTGCCACACTTCCTCCTGGGTACAGATGCAGCACATTCATGTGCCCTGGGTTGTGCAGAGTATATTTGAGATAAGGGAGCCAAAGCGCTTGTTTCTGCAGGGTTCTTTCTCATCCTGCATTTTAGGGAAGTGTCGCCGGCCCCCTTTGCGCTCTGCGACACAAGATGTTTTTCTTCTTTTTTCCTCTTGCAGTACTTTAACTTTAGCCTGAACCAGTCCCTTGTGTTTCGCTTCAGGATCCTTTTCCTTTTCCCTAGGGAGTAATTGCTTAGAAAATGCCTCCTGTCAAAAACGTAAACTCTTCAATATCATAAATTGGTGGTCGAAACTCCTCTGTCATTTGGCTTAATATTTTAACCATTGCTAATGGTTAAAAGATTGTAGCATGATGGTGGGTCCCTTTGGAAGCTGGTTGGGTTGATTTGAATGTCTGCATTTTTCAGCATGTGTATACTCATTTGGGGACCAGCCCACTTACCACAGGCACTTCAATCTTTTAATGCTTTGATGTTCTGGAGAATTATAGGAGCCATATGCCACTTCACAGGTAACTGAGACTGGCTAAAAATAGAGCTTCAATGGCCCTACTGTTCTGGCATTGGAAGTCACTGCTTTTTAGTTTTAGGCTGTCTTCAGTTATTCCTAGCTACTTCCAAGCCTGGGCAACAGGAATCACTGAGCAAGACCTTTGTCATTTGGACACTGTTACAGTCTGAACCTTAACTCCAAGCTAGTTGGAAAAAGAATCCACATGTATTGAAATATGGAGAGCTGACTTCTACGTGGTTCCCCTTCTCCACCCCTACCTTCTGTTAAGGAGGATTCTGTTTCACTGTGGATTTAGGATACTTGCCACAAGAAAATACATTGAAAAGAGTGAATTCTGGCTTTCTGTGAGTTTATGGCACCAGTCTAACAACCAATCAACCAAAAGAACAGACTGGCATGAAACAGGCTCTGACATTCCACACTTTGGATTTTGGGTGGTCTGAAATGGAAATTGTCATTGCTGTACTTAGTTGCAAATTGATGCTTTAAATGAACAATAAGAATAACTTAACTTCCATTGCTCATTTCATAAGTAATAGTCTCATGTTACTATCCCCATTCTTGCCCACCTTCAGTTACAGAAATAACTTCGAGTGGGTTTTCTTTATAAAGATCTGTGTCAAGCAGATACCTCATAAAAATGGCACAGGGAAAGTGTTCTATTTAGAACTTGCACTGCGACATAAAATCACGTGTTTATTTTTTCCCCCTTGGCGCTGATTTCTTTGGAGATAAGTGCTAACAGAATGGTGGCATGGAGTAGTGCCTTCAGGGGAGTTGACTTAAAAATGTTGCAGATTTTGGGTAAATGATTTTACTTTAGTGAGAATCATTTATTCATGAGATCTGAAACAAGCTACTGTGGTATTTGATAACCAGGTGTATTAGTTTTCTATGGCTGTTGTAACAAATTACCACAAGTTTAGTGGCTTAAAACAATGCAAATTTATTGCATTGTTCTGGAGGTCAGAATTCTGGGCTAAAAATCAAGGGGTCAGCATTCCTTTCTGGAGGCTCTAGGGGAGAATCCACTTCCTTGCCTTTTCTAGCTTCTGGAAGCCACCACATTCTTTGGCTTATGGTCCCATTCCTCCATCTTTTGAGCCTGCCGTGGGTCAAGTCCCTTTCACATTGCCTCACTCTGACCCTCCCTTGTACACCCCCCCCCCTTATACTTTTAAGGACCCTTGTGATTACATTAGGCTCAGCTGCATAATCCAGGATCCACTCCCATTTTAAGGTCAATGGATTAGCAACCTTAATTCGTCTTTGCCATGTATTCACAGGCTCTGGGGTTTAGGACGTGATGCATCTTTAGGGGCAATTATTCTGCCTATCACATCAGGTATGAGGCTACCAGGGACTTTGTTTTTCTAGATCTCCATGTCAGATAGGGCCAAAGGGGCAGTCGTTTTGGTGGCGGCCTGTGTGGAAGTCAGCTTCCATCTTTGCAGAGTTTGAGGAAGTTGAGAAGGAGGTTTCTCTCAGACCAGTGGGCCATGAAGTTTGTCAGATAACTTGTTTCTCTGTAGGACAACCATGGAGTTTTGGTAATCCTGGTGGGATTTTTATCTAGGGCTCCACTTCCAGGGCTGTTGGTGCCTAGGGATGGCACTGAAGAGGATTAGGGAGTCGGGATGTGTGGTAGCAGCTGGGCTGACCTCAAGAGAGGAATGAGGAAGCAGGGGGATGAGGACAGGAAATGGTAGATGAGTCTGTCCCTTGGGAGAAAGAAAATAGAAGATGGGGTTGATTACATCTGGCCCCAAAGAAAATAAAAGCATGGGCTTTTTTTGTTGTTGTTTGTGGGCTTTGTGATTAATTTCACTATTGAGTCAATTTGTTTGCTCACCTTTTTTTTAATTTAAATTTTAATTCTTTTTACGTGGTAAAATACACATAAATAAAATTGACCCTCTTAAGCATGTTAAGCTGAGCAATTTGTTGGCATTTACTACATTCACAGTGTTGTGCAACCATTACCACTATCTAATTCCAGAACATTTTCATCACCCCAAATGGAAACCCTATACACATTAAGCTGTCATCCTTGTCCCCCGAGCCCCAGGCAACCACCAATCTACTTTCCACCTCTATGGATTTGCCTATTCTGGACATTTCCTATATTGGTATTGGCAGTATGTGGCCTTTTGTGTCTGGCTTCTTTTCGATGACCTTTTTTTTTTTTTAAACAATAGTTTAATTTTATTCACATATAGTGGCCATTAAAAGGTTAACTCATTCATAAAAACATTTTGCTATTCTAACATCCTTTGCCTCTCATCGTCTCTTAACAAATAAATCCCCATCACAGCAGAAATGTTAGAAATGACATTGCAAATAGGGCACATTAAGTATTATTAAAACCTTTAAAATATGGCTTATGAACAATTTTACGCAGTGGGTTCCCTATACATTTTCGATGACCTTTTGGACATCCAGGTTACTCCAGCCACAAAACCCTGAGGGGCTCAGCATCTCAGGTGTCCCTGGTGTGGCTTGTCACTGCTAAAACGGCTCTCTCTGGAGAGAGTAGTAGCCCAGCCTTGTTCCCAGAGGGCTCCGCTTTGGGCAAAGTATACCCCTTCTGGCAAAAGCTCACAGAACCTTAAATGTCTTCTCAGGAATCCTAAGAAATAATATGCTGTGAACTGACCTAAACTGGTTTGGGCTTTGGACACTTGTCATGTTCTTTTGGGAAACCAGAGGTAGGGAGTTTCGAGGGTCTTTTCCCACAGTCTGTTTCCAGAAGGTATGTTATGCTGAAAGCTAGGCTCAGACCACTCTTGGCCCCTCTTTCAGACACTTGGTAGCAAGCAGGGCCAGAGAGAGCCCAACAACCTGTCTTTAAGCTCTTCAAAGCTTGCACTCTCTGGCCAAGTCCCTTGCACAAAAGAGGCATTCCAGGCAGATCTGACGGTATTTGAGCAGCAGGAGTCAGCGAACCCTCAGAGAGTGAGACAGGACCCTCCTTTAATGGTTGACCATGGATCCTGACAGAGTCCTGGGTCCCTTCTCAGAAGGGGGCTGACTGCTGGTCTCCCTAGAATCTTCTATGGTGTCCATTCGTAGACCAGGGAGTCATCACTCATTATCATTGTGCCAGTTAACAAACTCTGGCACCGACTGCCTCTGATTCAGTCTTTCATATGCTGACCACCAACCCTAGAGTATTTATTTCTGATTTGGATACCTCCAATGTTAACTGACTGCCTTTGGGGTAGGGATTAAAGCTAACTAAGATATAACTATGTATTATACTGCTTTTGCTTTTAAGTGTCTTAAAATAAATTACAGAAAATCAAACATGAGCCTGATGAGATATTTGCACATTGACCTGAAATGGAAATTTAAAAATATAAAGAGTTTGAAGAACTACATGGTTCTTTCCCCCCAGAAAGTACCTGATTCTCACTGCCCGCTGCTCCTCCCAGCAACCACTGTTCTGATATTTTTCACCATAGATTTGTTTTGCCTGTTCTGGAACTTCATATAGTAGGCACTCTTTTGGGTAAATATATTGAGTGAAGGGGGGCTTTTGTTGAGATTTGTCCCTGTTGTTGCGTGCATCAGTAGTTCACTCATTTTCTATTGCTGAGTAGTAGCCCATTGTGTGGCTGGACCACAATTGGGTTAGTCTTTCTCTGAGACTTACATTTCATTTGTTCTCTCCTCCAAAAGAGGTTCACGAGCAGCCACTTGGCTGCTACTCATAAATTTCTATGGCCTGTTTAGACTTTCTTGTTGAAGGCTTTTGTCTAGAACTGATTGTATGATGTATCATTTCTGTAAATCATTTTTATTTAAAACTTAGGGTGTTAGGTATCAGCCAGGTCCTTATGTATATATGTTTGGTTGGCATTTGAAAAGGAACATGGAGAAATGGGAGAAGATACAATTTGAGGTAGGCAGGAAAAGGTGCTATTCACTTTTTCCCATCCCTGACTAAGGCTTCCACAGAAGAGAGGAGATTGGGGTGAGGTGGGGCAGGGAGACAGCAGGGGGATTCAGAGACAGGTGCCAGAAAGTAGGGGAGGACCCAGCAGGAAGATGGGTGAGGACCACGGTCTGGTACAGCCAGATGGGATAGGCTGGGTTGGACATTACATCTACTTAGGATGTCCTCCATCAGTGTTTTTCAATTCTTTGTGACTGTATCTCCCAGTGTGCCGGTTTGGATGTATTATGTTCACCAAAACACCATTATCTTTGATGCAGTCTTGTGGGGGCAGACATATTAGTGTTGATTAGACTGGGACCTTCTGATTAAGTTGTTTCCATGGAGATGTGACCTACCCAACTGTAGGTGATAACTCTGATTAGATAATTTCCATGGAGGTGTGGCCCTGCCCATTCAGGTGGGCCTTGATTAAATCACTGGAGCCATATAAAAGCTGACAAACAGAAGGAACTTAGAGCACCTGAGAGTGATATTTTGAAGAGGAGCTGCAGCTAAAGGAGAACAGAACGCCCCAAGAGCAACATATTGGAGAATGCAATTTTGAAACAACCTGGGAGCAAGCAGATGCCAGCAACATGCCTTTTGAGCTAACAGAGGTTTTCTGGACACCAGTGGCCATCCTCCAGTGAAGGTACTCTATTGTTGTGCCTTACCTTGGACACTTTATGGCCTTAAGACTGTAACTTTGTAACCGAATAAACCCCCTTTATAAAAGCCAATCCATTTCTGGTGTTTTGAAAAACAGTAGTGTTAACAAACCGGAACACCCCGTAAGAAATATATTTTACATCTCAACATGGTGCACACACCCATCCTTAGTTGTAGTTGAAATAGAAAGCACAGAAAACATGTACCTTTACTGTGTGAGATGCACGCTGGGATTTTCAGTTTAATTCTATTCCATTAAAAAAAAATGCTTGTTGTGCTCCACAACACTGATTTCTGGGTTGCCGTTGGCTTGAGAAACACTGTACTATGCAATGCCCCACATGCAAAGTTCTTTCTGCCAGTTGGTTTTTCTTTCTCTGTGGGTTTCTTTCCCCCCTCCAGGTGGACAGTGCAAACCATGTAATTGCTCATGCTTCCCTTTTTGTTTTGGCTGTCAGGAAACTCAAAGCCCATTTTGTTTGACCAAGCGGTAGGTCACTCAGTGGTGGTCATATATTATGTGTACTGATGCCCTAACTTTCCCTAGCTCTTGAACTTCTACCTATTATTTTTCCTGATCCTAGTTATTCATATATTTTTGTTTTACTGCTTGGATTCTTGGGAGCTGCCACAAACCCTACGTGGAATGTGATGGAATGTGATGATGGCATACTTAAGAAATCATTGAGAACTTTTTCTCTCGAGATAAGCTGTCGAGTATGTCTACATCCTTTATATATACACATACATACATACATACATACATATATATATATTTGGAAGCAAGATCTGGACTATATGATTTCCTTCTAGCTCTACAATTCTCTGGTTTATTTTACTGGCCTTTGTTTCAGATTATCTAGAAAGCACACTCCCCTTTTTAAAAGACATTTACCATAATTGCAAAGGTAGAATTCAGGAAATTTTGGTATTGGCGTGGAGTGTGTCATTTATTTTTAAATAGGGAAGTTTTTAGTGGTAACAGTTGCATTTTCATTTCCTAGAATTCCATTTGTTTATGCAGGTTTTTTTTTAAATCCTAGGAATGTCTCTGAAGCTCCCTGCCTCTCTTCCCCGCCTTAGCTCAGGTTCTCATCTTTCTACTTGGTTCACTTTGGCTGCCATCTAACTGGTTTCCCTGCCCCCTGCAGCCTCTGCTCATGACTCCACCTTCTACATTCCTTACTGCCACAGATTTCCTCAGGGAACCCACATTTATTGTTGTATTTCTCCTCTGCTCCCAAACCTCTGATAATGACTCCCCAGCCATCTGGATAATTACTCTCTTGAGATTGTCATTGAATCTAGAGCACACCTTACCACTTGGGTAGTACATCCCAACTTTCACTGTCACCTGCCCCCAAGTCAGGTTTTGAGGGAAGATGAAATTAATAGACCATCTGATGTACCTGGACCTCTTGAGAGGAGATTTAGCTAGGGAGGAAGAGTATGGAGTTGATTAAATTTTTTTAATGAACTTTTCACTAAGCAAATAAAAACTTAGCAAAAGAATAAACAGGAGTAGTATTAGCTCCATGGAAAACAAAAAGTAGTGATGGAAAAGAAACATAATCTTGGTGTACCATGTGGCTGGGCATCCAGTAACATTTGTGAAGTCTTAATGATGTCAACATTGAACACTGACCCCAACCAAAATGATGTATGATACACTCTTATAGGAGAATGGTGGTGGGTGGGAAGCGTGCAAGTGTGTGGACTGGACGATAGGGGAGAGCAAAGACCTCATCTTCTGTACTGAGAAAGCAATAAGTAACACCCAAAACAGAAAGAAATCAGGGTGTTGCAATGCAAGCATCTCATTTAGAGGCATGAAAGCAAATACCAAATAGTGAACTGAAAGAGGTGAGTGTGGTTGCCTCCGGGGAGGATGGAACAGTGTTCTTTTTCAGACAAGCCTTACAGCTGTTTGACTCTAAGTGGAATGCAAGGTGACTTGGATGAAAAGGACCCGTGTTGCCTGTGCTGCCTGCACTGAGCTGCTGGGGCCTAGGTTTGAGGGGATAAAAGGAAGTGGGGGCTTTATCACGTTAAAGGTCATAACCAACAAGAAGTGAAGTCTTGGGCTTTCTGGGACCCATTTATCGTTTCATCCTGAAAGAACATGGTAGTTACTTTTTAGTTCTTTATATGAGGTCTACTTTAACATACTCAAGAGCAGGGTTTTTTTTTGGGGGGGGGTAAGGTGGGGTGCAGTTTATTGCATTTTAAAAACTCTCCAGAGGTTGACTCTGCTAGAGTTATTGATTTAGCAGAGAGCTAGAAACATATGACAGGAACTGTCAATAACCCACTCTGAACTTAATTTTATTTTGGTTATAGATAATTGTTGCATGTCTGCTTCTGTGGGGAAGAGCAGTAATAGATCTCCTCTCCTTTTTTTTTTTTTTTTTTTTTTTTCCTGAAAGCTTCCCTTTTACCTGTGCAAACCTTTCTCTCTCCACCTGCCCATAATGTGATGGGGGGAAATGCTGAATGCTGAAGGGGGCACTTCTGTCTGCAGAAAGCCTAAGTTCCTTCTACTGATGTTAAATAGCTTGTGGAATGTGGCAGTCTGTTACAGAGCTGGTGGAATGAATGTATTAGGCCATCTGTGGAAATGATTAGAAGAAAAAATCCGGCAAAAGAGCAGACCAGGAAAGTTTTCTTAAAATATTTTATGGCAACACAGTTCAATTACATTGGTACTAGTTGTTAGAAATTAATGTTTGTACTGCCGTTGTGCACACTTAGCACAAATGGAGATCAGGTGCAATATGTGGCACATTCAACATATATGCGAATGCTTATTCAATAAATATATATTCCTTGTATGCATAGCACTATGCGGGATAGAGGCTGAGAGTAAATGAAAATATATATCAGATCCCTTCTTTTAAGGAACTTAAATCTGTTTTGGGGTGGCAAGGTATACTATTTAAGAGATAATAAGAGTTAAAATAACAGTCTAAAAAAGGGGTCAGCAAACTATGGCCTATGAACCAAACCGAGCCTGCTGCTTATTTTTGTAAACAAAGCTTTATTGGAACACGGACATGCTCATTTGTTTATGTATTGTCTATGGCTGCATTTGGGCTACAACAGCAGAGCTGAGTAGTTATGACGGACCATATGGCCCGCAGAGTCTAAAATATTTACTATCTGGCCCTTTAAGAAAAAGTTTACTGACCCCTGGTCTAAGACAATAATTCAAAAGATGTTACAAGGTAATGTGTGATAGGTAGAAATGACTTAGTCAACTGATGCTATAGTTAGTAAGTCTGAGAATGGAGTGATGGGTAGCCTGAGGAGGGGTTTGAAGTTGACCTCAAACCATGAAGACTGAGGGCATTTTGTGATGTAACGAGTAAGGAACCAAATTTCATGGATGGGAACATACATGATAACCTCAAGGGAAGAGGGTATGGGGTGGTGGAACTAGAACTATGTGCTGGATTGGGAGCTGGGGGCTGGAAGTAAATGCAAGTGAGGTTGTCAAGGTCAAACCTGGGCCAGATTGTGATGGTCTTTGAGTTCCAGGATCAAGAATGGGAACTTCCCCAAATACCTGCTATCTTTCAATGGCAACATCCATTCACACAATAAATATTTATTCCAGACCTATTATGTGCTTGACCCCAAGGGGAATTTAAAATACATTGAGGTACAGCCCCCTTGTGGACTGGTAAATCCAGATTATTTGTTTCATGTAGTGCTAGTTCTAGGTGTGCTTGAAGAAATAGCTGTCATTTCTGAGAGGTTTGACCATTAGATCCTCTGAACACTGCTAATGCCAGATTTGTATAGATAGGCAGTCTCCCATTCCATGGGGACACTGTTCTGGAGAGTCATTTGAGAAGGGAATTCGAGAAAGGAATGTGTTGATGAGGGTCATTGGAAGGGAGGAAGGAAGGGGGAGGACCCCCCCATCCTTGGCCACTGCAGGGTAGGCCTTGTCTCTTCCTTCCTTTTAGGGCTTCTGTGCTGTCTGCCATTTTGTCTGGGTTGCCACAACTCCCTGCACACCTGCTCACAGGGTGTGGTTCCATCCTCTGGGTCCCTAGTCCTGTGCACACCCCTCCTTGCCATCTTGGCATCTCTCAGGCTCTGGGCTTCCCCACTTTCCCCATATCAGTTACTAGAGACCACTGAGCTTGGCTCTGAATCCTTTCTCTCCTACCTGTGCACAGCCCTGGACTGGGCTTGTCTTCTGGCCCTGCAGAGGGCTTTTTTTAAATGCCGTTTTATTGAGATATGTTCATACATCATATAATCCATCCAAAGTATACAATCAGTGGCTCACAGTGTCATCATATAGTTGTGCATTCATCACCAAAATCAATTTTTGAACATTTTCATTACTCCTCAAAAAATAAGAATAAAAATACAAGTAAAGAAGAACACCCAAAGCATCCCATACCCCTCCTCTCTCACTATTATTAATTTAATTTTTTTCCTCATTTTTCTATTCATCTGTCCATACACTGGATAAAGGGAGTGGGAGCCACAAGGTTTTCACAATCACATGGTCACATCGTGTAAGCTACGTAGTTATACAGTCGTCTTCAAGAATCCAGGCTGCTGGGTTGCAGTTCAAAAGTTTCAGGTATTTCCTTCAAGCTATTCCAATACACTAAAAACTAAAAAGGAATATCTATATAACGCATAAGAATAACCTCCAGAATGACCTCTTGACTCCTTTTGAAATCTCCCAGCCACTGAAATTTTATTTTGTTTCATTTCTCTTCCCCTTTGGTCAAGATTTTCTCAGTCCCATGATGCTGGGTCCAGGCTCATCCCTGGGAGTTATGTCGCACATTGCCAGGGAGATTTACAGCCCTGGGAGTCTTGTCCCACATAGGGAGGAGGGCAGTGAGTTTACCTGCAGAGCTGGCTTGGAGAGAGAAAGGCCACATTTGAGCAATGAAAGAGATTCTCTGGGGGTGACTCTTGGGCACAATTAATTATAAGTAGGCTTAGCCTCTCCCTTGCAGGATTAAGTTTCATAAGGGCAAGCCCCAAGATTGAGGCTTGACTTATTAAATTGGGAGTCCCTAATGTTTGTGAGAATCAGGAATTCCCCAGGTGGGGTAGTTGAATATTTTCACATTTTCCCCCAGTCCCTAAAGAAGGCTTTGCAAATACTTTTTATTTTCTGTGTGGTGGGCTTTTGAGAGATGATGGGGTTGGGGCACTGTCCATTGGTTGCCTGTTCTCCTGGGTCCTCACAGCCACCCATCAATGCTTCAGTTTACTTCTCACCCACTCTTTGTTTTATTTTTTTGTTTTGTATGTAAAAATACACAAGCATATACACAGAAAAATACAAAAGAAAATTCCATAATGCATTTTGTACTGAGCTTATTCCAGACTTTTCCTCCTCTAGCTCCTCACACTTTCTTCTCACACCTGACCGTCACCAACAGATGGCCTTGATTCCTGTTTCAGAGATGATGTCAACTCCCTCATGTACCCTCATTGTCACGTCTTTATATTGCTGTTGTAACATTCTGTCTCAGTCTCTTTATCCAATGTCAGAAAGAAATAGCCTTCCTTCTCTTTTTATCTTTTCCTAACCTCTCTCTATGATGACCCTCGGACTCATGTTCCTGTTGTCTGGCACCATGTCTCCATTCCTCCATACTCTCAATAAATGCTGGATCAAAGAGCCCTTCTGCCAGAGAAAAGGTCAGTTAAGAATTTGTAAGAGTGGGCAGCAGGCCTAATTTGATTTGGGTTCATATTTGAGCATGCTACCTTCATGTGTGCACTTCCGTATCTTTGTGTGTTTTTTTTTTAAATCTTTGCATCCATGGAATCTGGAACAGACATCTCAGAAAATCTTTATTGATTGAAAAAATATGAGCAGGAACAGGGGAAAGGAGACAGGCTTTGAATCCAGACTAGCTGGCAACTGGGATGTCAGCTCCCATCCTTGAATGAGTTATCTGATCTCTCTGGGAACTAGATTCTTCATTAACTGAGAACAGCAATAGTCACCTCATAAAGTGTGTTCCAGTTAGTATTGCTGTGTGGCACATGACTCCAAAGCTTAGCACCTTCAAACAGCCATTGCATTATGTTTGCAGATTTTGTGGATCAAGAATTTGGATGGGGTTTTCACCTGCTCTGGCTTAATCTGGTACCATCAGCCCGTTTTGAGGCCGAAGCTAAGAATGCAAAGCAGAGTCAGGACATAAATGGAGGCGAATCCTGCGAGATGCTGGTTTTCGGCCCCCTGGTGCGAAGATAATGGAGGAGCTTTTGGTAAGGTGACCTCAGAGGAATTTGAGAATCTAATGTGAGAAAATGTCGACTCGTAATTCAACGAAACCTTTTCTGCAAAACACCTTGCCGCAGTGGAATTCGAAGGGGCTAAGGAATTTTATTCTTGGAGATGTTGGAAAAAGATACCTGGGTCTGGAAGATAATTACTTGCAATATGCAGGAGAGGAATAAAATTGAAGAGTGTTTTTCTTAGAAAGCATCATTTGTCAGATTTATCTGACCAAGAATTCCAAGAATTTGAAGATTTATATAATAAGGTAGTCAGATACATGGTTCCAATATGCATGAGCATCAGTTACCATAGTTAAGTTAAATAACAACAGTCTGCTAAAAACAGTTAAAATTTCAGTTACCCCGCAGTGCTGTGAGTAGCATCAAGTACAAACTTTGCTGCAAGCTCTTTTGTCCATAAATTATGCAAATAACAGATGTGCATCATGATCGATGGCAAATCACATTAATTCCTTCAAAGTCCACTGGTGCTTGGTCACTGAGCATCTGTTACTCAGTTCATGTACATACAACAGTGTGTAGTCACTTGGCCTTGTCTTACGGTGGTAAATCCATGTGACATTTTACAAAAATGGATGATAGAGGGAGTTGGTCAACAAAGATGATGGGACCACGAAGAAACGCAAAGTGATAATGCTGGAAGTGAAATTGGATGTGATTAGAAGATTTGAAAATGGTGATAACAAAGCCAAGATAGGAAAAGACCTAGACCTGCATGAAGCTACAGTATGAACCATGTTGAAAAAGTCCAATGAATATAAAATACAAGGTAAAGTAGCTTTAACATCTTTTAGCATAAATTGCACTAGGAACAGGAAGCCTCTCATGGTTGAAATGGAGAGTTTACTACAATTTTGAATTGAAGACTGTAGTAGAAAATAAATCCCCATCAGTTTGACTAGCATTCAGATCAAAGCATTGAAGTTAGACGCTATGTTGAAAGAAAATGGTTAATTACAAGAAGACTGAAAAATAACATTTTACTGCCAGTAGAGGCTGGTTTCATTGTTTTCAGAAGTCAGCCTGAATTGATTAATGGTAAGCTATCTGGTGAAGCTTTTGGCTCAGATAAGGATGCTGTGGTGAAATGTGCCCCCCAATTCCAAGAATTACAGGCAGTCCTTGCTTTGCACAGTAGTACAGGACTGTATTGTGCAAAAAAATATGCAGGATTAGAATGGAATTGAAATGGAGTTACAGAAGGTATAGTTGACCGTGGGAATGTTGACACTACTGCTGTTCAAAGATTAGATATGCAGCCAGAGGAACTTAGTGATGGTGACTTACAGGCATAAGTGAGGAAAGTGGTTGTGACAAAAAGGATGAAGTTGTCTCAGAGGAAGTGATCCTGGCAAGAAACTTCACATTACAGGAACTCTTGGGGACATTTCATGACCTTAAAGTGCAAAGGATAAAATTTTGGAAGCTGATCCAAACTTAGAAAGGAGTATAACAATTTGCCATGTCATCGAAAAGATGGTAGGTCCGTATCTTAAGGTACCTGATAAGAAGAAGGCAAGCACTGTTCAAATTACTCTTGATAAATTTTTTTACAAAGAAATAAAATTTTAATTCTCAATGTTTCTTAAGTTTTAAATTCAGCATACTAAATATTTTACTTTTTTTTTTTTTTTACATTGATAATAGCAGGAGAGTTTTTAATGTTTTGACATAAATTTTTAAAAGTCAAGAACAACCATAAATATACAAGTTAAGTTTGTGTAGTCAAAACTTAGGACTGGACTGCCCACACTTAAAACAATCTAGAGAAGCTTCATATAAATACATGTCTAGAAACAGCTAAGTTTATCCTTACAGTAATCAGTAAATTAACATCTACTTTTCATATTACCTTTGTGTGCTATTAACTCACAGTTTCTGAATAAAAATTTGTAATACTGAAAAAAAAAAAAAGAATTTGGATGGGGCATGATGGAGATGGCTTGTCTCAGCTCCACCATGTCTGGGCTGATATCTGAAGGCTGGCTCCTCACAGCATGGCCATCTCCGGGGGGGGGGGGGGGGGGGGGGCTGATCTTCTTACATAGCTTTCAGTCTAGTGGGGGACACAGGCAGTAAGCGAAATGTCATGAGAACTGTGACAAGGAGTTTGCGGTTCCTGCTCCTTTGGTGGAGAAGGACTGGTTGAGTACCTGGATTAGTGTTATTTCATTTTGGGTGATTCTTTTCCCTCAGTGATTGATGAGGAGGGTGGCCAGCCCCCTGATAATGCAGACCCACTCACTGCTTCCTTTTAGTGGTGCTCCTGCAGACCTGTGGACTCATAGCCCTGAAAGGTGCCTCAAATCTTCAGGCGTGAGGTTTTAAGCACCCCCTGACCCTCTTAAGCACCAGCCCCCCTCCCGCCCCATTTTCAGATGGAACCTTAAGTTCCTCCTTCCTCAAAAGGGATTGAGGAGAGAGGCACAGGTACATAAATATACCTGGGTTGCCATCTTCAACTTAGACATGAGACCCCCCTCCCCATTCTGATGTGGCCCAGGGTTGGGGAGAGAGGTAGGAGGGACACTGCAGGGGATTCTGACACCTCCAGATGAGGAACCCCAGAGAGGTATAGACCAGTGTTTCTCAACTTTACTGTGCAAATGACTCCTCTGGGAATCTTGTTACAAGGCTGATTCTGGTTCAGGGTGCCTGGGTGGGCCAGGGGATGCTGCCAGGCAGCGAGGTGTGGAGGGTACGGGGAGGTCCAGACAGAGACACCTGTGGAGGCCTGCCTCGGGCCAGGCGTATGACCTGCCGGAGGTCTGCCCTGCTTCCCATACGCTTCTTAAAGATAAGGATTCTGCTATAAACCGTGATCACAATATCACTTTTACCCCAAACAACCCAACCACAGCCTTCCTTTTACAAAACACATTTCAAGAAACCCTAATTTAGAATGTTTACAGAGGTGGCCTCGCAGCTTCATTCCAAGGTCCATGCTCACAAAAATGTGTGTAGAACCCACTTTTGATCACTCTCATGGCTTAGTATATTCTTTAAGTAGTTAAAAGTATACTTTAAGAAAAGAAGTTAGGGTTAAGCATTGAACTCAGTTTAAAAACCCAGCCCCCTCATTTTCAGGTGAAACATGCAAGATTCCTCCTGTCATGCATCTTTGGCAGGGAGATAATCACAATTTTGGTTACTTGTGGTTGCTTTAGATGTTATAATTATTCACAGAATAAACTGTAGCACCAAGAAGGAAAAAATACTTCTGGATTAATTCTTATTTAAAAGTATTTATAGATACCTAGTTCCCTTAATAACTAATTCAAGTATTGAAAATAAACACACATTTCTGACATTTTTTGCCTTTCAAAACCTTATTTTCCTTTCAGGTGTATTGCTGTGCACATCCTGGTTATCTGATTCACTTACAATACCAGCATGAAGATTTTTCTCCTCATCTTTTACATTCAGTATAGAACATTGTTTTCCTAGTTATAAATTTTGAGCATTTTAACAATCTGTGTTTCAGTATGTATTTCTTAAAGATAAGGACTCTTACAAACCAAAATCACAGTATCATTTTTACACCTGAAACAACTATTTCCTTATCAGACATCCAGTTCAAATATCCAGTTGTGATGTGTAGTTAAACAATTAAAAAAGGTGTTTGAATCAGGATTTTGAAGGTCTGTACTTGGTAATTGGTTGGTTTTCTCTAAGTCTGTCATAATCTAGGCCTCCCATCTCTCTCCTTTGCTTTTTTTTTTTTTTTTTTTTTTTTTGTTGAAGAAACTCAGTTATTTGCTGTGTAGAGTTTCTTAGAATCTGGCTTTTGACTGGATCCTTAGGGTGCCATTTAGTGTAGCCCTTGATCCCCTGCATTCCCTGTAAACTGGTAGTAAATTCAGAGGCTTGATCTGATTCAGGTTCAATTTGTTGGCAAGAATACTTGACCAGTGGTGTCATGTACTTCCGTGCTTCTGCCATGAGGCTGGGGACACCTGTTTGTCTCTCTGGTAATATTAGCAGCTGCTAATGATCATTGCCCAGGTCCTTGATTTCATTAAAGGCGGCAAAAACTTGATTGTATAATCCTCTCATTCCTTCTTCATTTATTAGCTGGCATACTCCTGTGAAGAGAAAATTCTCATCAACTATTTAGCTATCCTGGATTCATATAGGAAAAGCAGGATAAATGATTCTTTTCCTTAATTTACTGGTTTTCAAAATAATGAGTCTCCTAGCATCCTCCAAAGGTGACTGATGAGTTTTTCTTGAAAGTATCACAAAGATTCTTATATAAAACCTATTTGATGTGTTTCAATCCATTGCCTTTATTCTTATGGGTACTCATTTGTGACCATTGGGAGCCTCTTCAAATTAGCTGCTGAGTTCTCTTGATACAGCCCTAGTAGTTTTTGGTGGCTTCCTTACTTTCTGATATGACAAGATGTTCCAGGTTTATCACATTTCTTACCCCCAGACCTGGACACAGCCATTTCTCCAAGGCCACCTGGCTTCCTTTTAGTGAGAAATGGTATTTAGAGATGAAATGTAATTGCTTCTGAAAAAAATAATCACACCTTGTTCTTTTCATAATAATCCTTCTAGAAGTCTTCTTTTGGTGCAGGGCTGTCAATCCTTTTAGCTTTAGTTTGTTTTCTTTTTAAATTAACCCCACATTTCAGTCTTGGAAAAGGTTTCAATTTAAGATCCAGTCCAGTTTATTTAGGTTTCATTCTGTTTGTTCAACTTTAAATTGTAACTTTCAAAGGAAATAAAAATGTTGCCTTTTAACTTTACTTCTTTTAGTGTTAGTCCATGTAGATACATACTTACTAAGTGGTTTTCTCATACTGTTATGAAGTATTTACAATGTAGTTGATTAAGAAAAGGTTTTTGAAGTAGATACTTGACTTGCAACTTGTAGTTCAAATTGTTGTTCAACTATTAAAAATGCCAACCAAAATGACTTGTAAACCATTGGTAGTGGCAATGTCAATAGACTCACCCTTACTATATGACATCATAGGAAATATGCCATCCTACTAACCTGCCCATTTTGGTGTTGCAGATATGCGAGCTGTTATCTCCAGATTATATATTGGGGAGCTCAAAGTCAGTTATGCTTCTGAGAATTTGAAATTCTAGACTGCTTTAAAGAGCCGTTGTTTTGCTGTTACCGTCTGCTTTCAGCCCTGTGCATTTGTCTCAGGTCTCGTCTTCTAGGATTTTCAGCTTCTTGTCCAAATCATTTTGCAAGTTTCTCCTCACTCAGCAAGCATTCACCTGGGCACTTGAGGGAGAAAGATGCATTGGGCAATGTGACTTTTCATTGAGCCCCTCAAGCTGCGGTTTTATACATCTCTTCTGCCTTCTAGGGGCTCACAATTTAGCCGGATTATTATACCTGGGGGCATAAATGAAGCCTGAAGAGGGACACTAAATCTGTCTGGGGAAAGCAGTGAAGATGTGCTGTGGTTTCCCCTCACTTCACTGTCTACTTTCTCTTACTAGACAGTGCATTTCCTGTTAACAGAAGGCCATGCAGTGACTAAGCCCTCCTCACCGCCCCCCCACAACTGAGCTGGCTGGCCACGTTTTCCTATGGAATCATTCTTAACTTCCCTCCTTTTGACCTGGTCCCCCCCTCTTCTAAACATTCTTGCCTCTTAAGTTTACAGCTGATTCAGCTTAGCTCCACTGAAATCAACATTTAGGCTTTTGCCTTTCTTCTTTCATGAAACATATGTTCAAAAACCCTAAAGCCAGTTCCCTGTTCTCCCCCACATATCATCCTAGAGAAAAGAAAGCATTGTAGTCTATTATAGCCCTTGCAGAATATCTTGTATTATAGGGAACAAAGTAGTTTAAGCAAAGGTTTTAGATACCTTATCTATAATCAAGTGAGTTTCAACCATCCGTGCAGTGTCTATCATATAAAATTGTTTCATGAATGAGAGGGTGTTGGGGAGAAAGCAGGGTTTTCAAATTATTGCATTTCATAAAATCTGTGATTAAATGAACAAATAGCACAAGCAGCTATTTGTTTCTTCTTCACTTTTAAAGTATATATATTCAGGCTGGCCCCAAACCTTTTAGGTCTTCTAATTGAGAAAAATAGAGGATCACCTTATAACTGGACATCTGTCTTTGGGTCTCCTTTGAGCCAGGCTGCCATTACAAAGTCAGGAAAAAAATACTTCATTCATCCTCAAGCCTTTTTGTTACTTAAAACCGCCAAATATTTATGTAAAGCAACATTCATATGCTTTCTTTCTTCTACTTGAAAAAAAATTATGTCTGAGTGACTTTTTATAAAATTGCTTTTCTAAGATGCAGTTTATTTCCCGCAACCCCCACCCTCCCCCTACCCCACCCCCGGCTATGATTCTTGCATGAGAACCATTCTCTATACAGGCTTATCCAACTATAACAAACTGTCTTTTTTTTTTGAACCTGCAAACTCACCTGTGCACTTTCTCTGTGCTTTCATTTTCATTTAAAAAAATCTTTTTCTGGCCAAGTTGTCCTTATCCAGCCTATCTAATACATGTTCTTAAAAGAGCTGTGTGCTAGGATGGCAAGGGTTTACTTTTAGCTGGGCTGAGTTTAAAACTCATTGTTCCTGCAGTCATTCCCCTTGCAAGGCCAAGGAGTCTGAATGCAGGCTGGGAGGGACTTGAGGCCCCAGAGCTTTGGGAACCCTTCTCTGCTTCGCTGGATGGCATCTCTGCCACTTGTTCTGATCTTTGCTAGAATACAGCTCTGCTCTCAGGAGTAGTGGTCATGGCAGAGTCATGGATGGAATTGAGGCCAGTTACAGTTGCAGTTGACAGGTTTGGACCAGTGGGTCATACTTGTCTTGTGACTCACTCGTCTTGTTGATCTTAGACTTTCTCCAGTGTTCCAGTCAACTAGGCTCATGTTTGTAACTACATTTTATTGTTCTGAATGGTAAGGTATGGTTTGGGGTTAATGCTTTCTCAGGGTACTCCAGGTGTCATCTTGATGCACTTGTTCGACATTTATTTAGCACCTACTATGTGCCAGACACCAAGCTAAGGAGAGGGGATGCTCAGATCTGCCCTTTAAGGGCTCCCATTCCAGGGGTTGGACAGGGAGGGGATGTGTGGGGAAACACTCATAGCACAGCCTGATAAAGACCTGTGATGCCAACGACTGTTATTTGGGGAGCAGCTTCTGTATGCAGGAGTTTCCAGGTATCATCTTTCATTTTGCAGCATTCCATTAGGTAGATAATCTCCTAATTATAAACAAAAGAAAATGAACTGAAGCAAGGTATCTTGCCCCATGTCAAACAGCTAGTAAATGTCTAAGCTGAAATCCACTCCTAGGTCAGGCTTCAAAGCCTGTGTTCTTTCTCCTACACCTCACATCCTCTGTAAAGCTACTTAGAGAGGCAGTGAGAGGGGAGAGATGGGCTGGGAGGCCGGGGTTTGTGGGACTGTCCTAAAAAACAGTGTGTGACAAGAACATCCTTAGTGGTATTTGAGGCCGTCAGTGGTAGTCCTTTCTTTCATCTCTTACAGCTGGGTTTATTCTTTCTTTATCCTTTTTTCTTGATTGATCTCTTTCCCCTTTCCCTGCTAATGCCCAGTTCTTTGACTTGCTACTGGGCCTACTACAGATATTGCTTAATTCTATAGGAGCCATCCCTTCTTACAGTTTGCTGCCTCCTGCCTGGAGAGAGAGTGCACAAGGCGGCCTGTGTCCTTGGTTCACTGGGCTCTGTGCTCTGAAGCTGTCTTCCTTGAGGAAGCTGATGTTTAGTTTCTAACAGATTCAACCCTTAGGAATTACCCCGTTGTTAGTTGCTCCAGCCATTTCCAGTCTGTCACATCACTGCGGTGTGACAGTTGGGTCATATGCCCCTATATTGGCAGGCAGAGGGCAGGGCACACTGATGGATGGTCCCATCAGACTATATCCTGTGGGGGATATAGTTCCCTTACCTTCCCCTCCCTGAAAGGGGGTGAATGTCCTCTCCCTGGGAAACAAACACAATTGACCACCTCTATGAACAAATATCTACAATCCATAAATTACTAAATATACATCACATAGAGTTTTTCTTTTAATTTTAAAGAGCTTTAATGAGGTATAAAATTTTACCTATTTTAAATGTACAATTCTGCGATTTTTAGTAAATTTATAGCATTATGCGGCTATCACCATAATTCAGTTTTAGAACATTTCCATTACCCCACAAAGATCCCTCATAGCCCATCTGAAGTCAGTCCCTGTGCCCCTTTCCAACCCAAGGCAACCACTAAACTGTTTTCCGTCCCTTTAGATTTAAACATAAGTGCTTATATGTTCCTGACTGATGTAGCTTTTCCTGGGTATTCTGGAAACTGTGCTATATATGAAAGAAGGAAAAAAAACAGCCCAATGGCATGAAAATCTGTATCTTGCTGGTCTCAGTTTTCCCTTCTTTTCACTTTAGATTTTCCCTTCTCTCATGTGAACTGTAATTTGGAAGAGCTTAGTCCTAGTTTTGATGCTGCCATTGTTAGCTCTCTTAATATCTTTCTAAACCTTTAGTCATGGAACCTTCCAGGCCTTAGTTCCTCATCTGTAAAATTAAGAAAAGAATTCAACAAGGTAACTAAACTTTCTATCTCTATTGATCAGCAATTGTGATCTTTTTTGGTGAAAAAATATTTCTTGATTTTATACGCTATCTTCAGTCAGAGGACTGTAACAAAAATTCAAATTAAAAATTTATTATTAAAAGTTCACAAAATGAAATGTGCAAAAGCAATTTAAGTTGGTAACATTTCAACTTCTGAAGTTACTAAATCTTCAACCTGTACTAAAACTTTGCAGCATCATGTATATGTATATATAGATGAAGGAAATTAATGTAAAAACTTTTCATTCTCCTTCATGCTTTCTTGTCTGTTCAAATATTTATTGAGTCAGATGTGATGTTAGGTTTGGGAGGTAGAATCCTGAAAAAGAGATGGGCTTTTCCCAGATGGGGCTTGCATTCTGGCTGGGGTAAGTCACCCTGAAATGACACACAGCATGGTAAGTTCTTGGAGAAAGGAAGTACAGTGTTCAGAGACGGGGAGGGGCCGGTGGGTCACAGAGCGGAAACGCCGCCCCTGAGAAGTTTACCGTGAGAAGCTGCTTGGCAGCTGGCTTAGCCAACCGACAGTTCAAAACCACCCATTCCATCTTTGCAGGGAGGAGGCATTCGAGCAAGTTTGAAGGTGGAGATGGGGGAGGTTGAAACGGTTTGCATTTCTAAGCAGATCTCTTATCTCCTCCTGCTTTGTCTTTTTCTACTCATGGGTAACTACAGCTTGGGTTTTTGCAGCCACTGGAGATGCAGCAGACTTATGAGGTTGGCTTTTGGCACAGCAGGCAGCTGGAGGGTGGTATTTTTCTGATGGGGAGACGTTCTTAAGTTTTTTAATTTATGGTGTCTTTAAATATGGGATTTTGTTTACTGCTGCCCTAATTACATCTCTGATAGATTTTATTTAGCTTAATGTTTTAATTTTGTGCTCATGCCCAGAGGTAGTTTCCCAAAGAGTACCATTATAAAAAACAATAACAACAACGACAAGAAAAAAAAGCCTTAGAGAATGTTCTGTCCTTGCGGCAGCTACAGCTGAAGGCAAGGAAATGGGTTTTGAGGACACAGACTTTCCAGTGGGCTCGGTGGATATTGCGACTATGTTTTGTGCAATATGAGGTCTTGATCTCCTGTGTGCCAGGTATTATCCTAAGTTATCAATAGAAATATAATACAAGCCACGTAAGTAATTTTAAATGTTCTACTAGCCACATTTAAAAAATGAAAAGAAAGAGGTGGAATTCATATAGCCAAAATACTGTCATTTCAACATGCAATCAATATAAAAATTATTAATAAGCTTATTTTACATTCTTTTTTTCCTAATAGGTCTTTGAAATCTGGTGTGTAATTTACAGCACATCTCAATTTGGGCTAGTCACATTTCAAGTGTTCAATAGTTACATGGGGCTAGTGGTACTGTGTTGGTACTGCACAGCAAAATGCCTAAACCTTTCAAAGGTGTGCAGAGGACACAGGAAAGAGCCCTTGGAGGGGGCAGGCCAGTCATATCCTTATGATATATGAGCTCTTAACAAGGCCATACACAGGTTTCACCTCTCTGAGAAATCTGAGATGTAAAAATTCATCTTGACAGGAAAGGTACAGCAGGAAGTGATTATTCATGTTACAAAAAAATTAACCACAGGATCCTTTAAATAGCATGCACCTTTAGTGTACTGAAGTATATGACTCAATTTGCAAAAATGTGATTGACACTTGACATTTTAGTAGCACCTTTTTGGGGCAGAGAACCATCTGCCGTTATAAAATGCAAGTTCAGTGTTGAGTTTATCAAGTCTTTACTGAGCACTTACTATGGGTCATAGGTGCTTGCAGGGAGTCACAACCCTCCAAAGGGTGATATGTACCCAGAAGGCATTTAAAGTTATAGTCTCACTGTGAGCATGAGACACACATGCATCGGCCCCAGCGTGGGATTGCCTCAGTGCCAGGGACAGGGAGGCCTGTGGGCTGGCGGAGCCAGGAAGGCGTTATGCAAGTAGACAGGGCTGAGCTGGGGCCAGAAGGCAGGGAGGGTGCTCAGTGGTTACTTAAGTGTCTGGGAGTTGAAAGAAAGGGTAACTAAGGAAAGGCCAGCTAGGTAAGCTATTGGGAAGACTTGAATATTATGCAGTTATGACTTACTTGTCTCTGAGTCCCCAATCCCTATACCCCAGCCTTATTCATAGGAGGCATCAATTAATGCATGCCCTTGGGCTCATCTAAGGAGAGAGAAACCAGGGTATGCTTCTCTCCGGTTTGTGACAGCAGGCAACAGTTGTTTGCTTCTTTGTAACCATCTTCTTCTTGAAGTGGATTCTTTTGTCCTCTTCCGGCTTTACCTTGGTAGAGCCCACACAAGGAACAGAAGCTGCGACTTGCTGTTTAGGAAGAAGCAAGGCTGTGATTGGGAAGCCAGTGGGGTCCCAAGTTCCAAAAGTACAGAGGGTTTTAGTTTACCAGCTAGACCTGCCACTTGACCGTCTTCCTCCTTAGGAGCCTCCTGTCCTCTCCTCTCCTCCAGGCATGTCCCATGTGCTGCTGCGCCCCACCTCTATTCATAACAATTTTATGTTCCCCATCAGGAAAGCTCTGAGCTGGCATCCTCAGTGCTAATGAGATCATCAGAGGGAGCCTAGGTCAGTGTTCCATGCCTTTTCTTTTCTTTTTTAAAAAAATAATGCCTATTATTTTTAAATGGAGTAGCCCCCAATATGCATACATTTATAGATTATATACCTGTATTACTGTACTAATAGACTGAGAAAACCCCAAAGAAGCTTCCAGACATTTATCATTAGGTTTAGTGAACCTTTGAAAAATGCAAAATTGAGTATTGTATGACTCTAGACATTGGAGGAAAATGACGACATTTGTCCTCATGCTTCAGATACATAGTTTTAAAATATCTTGCCGATCCCAATAGTTCCATACTATAATTAGGTGACTTACACCTCCGTCAAGGATGGAAGTCAGCCCACATTACAGATTGCCTTGGTAATTTAGAGGTGTTTGGTCATCTCCATGTAAGAGCCGGTCAGTGTGTCCTTGGCTTCCCCTCCCATTGTGGCTGGCAAAGAGCACCTATCGGGAACTGAATCACCAGCTTTGCCATTTTCTTGTTTACCTAGGCTTCTGTCAAGTATTGTCTACATCCCCTACTTTCTTTGCACAAGCCTTTTAAAGTCTCTCATCCATTTAACAAGCCTTATGTTAGTCACAAGGGGTAATATCCCTGAGTAGACTTTGCCACCAGGCATCACAGACCTGCAGGGTGTCCCCCCCGCCCCGTGCTGAAAGTGGGCCCCTGGCATTGCCCCCTGCTGAGGACCACCACTCGCCCCTCAGGGGACTCCTGGCTATCTGACCTACTGGGAGAAGGAGCCAGAGTCTGTAAGTGGAATATTAGGAAGATGACTTTTTCTCTTCTTCAAATTAAAAAAGAAAAGAATAGATGTCCTAATTTTTCCACCATTATCTCAGCAGATCTCTGAAGTGGGCACATCCCACTCTGGAAAGCACTGGCTCAGGAAATAATCGTATCTTCTTTTATGAGCTTCAGTTTTTTAATTGGGAAAATGGGCATCATAATATTGTGAAGATTAAATGAGATCATGACAGAGAAGTGTCTGGCACATAAACAGCAGTACTGTAATCTCATTTCACATAGCAAAGCATCAACAGATCAATGTCTAAGTAATTTTAAGAAAGTTGTTTTTTAATCGAACTGCTCCTGATTGTTATGATGGCTCATTTCAACTGCTGGGGAACAGAGCATCATACAAGAAAATCTAAGTGTTTCTGCTGCAGACTTGTCAGAAACCAGGAGAAATCTGAAAAGGTTGCCTTGTTTATGCCCTTATGCTCCTCTCTTCTCTTGGTAAATGAGAATGGTTCACAACTCACCTTCATCCTGGGCAGATTTATGACACTGGAGTCAGCCAGCTAATTTTGGAATGAAAAAAATGATCTAGGAAAGGAAATTCTACTTTGAGTTGCTTTTGCACTGTCTGATTTAACTGCCATTATGAATGGAAGGGAAGAGCACTGACTTGTTTGGATGGGCAGAGTTTTCTGAACTGGGATCGCTTTGGGAATTTATCCATAATGGACATGCAAACTCCATTTGACAGGGGGCCCACTTACCTACTAACCTTTCTCCTGGAAAACCTACCCCAATTTGTTGTGGTCTTTTTTGTTTTTTTTTTTTTACACATTTGTGCTTTTTGCGAGAAATCTTTACCAAACCCAAGGTTACTAAGATTTCCTCCTATGCTTCCTTATAAAAGTTTTACAGTTTTAGCTCTTACATTTAGGTCTATGATCCATTTTAAGTTGATTTTTGTATATACACTCTCTATAGAGCTCATGCTAATCACATTTTCATCTGTGATCCTGTGGTGCTTGACAGATACCTCTGTGGAATCTTTTCACATTGCATTGTTGTAGAATTGCTCATTGTCCTGTCTTCCTGGGTTGACTACAAGCAACCCAGGTGGGGACCCTGTCTCTTTCATTTTGTGTTTCTAGAACCTGGCCTAGTATTTGGCACCAGATAGTTGTCCAATGCATTTTGCTGAAATCAAATCCCAAACTTCATTTAACCAATAGTTTGAACCTTTCCTCTTCCATTATTTTACCATTACTTGTAAGTTGCTAATTCACCATTTTGGGTATCGTCTAATTTTCTCTATCCTTGTATTCAGTCATTTGTCATTCATTCATTCATTCATATGGAGCTGTAAATACAAAGGAAAAGGTCCGGAGGTTGGTTTTTATTGAGGTGGGCATAAGGAGAGGCCCAAAGTCTAGATGAATTGAGTAGTCAATCTATGGATAAATTAACCAATCTATGGATAGGTTAGCTCAGCTAATTTGCATAGGCACTCTGTAAACAACAAGGTCTGCCCTCCTCACCTGTTGCCTGTACCTCTTACCAAGTATTCAAGATTGCCATAGATTGGGAAAACAATCTAAAATGGTATTGTTGCCTGAGAACTCATCTGTTGAGAGCCCAGTTACAGTTCTGATGTAGGCAGCCTGAGATGTCGGTTCGGCCAGCTGTGTGCAAGCTGTCTTTATGCACGTTGTTGCTGAGGGATGGACATTATCTCTGTGGGGTGGGAATTCTTGTCATCTATATTTTGCAGAACTGAGGCCCCAGGAGGTTAGCATCACACAATTAGTATGTGCTTGGGAAAACGATGCTGCACTCCCTCCTGGTGCAGCAGATATTGCTAGATATCTGTCATTGTGCGGTTTCCCCTCTGAAACCCCTGCTGGTCCTGAGACCTGTAGGCCATCCTGCCTGTGCCCGACCACGGACCAGCACGTTGTGGTTTCTGTGCTACAGGCCTCAGGTTAACCAAAATCAGGTTGCTGTGTGTGGCCCTGTTTTGACTATTCATAGAGGGGAAGTCCCTTTAAGATGACTTCTTTGGCCTTCCTGGGATGCTTGGCCTCCCTCAAACTTCTCCACCATCGGATCTGAGTTGCTCTTTTTCCCCTCTTCCTTCCAGTGGAGGCCATAGTGGAGTTTGACTACCAGGCCCAGCACGACGATGAGCTGACCATCAGCGTGGGTGAGATCATCACCAACATCAGGAAGGAGGATGGAGGCTGGTGGGAGGGACAGATCAACGGCAGGAGAGGTTTGTTCCCTGACAACTTTGTAAGAGTGAGTACAAAGCGAAATCCTTTTCTGTTGTCTCCTGTGTGGGGTCTGCTGACCAAAGGCTGTGGGGTCACTTGAGGATGAATTTCATGGGACTCTTTTGGGGATGAGATGACATCTTGACCTTCTGTATGATATCAAGAAGAACATATATAACTTTGACCTTGAAATCTGGGATACCTGATTGAAATTGCTTTTTTAAGGTCCAGAATGATCTCTTTGCACATGGTGTGTTTCTTTTAGAAAACGTCGGAAAAATATAAAGCTTGTTGAGTGGTTTTATTTATGTACTTGTTTATTTGCATTGATAGTTTAGAAGATTTTTACCCTTTTCCATTCAATTCAAAATGGAGTCCATTTTGACTATTTTAATCAAGTAGCAATCAAACTAAATACAGAATTCAAATTATGCTGTTTTTCACCTTTGTGTTCATATTGCCTTTTTGATAGGTACACTATTATTTTCCTTTTCTCCTTTATGTCCATGAAGCATTGAGCAAGAAAAGATTTTTTTCAGAAGGCTTTGAAAATTATGCCCTTCACAGAATTCACAGAGGGATTAATTCTAAAAATGTTACCACATTCATTGTTAATAAATTACAAACCACACAGTTATAAACAATAGGGGATCACCTGGTTTAAAAGTCCCTGTGCCAGGAGCTTCCCGTGGACTCCCAGAAGAATGGCCTGCTCTCAATAGTAAGAGCTGGTGTGGCCTCTGGTGCCAGCCCTCCTTAAGAAGCTGCGGGTGACAGGTAGTCTAGGTATTAGGAGAAGCAGGTTGCCCCCCTCAGAGTGCCCTGAGGGATGTGTGGGAGGGTTTTAGGAAAAAAGAGTACTGGTGAAAAATGTGTGCTAACCCCAGACTTCCAACCCCTGGGCCCTCTGCCTCTACCCTGCACCTCAGTCTAAAAGGACTAGGATTGCGATTTAATCTTTCATTAGGATCTTGCCTCAGGGCAGTCCTGCTGACTTTTTTTTTTTTTTGTGTGCAATGCAGGAAGCTGGGGGAGGGTTTTGTTAGTAACGTGGGTAAGCATTGCTTTCTCTAAATAGTTGTAGAAATTTAAACTTCTTTTTCTTGGGTGACACTTGAACCTAGCAGCCCTCTCCCATTGAAAGAGTAGGAAAGCATTATATCTGGGCCACCAGGGATGGATCTGTTGATGTGTAGGTGGGAGTTTATTCTTTTGCCTTTCCAAACAAAAAATCCAATTTTGGGAGAGGCCCGTCCTTTGGTGTGGAAGGAGAGTTTTTCCAGATAAAAGAGGCAAAGCTTGGGGTGAAGATGAAGGAGGAAGGAATGAGAGAGGATGACTGTGGGGCAGAGGAGGACCTTAGGATGGAGGGAGGAGGACCCTGGAAAGGAAAAGGGACTACAGTGTCTGCTCCAGCCTTAGGGGTCAGGTAGGCTCTGGTTTGAAAGCCTTCAGCATGTCCTCTTGGCTTAATGCCGTCTCATTCCAAACTAGAAACACACAGAATCAGAATCAGAGAACTTTTGAGTTGGAAGGCACTTCTAAAACATAATGAATTTGCTCAGGGCTTAAGGCTGCCAGACAGATGTAGCAACCGGTGTGCTAGAAGTCTCTGGGGAGGACAGGCGGGACCCAGGGCTGGGGAATGCAGTGTAGCAAGCGCCCCACAGGCTCTGGAACCCCAGCTGCATCCCTCCCAAGGGGTCATCTTCTTCCATTACCATCTCCCCTCATCCCTTTAGGTCTGGGGGCTCCCTTGTTTCTAGCTCTGAGTTACAGCCTTGGGGTTTTTCTGCACCCCACCACTTTGTGACAGTCTCTTTATTAATCCTGCCTCAGATTACCCAGATTTGAATGTGCCATCTGTTTCCTTTGGGGAGCCCGACTACTGCTTTGGGCATGACGAGGACTGAACAAGACAGTGTGTGGAGGGCCCTAAGCACAGCGGCCGGCCACCTAATGGGTGGGATGGACTCTTCCCCCTGCACCCAGATTTGTCTGCTCCTGCCTAATCATTTGTCATCTAACCTCGGCTTGAGCCTTCCAGTGAGGGGAAGTCACACTCTTGGGAGGTGACAGGAACGGCTGGGGCTGCACTATGTGTGGCTGTCACATGTGGCAGAAAAAGAAACTTCTGTTCTTTCATATGGCTGAGTCTATTTTCAAGTCTTCACTCACTGGGAATGTTTCAGGCCTATTATTGAAAATTCAGTAGGTGGATGCAGTGGCGTTTAACGATAACAAAAACTCCCATAGAGAATTCTAAAAGCTGGAGATGCTTCTTTAAGTAATAATCATCATATTGGCATAGGTTTGCAGTTTTGAAGGTGATTTTATGTATGTCTTATTCAGCTTCGGAATAGTTTGTCCTCGAATTGAATTGGGTGAACTTGTGGAATCCCTTCTTTATTTGCGTGGCTTCCTGTCGATGTTGCCACTGTCAGCCTACCTTTAAGTATTTTCTTGATTCATCGATCGGCTCCTTAATCAGCATCCCATTCCAGCATGGTCCCCCAAAGTTTGGGGATTCAGTATCCACCTTGAACTCTGCATTGTCTCAGTCTCTCAAGAGGAAAATAACAGCCAGCCCCATGGTATTCCTGTCCACCAGGCCGTGCCATCCTTAAGAAGATCCCTGTGCCTCCCCGCCTCCCGGGGCCAGGTTGACTGGCGCACACACGTGTGCCCAACTAGGCTTTGTGGCCTTTTGGCTTTGTCCTCTTTTTCTTTTATTTAGTTATGTTTTTTAACTTAGTTACTATAAATGTGGGAGAATAATCTTTTAAAATCCCCCTTCCCTTTCTTCTCCTGACTTATCCCTATACATACTTCTTTTGGGATATCTTTTTTAAAAAATCCCTCCTCTTTAAAAAAAAATCTTCTTTTTTTGTTAGTTATGATTTACATAGAATAAAATACACAAGTCATAAGTATATGACTTGATGAATTTTCCCTGTAAGTATGTACTTCTAAAACCACCGTTCAGATCAATGTTATTTCTATCCCTCTAGAAAATTCCATCATGCCTTTTCCTAGTCATTCTTTTTCCCCAGATACTCCTCCCCTTAGGTTATCTATCATCATAGATTAGTTTTTTCTGTATTTGAATTTCATACAAATGGAATTGTGCTTTTTTATGTCTGACTTTTTTTGCACAACAAAATGTTTTTACGTATATCAGTAATTTGTACTTGCTGTGTAGTATCCCATTATAGGAATATGTCACAATTTGTTTATCCATCCTCCTGTAGATGGACATTTGTTTCCAGTTTGGGGCTTTTATGAATAAAGTCTTTGACTGTTCGTACATAAGTCTTCTTATGGACATGAGCACTTGTTTCTCTTGGATATATACAGGGGAGTGGACTTGCTGCCCCACTCACTTTCAACATTTGTATGTTTCTCACTGTTTAAAGCTGTGGCCTCCATGTGGGAGGAGGACTTATACCTGTGCCAGGAGCCTCATTTGTGCCACGCCAACTTACTGAGTGAATCAGCTGGAATTTTGGCCTCTTAGTCTAGGTGCCCTATGAGTATGACTAGTAAAGAGTCCTGAAGTACGGAACTCCATCTCGCACGTTCAGTTTGATTGCTGGGCCTGTGTACTATCAAAAGTGAATTCTTAAATTGCTCAAAACATACAAATACTTAATTGTACTCTTGGAAGTGGCTAAAATAGGAAATTTTGAGATGTATATATCTTCCTACAATAAAACATTTTTTGAAAACCATACAAATAATAGATAGCACGCATGTGTCAAAGCTTTTGTAATGAGAGAACTAGCAGAATGACAAAACTGGTTGAATGAGGACCTGAGAAACTGAGAAAAAGTCATTGGAAAAAGGAATGCTCACATCTGATTGCTAAATTAGATTCAAAATTTCTTTATGTCTTAGAGGGCAATAAAATCTTAACCTTTGGGGTTATCTCTATTAGAAAAGGGGAAAAAAAAGGCAGCATACCATATCATTTTCCTACATGTTAACATCTGATTTTTACAGGGTCGTAAAATGTCTAGACGCTAATAAATTGTTAGTTAAATCAGATTACATTTCCAAAGAGAGTCAGACGACTTTCCTGGGGGCTTACTAGAGAATGCATTGGCATGACCTTGCATTAAAAGGTCACACAGATCAGCTTTTTTTTGACTAATTTCCAAGTTTTGGGTATTTTTTCTGAACAGGCCACAATATGGGTACAACAATAACAAGAGGCACTATGATGAATCCTCAGAGTCATTTATTTAAAAATAATACAGCTATTCTTCTGGGACCTCAAACTGCCACATAAAACAAAAAGATGGCCACCTATTACAGGCAGATGCGGGCTCTTTTATTAGGGGTTCATTTTCCCATGTCAGATTTAATTAGTGGTGCCTTCCTTTTAAAACCTTACCTTCAGATTCAGACAGCAGTGTACTTTAGTCAAGCAAAGGATTAATAAACAGTCTTTTTCTAGTTTTCCCTGACATGGATACATATATATGTTTTAATGGCCAGCCAAATGAATTTTAAAAAGAATAAGCCCTAAAACTCTAGCTCGGGCTGACATGTGTGTCCATCTGCTTTGGGAGGGGACATTTGATAAAGTACGGCAGGACCTTGGTCCTCCACATTTTGTAGCTCACAAATAGACGTGTAGAAAGCAGGAAGCTGTGGTAGGGGTTAAAAGAACATGCTTGTTGATCTTTAAATTGATCTGACACCGTGAGGAAGTGAGCTGTTTTCTCTGCATATTTATGTATGTTTTAGATAAATAAACATTTTACATTCTGCATGCTCCAATGTTGAAGGTTGAGGTGTGTTTGCTTGCAGCTTGCATGTCATATGCTGACTTTGGCAGTTTTCAGTGTGGCTTCCTGTTGCCTCAGATTTCAGATGCTAGGTGTTTTATATATTGCTCTGACATATTCAGAGCCTTTCTTGGTTTTAAACAAACTCAGTAAGAGGCTGTATATGTGTGAAGTGGCCTCAGTGAGTGTTAGTCCCCTGACCAAGTTGATCGTGGTGATTATGGATAATGTATTCTCATTTTTCTAATGACAGGATTATCAAATCTCAGTTTGGGAAGGGACTTTGCAATCATTTGTTTCAGCCCCCAGCTTTCGAACAGATCACAACCATCTAGGATGTTATTGTGATCATGAAAGTGTGGGGCTCCCACAGGGGAAGCCATGCCAGTGGGTCTCAAAGCTGGCCCTGCTCCAGGCAGATGTGTTGTCAGACTTTGGGGGTGAAGGCAGGAGCTGGGATGATGGGGCCTTGGAATATTTTTGACAGTTACTTTGCTGTTTGATTTAAGAAAGAATCATAACATAACTTCTAACAAGTGACATAAAGAAGAGATTCTCAGGTGGTTATTCTATATCCAGAAACCCTCAAGTGGATTTCTTTAGTCAAATTTCACTTTTTTTTTTTTTTTACTTTCAACCCAAGGACTTTTGTGAACCCAAAGATTTTGTGAATACTGTGGATGATTTGTTTTTAAGGTATTTGTCTCTCTTGAAAAGGTAACAGGAATTTTTCCAGAGTTATTTTACAATGTACAGAGCCTTTTTTTGCTCACATTTTGCCTCGATGAGCTTGGGTGTGTGTGGGTCTGCTAAGAACAAATAAAACACATGGAATGGAATGTTATACTGTCACAAATGTAATTTCTCCCAAGAATAATAGCTTTAGCTACAGTGACCTGGCCTCCGGGCATTCTGTTCTGTACTTTGGTGAGTATGTGTTAGACATTGTTCTGCAAGGATAGTTTTAAGTGTTCCTGATTAAAATGCCACTTGAGAAGGTTCCAACTGGATTCATCAGGCAAATCTGTTAAAACGTGCTGAACAAACTTACGGTTATCTTTTGGTCCCGATTGCTGTGCTACTTTATGGGATGATAATGGCTACGTTTGATTCAAGGCTTACCATCTGTTTGGCATTGTGTGTATACCTGTCTGTGCCTGTTTGTGCACCATGACCAGCATTTATTGAGCACTTACTGTATGCCACGTGGGAAGAAGGCTAAGCTTCACATACTTTATTTCATTGAATCCTTACCCCACCCTACGAAGTAGCTACTGTTTTTATCATGTCCAGGTCTCACAAGAGGTAACAGAGGCATCTCAGGGTTAAAAGACATACCCAGGCACACATGCTAGTGAGCAGCGGTGAGAGCATTTGCACCAGACAGATGGGCTCTTGCACCTGACCTCCGGTGGGCAGCGTTATCTGAGTGTCCCAACTGTCCCGGTGGGACTAAGCCCCTCACCATTATTGCCTACTGCCTTAAGTCTTCCCAAGTGACCCATCAGATGGAGTCATGGTTGTTCATTTCTTTTCTGAATTTTAAAGGATTGCTCTTCAAAAATCAGCTCTTTCAACTCAAAAGAACAACTTTTGCCTAGGTTTATGGGCTTGTGCTGTTTTTCTTACAAATTATAAAGTAAGGAAATTGGGGAAAATAATACATTTGATTAATTTGTAAGCAAACGTCACTTTGCTGTATGCTTTTGAGAAGGAGCTTGACTGCCTTTTCCATCACTCACTGGTCAGTATTCCAGATGTGTGACCATGCAGTTGTTTCCCACCCATGGGACCCTTGAAAGCAACCAATTTCAGTGCAAATTATTCTTTAAACTTTAAATATATAGTTTTATTTCAGGAAAAAAAGTCCTAAAATTAAAAACTTGAACCTGTTAGGCACTTTTGTGAGAAATGTAACTAAGAAGGCTCTCTAAATGTAACTCTAAGAAGTAATTAAGGATAAGTGTGTCACCAGGCTTTGTAACAGTTGGGTACAGGAAGTGGGGTGGGTCTTGTGACTCAGGGAAAGCTGTGACCTCAGTGAGCTTTAGTCCCCTGACCAAGTTGATCGTGGTGATTATGGATAATGGAATCTCATTTTCTTAATGACAGGATTATCAGATCTTAGCTTGGGAAAGGACTTTGCAATCATGTGTTCCAACCCCCAGTTTTCGAGCAAATCACAATCTACACCATCTAGGATGTTGCTGTGATCATTACTGGATATTCAAACTTGTGAAGTGTGGGTCTCCCACAGGGGACACCATGCCAGTGGGTCTCAAAGCTAGTTCTGCTCCAGGTAGACATATTGTCAGACTTTGAGGGTGAGGGCAGGAGCTGGAATGGGGGCCTTGGAATATTTTTAAAAGTTTTTTGTTTTTATTTGCCTTTTTGACCAAAAGGGGGAAAAGAAAGGCAACCAAATAAGGTTTCAGTGGCTAAGAGAATTCAATAGAGCTGAGAGTCTGTCCTATGCAAGCTTCAGCTAGATATCCCAAATGGCCACAGTATGCCAAGCCCAAGTCAATAGTGAAAACCCTAAAGAATACCCAGATCCCTATCTGAGACTCAGATTCACTCAGTAAGTTTATTCTTCAGAAACTTAAATCCTCCAGAGAGCGCCTATGCCAGCTAAGTCCCAAAACCAAGAGGCAACAGCTTCTTCAAGAACATCAACCAGTTGTGTCCCCTTGGCTCATAAAGTTGACACCCCTTTTCAACATGAACAAGTTAGGGTGGTCACTGCCTAGACATCCCTGAAAATCGGGAATGTGATTAAACTAGAGGAAGGGGTAGCAACAGACAAGATAGGATTTAACAATGGATTACGAATACTGAATCTTTGTATGAATTTTTTTTTAGATGCTGGGGTATTAGAATAGCTAGAAGGAAAGAACTGGAATGGTGGAACTGTAACAAAAAAAAAAGAAAAAAAAAGTTCAGGTAGTTCTGCTGCTTGATAACTTTTGGGCATTCCTGTTGTACCATAGTACAGAGAGGGCAGCATCATATTTTTATCTAGTATCTTTTGTCAAGGATATGGATTGGTAGTCTGTGGCTTATAGTCTTAGATTTGAAAATATTATAATATTCTTTTAAAAATAGCTTTATGTGTAACACTTGAATTAATATATAAGAAAATAAAATAATGCTGGAAATTGTAAAAAGTAAGGATGTTTACTACAAATACACAAAGAACACAGTTATATGTAAGCAGTATTCAATTTGAGTCAATTAGAATTGATACATTCTTATTGGAGAACTTCTGGACTAAAAGATGAACTCCCATCCTGCCCATTACCTGGCAATAGTGAGATAGGCAGAATTTCTAGGAATGGCCCCCCAAATTCCACTCCAGAATCCCCAGAACTTTTAAATGTGAGGAGATATCACTTTAGTGATTGTGTTATGTTATATAGCACAGTTGACCTTAAAAAAGGGAGATTATCCAGGTGGCCCTAATCTTAACACAGAAGCCCCTTAAAAGCAGAGAACTTTCTCTGCCTCCTGGCAGAAAAGGAAGTCAGAGAAATTTGAAGCATGGGAAGGACTCGGGGCCATTTCTGCTTTGAAGGTGGAAGAGCCACGCGAGGAGGAGGGCAGGCAGCCTCTAAGAGCAGAGAGCAGCCAGTAAGGAAACAGAGACCTCAGACCTACAGTGCCAGGAACTGGATTCCACCAACTACCTGAATGAGCTTGGAAGTGGATTCTTTCCCCATGCCTCCAGATAACAGTCCAGCCAGACTGACACCTTGATACTGGCCTTGTGAGAACATGAGTGGAGACTCCAGCTGAGCCCACCCAGACTTCTGCCCTACAGAACTGCAAGATAATGACTGGGGATTGTTTTAACCACTGTTTGTAGCTTTAAATACAGATAGCAAATGGCCTGGGGTGGTACTCCCCTTCCCTACTGGCAGGTTGTCAGTGGAGACCAAGTGGGGAGTCTGGGCTTCTGTACTCCACCCAATGGCACCAGGTTACCCAAGGCAGCTCCCTTGCCCCCGAGATGTTATCGGTGGAGACTGAATGGGGAGCCTGGACTTCCATACCCGCCCTGCTCAGGTTTGTCAGTGGTAAGTGGCCCCACTTACCCTCCCTGCTCGAGTGTGTGGAAGATCTTGCAGAGGAGGGAGCTGGAGAAGGGGATTGATTAAATCTGTCTAGGAAGTCCTGGGCAAACTCCTGACCAACCTGCACATGGATCTGACCAGAATTAACATGGGAGAAAAATGAACAGAGCCTCTGAGAACTTTAGAATAATAATATAAGATGTAACATATAATGTAACTTTAATATAACTTATAAGATGTAACATTTGTGTCTTTGGAGCCCCAGAGAAGAGACAGACTGTGGGAATAAAAAATATTCAAAGAACTAATGGCTGAAAACCCCCCAAATTTCATGAAAGGCATATGCCTTCCGAGTCAAGACACCTCATAATCAAACTTCTAAAAACTAAAGACAAATTTAAAATATCTTGAAAGCAGTGAGAGAGAAACAACACATTGCCTATAGGAGAAGAATGATTTGAATGATAGCAGATTTCGCATATGAAACCATAGAGTACAGAAGGAAGTGGCACAATATTTTCAAATGTTGAAAGAAAAGAGCGGTCAACCCCAAGTTCTACATCTGGCAAAACTTCGGGAATGAAGAAAATAAAAACATTCTCAGATGAAGGGAAACTAAGAGAATTTGTTGATAGCAGACCTCCCTTAAATAATGGTTAAAAAAAGTTCTCTAAATAAAAAGGAAATGATAGCAGAAAGAGGCTTAGAACTTCAGAAAGGAAAAAAGCAGTGGAATGGATAAAAATAGAGATATGTATAATAGACTGTCTTTCTCCTCAGTTTTAATGAGATTGAAGCAAAAATTATAGCATCATCTGGTGTGGTGTTCAATGTATATAGAGATAATATAGTAGAAAATTATAATTAAAAAGTAGGGATGGTATAAAGAGACCTAAATGGAAGTAAGGTTTCTCTACTTCACTTGAAATAGTAAAATATTGATATCATTAGTCTATATAAGTTGTATATGTATATTGTATATTGTAATACCTAGGTGTTGTAATACCTAAAAAAAAACTGTACAAAGAGATATACTCAAAAATACTATAGATAAATCAAAATGGAATTCTAAAAATATGTACAAGCAACTCACAGGGAGGAAATAAAAAGGAAACAGAGGCGTGTGACAAAAAGGGAGCGAACAGAAAGCAAATAATGCAATGGCAGACTGAAGCCCTAACATATCATTAATGACTTTAAATGTAAATGTTCTAAATATACCAATTAAAAGAGATAACAGAATAGATAAGAACGTCACTCAATATAAGCTGTCTTAAGGAACTCATTTTAAATACATTGATACAGGTAGGTTAAAAGTAAAAGGATGGAAAAAGATATCCAGGAAGACCTTGTTATACATGACCAATACGTTCCAAGACCCTTCGTGTAAGTTGAAAATTGCACATAATAGTGAACCCCGTTATTTATTAAGTATTTCTTATATGAACATACTTATCACACATTTTTTAAAATAAATAAGGCAAATAACCACTCTAGTAACAATAAGTAAACAAAATTAATCATGGAAATAATTTTTAAAAATCTTAATTATCTCTCTCTGCCTTTATTTTTTTCGATTGCCAATCACATATACCTGAATTTGTGTGTTGAGTTCATGTAAAATGAGGTCCTACTCTACCATGTAAACATTAATGAAAAAAAAAAAAAAAAAAGCCGGGGTGGCTCTATATAATGTCAGGTAAAGTACACTAAAGAGCAAAGAAAATTGCCTGGAACAAAGAAGGATATTACACAATGATAAAAGTGTCATGCCACCAGGAAGACATAGCAGTTTTAAATGTGTACGCACCAAACGGCAGAACAGCAAAAACTGATAGAACTGAAAGGTAGACAAGTACACAACTGTGGTTGGGGACTTCAGCATCCCTCTCTCAGCAAATAACAAAAATGTAAAAAAGAAAATCAGCCAAGATATAGACGAACTGAGCGACATCAATAACCAAGAGATTCTAATTGACATTTATAGAACACACCATCCTCAAACAGTGGAAAACACATTTATTCTAGCACCAGTGGAACATTCACCAAGTTAAACCATATCCTGGGTCGTAAAATTAACCTCAACACATTTAAAAGAAGTGAAATCACATAGAGTATGTTCTCTGACCATAAGTAACCAAACTAGAAATCGATAACAGAAAGATAACAGGAAAATTTCCAAACACGTGGAAATTAAACAACACACTTCTAAATAATTCATGGGTCAAAGAGAAAGTCGCAGAGGAAATTTTAAAAAATACATGTAACTGAATGAAAACAAAAGTACAAAATAACATTTGTGGGACACAGCTAAAGGAGTTTTGAAAGGGAAATCTACAGCACTAAATGCTTACATCAAAAAAAGAGAATGCTCTCAAATCAATCTATACTCTGCTTCAAGAAACTAGAAAAAGAAAAGCAAAAATAAACCCAAAGCAAACAGAAGAAAGGAAATAGTGACAATAAGAGAACAGTAGTCATTGAAATTGAAAACAAAACAACATGAAAAATCAATGAAATAAAAAGCTGGTTCTTTAAAAAGAGCAATAAAATTGATAAACCTCTTGGAAGACTGACAGATTAAAAAAAAGAGACGGCATAAATTACAATATCAGTAATGAAATGGGATGTTACTACAGATCCTTCAACTATTAAAAGGTTAATAAGAGCATATTACAAACAATTTCTTGCACATAAATTTGACAATTTAGATGAAATGGACCGATTCCTTGAAAAGCACAAGCTACCAAAACAAACCCAAGATGAATTAGATAATCTCAATAGTCCTATAACTTTTAGACATTGAATTTGTAATTAAAAAGTTTCCAACAAAAGCAATCCCTAGGCCCAGTGGATTTCACTGGAGATTTCTACCAAACGTTTAAAGAGTTAGCACCAATTCTTCATAATCTCTTCCAGAAAATAGAAGAGGAAGGAATGCCTCTCAATTCATTTTATGATGTCAACATTACCTTGACACCAAAACCAGAGAGAGAGTATACAAGAAAGAAAACTGGAGACCAATATCCTTTAAGAACATAGATGCAAAAATCCCAACAAATATTATCAAAACAAACCCAACAACTTATAAGTGTTATTATATACCACAACCAAGTGAGGTTTATACCAGTTATGCAAGGCTGCTTCAATATTTGAAAATCAGTTAATGTAATATACCAGGCTGCGGAAGAAAAAAGATAGTGTAATAATATGAATTGATGCAGAAAAACATTTGGCAAAATTTAACACCCATTCATGATAAAAACTCAGCAAATTAGGAATAGAAAGGAATTTCCTCAACTTGATAAAGAGAATCTACAAAAAACATGAAGTAAACATTATACTAAATGGTGGAAGACTGAATGTTTTCCCCCTGAGAATGGGAACAAGAGAAATGTCTCCTCTCACCAGTCTTAATTCAACATAGTACTGGAAATCCTGGCCAGAGCAACTAGTCAGGAAGGAATAAAAGGCATTTGAATTGGAAAGGAAGAATAAAACTGTTCTTATCTGCAGATGACATGATTCTCTACGTAGAACATTCCAAGGAACCTACTTAAAATAACTCCTAGAACTAGTGAGTTCTTCAAGAGGGGAGGATTCACAGGACTCTATGTACTATGTGCAAGTTCCCTCTGACTGCTGTGTTGGGAACAGACCACTAGGGTCAAGGGTGGAAGCAGGGAGAGCAGTTTGGAGGCAAGTGCAGGAATCCAGGGAGACCACGGGAGTGGCCGTGGGAGTGGCTGTGGGAGCGGTGAGAAGCAGTCAGGTCCTGGATTCCTTTGAGGAAGAGCCAACAGGATTCGCTGATGAGACTGGTTGCGTGGTGAGAGAGAGAGGAGTCTGGGATGACTCTGAGCTTTTGTGCTGAGCAACGGGGAAACATATAAAGGAGTTCAGGGGACAGGTCCAGGCTAGAGACCGGGATTTGGGAGTCATCCAAAGCCCAGAGTGGATGAGATCACCTGGAGAGTGAGTGCAGCCAGAGAAGAGAAGAGAAGAGGTGCAGGGCACCCCAGCCTTGAGAGTGAGACCTGTAATGGAGACTGAGAGCGAGTGGCCAGAAGAGGAGGAGGAAAAAAAGGCAAGTGGGGTGTTCCAGAAGGCAGGGGAAGAGAGTGTGTGGAGGAGGAGGGGCGGGGGGTGATCACCCAGGTCACACTTTGCTGACGGGTCAAGTCCTTACCCAGGTGGCTCCCACACTAGTGGGGTGACAGGTAAGAACACTAGCCATCCCAGCATCAGGAACTAATTGCCATGCCAGGCGTAGTTCTGGGGTGGCCTGGGCCCAGATTCCTGCTAATGGCTTTTCTTCACTTCTCTGAAGCATTTTCTTCATCTGTGAAAGGACACAATACTGATAACCTTGTAGAGTATTTGTAAGGACTAGAGATTTTGTGTGCCTGGTGCTATTAGGCTCTGGGAACACAGTGATGGATAAATAATAATGTATGTCGAGTCCAGCTACAGGTTAATAATAATATTGCCTATGAGCCCCTGGAGCAAGGGTTGCTTTAAGTAGGGGCCCCTAACTTAGCACTTTTTTTCCCCAATATTAGTCCAAATATGGGCATATAATTGAAAATTGCTACTACTGTTAACCAAAAACAATAACGCTCTTCTATGTTCATGCATTCATTCAGCACAGAATATCTCTAAGCTTTTTCCCATCTGATCTGTATTATTGAAGCTCCTAAACCACATTGTAAGAATTAGAGATAAAAAAAATAAGACTCACATGCCTGCCAAATTATTCAGGCTGATATATTTTTACATGAAAGAAAATTCAGTATCTCCAAGAACAGGAAACCAATCATTCAAAGCTTATAGCACAGAGTAAATATGACACGTTGAACGAAATCTCTTTTATTTGAAGAAGCCTTAAGGAATACATGCCATTTTCCTAAGTTTTATTGAAGAATATGAAATAGATCAGATGTCTTCATATGTGAACAAGTTACATGATAACTGAACTTCTGCTTTGTAGATTTTCCCATTCATCCATTCAACTTTTACTAAATGGTTATCTTCTTAAAATAATATTTTTACTTAATGTGCCATTAGATTTTTTTTTTCAGGTTGAAGGTAGAGAAGTATATATAAAAACATCTGCAGCCTGGATAATATTGCTAGGTAAATCTCCTTTCCCCCTCTCCCTCCTACCCCACAGATACACACATTGTATGCTGGAAGAACATTTGTTTTGCCCGTGACTCTCTTACAGGTGATTTCAACCTTTTTTTTCTGAGTCCCCTGTAAAGCTGGTCAGGCCAGTTTCGTTCCTCTTTATTGAGGGCCTGCTTTGTGTCCAGCTCCTGGAATGCAGGGGTAGCAACTGTAGACTCAACTAAGTGAGATTATGCATGCAAGACAATTTAGAGTAGTGTTTGGTACATATTAATCAGCCAATGAATGTTAGCTACTAACATAAGTATTAAGCCACCCTGAGACCCTGGAAAGATATATAGGTGGTGTTTATCAGTTGGGTCCTCTGAGAGGCAGATGCTGAGATGGAGTTAGGAATGCAAGATGTTTATTGGGTGAAGGGGGGATAACCCATGAAAGATAAAAGGGAGGATGGAGCTGGGCAGGGAGAGCCTCAGGCTGCGATTTGCAGATCATTTCCAGCCATGCTAACAAGCTATTTGTGGAATGAGGTGCATAAAGGCAACCTTGGCCCTGTTATTCACTTCAGTAAGCATTTAGCTGGCTGTTTTGCTTGTCACAAGGGAAGGATTGTTTCATTTGTTGTCATACTTCCTCTGGGACCACCAAGTTTTTCCTCAAGAAAACCAACAAAGAGCTGATATCATGTGTCTGGGAGTCTGAGTGAAAAACAAAGTGGCCTTCACAGTCTGTGCCTGTGTTTGCAAGCGGAGAGCTTGTCCCAGTCAAACCACATCCTGCCCTGTTTCTCGAGGCAGGTGGTCCCAGATGGAGGCCCAGAGCAGGAGAAACCACACGAACCCTGCTCAGCTGAAAGCCCCAGGAAGCGGTGGCCCTAGAGCAGCTCCACCCTGGGGATCAGTCGCCAGGAGGTGTGGCGAGACCCTGGCCACTATCTTCCCTGATAGCCAGCCCTTCTCCTAAGGAGGCAGTACAAGGCAATGGCTGCAGATAAAAGCTGTGAAGTTTGTTCTATTCTAGTTCTGGCCAACTGTGCAAAGGGGGGCCATGCCGAAGCTCTCAGGGGTGTCCTTTCTTTGGCTGTAAAATGAGGCCATTGATCTAGATCTGAACTAGCTAATAAGCATCAGTACAGTGTGGTCCAGATTAAAAGTAAAGACAAATCTTTTTTTGGTAGATCATGGAAGAAAAAATAATTGAAAATGTACTTATTTAAAATATTGAATCGATGTACATTTAAGTTTTGAAATGTGAGCATATTATTAGCAAGGCCGTGCATACATCTGCAGTGTAATCAGTCAGATAGGGTTTGCTTTCTGACCAGATACAATTCATAGTAAAGACAGGACATTCACATGAATAGGTTGACAGATTATGGGTAAAATATACATTGCAGCTAATTAAAAGCATGGAAATGATCAAGCTGTAACTACTAAACCTGCAGTTACAGTGTAATATTGGTACCTTCATAGGCACAAATAGAAAAAGAATCAAGTTTATTGTTGGCTTATATTCACAATTCAGTCTTTAACTTGTTTCTCTCAACTGCAAAATCATGAATGTTTGCAACTTTTCTCTCCAAAATCTTGAAACTGGAATAATTGCCAACACGACTACAAAAAATATATTTGCCATATGCAAATAGTTTCAGTTATGTTGTGTTAAATGAGTAATTACATTAGCTCTGGTGACACATAATGTGAACTTTTAAACACATTGAGATATGGAGCATGTCAGGTTTGTGTGGTTTCAAATGTTGAGAAATCACTTCTTTGTGCTTATTGATATTTCCTCAGGGACTGTTGTGTTATTTGATTCATAATGTCACATGATAGATTATCTCTTTGGTGCATATAATCCATGCAATTATATTGTGAGCTTCTCCTGTGTGTGGTGGTTAAAAATCCATCGATCTCACCTCTTTTTTAGTCTCTGGTTTTTTAAAAATTCAATTTAGCTCACCCTTTTATTTTAAAACTTGAATTTGAATGGGTTCCATTAACAGATATTTAAGGTGACAGTCAGGTTCTAGTGCTGCCAACTTTAAGCTGAGTACTCTCCCCAGCTCTCAAGCTGGATATGAAATCTAACTTTGGGTCTGTTGTAATGCAAAGATGAAGCTGGTTTGTAAACAGCCCTTGTAACAACATAGTCCAGTTGACAAACGATGGTTCTCAGGCAGGGTGAAGTGTGTTATTTAGCTGTCCAAATGGTCACCCTGATTGTAATTCTACCTGGGGTGCAGCTCACAGAGCCACACATGATAATTAAAGCCACAGATTCATCATTGGTAGATTTATCCCATCTTAGTCTCATTATAGTCCTGTCTTCATTCATTATAGTGAAGGCCAAATTAAAATTCAGTTTACGAAAAACTATCTTTTTTTCTTTTTAATTGGAATGTAGAAGTGAATATTAAAGCATACAAATAATTAAAAGCAGCTCCCTTTGCTGATGAAACTTACTGCCGGGTCATTCCCGACTACATGGTCCTTGGGCTTCTCCCAGCCCTGTAATCCATTAATGTATCTGTTGTGATGGCAGGGATTTGTAGGTTATTAATGTCTACCCAACTTGTCCCATAGTGGCTTGTATGGTCTTAAATACATAGAAGGAGCATGTTAAATATTCATCTGGTTTAATTGAATTTAATAGACAATCCTTAAGATGAATCTGAAATTTTAGAGTCTTTAAATGGTTCATTTTTTTTTTTTTTTTTTTTTTTTTTTTTTTTTTTTTTTTTTAAATCATCATTTTATTGAGATATATTCACATACCACGCAGTCATACAAAACAAATTGTACTTTCGATTGTTTACAGTACCATTACATAGTTGTACATTCATCACCTAAATCAATCCCTGACACCTTCATTAGCACACACACAAAAATAACAAGAATAATAATTAGAGTGAAAAAGAGCAATTGAAGTAAAAAAGAACACTGGGTACCTTTGTCTGTCTGTTTCCCTCCCCTACTTTTCTACACATCCATCCATAAACTAGACAAAGTGGTGTTTGGTCCTTATGGCTTTCCCAATCCCATTGTCACCCCTCATAAGCTACATTTTTATACAACTGTCTTCGAGATTCATGGGTTCTGGGTTGTAGTTTGATAGTTTCAGGTATCCACCACCAGCTACCCCAATTCTTTAGAACCTAAAAAGGGTTGTCTAAAGTGTGCATAAGAGTGCCCACCAGAGTGACCTCTCGGCTCCTTTTGGAATCTCTCTGCCACTGAAGCTTATTTGATTTCCTTTCACATCCCCCTTTTGGTCAAGAAGATGTTCTCCGTCCCACGGTGCCAGGTCTACATTCCTCCCTGGGAGTCATATTCCACGTTGCCAGGGAGATTCACTTCCCTGGGTGTCTGATCCCACGTAGGGGGGAGGGCAGTGATTTCACCTTTCAAGTTGGCTTAGCCAGAGAGAGAGGGCCACATCTGAGCAACAAAGAGGCATTCAGGAGGAGACTCTTAGGCACAAATACAGGGAGGCCTAGCCTCTCCTTTGCAGCAACCGTCTTCCCAAGGGTAAAACTTATGGTAGAGGGCTCAACCCATCAAACCACCAGTCCCCTATGTCTGTGGTCATGTTAGCATAAATGGTTCATTTTTTAGTAGCATATAATTTATTTGCTATTATCCAAGATAGTGAATTATTTAAAGAAAAAAGGAAAGCTATTTCTATGAGGTAGATTTTCCAAGCTGCAGCTGCTGTTCATTTACATACAATTACCAATTATATTAAATTATGAACCTGGGTAAGAGGAGGCGTGGCAGCCCTAAGGTTTAAGATGTTAGGTTATTAGGTGTTGCATAATATATTGCAGTCTGGGAACTGGCTCTTGCTGACTGACCTATGGTCTGTTGGTACACGCATTAGTAACTTTAAATTTCTATGAATACTAATAATGATGGTTGGATATCAGTTTAAAGAATGGTAAATCAGTTAACATGTAAACTTTTCACATGATTTGATTTGTAAGCATGTATGTTTCAAAATAAATTGTTCTCTTTTAGGCCATTAATTTTTCTATTTCAGTTTCTTCTTTCATTTGACAGTGAAATTTAATGGTGTATTGGGATGATTTATATTTTTTCAAACTGTTTCTGAAGTATTACCAAAATTGGTGGTGGTTTTTTAAAAATTCAGGTGATCTTTGTAAATTAATGAACAAGACGAACCAAATGCTGTATACATAGGTCAGTCTATTTCTATTATAGTACTATTTTTTGCTGTGGCCACCTCAATCTTGACTTTATATTTTGAAATAGTACTGAAATATTAAAATATAGAAAAGCATAAGAATATAATCAAAATCTACCTACCCATCACCTAGTTTTATTACATGTTAACATTTTGTCATACTTATTTCTGATTCCTTAATAGTAAATAAACAGCCTTCTGGTTTCATCTTAGAGGTGTACAGAACCGCAAAGATGTCCCTCTCACTCTTACAAGAAAAAATCTGGAGTGACTGGAAATTAACAGAGAACTGAGGTCATAGGGAAAATTATCATTTCAAAATCTGGAGAGAGAGAGAGAGCTGTCTTCTGCGACACACAGGACCTGAGCATTTGCTTTTCTGGGGCAAAAGCACTAGGTGCCAGTTACCTCTCCAGAAGCCATATAAATCCACTGGAAGACTGAAGTACAACATCTGACAAATTGCTGGAGGCTGAGTGTGGGCTAGCTTGAGAGTGTGAGCTCCTGGGGGCCCAGAGTCTGTGTGTGTGCACGGCCCTACCCTTTTGCAGGCTTTTATTCTAGAAACCCCACCTGTCTCTCATGGGGGAAGATCAAGAAAAAATCTGGAGAAATTCCCTTCATGTTGCTGGCTGGGGGAGGGCAAGGGAACTACTGAGAAATCCGCTCAGACGCCTCTCTTAAGGAACAAAAGGCTTAATCTGCAGTGGGGGAAGGACATCACTTTAGGAAATGGGTGAACACCACTACATCTGGGGAAAGGATCTTCCCCAGCCCCAGCCCCAGCCCCCATCTCACCAAGTAAAAAAAAAAAAAAAAAAGTCTTAATCAGCAGGAGTGGCCTTTCAGACTGGGAGATGTCTTCAAGGGGCCAATGACCATGGGTTTCTCCTGGGACAAATATTTCTTTCACCCATGGTATATATGTCTTGCAGCCCTCAGAGTAGTGTGCTTGGAGGGGGATTACATTATTATTTCATTCAGCCTGCCCAGAACCCACTGTAGCAACAGGCTTGGATTTAGTCACCATTTTAAATATTATTTTTGGAGATTTTTGCCTTTGTGACCTCCAGAAACAAGGAGATTTGGTGCTTTGTGTAAGGCTGCCTCAGGATGCCCCTCACAGAGGGTCTTTCTTCAGGCCTTTTTCTCAGCATCCTTCTTATCAGTTCTGCCAGCTTTGGGCTGTAATCTTTTGGCATTGGTGGCAGCTTTCCTTCAATAATACAATAAACTAAAGAATTCATGTCTTTTGCATTGAAAGCATGCTTCAGGGTCGCCATTTCATAAACAGCATTCCAAAGCCCAAACATCTGACTTAGAGCTGTAGGGCTTGTTTGAGAACATTTCAGGGCTCACGTGGTAGGGTGTGCTGATGAGGGTGCTAGCCATGGCTTAGTGGACCTCGAACACTTGGGCGATTCCTAGGTTGTCCACTTTGATGATGTTTGTTCTTGTTGGGAAGATATTTTGTTTTCAGATCTTGGGGAAGGATGTGTTTTTAGGCAAATACTGCAGAGCCATGGCAATCTGAACAAACCACTCCACCACCTGACTCTCAGGCAGAAGCCAGCCATTCTGTTCCTTGAGGTTTCGGTATAGATCACCTTCTTCACAGAAGCCTGTGGCAGTGTGGGGCAGACCGTCCCATCCCTCTCACAACTCCTTGTAGATGAAAATATTGGGGTGCTTTGGCTGAGACAAGAGCTGTGCTTCCTGTTCCGCAGCTCAACACTCTCAGCTGGAGGCGTTTCTGGGCTTCACTTTTTTGGTGACCTCCTGCCTGCCATCCTGCTGGTGCCTCATGAACAGTGCCTCCCCGTAGCTGCCCCTGCTTCCTGTCCACAGGTAGTTGGCATGTTCCTGGAGCAGGCCCACATTTGGGATTCAGCTGCAGCAGAGGCAGGGCAGCAGGCTGCGGCGGGAGGTCCTGCTCATGCCCAAGAGATGAAGGTGGTGGCAAATGCTGTGGTGGCCGGGCCCTAGTGGGAGCACAGAGGCCAGGCCCACAGCAATGCCATTGCCATAATGATTCCAGCCAATGCAGCCCTGCACATGCTTCCCCTGCTCTTGCAGGACATGCCATAGTCAGTTGATTTTTGATGCAAGTGTGAAGGTAATTCAATGGAGAAAGGAAGGCCTTTCCAGCAGTTGATGCTGGAACAATTGGATATCTGTATGCAAAGAATGACTCTCGACTCATACCTCATCATACCTTATTCAAAAATTCAAAATTTTTGAAAAAACTTTCAAAATGGATAATAGACCTAAATGTAAAACTATAAAACTTCTAGAGGAAAATAGAGGAGAAAAACCTGTGTGACCTTGGGTTAGGTGATGAGTTTCTAGATATGATACCAAAAGCATGATCCATGAAAAAAATTGTTAAATCAGGCTTTATTAAAATTAAAACCGTTTTCTCTGTGAATGATACTATTAAAAGAATAAAAAGACAAGCCACAGATTGGGATAAAATATTTGCAAATCATATATTTGACGAAGGAGTTGTATCCAGAATATAGAAAAAACCCTTAAAACTCAAAAATAAGAATACAGTTATCCTTCGGGCAATGCAAATTATAACCATACTTATTACAATAGTTAAAATCCAAAAAACTGAAAATAACAACTGCTGACAAGTTTATAATGCAACACGGACTCTCATACATTGCTGGTGCTACTGCAAAATGGTTCAGCCACTTAGCAAGATAGTCTGGCAGTTTCTTACAAAGCTAAACATAAGCTTACCATATGATCCAGCAATTGTGCTCCTAGGTATTTACCCAAATGGGCTGAGAACTTATGTCCACACAAAATTCTTTATGTAAATATTTGTCATAGCTTTATTCATACTTGCTAAAAACTGGGAACAACCAGATGTCCTTCAACAGGGGAATGGATAAGCAAACTGTGGTACATCCATACGATGGAATATTATTCGGTGATATAAAGAAATGAGCTACTGATTGATGTAACAACATGAATAAATCTTCAATGCCTATTCCTAAGTGAAAGATGCTAAACCCAAGATGTCACATATTGTATGGTTCTATTCATATGACATTTGGAAAGGTCAAAACTATAGGGACCAAATCTAGATTAGTGGTTGCCAAGGGTTTGGGAAGGGGAGTTATTTTTACTATAAAGGAGACACACAGGGGAACTTTAGGGTAAAGGAGCTGTTCTGTGGGCTACCGGGATGCTGGATACATACATGACTCTGCATTTGTCAAAACCCATACAATTGTGTGGCTTCACTGGTGAAGTTTACCAAACATTCCAAGAAGAATTAACACCAATCCTGCTTAACCTCTTCCAGAAAATTGAAGAGGAGAGAACACTTCCTAACACAGTCTATGAAGCCAACATTACCCTAATAATAAAGCCAGATAAAGATACCACAAGAAAATTATAGACTAATATCCCTTATGAATATAGATGCAAAAATCCTCCACAAAATACTAGCAAACCAAATCCAACAGCACGTTAAAAGAATTATACACCATGATGAAGTGGGATTTATCCCTGGTATGTAAGGGTAGTTCAACATAAGAAAATCAATTAATGTAATACACCACATTAATAGAACAAGGGAAAAAGGCACATGGTCATCTCCATTGATACAGAAAATGTACTTGACAAAATCCAGCACCCCATCTTGATAAAAACACTTAGAAAACAAGGAATAAAAGGAAACTTCCTCTACGTGATAAAAGGGCATATATGAAAAACCCACAGCTAACATAACTCAGTGGTGAAAGACTGAAAGCTTTGCCTCTAAGATGAGGAACAAGGCCAGGATGCCCACTGTCACCAGTGTTATTCAACATTGTACTGGGAGTTTTAGCCAGAGCAATTAGGCAACAAAAAGAAAAAAGAAGGCATTTGGATTGGAAAGGAAAAAGTTAAGCTTTCACTATTTGCAGATGGCATGATCCTGTATATAGGAAATCCTGGAAAATCCAGAACAAAGCTACTAGAGCTAATAAACAAATTCAACAATATAACAGGATACAGGATCAACACACAAAAATCAGTAGTGCTTCTATACACTAGTAATGAACAATCTGAAGAGGTAATCAGGAAAAAAAATCCATTTCCAATAGCAACAAAAAGAATCAAATATCTAGGAAAAAATTTTACCAAGGATATAAAGGACTTATACCTGGAAAACTATAAAACATTGCTAAAAGAAATCAAATAAGACCTAAATAAATGGAAGGATATTCTGTGTTTATGGATTGGAAGAATGAATTTTGTTAAGATGTAAATTCTATCCCCAATGATTTATAGATTCAATGCAATCCCAATCAAAATTCCAACAGCCTTCTTTGCGGAAAAGGAAAAGCCAATCATCAAATTTATATGGAAGGGTAAGGGACTCCAAATAGCCAAAGCCCTCTTGGAAAAGAAGAACAAAGTTGGAGGACTCATATTTCCCAATTTTAAAACTTATTAGAAAACCACAGTAATCAAAACAGCATGGGGCTGGCCAAGGGCAGACATATGGACCAATGGAATCAAATTGAGAGTCTGGAAATAAACCCTCACATCTATGGCCAATTGATTTTTGACAAGGTGCCAAGTCCACTAAGTGGGGAAAGAATAGTTTCTTCAACACATGGTGCTGGGAAAACTGGAATATACATATGCAGAAGATTAAGGTGGACCCCTACCTCACACCGTGTAAAAAAATCAACTCAAAATGGATCAAAGACCTGAGAATAAGAACCAAAACTATAAAGCTCTTAGAAGGAAACATAAGGAAGCATCTTTAGGACCTTGTGTTAGGCAATGGTTTCTTAGACTTTACACCAAAAACATGAGCAATAAAAGAAAAAATAGGTAAATGAGACTTCATCAGAATTAAAAACTTTTATACATCAAAGGACTTCATGAAATTTTTTAAAAAGGCAACTTATAGAATGAGAGGAATAGTTGGAAACCACATATCTGATAAGGGCTTATTATCCAGAATATATAAATAAATCCTACAACTCAACAACAAAAAAACCCAATTAAAAAATGGGCAAAAGAGAAAAGACATTTCTCCAAAGAAGATATACAAATGGCCAAAAAGCACATGAAAAGATGCTCAACATCGTTGGGGAAATGCAAATCAAAACCACAGTGAGATCCATTTCTCACCCACTAGAATGGCTACTATTAAAAAAAAAGAATATAACAAGTGGTGGAGAGGATGTGGAGAAATAGGAACACTCATTCATTGTTGGTAGGAATATAAAATGGTGCAGCCACTGTGGAAGACAGTTTGGGGGTTCCTCAGAAAGTTAAGTGTAGAATTACCATATGACCCGGTAATCTCACTTCTCAGTATATACCCAAAAGAATTGAAAGCAGGAAACAGATATTTGCACACCGATGTTCATAGTGGCATTGGTCACAATTGCCAAAAGATGGAAGCAACCCAAGTGTCCACGTCATCTGATGACTGGATAAATAAAATGCTTATATATACATACAATAGAATATTATTTGGCTATAAAATGGAATGAAGTTCTGATACATGCGATAACATGGATGAACCTTAAGGATATCATGTTGAGTGAAATAAGGCAGACAGAGAAGAACAAATACTATATGATCTTACTGATATGAAATAATTAGAATAAGAAAATTCGTAGTCAGAAACTGGAATACAGGTTACCAGGGGTTGGGGAGTGGGTAAGGAATGGGGAGTTAATGCTTCATTGGGACAGAATTTCTGTTTGGGGTGATAGAAAAGTTTTGGTAATGGAAGTTGGTGACGGTAGCAGAACACTGTGAATGTAATTGACACCACTGAATTATATATATTTGAATGTGGTTAAAAGGGGAAGTTTTAGGTTATATGTATGTTACTAGAAATAAAAAAAAATTAAAAAAAATCAAATTGGAATGTACAACACAACACAAATAGTGAGCCCTATTGTAAAGTATGGACTATAGTTAACAGTACAATTATAATATTCTTTTATCAAATTGTAACAAATATACCACACTATGCAAAGTGTTAATAGGGAAAATTGTGTGTGTGTGAATAAATGGAACTCTGTATTTTCTGCATGATTTTTCTGTAAACCTATGCCTTCTCTAATACCAAAAAAAAAAAAAAAGTGATTCCACTGGAAAAATATTAAAAAAAAACAACCCCAAACCCATGCAACTGTATATCACAGTGTGAACTTTAATATATGCAGACTAAAAGCCAAGCAAAGAATCATCAAGTAGGATGCGTGGGGGGGGGGCAGGTGCGGCGGCGAGGATCCAGGATAGACTGCAGGCTGTGACAGATTAGTCTAATGGTATTACATGTTTTCCTCCCAACCTCACTGGTGTGGTAATGTCACACGTACGTAGTGCCCCTCTTTGTGATATACAGTTAGAGCTTACATTCTAATACAGGAAAAGATAATTATAGATAACGATCCATGCAGGATACAGAGTGGTGTGTGGGCCATTTCAGCTGGAGGCAGCAGGGAAGGCGCCTTGGATGAGGTGAAGTTGCTGTTCACTTCCTCCGAGGGGCTATGCAAGTGGAGAACAGGAAGTGCAATGGCCCTGAGGCATGCACAAGCTTGGATCGGCTCAGTAATGTTAGTGCTTTGGGGAAATAAAAGTGCCACGGAAGCAAGTCACTTCTTGGCTAACCTAGGAAGGAAGTAGAGGGTTAGTTCTTTGCTCACATTCTTGTTTTTTTCTTTAAACATATGTAGGAATTACTCCCTAGCTCCCATTTCGGGGGGCAAGGAGAATCTATTGCACCAATTTTTGGTAACCTCTTCAGGACCTAGCATGGAGTGAAAAGGAATGTGAATTTGCTCTTGCGAGTAGATGCCTCCTCATCTTTCCAGTAAAATGTATTACTTCTCTTTGTAATCGGATTCTCAGCTAATCGCTCCCCTCCCCCATCCCAGGTAGTGAATACTTCTGTATTACAGGTGGGAACACTGAAGTCTAGCGAGGTTCCATGACCTGATGGATGGAGATCACAGATCTATTCAGGGTCAACCATGGTATTTGAACCTCAGCAGTCTGACTTTCCACAGTTGTGCTCTAAGAAGTGCCTGGAGTATGAGTATTCTTAAAAAGTGGAGCCTCTGATGAAAAAAAAAAAAAAAGTGAGCATAGTATTTAGCCAATTCTTATGGCAACTCAGTTTCTGTTAAAGTGTTGGCTGGTGAAACCGCCTAGGGAAATGGATTTAATAAATACATTTGAACATGTTCATTTGTCACTGGTGCTTAAAAATAGATGAAAATGGGTAGTTTAAATAGTTTCAACATCCCAATTCCCTCTGCTGTATGTTTCCGTGTATGTTACTATACTGTATTAATATGGGGAAGGCAGCATAGTCTGACATTCCCCTACCCAGAACATTTAAGAAATCAGCATTTGTGATCTCAGTCACTGTTAAGTAATTGGCACCAGTCTAGTGTTTTGTAGTCAACATTTTATCACCTCCTCCAATGCTTTTCATATTTTTTCTTTAGTGATGCTTATGCTTTGAATAAATGTTGTAAAATAAGCTGTATTAAGTACGTGATTGGAGAGGGATAGCTTTACATTGGATGAAGAGGATGATTAAATCCATTGGTTTTTGTTTTTCATCATTAGGGGAAGGAGAAACTTTTCGACAAGCTCCTTTCTTGGCACACTAAGAGGTTGCTGGTGTTCGGTAATGATACATTCTTCACAGGACATACAGTCTGGGTGGAGAGTTTTCCACCTGTAGTAATAATTAGGCACCTACTCTGTGCATAGTCCTATTATCTGTACCATTCATGGTACTACATGCTAGGCGAGAAAACAGCAGACTTATAGAGCGCTTCCCATGGACCAGAGAAGTTGAGTAACTTGCCCAGGGGAACACAGCAAGTGCCAGCACTGGCTTTGAGCCTGTGGGTTGTTTAACTGGAGTCCATGCTCTTTAACTGCTCATTATACTACATTACAGCACTGTCTAGGTGGCCTTGGCTATATTAAAAAACAAAACCAAACCTGAATTTTAGCATGAGGGGTACCCAAATCTGTCAGATTCTGATAACCTGCTGGAATCTTGACTGAGCTTGGTGATAGGATATTGTGAGATTATTATTATTTTTTAATATGCAGCCACATTTCAATTGAAACCACAACCTCCTGTCAGTGCTGTAGAGTGTTATTTGAGGAAGGGAAATAAACATATGAACTTTAAAAAAGTTTCTTAATAAGTTTACTGATTTTTAAGAATGGATACAATTAGTAGTTCTCATTAGTTCCTAGAATTATTTATCCTGGCATGCTTTGGTTCCATTATATAAAGCTCTTTAGTACTAAAAGATTTTACTTTGACTATATAGGGGTCTCATGTGGCTGGTAGCTTTAAACATGCACACTAGTGCAAGTGTTGATGCTGCCAGCACAAATGGAAAAATGAACTGCTTTAATTTGAAAAACAGGCTGTGTCTAGTCTTTGAATCCCTTTACATTTCATCTGACTACCTATGTTTTCTTTTTGGAGGGGGGTGGAGGAGGGAGCAGGCCTAGACCCTGTAGTTTGTCATTAAGATTATGAAAAATTTTGGAATGTGAATTTTGATGGTGACCTGCCATTGTTTCTCCTTCCACTTTTGAAGGGGAAATAGAAAAATTTAGGAGGTTCTGAAGCCAGATGATGGCATAGCCCAGGATTCTTAAACTCTAATGAGCAATGTGGATCCCCGGGGATCTTGTTAAAATGCAGATTCTGATTCAGTAGATCTGGAGTGGAGGCTGGTAGGGGAGGCTGAGATTCTGCAGGTCTAAGAAGCCCCAGGTGATGCTACTTTTCGTAGCAGGGGTAGAACTAACACTTTTAGACATGGTCCTCTGTCTTATGACCATGCTGATCACCCTGAATCTCCTGAGGAAGTTTTTTTTCTTTCATTTTTTATTAGAGAAGTTGTGAGTTTACAGAATAATCATGCATAAAATACAGGATTTCCATACACCTCCCTACCACCAACACTTGCATTGGTGAGGGCGATTTGTTACAATTGATGATAACACTTTTTTTTTTAACAGTAGCTACTTTTGTTACAATTGATGAAAGTTTATTAAAGTAGTACTATTAACTATTGTCCATAGTTTATGTAGCTGGTGGAGTTTAAACAACGGAGATTCCTGGGTCCACACCAGGCCTATTGAATTAAATTTTGGGGGGTGAGGCTGGGCATGTATTTGAAAGAAAGCTGTTGAAAAAGCTACTGGAGTAGATTTAATGATAAATCTGCTAGGTTTTTTGGGGCGGTGGGTGGGGGGAGGATGGTGGTGGTGGTGACAGCTTTGAAAACTGTACTGTAGGAATCAGATTGAGATGTAGAAAGACAAACTTTCTGACATTCTAAGAGCTTCCTGTTGACTCAGACTACTTGAAATGTCTTAGTGGCCTCCCCCCCTTGGAAGGGAATTGACGGGTTCCTTACAATTACGTCCAGACCCACTTAAATTAGAGAGCTTGGAGAAAAAAAAATCGAGTACTTAATGGTTAGCTCGGTGACTTGCTTAGCATTAGATAATGTCTGTTCAGGCTCCCAGAGCGTGTCCAGGGAAGCTGGGGCCCAAATACGGAAAAGAGGAGTCAGGATTATGAGGTAAGAGTTTAAATTACCATCACAAATATTTAAAGTGTTATTTCAGCTCTTTCCTTGGACTCCTGGGTTTGGGGTTTCATTTCTGGTGGTGGTTGGAGATCCAGAACAAGCTAGGAAGGAGGGCTTGATGCTGCCTTTGTTGCAATGAAGCACAAATTCCACCGTGAGGTTTTGTAGGAGGGCTGTGATCGCTTCTTTCACGGGTATGACATTTTCTTTTCTGATAACTAGACTCCCAGGCAACTGGCTTTTTACTATTTCTTAAACCTGACTATATCACACACCCCCACCCCTCAGGTCAAGCAGGAAGAGAAGATACCAGGTGGAGACTGATCTTCCCAGCTTTTGCGTGTTCTTCAATCTGTTGTGTCCCTCTTTTAATGTACAATCCAAAAAAAAAAAAAAAAAAAAAAAAACTGGGTCTTCCCGCTCCTCCTTTTTTTAAGCATATACAGTGAGAGACAGACACATTGTACATTACCACCATTTACTTCTGCATCAGCCAGGGTTCGAGCAGAGAAGCAGAAGCACTAACAGTGATAGAGTCAGGGATCTCTCACACATTGTGGATGCTGGTAGAGCAGGCTACCGCCTTGGTGTCCAGTGCTGAGCCGGAAGTGGCTGTAGGAAGGTGTGTGGGGGAGAGCAGACAAATGGGATCCCACAGGGATGCCTGGAGCCTGCCTCTGGCTCTTGCACTTCCAGCCTCCATAACAGAAGTGATCTGCTGGACAAGCTGGTGCCCTTCACCAGAGGGAGAGGGAAGATCAGATCAGTTGAGTGTGCATCGTTGGGTGTTCACTATGTCTCAAGTGCTGTGCTAGGCCTTGGGGTGTGGCTAGGTGGGAGACACACACCCAGAAACACAGTTTTCCAGCCCATTAGGGGTACATGCAGTGGAAGATTCATGCCCAGTATTCTGGGGTGAGGGGGAGGCACAAAGGAAGGGAACCTAGTGAGTCTGGGGGAAGATATGAAGGAATTAGACCAGGTGAAGAGGGTGGGCAAGGGCAACCCAGGAAGAGGGTATAGCGTGGGCAGAAGCCCGGGAGTGGGAGAAACAGCTCACTGGGTGTCTGAAGTTAGCCTTGCTGGTGAGCAAAATGGGAAGTGGGGGAAGTAAGGCTGGGGAGATGACTGGGATTCTGCCTGCCCTTGTAAGGAACTTGTGCTGTAGCAGTAATTTGGAACCATTGAAGGATTTTGAGCAGGGGCATGCTGTGGTCAGATGTGGATGGAGGAAAAATTCCTTCAACCCTTGACCTACCCTGAATTAGCACCTGCCCCCACTAGCTTTTTTTTTTAACAGCTCTATTGAGATATAGTTTACATTCTGTAAAATTCACCTGTTTTAAGTATACCATTCAATGGTTTTTAGTATACTTACCAAGTTTGCAGCCATCACCACAATCTACTTTTAGAACATTTCCATTGCCCCCCAATGAAACCTTGCACCTATTTGCAGTCACTTCCCATTCCCACGCCCAGCCCTACGCAACCACTTATCTTTTTATATTTCTCATTTTTTCTTTAACATTAAGGGGGATGTTTTCTGTGAATGTATTAGTTACTTTAGGGAGTCTCTAACAAAGTACAAACTCGTGCTCTTGGTTATCCAGCTACTTCTCAGCCTCTTCCTGTTAGCATGCTTTAGATTGCAAGTAACTGAAATCCATCTGGAACTGGCTGAAACATGGATGTTTGTAAGCTCATGTACTTGGGAGTCTAGAGGTAGGGTGTACCCCAGGGACAGTGTGATCAGTTGCCCAATGTGGACATCAGAGACCTGCCTCCTCTCCCCCCCCCTTCCTCTCCCTCCCTCCCTCCCTCCTCCTGGTGGTTGTTCTGGCAGTAGCTTCTCCCAAGGACTGGTTTGCCTGTGGTTCCAGGTGGTTGTAGAATGGCATCCATTGGCAGTTGGGGCTCTTGACTTCCTTGTTCATCGCCTGTATGTAGGGGGAGTCCTTTCCTGCAGTCTGACTGGGTGAGCTTTGTTCCTGTTGCCCACTCCAGGACCAGTGATTGGCTTAGAATTAATTAGGCCACCCCTCTGGAACTGGGAATGGTCTCTGGGGAGTGGGAGAGGGGGTGTGCTGTGATCAGTAGTGGGCTCTGCTAGGAAGGAGAAAGGGTGATGATGGCTCTGCTGGGTGGGCAACCAACAGTGCTCACTGAGGATTATTGACCAAACGGACTGGATTGCCTGGCCCTCATTTCCTTTCACTTGGCAGCCTTCTTTATATAAACACAGGCGAGTGGTCCTTTGACTGTGAACTTATCTGTGGACAGGTAGACCTGGTCCCAGCTAATCCTGGTTGGGTGATGAGTGGATGTGATCTGCAGTGCCAGCAGGCTTGTGAGTAATATGTTGAGCCATATTGAAGCTGACCCTAGCTTTAGTCTCTGTGAAAAGCTTCATTAATTCAGATTTCAGTTCAGAGTTTGTCATAATTTGGTTGGCAAGAACGCTGAAGTTTACTTCTGGACAATTTAATAGTGTGGGCAATATTATGGATAGCGGTAAAATTAATACCATATAGGAAGTAAATTATTTCTTAAATCACATTAGATAAACCTGTTTGCTTTATGATAGAAATATTTCAATAAGTAGCAGTAAATAATAGAAAATTATTCTTATCTAGTTATTAAGTTGGCCCCTTGGAATCTGTCCTTGGGAAAAAATAAAATACTGACATAGGTCAGTATTTGAGTTACTAGATGAAATTGAAATTAGCAAAAATTGACTATTTTTCAAAGCATAATTCACGCTTCACTAAGCCAAATAGACATTCTGCCAGTTACTTTGACTTTATTAAATTTTGCTTTCTTTATATGCCAAAAAAAAAACAAGGTAGGTCTCTGCCTTGCAAAGTAATTAATTTGATCATGAGCTGTATTTTAGAGTCTATTTGGGGTAAGGTTTGTCCACATGTAAGTATTGAGCTTTTGCTGGTGCAGCTCTTAATGGTGAGAACGGATGTTGAAGAAAGCAAACACCATATGCCCTTTGTTTCCCGTGCCTGTCCCCTTCTGGAGGCCTGGGTGGAGCGTTCAGCTGTTTCAAATAATCTCCATTTTGCTGTTACCGCAGACTCTGCGGTTCTCCAACTCTCTTCTCTCTGATGTTAATGATAACTTCTTCCTAATTATGCACTCTTCCTCCTCTTCTTCCTCTCCTCGGTCATAAAAGTTCCACACTCTCAAGTACCAGAGATTGGATTAATTTTTTAAAAATGAGTTTCACTTGATTTGAGGCAGAAATAAGTGCAGAGAATTAAAAAAAAAAATAGTGTGAATGTGTAGTGGGAGGGGCAGGCGGGTTGGTTACGGTACAGGATGCTTAGAATAATTCTGCTGCCAAGTGAATCAGAGACTTGCAGTTCTCGGAGAGCACGGAGCTCACTCTTGCCCAGAGTTCAGACACAGGCCTCCTGAAATCGCCATTTCATACTCCAAAGAATGGAGCTTTCATCAGCCAAAGCCCCGAGTGCTGCAGACTTGCCTGAGATTGTAAGTAGGCCATACATATGTGTTGATTGTTACTATGTCTGAATCTTTTGTAGCCTTTTGAGAGATTACTTCATAGGCTAGGAGGGTGGCATTCTGGGGAATTTGGTCCTGGCCCAGTCCTTTCGAGATGGTGAGCAACCCTGTTTTCCACTTTGGCTTGAGTCTCAGTTTTCTTATTTGTGGCGGAAGGGAATTTCTTTCCCCAAGCCCTCCTGCGTGACAGAATTGGCTTCTTTTGGCCGAGCCCCTTCTGTAGCAGCATTTATAAAGATTTTGAACAGTGCTGTCATCTGGTTTGATGGCTCTTTTCTTCTGATGTCTATCAACGGCTGGATGAATTTTTTCTAGGGGACATTGTACACAGCGTCATCCAACCAACACCCTCCCCACTTCACCCCCCCAGGCATCCTTTCCAACAGTGAAGTGTTCATATCAGGGGTTTGGAGCAGGTAACATTTCTGAGGCAGCTGGCAGATTTGGGAGTCTGGGATGAGGCCAGGTGTAGAGTCCAGTTTTCCTGTGAAATAAAGGAATAAAGAAGGAGGAGGGAAGAAGGAGATGGGAGGTGAGGATAAAAAGTCAGCTTGGGTCTGTTCAAGAACAGTTGCCTGTTGATAGATGCACACCGAGGGGGTAGATGAGGGAGGGTCAGGCCCGCTGAGGCCCAGATCCCCACTCAGCTGACTGAGTAGCCTTGGGCCATTAAAAAAAAACTCTCTCTTGGTCTTAATTTTCTCATCTGAAAATCAAGATCATAGCACTTCACAGGATTGTTGGATCATTTGAAATAATGAATGTAAAAGCACCTGGCACTTGGTAGGCCCTGACTAAAGGATGTATTTTTGCCATCCTCATCCCCTTCTCCTTCTTCATTGTACCATTCTGTCATAAATACAAGCAGTGTACTGGGTTCTGTGAAATGCCACAAATGTTGCTTGTTTCAAGGTGGCCTTTGTAGCTGCTGAGTTCTCTTGGTCAATGTCATAGGTGAGATCTTGGGGTCGGCCAGTTGGCCTTGCTCAAGTCCTTAGCCCCAGATTGCCTTTTTGCTCATGGCCAGGTGACCCCACTCCAACCCAAGGAAGGCCCAGGGAGAAAGTGTGAATGGGTCATGCTTGTATCTCAGGAGATGTTTGAGTTAAAGATGGCAGAGAATGGGACCCAAGTCAGGAGATGGTATTATGGGTCCTTGGAGGAAAGCGATATTTCGTAAGAGCCATTTCCAGTTGAGCTTTTGAGTTTCCAAGTTATAAGCACCTATATTCAGCAGGCGTGAGGGAGAAGAAAATGAATGATAAACACTGATGAAAACCACTTAGCAGTTCATCTGATCTGTGATTCAGAGGTGTGCATAAGGCCCTGACTATCATGGTGACTTGCTATCAGGTTCAGGCAACCTCTTCACAGACTACCATATGCATCAATCGATTCCCAATTGTCTTTTGGCTATGATATATGTGTGTTTGTTTAGGGAACTTTCTAGAGTCTGTCTTGTCAATTAGCTTTATGTTTGCTATCTGAGTGAATTGCTAATAATAGCATTCCCTGACTAGTCACAAATGATCCCACTCCTTTTCCCCACTGAATTCCTTATATTTCACCTCATATTTAGGCTAACATTGTTTGCCTCCAGCTGGCAAGACTCCTCAATAAAAGTGTGTATCATATATCTAATATGGTGCTTATTTTTATCATTTATTTTGGAGACATAATATCATCTGTACACTTTGTTTTGTGTGCAGTGATTCAAGAGTAACTTTTATCTTCTTCAACGTCAAAATGATGTATCACAATGTACCACCCTTCACTGGCTCTCTGTTGCTGTTCGGTGAAATCCACTGTCTTGCTTCCCACTTGGCTGTTACCCTCTGACCTAGCACATGAGGGTCCTTTCCTGCCTCTGGCCTAGGCACTGCCACTTCTCTCTTCCAGGAATGCTCTTTCCTTGGCTCTTTGCTTGGCTGGCTCCTTCTTTCCTTTCGGGTGTCTGCTTACATGTTTTCACCTCAGAGAAGCCATCCTGGGCCATGTTATCTAAAGGGATTTCCTTCATCTTAAGTTTCCTCTCTCCCTTCCTGTCATGGCACCATAGTTCTTTCAGAGTGCCTGTAACAGCCTGCAAATATTTTGTTGACTCATTGATTTACTTGGAGCTTGCTGTCTCCCCCACTAGAACTTCCGCTCCCTGCTGGCAAAGGCTTTGTCTGCTAATTCCTGCTGTATCCCCAACCCCTAACTTGGGTTCCACACCCAGTAGATACTCAGTAAATATTTGTCGAGTGAATGAATGCTTTGGATAAATAATGTAATGAATGACTTTTAAGTAGTTTTTAGCTGCATGCTAATAAAGTCGGTTCCATCCTTTCTGTGTGAGGGCCCCTGACACTGTTGGAGCATTCTAGACCCCAGGACTGTTTCCCTCCCCTGGCAAGCCTGCAGCTGGTATACAGAGTAACCCTCTAAATGTTTTAAGCATCATTTTTGCTCTCAAAATGGAAACCACCTGTCTTCAAAGTGATTTGCTTAAAACAAATACTTTATTTCTTTACCTTCCTCACCTTCTTCCTTTCTCTACCTCCTGCCAAGAATAATGGGAAAACCCTCTTGTCCTGGAAGGTGGTTTCCCCTCTGATTAGAAGCCAAAGTCGGATGATTCATCACCATGTATGCTGGGGCAATGGCTTTTCCCTGCCTCACCGCTCTCAGTGTTAGCAGGTGGTTTTTCTAGGGGCTTCAAAGGGGTCATATGATGGGGGTTCAGCCTTGGGACTGCTCCTCTTTGTACATTTCCTTAAATTTCCTTCTTACAGGCAAAGAACCTAGCACAGGGCACCACGGAAATGGCATTGGGGATGACACAATGACCGAGTTGTGCTTTGTGGTAGACTGTTTTCCAGCCATTTGAAACCTTACACCAACTCTGGGGAGGAGATAATGTTATCCCCCTTTTAGAGAGGGGGGAAATGGAGGCTCAGAGAGGTTAGGTGATTTTCTTCTGGGCATGTAGGTTGTAAGTGGCCAGGGCCAGAACCTAGGTCCGTCTGGCTCCCAAATTGGTGTAATACTTATGGTGTACTCAGTGTTCTTAGGCTATTGGGATAATATCCTGCCATTAACAATGACAAAAAAATGATCTTGCAACCCAGTATACACATACGTATACGTACATGTAACTGAAATAACAGTTTCAGGAAACAGTAGTTGCCTTCACTGCACACACAGTACATCACACACTGCACCCTTATATCCCCCCTTTCACTTAAAAAAATGCTGGTCGGGACCTTCTAACTTGATTATGTGACCCACTACTAATTGTGGCAACCCACAGTCTGATCACAGTGAAAAACACTAGTGTAGGTAATATGTAAAATATACTTGCTGTATATAGAGGGTTACATGATGTAAACTACTTTATAAAATTTTTACCAAAATGTAACATACATATATCAAATACACATCAGAGTATAGCTTGTTGAATTTTCATAAATTGAACGCATCCGTGTAACCAGCATTAGAGCAAAACACACGCCATTGATTTAAGCTTCTTTTACTCGAGAGAGGGGTGGAGGACAACAGAAACTGACATTCCCTCAATTTATTCTTAATTACACACGTACAGCTTACTTGATGGGATTTCTCTATTTAGAAGTCTGTATTCTGCATTTCCAGAGATGGGGCCTGACAGGTATTTTAGATCTAACAACTGCTGAAGTTGTGGAGCAAGGTTTCCATAAAGGCCTTCAGGAACTGGCACAAGATGAGGGCTGAACGAGGATGTGCCTGGTAAAATATGAACGAGCCGGAGGAGGAAAGGGTGAGGCCCAGCAGTTGAGAATGGAAACATTTGAGTGTGAGAATTTACAGAGATACTAATCGAGACCATTTTACTGGAATGGATGGAGGAAGGAGGGGAGGGGACTTGTGATTAAAAGAGTACCAAACCTCTGGAAGTTAATGAACTTTTGTGTAAAACAAGGAATACCCACTTCTCATGGTTGGTATGGACTTTTGGAGAAAACTGTTTTAGCATATTGAATTAAACCGCTTATTTCTTGGCCAAAAATATACGTGAATCTCAATACAAAAGCAAACTAGAGCAACTCCGCTTTCATAATATGTGTGTTCTGCCAGGCTGTCTTGGTGGACAAACTGTACATAATTGGTTGTTACAGGATGTGTGCAAAAATTAAAGGGAGCTAACACTTTGTAGTTTTAAATGTTAAGTTATTAAAGTTTATTAATTCACACCCTTTTGAGATGCATTTTAAGCTAACTTTTAGGCAAACTGTAATAGCTTTCCTGAATCAGGGACTTTGGGATAATAACAAATCCTATTGTCCTTGTTGATTAGCTAGGCTCTTATTCATTGTTCATTTGTTTGTAAAGTTGACTAGGAGACATTTATCTGCTACTCATTTAGTATGTATTTCCTAGGCTTTCTTGACCCCTAATGTTGACTTGTGGGCTTGTGTTGAATTCTGCGTGAGTGTTACTGGGTGTGTAAGAAAAGGTTTTGAGAATTTAACAAACACACTGTGGAAGAAAAGGAGGAACTCTGGGGTGGACAGGAGTGGGTGTATCTGACTTACTGTGGCTTCCTCAGTGCCCAGAATCCTGTCTGGGCACTGAGTACTTGCTGAATGAATGGAAGGATAAAGGAAAAAAAATCATAGCTAACATTTAAAGAGTATATACTATGTGCTCTGCCTCTTTGATCTGATTTAATGATCACAATAAGCCTTGAGGCAGGGACTGTTGTTATCCTTGTCTTTAGAGTGACCTTATGTCCCATTTGTCTGGGGACGGTTCTGGTTTGCTCCTGTCATCCTAGTATTAACATTAATAGCCCCTCCTGACACTCTCAAGTGTCCTGGTTCAGGTGGTAAATTATTTCACTTTCAGATGTCCTTTTGAGAAAAAGATGAGGAAACTGAAGCACAAAGAAGCCTGTCACTTCCCAAGGTCACCCAGATAATCAGAGGCAGAGCTAGGATTCTTTCCGAGGACTCTGACTCCAGATCTTGTAAGTTAACTACTAAGTTCTGCTGCCTCACAATTTAGGCCAAGGGCTATGTAATAGTAAAGAAAAAAAGCCTTCATGATGCTTGTCAGTCTTAGCATTTACTGAAAACTACCACCGAGTTGGAACCCTAAGTAGGTGACATGTGACTGAGGGCAATGAGAGTGTGCTAGGTGAAAACCTGCTGAAACCTCAGTGTATTTTTATTGGTAAACCAGACAATTTGTAGCCTAGAGTGAGATTGCCATTCCCACTTGCATGGTGCTTATTGTTTACAAAACCCTTCTCCTACATTATTGTGTTTAAGCTTCTTGTACACCCCAAGGCGGGTGGCGGTATCCCCATGTTACAGTGGAGGGTGGCAGGTCAGCGGGATGACGTGGCCACTGCCTGAGGTTTTACAGATAGAAGAGGGCAGATCCAGGCTTCAACACAGGTATTCTGCTTCCAGAATATAGTGGGAAATGAGTGCATTTCCCACTGTAGCAGAGGTGCCTCTCAGCTAGACTTTGTTATACAGCTACTCTCCTATTTGAGGGTGCTATTTATGGAGGATTAGCGAGTTAACTAAAGACTCATTAGCCTAACACAGGGTTTCTCAGCCTCAGCACTGTTGACATTTTGGGCCAGATAAGTCTATTGGAAGGGGCTGTCCCATGCATTGTAGGATGCTTATGAGCATTCCTGGTCTCTACCCACTACACTGTCAAAAATCTCTTTGGGGGCACAGTTGCCCCGGTTAAGAAGTCCTGGCTTGACATAATAGTCACATTTAAAAGAGAGAAAGAGATAACTTTTAAAATTTTAGACCTGATCTTCCCCTCTCTCTGGCTTCTAAAGCGTCAGAAAAATCATCAAAAGACCAACAAGGTAGTGGAAAAGAGAGAACAAGCAACATGTTTCATGTTTAATTCTCTTTCATGAAAGAGCATTGGGTCTGCCAAGGAAGGATAAGACTGTTTTTTTTAAAGTTGAAACCTACACAATTAAAAATGTTTTTATAGAAAAGTTAAAATACAAATCAGCTGAAATATACATATGCAAAATCTCCTGTAATAATCCTACTACCCAGAAATAATCGTGTTTCACATTTTGCTTTATCTTCCTTCTAACCTTTTTCCAATGCACATGTTTAAATATAAATATATATTTATATATATCATTTTCCAAATAGGGTCATATCGCAAATGGTGTTATAATCAGTTTTTTAGCATAAATGTGCCAAAGTATCTTTCCGTAGCTGTGATACAGTGCTACAGCATTTGTAATGGCTGCATAGAATTACATTGTGTGGCTATAGTATACTTTATTCAGTCAGTCTCCTGTTGGGACATTTGGTTGTTTCTAATTTTGTTTTTGTTATTACACGCCAAACTGTGATGAGTATTTATGTATGTGTGTACTTAAGCCCTTCACCACTTACTGTTTTTCCTTAAAGAAATCACAATCACTGTAATGTTTAGCATCCATTGAAGAAGATAGAGTTCTGGTTTATATGTTGATTATGTTACATACTTTTGCCCCTTAAAATTATGGAAAAAACAGCAGTAAAAATTTGATTATGCACTAGGCTTGCAGGATGGGATGTGGAAAGTTCTTTGGTTTTCTGATTAAATGATGACTAATAAAATCACTTAGTTTTCATCTCTTGTTCACAAAGACTGCTCTTAACTGTATTGGATTACTTCCTGGGTAGGAATTACAGCCAATTGGAGACCATTGAATTTTTCCTTTAAGATTCTCTGCAGTGCTGAGAGAAATTTAGGGCTATATTCTCATGAATTCTTACCGGATGTGGATTTTTCTTATACAGTTTTCAAATTCTCAAACTGTATTCTCGTAAAAAAATTTCAAGTGGTACAGAAGAGCGTAAATAAAGTTCCTTATTCCATTCCCCTTGTTTTTTTTCATTCTCTAGAAATATTCTATGCATATACAGGCATTAAGAATATAAAAACAAATTTTTAAAAACCCCACATACTGGACAACAATATAAATGGTATGATGCAACCAGCTTTTTTATTTTATTCTTTACTGGTGGCCTATTTGGGATTGTTTCAAGCTTTGTTTTTTTTCCTGCAACAAATCACTCTACTTTGTATACCTCTGTGACTTATATGAGTATGTCTGTAGGCTAACTGCCTAGCAGTGAAGTTGTTGGGTCAAGCGTATGTGTCATTATAATTTTGATAGCTATTTGATTGCCAAATTGCCCTCCCACCAGTAGTATACAGGTTGACTTTTTCAGTGACTTTTTTCAGTGAGACATTTTTTTTCCCTGTCTAGCATAAACTATTGATAATAAAATTGGGGCACAAAAGCTTGAACTTCATCTATGGGAAGGGTCATAATTTGTTGGGAGGAAACCATGGTCTCCTTAGTGACCATTGTGGAGATTTGTTTTCAGCCTTGGGTGTGCCCGGGTAGGGGATGTTTTCTCTTGGGGATTGGCCTGAAACTGGCTTTTACTTTTTTCAACCATAGAGTAAGAAGTCATATGTACCTTCTCAGTTAGAACTGAGGTGGTTAGAAATGGGCCTGTATTACTTAAGAGGCTGCACTATTTATTTCTCAGTGGGTTTCTGAATTAGAAGAGTGTGTCATTTGCCTTTGGAGACAATCTACCGAACGTAATATGTAAATATGATAAATGTAAATGTAACCAGATATAATCATGTTATAATATTTTCACCCCTTTTCTTTCTTTCCTGAAGTCTTTTCTGATGGTTCTCCATTAACCATCTCCCCCCATTCTACATTGATACTTTTATGCACTGTGCTTTTTTTTAAAAAAAATAATAATTATGGTTGGTACCGTTTTGCATTTTGGACCCTTTATGTTTTATTATCTTATTTTTTATGAGATCTGACTCCCTAATAAAATTTAATCAATGCTTGGTTTCTAGTCCTCATCACTCTAGGATATTTGGCACATAAGTATTTTGATTGTTTGATCACTCTAGAAATCTCTTTACTTTATGGGGTCTCTGTGCTTGGTAGAGGGGCCATCCCTGGACCTTCCTTCTGTTGGCCCCCTGGATGGTGCTCATGAAGGTTCTGCCACACTCCCTCTTTAGAAGGTTGCTTTAGTGCCCAGAACATAGCAAGGTGACATTTTCCACTGATGTGGTATTTGAAGCAGCAGAGGATGGCAGATGATGAAGGTGATTCCAGGGATCCCAGTGGGCAGAGCAGCTGCTACAGGCCCCAGTAACAGTGTAAAGGGCATGTGCTTTCTGAGAAGAGAGGGAAGTCAGAAGTCAGGGGGCTTTCTGATGGGTGCTGTGAATGTTTGCTGCACGGAGTGCCAGGATTTTTCAAGTCAGCCTGGGGTGAGTCATCCCGAGACTGTGGTACAGAGAGGAAAGTGGGTCTCAGGAACCTCTCATATGTCAGGGAGACTGAAATTAGACAAACTACTGGAGAACCCCTTTCCCAGTGCTCTAGCTCATGCTAGGAGGTGGCCCAGGAACCCTGGGGCTTGGTGTCTCTGACCAGAAGGTGAAAGTTGGAATCTGTTTAGGTTTGGCTTCAGGGAGGGTTCCTCCTAGAGGATGGAGTGGCCCCCCTCTGCCTTCTCCCAGCTCCCCCAGAGCTTATGCCCAGGGTCCTGCTAATGCCTGGGGGGTGGCTTAGAACTTCAAGAGGAAAAATCTTGAAAAAGAGACAAACCAAAGAGCTTTTATATATTTTTCTCATTGTTTAAGTAATATGTTTTCTTTTATAGCAAATGAAGCATCCTTTTTAGAGGCAGGCAGTGTGATAGAAGGAAAAATCGCCTGTGGGGCCAAATGGCTCTGGGATAGAATGTGTGCTCTGACATTTTTTCTTGAGGGGCCTCTGGCAAGTTAGTTCCTTATATTTTGCTTCCCTCATCCCCCAAAGGAATACTGAAAAACCTATCTTTTGGAGTCAATGTGAGGAGTAGAGATCATGCCTGGCTTACGGTAGGTGCTCAAAAACGGTATTGGTGGTGGTAGTAGTAGTAGTAGTAATAATAATAATAATTTGATAATGTTAGAAATCATTCTCCTTCCCCTTACCCAGATTTTCTGCCCCCAGCCTGGTTTGGCATTGTTTTGCACTTTTTTTTAAATTCCTTTTCCAACAGGGTTGCAGAGAACTCATGAATCAGAGGAAGTAGGTACTTCATGGGTTTAATAGGAAGCAGTAAAGTATTTTCTTCTGAATAGCCCTTTTCATTCTTTGAATCTGCTTACATACTGGGGTTCCAGGTACAATTGTATTTAGGACAAGGATTCTGCTGGTTGAAAGCTACTTTTGCTGTGGTGTGAATTACATAACGTGTCCGAATCTGATTTGCTTTCCTTTGCTGGGGCCGGCCGCTGCCTGGGAGAAGCCCCCTGCACCTTCTGCCTCTCTCTTGTCACCCTCTCTGCAGTTCTGATTCCAGATTGTCAAGCAGGTTTCAGCACAGACGTCACCTCCTTATAGAGGCCTCCCCTGGCCCCCCGAGCTGATGTTGCCTACCTTAGTATAGACTTGTTGAATGAATGAGGAAGTTTGCAAAATAAAGTGAAAATATGGATTGAGAATTAATTATGCTGAGTTTAATTTACTCTTAAACGTATTTGAGCTCCTCTCCATCCCTAATAAATGTTACTTGTACCTTTCTTGTATATGTTGGCTGCGTCACCCCTTCAGATGCCATTTAAGTATCACTCTGTGTCTGTGAATTGAGTCATCAGGCACCTTCCAAATGTCATGTTTCTTGTTCTGTGTGCAGAACATGCCAAGAGAACCCAATTTGTTGGATTTGGACTTTTTAAAATTCTGCAGTGAATCACATTTTGATTATGATTTTGCAATAATTAACAGAGCAAAACAGGCAAGAACCCTTCTCTGAAGGACATCTCAGGTAGAGAACACCTGTGAGTCATGAGTAAGGGCAGCGCTTACTAATGTCCGTTAATCAACATTTATTGAGCATGTACCACATGCTAAAACTGTACAGAATACAGAAGTAGTAAAGGGAATAGCTCTGGCCTCCAGGACCATGTAATTCACATTGAACAGTTGAAAAATATATAAAAATAGATGTGAAGTTTCATGAAAATGCATAATACAGAAATTAAGAAGAAATGGCTAGGGAGTGCACTGGTTTCTATCTAAGTCTATAAAAGTTTTTCTTAGTAAGTTTATTTTTTCAGAAACTTAAGGCTTCCAGATTGAGCCTGTGCCAGATAAGCCCTGTTGCCCAGAGGTACCAGTCTCTCCAAGAACATTTTCAGGCCTCTACCCAATAAAGTCAGCACCCCTTTCCAGCATGAAGAAGTTATAATGGTCATTGCCCAGATATCCCTGAAGATTGAGAGAATGATTTCATGAGAGGGAGGAGGTATAACTGAGAAATTAAGATTTAACAAAAGATCATGACTACTGACTCATAATATAGGTATTTCTTTTTAGTTTCTAGTGTATCACAATAGCTAGAAGGAAACATCTGAAATTGTTGAACTGTAATCCAGTAGCCTTGATCTTTGATAATGGTTATATAACTATATAGCAAAAAAAAAAAAAAAGTCAGTTGCCTATATTTGTATGGATCTACTTCTGGGTGTTTTGTTCTGTTACACTGATCTATGTATCTATCTCTGACAATACTACACTGTCTTAGTTAGCCTACCTCTATTGTAAGACTTAAAATTGGGTAGAGTGCTGTGCCAGTTTGAATGTATTATGTCCCCCAAAATGCCATTGTCTTTGATGCATTCTTGTGTGGGCAGACGTATTTGGTGTTGATTAGATTGTAATTCTTTGAGTGTTTCCATGGAGATGTGCCCCACCCAACTGTGGGTGATGACTCTGACTGGATAGTTTCCATGGAGGTGTGGCCCCACCCATTTGGCATGGGCCTTGATTGGTTTACTGGAGCACTATATAAAATCAGACAGAAGGAGCAAGCTTGCTACAACCAAGAGGGATATTTTGAAGAATGCACAGGAGCTGAGAGAGGAGCTGCAGATGAGAGACATTTTGAAGATGGTCCTCAGAAGCTGATGCAGACATTTTGGAGAACGCCATTTTGAAATGCAACCTGGGAGCGAGCAGACGCCAGCCACATGCCTTCCCAGCTAACAGACTATCTGGATGGCAATGGCCTTTCTCCAGTGAAGGTACCCGATTGTTGATGTGTTACCTTGGACACTTTATGACCTTAAGACTATAACTTTGTGACCAAATAAACCCCCTTTATAAAAGCCAATCCATATCTGGTATTTTGCATTCTGGCAGCATTAGCAAAGTGGAACAAGTGCAATACTAGTGGTCAATAAAAGGGAGGGATAAGGGGTATGGGATGTTTAGGGGCTTCTTTTTTCTTTCTTTTTCTGGAGTAATGCAAATGTTCTAAAATGATCATGGTGATGAACACACAAATATATGATGATACTGCGAACCACTTACTGTATACTTTGTATTGATTATATGGTGTGTGAATATATCTCAGTAAAATTATGTTAAAAAAGAAGTATATGGGTATGGAAGGGAAATAGGTGTATCTTGACTGCATCAATGTCAGGAGACTGGCTGTCATATTTTACTATAGTTTTGCAAGATGTTACCATTGGGGAAAACTGGGCAAAGGGTGCATGAGATCTCTGTATTATTTCTTACAACTGCCTGTGAATCTGTAATTACCACAAAATAAAAAGTTTAATTTAAAAAAAAGAGGAAATGAGTGCTTACTGTGGCTAGTCAAGGAAGGCTTTGTGGAGCATCATACTGAGTCTTGAAGGATTAGAGATCCAGGGAAAGGAGGGAGAATACCAGCTCAAGGTAATAGTAACATACTAGTGTTAATGCTATTGTTCTGATTTGCTAATGCTGCCGTTATGCAAAATACCAGAAATGGCTTGGTTTTTATAAAGGGGGTTTATTTGGTTACAGGGTTACAGTTCTAAGGCCATAAAAATGTCCAAACTAATACATCAACAAGAGGATACCTTCACTGAAGAATGCCAGTAGTGTCTGGAACACCTCTGTCCGCTGGGAAGGCATGTGGCTGGTGTCTGCTGGTCCTTTGCTACCGGGTTGCATTTCAAAATGGCCTTCTCCAAAATGTCCCTGGGTTTCTCTTAGCTTAGTGTCTCCAAACATCCTTCTCTCTGCACCTCCAAGCATCTCTAAGTGTCAGCAAGCCTCTCTGTTCCCACGCATCTCTCTAAAGGTCTCTCTCAGCTGTTCTCAGCTCCTTCTGTCTGTGAGCTCTCTTATAGGACTCCAGTGATTTAAGACCCACCCTGAATGGGTGGGGTCCGCATCTCCATGGAAATAATTTAATCAAGCATTTCCACCCTAATCGACAGACTAATCAGTCTGCCCCCACAAGATTGCATTTTTCTGGGGGACATAATATATACAAACCAGCACAGCTATACAATAGTCCCAGTACGTATTGAGCTACCTTGTTTTAATAAAATTAATTTTGTTCACAAGATAGTTATGATGTGGCTTATAGTAGGAAAATATTGGAAACAACTGAAATGAGAGAAATTACAGTACTTCCATACAATGGAATCCTCTACAGCCAGAAAAAAGAACAAGAACACTGTTCTGGTTTGCTAATGCTGCCAAGATGCAAAACACCAGAGATGGATTGGCTTTTATAAAAGGGGGTTTATTTGGTTACACAGTTACAGTCTTAAGGCCATGAAGTGTCCAAGGTAACATGTCAGCAATCAGGTACCTTCACTGGAGGATGGTCAATGGTGTCCGGAAAACCTCTGTTAGCTGGGAAGGCATGTGGCTGGCATCTGCTCCAAAGTTGTGGTTTCAAAATGGCTTTCTCCCAGGACGTTCCTCTCTAGGCTGCAGTTCCTCAAAAATGTCACTCTTAGTTGCACTTGGGATATTTGTCCTCTCAGCTTCTACAGAGCAAGAGTCTGCTTTCAATGGCCGTTTTCAAACTGTCTCTCATCTGCAGCTCCTGTGCTTTCTTCAAAGTGTCCCTCTTGGCTGTAGCTCCTCTTCAAAAGATCACTCACAGCTGCACTGAATTCCCTCTGTCCGTCAGCTCATTTATATGGCTCCAGTGACTCAATTTAGACCCACCCCAAATGGGCGGAGCAACACCTCCATGGAAATTATCCAGTCAGAGTCATCACCCACAGCTGGGTGGGGTGCATTCCAAAGAAACACCCAAAGAATTACAATCTAATCAACACTGATAATGTCTGCCCACTCAAGATTACATCAAAGATAATGGCGTTTGGGGGACACAATATATTCAAACTGGCACAGACACTTTTTATTGTTATGGAAAGACCTCAAAAATATATCGGTAAGTAAAAAAAGCAAGATACAGGGCAGTGCTTAAAGAAACTGGAAGATGTCCAAGAAATTAATTACTTGGGAGAGGTAAACTGGGGGAAAGAGAGCTACAGTTTTTAGTATATACCTTTATATATAAATATGAGGGGGATTTGAATGATGTGAATGTATCCTGTTCAAAAAATTAAAAACTAAAATAGGTATGACAGTAGTATTTGGTCACACTGTTGCTACCCTTAATTTGATTTGTGTTTCAGAAGCTTTGCCTTGCTGGGACATGAAGAATGAAGATAACCAGCTATACATCGACAACTAAGTGATAAACTTTTTTGCATTTGCTCAGAGAATGAAATTCTCTTGACCGGCTTTTCAGTTTTATTGGTTGTCACCAATAGAAATGTTTCAAACATACACTAAAATAGAGGGAATATGTGTAACAAACCCCCTTGTACCATCACCCAAGTTTCAGTGATTATCTACTGCTGGCCAATCTTGTTACAGTGGTTCTCCCTCCTCCTTATCTCCCCTACCCCCCAACCCCTCACCCCCAAGACAGTGGACTGCTCTGACATCAATGGTTTTCTGACTGTGTTATTTAGTATTATTATGCTGGCCTCCTGAGTCCTACCATGGCCCCAGATATGCAGAGCATGCTTGAGGTAGGAAAAGCTTTTTTTTAATGGATTTGGCTCATTTATTAAGCTCATTTGACTTTACATTTTGTCCCTTCTTAGAATATAGAGTTTTATGGCCTGATTCAGCTCATAATAGTATCATGCCATAGCACATAGAAAGTACCGGCATGCCATGATCTTCCAGTTAAGATAATACTTCTGAGCTATTTGAGAATTTTCCTGCCAAGTACTGTGACTCCCAAAGACTAGCACAAACCTTCCTCTCTGTTCCTGTGACCCAGGGTTCCCATTCCTCGCCAAGCTTTTTTTTAATGCAATTTTGTTGAGATATATTCACATAACATATAATCATCCAAATTGTACAATCAGATGTTCACAGTATCATCATATAGTTGTATATTCATCACTACAATCACTTTGAACATTTTCATTACTCCAAAAAATAAAATTAAAATTAAAATAAAAAAGAATATGCAAAACATCCCATTCCCCTGCTCCCCCCATTGTTCATTTACTTTTCTTAAAATACACTTTTATTGAGATATATTCACACACTCTACATTCATCCACAGTGTACAAATATTCACAGCACCATCATAGTTGTGCGATCATCACCAGAATCAATTTTTGAACGTTTTCCTTTCTCCAAAATAAAAATAAAAGCAAAAAAGAACACCCAAAACTTCCCATCCCCTCCATCCCACCCTATTCTTCGTCTGATTTTTGTCCCCATTTTCCCACTCATTCAAAGCTTTTATCTTAAGTTGAATTTTGTCTCTCATTAGATGAGATTGTGGATTTAGAAAGACCAGCGTGGGGAGGGGTGTGGTGTCTTCCTTTGCCTAGTACCTGGCTTTGTGCTTGGTGGTGGATGGGCATTCAGGAAGCATTGATTACAGAGTGCATGTTACCTTGGGCAAGGGACATAACCTTATCTGTTAGTTAGGGAGTTGAGCCAGATTAATTCTTAGGTTCCTTTTGGTTCTAATATTGTTGGGGTCGATTATTAAATCCAGTGATGAAAATGTCAGACTCTCTAGAAGACTGGAGAGTGGGGGTGTGGTGAAGGAGAGCTATCTTTGGATAGATGTGTTTTTCAGTGCCCCTCACATACTACAGAGATGGTACCTACAAATAGAACCACCCCAGGATATAGTATTTCTTAAAATAACATTTTGGATTTTGGACTTCCTCTCTTTGTGGTGGTGACATTCTTTGAATAACAAAAAGCTAAGAGCTAAAAACTTATTTTAAGTTTAGCTTAGATGTGTACCACATTTCCTAGATATATATGGATACAAAACAAACCTCCTCTTGACATCTGTGCGGGTTTGGATGTATTGTCTTCCCCAAAATGCCATTATCTTTGATGCAATCTTGTGGGGCAGACATACTTGTGTTGATTAGATTGGAATTCTTTGATTGAGTGTTTCCATGGAGATGTGACTCAATCAACTGTGAGTGAAACATTTGATTGGATGGTTTCCATGGAGGTGTTGCCCCTCCCATTCAGGATGGGCGTTGATTGGATCACTGGAGTCGTATAAAGGAATTCTCAGACAGAAGGACCAGAGAGCAACTGAGAGTAACATTTTGAAGAGGAGCTACAGCTAAGAGAGGACAAAACGCCCCAAGAGCAACATTTTGGAGAACGTCATTTTGAAATGTAACTGGGAGCAAGCGGATGCCAGCCACTAGCCTTCCCAGCTAACAGAGGTTTTCTGAACACCGGTGGCCATCCTTCAGAGAAGGTACTCCCTTACCTTGGACACTTCATGACCTTAAGACTGTAACTTTGTAACCGAATAACCACCCTTTATAAAAGCCAATCCATTTCTGGTATTTTGCATAACGGGCAGCATTAGCAAACCGGAACAACATCATTATCTTTACAAATAATCTCATAGGTGTCTTAGTAAAAATATTACCATGAAAAGAAGTCAAGGCAATAAGCAACTGAGGAAAACGAAAATTGTGGAATTATAGATAAAGAAGCTGGTAAGGAAGTATGGAGGGGGATGTGATTTGGACCTTGAATCTTGTTGATTTTTTGAACTTTGTGCATTTTTATTTTAAGCCTGGATTCCAAAAGTCTCTCATTAACAACCAGATGGTCATCAAATAATTGAGATAGTTTCATTTTAAGCTGATTTGGGGAACACAGTGGCCTGGATTTTCCAGGAGAATTTAGCAATTCTGTTGGTCTTTGAATGCCAACAAAGTTTATTTGGAAATTGCACTCTCTAACGTCTTGAAAATAATCCCTGGAAAATGGGAACAAATTAATTGACTGCATGAAGTACTGTGTACTTGGAATAGAAAGTTAAGGATATGGATACAGTTTATTTCAGCTATAATTGCTCAGCCTTAGAAGTGGTTAAATTTGTGAAAGATGAGATTTTTTTTAAAAATTGAGGTGAAATTCACATAAAATTCACCATTTTAATGATCAATCCACTGAAATTTAGTGCATTCACAATGTTGTTCAGCCGTTACCTCTATCTAGTTCCAAAGCATTGTCATCACTCCAAAAGGAAACCCTGTTCTCATTAAGCAGTCACCTCTAGTTCACCCCTTCCCCCTGCCTCTGGCAACCACTATTCTATGTTCTGTCTCTGGATTTACTTATATTGGATATTTCATATATATGGAATCACATAGTATGTGGCCTTTTGTGACTGGCTTCTTTCATTAGCATAATATTTTCAAGGTTCATCCATGTTGTCTTTATGGTTGAACAGTATTCCATTGTATGTATATACCACATTTTGTTTATTCACTCATCTGTCAATGGACACTTGGGTTGTTTCTACCTTTTGGCCATTGTGATTAGTGCTGCTATGTACATGTGTGCACGTATATTTGCTTGAGTATCAGAGAAAGTTTTTGTTTTTAGTATTTTGAAATTTTATATTTTTTCCCCATTTGCTTGCTGAGATTCAAATTAATGAATATGAATAGACATTTAAAATACACTGATCTGATTTTATTCCCCAGCTTCAGAGAGGTGTTCAAAACTATAGCGTCTGCTATTCTATAATCTTATTAAATGCTTTCCACAAAAATTAATATCCTTAAAAAAATAGCTGGGATTCACAGTGAGAAGGAGTTACGAATTTCCTCAGGGAACGGAGTCTTGCTGGTGTGTTTTTGAATTGAACAAATGCATTAGTGATTATTGGAGAGGGCTACCAACCAGCACATATGTTTCTGAAAACAATTATAAAGGGAGTCGAGGTTGATCAGAAAGAGCTTCGTATAGTGCCCAGGGTCCCTCGACACCATGACCTGTCAGAGTGGTGACAAGATAACAGCAAAGAGCAGCTGTGCTGAGGAGAAGCATTCTTTCAGATGTCCTTTAAATTAGTTGATCTTCCTCGGAATGTTTCCAGAAGGATCCTGTCTTGAAAAACATGACATGCCTGTATGTTTCGGTGTGTGTGTGTAAAAGGCCTGTCTATCCTCTCCCTGCTCCACCACCACAGTTGGCTTGTCTCAGGCTGTCTTGGGCTGCTGCCCTGGGATCTAGAGTGGAGCCTGCAGCCAGGCCCCTGGGTCAGGGCTCCAGGTGTAACCAGCCCTGAGTGTCCATAGCTGGGTGTGGTTGCTTGGAGTTATGTATCCCAGAAAAACACATTCTTCCTCTTAAATGCACTCCTGAGAGTGTGAACCCTTTTTAAATAGGACCTTCTGATGAGATTACTTCAATTAAGGTGTGGCCCAACGGAATCAGGATGGTTCTTAATCCTTCACTGGAAGCCTTGTAGAGAAGGCCACGGAGAGAGAAGCCATGGGGAGAAGCTAGAAAGTAGAAGTCAACAGAATCCAGAAGAGAAAGGAGAAGACACCACCATGTGCATTGCCATGTGACAGAAAAGCTGAGGAACCCCAAAGATCTCCAACAACCAGCCCCAGAATGACATCAGTCTTTGGGGAGAAAGCATTGCCTTGCTGATGCCTCGATTTTGGACTTCTCCTAGCCTCAACACCATTAGTCAATAAATTCCTGTTGTTTAATCCAACCCACTGCATGGTATTTGTTTTAGCAGTCTATTTGTTTAAGACTGTGGGTATCTTAGTCTCCTAGGGCTGCTGCAACACATTACCACAAACTGGGTGGCTTAAAACAACAGAAATTTATTCCCTCATATTTCTGGAGGCCAGAAGCTGGAAATCAGCATGTTGGCAGGGCCATCCATGTTTTCTCCAGAGGCTCTAGGGAAGTCTCCTTCCTTGCCTCTTCCAGCTTCTGGTCATTGCTGGCAATCCTTGGCTTATGGCCACATCTCTGTCTCTGTCTTCACATGGCCTTCTCCTCTGTGCTTGTCTTCTCTTTATGTCTCTTATGAGGACACTTGTCATTGGATTTAGGGCCCACTTGAAAAATTTAGGATGATCTCTTCAGCTCAAGATCCTTAACTTAATCACATCTGCAAAGACCCTTTTTGCAAATAAGGTCACATTCACAGGTTCCGGGAATTAGGAAGAGGACATAGCTTTTTTTTTTTTCCCCATTTTAAAATAATTTTATTACATTTGGGAGTCATACTTTTTTTTCCATAGAGGAATTTAAATTTCAGTTTTGTAATGAAATCAAAGTGGAGAAATAGGTTTGAATACAATGATAATAAAGCCTATCTTTTCAGAAACATTTTCTATTTTATAAAGTGTGATACACTTATTTGGGACTCCATCACCAAATATATTAATAAACAGCAGGGTCATAAGTAATCACTACCCATGATAGTGGGGATAGTATAGAGATTATTTTTTTTATTAGAGAAGATGTGGGTTTATAGAACAATCATGCATAAAATACATACCACCCTATTAACACCTTTGCATTAGTGTGGAACATTTGTTATAATTGATAAAAGCACATTTTTATAATTATACTATTAAATGAAGTCCCTGGTTTAACTTAGGGTTCACTGTTTTTCGTGTAGTGTAGTTCCATGGATATTTTTAAAAAATTTTTATTCTAGTACCATATATACAACCTTACATTTCTCCTTTTAACCACATTCAGATATATATTTAAATGCTGTTAACTGCATTCACAATGTTGTGCTACCATCACCACCATCCATTACCAAAACATTTCCATCATTCCAAATAGGAACCCTGTACATTTTAAGCCTTAACTTCCTATTCCCTATGCCCACCCCGTCCCCTGGTAACCTATATTCTAGATTCTGACTCTATGAGTTTGCTTATTTGAATTATTTCATATCATTGAACTTATACAATATTTGCCCTTTGGTGTCTGGCCTGTTTCACTCAATATGAGGGAATAGGTTTTTGGAGTCACCATTCCATCCACCACAGTGGGAGCTCCAGGCTGGGCAGAGCCTTTGAGGAACCACACTGTGGTGCCTTGAACAGTAACCAGAGGGAATGAAAGCTTTCTTTGGTAGCACTATGAAATAGCTAGGGTTCTCTGGTTACAGAGATAGATAGAGAGAGAGATTAGATAGATAGATAATTGTTTTTAAATTCTTTCAATTTTTTTTTTAATTTTTAGAAGCTCTGTGTAATTATTTTTGAAATCTGCCTGGTCATTTAAAAAAATTTAAAAACTCTACTGAGGCATTTTTACACATCATATAATTCACTTATTTCAGGTGTACAATTCAATGAATTTCAGTAAATTTGCCCAGTTTTGCAGTTATCACTGTAAAATGCTTTGGAACATTTTCATCACCCCAGTAAGATCCTCCATGCCCACTCACAGTTCATCCTCATTCCTACCCCCAGCCCCACTGCCTTCTTGCTGTTTCTGTAGATCTGCCTTTTTTATGATCATAAAATATAGAGAAATACAGTCCCATCACCTGGGAACTTGTTAGGAATTCGGAATCTCAGGCCCCACCCTATACCTACTGATTCAGAATCTGCATTTTAACAAGATTCCCAGGTGATTCTTATGTTTATTAGGCTCTTAGAAGCCCTGGTAATAGTGTATCTACTATTTCCATCCTTTGTCCACTGAATATGTTATGAATATTTTCCACAAGTCATTAAAGCTTGTCTGAGGACATTTGAAGTCCCATTGTAAGAATATACCACAATATATTTAACCAATGACTTCATGGCATAAACTGGGTTTCCCATCTTTTTTTACCCTTGAAGATAAAACTGTGAGGCCCACCTTTGTATGTAAATCTTTGTGCATAGTTTCCCATCTACCGTGCCAGTAATTCCGTTTCTAGGAATTTCTTCTAAGGCAGTAAGTATAGAAATAGTGCCAGAATTGAGAAAATGCATATAAATGCTGATCAGTGTAGTTGGTCTTTTAAAGCAGTGTTTTCCTGGAAACTGGACCTAAAGCTAGGCACATAATGGTAAATCTGGCCCCATGGCACCAATAAATGAAGTACAAGCAGTGTTGAAATAGAAAGGGGCCTGGAGCTGGACCTGTGTGTGACATTGTCATCTGCTGTTATCCTGTCCCCACTGACTTTCCAACCTCCACTAGTCACTTCTGTTACTCCTGGAAGCCCCTGCTGCTTAAACTATCTATAGCTCACTACTCCTCTTATGGTAGATGTGATAGTCATGGGAGTGAGGATATCCTCCTCAGACTATACTGACTGGGCTTCCTCCTCAGTTTTCCCACTTTTTATAAGGATTATAGTCTCTTAAATATTTACCAGTTTCCTATCTGCCCTGTTTCCAGGCTCATATTTAGGTTGAGGAAGGATTGAGTACTTCTAAGAGGGGGAGCGTGAGTTTTCCTGTTTCCTTTTATGCACAGCTACATTCTCTGAGCTTTCTACTGCTAAAATAGTTCCTGAAAAGAACCAGCTGCTTCCGAGGGTCTTGGGACCTATTGTAACCTCACTATGAGTGCAGCCCTTTTTGTTCCTCTTGACAGTGGTTCTTACACTGAAGCACGCCTCCGGAGGGCTTGTTAAAACATAGACTGCTGCACCCACCCCAGGTCTTCTGAGTCAGTAGGTCTGGGGTGGGGCCAGAGAATCTGCATTTCTAAAATGTTCCCCAGTGCTGCTGTTGCTGCTGGTCTGGGACCCCACTTTGAGAAACCCTGCTTTGGACCACCCCTCCTTGCCCCTCTTCCCCTATGATCACCTCCAAGTAGGTGCAGCAAGGCACTGGCGGGCTAGTGTTCCGGAAGCTCTTCAATCCTTGCAGCCAGGGACTGTGCCTAGCTATGTAGATACAGCCCTTTCCGCAACGTGTGCTATTTTTTGAACTAAGGAATGAGGTTTTAGATAGGCCCTTCATGGCTTTAGATAGGCCCTTCCAGTAGTGGGGCTGCAGAGAGCAGTTTTGGAGTCATGTAGGGAAACAGGGAACTTGGGACAAGACAGGACCCCCAGTTCCTTAGGGCCTTGTGGGAACTAGAGCCAGAGAGGCAGCAGGCTTTGCAGGCACAGGAGATGCTAGGGCCTTGGCGTGCATTGCGCCCTCGCAGTTTGGCTTGCCCACGGCTGCGCTAAACATAACCTTTCAGCCCTGTGGACTTCCTCTCCTCCCCTGTGGGATTCTCCCCTCTGGCCAGGGCAGCGCCGCTTCTAGCAGGTTCCCAGTCGCAGCAGGCTCTGTCCCTGACGCAGCATTCCTGACTTTGCCACACACAGCCCCAGCCTGTTGTGTGCGTAAACTGCAGAAAAGGTAGTGGGCTGTGGTTTCACAAATTGCCTTGTTTGGAATGCTCAGTGATTTCTTACTGGGTCTTTCCAGTCTCAGTAGGGGCCGTATGCTGTTTCAGAGAGGACAAATTTGGGTGGCGGGCAGTTGTGAGTTGGTACAAATCAGAGGTACAATAAAATGTTCAGGATGGCCAGGGCTCCTGGGAAACTAAGGGGAAAGGGGCTCTAAGAGCCAGGCATTCACGCTAGATTTACACTTAATTCACTTGTCTGTTGGCCCAGGAATATCACTGCCCAGTGGATACCCCAGTCCCCTACCCGACTGTTTTTGGGAATTTGTTCCAGGGAATTGCATCTGGGAGACGGTATTTCTCTCCTACATTCCTTCATCCCCCAGCATCTTCCTTTAGACTCTGTTAGGCTACCCAAGCAAGAATCGAGGACCCAGGCCTAAAACATTTCCGAATCAAATTCCCTCCCACAGCATAGGGGTGATTACAACTCGTAAGTAGAAATGTGTACCTCCATAAGTGTATGTTATTTGAGAGTTCTGGCTTGATATCATTTTAAAGAAAAGTATCTTCTGAGGCCTTTCTTTCCTGTACGCTAAGGTAAAGTAAGGTAAGCAGCTAAATCCTTTTTTAGGGGGATGAATTCTTGGTATGCTCCATCATCCTTTGGGCCAATCGGGTACATGCTAAATATCAGTTGAGTTCCTTGTGGACGTTGTGGGATAAGGACACTGTCTTATTTTTGCTAGTTTGCAAGTGGTAAATTAGACTGCAGTACTTGAGGGTGAAATTATTAAATATCAATGGGGGATAATAAATGTGAAGTAGCTTGCAAATCTTTTGATATTGTGGCTGTTTCAGTGAAAACACAGCTGCTAAGGTACTTTCCTAGCTATAATTGAGAAGGTAATTTTCTTTGAAGCCATTTAAGCCAGATCTTTAGTGCCTTTGGGGCATGAAGAAGCCTGAGGGGGGAGGGGAGAGTATCTGAAAAAGATGAATAAACACAGAGCAGAGGCGCAGAAGCACACACCACGCAGCTGGCAGCATCGAGGGGCCAGTATTCCAAAGAGACCAAGAACTAATTTGTTGTGTGGTTTTTTAATGGACTGGAGTTGACACTTGACTAATACAGCTAATTCTTCCATTAGAGTTAATGTTTACACTAAATTTTCCCCAGTAATGAATGATTTAGAGTAAGCAGACGTGTTGGTTTAAAATGCAGTGCTAATATTTCATGCGAAACATTGAAAGAGGCATGATGTTTAAATCAGTAGTTGAAAATGTGGGGTAAAACCTTCCAGAAAAGGCTATGTATCGGCTAACCAAGAGCGGTTAATTGGAAGACAGTCAAGCCCACCCAATGTTTAGATTGTTCTAAGCCAAGTGAATTATGAAAGAAAAGAAACACTTCTCTAGTTCCGTGATGTCATCAGCTGGCCTGGAGTATTTTGGAGCTTTTGACATGGTGTGGTGCTTTACCTCAGTGAAGCTGAGTGAATGGTGGGAGTGTTGTTGAACATTGATTTCAGTATTTTTCAGTATTTTTTTAGTGTGCTTGTGAAGACCTGTGGAGAGATTGCCCTCAAGTCAAGGTTGGACCACTTCTGCCCTCAAGACTGATAAAATCCCCTAATGTCAGACCACAGATGGAATTTCCACAGACTGGGCTCTGGAGACTGGTGACAAATTCTGTGTGACATTATTGACAGAGTGGGTTTGGGGGTGGAAGTTTCAGCTTTGAGCTTTACTTGCCTCCCTCACCCCTCAGAACCCTTGCTGGGTCACCAGTCAGAGGGCCTCTTAGGAGTTCTGGCTGGGTTTTGATGTCTAGGTTCATTTTTCAGTGTTTTAATAAAATTGGGGAATATAGTATAAACTAGAATTTCCCCAGGTTTCTTAAAAGTTAACCGAGTTAGCATCTCTGAAGATTACCAAAAACGTATACTGTCCGGCGCTGCCCCGCTCGGTCCCCGGTTCCCGGCCGGCGAGGGGAAACAGGGAAGGAGAGAGAGAGATGCAGACTGCGCGAACTAACCTGGTCATGAATCACGACTCGAACCACACGGCAGTTGTGAAAGCAAGCCCTTTACTACAGCTAGATGAACATTCTGTGTTACTGGTTCCCACACGGGGCACGGCGCCTCGTGGGAGAGCAGCCTCGATGTGGCCGTCAGGCACGGCTCCTTGTGGGCTGTCTCACCCTACCCCGTCCGGGTAAGACCTTTTATACACAATTAACAACCAATAAGCTTCTAGGCTAGTATCGCGTATACAGGATTTCGATTGGTAGGAGCGGGTGGCGGATACATGCGTCACTATGCGGAAACAGGATGCAGGCGCCATCTTGGCTCACTCGATGGGCGGGGGTAACTCTAGAGCAGGCTGCAGCGCATACGCTAGGCCCGATTCGGGAGGCGGCTTTCCACATCTCCCCCTTTCTTATTTATTTTTGACCCAGTGTCTCCAGTGATGAGCGTGCTCCCGTGAACCCAAATGGTTCACAACCTCTTTGGTGCTTTGGGGAGTCTGGACTAGGCCTCAGCCATCCAGCGGCGGAGCCTCTAGCACCAACCAGAATGCTCACGTCATATGGAGACCGGAGAGTCCGTAAGCTGGAAGCAACGTGACTCTCCCTGCAGTGCTTTGCCTGGCAACTGGGGAACAACGACGGGGGCAGGAACAGCAGTAACCAGAGTCGGGGGTGTCACTAGGTGTCTCTGTGCAATGGCTAGGGTCCAGTCTGGCCACAACTAGGACTCTGCCCTAGAGACCCACCTGAGACAAAATTATGACTACTGGTGTCGCCTTTTACACCCGAGAAACAGCCATGCGATTCGCTACAAATTTTGCTCCAAAGCGCCCCACCTGAGGCGACCAGGAAGGGGTATGGTTAATAAATCGGTCACTATCGGGGGTAACAGAGGTGGGAGTCATAGCCATCATAGTGGTAACACGCAATTGCTGCTGCGCTTGAAACAGGCGTTCTAGCAAACATTTAACAACGACTAATCCCACCAATAATCCCACTGCAATGAGGATCCAATTAGTTAAATTGGGCCAAGAGAACCAGGAAGAAACACTGTGCAATAGTTTCTGTAGAACCTCGCCTAACCCGGAGAGATCGACTTTAACGGGTTTTAACTTGATCCCCCCAATTGTGTCTAAACTAGATTCCACCTGTTGGGAGAGATTAACAAATTCAGGAAAATATGACCTTTTCAGCCAATCAGAGACTCTGGAAATGCTTCCGGTCACGTTGGCCCTGACAGGAGTGACACAGAGTTTAACCGTAAGCCACCGGGTGTCACATGTTTGCTGAAGCACTCTCCAGAGTCCATCTATTTCCAGTCCAAGTTCATCTATCTCCGCTTGGAGTTTCTGAATGGCCTGGAAATTTAAGTTCAGCATCTGATTGTGGCGGCGTAGCACGTCTCGGGTAAGGTTGACCAAGCCATTTACCGTTTCCATCGTTATGGCGAGCTGCCGATCTGTCCATGCTTGTAGCACAGCCTGCCCGATCGTTGGGACAAACAAAGAGGAAGCTACACTGGCAGCATTCGATAGCCATTCTTTTATGCCTCTTGGACGCCTAGACTTAGAGAAGGGGATATTGTTAAGTGAAACAACTTGAGAAACAGGGCCAACCCAGTCGGTTGCCTTGACGGGGAGCCAGACATAACTTGGGCGATACACTAGGATAGCGGGGCGGCGAGGCATCCGGGTCTTTGGAACGGTTACAGACTGTAGGAGCAAGCCCTGGAAGGAAAAGGCACCTTTGAGTCTCCTTTTTACTCAAGATCCCTTCACAAGACTGGCGGCTCTTCCCTATAACGTTAAGAAATTCAAGCAAGACTCCCTTACTTAACTCGCCATTACCAGTTTCACAAGTAGCATTCGCCGCAACTGTGGTGTTGACAACCTTGACAGAGAGGTTAGCAAAAGAGAGGATCAGTGTGTCATTGGTGAGGGGGAAGGACTCGTTGAAGCTTGTGGAGGAAATATAGTTAAAAAGGCAGATTAGAAGGATTGCTATAGGAGAGCAAAGAACAGAGTTACCGATCCTCTTTTTGGGCAACCGCGGGGTGGTCAGTCCTACTATTATCGTCTTGTCGGTCGTCGCCATCATCAGCAGGGTCGGAGGCTTGGTCTAATGGTTCAGGTTGTATATTCGTTGGCGTTTCTGACAGCTGTTCCTTGGCTTCTTCAGGTGATGTCACGGTTCTCACCAGTCTTTCCGGAACCCACACTGGTTGACGTCCTGGTTCCTGGGGAAAAACACAAACAGAGCCTCTGGCCCAGCTGAGCACCGGGTCAGGGCCTTTCCACTGCCCCGACAGGACATCCTTCCAACGGACTAGACCTCTATGCGGAGGACTCGGGGTGGTGTGTTGCAGGGCAGGTGTCATTCCTTGTGAATTTTCGTTTAAAAAATTATATGTGAGCAAGGCTACAGACAGTCGAGCTTTTGGGGACAGGCCGTGGCCTATACCCTCTTTCTGTTTTTTAAGCAAGTCTTTGAGAGATCTGTGCGCTCTTTCAATGATTCCTTGCCCCTGAGGGTTATAGGGGATGCCATGTTTTAATTGGACATCCATGTTGTCACAAAATTTTTGGAAGGATTTACTAGTGTAGGCAGGCCCGTTATCCGTCTTTAACGTCTTTGGCTTACCCCAAGCTGCCCATGCAGCAAGGCAGTGTGCAATGACGTGGGAGACTCTTTCTCCTGGTTCAGCAGAGGCAAATAAAACTTGGGAGCATGTGTCCACCGACACATGTAAGTACTTGATCTTACCATACTCTGAATGATGAGTGACATCCATCTGCCAAGTATCCCCTGGGGTGAGACCCCTAGGGTTGACCCCAACCGAGGGGACTGCTCTCTGCTCTGCACAATTGTTGCAGGCTCGGACAATATCTCGAGCAGCTGCACGTGGTATGCTGAACCGCTTAGCTAGGGTACCTGCATTGATGTGAAACTTGGCATGGAATTCTCGGGCTTGTTGATACGGTACCAGCGTCGGAAAGATGTGCAGCTGTCGAGTGGCTACATCTGCGCTATGGTTCCCCTGGGCCATAGGGCCAGGCAAACCTGTGTGGGCTCTAATATGGGTTATGTAAAAAGGGTGTTGCCTGGTCCATATAACCTCCTGTAGTTTGGCAAAGAACGTCCTTACTGTAGAGGAATGTTTAACAATGCCCACCGTTTCTAAAATTTGTACAGAGTTCACAACATAAGCAGAATCCGAGACGACATTTAAGGGCTCGGAAAGGCTTTCCAGGACTGCAATGATAACCTGCAGTTCTACCCATTGAGGCTTTTGTGGTTGGAAGAGCACTGTTTTAGGAGTGTCCCCCTCCACACAATACGCCCCTGTTCCAGAGCTGGAGCCGTCCGTGTATACGGTGGGGGCGCCTGCTAGTGGCCTAGGAGAGGTTACTTTGGGAAAAATCACTGGGTGCCGGGTGACAAACTGCAAGAGAGGAGCCTTAGGGAACTGATTGTTAATGGGACCAAGAAATGTACACCGGAGAATGGCCCATTGATCTATGCATCCGGTGAGTATCTCAAGCTGCTGGGAAGAATAAGGCACCCTGAGATTTTTGGGCTGCTGACCGAAATGCTGCACAGCCCTTTTAATGCATTCTAGGGCCAAGTCTGCAACCGCTGTAGGATAGTGCTCTAGGACTTTTTTGGGGGAAACTCCAGGGTGGACCCAGAGCAGCGGCCCCCGCTGCCACAGTACCGCAGTGGGCTGTAATTCTGTCGGCAGCACGCAGGCTTCAAAAGGCTCATCAGGGTCTATTCTCTTCAATGCAGCGCCACTGAGCGCCTGTTCCACCTGGCATAGTGCTCGCCTTGCCTCTGGAGTGAAGCTTCGAGGTGAGTTTATATTAGAATCCCCCTTCAACAGGTCGAACAAAGGTGTTAGTTTGACATTGGGTATTTTTAGGTATGGACGGATCCAATTGATATCCCCCATGAGTTTTTGTAGATCATTGAGAGTGTGTATATTGTCTAGCCTGAGAGACACCTTTTGGGGGGAAACATGAGTGGGTGCGACTTTCGCCCCCAGGAAAGTGGTAATGTCAGTCATTTGGATTTTTTCAGGGGCAATCTCTAGGTTAGCTTCTCTAAGACTAAGGACTAAATGTGACAAAACTGTTTTAAGAAGATCTGTGTCTCTATGGGCTAAGAGAATGTCATCCATATAATGGATGATTTTCACTTGAGGGAACTGCTGCCGAGTGCTAGCTAGCTTCGCAGCGACATACAGCTGGCACATGGTAGGACTATTAGCCATGCCTTGGGGCAGGACTGTCCATTCAAAGCGTTGACAGGGCTCCTCTTGATTACTAGAGGGCACAGTAAAGGCAAACTTAGGGGTGTCTTCAGGGTGGAGCGGAATAGAAAAGAAGCAATCTTTCAGATCTATGATGAAAATCGACCAGTGCTCCGGTAATGCCGAGAGGAGGGGCAGTCCCATCTGAACGGGCCCTAAAGGCTCCATGCAATCGTTAATAGCTCTTAGATCATGTAGCAGTCTCCATTTACCAGATTTCTTTTTTATTACGAATATAGGGGTGTTCCACGGTGACGTGGAAGGGGCGATATGGCCCTTTTCTAGTTGTTCTGATACTAGGGCGTGCAACGCTGCAAGTTTTTCCTGTGGCAAGGGCCACTGAGGCACCCACACCGGAGCCTCGGTTTTCCATTTTAGTTTTATAGGTGTGGGTGGGAATCTCTCCTCAGTGGCCCCTATGAAAAACCCAAGCCTCGTCTGTCAGACTTGGGGGCAGCTTGTATAGGCTCCGCACGTCCGTGCAGTGAAGCTCCTAAACCCTTGCCGGGGGTATACCCCATTTCTTTTAGCAGTCGCTTAGAGGTTGGGGAGTAGCCGCTAATTAAAGTAACGTCCATTTGGGTCAGAATGTCTCTTCCCCACAAAGACACAGGCAGGGCTAATACATAAGGCTGGAAACTGCCTTGGTGTCCTTCTTCATCGGCCCAATGAAGGGCAGCTGCACTGAGCATGGGCGCTGAAATTTGGCCTATTCCTCTAATGGGCTCTTCCGCCCTGCTCGTTGGCCAGGTGGGGGGCCATTCTTGTTGTCTTATGATAGACCGATCGGCCCCTGTATCGAGCAGGCCCAAGAAAGATCTGCCTTGCACCTTAATGGTTAGCATAGGTCGAGACTCCAGGGACATATGGAGTCCCTCAAAAATCGCTCCACTGGATCCGAACCCTTTTTCCCCTCTCTGTCTGATTCTGCTTGGAAAGACTGCATGTAAGCTGGGTAAGAGCAGGAGCTGCGCCAGCTTATCACCTTCTGCAATGACTAAGGTGCCCCGCTGAGATTGAACCATAACTTGGGCACGGCCTGTGAAATCTGAATCTACAAGTCCTGGTATAACTGTTAATCCTTTCAGGGCCGTGGATGCTCTTCCCAATATGAGCCCTACAGTACCAGCCGGTAAGGGCCCCTTGAAGGAGGTCCCTACTAACTGGACACCCATGGAGGGGGTTAGTACGAGTCTGGAGGTGGCACAGAGGTCCAGTCCTGCTGAGCCGGGGGACGCACGAATTTGATCGGATCCTGTGTTGTCGAATGGCATGCAAGGGGGTCCGTCGAAAGGGCGGACCCCCTCTTCCCGTTTTTTGGAATCTGCTCGGGGCGGCCAGAGAGGCGTCTACCCTGCGCATCGAAAACCGATTTACAGTCTTCTGCGCGGGGGGGGCCTTTGTGGCAACGGCCACACGGCCTGGTTGCTGCACCTGGTTCGCCAAACCGTTGAGTGGCAGGGGGTTGACGTCTATTGGGACAATCTCTCTTAAAGTGCCCTGATTGGCCACAGCCATAGCACCCGTTAGACTTTGCCCCTAAGGTTCTCGGGCTTTTTGTAGCCACCTGTAGGGAGCTGGCTAGCATGGCAGCTAGACCTGCATTAGTTAAAGGGCTGCCAGCATCTCTACAGAGCCTGACCCACTCTGTCAAATTTTTTGCTCTGTTTTGTGCCAGGATAACTTTGCACTCCTTGTTGCACTGCTCAAAAATCATTTGCTTAACCACAGTCTCTGCTACTCCTGGATCTGAGAAGATTCTCTCAGCTGTGGTTTGCATCCTGGCTACAAAATCCGCAAATGGTTCTGTGGGGCCTTGGTGTATATTGCTGAGTGAGGCCTGAGCCTCTCCCTCACCTGTTAGCTTTTTCCAGGCACCCACAAAACAGCGGAAGATCTGGGCATAGACCTCTTGTGGGAAACCCGTTTGGTTCTGGGCATGGGCGCCTCTCCCCAACAGCATGTCAGCATTCCACCCGCCACGTCTCCCCGCCGCATTCCTTGCGGCCTGCTCTTCAGCTAACTCCTCAAACCATGCTTTCCAATCTATGAATCGGCCTGACGGCAAGCAAGCACGGGCTAGCTGAAAAATATCTGCGGGTGTATGATTTAGAGCAGAGAGGTTCTCGATCATGTTCAAGGTATAAGGGGCATTGGGGCCATACTGATGGACGGCCTGCCTCAATTCCCTCAATAGTTTGTAATCATATGATTCGTGCCGATTGCCACCTTGGGGATTGATAATAACCGGGTACATTTCTGAGACTGGCTGCGGCTCAAGTGGCTGGTAGCCACCCAGCATGCCAAAAGGTCTAAATGTTGTGAAAGGGTTCCATCTCCAGAAATGTCTCCCACCACTACCTAATGGCAAAGGGTCCTGAGGGCCTGTATACTCGGGCGGGGGGTACGGCAAAGGTTGCCCCTCCCCTGACCGACCCATCGGGGTTTCCGGGTCTGGCAGCAAAGGATAATTACATTTACTGGGCATGGCCACTAGAGGGAGCTCTCGGCAAGGTCCTTTGGTGGGACCGCCCAAGGCGTCAGTTGGGAGCTGGGGTGTCCCTGGGGGTGCAGCGGTAGACATTGGCGGGGCGGAAGGCCGCACGGGTGTGGCGGGAGGCTCCTCCCACTCAATTAGCGGGGATGCTTCCGCCTTCTCGTCAGTATCGCTATCTGACTCTGAGTCAGAGTCACTGGACTCCGGCGGTTTGCCCTTACAGGAGCCGTCCGCTGACGAAACTGACTGGGTTTCTTGGAGCGCGCACCGTGCTTCTTGCAAGACAGAGGACGGGCTTAGGCCGGTAGCCGATTCTAGTTCAAGGACCGCACGGACGGTCTCCCATATGGGTACTAGAATCGGGTCCATACACACGCCCGTCTGGCGCGCTCGGTCTATGTCGCGACCGAGCTTCATCCAAGAGGGTAGGCTAAGGCTGCCGGTGCAGGCAAACCAAGGGGCAAAAGTATCAACATCATCAAGAAAACGCTGAAGGGAGCTTTTCCTGACCGAGATACCCCGTTGTTTCAAAAGGTTCTTTAAGGGAGCTAAGAGAGGTGAACTTCCGGACTGCCCCATGATTGCAGTCGGCACTATACTTCAGTCACTCGGAGAGCTCTTCCGAGTCCCCCGGGGTCACCTGAAAACCCACGGGCCCTAACTATCATGTAATAAGACGCACTCACCTTCTCGCGTTGATCAGGCGCGGGAAGTCCGCCGTAAGCTCGACGCGCAGCGCTGCTCTCCTCACAGAGGGACCGTCGAGAGCGAGGTAGGAGGAGGAGCCTCCCCGTACGGGCCACCACTTGTCCGGCGCTGCCCCGCTCGGTCCCCGGTTCCCGGCCGGCGAGGGGAAACAGGGAAGGAGAGAGAGAGATGCAGACTGCGCGAACTAACCTGGTCATGAATCACGACTCGAACCACACGGCAGTTGTGAAAGCAAGCCCTTTACTACAGCTAGATGAACATTCTGTGTTACTGGTTCCCACACGGGGCACGGCGCCTCGTGGGAGAGCAGCCTCGATGTGGCCGTCAGGCACGGCTCCTTGTGGGCTGTCTCACCCTACCCCGTCCGGGTAAGACCTTTTATACACAATTAACAACCAATAAGCTTCTAGGCTAGTATCGCGTATACAGGATTTCGATTGGTAGGAGCGGGTGGCGGATACATGCGTCACTATGCGGAAACAGGATGCAGGCGCCATCTTGGCTCACTCGATGGGCGGGGGTAACTCTAGAGCAGGCTGCAGCGCATACGCTAGGCCCGATTCGGGAGGCGGCTTTCCACAGTATACACAGACATTTATTTTTACTTTGGTCAAACAGTTGTATATAAAAAGTTAAGATGAAAAACCAAAGCACATGCTACATAGTAGGAAATCAAGTACTTATATTTGCACCAGAAGATAGGAGGAAAAAGGCAAAATCAGAATCAAACCCCATAGTTAGGGTAACTGGGAAATTTTTTGAGCTGCAAGGACCATTTGACTTTGGTGACAGTGAAGTCAATTATTTCCCAGGATTCTGCCTTTTCAAGTTGTGTAACATTTGTGAATGCTTATGAGCAGCTGATGATTCCATTTTCTACAAAAGGGGGTAGCACTGGGTGACAGGGTGTTCTCAGGACGTGAGCTGCTCCCCAAAGCACATGCCTTTCACAGGGCGGCACTGTCAGCTGGGAACTGGGGAGGAAGTGCCAGGCCCGAATCCTGGCTGGTTCATTTAGTTGCTCTAAAAATGATAATTCTTATAGATGTGTCAGTGTGTGCGCAAGCATGTGTGAATTGCTTGGCAACATTTGCATTTGAGTTCAGAGATATGAGCTGACATCTGTGCAAGCAGCAGGTAAAACAAAACTATCAAATGCAGGATTCCAGATGACTTGGATATGCACACGAACCTGGGGCTTTTCAGTTACGGGAAATAGAAATACATTTTCTGCTTAATTTGAATAATTTGAAGTGAGGTAGAACTCCTAAGAGCAAGTTGTGATCTAGGACAAAGAAGCCACTGACACGAGTGCCATCTCGGGGAGCTGGAGGTGGAAAGAGCAATGAAATGAAGCACAGTGTTAACCTTACCTGTGCGAGGGCCCAGGAGGGTCTCTCGGTATGGGCGTCTCTGTCTCTCTGTGTGTTTATCTGTATGTGTCTGTGGGTCTGTCTGCTGGAGTAAATGGGCTGCCCCAGAATTCTTGCCAGGCAGAGCAGGCTTGGCTGAGTCAACGCCGTATCTGGTTTCTGATCAGCAGAAAAATGCTGCAGACAGACAAAAAATAGGTGCATCTAAGAACCCCACACAATGAACAGGTTTCCTCATGGTCACATGGCACCTGTCACCAGGATGGGGGAAGATCAGGAAGCCATAGCTGGAAGTCTTGGAATCGTGTTGAATTTGGGGCTTACAGCCTCTGCCCCGCCCCTCTCCCTGACAAACCACCCACATGTTTCTCATTTTGCGTTTACTTGTGTCTTCGCCCATCTCCATGGTATATTCCCAGAATTCTGAATGCTTCGTGTGACTTCTTGTGCAGAAACCAGTCCTCCTGGGAGTCATTATTAAAGCTCCCGTTAATTTTCATGTTCAACGTTCAGTGTTGCAAAGGAGAGGAAGTGTGGGAGTGTGGGTGGTAGCTCAGGAAGCTGGGGACATATCCCTTATTAGGTCTAGAATTTTCCCCCTGAATTTTCCCAAACTGGCCCTAAGTGTTTTGGCCTTAATTTTCTGACTGCTGTCTTTCTCTTGCCCTCCTTTTACCATCTTTTTTCCCCCTTGTTCTGTCCTGTGGGTCAAAAGCTGTTAGATGTAGCTGTTAACTCCCTTTATTGAAAGATACTTCTTCAGCTATATGAACTCACTGCTAGCAGTGGATTTCTCCTAACATCACTCTTAGAAACCGAAGGGATTCTCTTGTTGTTGGTAATAACTTTGAATTTTGAAAATGAAACTGCCATTGACAATCATTTAAATAACTTTCCTAAGCTATTTCCCTCTATGCCCGCCCCCCTTTTCTCTTCCATTGTAACCATTGCTTTGAATTCCCTTAGTTATTTCACTACTAACACAGGTAATGATGTAGACTTAAAATTTGTAAAATGAAGAAAGGAACTAGAGATGAAAATAAATAGCCTGTAACCCCACCACCTAGAGACAGCCATGGTTGAGATTTCTATTTTTACCTCTCCCGTTGTTTGTCTTAAGCAAAGATGTGTTTATTTTCTACAAAAATGGGATCATACTGAAGGTGGTGTTTTATAACCAAGTTTTAAGTTTAACATAATGTCACTTGATTTTCCACAACAATGGTAAGGTTTTGTAAGGTTTTTAAATTTACAGACCTCTCTCCTCAAAGACCAATCAGATAAAAGCAGAGCTGCACCACTGAGGCAGGGTTGGGAAGCCCAGACTCTATCCTCTCAACCCCCTGTGCATGGGAACCCTCCCCATTGCCTTAAGGCTCCCAAGGATCCCGGCTACTCTCGATAGTAGAGTTTGAACACACAAACGGCCCTATCTCATGGTCCCATTTGTTCATTTAACCAGTACCCTGGTTGTTAATATCTTAGACTGCTCTGATTTTCTTCTAAAGAATAAATTGTGAACATCCTTTAAATCCACCTTTGAGTCCATCTGCGATTATTTCCCTAGGATAATGCCTGTAAGGATACTATGGATGTTCGTGTGTTTGTTTTACTCCTAAAATCCATATCACCAACCGGTCTTCCCTAAAGTGTGCCAATTCAGACACCTACCTGTAGCATGGGAGAAGGCTCCATTCCCCACTCCCTGGGGAGAATCACCCTTAAAAATTTAGTGTGTTCCCAAATGTGTCTCATTGACGTTTGCTTCTCTGGTTACTAGTAAGTTGAAATATATTTTCATATGTCTGTTGACCAAATGTAGTCCTTCTTTCTTGACTTATCTGTCCATAATCTCTGCCTGTTTCAAAATTCAGATGTCTGTCCGGGAATCCCAGAGTAAGAACCCCTGGTCTGTGTTACATGTATGTGTTTTAAATGACATTGTAAAGCATGAGTTGATGACACAAAGGGAGAGGAGGATCGTGTGCCGGGATGATCCTGTTCAGAGTTCAATGTGAGAACTTGGAAAGAATAAAATATCTGATTTTATAGTATTGTATTTTTTTTTTTTTAATTCAGTTTTATTGAAATATATTCACAAACCATACAGTCATCCATGGTATACAATCAGCTGTTCACAGTATGATCATATAGTTATGCGTTCATCACCACAATCTATTTCTGAACATTTTCCTTACATCAGAAAGAATCAGAATAAGAATAAAAAATAAAAGTGAAAAGAGAATACCCAAACCATCCCCCCATCCCACCCTATTTGTCATTTAGTTTTTACTCCCATTTTTCTACTGATTTTTTTTCAATTTTTTAACTTTGTTTATCAAAAAATTAAAAACAAACAGGCAAACATCAACCAAAAAAACCCCACAACATTTCAAACAAAGCAATGGATTAAGGAAAACAAATAACCTAAAATAACTACTTTGCTTCCAATATGTTCCTACCATACCCCAAGAAAATTAATAAACCAGGTCCAAACAGAGGAGTAAGAAAAACAAATAATCTAAAATAGCTACATTGCTTCCAACATGTTCCTACCATACCCCAAGAAAATTAACAACCCCTAAGAAAACAAAGGAATAAGAGAAAAAAAAAACCTAAAATAACTCTATTGCTTCCAACATGATCTTACTATATCCAAGAAAGTTTACAAACCATAATCATTCCTGAGCATTCCCATAACATTGAGATTACCCTCCATAGTTTATCTGTTCTTATTAGATTATCATTCCCCCTCCCCTAATTGGTATCTCTAGGTCCCCTACATTCTACAGTATAAAACATTGTACATTTTTCACAGAATTCACATTAGTGGTAACATACAATATCTCTCTTTTTGTGCCTGGCTTATGTTGCTCAGCATTATGTCTTTTTTTTTTTTTTTTAATCTTCATTTTATTGAGATATATTCATATACCACGCAGTCATACAAAACAAATCGTACTTTCGATTGTTCACAGTACCATTACATAGTTGTACATTCATCACCCAAATCAATCCCTGACACCTTCATTAGCACACACACAAGAATAACAAGATTAATAATTAGACTGAAAAAGAGCAATTGAAGTAAAAAAGAACACTGGGTACCTTTGTCTGTTTGTTTCCTTCCCCTATTTTTCTACTCATCCATCCATAAACTAGACAAAGTGGAGTGTGGTCCTTATGGCTTTCCCAATCCCATTGTCACCCCTCATAAGCTACATTTTTATACAACTGTCTTCGAGATTCATGGGTTCTGGGTTGTAGTTTGATAGTTTCAGGTATCCACCACCAGCTACCCCAATTCTTTAGAACCTAAAAAGGGTTGTCTAAAGTGTGCATAAGAGTGCCCACCAGAGTGACCTCTCGGCTCCTTTTGGATTCTCTCTGCCACTGAAGCTTATTTCATTTCCTTTCACATCCCCCTTTTGGTCAAGAAGATGTTTTCCGTCCCACGATGCCAGGTCTACATTCCTCCCCGGGAGTCATATTCCACGTTGCCAGGGAGATTCACTCCCCTGGGTGTCTAATCCCACGTAGTGGGGAGGGCAGTGATTTCACCTTTCAAGTTGGCTTAGCTAGAGAGACAGGGCCACATCTGAGCAACAAAGAGGCATTCGGGAGGAGGCTCTTAGGCACAACCATAGGGAGGCCTAGCCTCTCCTTTGCAGCAACCATCTTCCCAAGGGTAAAACCTGTGGTAGAGGGCTCAACCCATCAAACCACCAGTCCCCTATGTCTGTGGTCATGTTAGCAACCATGGAGGTGGGGTAGGCGAATACCCCTGCATTCTCCACAGGCTCCTCAAGGGGGCACTGCATCTTTTTTTTTTCCTTGTTTTTTTTTTTTTTTTTTTTTTTAACTTCCCCTTCTTTTTTAAATCAACAGTATGAAAAAAAAGTTAAAAAGAAAACAAACATACAATAAAAGAACATTTCAAAGAGACCATAACAAGGGAGTAAGAAAAAGACAACTAACCTAAGATAACTGCTTAACTTCCAACATGTTCCTACTTTACCCCAAGAAAGTTACCTAATATAGCAACATTTCTGTGAACTTGCTCCTACTATATCCATCATAAATTAACAGACCATAGTCATTCCTGGGCATCCCCAGAACGTTAAATAGCTTATCTGTTCTTCTTGGATTATTGTTCCCCCTTCCTTAATTGCTCTCTATTGCTAGTTCCCCTACATTCTACATTATAAGCCATTTGTTTTACATTTTTCAAAGTTCACATTAGTGGTAGCATATAATATTTCTCTTTTTGTGCCTGGCTTATTTCGCTCAGCATTATGTCTTCAAGGTTCATCCATGTTGTCATATGTTTCACGAGATCGTTCTTTCTTACTGCCGTGTAGTATTCCATCGTGTGTATATACCACATTTTATTTATCCACTCATCTGTTGAAGGACATTTGGGTTGTTTCCATCTTTTGGCAATTGTGAATAATGCTGCTATGAACATTGGCGTGCAGATATCTGTTCGTGTCACTGCTTTCTGATCTTCCGGGTATATACCGAGAAGTGCAATCGCTGGATCGAATGGTAACTCTGTATCTAGTTTTCTAAGGAACTGCCAGACCGACTTCCAGAGTGGCTGAACCATTATACAGTCCCACCAACAGTGAATAAGAGTTCCAATTTCTCCACATCCCCTCCAGCATTTGTAGTTTCCTGTTTGTTTAATGGCAGCCATTCTAACTGGTGTTAGATGGTATCTCATTGTGGTCTTAATTTGCATCTCTCTAATAGCTAGTGAAGCTCTACATTTTTTCATGTGTTTCTTGGCCATTTGTATTTCGTCTTCAGAGAACTGTCTTTTCATATCTTTTGCCCATTTTATAATTGGGCCGACTGTACTATTGTCATTGAGTTGTAGGATTTCTTTATATATGCAAGATATCAGTCTTTTGTCAGATACATGGTTTCCAAAAATTTTTTCCCATTGAGTTGGCTGCCTCTTTACCTTTTTGAGAAATTCCTTTGAGGTGCAGAAACTTCTAAGCTTGAGGAGTTCCCATTTATCTATTTTCTCTTTTGTTGCTTGTGCTTTGGGTGCAAAGTCTAGGAAGTGGCCGCCTAATACAAGGTCTTGAAGATGTTTTCCTACATTATCTTCTAGGAGTTTTATGGTACTTTCTTTTATATTGAGATCTTTGGTCCATTTTGAGTTAATTTTTGTGTAGGGGGTGAGGTAGGGGTCCTCTTTCATTCTTTTGGATATGGATATCCAACTCTCCCAGCCCCATTTGTTGAAAAGACCATTATGACTCAGTTCAGTGACTTTGGGGGCCTTATCAAAGATCAGTCGGCCATAGATCTGAGGGTCTATCTCCGAATTCTCAATTCGATTCCATTGATCTATATGTCTGTCTTTGTGCCAGTACCATGCTGTTTTGGCAACTGTGGCTTTATAATAAGCTTCAAAGTCAGGGAGTGTAAGTCCTCCCACTTCGTTTTTCTTTTTTAGAGTGTCTTTAGCAATTCGAGGCATCTTCCCTTTCCAAATAAATTTGATAACTAGCTTTTCCAAGTCTGCAAAGTAGGTTGTTGGAATTTTGATTGGGATTGCATTGAATCTGTAGATGAGTTTGGGTAGAATTGACATCTTAATGACATTTAGTCTTCCTATCCATGAACATGGAATATTTTTCCATCTTTTAAGGTCCCCTTCTATTTCTTTTAGTAGAGTTATGTAGTTTTCTTTGTATAGGTCTTTTACATCTTTGGTTAAGTTTATTCCTAGGTACTTGATTTTTTTAGTTGCTATTGAAAATGGTATCTTTTTCTTGAGTGTCTCTTCAGTTTGTTCATTTCTAGCATATAGAAACATTACTGACTTATGTGCATTAACCTTGTATCCCGCTACTTTGCTAAATTTGTTTATTAGCTCTAGTAGCTGTATCGTCGATTTCTCAGGGTTTTCTAGGTATAAGATCATATCATCTGCAAACAATGACAGTTTTACTTCTTCTTTTCCAATTTGGATGCCTTTTATTTCTTTGTCTTGCCGGATTGCCCTGGCTAGCACTTCCAGCACAATGTTGAATAACAGTGGTGACAGCGGGCATCCTTGTCTTGTTCCTGATCTTAGAGGGAAGGCTTTCAGTCTCTCACCATTGAGTACTATGCTGGCTGTGGGTTTTTCATATATGCTCTTTATCATGTTGAGGAAGTTTCCTTCAATTCCTACCTTTTGAAGTGTTTTTATCAAAAACGGATGTTGGATTTTGTCAAATGCTTTTTCAGCATCTATTGAGATGATCAATTGATTTTTCCCTTTTGACTTGTTAATGTGTTGTAATACATTGATTGATTTTCTTATGTTGAACCATCCTTGCATGCCTGGAATAAACCCCACTTGGTCATGGTGTATGATTTTTTTAATGTGTCTTTGGATTCGATTTGCCAGTATTTTGTTGAGGATTTTTGCATCTATATTCATTAGGGAGATTGGCCGGTAGTTTTCCTTTTTTGTAACATCTTTGCCTGGTTTTGGTATTAGATTGATGTTAGCTTCATAAAATGAGTTAGGTAGTGTTCCATTTTCTTCAATGTTTTGAAAGAGTTTGAGTAAGATTGGTGTCAGTTCTTTCTGGAAAGTTTGGTAGAATTCCCCTGTGAAGCCATCTGGCCCTGGGCATTTATTTGTGGGAAGATTTTTGATGACTGATTGGATCTCTTTGCTTGTGATGGGTTGGTTGAGGTCTTCTATTTCTTCTCTGGTCAGTCTAGGTTGTTCATATGTTTCCAGGAAATTGTCCATTTCCTCTACATTATCCAGTTTGTTGCCATACAGTTGTTCATAGTATCCTCTTATAATTTTTTTAATTTCTTCAGGATCTGCAGTTATGTCACCTTTTTCATTCATTATTTTGTTTATATGGGTCTTCTCTCTTTTTGATTTTGTCAGTCTAGCTAGGGGCTTGTCAATCTTGTTGATCTTCTCAAAGAACCAACTTTTGGTGATATTTATCCTCTCTATTGTTTTTTTGTTCTCTATGTCATTTATTTCTGCTTTAATCCTTGTTATTTCTTTTCTTGTACTTGGTTTAGGATTGGTTTGCTGTTCATTTTCTAGCTTCTTCAGTTGATCCATTAGTTCTTTGATTTTGGCTCTTTCTTCCTTTTTAATATATGCGTTTAGTGCTATAAATTTCCCCCTTAGCACTGCTTTTGCTGCATCCCATAGGTTTTGGTATGTTGTGTTCTCATTTTCATTCGTCTCTATATATTTAGCAATTTCTCTTGCTATTTCTTCTTTAACCCACTGATTGTTTAGGAGTGTGTTGTTTAACCTCCAGGTATTTGTGAATTTTCTAAGTCTCTGATGGTTATTGACTTCTAATTGTATTCCATTGTGGTCAGAGAATGTGCTTTGAATAATTTCAATCTTTTTAAATTTATTGAGGCTTGTTTTATGTCCCAGCATATGATCTATTCTGGAGAAAGTTCCATGAGCACTAGAAAAGTATGTGTATCCTGGTGATTTGGGATGTAATGTCCTGTATATGTCTGTTAAATCTAATTCATTTATCAGATTGTTTAGGTTTTCAATTTCCTTATTGGTCTTCTGTCTGGTTGATCTATCTATAGGAGAGAGTGATGTGTTGAAGTCTCCCACAATTATTGTGGAAACATGAATTGCTTCCTTTAGTTTTGCCAGTGTTTCTCTCATGTATTTTGTGGCACCTTGGTTGGGTGCATAGACATTTACGATTGTTATTTCTTCTTGCTGAATTGCCCCTTTTATTAGTACGTAGTGGCCTTCTTTGTCTCTCAAAACATCCCTGCATTTGAAGTCTATTTTATCTGAGATTAATATTGCTACACCTGCTTTCTTTTGGCTGTAGCTTGCATGAAATATTTTTTTCCATCCTTTCACTTTCAGTTTCTTTGTGTCCCTGTGTCTAAGATGAGTCTCTTGTATGCAACATATTGATGGTTCATTTTTTTTGATCCATTCTGCGAATCTATATCTTTTAATTGGGGAGTTTAATCCATTTACATTCAACGTTATAACCGTGAAGGCATTTCTTGAATCAGCCATCTTATCCTTTGGTTTATGTTTGTCATATTTTTCCCCTCTGTCTATTAATATCCTTTATTGTACCCATACGAATCTCTTTAGTATTGAACCTTTCTCCAAGTCTCTCTGTCCTTTCTTTGTTTCTCTGTCTGTAGGGCTCCCTTGAGTATCTCAAGTAGGGCAGGTCTCTTGTTAGCAAATTCTCTCAGCATTTGTTTGTCTGTGAAAAATTTAAGCTCTCCCTCAAATTTGAAGGAGAGCTTTGCTGGATAAAGTATTCTTGGCTGGAAATTTTTCTCACTCAGAATTTTAAATATATCGTGCCACTGCCTTGTCACCTCCATGGTGGCTGCTGAGTAGTCACTACTTAGTCTTATGCTGTTTCCTTTGTATGTGGTGAATTGCTTTTCTCTTGCTGCTTTCAGAACTTGCTCCTTCTCTTCTGTGTTTGACAGTGTGATCAGTATATGTCTCGGAGTGGGTTTATTTGGATTTATTCTATTTGGAGTTCGCTGAGCATTTATGATTTGTGTATTTATGTTGTTTAGAAGATTTGGGAAGTTTTCCCCAACAATTTCTTTGAATACTCTTCCTAGACCTTTACCCTTTTCTTCCCCTTCTGGGACACCAATGAGTCTTATATTCGGACGTTTCATATTATCTATCATATCCCTGAGGTCCATTTCGATTTTTTCAATTTTTTTCCCCATTCTTTCTTTTATGCTTTCATTTTCCATTCTGTCATCTTCCAGGTCACTGATTCGTTGTTCAACTTCCTCTAGTCTTGTACTATGAGTGTCCAGAATCTTTTTAATTTGGTCAACAGTTTCTTTAATTTCCATAAGATCATCCATTTTTTTATTTAGTCTTGCAATGTCTTCTTTATGCTCTTCTAGGGTCTTCTTGATTTCCTTTATCTCCCGTACTATGGTCTCATTGTTCATCTTTAGTTCTTTGAGTAGCTGCTCTAGGTGCTGTGTCTCTTCTGGTCTTTTGATTTGGGTGCTTGGGCTTGGGTTATCCATATCGTCTGGTTTTTTCATATGCTTTATAATTTTCTGTTGTTTTTGGCCTCGTGGCATTTGCTGAACTTGATAGGGTTCTTTTAGGATTTGTAGACCAATGGAAGTCCTTATCTCTAATTTATCAGATCTACAGCTTCGTGGAGTACACTTTCTCTAACTAACCAGCAGGTGGCGTCCACGAGCCACCTGTTCTCCACAAGCCAGTTCTCCCCTGCTTAGCCTTTTTGGTGAGTGGGGGAGTGAGTCTTGTGGGGCCCAATTGGTGTACCAAGCTTGCGTGTGTAGTTGGTGTTGCCTGCCCTGTATATGGGGCGTGTTTCTGGGCAGTCAGGGAGGGGGGGGGGTGGCTCTAACAATCAAATCTCCCTGGTGATCCTAGAGTTTTAAAGCTGCTGCAATAGTCTAATCCTTCAGTTCAGTCCCGGCACAGTTTGTCTCTGCCACTGACCCACAAGTCCTTGGTATTGGCGTATGGCTCCTGAGACTTGCAAGTGGGCCCCTCTTCCAGGCCGTGCACCCCGGGTCTTCTGTTGAGGGATGACTGTGCTATGTCACAGATGAGTGCCGTTCCCCCAAGGCAGTTCTGGGCTGCTGGGCTGTGTAGGGAGGCTCCCAGTCTGCTGAAATGATGGCTGAATGGGGCTTTGTTAATTCACACTGCTCTACCTTCCCAACTCTGGGACAATCAGCTGAGGTTGCAGGGAAGGCTAATGTCCACGCCAAGTTTTGTGGAGTGTGCCTGTTATTTGAAGCACTTCCGTCACACTGGGTTGTCTGGGGCAGTTCTGGGCTATGGGGCTGGCGATGGGCAGGAGTGTTTCCTGTCCACCAGGATGATGGCTGTGAGCGGACACCCCCCTTTTCTTGGGAAGTTGTGGTGTTTAGTGAATTTTCTCAGCCACTGGATTATTGTGTTTTGTCTCAGAGCTCTCCTAGTTCTGCTCTTGACTTGACCTGCCCAAATAGCAATTCTTTGAAGCTTTCTGTATTGGGCTTCTTAGAGTAATTGTTTTAGAAAAAGAAAAAAGGATTAAAAAAAAAAAACAAAAAAAAAAAACGGGCCCTCCTCAGAGATCTAATGGGTTATTGAAATGCTAAGAGACAAAGCAACCAGGGCCATTAAGGAAAGGTCCACAGGGCAGAGAGATCAGCTTTTCTTCGGGATTTGCATATGCGCCTCAGGGCCCTTCCCCTTTCTATGTTCACCAGAACTCCAAAAATCCTCCGCTTTTATTTTGGAGTTTTTCGTGTTGTTTTTTTTCTATGCCTGTCTCCTCTCTGCTGGGCTGGCTGCTCTCAGATTCTCTGGTGTCTGGTCTCAGTCTATCTGTGGTTGGAGTCTGGATCAGTAGAATGAGTTTCCGATAAGAGCAGCCACTGCAGTTCTCCCTTCTCCTTCCCGGAGCTGACAGCCCCTCCTCCCCCGGGACTGAGCCTGGCAGGGAGGGGCGCGGGTCCCCTGGCCGCAAAAACTTACAGATTTTGCTGATCTCAGCAGTTCGACATTTTCATGAGTGTTGTATGAAGTATGCCCAAAGTCAGATTGCTCTGTGGTGTCCAGTCCACGCAGTTCCTGGCTTTCTACCTACTTTCCTGGAGGAGTAACTAAAACATACAGCTCACCAGTCTGCCATCTTGCCCCGCCTCCTATAGTATTGTATTTTTATCTGCCATTTAGAAATGCTCCAGGACAGTGATTAGAGAGAAGGTTAAAGCCATTAGCTACATTCAGTTTAGAGATTTTTCTAGGGATTTTATTTATCTTATTATTCTAGTACTCAAACTGGAATGTGAGAGTTCAAACTTGTGGCTCATTACAGCCACATACTCCATTAAACATTTTCTACTTGAGAAAAGCACGAAATGCCCTGTATGAGTTTTTGCATATATGCCGTGGTAAAATCAGCCTTACAAATAGTACTGTAGCTTCCAGTCTCTGTGCCTGGAAAGTAAAGGCACTTTTTGTTTGCCAAATGATGCCAAATCAATAATAATATTGATTTGAAAAGGAGCAAAACCATGCAGTGACTATTTGCAATGAAAATAAGTTATAATTATCATGTAGCTTTAAAATAATGTTCAATATCATCTTATAATGTTGCCAACGTATTTCTACTTAGCAGGAGGTTTCCCTGTTTCAAGAAAGGAAACTTTATATGGGATAAAAACAAGGTCTTACTAATTTTTTAATAGATTTTATTTTTTAGAGCAGGTTTAAGTATACAGAAAAATTTTGTAGGAAGTACAGAGAGTTCCCATATACACCCCCCTCCTCAGGGTTTCTCCTATTATTTACATTTATCTTACTAATCAAAAAAATATATATGTGCTGAACTTGGGCAGACAGGAAAACAAGATGTGGAATGCAGAGTTCTCTTTCTTTTCAACTTGAATGCCTCCAGTAGCCACATGTAGCCTTTTGTGGATGGAGAAAATGTCTGAAACAATTAATGTGCACTCATATGTTGACTCATAAATCAGACCATGGAGTTACTCATCAAAAAAATGCAGAATTGGGGATCAGTCTTAGAAAATTCACTTTAATCTTCCTATTTTGGGCATCTGCTTCACGGTGAAAACTCATCATATCCTATTTCTTCCAACCATAGACATCACAAATAAGTATTTTCTGTCTGTTTCTTTTCATTCAAGGAGAACACAGTTCTTTGCCCATATTATCTAAACTTGGAGATCAATGCCAGCCGAAATTGTTTTGCATACCCACGTAATGCCCATGATATACACCGTTTGGTTGTGTGGCTGAGTCAGTTCTGTTAGGTGGATTTTAGCTTCCCCCAAGGTGGTTATTGGGGTTATGGAGAACACGTATTGTATTCTAATCTCTCATTTATAAGGCAGAGTGTGAATTGTATAATACCATTAATTTTGGTTGAACCCCAGATATTGCTGTGTGCTTTTTCCCCCTTCAACATATCATGGACCCTTAAAACAGAGTCTTATTGTTCAGGCTTAATCTTGAATGGATTGACCAATAATTGGTATAGAGCAATAAGACAGATGAGGAGAGTAAGAAAATCTGTGCTTGCGGCTGGGTAAAAATCTCATGAACTGTAGCCAGAGCATTCGTCTTGTGTGTCTGTGTCTTGTATGTTTGATTGTAGTTGATTGGAGAATTGATAGTGAGGTGATGCATTGTCTTCGACACATCTACGTGTGACCTAAAAACACTCCACATGTCATTTGTCTGGCTCTGGGTTCAGAGCAAATTAACTTCCAGGTAAAAAAAACCCTGAAGGTCTGCATTACCTGCAGCTAGACCTCTCCGTTGGTGTGGGGGCAGGGAGAAGGTTTATCGTTAGAGTCTAAGTGCAAGTTAAGAAATTTTTCTGTATCTCAGCCAGTTAATTATTGCAGTTTCCCTGCACGTCTGAAAGGAGGAAAAATAACATTCACAGTGATTATTTTTCTTCATTACTCAGTTCACCTGCTATTTGCTGTTAACATTCCAGGGAGAAGAGATAAGCAAAGGCTGAATTGTAAGAATCCAGAGTCCAAGAAGCATCCTCTGTCTGCCTTGCTGGGGCTGAGTGCTGAGGGTGGGGGCATGGCTGTCGCTACAGTTTTAGATCTATTTTTATGCTCTGAGGACAAATTTTATAGATGTGAGCTGCTGTTGCTGTTGCTTCTGCTTCTTTTTTTTTGAATCTCTTTCTCCTCTAAAAATAGTTTTCTGGGAAAAAGTTTGTGAATTGTTTATTAAAGGGAGACTCAGATATTCAGCTGAGCATGCTTCCTTCTAAATAAAGAAAAAAATTACCTCGCAGCTACTGTCTGAAAGTAGGCGTGGCTTCTTGGGAAAGCAACAACATTTCTGAGAGATTAATACTGATATCAGACATGGATGAAAACAAGGTATTTTTCCTTCTGGCCTGCTCTTTTCAGACCTTCCAAATCCTATTCATTCTTTACGGCCAAGTTGGTATGTTGCCCCTTTTGGGAAGGCATCCTTGATTTTTCCCAGTCAGAATGAATGATCCCAGCTTCTGTGCTTACCTGTATCTTTAGTCACACTTGTGTTTCTCCTATAACACTTCATATTATGTTGTAAAAATAATGACCATTTATTATGTTCCAGGCACTGTTCTAAGCTCAGTTCATGTATTATTTTAATTTAGTTGTCATAACAACACTTTGAGTTAGATACTACCACTATTCTCATTTTAAAGATGCAAAGTGTGGTAAGCAGAATAATGGCCCCTCCCAAAGATGTGCACATCTGAATCCCCAGAAGCTGTGAATGTTACCTCGTGTGGCAAAAGGGACTTTGCAGATATGATCAAATTTAGGATCTTAAAGTGGGGAGATTATAATCACAAGGGTCCTTATAAGAGGGAGGCATGAGGGTCAGAATCAGTGAGATGGAATCAGAAATCAGGGAGGGATTTGAAGATGCTATGCTGCTGGCCTTGAAGATGGGGGAAGGGGTCACAAGCCAAGGAATGCAGGTAGCTTCTAAAAGCTGAAAAAGATAAGGAAACCTCCCCTATGGCCTCCAAAAGGAACACAGTCCTGTCAACCCTTGATTTTAGGACTTCTGAGCTTCCAGACTACAAGATAATAAATTTGCATTGTTTTAAGCTGCCAAGTTTGTGGTAATTTGTTGTAGCAGTGATAGTGAACTACCCAAGGACTGTTCAGTTTAGAGAGCTTGGTACCTTGTTCAAGGTCACCCAGGGACTTGAACTCTGACTTCAGAGCTGGTGTGAGTGCCCACTCCACTCGGAGTACACCACCTTGCTGGGTAGGGAGGCCCTAGAGACCAGGGCCCCTCTCGAAGCCCACCACCTGGCGAACTGCCTGGCATATAGTGGGCACATAATAACCTTGGCAGCTGAAGGATCAAACGATCATGTACCACAGCCTTTTCTTCTGCCCTGCTGCTCTGTCCTGGAGGCCCTATGGTTAAATCTAGGAAAGGGTCTTTTAGAAAAACCTTTCCTTTCCCTGCCACTGCAGGGTAGATTAGGGGTGGTGTCCTTGAGGTTTTGGTGTCAGTTGTGGGGCCTCAACTTTGTTGCCAGGCCCCACACACCGTGGAGGCAGATTTGCTTCTGAGATGCAATCTGAGGTCAGAATCAGCAGGAAATGTGGGTCCTCTGCTTTGAGAGGAAATGGCCAAATATAGCCATGATTTATCTGTTCATCTGTTTATTAATATTGTTCATCTTTAATCTGCCAATGCTAAATAAAGGCAGATATTTCTAAGCTCAAATGAAGTGACTCCCATCTTAGCTGTTGTCATTGGGCAGTTTCCCACTACGAAATACTTCCTTACCCCTAAACCTAAGCTTTGGAAACCGGGCACAGAAGATGGTGGTTTTTAAAATCAGGGCTTTGTAATTCATATAATGAGTTATTCTAAAATGGGCTACTGATGAATACCTCTTTCTTTTTTTGTGTGTGGGGGAGGGGAGTGAGATAGTTTCCAATAATATGCATTAACCTATGCCATAAAATTATTAGAAAAAGATGGATGATTCTTTAAAAATAATCTTTGAGTGGAGAAGGCGTTTCTAGTCATGTCACAAATCTAAGAAGACCTAAGGGAAAAGATTGATGGGTCAATGGAATTAAAGATTAATTTTTATGACATAAAAATTAGAAACTTTTGTATGGAAAGAAATAGACTTAATAGAGTTAATAGACAAATGACAAACAGGGAAAAATATCTGCAACATATGTGAAAGACCAAGGAGGGTAATGTTTTAATATACGGAGGACTCTGAGAAATGAAAGGGACAAAAACGCAAAGTGTCCTGTAGGAAAATGGACAAAGAACATGAGCTAGCGGATCACAGAAAAAGAAAGATAAATGGATGGTAAACATATGAAAACTGATTAACTTTATTTTTATTATAGAAATGTAAATTAAATATTATTTTCTGTTATCAGATTGGCAGAAATTAAGTAGTTTAAAAATACCCAAGTTGGGGAAACCAGCAGTCTTTCATTCTGTTGGTGGGAGTGTAATTGAGAAAACCTTTTTGGAGTCCATTTTTTCATTTTCTGTTAAAAGTAAGGATGTACCAATTTTTGACCCAGAAATTTCACTTGGGGAATTTGTCTCACAGTTACACTTGTGTACAAGTGCAAAGTTATATACACAGTGTTGCTCAATGTAGCGTGGTTTCTAATTGGTCTCACGTGGATTGTAGTTTGGTGGGAAGAGGACTGGTCCCCACCCCACCTCCCCACCATACACACATAGAGGTTTAACCAGCCAAGGATATAGAAACTTATCCTGAAGTGGGGTGGCCTTAGGGAAGGAGCGGATATCGTATACATCAAGGTATACTTCATGCATCGATCCTCTGCCCCAGGTTCCCAACGGTCTATGTGGGAGCTGAGATTCTGCTAGATCTTAGAAACAGCCAGAAGTCTGCTCTGCAGCAAGTATTTTCTCTGTCACCATTCCAGAAGAGCTAGTGACAACTGATACTGATACACTTCTATTTATGGTCCAGCAACAAATACATGGCTCACCTGGTTCTTGAACCAAATTCTGCTTCAGCAAGGCCATGCTTTCATCTGAAGGGGTGGAAAGCAGGATAGCATTGTTCTGGCTTTCCATCCTCCCAGAACTTCCCATTTCCCTATGCCTTCATCTCCGAGCTCAGATTTAGTACCCCATAATTTGGGTGGTTCTGATTGGCCAGACTTCTGTGTTCAGAAATCTGTTTTCCTGCACAGCCAAATTGTCCACCCTGATACTGGTGTATCCATCCAGCTGGATTCTAGGCAGCTATGAGGAAGAGGAGCAGGACTTTAACTGATAAGAGAAGATGGGCAAGATACCATCTTAACTGATAAGATTGTTAAGTGGAAGAAAACAAGAGATGAAACACCACACACATATAGTTATGAGTCCGTTTGTGTTAAACACACACACACACTACTGGTAAATGGTTCCTAGGGGAGGAGGAATGGAGTTTCACTGGGGAATGGGCATACCTTTACCTTTTGCTTTCTATCCTTTTTTACCATTTGATTTATTTTCTGCAACAATCATGTCTATCTTTAAAATTAATTTTGTAAAATCAGTGATATATATGTATGTATGCTTATGTCTAGTTTAAAAAGTCATATAGAGGTAGAAGCCTTAGGAGTATCCAGCAGTCCTGTATTCTTTCTCCCCATCTTCTTGTCTTCCTTCTAGGAAGCAACCACTTTTCAGTTGTTCTAGCTATTGCTTCTAGTATTTACTTCTGAATAATTTGCAGGTGCTGCTATCTGATAACTGTTACAGTAGTTGTGGATTTTAGCTTACTTACTCGCCCCCCATGCTCCCATCTTCTCTACATACTCATATCTCAGGTTTTGGTTTAATCTATTCTTAAGGATTTCATTATTGCAACAATGGTGATTTTGAGTGCTGAAACAAGAGTAAAATATACTATAATTAATTTCCTTATGTAACTTTTTGTCTTCCCTAGAGATAATAATTCTCTTTTATTTGTTGAGTAATCCTAGGATACCCAAATCTCGTACCTTGAACTAAATAAGTCTTTAAAATGCCTCAATACAATCATCCACATGGTCAAAAACTTGTCATATAATTTAATCATTTATCTATCTATCTATCTAGTTTTTTTTTTTTTTGTCTGGAAAAATATCTTCCAGAGTCCTCCCACCTCCTGCTCCCACCAGAACTGGTTGTTCTTTAAGCCATTGCCCAACTATCAGGCAGGCGATTCCCATCATCGCTCGTGTTGACTACCTTGTGTCCTGGATCCCTTTTTACTCCCTTGATTTGTTGAAACACACCCTGCAGTGGCTGAGAGGTAAATTGTTTGAGACTTCTGCGGGACCCAATCACACCAGGAGTTGTATACTAGGAAATTTTTCCCTTTTTATACTCAACGACTCTGTCTGTTGGCAGGTGGGGTTCTCAGGCTTGCTGGTGGAGCCTGAAAATCCTGGGGCCCAGACGCTGTGCTTTCATCCATTTGATCTTCAGAATATTTTAATCTCCCATTTTACAACTAAGCAAACTGAGGCATCAAGGCCACACCCCCAGCAGTATCAGAGCCAGCGCTTAAAATGAAGGTTTTAGCTGCCTGGCCTAGTGCTGTTGCCTTTCGAAACCTGTCTGCTCCTTACTGGAAAGAGAAATAACAGTAACGGGCAGGCAATGATTAGTGCCAAGTGCATGGTCATGGCTTCAGGGTGGGTTTACTTCCAGGGGCCCACCTATGTCTGGTTCCTGACAGCCTCATCTCTAGTTAGCTTCATTCTTGCTTCATTATTCTAGTATCTTCCAGCCTTATTGACAGTGAGTGTGAGTGTGTGTGTGTGTGTCCGTGTGCGACAGATAGATTGATTTATTGTTAAGCTCCTAGCTCCTTGTGATAATTAAAATGCTCTGCCTATCATTCGGCTAAGCTCAGTATGATTATTTTTATTGCTACAGTATTTGGTTTCAAGCAATGTAAGCATTTTAGCCCCCTCCTCCCACTCTTTTGTGATGTGAAATGCCTCATTACTTAGGAGTTTGCTGCTGACTGTACAGTTTAGCATTTGATCTTTTTGTTCGCCACCGTCAGGTGACCACATGTAGGGTAATTAGATTAACCTGCCCCTCCTCTTCTCTACTGAAATAATATAAAATTTGGTATTCTGTTGGCACATGCTTTCCTTAGATTAATGATCTTGGAGTTGCTGTATGGAAATTTGCATGGCTCCCTACAGCTCTGAGAAATGAAAATGCCCAGCTGTCTAAAAGCTTTAATCAGGAAATGAGCAGGAAATGGCATTGTTTTGTTTCGGGCTTGGAATAATTTATTCTTGACGATCCAGTTGTCTTGGATGGAAATGTATAGAAACATTCTTTCAACAACCCATAAACAGGTGCTCTGTTGTTGGTAAAAATTCAAGCATTTCTTTACTTGGGAGCAGCTTTCAAATTGTTGACCCTCACACTGATCATTTCTGAAGGTTTATTCTGTAGTCATTTACCTTGTCTCTCCCGCTTTGCCTGGCAGTGTACGGAAGGTGGCCTTTCAGAGCCTGAACAACATTAGGGGCCTTGACGTTGTGTGAGATGGGAATGTGGTACGACTGCTGGGACCGGGTGTCACCCAACCGCTTACTGGCTCTGTGTGGTTCACCTCCTGGGGCCCACTTTCCCCATCTGTAAAAGAGAGATCATAACAGCCCCTCTGGCTCGGTGTAGTTATAAGGATTGAATGAGTTAGTCCGTGGAATGGCCTTAGAGCAATACCTCGCCCATAGCATACTCTTCATAACTGCCAGCTAATTTCACATTTTTTAGAAGGCCCAGGAAAATGAAGAATATATTCAGTCTCCTTTTGTTTTTAAAAAATCTTGCTACATTTAAATATTTTCATTTAGATGATCAATCTTAGAAGCAGTTGTGACTGTAAAAATTAACAATGAGTGAGAAGCCTGTACTGCTTTTATTTATCTGGCACACAGTAGGTACTCAAATGTCTGTGAAAAGAATGATAGGGCTAATGATAATGGCTGACATTTATTGAGTGCCTGCTGAGTGCAAATCACTATCTAGGTCCTGGGGATGAAACACAGTAACTATTCCTTACCCTTGAGGCATCACAGAATTGCTGAGAGATGGACCTAGGGACCCCTGGTTACCAGACAGCGGGTCAGTGCTATGACAGGGATTCCAACAAAGGGCTGCAGGAGCCAGGCCTGAGCTCCCCATGAAAGCTGTTAAAAATACCACAGAAAAAACTGTTGGACCTTCAATGCCCCTTCCTCTTTTTTTCCCAAGGGCAAGCTATTTACCTAGCACGGGATCTAACAATTCATGTATTTCGGGTACTGTTTCATGGAGTAAGTATGATGTCGTAAGAAACATTTTTTTTTTAATTTTTCCAGAAGAGAATTTGATAGGCAAAGTGCCCACCTCAGAGGCATAATTAACGAACCCCAAATGGTTTTTGAGCATAATTAACCAATCAAAATGGTTTCGCTCCTGTCACTTGCAGTCTGGCCAGCAAAGCAAACTAGAGTCTACCCACAATAAAACTGTAAATAAAATTTAATATTGCCTCTTTATATGTATTTTATTTGTTTTTCTTGGTTGTTGTCATGCTGTTAGTTATATTTGCATTTCAGTAATTTGGAATTTGGGATTTTGTTTCATATCATTGAAAAATCAATTGATTATTGGTCTTGGTATGATTTTCCCCATGTTTCAACTTTCTTGTTGCCTCTTCTTGATGAATTATCTGGGTTGAAGAGTTTTCCTTTAAGCTTTGTATCTGGGTTAGTATAAACTGCTGTCACTGTGACTGGTTGTATGGAATCTTTAAAACTCTCAGTGAAAGTCTTATAGCCTATTATTAGGGGGCAGTGTCAACTTCTTTCTTGTTTGCAGGAAAAGTAACAGCCAGTAGTTTAACGATTGGGAAATAGCAAGCTAATTTCTATTATTTAAACTTTAAATAATTTTTATTTATTTAAACAAATAATTTAAATAATAATAATTTAAATGATAATAAACTTTAAATAAAATTTTGAATAGCTAACCCAGGCACATGGCATCAGTTAAAAGAGTCAAAATATATACTTCCCCTGTCTCTCGACCATCCTGTTCCCTTCCCTGGAGGCAGCCTCAGTTTCAGTTTGTTGCATGTATCTTTTGTACTACACAATGAGGCATGCTCACAAATTCACACAGATGTGATAGCATGCAGTATTACGCTTTTCCTCCTAGCAGTATGTCTTGCTGAGTGTCCTCATCGATATTTACAGACTGGCCTCATTCTTGGAGAGTTCTGTGGTATGGATTTATTGTAATTCATGAAATCAGTTCTCTTCTAAGCCATATTTACATTCTTTCTCTTTTGCTAATTTAGCAATGCCATAACGATTAATTTTGTACATATGCCATTTTGCATGTGTGCAAGTATATTTGTAGTTTAAATTCCTTGAAGTGGAAATACCAAGTCAAAAGGCATAGTCATTTAAATATTTGATAGATAATTGCCAAATTGCTTCCCCAGAGGGTGTACTGATTTATATCAACTTGTACTCTCATTAGAAAGTAGAAGAAGGGTCTCTTTCCCTACATCCTTGGCAAAATTATATTATCGATTTTTTCGTCTGTTGCCATTCTGACACATAAAAATAACTTGTAATAAAAATCGTGTACATCTGTCTTTCTTTAGATTGTGACCTTCTGGAGAGTTTTGTACTTACTCTTCCCTATCTACCTTATACTTATTCCTAGAGGGAATGCCAGCTGTATGCAGGGCACTGTGCAACAGGCTGTGGATACAGAAGACAGTATTCTAAGAGAGCCCAGACTTACGCAAGAGGACATGTATAAGCTTTGTTATAACATAGTAGTTAGGTATGAGAAGAGAGCTCAAAGGATACAGTGAGCACTGGAAAAGTATTGCTGAATGGATCTCATTATAATTTACATTTCTCTTAGGAGTGCAGTTAAGCATCTTTTCATATGTTTGAATCATTTGTCTTTTTTTCTGTGAGCTGTCCTTTGCTGTTTTTTTTTTTTTTTTTTTTGTTGTTGTTGTTGGGTTATTGGTCTTTTGGTTAATAGTTTGTAGAAGGAGCTTTCTCTATTTAACAAGTGCTATTCCCCCCAGTTTTTTTTTTTTTTTTTTTTTGTAATTTGTCAGGCCTTTCTTTTGTGGCTTTTGGGTTCTGTGTCATAGTATGAAATAGACTTTCTCACTCCGAGATGGCATAAACATTCTCCCATGCTTTCTTCTGGTACTTTGGAATTTTTGTTTTTTTAAATGAGCAAATCTATTTTGAATGTCTAATAAAGAAATAAATATGCTTTTTTTTAAAGTGAGGCATTGCACGAATTTTCTTCAGACTGCTCTTAAGCCAAATCGGCATTCCATGAAGTGATAAGTTGCTTGTGATCCAGGGGATCCCAGTTGTAATGTCATTGGGATCCTACAGATCTCCACATTGTAGAAGTTTTGAGCTGAATTGAAAATACTCCTCCTTATCTGTAGATTGATGTCTTTCCCATAACACTCTACTAAATTGGCCATTCATTTGACAAATATTTATTAAAACATGTCCAAAGAGATGGTTTGTATTGATACCCTTTTTATCAAATGGCAATAGTCTAGATGTTTAGCAGGGCATGGGCAAATATAAAGGGGTGGACTGTCATGGAGGTAACTGTCTTACACATCGGGAGGCAATGTTATCTCCTTGGGACACAAGGGGAGTCCAGTGTGTGTTCCTGTACTTCAGGCCAAGAGCTTCTTGCCTGGGCTTGTGTTATCAGTGATTCTTGAGAGAGAATATTGCAGATATATGATATTGAAAATATGTTTGAAGATTCACATACAAATGTGACGATAGGTATCCAGTCATGTTAAAAAAAAAAGCACAAAACTTCCCTTGTTAGCTTTGAACTGAAAAGGTCTTAGGTATATGCATATATCAGAGCACTTTTCCATGTGGCAGCATATTCAGTAAGTATAGGAAAGCCCTCGATGTGTTGCACTATATAATTTTTAGAGAAATTATGAAATATTTCAAGCAAATGGAAAAAGGCATAGACTAAATAACCAGTACCAGCGTGCCCATCACCCTACTTTATCAAGTCCTCAGAATTGGCCATATTTACTTCAGATACATTTTATTTTATTTTTTAAAATGCTTGTATTTTATTGTGATAACATACATATACCATAAAATTTGCCATTTTAACTATTTTTATGTGTACAATTCAGTGATATTAATTACATTCACAGTGTCATGCTACCATCATCACTATCCATTACCAAAACGTTTTCATCACCAAAAACAGAAACTCTGGGCCCATTAAGTCATAACTGCCCATTCCTCTTCCCCTCCACTCCCTCACCCCTAGTAACCTCTACTCTGCTTTCTGCCTCTATGAATTTGCTTATTCTAGATACTTCATGTAAGCAGAACCATATAATACTTTCCCTTTTGTCAGATACATTTTTAAAAAAAATCTTAGATACATTTGACCCTTATGTTATTTGATCGTAATAGACCCTTGTACCCTGTTATTGCTTTCAGAATACTTGCTGTGTCTTCCCAGATGTCCTGAGACTCACTAGATTTGGTGAAGTGAGCCACGAGCTGGGAAAGTACAGCCAATGTTTGTAGGGAGCACACTCATCAGGGCAGCTGCTTCTTGCACTTGCCTTTTGCATCGGCAGTGGAGGGGAAGGGAGTGCGGGAAGATAGCATGCCTGTGGGGGAGCAATGTGCTATTTCTAGGATTCTGTATCTATTCAAAACTCTTGTTATCAGTAGATTTAGCATAAGGGTTTGTTTTTAGAGATTTCCTTTTATCTTCTGCCAGTGGTAATTTTGCAATATGGTTTTCCATGAACTGGCACAGGGACCACGGCTGTGGGGCCAGAGCTCTGCCTGGCTCTAAAGGAAGCCTTTCCTCCAGAAAGAAACAGACCCAGGTTTGTGGGTAGCTGATGAGTGACACCTCTTTTCCATGCCCTGCTTCTAGCCTGAGCTGTGTGGCCCTGCCGGGCCTTGTTCAGCTCTTTGAATGCTCAGGGAGCACCAGGACCAGTGTTCCTGGTGGGTCAGGGAGATGGCAAGCACCCCCTGCTGCCCGTGGGGTCAGCCTTCCGTCTGTGCCTGCACTTTTATTGGTGGGTGGCAGGAGAAAAGGAAATATTGCAGGATAGGAGGAAAACAGCTGTGGTGGAGAGAAAAGAAGCCATGGAGGGGGCAGATCCATTATGCTGTTTGTATCAATTTGATGAGACATACCTCATTTCATCCACTTGAAAGGGTGCCTCTGGCACATTCTGACCACCCGCCCCCTTAATGTTGATCCCAGAAAGCTGTCTACCCCCCTGAAATGAATATTAAAGTACCCCTGTACTAGCTTTTCAGATTCTTTACTTTCTAGGACAGACCATTAGCACATTTAGATACAAAAGAATGTATCTTCTGGTTTAAGGACCTATGCTGTTCTTTTCTTTTTTTTTTCCATTGAAACTCAGCTACAATAAAGTGCAGAGATTTTGGAAGTACAGTTCATTTTTTTTTTTATTGTTTATGCTTGTGTAACACCATTACCTAGACCAAATTATAGAACATTTCATCCTCCTGGCAGACTCCCTCTCATGCCTCCCAGAACGTACCCTCTCAAGGGTAGCTGTTATTCTCTTCTCTCTTACCATCGGTTGATTTTGCCTGTTGCTGAATTTCATAGAGATGGAATCACACAGTATGCACTCTTTTGGGTCTGGCTTCTTTCACTTATTACTGCAAAATTCATCTATGTTGTTATGTGTAGTTCTTTTTATAGCATTTGCTATTCAATAACAACATTCATAATGACAGCAAGTGAAACATTAAACTTGTATAGTACTCTCCAATTCGTTGTTTGATCCTGAAAACAGCATGGATTGGTGCCAAAGCATTTAGTATTAGGCTTCTTTTGCAGATGACAAAATAGTTGCATAGTGGCCCTAAGTTACTTGCCTGCAAGGTCACACACCTAATTATGATGATGCCAGGCCTAGCTCTGGTTTTCTGGTGTACAGAATTGTTCTCTTGGTTCACCATGAAGCCTGTGTCTTAGCATGTGTTGTGATTGGCAGAAGACATAAAAGATAAGGAGAGGGAGCAGGTCCCCAAACTCTACCTTTGTTGGTGCTTTACCATGTACTCTATTTTGGTTAGAGACTATTGGGGATTGAACGTGTTCCCCACAACAGGCCTGTTCACCTCCCAAGCCCTGGTCGTGCGGCTGTGAACCCATTTGTCAATAGGATCTTTGAAGATGTTATTAGTGAAGGTGTGCCCAAACTGAAGGGGGGTGGGCCTCAATCCATTATGGCTGAAATCCTTATAAGCGAAGGAAATGGATACAGAGAAAGAAGCCATGGGGAGCAGCCCGAAGTTGGAAGTCAATGGAATCCAGAAGAGAAAGGAGAAGATGCTGCCGTGTGCATTGCCATGTGACGGAAAAGCCAAGGACCAAATATCACTGGCAGCCAGCCCCAGAACACCGCATTCTTCGGGGAGAAAGCATCACCTTGCTGATACCTTGATTTTGGACTTCTAGCCTCAAAACCACGAGCCAAGAAAATCCCCATTGTTTAAGCCATCCCATTGTATGGTATTTGTTTTAGCAGCAAGGAAACGAATACAGAGACCGATCAATTAATTTATAGAAGTTAAGATGCAACCCAGACAAAGCCCCAGTATAGTACATAATGGATGGAGAAGGAGAGGCAAAAAGAGGTAGCAGACTTGGCTCAGCCACATCCGGGCAACTCAGCTTATCAAAAAGCAGACTATCCTATCTTAGCTCGCAGTGCTTGCAAATTATGCATTTGCCCAGTGAGGCTGCTGTTTGCAGGCAACCAAATGTATTATGGAGAATTTTGGTAAGGTGTTCTTGTTGGGGCTTTTGGCTTCTGAATTTGGGTGAGCCATCTTGGCCTCTTTTCAGCACCATGCTTTTGGAAAGAGGAATGGTGTGACAAGTTCTCTCCTTTTTCTCAGGTAGTCCTTGAGACACAGCTCAGGTGTAGTGGCAGCATTGACAGCTTATTGAGTGCCTCAGTTTTGCCGTACATGCCAATTTTCCATTGTTAAGGCAACAGAACTGAGATAAAGAGAAGCTTGGTTTCTCTTCCCTCATAAAGAGGTTTCCCGAAAGCCTGTCTATTCTGTACTGTCTTTAAGCAAGTAGAATCATTGCTGATTTATCCCCTGTGCATGTATGAATCCCTCCAAACCCCTGGAGCCCACAATCTGGCCCAGGATGTGGCCTCTACCACCGGGATAGTAGGACCCAGGGTTTTAACAAATCATGAAAATATGGGCTTACTGGTCAGGAAGCGGAAATTGAGTACTGGGGGCTGGGGACACCCAGGCCCAGGAAATCCAGAGTTCTGCTGTACTGGGTCAGAACCTTGGAGAGTTCCAGGTACCCGGATGCTGGCAGCTGGATGCAGGCAGGAGTTACTCTTGCTCCTGTAGCTGCCTGAGGCCGGGGCCACCTCTTCCACAGGAAATAGGAGCTCCTTTTGCTTTTGTACATGGGTGATATGGGACTTTAAGGATTTGGGCCTCAGTACTCTTGGCCTTTTGGATCCTTTAGTAAAGTGTGGAGGCAAATTAAGATTCCCACTGGAACCACAGGTGGGGTGGTTTTGAGTCTTCCTGCTGTGGTCATGACATTGGCTTCCTGGAAGGTGGAAGGTAGTAGGAGAGCTCTGCCTTGAAGGCCCAGGGCTTGGTTCCATGGCTGACTCTGCCCCTTACTAGCTTTGGGACCTTGCTGTAGTCTTTCATCTTCTCTCATTGGGTCTCGCTTTTCTAATGTGTAAAAAGATACAAGTCTGGCAAAATAGGTTTTGTTAATCTGACAGTGTTATTGTGAGGAGCAAGTGAAAAAAAATCTGTTAAAGTACTTTAATTATATAAGCCTTTGCCAGTGTAAAGTTGCATCATTGCCAGCATTATCACCTATTTTTAGTGCTTACCAGTAGGAATCCATGACATCAGAATTCTGTGAACTTAAGGTGTTGTTCAAGAAGTGTGCCCTCTCCAACTTGTATTTGCATGGTAGTTGGTACCATGGGGTCAGCATCCATGTCAGGTATTTTTAGCCAGAAGCAAGTATATGGGACTTGTGGCTTACTGTACAATTTGAAAAGTTTTTGAACTAAAGAGTTTGTACTGTGGTCTTTTGGAAGTACCTGGAGGATTTTAGTAGTGGAGGGGTGAGGGCAGACATTTGTTTTGGGGAAATGTTGCTTGTGGCAGTTTAGAGGCTGACCTGGGAGGGCAGAGACTGGAGGCAGGGAGACAGGGGAGGAGAACATTTTTAGAATCCATGCAGAACTCCAGCTCTACTACTTATCTGACCTCAGGCAAGTTTCTTTGAGTCTTTGTGTATTGCAGTATGCATCTGTAAAATGGGGGTGGTGGTGGGACCAACTTCATGGGGCTGTTGTGTAGACTAAATGTCATAATCTAGGTGATGCCCTTAGAACAGGTTCAGCACATGGTCAGCATCAAATATTAGCTGGTATTCATGTTTTTAAGGCAGTTCAGGAGGAATGGAGAGAAACAGCTGGCCTGGGTAACTGAGTAGATACGGGGGTTAAGGCTGAATTTTTCGGTCTGGGAAAGTGGGTGGACAGTAGAGTGTCAGACAAGACAGGCCACTTGGGAGAAGGGCAGGTTGAGGGAAGGTGTTGGGTAGAGGTGGGGGGTGTCAAGCCTAGAGTACCTGGTTGTCTAAGTGGGGAGTCTGCAGAATTCATGACTGTCCATGGGTCTGATTGGTTTCTGTGCAGTCAAAGGCAGGACATATTTTAAATCCTGTCTCTTCCCTGCTTCAACTGAAGAAGCAGCTTAAGAAATCCACTCATCATTAGGTTTCTCTAACCAGCAACTATGACCAATCATTGAGGGAACAGTAGAATCTGGGATGTATTGCCCAGGATTGCCCCTCTTCTGGTGCTGATTTCTTACCCCTAGGTGCCTGCTCTGGATAAAACTGGTCCTTCCAAGCCGGCTGCTCACAGTGTGCTGCTTGTGAAGCCTTGGGTAGCCAACATGGTTGAGAAACTCACTTCCCCTCCACCTCCCTCCCACCCCACTGCCAGTCTCTCCCAACGTTTGCCTTCTTCCCTTCCTGCATGCCATTAGCAGTTAGTGCTAAACGAAAGCTGGCAGGCAGTGTTGCCCACAACGCTACTGAATTCACTACTGAATTTTTGTGAATTACTCCTTAGCAAAGTTGGATGTTGTGTTACTACATCACGTTGTGTCCAGGTGGGAAGTTTGTGTGTGCACTCTCATATGCACACTGCCATAGACAGTGAGGTTTGAGCAACTGTTCTTCCCTCAAAGAAGCAACCATTAGGGGAACAAGCCCCCTTGGTGTCTCGTTTTCTTTACTTTGGGAGCCATAGCCAGCTGGCAGCCATCACCAAGAAAGCATCTTGTCGTGTTGATCAGAGGGGCAGCGTTTGCAGATTTTCCCCTGATGCCATCTGCCTGTGAGGCTGCAGGAACCCCTGGCAGCTGCTGTTCTAGCAGGTGCTGGGGCTGCTGAGGTGGGTTTCTGTGCACGCACTTGCACATACACATGCACACATCTTTGGTGCACTGAGGAACCCGTGTCGGCCTGGGGTTGAGGTTTGCCTAGTTAGGCCTCTGGGACACCAACTGAAATTCTCAGTACAGCAAAGTGCCAACCCCAGTTGCTGGTTTCTGGTGGGGCCCTGGTGAGGTAGAGAGGATGAGGCAGTTGTGAACAAAGTCAGCAACTGGGGAACTGGATACGGTAGCTGAATTCGAGTGCATAGGAAGCTGCTGGGTAGTGGTTCTGTTGTGACAAGCTTTTGTTGTTTTCTTTCCATCTCTGCCCTATGCCCAGGTCAAATCTTTGCCCCTGTCTAAAATACCGTATTCATGTTCCTTCCATAGCGTGAGCCTGTCTCCATTTCTTACTCCAAGTTCTTTCTAAAGAAAACCTTATTCATCCTTGAGCCCTTCCTGCATAAAGCCATGCTTTGGGTCTAGCCCTTTGGATTTTTCTTTCCCAGGTCAGTGTAATTATGTGTTCAGGTGAGCTCAGAACCCCCCTGCTCTTTGGGGAAGAATTCCTGTGCACAGACCTGTTGTTTGTGAGTTACTGTAATTTCTGGCAACTAATGCCTTTGAAAAGAATTATGTAAATTATTAAAGTAATTTGAAATAACTGTATCAGCTATCAGGTTTTCAAAAATAGATCTTAAAGGAGCTTTGACAGCAGTCTGTGTAGAGCAGGGGTCAGCAAACTTTTTCTGTAAAGGGCCACGTAGTAAATATTTTAGGCTTTAATCTCTGTTGCAACTACTCAACTCTGCCATTGGAGTATCAAAGCAGCCACAGATATTACTTAAACAAATGAATGTGGTTGTGTTTCAACAAAACTTTATTTACAAAAACAGGCGGTAGGCCATAGTTTGCTGACTTCTGGCCTTGAAGTCTTTTGGTTTTCCATCCGTATTTTTTTCTTTGTCAGGAGTTAAACTATAAGTGAATTTAAATCATCTTCACTTTGGTTTAGTATAATTGTGAGCATCATGGCGATTTGGGAATATACTTCTGTAGACCTCTGTTGAGAGGACTGGAAACCAGAAGGTTTTTAAGGGGTGACTCTGGCTGACCATAGCTTGTTACTGTTCAAAAAGTAGAACAGGTTGTCACTTAGAGCTGTATGGTGATCTTTATGTGAAACTCATTCTCTTCATGGCCACATGGAATAGTCATAGTTATATAAGGTCACATCACCGTCGTTGGCCTTATTCCATTTTATAGGACCAGGTGCTTTTCTAATCAATGCAAGGGAAAAGAACAACAAAGATATAGGAAATGGTGTTTCTAAAACATCATATTATGCTGAGTTGGGTTCACTGTTGTTCACTTCCAGCAAGATGAAGCTTAAAATAGTCAAAGAGGTATCCTAAGATTTCAAACTACAGTCTTGTTTTCCTTTTATCTATCCTCACAGGAAATAAAGAAAGAAATGAAGAAGGATCCACTCTCCAGCAAAGCTCCAGAAAAGCCCATGCACGAAGTATCCAGTGGAAACTCTTTGCTGTCTTCTGAAACAATTTTAAGAACCAATAAGAGAGGTATGGCAAAGGAGACAGAGCTCCCCTCCCCGCTCACAAACAAAAACTAGAGACTTCTAGATGAACTGTGTCAAATGTTGAATTGCTGAAAAATTGAATGGAGTTTGCCCTCCTGTTCTTTGGTATAAATTTTGGGCACACACAAACACACATACACATATATGGCAAATAATGATACAGTAAGTATAATAAAGGGAAGTAATAAAAATGTTTTCTGACAATGGAAATGTGGACTAAATCTGCAAATGATTTTTCAGGGCTATAGCTTTTGCTATCATACGTATTTTTCTGGATTGGAAAGGTGACCTCCCAGAATTCTATGGTACAGGCCTGAGCTGTGTGTGTCTGACCATGTTCTCTTTTTAATTCAAGACAGGCTTTATCAGGATCTTCCCCTAACTGCTGGGCTCCTTAACATAGGACCTCTCTTTCTCAGTTTATGAGGCAGTATGTGTGAAGATACGGCTAATACATCCATCTAACCAGGGGACCTTTAAAGATCTTGTTTTCCTTTTTTTGAGACCTTGAGGCAAATTATTTTTTAGAGTGTGAATTGCCTCTTTAATATTATGAAATGAGCTTCTTTATCCCTAGTGAGGGTCTTTGCTCTAAAATATGCTTGGAAGTCAATTTTAGCCACACAGCTTTCTTTTGATTGGTATTTTTAGCAAGGCATTTCTTTTTCCGCCATTTACTTTTCTGTAATTTTTTTTTATTGTAGTAGTTGTAGGTTTACAGAAAAATCATGCAGAAAGTACAGAGCCTTGAAGCAAATTTTAGGATAGTAGCTTCTTGTAGTTTTGTTTTCTTCCCCACCCCCCTTTTGTGATCCTTGTTTGAAATAATATGAAAGATGATAGAAGATTGCAGAGACGACTCTATTAATTTTGTAATGTGGTCACACTGGGTCAGCGGCTCCCTCTGTTTTTTCTAACACCTTACTTTGGATCCACCAGGGCACACACTGAGTATGTCCATGACTTTTCATAGGCTTATTACTTCCTTAAAGAGAAATTCAGAGTTGTGCAAAAGCAGGAGCAGGAAATATATTAGCAAAGGGTTCCATTAAAAAGAAAGAAGGCAAGTGTATGCAACCATGGAGAAGAACAGCAAATCTTTTAAAAAAATTTAGACAACATAAGAATTTGTCCAGTAAACTGTCCATTGATCACAGTGCTTGAGAGATTAGCTTTGTGAGAGATTAGCTTTGTGTCTCTCTTCCTTCCTGCCTCTCCCCCCAACCCCCCTCCAGCTGCCCTGGTTTACATTTCCTTTTTTGAATTATTCAGATTAAGTACTGGCTGGAGGCCCACATTTGTTAGCAGCTATAGGATTTTCTTTCTTGTTTTTGTTTCTTTTAAAAATCCCATCCTACCAATGCAGGGGATATCCCATTTTAAGAATGAAGTGTACAATGCTATCATAGTGCAGTCTTCCTCAAAAAGGTGCCCCATGCATTCTTGCAAATATGTTCCCAAATTCCTGAGACCTGCACTCCTTGGATTTGGAGCTGTAGAATCCATTGCATCTTTCCTGAGCCCCTCCTGTTCCTCACGATGCTTCTTTAGGTCAGTGGGCTGAAGAATTGCACACGTGGCGACCAGCAGCGAGGCCTCTCTGGCCAGCCCTGTAGTTGTAAAGCAAACAGTAGAGTTATAGTATTTAATTAACTTTAACAAGATCAGGAATTAATCAAAGTAAGGAATTAAAGTAATTCTCTGGAGGAGTTAACTAAAATTTCCTGTAAACTTTAAATGAATGGAGGAATAGAACTTTTCATATCCTTGTCTCTTTACAGCTAAAAATCTGGCCTTTGAGTTCCCCTATGGAATTTTTCATTAACCAGAATATGGAATTAAAAGGGGTGGCATACTGACTTACATTCCTTCTTCAGCCTTCTGCCTTAGGCCTGCAGCCTGATTATGACCAACCTTTTCCTCTTAGGTATTTTATATAATGAATATGCCAGTGGCTCGAGACCTTAGCACATGGGGGCATTCTGTAAAAATGAAACACATAACAAACTGTCTTCATTCTGTCCGAGTCTTCACACTGACCTCCTGGGTCACCTGAGCCAAACAGAAATTTCTAGTTGAAGTGAAGCATTGTGTACCAGGACCAGGGCCGCCTTTGGCCCTGCCCCCACCAGTCAAGACTAACAGTATTCTCCTACTCCTTATAATAAACAGCGGGGGTAGATTGATTGGCCTTGTCAGGCCAGATAAATAGTTCATTGTGCTGAGCTGAAAAGCCACATTTTTTTCCCCACCCAAAGTCAATGAAAAACTACTTTAAAAAAAAAAAAAAAAAAAAAACAAGGATCAGAGGCTAAATCTGTGGGATGATTCTAGTTACTTGTAAACACTTCCACCCAACTAATTTTTTAAAGTTTTATGAGTTACAGTAAATGACTCTGAAGTCTCCCTCTCCCCTTTGTCCTCTTCTTTGTCCCTAAAAATCTTTCTGATGTTTTTGTCTGTTATGATTGTTTATGGATATTATGGAGGGAAGTTGCTTTCAGAGTTTATTAACAGCCTCCTTTGGTTCACAAATAAGGGATCTTTCTCAGAGTATATGAGTCCACCTTATGATTCAGCCTTGGTCTTGTTGAGAATTTAATAGAATTAGCACAAGTTCTTTTCCTTCAGATTTAGTAAAGATCAGATGATTTTTTATTTTATATAGGCCTTATCATTTGATGAAGGCTTGTAATGGGCTTAATACTGAAAGATTAAAGTATATTTCTATTACAAATCTGAAATTGGGTCCTGAATTTGAGATAGATTTAGCTCCAAAAGTTTTTCCAATTGTGTCCACTAGTTTTTGCATTTTGCTACATGCCTTACTTTGGGGTGGATGGGTTGTAGTATCTCACAATCTGGGATGAGTTTGCCCTTCCCAGGCACCTGCTTAAGGTCAAAAGATACCCTGGGTTTGAAGGAAGCTATTCATAGCCTAGAGAAAAGGCCAGGGCAGTTGGAAACATTAGTTTGGGGACCAATTAGTTTCAGTTTTCATCTTTAACCTTTGCAAATTTCTGTAGAGTTGATTTAGGGAGGTACTTGAATGACGCCATGGGCGTTTCTTTTGAGGAGAAGGAGATGTGACTGAAATCGAGAGAGTGAGCAGGCCCCTGCCACTGGCTTGGCAGGCACCAATCACACATTCTGAGCATTTGACCCTTAGGGGCAATTGTGCCTGCTCCCATCCCAGCCATTTCTTTGGTCTTTACCTGAGTCCAGGGGCTTCCTGTTTAAAATGAGCCTCTCCCAAGGGAGAATAAGTCATTTTTCATTTAAATTTGCAGCATGGATGTCGTATATCCTAAAGTTATCTCAGACTCCGGTATGTTGACGAGTCCCAGTTAGAAAGTCTGAAAAGTTTTCTTGGAGCCAAATGTCATTCTCATGTACCAGACAGAAAGAGTTGTCTGTTTGCTTCTGAGAATGACTTACTCTTTTCTTTCTTCTACTGTTAAACCCATATTGGAGAATGATGGGCTCTCCTAAATTGGAAAATTGATATGTAGAGGAATTTTTAAGAGGCATTCAAGCCTTTGGTTTAAAAGCAAAATTGAATAAAATGGAAGTTTTATCTTCATTCATAGCAGATACCTTAAATATGTCCTTGAAAATGAGCAAGGAGTACCTTGTCCATTTGATATTATGGACTCTTCTCTGCGCTAATTAAAATGAAATAAAATATTATTTGGTTTCATCCTTAGAAGGGTTTCGTGACTAACTTGATGGATATGATAGGTTAAGTATCCAGATTGTAATAGGCACCTGCAGGCCTGTGGGAGGACCAGGTTCTGTTTCAGGGCTCCACTCTGCCAGTTTTTGCATTAACAGGCCACGTGGGGAAGGTGCACCTTTGCCTCTCTCTGACCCTTTCCTGCTGCCTATAATTTTGGAGCTTGGTCCTTCCTCATTTTTTGGAGGGCAGCAATGAACATTCAGTAGCATGTGTTTATTGCATGCTTCCTGTGGGCCTGGCCCTGTGCTTGGCGCTGGGGCAGATATGAGAACTAGCAAAACAGCAGTCAGCCCTGCCTGAAAGCAGTTCCTCTCTGTTGTGTCACTTGGGAAATGTTGAGAAAGTGCTGCACGTTTTCTATATCTTTCTTATGGCAAGGTTGGGGTATAGCTCTTAATTACTTCTGTCATTCTGAATGTGAAGCCATGGGTTTCTGGTTGGCTTTATATGTCCTTATTTCTATTTCCAGTTTATCATGAATTCAGTGTTTGGTAAGTCTCTATTGTATTCTGCACATTTATTATTTTTTGCTATTATTATTGTTATTGTTATGCTCTCCTGATATAAAATGTATTTTATAATCATCTTTTTAAGTTGCGCTGCTACTTTGGCATCTGCCTTCCAAATAAAAAACTGCTTTTCCCATCTTTATTTAAGGTTTGTTATGCATTTGCCCTTTACTGCCCCTTCCAGAGATTAATGCTGAAGGGTCTGATGGTTAAAAGATGCTCTTTGTAACAGGTCTAGCACTGATGCTATCAGGTGAGATCTGCTGCCTCCCATGAGAGTCAAGTTAAGATGGGGGGTGGGGTGGGGTGGTTTCCGCTCTGAATTGATATGTGGCCATTACCTCAATCGGAGAACATTGCTCTGAGTTTGTTTCTGGTGCTTTTAGCCCTTTAGACAGGTTTAATGCAAAAGTTTTCCTTAACAGAAGGACCGACAGCTGCTCTGCCTCTGGTGACACACCGTTGCTTTAAAAGTTAGTGCAGACAGTCTTCAGAATTCATTTTGTGTGTGGATGGGTGATACATACATGCTCCCCAACATTGGTATCAGCCTAGTGTTTGCAACACAGCAGGGCTCTCTGTTTTGGTCTGCTGCCTGTAACTGTCAGAATAATTTTACATAATGTTTGCCTTCCATTTCCCCATTGTTTCTGCATGAAGCATTCTAATCCCTAAACAGATCTGATCACAGTGATCTCCCTCCCTTGTCTCTCTAGAAGGGGAAACGTTTTTGTTTTTTTCTTTTTTTAAGCTTTCATTTCTTTAGCATTTACTTGGCTGCCCAGAAGAATATTCTAGAGGTTTCTGCTTGCTTGTTTGTTGGAATATGGGTGAGAGTGTGAGTGTGGGCCTGTGTGTGTGAACATGTGCTGGAGCGGAAATCGTGTGTGTTGGAAGGTGGTGGTGTGGATCTTGATAGGCTGTGGGCTTTCTTTGTCTGAAGTGAAACTGTCAGCAAAGGATGGAAAAAAAGTACATCCTAGTAAAGAAAATTTCAGCTGCTTTGTTTTTCCAGTGGTTTGCTGTTTAAGATAGATGCGGGACCAGGGGATTTGCTTTTAGAAACAAGACTCTTTTTCCTCTCAAATTTCTTTTTGAAGAAACAAATGTGAATTATTTCCAGTTAACTAGGAATTGGAAAATGTGACATTTTTGGGCAAACTTTTTGGCGTGTTTCCAAATCACCTGTTGATTCTCTCTAAGGAGATGGCTTTGATGGAAGGATAGAAGGGTAGGAGTTAAGAGAAGGCATTACTGTTGTTGTAAAAGCTCTTGGCTAGCACCTGAGCTGGTCTTCTCCATGGGGAAATGGAAATAAAGCTGGCAACCTGGCAAAGAACGTGGATGGATATAGCATCAGTATATATACGTCTGTGTGAATATATCTGTGTATCGGTATATGCTTATATATAGTCTTTTTTCCCTGTGGACCTTTATTCTTGAAAGCTTGAGAGTATAGGAGTAAAGGGCCCGCAAAGAGGGCATCAAGAAACCGAAGATCAAATGAGAACAGATTTTCATCTTCTGCTGACTCTCACTGTCTCTAGAGCAGTTATTGAGTGGAATGAGACATAGTTGCCCACACTAGTGGGCATGCTCTCTCCCTAGCATGCATCAGTTGAAATATATTAAGTTAAATAATGTGTATGATGGCCACTGAATTATATATCTGAATGTGGTTAAATGGGAAAATTTAGGTTGTATATCTGTTACTAAAATAAAAATTAAAAAAACAATTTAAAAATCAAAAACAAAAGAGGTCTTTTAACATAACTGATTGCTGGCTGTATTTCTGACAAGTGTTTTTGGGATCCTCTATTAGGACTAGTAATTGATGTTAGGATATGTCACCCCTGGTCATTTTCTTATCTGGGCAGTACTGCCTGTTGGGCCCAGGGTGGTGGTGGTGAAGTGGGTGGGAAGAAGCTGCGTGGAGGGGTGTGGCTGTACTTTTTCTGTATATATTTGCTGTACTTTTTAATGTGTGGGTCATTGACAAAATTGGATTTTGTAATTTTTCTTCTGTTATACCTCTCTCCTTTAAATCTCTGCACCCGAGTTCCAAGGCCCTAACTCTCGAGTAAGGAGTTTCCCACGGAACAATTGTTGATTTAGACTCCTGCCTCGCTCCCCTTGGGTTTTTACCCAAGTCCACCCAGAGCAGGATCCATGAAGTGGTTTTATGATGGTGGCTCCACCTGGTGGCTCTCCTAGGAAACTCCTCCTCTTGCCCACCTCCCTTCTTTCTCCTTGGCGGAATCTTAAGGAAGATGCCTTTTTTGCCAAAAAAAACAAAACCAGTAGGATATGTGTGTGTGTATGTGTGTGCGTGTGTATGTATATGTGTGTGTATATATAAATTTATATAAAGAGATTTATTTTAAGGAATTGGCTCACATGATTGTGAGGGCTTTCAAGTTCCAAATTTGTAGGGCAGGCCGGCAGGCTGGAACCTCAAACTGGAGTTGATGGAGCCTTGAGTCCAAAATCCATAGTGCTGCTGTAGCAAGTTATCACAAACCAAGTGAGTGACTTCACAACGGAAATTTATTCTCTCACAGTTTTGGAGGCCAGAAGTCCAAAATCAAGGTGTCAGCAGGGCCTTGCCCTCTCTGAAGACTCTGGGAGAGGATCCTTCCTTGCCTCTTCCTAACTTCTGGCAGTTATCAGCATTCTGGGGCTTTCCTTGGCTTGTGGCAGTGTAACTCCAATTTCTGCCTTTGTCTTCCCTCTGTGTCTGTTTCTCTCGTCAGTGTTCACAATTCATGCAGTTCCATCTCAGACCCACTGCTTTTCACATTGCACACAGCCTCTTTAACTTAACCCTCTCCTTTCTCTTCTAGTTATTTGCTCATTGAACTCACAGAATCTGTCTCCCGATCCTTGCTCTATCTGAGATACCCCCACTGACCAGGATCGTTTTTGATAAGCATTAAAAAAAAAAAAAAAAGACTTCAATAGGCATGACATTAGGAATAGATATTAATTTGGACATAAGAAAGAATCACACTGAAATCTTTGTAGGTAAGCCAAAGTCTCCTCCTTAAAAGCTCCAAGTACCCCCCAACTACTACTTCACTTCTTGTTGAGCCCCATTTTTTCTTGAAGGAGGGTTGGTGGGAGCAGTGCTTTATTACTGCCATTGTTCACAGTTGCCCACAGGGGCTGGAAATCAAAAGCCAGGTGCCTTTGTTGTCTTTGGTATTGTTTGTCAATTCTCTGCAGGCTGTTCCCCTTTTTGTTTTTGCCTAGGCATGCACTGCCCTCACTGTCCCACACTTGTTATGCCACTTATGGAAAGTATTTTTGATAAATAAGAATATTTCTTATTTAATCTCTGTGTTTTTGGTTTTGTTAGTTGATAATGTTGCAGATGTGCCTTGTTTTAGCTACATTGTAGTTTAGCCTGGGAACTTAATCACCGTTTCTAACTTTGTTTCTATGGGAAACTGCATTTGGAGTTGTAAACACTCTGCATAGAGCACCACCCACTTGCAGGTCTACCTTCCTATTTTGGTTCTTATATTGCTAGCATGACACTGTAGGCACCTTATAAAAGTCAGAAAGTCTGTATGACTGGGAATGACCAAAGTTTGCTAATGTTGCGGAGGAGTTCACAGTTCACATGGTGCAGAATACCTGAACTGTGTATAAAGCCCGTACACCCCCATCTGGCTCAGAGGATAACTCCAGGTTCAACCACATCGCACCATTGTATGCAGTGGTTGTTTTCACAAGGCCTTTGGGTCTTAGCATGTCCAGGTTTGTCTGTATAAGGCATGTTGTGAAAGGGGGTGCTATTGTATATTTCTATCTACTCAAGGGGATCTGGTGCAATAAGCATGGCATGCTCAGATAGAAACCAGACCAGGATTTCCTGGTGTGTGTTGCATGAACATTCTCTAAAAGATTGAAAGAGAGACACACACACATAGAGATAGATATACAAATACACACAAAGAGGGAGAGGGAAATAGCTCTCTGCGCAAATAAATTTCGGCCACAGCTGCACACACCAGCACCCTTTTAGAGACTGACAAATATTCGCAGAATTACAGGCTCTTCGATGACCTGTGGGAAGGAAACCTGCTTATCTTTGATTAGGGTACCGCGTTTCACTGAACGCTAGTTAGAACTCTGCTTTGGGGAGTGCTGGGCTTTAAAATGCAGAGCAAGGAGCTTTCTAATAATCTCTAAAATAATCTTCAGATTCTACCTTACACAGAGAACGTTAAAGTGAGTGAGTGGAGGTGGTGGTGCTGGCACTACAAGAAATAACTGATACTGCTTCTAAAGCCTGTGGCCGCAAACATGAGTTCAATGATTCTAGGAGAACATTGCCCTAATCTGAATCTTAAAAGCCAGTCCTTTTAGTAGTTTCTCAAGTGACATGCTGATCATTTCTTATGTCCTTGTGTTTACAAGTGTCTCCCTGGGCTGGGCTTTGAATGAAAAGTAGGCTAAGGGGACTGGAGCCAGGGCATGATGGCAAGGCTGGGTTATATAGGTCTGCCTGGATTGTCAGTCAGGATTGAACCTGGGATTCTAGAAGTGGCTTTCAAAGTGACTACAAGGTCCCTCACAGTCAGAACAATCCCATTGCCTTCTCTTTCTGTTTCCAACCGAAAGATAGGAAATCTTAGCTTTTCTTGATGCCATTTAACCCCTGAATGTACATAAAGAAGATGGTTAGTGTCTCTCCCTATTAGTGAGAAGAGGCTACCATTTTGAGTTCATGTTAACCACATGTGGGAATATGAAGAAAAACCACAGAGCCCTGCTTATTTTTTATAATGTGATTTTATTGACATATATTCACACACCATATTGTCCATCCAAAATATAGTCAGTGGCTCACAGTATCATCATATAGTTGTGCATTCATTGCCACAATCAATTTTAGAACATTTTCATTACTCCAAAAAAAGAAAAAACTAAAAATAAAAAAGAATACCCAAAACATCCCATATGCCTTATCCCCCCTATTATATATATATATTTGTCTTTATTACTCATCTGCCCATACACTGGGTGCGAGAAGCAAGCACTATTGCTAAAAGGAATAAACGCTCACCCGATTGTGGAGAAGAAAAGAATTTATTCACGATCTTGCAAGAACGGACGCCCAACCAAAATGGGGGGGGGGGGTTGGCACACAGAACAATAGACCCAGCAGTATTTATTCCCTAAACCTAACTGCAAGTCCCTCCCCTGTTTCTCCATTGGCTGGATACTTCAGAGGTTACATTCTATTCGACAACCTAACTAGCCCGCGCAAATTTGAAACATGCAGCCCGCCCAAATTGGAAACATTTGAAAAAAAAGTCTCCTGTGCAAACTTGGAACATTTGAAACAAGTCTCCACCCCTCTTTCCTTTGTTCTTGAACTGCAGAGCCAGTCTGAGCTAGTTTGGTAACAACTTATGAAGCTGTTTAAGGAACATCTACCTCCTCCCCCAGTCTCCACCTTGCAAAGACAGTGGGCAGATAAACAGGAGGACCGGCCACGGATTATAGCTTGGCTTCTTGACCCTCTGCCATCCCCCGAGCTGCTCCCACCCTGTGTGAAAGCTAAACTTAATCTAATTCTCACACTGGGTAAAGGGAGTGTCAGTCACAAGGTTTTCACAACCACGTGGTCACACGATAAAAGCTATATAATCATACAATTATCAAGGATCAAGTCTGCTAGATTACAGTTCAACAGATTCGGGTATTTCCTTCTAGCTATTCTAATACACTAAAAACTAAAAAGGAATATCTATATAATGCATAAGAATAACCTCCAGGATGACCTCTTGACTCTATTTGAAATCTCTTAGCCACTGAAACTTTATTTTGTTTTATTTCTTTTCCCCCTTTTGGTCAAGAAGGCTTTTTCAATCCCATGATGCCAGGGTCAAGAGCTTGCTTTCTGAGAGTTGTGGAATCATAATTACTGAGGTCGCTGAGAGTCCCCGATGATGGCCCAGCCCTTGGCCTGAAGCAGACACCCACTTGGTGAGAAGCCAGGCAAGAGGACATGGAACCTCTGCTCAAGGACCTAAAAGTTCACCCCTTACATCTGGAGGGCTGACCTTTGCTGAGCCCCACACGGGGTTTTCCTTTCCAAAGAGAGATTTCTCAGGGTAGGGAGCTGGTAAATTAATTAAAGGTAATCAATCAAAGGTAAATTCTATTTAAATGCTGGTTGCTTTTGTTTTGTTGTATTGGGACCGTGGTCGCACGCGTTTGTAGAAAGCCCTGGAAAAGGGGCATTTTCTTCTGTAGTTTCCTCAATTCTTCTAATTATTCCTATTGATCTATAATCATAGCCACATTCCCACTGATGCCACATGGAGCCTTACTTAGTCTTTGGACTCTGACTTTTTGTGCTTGTTCAATGAGGACATTTCACAGCACACCTCCCTAGCCCCTGATCAGGCCAACAGCAGGCCTAGCCACAAGGCCAGGTGGGCCAGCCTCATTGTCCCCAACCGAGAACAGAAAGAGAGAACAGACAGAAACTTCCTCTGCTTGTGCCTGTGTGTGAGAGAGCACTGGAGGAGGACTAAACTGCTTGTTCCATTTGTGTTTCTCTGAAGACCTGAATACACTCAGTGGCAGCAGGGCCTTGTTGCAGGAAGAATGGCTGTTGGGAGACCCCAGACCCCACTTCTGCTGCACCCCCCAAGTTTCTGTGGAACTTTAGGCAAGTCGCATACTCACTCTGTTTACAGTTTTTCCATCTGTAAACTAGGGAACTGATCTTATTAATGCATTCAGGGAAATTGTGAGGATGAAAATGGCAATAGAGTGAGGCAGGGTGGCATGTCACTCACAGAATACAGTAGTAGTTATTATTAAAAGTGCTGAACTTTTAACTTATGATCTGAGAGCTTTGGGGAGAAATTACAGATTTATGGAAAATAGTAAGAAACTGGTTTTTCTATGAAGCAACCAGTGATCAGATTTTGATTGATTACTCGCTGTGTGCAAGACTGGGTCATGGGCAGGGTGAGAGAGACCATTTCATTTATTTTTTTTTCACTTATTAGTTATAAAATTATTTTTACTAGCAGAAGATATATATGAATGCATTCAAGCTATTACAGAATTCAAGCAGGACAGTGAAAGTAAAACTACCTCTTTGTGGCAGAGTAATAAAGTGACTGAGAACATGTATTCTGTGGCTACACTACTTGGGCTTGAGTCTCAGCTGCACCACTTACCAGCTGTATGTGACCTTGGGCAAGTTATTTTACCTCTCTGTACTCCAGTTTGTCCATCTTTAAAATGAGGACAGTCATACTTCCTACCTCCTTGGGTTGTTGTGAGAATTAATTAAATGAGTTAGTACAGCAAAGCACTTAGAACGCTGTCTGGCTCATTGGGAGCAGCAGCACTCTGATATTGTTACTGTTATCTCCTGCCCAATCCCAGACCTCTCACCACAGTATCCCACAGTTCCAGCCCTGTTTCTGTGGATTGAATTTTCTTTTGTTTGTTTGTTTTTTTTAAACATATAGATAGTTTCTTATTTTAAAAAGTTCATCTTTATCGTAACAATCTCTATGTTGACATCAAATATATCTGCAGCTGTGAATCTCTTTGACACTGATTATTTTGGGGAGTCATACTAATATTCCATGAAACAAACAAACAAAAGGCTTGATGCACATTGGTTCTTGGCAAATTCCCAGATGGTGGGCTTCCCTTAGCATTAAAAGAGACTACTGGAGAGTCTGAGTCTGGAGTGAGGTTTAGGAGATGGCTATTGAAGGACTTACTGGCTGCAGTTGCCACTGGGGAATTTTCCAAAGAGGAGGAATTTAGCAGTCCTTCTATACTTTAGAAGTTTGAGTTTTAGAGGAAAGATATTATTTGTAATGCTATATAAAAGCAATACAGTTTTTCAAAACTGAAAATGTGCTAACTTATTTTATCTAAAATATATTGCTTCCTTTATGTTTTGATCCAGTACCCCCAAAAGATTTTATCACATCAGCTTCCTTCCTACCAGTACTTAAGAAGAGTAATTTTTTAACAACACATTAGAGACCAAGGCAAATTTGAGATTCTAGTAGATCAGTAACATTAAATACTAAAATTTTACCACTACACATAATAATTATTCTTTATTTAGTTCTCAGTGGTCTATAATAAGAGGGAAGAAGGGCCAGAAATGATTCAAAAGATTACGAAAATAAGGATTTCCAGAACGGCTATATGGGGAGCTCGAGCTTGGTAAATAAATCCTCTCCTCCAGAGAAACAGCTATTAAACTTCTCAAGATTTTCTAAGACAAGCATTTAAAGTCTCTGAAAATTGGCCAGAGGGTGTACAACAAATTGAGAAACACTTTACAACCATTTATTCAAGAAAATCTAGATCTCTGAATCTTGATAAGAACAGCGGGAGGCTATGGCATGTGAGCCAGGGGCTGCCATCTCGCCCAGATCCCTGTTGAGAAGATCTATTCTGGATGAGTAGGGCAGGGTATGAAGTCTGGTGGATCCCATCCCTTTCAGCTTCTAGTTGGGGTGGTCAGGGAAGCCCATAAAGACAACTGGCTCCCATCTTCCCGCAGTTCCGTATTGTGGAAGATTGGTTCTGGGTGGGCTTGGCAGTTGAAGAAGATCAGTGATGTCCATTGTCCCCCCATCCCCAGCTCCCACTCTATAGGGAGGGCCTGGGAGATGTAGCCAGTGATGATCAGGGACTCCTATCCCCCCACCCCCATCTCAGCTCATGCTCCCTAGTACAGTGGTTCTGCCCAGGGGGGCAGACAAGGTGAAGACTGACAGCTCTGAGGCCCTGCCTGAGGGAACTGACATTATTTGGAACACAGTAGAAAGGAACCCACGCTGGGAGGCATTGGAGAAAACAATCAATATAGTGGCAAACATTCAGAGAAAAGCAACAGTGCCATAATACTAGTAGAGGCAGACAAAATGGTAGACCAGCCAGAAGTTTAACAGAGAAACTCAGGAAAATAGTCACCCAAAGAGGGAACCACTAAGATTACATGCATCCCTGGTGGTCTGGATGGCGGTGTGCACATACTAGGCTGCACCCACTCACAAGCAACAGGAGAGAGTACATGCTAGCTACTAACCCCTGCCTGAACATGGAGCAGACTTGTAAAGTCCCTGAAGTGTGAAAGCATTCCCCAGCTAGACATAGATCATTGGCATATAAGGGAAGCCTTATTGCCACATAGAACTTAAGTACAACCTCTGACCACTGAGTGACTGAACATTAAGGTAATCTGACCCAGGGGTAACTCCTATAAAATCAGCTTAACAAAAAGGGTAGGGAACAGAGCAGTGACATCAGAGGGTGCATATTATAAGGGGAGTGGGGTCGGAGATAGACTCCACAGAATTAGGCCAGGCAAATTACTAAACAAATAAAGAAATTGAAAAACAAAGAATAACAACAAGCACTGGGGTGAGGGTTGGGGTGGCAGATGATCAGAATCCAGAGTTGATATATTATCTAAAATGTCCATTTTTCAACAAAAAATTATGAGACATGACATGCAAAGAAACACAGAAGTGTGACCCATGCACACCAAAAAAAGTGTCAGCAATAGAAATTGTTATTGATGAAGACCAGATGATAGACTTAGCAAACAAAGACTTCAAAGCAGCTATTATAAATATGTTCAAAGAACTAAAGGAAACCATATTTAAAGAATTAAAGGAAAATATGATGACAATGAAATAAAGGGATAGAGATTATTTTTTAAAAAGAGCCAAATGGTAATTTTGGAGTTGACAAATACAATGGAAATGAAAAATCCAATAGAAGGGCTCAACAGTAGATTTGAACGGGCATAAAATCAGTTATTGGAGATAGATCTATAGGGAGTACACATTCTGATGAGCAGAAAAAAGAGAAAAGAATAAAGAAAAGTAAATAGAGCCTCAGAGACTTGTGGGATACCATTAAGCATCAACATCACATAATGGGAATATCTGAAGGAGAGGAGAAAGGGGTAGAAAAAATATTTGAATGATTAATGGCTGAAAACTTCCCATATTTGATGAAAAACATTAATTTGCACATCCAAGAAGTTCAACAAACTCTAAGAAGAATAAAGACAAATATCCATCCCCAGACATATCATAGTCAAAATGTTTAAAGACAAAGGGAAAATCTTGAAAGCAACAAGAGAAAAAAACTCGTCACATAAGAGGGAATTTTAGTAAGGTTAACAGCTGACTTCTTATCAGAAACAGTGGAAGCCAGAAAGCAGTGGAATGGCATTCAAAGTGCTGAAATGGAAAACAAAGAAAAACACCCTTTCAACCAAGAATCCATAGCCAGCAAAACTGTCTTTCAAAAATGAAGATGCAATAGAGACATTCCTGATAAAAAAAAAAACTAATAGGCTTAATTGCTAGCAGACCCACCTTAAAGGAAATACTAAAGGAAGTTCTTCAAGGTGAAGGCAGCTTACACCAGGCAGTAATTCAAATCGATAGGAAAAATCAAAGCTTGCTGGTAAAGGTAATTATATAGGTAAGTATAAAATAGAGCATGATTGCATACATCTTTTCCTTTTCTCTTTACTGATTTTAAAAACAATTGCATGGAAGAATGTTTCATGAAATGAAGGAACAAAAAGGACACGAGACAGAAAAAATAAATAGCAAAATGGTAGATATAAATCCAACCATATCAGTAATATTAACAATGAATTGAACAATCCACTCAAAATCAGAGATGGTCAGACTGGATTAAAAAAAAGTTCAAACTAAATGCTGTTTACAAGATATACATGTGAGACTCAAAGATACAGTTAGGTTGAAAGTAAAAGGACGGTAAAAGATATACAGTGCAAGATATACCATGCAAACATCAACCAGAAGACAGGTGGAGTGAGCATACTAAAATCAAACAAAATAGACTTTTAAGATAAAAAATTTTCTAGATACACAGAGGAACATTTTATAATGATAAAAGAGCAAAGCCCTCAGGAAGATATAACAGTTTTAAACATGTCTACAGATAACAATAGCACCCCAAATACATGAAGCAAAAACTGACAGAATTGAAAGGAGAAAGACAATTCAATAATAATAGTTATAGTCTTGAATACTGATAATGGATAGAACTTGACAGAAAATTAACAAGATGTAGAAGACTTGAACAGCATTATTTTTCCAGTTTGCTAATGCTGCCCTTTTGCAAAATACCAGAAATGGATCGGCTTTTATAAAGGGGCTTTATTTGATTACACAGTTACAGTCTTAAGGCCATAAAGTGTCCAAGGTAAGTCATCAACAATTGGGTACCTTCCCTGGAGGATAGCCAGTGGCATCCGGAAAACCTCTGTTAGCTGGGAAGGCACATGGCTGGCGTCTGCTCCAGAGTTCTGGTTTCAAAATGGCTTTCTCCCAGGACATTCCTCTTTAGGCTTCAGCTTCTCTCCAAAATGTCACTCTTAGTTGCTCTTGGGGTGTTTATCCACTCTTAGCTTCTCCAGAGCAAAAGTCTGCTTTCAAAGGCCATCTCCAGAATGTCTCTGTAAGCTGCAGCTCCTCTCTCAGCTCCTGTGCTTTCTTCAAAGTGTCCCTCTTGGCTGTAGCAAGGTTGCTCCTTCTGTCTGAGCTTATATAGTACTCTAGTAAACTAATGAAGGCCCATGCTGAATGGGCAGGGCCACACCAACATGGAAATTATCCAATCAGAGTTATCACCTACGGTTGGGTGGGTCACATCTCCATGGAAACACTCAAAGAATTACAATCTAATCAACACTGATACGTCTGCCCACACAAGATTGCATCAAAGATAATGGCGCTTTGGGGGACACAATACATTCAAACTGGCTCAATTATCAACCAATTAGACCTAACAGGTATCTGTAGTATGGTCCACCCAACAATAGGACAAAACACATTCTTTTCAGGTGCGCATGGAACGTTTTCTAGGATAGACCATATGCTAGGCTATAAAACAAGTCTCAATATATTGAAAAGAATTGCAGTTATACAAAGTATGTTCTCCAACAACAATGGAATTAAATTACAAATCAACAACAGAAGGAAATTTTGGAAATTTGTAAATATATGGGAATTAAACAACTTACTCCTAAATAACCAATGGGTCAAAGATGAATTCACAAGGGAAATTATAAAATACTTTGAAATGAATGAAAATGAAAACACAACTTAGTGAAATTTATTGCATGAAGCTAAAACAGTGCTTAGAGGGAAATTTATAGCTGTAAATGTCTATATTAAAAAAAGAAAAAAGGTCTCAATAACCTAACCTTCTGCCTTAAGAAACTAGAAAAAGAAGAGCAAACTAAACCCAAAGCAAGCAGAAAGAAGGAAATAAAGATTAGAGTGGAAATACATGAAATAGAGAATAGAAATGCAATAGAGAAAATCAACAAAATAAAAAATTTGTGCTTTGAAATAATGGCCAACACAATTGACAAACTTTAGCTACACTGATCAAGCAAAAAGAAGATTAAAATTACTAAAATGAGGGGACATTATTACCGACCTTAGAGAAAGTAAAAAGATTATAAAGGAATACTATGAGCAACTCATACACTGCTGGTTTGAGCATAAAATAGTGCAGCCACTTTGGAAAACAGTCTGGTGGTTCCTCAAATGGTTAAATGTAGAGTTGTCATATGGCCCAGCATTCTACTCCTGGGTATGTATCCAAGAAGACTGAAAACCTATGTCTATAAAAAAACTTGGGCATGAATGTTTGTGGCAGCATTAGTCCTAAGAGCTAAAATGTGGAAACAACCCAAAAGTCCATCTACTGATTAGTGAACAAAATGTGATTTATTCATACAATGGAATACTATTTGGCAATAAAAAGGAGTGATGTACCAATCCCTGCTACTACATGACTGAACCTTGAAAACATGATGCTAAGTGAAAGAAGCCAGACACAAAGGGCCACATATTGAATGATTCCATTTATGTGACATATCCAGAATCGGCAGATCTATAGAAAGTAGTTTACTGTTTGCCTAGAGCTGGGTGTGAGGCTAGAGAGGACTGGGGTGATGGAAATGTCCTAAAATTACAGTATGATGATGGTTGCACACTTCTGAAAATATATAAAAATCATGTAATTATACACTTAAAACAGGTGGATTTTATGGTATGCAAATTATGTCTCAATGAAGCTGTTAAAAAAAAAGAGATTACCACATAAATGCTGTGTCTGGCTGTTTCTTTGCCTCTTTCTCTTTTACTTCTCCCCTATCCCCACCCCAACCCCAGCTGAGGGACAAGAGATGTCATTCTATTTATTCAAGTCTTTAAAATTATATATTGCTCAGTGAAGTTTTGTGCTTTTCTTCATTCAATCAGTTGCCTAGGAGATAGAGAGTCTGAGGGATCAAAAAGACAGTGATTTGCTAGAGATGACCTAAATATTAAATAATCGATTTGAGAAGGGTAGAGAACTGTCTGTGGCATTCTGTTGTTCATTTCTTGAGAAAAAATGAGATTCTCTGTAAATCAAAAGCTAGACCTCTTATATTCTAAATTCTGTGCTTCTTACAGAGAGCCTTTGCTGGAAAGGAAAGAGCCCAGCTATGTTTCCATTCTTTCTTGCTATTGTCGGTGACTCTGCGTTGGCTATTTTTGCTCATAAATCTTTATGTGCAGCTGTGATGATTTCTTTAAGAAAGACCCTTAGATGTGGAGTTACCAGACAAAAGCATGCATGTATTTCATGGGACTTTGATTCATATTATCAAGTTGATTTCCTGAAGGCTTGCATCAATTTGCATTACCTCTAGAAGTGTTCAGAGTGCTTATTAGCATTTTAAGTTTGAATGTCTTTGATTAATAGAATGCTTAAACATTTTTCTTCTGTGATTTGTTCATATTCTTTTCTCTTTCTATTTTTCTTAATACTGATCAATGTATTACTCCTTTGTCATCAGTGGCAAATTTGCTTTCCAGTTCACTTTTCATTTTGTTTGTGATGAGTTTTGATGTACAGGAAATAGAATATTTTTATGTAGATTAGTATACTGATGTTTTTTCTTCACTTAATTTTTCTTCTCTCTTATATTGGCTTCATTTTTTTACTTTAATCTTTTAATCTATGTGCAATTTTGATGTATAGGATAAACTTGTTATCCAAATTGAATTTTATTTTGAAATAGCCACTTTTCCAGGACAATTTATTGAATAATCCAGTCCTTCCCCATTAATTTGTGATATTTCATTTATAATATAATATTATTAGATACATTAGGGTCTTTTTTGTACTTTGAGTTCTGTACTGTTAATTTGCCTCACCATTCTTGCATAAATGTTGTTAACTAATGTGGCTTTATAATACATTTTAATGTATAGTATAGCAAGCCTTTGTCCTTCCTGTTATTGCTCTTCATTAAAAAAAAAATTAGCTAGTCTTGTTTTTTCTAGAATTGTGGTAGCAAGTTAAAAAATCCCTTTAGGATTTTGATTTGAACTGCATTAAAATTGTAAGTCAATTTTTAAAGACTTGACATTTTTCTAACTTTTTTTGATTAAAAGTTTTATATTGTTTCATATACACTATCTTCATATACAAATACATAAGTGAAAAACTTCTTCCCAGACATCACAGTAGACCAGTTATTGCTAGCATATCACCAAATTAAAACATATATCCCCCTCTGAATTCTAAACAGCTAAGTATAGTCATCTGGTGACATTGTATGTCACTCTATTTAGCCAAGTATTAGTTGTAGTTTTATTGGTGCAGTCTTGCTTACCTGTTAATGTTTTTTCAAGATAGATGGTGGTTATTGTTGGCTTTTGTAAATGGGATCCCCTCCCTCATTCTTTTCTTATTGCTGATACATGGAAGAACTTAACCTTTGAATATTTCTCTTACAATAGCTCCTTTTGGAACACTTGTTAATTAAAAAATTCTCTTTTGATATTAAGAGAACTGTTAGTACTTATCAGTCACTAGCTTTTAGAAGGTAGATGGATAGTAATTACACAATGCTATATTTGAACAAATGACATTTTATAAACCAAAATTCCTTAGCTTGGAGAGAGCTTTATAGTTGAGAGAGAGAGAGAGAGAGAGGTGGAGAGAGGGAGGGAGGGGAGAGAGAGGAGGGGGGGGAGAGAGGAGACAGGGAGGGAGGGAGGGGGAGAGAGAGAGAGCGCTTAGAATAACCCCATGAGAGTGGTAAGAGAATCACCATCAGCCCAGTGAAAAGAAGGAAACTGAGGTGGGCAGAAGTAAAATGACTTATCCAAGGTACTAATAAAAGGCAGACATGGAAAGTCTTTTGCTTTCGTCACACAAAAATACATGAAGTCACATGAGTCATAGTGTGAGAAAACCTTTAGCAAATGACTGATGTTAAGTGATTATTTTTGGGCACTTATGGTTGCATTTCATTCTATTAATGTACTTATATTCTCCTTTGGGTTATTTCGGGGCATGTTTTGATTTTCTTTACTAGATTGTAAGCACCTTGAAGAAAGAAGGGCACCTCTTATTGGAACTGACATTAGTAGTTGAATCGAAGTATGTCCTTGTACTCGCACACCCTAATCCCTGGGAAAATGAGTTACTAAAAGGAAAACTACGGAAAGAAAAAGCTATGTATGTAAGGAGAAAATTTGTTGAAATTCTGTGATTCAGAGAAGCTGGCTTTGGCTCCTGCATGTGGAAGGAGAGAGGAGTCTGTTCTCAAAAGTGGATCATGAGGATAACTATTGCGCCTAGCTCTTGGCCTGATAATGAGTGGATAGTAGTGAGTAAGAAGGCTAAATGCATTTTTTAAGGAGGAGATTTGAACTAGTTTTTGAGCTAGAGATTGAAAGTAGATTCAAGTTATAAGGGTGATTCAGGTCTGTGCTTACAAGAAGGCTCGTAAATTTTTCACATTTACTTGTATAACATGAAAATGCAAATGGGAGGATGTCTCCAGGATGATGGAAGGCTAGGATTTTATGTGGTCATTTAACCTGTATTTGATTTTTTACCCCTCCCCAAAGTTGTCTAAATGAAAGTGTACACAGTTCAGTTTATTTTATGTACAACAGAGTATTCACTCTTCCTTTTTTGTTGGAGAATGTGGGCCAGACTTCGCTTTTCCTTCCCTTTTCCTTCACTTTCTGCCTTCTTGCTGTCTGGTATTTGATTGCTCATCACCGCCATTGTCAGAGCCAGGGAGGGAAAAGTTTAAAAAGTAATCAAAATAGATGGTTGGATTATGGGTCAACTTTGGTTGTCAGGAACCCAGAATGATGAGTGATCGATAATTAGTGTTGTGTTTAAGATTTCAATTTAGGCTAAATCTACCTCTGTAGCCCTCCTCCGGTTGGCCTGTTGACAATGCTCCACTCTGGAGCGAGATGCCAGATGGAGGGCAGTTGAGAGGCCTGGGGAACCCTGTACCCCCACCCCCTTCCTCTCTTTCTCTTCTCCCCTTCCCTTCTGCCTAGGGCCAACTTGGATGGGTTTTTCAGTATTGTCATTCCTTACAAAGGAGAATCAGATTTCCAGAGTGGTTTGCCATTGAATTTTCCCCTTATTTCTTTTAACCCTTTTCTAGGCCAAATTATTTGACAGATTAAAACAAACAAATGAACATAGGCATGCTATTAATAGTTATATGTAAAAAACTGTTGTTTAGGGGAGAAAATGACACCAGTTGTTTTATGTTTGACTTTTAAAAGGCTTTAAAGAAGCTCTTTGATAATATCGTTGGGAGTAGATTGTTTCTTTTGAGGAAATTAGCTTCCTTTGTAATATTTTTTACTAAATCATTTTACTAAATCATTAAAAGGTAAGGCACTTGAAGTTATGTACAAAGAGAAAAAATAACCAAACTACTGACATGTCTAACAACACTGTGGACCAGAGATAGGCAAACCAAATCGAGCCAGGAATGAAAATTCTGCATCTATTTTGTATAACTACATACACTTTGAAAAAATTAATGCTTTACACTCTCCCTCCTAAGCTTTGACCCGGTAGCTCTGCCCCTCTTTCACGGAATTCAATTGCAATTCACAGTAATGTTGAAGAGACTCCTTTCTTTCATCCCTCTTCCCTTTATTCCTTCCCTTCTTCCCCTGGCTCCCTCTCCATCCCTCTCTCCCTTATGCCTTACTCTTTAAGCTCCATCCCATCCTGAGGTGGGTCCCTAAGCTGTGTACATGGGCATTTATGAACATATGTGTAATTAGCTCTTATTTACATTTGTGCAGGGACGATGGGACTAACAAGGAAATAACATTGACATCCAGGGATGATCCATAGAAACCGTTTTACAGTTTAACTATAATTCTATACTATAAATCTTTTTTACTATAAATCTTTTATCTGAGAGGCTTATGCATGGTGCTATTTCACTTTTCTTACTCCCTGCTGATCCTCTCTGGTGCAGGAGTTAATAAATTTAAAAATGATCAAAAACTAGGCAGCAAGAAGGAAGAGATGAAAGGAGATGAGCATCAGTTGGGTGGTTCCTCAGGATCAATCTCTCCCTCCCTCCACATTGTTATAAATTATAAACTGTATCGATCTATTCACATTGATGTATGAACTCATTCTACCAAAAGCCCGAGTGGAAGTGGAAAATGGAAAGTGGTCATTTGTTAGAGCTGATGAATGTCAGCTTTGTACTGAAACAAACCAAAATAAACAAAACCCCACAGGCCTGGATGGCCTTGCTTTCAACCCTAAGATTTTTTTTTTTATCAGCTGATCTCTTTATTTTTTTTAAAATTCATTTTTATTGAGATATATTCACATACCATGCAATGATACAAAACAAAGCGTACATTCAATTGTTTACCGTACCGTTATATAGTTGTACATTCATCACCAAAATTAATTTTTGACATTTTCATTACCACACACACAAAAATAATAAGAATAAAAATTAAAGTGAAAAAGAACAATTAAAGTAAAAAAGAACACTGGGTGCCTTTTTTTTTTCTTCCCCTATTTTCTACTCATCCATCCATAAACTAGACAATGGGGAGTGTGGTCCATATGGCTTTCCCAATCACATTGTCACCCCTCATAAGCTACATTTTTATACAGTCGTCTTCAAGATTCATGGGTTCTGGGTTGTAGTTTGATAGTTTCAGGTACTTACTGCTAGCTATTCCAATTCATTAGAATCTAAAAAGGGTTGTCTATATTGTGCATAAGAGTGCCCACCAGAGTGACCTCTTGGCTCCTTTTGGAATCTCTCTGCCACTGAGGCTTATTTCATTTCCTTTCACATTATCCTTTTTGGTCAAGAAGATGTTCTCCATCCCACGATGCCAGGTCTACATTCCTCCCCGGGAGTCATATTCCATGTTGCCAGGGAGATTCACTCCCCTGGATGTCAGATTCCACGTAGCGGGGGAGGGCAGTGATTTCACCTGCCAAATTGGCTTAGCTAAAGAGAGAGAGGTCCACATCTGAGCAACAAAGAGGCATTTGGGAGGAGGCTCTTAGGCACAATTATAGGGAGGCCTAGCCTCTCCTTTGCAGCAACAGTCTTGCCAAGGGCAAGTCCCATGGTAGAGGGCTCAGCCCATCAAACCACCAGTCGTCTATGTCTGTGAGCACATGAGCAACCATCTAGGTGGGGAAGCCCAACACCCCTGCATTCTCCACCAGCTCCTCAAGGGGGCTCTGCACATTTTTTTTCATTGTTTTCTTTTTTTTTAATTAACTCTTTTTTTTTAAATCAACTATATCAAAAAAAATTTAAAAATACATACAATAAAAAAAACATTTCAAACAAACCATAACAAGGGAGTAAGAAAAAGACAACTAACCTAAGGAACTACTTTACTTCCAACATGTTCCTACTCTACCCCAAGAAAATAACCTAATATAGCAACATTTCTGTGAACTTGTTCCTACCATACCCATCAGAAATTAACAGACCGTAGTTGTTCCTGGGCATTCCCAGAACGTTAAATTTGCCCACGATAGCTTATGTGTTCTTATTGGGTTATCTTCCCCCTTCCTTAATTGCTCTCTATCATTATTTCCCCTACATTCTACATTATAAACCATTTGTTTTACATTTTTCAATGTTCACATTAGTAGTAGCATATAATATTTCTCTTTTTGTGCCTGGCTTATTTTGCTCAGAATTATGTCTTCAAGGTTCATCCATGTTGTCATATGTTTCATGACATCGTTCCTTCTTAGAGCTGTGTAGTATTCCATCGTGTGTATATACCACATTGTATTTATCCACTCATCCGTTGAAGGACATTTGGGTTGTTTCCATCTCTTGGCAATTGTGAATAATGCTGCTATGAACATTGGCATGCAGATATCTGTTCATGTCACTGCTTTCCGATCTTCCGGGTATATACCGAGAAGTGAAATCGCTGGATTGAAGTCAACCCTAAGATTTTATGGCTGGAGACACATGGGGCCTGGATAACTAGCAAGACTTGATTAAATTTGACAAGTATCCTGTCCATTTTCAGTGGCTTAGAACTAGACTGTAAGCTCCTTGAAGGTGGAAAACCATTTATTTTCCTTTCTATCCCTCATACTTCTTCCCAGGATGAATCCAAGACCTCCCTTTGGGGATGCACGAGACATCCTTTTAATCCTCGACTCTACCAGCCATTAGGGATCTTGGGAAGCTCGGTTCACCTTTCTAAGTACCAGTTTCTTCATCTGCAAGTTGAAAGGTTGATTGAGAAGATTCCAGTATATATATATTTTTTAATCTGGGGACCCTTTCTAAAAGCTCTGCATCTTTGGATGACAATGCCTGTATCTTTATGATCTCATTGTTAGATCTTCCAACCAGGGACATAGTACATATACAGTCTTCTAAAGCATTTTAACCTGTATGTACCCTCATTTTGGCTATTAAGCCTTTTGAAATGCTGAAAACTTAAGGATCCCTACCCTTCTCTTTGCAAACCCTTCCCAGGATTCCCAGGGAAGGACTCGGGGTCCAGTCTACATACCACCTACAGCCCCTTCTAGCTCCTACAGTCAACAAAACATTTGTTGAACCAATCAGGTTCCCACATGACCTGTCACAGTCTTCTGGAGAGCTTGGGAGGATTTGGTTCTTTGCTGAGAAAGCCCCCATGGTGACTTTGTTGAGTAATGGCTTTGAAACAGTGTTTCTATCTTTGGTAAACCACCCATTCTTGCCCACTCCACAGCAGTGTGGGTTTCCACCAGCCTTTACTTAGCTTGATTGCACAGAGGTAGGTGGATGAGGAGATGAGCATTCACTTTGCAATCAGCTTGGCATGGTTCAGAATACCACCTCTCCCAAAAGCTTTTTCATATTGCCTCCATGTTTATTCAGTAAGAGTGGGATAAAATCATTCATGGTAAGTTGGGTTGAATTGTAAAATCTAGGTGCTGAGCCCATCCCCCCAACCTTTTTAGATGATGGCTGAAGACTGCTAGCTAAATGATGTGTTTGTTTTGGCATGTTTAATACTTCAAAATAAAGTTTTAATTAAGACTTATAAAAGGGATAAAGAGTACTATGATAAATGCCCAGCACCCTTCTACCCACAACTGAGCTAAAAATTTTTGAAAATTAACAATTACAGTTGGCATGTCATGTATGTTATTCCATCCCAATTGCATTTTGTGTGTTTTTTGAGGAAGAAAGGAAATCTTAGTGAAGGATAATTGGCGCAAGAAAATTCTATGCCAGGAGAGCTTTCCTTTTCTTGCTTTATTTTCCATTTGCATTTGATAGTTAAAGATAGACATATTGCAGCAAGGAGGAAATTAATAACCTTTTTGTGTCCTTTAAAATTAGTCTTTCTAGAAACTTCTGTTTACCCTTTGGGCCTCAACAAATATGGAGAAATCAGTCAAGGGAAATAACACCGAATTCACCAGGATAGAAGAATGATACAAAATACGTGCAGCCTTTATCCTCCCCAAGGGTTGGTTTTAAACATGTTTTAAGGACTGTGCCAGGCATTGTATCAGTTCTCTGTTGCCACAAGAATGCTGCATAACCAATAACCACAGAAACCAATAAGCGTTTATTGCTTCAGGATCTGGGGTCAGTTGGAGGCCTGCTGGGTGGCTCTTCTGATTTTGGCTGGGCTTCCTCACATGTCAGAATGTCACCTGGCATTTGGCTTGATTTGGGATGGCCTTAGCTGTCATGCCTGGGATGACCCGGCTCCACTCCGTGTGCCTTGCATCCTCCAATAGGCTAGCTTGGGCACGTTTTCATGGAGATGGTGGAGGTGCAACAATGCACGTGGAAACATGCGTTCTCTTGAGGCCTGGGCTTGGCACTGGCATGCTGCCATTTCCATCTCCCTCTGTTTTCCAAAGCAGATCACGTGGACTGGGGGAATCTACCCAGTCTTTGAGAGAGGCACTCCAAAGTCCCATGACAAAGGGTATGCATATGGGGCGGGGTGAAGAATTAGGGCCTTAACACAGTTGGTTCACCCCATTTGTCTCTGCAGAGTGTTGGAGTAGAGACATCCATTTAATCCTCAAAACAACCCTGAGATGGAGGTGACATTGTCATTGTTTTACAGTTGGAGAAACCAAGCCTTGGAGAGGTCAAGTGACTGATCTAAGATCACACTTCCAGTGAGTGGTGTAGTTGGCCATGCTGCCAACAGGTCCTCCATGCTGCCTCAGCACTTTTGATTACCACGTGTTTCTGGAAATGCTCTGCTTTGCTTTTTGTACCTAAGCTTTTGCCAGCCTCCCATCTCTACTCCACATCTTTCTCTATTATACTTTGCTGACTCCTCTTTTCCAGCTTCTTAAATGTGTTTTCACAGTCCTGTCTTTGACACGTTTTTATTTTGTCTGCTTGCTCCTGAGCTGAGCCAATGCTGTGAAGCAGACAACCCCCTAAACCAGACATCTGGGCCAGACCCTCCTCCTTGATGTCACCCTTCACTTATACTCTCAAAACAGTTTGTACCAGTTGTTGGTCTCTCAGCTGCAAGGCACAGATACTTGGTTCAACCCGACTTAGGTTGTAAGGAAATGTCTATCTTGCGCAACAGGAAGTCCAAAGGCAGGGCAGGCTGCTCGGGGCCTAGGTTCCTCCTCTCTTTGCCCTGTCTCTTGCTGAGGTGGCTTCATCCTGTGGCCCTCAACTGGGATGAAGAGCTTCCCTTCATTCAGTAGGGAAGGCCAGGGACTTCTCTTTTAGTAGACACCCTGGGCAGACCCATTTTTGTCTCTCATTCTGCCACTCTGGCTTAGGGCTGCCTCACCCATCCCTGAACCCATCACCAGGGAGATCTAGCCCAGGTCTGGTGGTCTGTAGTATAATGGCTGACAGCAGGCAATCCTGTGTCCCCAACCATTCCCAATGGTGAAGCAGCAGCTTCTCCCTCCTGTCAGACTCGGGCTGCTTCTCTCTTCTGCATTTTGGTTGGTGGTATCACCAACCTTCAGTTCCTCCCATCGACACCTCAGGGTCCTTTGTAACTCCTCCTTCTCCATTATCCCCTTCCTCATTTATTCCTTTGTTGTTCTTGCCTTTATTTTTGAGATCATTAGTAAAGACCTTTTCTGAACCTGGACCTGGGCCAGTCTCTACAAATCCACAAGGAGGCTGACTTGGTGGTGGCTCAGTTCCTGCTCATAAGAATATAGGATTTGGGAGGGAGGCAGAGAATCAAACATTCCCCATGGGTGCTCTGCAATCCCACTGTGGTGGCAGAAGGAGAGGGATCCCATCTGGGAAGGGGTTGCTTCTAAGCCTGTGACTCAACCTTAGTGATATCTCTTGCCCTTTCTTAAAAAGCATTTCATTCCTGGTCTCTGATTAGGACCCTATTATTCCAGAGGTTGGGAAATTACCACCCACAGGCCAAATCCAACACCACCTGTTTCTGTAAATAAAGTTTTATTGAACACAGCCACACCCATTTGGTTTTATATTGTCTATGGCTGATTTTGTCACAGAGACTGTATGGCTGCAAAGCCTAATATATTACTCTCTGGCCCTTTATGGAAAACGTTTGCTGATGCCTGCTGTAGACCAGTAGAAAAATTCAGTTCCTGCCCTCCAGGGTGTCATCTTGCAAAAGGAGATTTACTTATGTGTAATATATAGAGAACATTATAATAAACCCTCTTGAGGAAAAGGTAAGTTATATTTAAGGGCCAAAGTGAGTAGAACAGATACAAATCAGTGTTGTGGGAGAGATTAATACATATTTACTTCCCTCCCCTTCTCCTCTACTGTTTGTTTCTCTATGTTCTCTATTCCACTATTGAATCCACATTCATTTGCTTGCTTCAAGATTTCTAGATTTACACTTTACAGATTTACACTTTTCATGACGCTTGGTTCCCTCCCTCTCAGGGGAAGAGTAAAGGTGCCAATCAGTTTGGAAAATGAAAAGTCTGAGCAAGATACCTTTTTTATAAATACACCTTTGCTATTCTCACATAATTCCAAGGAAAGTAGGATATGTTTACATAAATGAGAAAAATCTTTCTTTGCTTTGAACAAATAGATATGTGTTTTACTAACTTATTTATTTGTGAAAAAAAATCTGCTCTAAAACCTTCAATTGCAGATAGTCCACAGTCCCTTTGTTTGCATTGCTCATTTGTGGGGAAAACCATCCTTTTGAGGATGACTCCCCTCCAGAGGGGCCTTGGCAACCAAACCATTTGCAGCCCCTATAGGAATCCCACCGTAAAGGGCTTTGTTGTTCTGATTACCACAAAATCATCTGCTCGATAAGATGGCTTTTGTGCTATTGGGTTATTTAGACCTGAATGCTGGTTTTTCTTGTTCTGAGTTGTACATTTTTTTAGACTCACTCTAATTTTTTTTGTTAGACTTATTATAAAAGCAATACGCATTTACTGTAAAAAAGTAAAATGATAAAGGAAAGTCATGATATAAAATATACCCAGTCCTACTCCCCAGGTGCCTGCTTTGTTGATTATCTCTGGATATAAACAAAGTTGCAGATATTTGTCCACAAAAATGTGACTGTCATATGGTACAACCTAATCCAAGCATATAGTGATACATACATACTGGTATTTTTCGAAATACAAATGGGATCATACTGTTTATCTTGTATTGCAATTTGTTGTATTAGGTTGAAAAAAATCTTGGAAGTCTTGCCATAGTAGTTTGTTTAGAGGACACCATTCTTTAGTTGTCCGTTGTGTAGATAGACCATGGCTTAAATAACCAGTCCCCTAATTGAAGGATATTTAGGATGATTGTGATTTTTCACTAATCTAAATAATGTAACAATGAACATTATACATTATATCTTTGCACATTTCTTGTAAGTTACTTAGAGTATAACTTCCTAAAAGTGGAATTGCTATTACTTTGATTTTTATTTTATTTTCTGCAGAACTGGTCAGATGCTTCCAGTTTCAGTTAGGCTTGCTGACCTTAGCGTTCTTTTTTTTTTTTTAATGCCATTTTATTGAGATATAATCACGTAACATACAATCCTCCAAAGTGTACAATCAGTTGTTCACAGTATCATCATATAGTTGTGCTTTCATTACCACAATCAAACTTTGAACATTTTCATTACTCCAAACAATAAAATAAAAATTAAAATAAAAAAGAACATCCAAAACATCCCATTCCCTTCCTCCCCCCACTGTTCATTTACTTTTTAAAAAATACAATTTGGTTGAGATAGATTCACACACCCTACAGTCATCCATAGTGTACAATCAGTTCTTAGCATTCTTTATCATTTAGTGAGACCACAAAGGTGGGACCTTGGTGGAACTCAAGCAACCCCTCCAGGCAAATCCTGTGCAGTTAGAAACATTGACCTAAACTTCCCTCCCTTCAACGAACATTTGTGTGCTTACTTCCCAGCAGGCAGTGGGGTCACAGAGATGAACAGGAATCATAAACCTACACATGCAAATCATGACACTGCAGCTGAGTAGGCCTGGGAGGGAGAGGTGTGGACAAAACATGGTGGTTACACGGAAGACCTAGGGAGCTCTTTATCCTGGGGAGAAAAACTTGTAGTGCTTTCCAGGGTTTCACTAGCTAGAAAAGGAAGAGGAATGTAGGGCTAGAATGGAGGAGCGGGGCAGGCTGAGGCTGTGGCAGGCGTCAGCCTGCAAATTAGCTGCGCTGGCCTTTGTGGAAGGGAATGTGGACATTCAGCTTGGCTGAGCCAAGGCACCAGATGACAGGACGGGGCTCTCGCCAACCACTGACCCAGATAATAAGAGGGCACTTGGCAAGCAGCCTCACGAACACTGTGCACGTGGCCATTTGTGGATCAGGACTTAAGTTGCCCGATATAGTTCTTTTGTCATTATGTCCTTCTCCAAAGTCTATGGAACATTCCAATGAAAAGAGTCCAAAAGATTGTTTCCTGCTTTATTTTATATGTGTTTCCCCATGGCATCTTTGGATTTCCTTGGAAACCATAATCTTGAAAGCAGTGTTCTTAACTTTTCTTTAAATTGCCATGGAGCTCCTTTGCCAGTGGTAAAGCCTCTGCACCCCTTCTTGGAATAATGTTTGAAAATTAATAAAGTCCATAGTATTACAAGGGAAACCAGTTGTACTGAAATATAGTTATCAAAATGTGGCAGTTCCTAATATGTTCTCTCTCTCTCCCACTTCCTTTCTCTGCATCTTGCTCCCGACCCCCTCTCCATCCCTTAACTGTAGAAGATAGGGGTCTGATACAGCCATTTATCAGTAGCAAAGTTTGAGAATGCCTTTAAAAATGAATATGTTAGGAGGAGTGTGTTGGATAGAAGGGAGAAATCTTGTTTATGCTCAACAAATAACTTATATTTAGAATCTTCCTTCAGTTTTTCCTTTGGAATTCTGTATTCTCATTTCATTTGAATGACTCTGCATGAAGCATTTGAAAGTAGATCAAACAAAACTCTATAAATATGTTGAGTTCTTTTGGGCATTTTGCCAAAATCAGCCTTGCTAAAGCAGAGAAAAGCAATGTGCTTTGTGTATTGGATTTTCTCCTCTGAAAATCTGAACTCCCTCCCTTAGTTAGATGCTTCCTGGCCTGGGGGAGTCAAGCCAGGGACACTCTGGGGAAGTTTTCCCCTGGTATGGTCTGCTGAGGGATGGGTCATTCACCTTGGGGGGTGGGTGGCGTGCTGAAAAGCCAAAACCAACACTGGGACGAGCCTAAGGAAAGGGGAGAGCCAGAGAGATGTTTAGAGACATCGGTGATGTTTTTCAGCATGGTTCTTTGATCTCACTCTGATGGGAAGGGAAGGGAAGGCTAGGGAGAAGAAAACTGGCTGAGATGGTATAAGTAATTAACCAAGTTGCCTTTTAACAGATTCATGAATGTAAAGCCAAATAGAAAAAAGAGAGGGAGTCTGGAATAAGGCCTCCTGTAAAGTGGGTCTGTCCCATCGTCCTGACTTTGTACATGAAAAAACCAAGACAGAGCTGGTAAGTGGGCTCCATGAGGTGGTTGCAAGGCAGGCCCATTAGGTCATCTGTCTCTTCTGGGTTGCGAGGCCCAGGATTCTCTTTATGTGCTTTCATGCTATCAATGTGGGACACGTGTCCTTGAGCCATAAAATCAGAGCTCAAGCATCTTTTCAGATGGCTTATTCACACGCTATTTTTATAAGACATTATGATGGGAGACATTCTTAATGCCCATGGAACCAAAATTACACATGTGACTTCTAGGGATATATCAGATGAGAGCGTTATCGAAGAAATCCACATGCATCTCTTCTCTTCAGAAACTGTTAAATCGATGGCCCTTTTCTCTGTTACCCTGGCAGCAGAAACTCAATTTCTTTGTCCTCTATCAGTTGGCTGATTTTAAGACTGCTTTCAGTGGCTTCTTTAAACAGGGCATTGGACTCAGAAGTTTATAGGGCTGAGGAGGGCCTCAGTCAGGGACTTGTGTCCTTCCCTGGGTTTCTAGCTACGTGGCACCTGGGCCTGCACACTGACGAGAGTAGGCATTTCTGATGAAGCGGGTCATCATAACCATCCTGAGGGATATGGGGGTGTTGATAAAGGAGTTGAATTTGTTGAAAACATTGTACATGAAAGAGCTGAGAGGTCAGGGTTGAAGGGGTGGAGACAAAACATACACATTGACACTCAGAGATAATTTGAATCCAGTGGGGATGAGAGAAAAGCAATAGTTGTTGGGGGAAACTAGAGAAGGGGTGTGTTCCTATTCTGGTGAGTGGGGGGAGTACTAGCTCAGAAGATGAACACAGTGCCCCTCCACCTGGAGGGAGGTGGCTGCCTGTGCCATGTGGGCTGGGGGAGTCAGGCCGGGGCAACAACATTGGAACGGTATCACATGGGCTCTTTTGGGGTTCATCGGGGACTGTCTGTGAGAGACTGGTTTCCTTGAGGGTTATGTAACAGCATCTGCTCAGAATGTTGACTAGTGTGGGGTACAGTACAGGTGTTGAGCCATTCCTCTGTGCGCGCAACTCCCACCTATCTTTGTGGACCAACCACCAGCAGTTCTGATTGGCAGGCCAGAGCCCCTTGTCATTCCACCTGTCAAAACCACCTTTCTGCCATATTCAATTGGTATTTATTTACTTGAGGCATATGGAATAGCTTTATTATTAATATCATCAAAGCATAATCATAAGGATAAATTTCATAATACAAGAAAATTGTTTTAATAGGTGACTGTGGTGTTTAAAAAAAAAAACGATTGCAATGAATTATGTGCTCTTTGTGAAAACAAATTGACATGCAGAAGCATTTAAATGAGTCTCTCTTTACACTTACCATAACCCCTCTCCCAGAAGTAACCACTGTTACTTTGGGTATATCCTTCTGTACCATTTTCTGTGCTTATCCAAGTGTATTCCTTTATCTCATTCATATCCTTTCTCTCATTCATTTAATTGTATTAGGCTCTGACATATTAGTTGAGTATTGAATGAACTTATTTATTAATAAGCAATTGTCGAGTGCATACTCTGAGCTAGACTCTGGGTAATCGGGAGTAATACAGTTGTCCATGGTGCTTACAGTTAGGGAGTATATATGTATATGTATAAATAAATAAATATATATATATTTATAAAATTGGGATCATATTATATATATTATAGACAGCTTTTCACATCAGTTCATATAGAGCTACTTGTTCTGTATAATGGCTGCTGAGTATCTATGGCCCAGATTTACCATGGTTTATGTAGCAATTCCACATTAGTGACATTCAAGAGGTTTCATATTCAGATCTCTATGCATGTATGCATTTGCTGTTAGAAACAAAGCTGCCCTAAACATTCTTATACATTTATCTCTGCCCACTTAAGACAACTATTTTCTGACTCTTAAGAGGACCCAATTCAAAAACAAGTGTACATAATTTTTGTTCATATATGCTCTACTGTTTGGTATGTTTAATTGGTGGTGGACCCCACACATTTGTAAGGGGAAAGCAGTTAGGAAAATATCAAGCATTGCTTAGTATTACAGATACTTTAGACTTCAATGTTGATCGAGCATGAGGCACCTTTGACACAGTGGCAAGACTACAGGGGCCACCATCTTTCCATCCCCATAGCTTCAGAAATTCAAGGCAGCACACTGCCTTTTAAGCACACGTTGAGTACCATGTTGAGGCTTCAACTCTCTTTCCCTCCACCCTTCTTGACTACCTCCAGTGCCCCTCTGACTGTCTGGGAGTTTGTATTCACAAAATCATGACCTTTAGACAGAATCGTGGGATAAATATTTGTTAGTTCATTCACCCATTCATTTATCAAGAGTGGATTGATTGTCTGCTCTAACAGGCACTGAACTAGGTGCTGGTGATCAAAGACAATAAAAGAGGGCCCTTGACTCCCAAAGGGGCCAACAGACACATCAACTGATAACGGTTCTGTGTCTGTCTGTTCATGTCTGTGTATCGGTCTCTCCTTCCCTGGATTCCTTCCACCTTCTTTTCAGACTTCCCTGTCTTTAGTTGCCTTCTGTTGGGCCACCTGCCCACTTCCAGGCTCCCTCCCCCAAGCCATCCTGTACATCCTTGATATCAGGCATTTCTCCCTGGAACACTGTCCCCATCACATCTTGTTGTCACTTCCCTGCCTGGACATCTCTTCTGGTTCCTCATCACCCACAAAATATGGTTCTCATCCTTAGCTTGGCATCCAAAGCTCCCCCATCCCTGCCCTTTGCCCTGAAACTCACTCCCAGTCTGCCTTCCTGGTATAATTTTGAATTGGTGGAAGAGGATGGCTGAAAACCACAACTTATTTAACCCATGTGCCTTGAGTGTGTTATCTATCCTTTCTGTGCCTCTCCATAAAGATGGGGCCAGCCCCCTCCCCCAACCACATAGAGCTGGCATGAGGACTTGAGGTAAGGCATGAAACTTGAGGTAATGCCTAGCATGGTTTGTGCACACAGAAGACACCTAATAAATGTTAGTTTCCTTCATCTCCAACAAGATTAAGTTAATTTTCTTTATGTGACTTTTGATTACCCCCCTGCCTCCCCTCCCCATGGCTCAGGTTCCCTGGTGGTTCAACAGTTTTCTCCTGTATTCTGGTGGGACTTGGGAGAAAATGAGACTGGCATAACAAAACTGCTTTTCAGATGATCTCTGCCTTTGAAGTAGTGACAGATGGATTTACTGTTTTCTGCCATGCAAAAATGATGATTATACACGTCCCTGTGAGAATCAAGCAGGCTCATCTCCAGGGACCAAACTGTGCTGGTTAATTAAATACTGCACATTTCCACTGCTACAATCCAGCCACAGCCAAGAGGTTTTTATAAAGACGGACCCAGGAGTTCTTTGAGTTATATTACATTAAAACACAATGACAAGGGGAAATTTTTCCAGTAAAGGGTATGTATGATGAGTAATTCAGCTTCCTCTTCCATTACACCAGACTCCATTGGATGTCCCAGGTAAAATGTGTGATTCTCCATGTTTATTTAGTTTGGTTTGTGTTGTTTTTCTATCCTGAGATAGGAAACTTGGGCCCTTGTATAAATTCATGTTTCAAACGAAAGAACAGCTGCTTCAAGCAGCTGGCATGTTGCTCATTAACTTGGGGAGAGGTTGTATCCCCCATCAGTGTTTGCTAATGAATCTAGCAGAGACCACCATCTTCTCCATACTCCATCCCCCAAGGAACACATTATCAGAGCTAGCGACTACTTAGTGCAACTGTTCAAAAGGACCGTGAAATAAAATCACAGCACAATGGCATTCACGTGGGTTGTGTATTAGGATAATATTGTCAAATGTTTATAAGTCTGACTTTTTCTCTTGGGGGAAATGATGCTGAATGAAAGACCTAAATACATGGTCCTGAAAAAGTCCCATTTATTTTTGGCTTGATGCTCTTCTCTGGACAATAGGATCCATCTAGATGTTGCTCAACCCTGGCTGCATGTTAAAATCACCCAGAGAGCTTTAAAAAATACAGATGCCCAGGCTGCACCTCAGACTAGTTATATCAGCGTCCCTGGGGGTGGAGCCCAATATTTTTTTCTTTTCTCCCCTAAAATTTTGTTTTGAAAAATTTCAAATGAACAGAAAAATTATAACAGATATAGTATATATCCTTTGTCTGGATTCACCAATTGTTAACATTTTGTCATTTTTGCTTTCTCTCTCTCTCTGTATATGCATATGCTTTTGTTTGTTTCATAAGCCATTTGAAAATAAGTTGCAGACATCAGGGCACTTCATAAATACTTCTGAATGAATCTCTTACGAACAAAAACATTTCCTATGTAACTGCAATAGAATGAACACCCTCAGGACAATTAATGTTAATATAATGCTATTATCTAGTGCATATTCACATTTCTCCAATTCTCCCAATAATGTCCTTGCTTTTAGCCTTTTGTAGAAATACAGAATCCAATTAAGCATTATACATTATATTTTGTTGAATCTCCTCTCTCTCTCTCTCTCTGTCTCTGTCTTTGTCTCTCTTTAAACTAGAACACTTCCATAGCCTTTTAAAAATCTTTTGTAATATTGCCTTTTAAAAAACCAACAAAAAGCAAAAGAGATCATAATGTGCCTCAATTTGGATTTGCACAATAGTTTTTTCAAGATTAGATTTGGGATAAATGTTTTGGGTAGGAATATTCTGTAGGTGATATGAAGTCCTTCTCAGTGGATCAGATCAGGAGGGGCATGATGTAAATTTGCCCCATTATTGGCAATGTTAGCTTTGATCACTTCTAAAGGGTCCGTTTTACCTTTGTAATGAAAAAATAATCTGTGAGGAGATATTTTGAAATGCTGTAAATAGACTAATCCTCAACAAGTGTTAACCCAGTGGTTGTCGCAACCATTGATTCTGCCAGAAGCAGTTATTACTATGATCATTATAAAATGGTGCTTGTCTTATTTCTATCATTTCTTTATTAGTCAACATTCTTTTTTTAATGCATTTTTTATTGTGAACTTTAACATATATATATAACAGTGATAACTTTCAAAGTATGATTTAACAAGTAGTTAGCAAATTTCAAAGAATGTCATGGGTCACAGTTCCACAACTTCAGCCATTTCCGTTATCGTGAAAGTATAATATTGTAAAATATAATATCGTATTTCTTGTAGGACAGGTCTCTTGTTAACAAATTCTCTCAGCATCTTTTGTCTGTGAAAATTTTAAGCTCTTCCTCAATTTTGAAGGTGAGCTTTGCTGGATAAGGAATTCTTGGCTGGCCATTTTTCTCTTTCATAATTTTAAATATGTCATATGACTGCCTTCTCGCCTCCATGGTCGCTGCTGAGTAGTCACTACTTAGTCTTATGTTGTTTCCCTTGTATGTGGTGTATCACTTCTCACTTGCTGCTTTCAGAACTTGCTCCTTCTCTTCAGCATTTGACAATCAGAATATGTCTTGGGGTGGGTTTATTTGGATTTATTCCATTTGGAGTTCGTTGGGCATCTTTGATTTTCATATTATGTCATTTAGAAGGGTTGGGAAGTTCTCTCCCAAAATGTCTTTGAATAGTCTTCCTAGCCCTTTATTCTTCCCCTTCTGCAACACCAACGATTCTTATTTTTGTGTGCTTCGTGTTGTCCATCATTTCCCTGAGATCCATTTCACATTTTTCAAATTTTTTTTTTAACCGTTCATTCTTTTGTGCTTTCGAATTCTGTCATCCTGTCCTCATGGTTGCTAATTCGTTCCTCTACCTCTTCACATCTGCTGATATGTGTCTCAAGAATATTTTTGATTTGATCAACAGTACCTTTTATTTTCATAAGAGCCACTATTTTTTTTATTTACTCTTGCAAATTCTTCTTTATGCTTTTCTTGGGTCTTCTTCATGTCCTTTATATCCTGAGCCATGACATTGATGTTTACATGTACTTCTTTGGTTAATTGCTCCAAGTTCTGTGTCTTTCTGACTTTTTAATTTGGGTGTTTGGGTTATCCATATCTTCTCGTTTCTTCATATGCTTTATAATTTTCTGTTGTTTTTGGCTTCTTGGCATTTGTTTATCTTGGTAGAGTTCTTTTTAGGATATGCAGGCTTATTTGAACATTTATCTATAATTTGGCAGAGTTACAGCTTGGTAGAGTACACTTTCCTTGACCTACCAGCAGCTCTCAAGTCACCTCTTACCCTCAAGCCAGTTTTCCCCCAACTTCATTTATACACTGAATGGGGGTCCAAGCCATGTGGAAGCCCAATCAGTGCACCAGTTTTCTGTGTGCAATGGGGGCTGCCAGCCCCGTGGGTGGGGAGTGTGCCCTCATAGTTTGGCAGGGAGTCTGCTCCAGGACACAGTGGTCCTGGCCATTCCCAGGGCTGCAGGTGGAGTACTGTGGGGTTACAGAGCTGCGCATCTCACCTTCTATCTCAAATACCCCACAGTCCCTCTCTGCCATGCGGCCATGAGTCTCTGGGATTGGGGAAGGGCTCTGGCACTTCTGTGCTGCGCCCTTGCCTCTAGACTGTGCATACCATGGGCTTCCATGGAGGAAGAGTGGATGCTGTCACAATCCCTCTGACTCCTGAATTCCCTCAAGGAAGCTCTCGGCTGCAGAACTGTGAGGGGTCATCTCGCCAGCCAATTGCCAAGATGGCTGCATGGGGCATGGAATGCTGCCCCCTTCTGTGCTTGTCTGCCTGCTCCAACCGCCAGTCCCTGGCATGGGGGCTTTCAGCCCTAGGTCTGTGAGGGGTTATCACCCAAGCCAAGTGCTGAGGAGGCTGCCCAGGGTGTGGAAGGCTTCTCCCCTCTGTGCTCATTAGCCAGCTCTAACCGCCCATTCTCCAGTGGTGTTCCAGGCCAAACCCTCACTGGTCTTAAATGCAGTCTCTCTGCTTCTCCAGGTACACACTCACTATGGGTGTAGAAGTCCCTGCCCAGCCAGTGGAACCCTGGAACTGCTGTTCTGGAGCACTTTCTCTCCTTTTTCTAGTGTTTTTCACAGAGGAGAATTTTTCTCTGTCTCTCCTAATCCACCATCTTCCCAGAAGCCAGCCAACATTCTTTTGTAAAGAAGGGCTTTCCCTTCTTGCCCCACACCTATCTTTCTAATCTTATCCATTCATCCTTCCCTCTATCATCTATCATCCATCCATCCATCCATCTATCCAATGTATCAGTATGGATTCATGATTTTTTGGGGGAAATAATTGTAATACATCTTTGACTACATGCTGTAATTGTCCCAGGTTTGGCCAGTGGAAGCTCCTTCATACTGACTCCTGTGTCCTTTTGAAATCATCCCTCAGGTGTTTGAGCCCTTCATTATTTTTGGCACAACTGAATATCCCAGGCTCACTTTATATTTTCTTTGCCCCAGCCCTGGAAACATGGAAACAGCCATTTTTCTATGGTGATCTAGTTTGTCGGGGACTGGTATTTAGAAAGTCATCGGTAGTTTTAGGAGAGCTCTGTAGTGATTTCATTGTGTAGCCAAGATTGAGAACCATTGGTTAGATTCCTCCAAGGGGAGACCACTTGTTCCTAAAAGGTGTTTTACCATCACCTGTAATTAGTGTTGATTAGTCATTGAGGTTCTTAGATTTTTGTGGGCATCATCAGATCCCCTGACCCCAACCCCAGAGAGTGTGGTTCTGTAGGTCTGCCTGGCATTTTATCTTTCTGACACAGGTGGTCCCCAGGCCATACCTGGAGAAAATGCTGGAAATAACCTTGGAAACCGGGAATTAGGAACTTCTAATTTTCCTCTTTGAGTTTTATCAATGTTTTTTGTTTTGCAAAGCAATTTAAGGAGACTCCCATGTTCTCTAGGCATGTGGTGAGACTCCATTTGATTAACTTAGTGGATTCCTGGAAAACATCAAATGATTTAAAACCCTGGTAATTTTACTCTTATTCTGCTATAGGGGGGTCGGGGATATGAAAAATAGGGTATGTGAGTGTTGAAGGTTTTCAGTTGACCCATAGACATTTTGACCACTGTGTTATTTGTTGTATATTTTTGTGATCAGTTTTCACATGACATTAGAGCTCTGTATGAAGACTATAAAATATAGATGCATGTGTGATTTCTGAGACTGGGTCATGGTACCCTTTGCCTTTTCTGCTATTTCATTTTTAGAAAAGTGAATACACAGCATTTCCTCCCCATCCATCCCCAGCTTTATTTCATTAAAATATGGGCCCCAGTTCCCAGCAGCTGTAAGGAACTGCTCCTGATTTGTGGGTTTTCACTTCCTGGTTTCACATTTTTAACCATGTACCACATTAACCCAGCTAGTCCGTTCTGCAGATTCAAGGCCAAAGCCAAGAATCCTTCTTAAAAACATTCAGTCATGGGAGGCAGTGTCTCTGGAGCTGCATTCCCTGCTTTGAAATCCTAGGCCCTCTGCTTAATAATCTCTAATAAAATACTTAATATCTGTGCCTCCTCAGTCTTCTCATTTGTAAAAAAGGTGTAAATGACCTATCCCAGAGATTTAGTGTGAGGTTTAAATGGAATCATACACGTAAAGTGCTTAGTAGTCTCAGGCACATACTGAGTGCTCAATAAATGTTGTCCTTATTATTTTATTAAATAAAGCTGGTCATGACTGGAGAGTGGTTATGGGGTCTACGGAGAGGGGGGGGTGTGTTCTGCCTTGCCATCTGTGTATGTTTGTGTTCATACATATGAATGCGTGTTCACACATTTGTAGTTCATTTCATGTCTTTCACACAATATGGTAATGACATAGAGGTGTATCAAGTATGCCTTGTAAAGTCTGCCCTATTCATACTTTTTTTTGGTAAGCCATGTGTGCATACACATTTGCATGTATGTAGATAAAATGTGAGTCCATTCCATCTTTCAGTTACGTGTAAGGAGTTAAGTGGTCCTACCTAGAAAACATAGACAGTGATAAAAGATGGTGGCAGTGGCACTAACATGGTGAGGAAAGCACCTGTTTCCTCTTTCCAGCTGGTCTAATATAGATTTATATTGTTGGCCATTGTCAGCAAATACATTTAATTTTTTCTTTCAAGACTCAGTTTATTCAATAGAAAAAAATCCAAGTGCAATGTGTTAAAACTTGAGTTCATACGGACTGGGCCCTGGGCATGAGGTGTTAGCTCAAATGAAGGGATTCCAAACCACAGCTTAAGCAAGCCACTTCTTCTTTCTCCAGTTTATATCAGCTGTTGAAAGGAGATGATATCTCCTTTGAGGTAGGTCAAGACTCACAAGTAAACATCAGTGAAATGCCGGGGAAAGGAAATAATGGTAAGCAACATCTTTAAATTTCCTTAAACTTATGATGTGTGGAGGCAACCGAAATACAACATCTCCCGGCTTCAAACATCCCCTTGCACTGGGTTATAGGTTGGATAGACCTATAGTTGGAAGTTGGAATTGGTGATGTGCAGAAATCAAGGGTGGGCAAAGCAGCAGTTCAGGGGTTTGGGAATTACCAGTGATGGATATTAGAAACCATCCAGAGCTGTCCCAGGATGAGGGAGAGTAACTGGTCTTGCTCAGGGTCAGAACAGGTAATGTCTTCTGGGCCCTCTGGAGGGTTTACTTTTCTCCATGCCATATGTTGGCAGTACAGTTTATAGAACTTCATGCTGCCAAGTGAATAACCTTCTTAGAGGCTTTTTAGAAATATTGACTATCCTGGGAAAGGAAGCAGAAAATGCATCATTCTTCCTGATACCACAGGCAGGCCTTTGTAGAAATCTGATGCAGAGATTTGGTTCAAAAGAAATGTGATTATTCTCTCCCAGGTCCTGAATCTGCTGGGCCTGTCTTTTCTATAAGACTATCTCATGCTCTCTTTTGCCATTTGTGTAGTATTGGGTTAGATGGTACTTTTTACAGAGTGTCTTTTGAAAATATGTATTTTCATTTAACTAAGATATATGGCTTCAGCTAACACTCTGTCTTCAGATGTTATTTTTAAGTTAGTTTGGTCAGGACTTTAGTGATTTTTGTGGTTGTGAGTGTTGGTTTTCAGATATTTATGCCATTTACTTGTTTCACGTTGTTCAGATTTCTATCTGCAGAGTTTGCTTTCTAATATAACATCTAGCAGACGAAAATTTTTTTTTATTTATTAAATTCAGTTTTATTGAAATACATTCACACACCATACAATCATCCATGGTATACAATCCACTGTCCACAGTATGATAACATAGTTATGCGTTCATCACCACAATCTATTGCAGACGAAAACTTTTAAAAATTTATGGTAGAACTTCATCTTAAGGGGTATATATGGGGGCAAGGGAGTTGCAGGGGGTGGGGGGGGGTGCCATGATAGCCTTGTCATCTTGACTTTCTTTGCTATAATTTGTATCCTTTATGACACTGAATACTTGGTTTGTCTTCCAGCATGTCAGAAGCCAGGGAATAGTCATAGGGTTCTTTGCACTGGGATACCAGTCTTCCCACCTTCCCACCTTGGAAAAGCAAAGTTGGAGTGAGCCTCTCTGTCCCCCTGAGAGTCAAGCCCTCCTTGAAGTTGGGCTATTCTGTGTCCTGACAGCACAGTTATCACCTGGGAATTGGCCCAAGCACCATGTGTTTGTTCTTAAGATCAGGGGACTTATGGTTTTGTACAAAGAGGTGGAGTGTGTTTTTGTTGTTGCCAGCATATGATTAGATAAGATTTTCATTTTGAACTTCTGTCCTCTTCCCTCTGTTCACCTCTGTTCTTCCTTAGAAGTGATCAACAGGCAGAGAAAAATGAAACAGAGAACTAGGCCACTGACTTGAACAGTATTGATCAGTGAGTACATTGGATGCAACAGAAGGGCCTCTCCCTTTGTAGGATGTCATGCTATTTGGGGGCCTTAACATACCCTGTGATCACTCCTGCGGGGACATCCTGTCTCAGGGAAAACATTAAAAAAGAAAAAGAATCCCTGCGGGCAGTATCCAAAAATAATTCAAACGTTTCTAAGTGTGTTTCTTTTAAGTCATTGATTCCTTTGGTTTTTCCAGGCCAGGTGGTGGCATGAAGGATGGTGTGAGGTGGTCAGCCACAAGCAACAAGCTTCTGAGCAGTGTCGGTCTCATTTCCTGTCTCCCATTCACCTCTTCCTGGCTTAGGCCTCCACTGCTGTGTGTGTCTGTCTGCCTGCCTCTCTCTGTGTCTCTCTCTCACACATACGTGTGCACAGCATGTGTGTGGCCCTCTTCCACAGTACACATCTCTGGTGTGGATGTGCCGCAGACAGTTGTGGCTGCACTTAGCTCTAAGCCAGGGGCTCTCAATTGGACCACATTGGGTGAGCGAGATGCTGTAACCTTGAGTGTCGTCCTCTGGTCAAGTGAAGTGTGGTCCTGGCTTTTATCTTGATTTGCCTGGGTCGGTTCTGTGTAAGAAGCCAGGTCTGTTAATGGTTTGCCTGGGACAGAGCGAAGAGGACGGAAGTAGATTTGTTGAGCCCCTGTGGAGTGTTTGAACTGGTATGAGAGAAGGCCAAAATCTAATCAGCCTTTGCTTATCAGGCCTGAGTTCCAGCATGTTGAAAGGGCGATGATTACTAAGAAAAAGGCCAGGATACTTTATCTTTTCCTTTGCACATTTGGGAAAAATTTCCTCTGCCTTGCTAACATTAGAAGCAGACCATTCTTTTCTCTCTACCACATCACATCAGCTTTCATTAAAAATCAACAGCAAATACAAAGCCCCATCCATAGAAAACCATTTAAGGCAACACTGTGCTCCAGTGCTTCAGGGGTGGGGTTTTTGCCTTCTGCATCAGTGGATCAGTTTCTCATATCCATGCCTTTCTGACCCAGCAGCTTTTAAACTACCAAGAAGCATTGCTCTGCTTTCTATTGCCTCTCCCTGAGAGACCAGGGCTGCTGTGCCTCTAGCCATTTCCCAGAGAGCATATTCCAGACAAGTCAGCTTAATTTGCCTGCATGCCTAGGTAGCCTCTCTGTAAAATCGTATTTTGGGATAAGTGCCATAGCTAAATATTTTGCTTTTCCCATCCAGGCGAGCAACGGAGGCGCCGATGCCAGGTGGCGTTCAGCTACCTGCCTCAGAACGATGACGAGCTTGAGCTGAAAGTCGGTGACATCATAGAGGTGGTAGGAGAGGTAAGCGAGAAATTCCCACACATGGGCTGTCAGAACCCAGGCGCCTACCCACCCATGAGGAGCCTGTTGCTGCACACCCTGGGTATCCAGAGGGACTCTGATCCATCTCTAGAGTATGGATTTGGTATTCAGTCTGGGGGCCACTGTGGATGAGAGGGAAGGGGAAAACCTGACATATATTAGAGGAGCTGGTGTATGACAGGCATGAACAAAAAAGCTCTTTGCACATCGTCTCATTTACTCGTCACAACCATTTCATTTTGTAGATGAGAAAACAGGCTCAAGAGACCCTAGAAGAGGCAGTACTGAGGGTTGAAGCCAGGTTCTTCTGAAATGTGCCACCAGCACTGGGTGGGATGGGCTTCTTAGTCTCTACTCAGTTGGGCCTGGGGGATTCTGGGCTTTGGACTTCAAACCTGATCATTCATTCTGCTTCAACGCTTGTATCTGTCTATAGAAATATAGTTTTCCTATTGCTTTCATTTCCTGAATGCCATTTGACTTTGCAGATACCCATGATTTACAGAAAAGCTGGAAGTCAAGGAAGAGTTAAGTGAACTATCATGGGGGTGGAAGTGACAGGGTGATGCTAGAAGCTACATTTTCTGACTCATAAACATAAACTGAGCATGCATCAAAGCTTTATTTAACTCATTAATGAGGGAATCTGCAAGATGGTAAGACTGGCTCAAAGAGAATTATGAAAGAGCAAAGCATTTATAGTGACTAAAAGAAAAATGCTTTATTAAGATTGCTAAGAGTGATGCAAAACTGTGTAGTGTCCTTCAGGACAATAAAACTATAACCTTTGAGGTCGTCTTGTCTAGGGGACGAATCATGTCATCTCTTCTGGTCAAAATTTATTTTCATTGCTATGTGATAAGAATCATTTGCATTGCTTTCAGTTTTCTGTCAGTTGACATCCACATTAACAGAGTTGTAAAATATCTTCATAAACAGTAAATAGTATGTCAAACCAAGATATACATGTCCCTAGAGAATTGGTTAATGGGATTAGGGGGTGGAGGAAGGACTGCTAGACAATGCCCAGCATGGCACTAAAAGGACCTGTAGTAATCCCTTTTGCCTATTTCTGAGATTTGTATAATTTGTATTAATATGTCATTTATCCCCTTTTGTCCTTGGTGCCAAGCAGGGCACATAGGGGACAATTTTTGTAAGTCGAATGAGTGAAAAATGAATAGGCAACAGAATAGAACCTTTATCCTAATGGTCGAAGGACAAACTTCTTAAGAATGGAACCTGGAAGAAATTCAAGAGGAAAAAAATAAACAGATATGACAAATAAAGTAAAAAGGTAAAATTTTGATATGATTTCAACCTAGTGTAACTAAAGGAAGAGAACAAGGAATAGGGGGAAAATTGCAATAAATCAACAAAGTTATTATGTATATAATGTGAAAATATATTAGGAAGCTACTGTTACAAACATAGATGATAAATTTGCCATAAACACAAATCCCACAAGGGGAAATAAAAATCTTAAAGCACAAGAAAACATTCCACCCTGCTATTAATTAAAGAATTACAAATTAAGAAAATCGTAGGAAAATATTTAGCGGTAAGACTGTTGGTAAAGCTTAGAACAATTGGTGACTTTGTATATCTGTATGGCCCTTATATAAAGCTATTTAGCAAGCTATGTCAAGAGCTGTAAAAATCTAATTAACCCAGTAATCTCATTCCTAGGAATAGATTCACAGAAATTGGTTGCAAATGAACAAAAATATGTAGAAGGTGTTAATTGCAGCAGTGATTGTGATAATGAAAAATAGTCAAGAGAAAAGTTAGTGTGAATTAAGTTATATTAGCCAGCTAGAAGATTTTGAAAGCCATTAAGATGGGAAACACAGAAGCCTTTCAATCTGTATTTATTACAATTCTTTGCATTATAATTATCTGTTATATTCCACTAAACTAAGAGCCTTTCAACAGCAGGGATTTCGTTTTCATCTATCTTTATTTTCATGGTGCCTGGAATAATGTCTAAAACCTAACGTGTACTTTAATAAATGCTCATCAAATAAGTGAATAAATGGAAAGATGAAGACTTTTTATCACAGTATAATTGAACAGATCAGAACACAAAATTGCATACACCAGGATACAATCATATAAAATATAGCCATATGCGAGGCGGGGCAAGATGGTGGAGTGGTGAGGAGCAGAATTTCGTCTCTCCCCTAGAGCAGCTGGCAATTACCCAAGAACTATATGAAACAGTGTTTTCGGGGTCTCCAGTAACCAGTCACACATTGGACACAAGTTTGGAATTGGAGGAAAAGCTGAGATCGCAGCGAACATTGTAAGTTTCCCAGACCAGGGGTCTGGCGCCCCTCCCCACCCAGACCTCACAGACTGTCTTGCTGCCGGCTCCCTGAAAGGGGGGGGGGGGGGGACAAAAAACAGCAATCTGCTGAGGGCAAGAAGGGAGGCTCAAACCAGCCTCAACTGCAGAATTAATTAACAAATATTAACTAACTTTGGGAGCTGGGGTGCTAAAGAAGGGCTGGGCTCCAAGAAGTGGGGGCACGTAAAAGCGGGCACCCATTCCCAGACTCCAAAAAAGCCATTTTTTTTTTTTTCCCTTACATTTTGTCCCTTCTGGCTTCTCATTGATCCCTTATCTTTTTGCATTTCAATAGCCCCCGGCAGGGGTGGAACTGAAGCGGTTGGAGAGTAATTATCAGACAATAGCCCAAAGCATATCTTTAAATGCTCTATTCTGACAGTGACAAAACTTCCAGGCTGGGGAAAAACGTTTAAAAGAGACTCTTTTTTTTTTTTTTTTTTTTTTTTTCCTTTTTTCTTTTTCTTGATTTCTTTTCTACTTTTTTTTTTTTTTTTTTTTTTTTAAATCTAAAAGTAATATATGTGGTTATTTTCTATCGGAAAGCCCAGGTTGAGGGACTAGGCTGGGCTTGAGGGGAGACAGAGTACCTACAGTGTCTTTGAATTCCGTATTCACTACTGAAGGCCTCCACCCCTGTCTTTAATTGGCAACTCAGGCTGACCAAGGAATCTACCTGGAGAGGTCCCAAAGAGGAGAGAGGAGAAGGGAATAGTGCCCCTGAGAGACAACTGGAATTCTGAGGATTGGGAGAGTGGAGGGAGGCCCAGCTCAACTGGCAGTCCTCCTTCTGGGAATTCAGACCCCAGGGGCTGGAATTCAGATTCCAGCTTCAGTCAGCCACGCCCCTGACAGGATCAGAGTCACCAGGAGAACTAAAGGCTCCATACCTCCTTACACTGGTGGGGGAGCTGCGGGCTGGCCAGCGCCACCTGCTGGACAGGAGAGGAAAAGCACCGATTCTAAAGGCCTCATAGGAGGGTCTCATTCTCAGGAAAACTCCATACCCTCCCAATGAGACCTGGGCCTCACTAGACTGGGAAAATCTGACTGGGGTCGACCATATCTGAGGAGACCCACTCACAAAAAGGTTACATAGAGGCAGAGCAAGAAACAGAAAAAACAAGAGGGGAAAAATTCTGATCAACTAAATAGAACCTAAGTTAGAGGTCTAGAATAAGTTGAACTGAATAACAGAGGCCAGAAAACAAAGCCAACCAACAAGAAAACCACTAAGTAAAAGAGAGAAAACAAGCTCCAAAATAAACTAATCAAGAGAATCAGATGCCTAGACAACTTAAGATAACAAGCCATACCAGGAAACACGAAAACATGGACCAGCCAAAGGAACAAACTAATAGCTCAGCTGAGACACAGGAGTGGAGGCAACTAATGCTAAATAAATTTGATGAAATGAAGGAAGATATAGCAAAAGAGCTGAAGGATACAAAGAAGACACTGGCTGACCATAAAGAAGAATTCATAAACTTAAAAAAACAAATGGCAGAACTCATGGGAATGAAGGCCACAATGGAGGAGATGAAAAACACAATGGAGGGACACAACAGTAGATTTGAACAGGCAGAAGAAAGGATCAGTGAACTGGAAGACAGGTCATTCGAATTCATACACACAAAAGAACAGATGGTGAAAAAAATGGAAAAATATGAGCAGGGTCTTAGGGAGCTGAGTGACAACATGAAACGCACAAATATACGTGTTATGGGTATCCCAGAAGGAGAAGAGAGGGGAAAAGGGGCAGAAAGAGTAATAGAAGACATATTCACTGAAAATTTCCCAACTCTTATAAAAGACAGAAAATTAGAGATTCAAGAAGTACAACTTACCCCAAATAGAATAGATCCCAATAGACCTACTCCAAGACACTTACTGGTCAGATTGTCCAATGTCAAAGACAAAGAGGATTCTGAAAGCAGCAAGAGAAAAGCAATCCATCACGTACAAGGGAAAGTCAATAAGACTATGTACAGATTTCTCTGCAGAAACCATGGAGGCAAGAAGACAGTGGCATGATATATTTAAGATACTGAAAGAGAAAAACTGCCAACCAAGAATTCTATATCCAGCAAAACTTTCCTTCAAAAATGAGGGAGAGATTAAAACATTTTCAGACAAACAGACACTGAGAGAGTTTGTGAATAAGAGACCGGCACTACAAGAAATACTAAAGGGAGTGCTACAGGCTGATAGGAAAAGACAGGAGAGAGAGAGTTGGAGAAGAGTGCAGAAATGAAGATTATCAGGAAAGGTAAAAGGAGAGGGAAAAAACAAGACATGACATATAAATTCCAAAAAACAAAATGGTAGTAGAAAGTACTGCCCTTACAGTAATAACACTAAATGTAAATGGATTAAACTCCCCAATAAAAAGACACAGACTGGCAGAATGGATTAAAAAACAGGACCCATCTATATGCTGTCTACAAGAAACTCACTTTAGACACAAGGACAAACATAGACTGAAAGTGAAAGGTTGGAAAAAGATATTTCATGCAAACAACAACCAGAAAAAAGCGGGAGTAGCTATATTAATATCAGACAAGTTAGACTTCAAAAGCAAAACAATTAAAAGAGACAAAGAAGGACACTATATATTAATAAAAGGGTCAATTCATCAAGAAAACATAACAGTCATAAATATTTATGCACCAAGCCAGAATGCCCCAAAATTCATGAGGCAAACACTGCGATCACTGAAAGGAGAAATAGATACCTCTAAAATAATAGTTGGAGACTTCAATACACCACTCTCATCAATGGATAGAACATCTAGACAGAGGATCACTAAAGAAACAGAGATGTTGAATTGTATGATAAATGAACTAGACTTGACAGACATTTATAGAACACTACATCCAACAACAGCAGGATACACTTTTTTCTCAAGTGCTCATGGAACATTCTCTAGGATAGACCACATGTTGGGTCACAAAGCAAGTCTCAACAAATTTAAAAATATTGGTATTATACAAAACACTTTCTCAGACCACAATGGAATGAAGTTGGAAATAAATAAAAGGCAGAAGGTCATAAAATTCACAAACATATGGAGGCTAAACAACACCCTCTTAGAAAACCAGTGGGTAAAGGAAGAAATTACAAGAGAAATTAGTAAATACCTCGAGGCAAATGACAATGAAAACACAACTTATCAAAACTTATAGGATGCAGCAAAGGTGGTGCTGAGAGGGAAATTTATTGCCCTAAATGCCTATATTAAAAGAGAAGAGAGAGCAAAAATTGAAGAGTTAACTGCTCACCTGGAGGAATTAGAGAAAGAACAGCAAACTAACCCCAAAGCAAGCAGAAGGGAAGAAATAACAAAGATTAGAGCAGAAATAAATGCAATTGAGAACAGGAAAACAATAGAGAGAATCAACAAAACCAGAAGTTGGTTCTTTGAGAAAATCAATAAAATCGATGGACCACTGGCTAGGCTAACAAAAAAAAAGAGCAGATGCAAATAAATGCAATCAGAAACGGGAAAGGAAATATAACTACCGACCCTGCAGAAATTAAGGAGATAATGAGAAGATACTATGAGCAACTATATGCTAATAAACTAGACAACTTAGATGAAATGGACAACTTCCTAGAAAAGCATAAACAACCAACATTAACTCAAGAAGAAATAGATGACCTCAACAAACCAATCACAAGTAAAGAGATTGAGTCAGTCATCAAAAAGCTCCCAAAAAGGAAAAGCCCAGGACCAGATGGTTTCACATGTGAATTCTACCAAGCATTCAAGAACGAATTAGTACCAATCCTGCTCAATCTCTTCAAAAAAATTGAAGAAGAGGGAAAGCTACCTAACTCTTTCTATGAAGCCATCATCACCCTAATACCAAAACCAGGCAAAGATACTACAAAAAAAGAAAATTATAGACCAATTTCTTTAATAAATATAGACGCAAAAATCCTCAACAACATACTCGCAAATCGAATCCAGCAGCACATTAAAAGAATTATACACCACGACCAGGTGGGATTTATTCCAGGTATGCAAGGCTGGTTCAACACAAGAAAATCAATTAATGTAATACACCACATCAATAAATCAAAGCAGAAGAACCACATGATCATCTCGATTGATGCAGAAAAGGCATTTGACAAAATTCAACATCCTTTCCTGATGAAAACACTTCAAAGGATAGGAATAGAAGGGAACTTTTTCAATATGATAAAGGCAATATATGAAAAACCCACAGCTAACATCACACTCAATGGGGAGAGACTGAAAGCTTTTCCTCTAAGATCAGGAACAAGACAGGGATGCCCACTATCACCATTGCTATTCAACATTGTGCTGGAAGTTCTAGCTAGAGCAATTAAGCAAGAAAAAGAAATAAAAGGCATCCAAATTGGAGAGGAAGAAGTAAAACTTTCACTATTTGCAGATGACATGATTCTATATGTAGGAAATCCAGAAAAATCTACAGCAAAGCTACTAGAACTAGTCAATGAATACAGCAAAGTAGCAGGCTACAAGGTCAACACGCAAAAATCTGTAGTGTTCCTATACACAAGTAATGTGCAACAAGAGGAGGAAATCAAGAAAAAAATCCCATTTACAATAGCAACCAAAAGAATCAAGTATTTAGGAATAAACTTAACCAAGGACACAAAAGACCTTTACATAGAAAACTATAAGAAACTGCTAAAAGAAATTGAACAAGACCTGAAAAAATGGAAGAACATACCATGTTCATGGATTGGAAGACTAAATATAGTTAAGATGGCAATTTTACCTAAACTGATTTACAGATTCAATGCAATACCAATTCAAATCCCAACAACTTACTTTACAGAAATAGAAAAACCAATAACTAAATTTATTTGGAAGGGTAAGATGCCCCGAATAGCCAAAAATGTCTTGAGAAAGAGGAATGAAGTGGGAGGTCTCACACTACCTGACTTTGAAGCATATTACAAAGCTACAGTGCTCAAAACAGCATGGTACTGGCATAAGGACAGATATACTGATCAATGGAATCGAATTGAGTGTTCAGAAGTAGACCCTCACATCTATGGACAACTGATCTTTGATAAGGCAGTGAAGCCGAAGCAACTGGGAAAGAGCAGCCTGTTCAATAAATGGTGTTTGGAGAACTGGATATCCATTTCCAAAAGAATGAAAGAGGATGTCCATCTCACACCTTATACCAAAATTAACTCAAAATGGATCAAAGACCTAAACATTAGCACCAAGACCATAAAACTCTTAGAAGAAAATGTAGGGCAATATCTTAAAGATCTTGTGAAAGGAGGTGGTTTCTTAGACCTCACACCCAAGGCAGGAGCAACCAAAGAACAAATAGACAAATGGAATCTCCTCAAAATTAAACACTTTTGTACATCAAAGGACTTTGTCAGAAAAGTCAAAAGGCAACCTACACAATGGGAGATGATATTTGGAAACCACATATCAGATAAGGGTTTAATATCCCGAATATATAAAGGAATCCTGCATCTCAATAACAGAAAGACAAACAATCCAATTAAAAAATGGGCAAAAGACATGAGCAGACATTTTTCTGAAGAGGAAATACAAATGGCTCAAAAGCATATGAAAAAATGCTCAACTTCACTGGCTATTAAGGAAATGCAAATCAAAACCACAATGAGATATCATCTCACACCTACCAGAATGGCCATTATCCAAAAAACAGAAAATGACAAGTGCTGGCGAGGATGTGGAGAAAGAGGCACACTTATTCATTGTTGGTGGGAATGTAGAATGGTGCAACCACTCTGGAAGACAGTATGGAGGTTCCTCAGGAAGCTAAATATAGATTTGCCATATGACCCAGCTATTCCATTGCTGGGTATATACTCAGAGGAACTGAAACTTAAGACACAAACAGACATTTGTAAACCAATGTTTATTGCAGCATTATTCACAATTGCCAAGAGATGGAAACAGCCCAAATGTCCATCAAAGGACGAGTGGATAAACAAACTGTGGTATATACACATGATGGAATATTATGCAGCTGTAAGACAGAACAAAGACATGGATGATGTAATAATGTGGATGAACCTTCAGGACATTATGTTGAGTGAAGTTAGCCAGAAACAAAAGGACAGATTCTGTATGGTCTCACTAATATGAACAGACATTAATGAACAAACTTTGGGAGTTAAAAGCTGACAACACAGGCGACCAGGAGATAGAAAGAGGGCAGAGATCAGCCATTTGATGCTGAAGGACTACAGAATGTTTAGGATTGATTGCATAGATCCAGAAATAGATAGCATAATACTGTGTGATGGTAGCACGGTATTGTAAGTACACTGAACAAAGATGTCTGTGAGTAAAGCTGAAAGAGGTGGGATAGGAGAATGTATGACACCAGAGGTAAAGATAGATGATAAAGACTGGGACTGTATAACGTGGCAAAAACTGGAGTGGCCAATGACTGTTACTAAATATACAAATATAAAAATGTTTTTGCATGTGGGAAAGCAAATGAATGTCAACCATGTAGAAATTTGAAAAAGGGATGGTATTCAGGAAAAAACATAATCAAAGCAAACTGGAGTCTATGGTCAACAGTAACATTGTAATATACCTCCATTAAATGTAACAAAGGCAATATGCCAATACTAAATGTATATGAGAAGGGGATATAGGGGAGTAATATGGGATTCTTGGTAGTGGTGTTATTTGCTGTCCTTAGTAGTATATTGTATTGTATGACATGTTATTTTTCTTTTTATCATTTTTTCTTATTGCTAAAAAAAAAAAAAATAGCCATATGCATATGATCATATCAAAGGCTTGAAAGGGAACAGAATTGAAAATAGTTATATCATAGAATGTTGTAATAATGTTTTAAGAAAAAAATACAGACCATGATAAGGAAGATTATTAATACGTTCCTGGGGGGAGTATTTCTCACTTTGCCTTTCTGGTTGACTGTTGGGAGACCCAGAGGGGATTGCTAAAGGAGAGGAATGATTGGGGCTAACCGATATGATGATGGGCCTTCACTACCAGTATACCACCAGTCTTTCTTCCATCCACTGCCAGGTCAATGCTAGGCTTCCTTCTGGGGTTGCTTCAAGTAGGAAAATAGAAAGATAACTCTGTTAGGCTATGATATTTACACAAAACAAAATGTAAAGATGGTCTTTTAATTCAAATTTAAGATATTATATCATCAAAATTTAATTTCTCTGTTGTTCTCATTTGCTTGTAATGGTGTAGATGTTGGGCCATCATCACTGTATGTTATAAAACCTGGCCTTCTCTCTTAGAATTGATGTCTAAATGGTTACGAGTAGCTATTCTCTAATTCCACTGAAGACTAAAAACAAAGCAAACAATGCCCCATAAATCACAGGGACAGATTGAGGTAAAACCACAATAATAGCTTTGCAATATTGCAGAATCAATCAATTAATCAGCCCCATAATGGACAACTCTTAGGAGGATTTTGAATGATAGGTGAACGTGGACTAGTTTTTTGAAATAGTTGAATAAAGTAGAGCAGCCTAAAAAATGATATACATATACCTTAGCATCTGATTTTAACTTAAAATGTAAAAATGCGTATTCATTTGTTATCAAAACAACCTCATGATATAGGCCCAAGGCCTTTTCCTTAAATATGGGTTTGCTGGTTTGAGTTCTACCCTCTCTGCAACCATAATGCATCCTCTATGATTTCCATTGATTTCTTTAAAGTGGATTGATAACTTAAAAACATCAGTGAAGCAATTGGAGTACATAATCCTTCTAAAGTTCCACAGTCCCCTACCCCTAATCTTTTTTAGCTATCTTTTCTGTACCTAAGTTGGAAGCAGTTTATTTTTCCTTCAGATTGCTACCTTTCTTCCCTCTTACTGATAATGCTTTCTCTTTATGCCTGTATGTTTTTGTGCTATTTAAGAACAGGCTTGACAATGCTAAATGTATATGAGAGGGGGATATAGGGGAGTAATATGGGATTCTTGGTAGTGGTGTTATTTGCTGTCCTTAGTAGTATATTGTATTGTATGACATGTTATTTTTCTTTTTATCATTTCTTCTTATTGCTAAAAAAAAAAAAAAAAACAATTTTTCTTGTAGTAATCAGTATGTTCAAGTGCTGATTGTGGTGATAAATGTACAACTTTGTGATGATACCATGAACAACTGATTGTACACTGTGGATAAATGTATGGTATGTGAATATAACTCTATAAAATTGTAGGAAAATATATATATAGGAGTAAAAGTGTTGGAGAAAACATGGTGAGAGGGATGATGCCTCACCAATATGGACTAACTACAATGTGTAAACTCAGAATTGAATCTTAGAACATAGCCTAACGTGGACACAATAATTGTAATAGTCCCTAGACTGTAAGCTCTTACAGCAGTTAACTCTATCCCTGAATTGTAAGGCCTATCTCTAAACTTTGAGATGCTGATCCCCTAGCGTATACCTGATTGGTCTCTGGAACAATGCATATCTCTGAGACACCTGAAACTCAGAGCTAGAGCTCGGCAGATATGAATGTCAGTATTAGTGCATACAGCCACTGTCAAAAAAAAAAAAAAAAAAAAAAGCTGAAAAATAGCCCAGACTTCAATTAGTGATATGAATGAAGCAGGTCTGGTTAAGACCAGGGCAAGCCAGGCCAAAGGATAAAGGTTGAAACTGACTGTGTTTTAAAACTTCAACTTTCATATGAGACCAAGGGAATAGATATCTATTTGGTACAGGATCTAAGTTTTCTAAACGGTACAACTCTACAGTCGATTTGTTCAAACACCACAATTGCATGGAACTTTGAATAGGAAGTGAGATACGGTAGGTTAGTATAGGCTGGAGTGAAATAGTGACACATCCGAGAGTAATTTGGGCAGATAATAAAAAATATATTTACAGCCTCCCCCTCCCCAGCCCTGAGGATCTGGGGGAAGGTGCGGATGTGTTGGACATCCTCACCTGGACTGGTGTTGATGTTGTCACAAACATTGGGACTGGCGGTTTGATGTGCTGAGCCCTCGAGCATGGGACTTGCCCTTATGAAGCTCATTACCACAAAGGAGAGTCTAAAGTTGTATGTAATGGTGCCTAAGAGTCTCCCCCTGAGTACCTCTTTGTTGCTCAGATGTGGCGCTCTCTCTCTCTAACTGAGCCATCTCGACAGGTGAACTCGCTGCCCTCCCCCCTACGTGGGACCCAACTCCCAGGGGTGTAAATCTCCCTGGCAACGCAGAGTATGACTCCCAGGGATGAATGTGGACCCGGCATCGTGGGACTGAGAGTATCTTCTTGACCAAAAGGGGGATGCAAAATGAGACGAAATAGTTTCAGTGGCTGAGAGATTCCAAATGGAGTCGAGAGGTCACTCTGGTGGACATTCTTATGCACTATATAGATAACACCTCTTAGGCTTTAATGTATTGGAATAGCTAGAAGTAAATACCTGAAACTACCAAACTCCAACCCAGCAGTCTGGACTCCTGAAGACAATTATATAATAATGTAGATTACAAGGGGTGACAGTGTGATTGTGAAGACCTTGTGGATCACACCCCCTTTATCTAGTGTATGGATGAGTGGAGGAATGGGGATAAAAACTAAAGGACAAACGGGGTGGGATGGGGGGATGATTTGGGTGTTCTTTTTTTACTTTTATTTTTTATTCTTGTTCTGGTTCTTTCTGATGTAAGGAAAATGTTCAGAGATAGATTGTGGTGATGAACGCATAACTATGTTATCATACTGTGGACAGTGGATTGTATATCATGGATGATTGTATGGTGTGTGAATGTATTTCAATAAAACTGAATTTAATAAAAAAAAAAAAAAAAAAAAAAGAACAGGCTTGAGCAGGCTTGGGTAGAAACAAACCTGACCTTGGCAGGGTGGACAGTTCATCCGGCCAGGAGCTGGCGACCAGCCTCACACACTCAGCCTGCCATGGGCCTGCACAGTGTGCTTTAGAGAAGGAACGGAGAGTGTGGGGTAATCCTGGGTGAGGGGAGTTGGCAAAGGGAAGGTTGCTTAAAAAGTGCTTACCAGGTTCTGTCTCCTGGCTGGAGAGCAGCAGTTCTGTTGTGAAAAAAAATCCTCTTAAACTTAAAGGAATGGTGCTGCCAATTTGAAAGGAAACAGGATGATAAATGCCTGGGTAGATATTTTTTAAGAAATCATGGTGAATAAATTCTTGTGATGTTTTTGTGCAGAGTTGAGAAGACTAATAAATGCAGATGAAGCTCTAATAAGAACAGAGGTGACATATGGAAAAGAGTACAAGGAAAAATGGCAATTGAGGGCCTCCAGAGTTTTGAAAACTGACTTTTTGGCCTATATTTAATAAGTGCAGTGAAGCCTCTTTGTTTTCCTGTCTGTGTTATCTAGAACCTGGGAAGGGAGCCACATTCCTCTTGTGGTAGATGAGCTTTGTCTTAATCAGTGTCTTTTAGTAGTGACCAAAGGGATGCTCAGAGATTCTTGCTTTTATTTGTTATTCGTTCTTTGTGGTTAGTTTGTGAGGTATTTTCCAGTGGTCGTCAGTTGGGCTGGCTGGAGACTGAGGGTTTGGGTCTCTGAATTGAAGCCTAACCTGGCCCTGTGGTTTGCAGAGATGGTTACTTGCACTTTCAAAAAACTTATGCATCTTCCTTCTTGTACCCGTAGAAGGAGATGTGGTTTTTTCAGCTAGAATTAAAGAGGCCCTTGAAATTCTTCAAAACTTTAACTCAATCAGAAAAACCTTATGGGCCAGTTCATCTTCATTTCATTTTTGGTGTAAGAACTTTGAAGACTTGCATGAGAAGAAAGATGCCTTTTGTTTTATGCTTGCCCACGAGAAGTCAAGTTCATTTAAAAGCTGATTTATTGATAAGTGACCAAAGCATTCCTAAATTCTTACCTGTTTAAGACACCCCTCTGCTTTAGAAGGCTTCATATCCTTTTTCCAAAAAAAAGGTAGCGTTAATATAAAAATTTGTCTATTGGCATTTGATAATATGAAGAGCTCAAGCTGCCCTTCAGTTGGTTTCCCAAATAACTTTGGGGTGGGCACTTCTGATTTCCTAATGTGCAGAGATGACAAAGCATTAGTATTAAGGAGAGTCGAGCCATGTTGAGGAGTAAAAATGGTTAGATTAGAACCATCAGCATACAAAGTAGATCATAACCATATAAAACTCAGATATTTGCAAGGTTGGATGTATTTAGAATAGATTTTTTAAATTAAATCCAGTTTTATTGAGATATATTCACATACCATACAGTCATCCATGGTGTACAATCAACTGTTCACAGTACCATCATATAGTTATGCATTCATCACCCCAATCTATTTTTGAACATTTTCCTTATACCAGAAAGAATCAGAATAAGAATGAAAAGTAAAAAAGAACACCCAAATCACCCCCCATCCCACCCTATTTTTCATTTAGGTTTTGTCCCCATTTTTCTACTCATCCATCTGTACACTGGATAAAGGGAGAGTGATCCACAAGGTTTTCACAATCACACTGTCACCCCTTGTAAGCTACATTGTTACATAATCGTCTTCAAGAGTCAAGGCTACTGGGTTGCAGTTCAACAGTTTCAGGTATTTCTTTCTAGCTATTCCAATACACTAAAAACTAAAAAGGGATATCTATATAGCATATAAGAATGCCCTCCAGAGTGACCTCTTGACTCCATTTGGAGTCTCTCAGCCACTGAAACTTTATTTTGTTTCATTTTGCTTCCCCCTTTTGGTCAAGAAGATGTTCTCCATCCCACGATGCCGGCTCTAGATTCCTCCCCGGGAGTCATATTCCACGTTGCCAAGGAGATTCACTCCCCTGGGTGTCAGATCCCACGTAGAGGGGAGGGCAGTGAGATCACCTGCCGAGATGGCTTAACTAGGGAGACAGGGCCACATCTGAGTAACAAAGAGGCACTCAGGGTAAAATAGATTTTTGTAGCTATGGGACTTATCAAATATTTGAGTGCTTACCTTGTGAAAAAAACTATATTTGTGGCGATTCAAAGATTTATTGAACAGAATCCCTGCTTTGCAACATGTTCCTTCTAGTCAGGGAAGGTAAGATACACACAGCTAAGAAGACAGCCAATAACCCAAGATGTTGTTAGAGTGGCAAGTGATGGTATTGACAAGTGAGAGTGGAATTTAAAAACAGGAGTACTCACTGAGGGTGAAGAAGATGCTTTCTAGAAAGGTGAAATTTCAACTGGACATGTGAAAGGGGAGCAGTATTGGGATTCATTCATTAACAAGCTCATGTTGTATTGTGGAAGGCGTTGGGCACATCTGGAGGAAGGAGAACAGAATGTCAGTACAGTTTTGCTCTGAGGTAGAGGATGACCTGTGAAAGTTTGGGGGCAGGTGTGGAAAGTGTGAAGCAGGAGCTGGTGGATGCAATGAAATGGGGTTGAGATAGAAGTTATAGTGAACTGTTAAAGAGACTGAACTGCTAATGGAATACCCCATTTAAAGGTTCCTTTTGTACTGTAAGAGGTTTTCTAAGGTTAACATATCCCCATATATAGTGTTCTTACCTAGGAGTAGTGGCAGGGTGAAACTTGAAGTTCTTGATTCCCCAGAAAGGTTATCTTGCTGGCTTGATTTACTGTTTGTTCAGATAATCATTCACTGGAATGATAGTAAGGTCTTAGCATAGAGTCATTTAGGAATTTGGGGATTTGTGGACTAGGCTGTATTGTTTTGAAGGACAGGAACAATCACAAGACAGCATGTAGCATCAAGCATTGCTGAACGATGTCTTCGGGAGCCCTACCAGAAACCCTTCCCACCGTGATGAAACTCATGGATGTTGCTCTGTCTCATTGGACAGAGTTTGCCTATCTTAAATAGAAATGGGGGTTTACGTTTTCTTAAATCACTTCCCTCTGAATTACCCTACAGATTTCATTCTCAGAAGAACAAGGGAGGGGATAAAAATCAACCTTCCTGTGTGTATGGAATGTTCTGGCCCTGCCAGAAAGAGGTAATCATGCTGTGAACTACTCAGGAATTGGGGGAAAATGTCCCAGGCATTTAGGACCTAGATAACCCTTGTTTGTTTATGTTTGATACAACCAGCTTCCCTTGTCCTAAAATCAACAGGGATGGTTATTTGAAGAAACTAAAATGAGAAATAATGTAGGTGTTTACACCTTCAGAAAGTGGTCCCTTTAACATATATACATATTTTTACTAATTTCACTGATAGAAAAAGATGTTTACCCCTAAAATTTGTGTTTTTATAGCAATATTCAAAAAATTGAAACTATGTCTTAGCACATTTATATGAAGTTCAAGAAGTGACAAAACTAATCAGGTGATAGAAATCAGATTAGTGGGGTTGGGGGAGAAGGTGGGTGTCTGACCCCCTTTATTACTTTCCTTGGGGCAGAAATTGTAAACCCTTGGTGACATCCATAATCCCGACTTCATTACAAAGGGACATGTTTCTTTCTTTCTCTCTTTAAATATAGACAACATACAATAAGCAAGCCTGATTTCTAAGTAGGGGATGTGCAGGTTTTCTACGTACCTCTCTGGTTGCAAAAACTCCTAAAGGGTAGGGGTCTTTTTCTGTTTTGTTTGCCAATTTATCTATCTCAAGGCTCTAGAGCAGTGCCTAATACAGAACAGATGCTCATGAAATATTGGTTGAATAAATGATCCCATGGCCAGTCTCTGGGAGAGGCATACAGACCAGGGCGTGGCAGTACCTAATACTGAAGAGTAGCCAATGTAGTCAGGGTCTCCTGGTCCCTTCTGCTTTTCACAGGAAGTGAAAATCCTGTTGTGGGGAGTCAGGACTTTGTAGGCCCCTGTGGAGGATTTTCCCCCAATGATTTATGTGCCATTCATTCATTCATTCATTCATCATTCATGTGGGTGGCATGTGCTTTATTGTTAAAATGAATGAATGAATGTAATCGCTCTGGCAGTCAGCATCCTCATCTTTATGCAGGAAGGTAAACTAAAATGTCCTAAAGAGGGATAATGTGAGGGTGTAAATCCTTTTTTGCATCTCTCCAGCCAGAATCTCAAGACCAAAGCAGCAGACTATAGGAAGAAATAGCACTGAACAGCTCTCCCTGGTCCTGGGGTCAGACCCCTGCCTTGGTGATGGGCTCTAGCTCACAGGAAAATTAGCTTCCCGTTCATGGAGCCTGGGATTCTGAGTGCGCCCCCCAAGCAGTAAACAGTGGTTTTGTTGTCCGCCCCTCCACTCACCACGTGGCTATTGATAGACCTCCTGTTGGCCACTCCTCTCAGACTGTGCTGTGACAGTGATACAAGCATCTGGGGGTGTGGTGAGGTGAAGACACCCGTTTTCGCAGCAGGCAGCCTGCTGATCCCACGCATCAGGAAAGCTTCCCTCTGGGATCTCAGGCTGCAGCCACTCATTACTGGGGAACGGGAACGTTTTAGAGACCGTCAAATGGAATGGAATGGAATTGGCCTAGCTGCCTGCGCTGTCAGGGATTATGCCAAGGACTGCTCATTTGTGGTCTGTGCCCTTGGTTTTTTCCTCCTGTCCTGTCATTCCCAGGAGAAAGGAGGCCATTTATGGTTCCTTATTCAAGACTAGCACAGAGGACCCTGTGATACAAATTCTGTGGCTATTTATGTTCAGGCTCATGGTGAATCTTCCGAAGCATCTTAATCCTATAAAAAGCTCCTTGAAAGAATAATACATATCAGTGGAATTGGCATAGAAACACAGAATGATTTAAAATAAAATGCTGTTAACTGCCACATTTTGAATAGTCATTAGGACAGTTGTGCATGGATGCAGTTGTCTGGATTCTTCCATGAAGATTTTGTAAGCACAGAAATGTAATTGCCACTGTGTAAGTCTGTATCCCATGATTTCCCTAACAAATATTCTAAACGTACTCTTCTGGTTGTTTCCATTCCAAAGGCTCTGTCAGCCTCCCGCTTTCTAGAATGTCTCCCAATCCCACACCCTCTCCCCTAATTATGCGTCTTTTCTACTCTTCAAGGCCTTTCTTAATTTGATTTCTTTTTTTCTCAAAACCTTCCTTTAGCATCTTAGATCTTGGTGAGCTTGACTTTGTGTAACAGTTTTGGTTTGTACTAAATCATGGCATTTTCTCTTCTATTGCATTACTAGTTTTCAGTCATACCCACCCCTCTTCCCCACCTATAAAACATGTGCCATTTCTACCTTGGTGGATTGTCAACTTCTTCAGGAAAAAAAAAAGACCTGTCCCATAGGCTCTGTATCCCCAGCCCCTAGCATAGAATCATAATGCATCTATCTCTAACACTGATAGAAGTGCTGTCCTAAACACTACAACTGTGAACAACTGTGAAGTGTAGTGATTAGCCCCATTGTACAGGTGGGAAAACTGGGGGCTCATTTTGATAGGAAATTTGAATAATTTCACACAGCTGCTAAGTTCCAGGATAGACTTTGAACTGGGCTTTTGACTACTTTTCTTTCTTTCTTTCTTTTAATTCTTTTCGCTTTTAAATTGTATTTATTGATTTGGGTAGGTAATGCATGCATATGGTAAAAAAATTCCAGAGCTTCTAGGTCTCTTTCTATAATACCACACCATACTAGTAACTTAATACTTGCTTGTTCTCAAAATACCCTCATATACCTCCAAGAAGCTAGCTCACTGTTCTGGCTCCTGCTGCTCTGTTAATGGCTCCTTCACAAACTCTTAGGATGGTTTTTTTTTATCCTTCTCTTCCCTGTCCTGGCTAGCTGGTTACTCAAGGTCAGCTTGTCCCTCAAAGGGCCTCATGTCTGCATCTGCCTTATCCATTCTCACTCCTCTCCCAGTTCCAACCCTCACTCCCCTACCCAGAGGACTTCAGTCTCACAGCCCTCCCTGCCTCCCTTCACTCCATTTCTGTTCATTCAAGGGCAATCTAGAACCCTGCAGAAACCTGCAAGGAGTCCTTCTACCTTCTGATGGAGGTCTCAAGTTCTTGTCCAGGGGTCCTTAACTGTTTTTGTTATTCTGTCTAGTTAGTTTTGGCAGTCTGGAGAAGCCATTTTCAGTTTTCAAATAATGTTTTTCCCCCCTAAATACTGTTTTTAAATGTATAAAATAAAACACATAGGATTTCACAGAAAGCCAATTATATGGAAGTAGCTGTCAAAGTATTTTAAAAACAAATTTTGATATAGAAATCTATGTGCTTCTTTAGTAATCCATTAAAGAACAAGGTCTCCCAGCAGGTGGCTAACTGCCACCACTTGAGAGTAGTGATGAGTGGAAATGATATTTAGAGACATCTGCAGCATCTATAATGTGCTATGAAAATATCCATGATTTGTTTGTTGGTAAGTCACAGGTACTTCTAATATTACTGTGGCTCATTACCCTACATTTATGATGGAGGGAAATGCTAAATTTCAGTTGGAGGTTGGTGAAAAGAAAGTGTTACTTATTTTTCCATTTGAGTTTATGGACTCTTGTTAAAAACCCCTGCCTTTACCTGATTCTCAAGACTCTATGTGGTCTGTTTTCCATGCTCCCCATTAACTTTTAAGCTTTGGGTCCTTCAGCTCTCCCTGGGTAGGTTCTGTGCTCTGCACCATACAGATGTGTCTAACCTGATCCTACATCTTTTTGCTTCTGTTTACATCTGTGCAGGTAGAGGAAGGATGGTGGGAAGGTGTTCTCAATGGAAAGACTGGAATGTTTCCTTCCAACTTCATCAAGGAGCTGTCGGGGGAGTCGGACGATCTTGGCATTTCCCAGGATGAGCAGCTCTCCAAGTCAAGTAAGGAAGTCCACTCCACCAAGCAGGAAAGGGGTGGGGGGACTGTCAGGCTCTGCCCCTAGCCTCCCTTCTGAGAGGCTGTGACAAAAATTTACAAGTATTTTCTTGGTTACACTACCATAACACACTTTGGCTTAGCAAGTCTGGCACTCTAAAGATGTGACCTGCAGCCACACATCTGTACAACTCCAGATAAGTGATAGTCAGCCTTCATACTGTGCTAACCCTGTCTCATGGGTGGCCCATGTTGGTGTGCCTCTATGTACTTCTAAGGTGTTGCTCAGTGTAAGTTGGTAATTGTTTTTAAAATGAACCAGATGAGGTTTTCAGCATCTCTTGAAGAACTTGGAGAAAAATGGCAACAACAAGAAAAAGTCATTGGTGGAGAGAAATGCTATGGACAAGATGAATGCATGCCAATTCCCCTAAAAGTGGGAGAAGACCATTGAGAGTTCAGGCCCCACCTTGGGTGGAGCATGTGTGTTCTTCTGAAATGGTGAGAACGAACTTCAGGTCTTTCTTTCTCCAGGGCCTGAATGTCTCCCTCCAGCTTCTCTGCTGCCCTTTCCAGCTCATGGAGCAAAAGGTCAGGACCGGGAAGCTTTGTTCTCCCAGTCGCTAACCCAACTTCTTATGTGGGTGTCTGTGTCTCTCTTGTGCCGTCTTGAGAAAAGGTCACATGTGTGAATGTTGTAAAAAGCTTGACTGTGTCATAGTGGTGCGGCATTACATGGGGTTGAAGACTTTTCTTTTGAAGAAGAAGAGATCAGCTCAGTTCTGCCAAGCTGATTTTTAAACTTCTTTATTTTCCATTGGGAAAATCTGACTTAAGTGATGTTCTCATGTTATGCTGTGTCTGTTTTACTTGATCAATAGCAGGATTGGACAAATTCCCAATTTGAAGGCAAAGTCATTTCCAGAGAAGTGCTCACCTGACCCTATTTATTTGCTGTCTCAGCAGCTCTGGATCATACAGTCTGTCACACATAGAAGCAGCAGCACTGATAGATTGGCTCGGGGGCTTCAGAAATGCCCTCCCCATGCACTCCCAAAGCCTGAGATCCCCCCACCCCATTCCAGCCCAGGTTCTGTGGTAGGAAGGACATGAGGGGATTTTGGAGCAAATGAGGCATCTAGAGCTTCTGCTGCCTTCTCTGACTTGGGGTGGGGGATTCTCTGCTAACATAGCCCAGCTAATGAGTATGACTGGGAGTGGAGAAGGTGTCCTTGATCCCACTGTAGTGGGTGTTGCTATAGCTTCCAAATTCTATATTGGAATTCTTACAGCCTTGGTGTCTCATTTTGTACACTAAAATAGTATTGTACAGGGTAATTAGGTCCTATAATGACAATACTCTACCCCAGGGATGTTGTGGATAAAATAGGTTTTCCTGGAGGGAGGACCAAATCAGGTCATTATAACATTATTTCCATGGGTAAATGTGTTGCAAGTTCCAATAGCAATAATGTATATAAACCATCTGGCCCATAGAAGGCCCTCCCTCAATAAATGATAGACCCTTGGGACATAACCAGTTATGTGGAGGCTGCTTGCACACTGATTGAGACCATGCTCACTGAAGCTCTGGGTCTGCTTTTGGAAATTACTTTGGGATTCCTCCCCTGATGCTGAGAAGGACATCTGGAGAAGCATTGGACAACTTCTTTGGAAGAGCTTTGACCTTTTGGTGTCCTGTCATCCCAGCTATGCTCCCAGGCCTGGATGTCAGAAAAATGATGGCTATTGTACTTTTGGAACTATTGAAATAAACTGTCTCCTCTCACTTCAAGTTATAATAGGACATTTGACCCTGCCTGACCCCTCAGCTCAAAGCATATGGTGCTAGAATTTCTGGGACCAGAGGATTAGGAGTGGATGGGCTGCACAATCACTAAACCTTCATTCACCTGCTCAGAAGGGGGCTATTTCTGCTTATAGAGACTGCCTCTCTCATGACACACATTCAATTAAAAGCCTCCCGTTTCAGGACCAGGGGAGTCCACTAGTCATAGGGGTCTATGGTTTTGTTTAGTTGCCAAGGAATTTGTTCATTGTTGAGGGGGGTTTTGAGATCCCTGGAGAGGCATGGTCTCCTAACAAGAATGGATGCTTCTGGTAAGAACTACATGGCTTTTGTTATCTTCCTGTATGTACAGTTAAGGAGAAGTGGACATATCTACTCATCTCTCTGTCTATCCATATCCATCCATTCTTCTCTCCTTCCTTATTTTTCTTTTTCATCTAGTCTTCATTCATTCAACCTTTATTGAGCCCCTGTTGTTACAAAGACACTGTATAAGGCACTGACGATATGTAGAGACAAATCAGACAGAGTCCCTGCCTTCAGTAGGCTTTCATTGCAGAAAGGGGGTGCACACATCAACAGAAGTTCAGGGAAGTGCCCCAGGTGCTCTGCTAGCTGGATATCTGAGGAACAGTGGGATACAGAGGCAGAGAGGCCAGTCCCATCAGGATGTAGCAGTGGCAGTGGTCACAAAGGATTTCATGGAAGAGCAGGGTATGATAGTAATGTCCCTATGGCTTGCTAAATTGAAATGATTCCCCTGAATGAGGGAGAAATAGCATTTCTCCATTTTCTGACAGGTGTTTCAATAGCCATTTATCATTCAGAATTTGCTTTGGTATGTGACTGGTAAAATTTATATAATCAAATAAGATCCCATGGGGAAATCATGCATACTATTAGTATTGGGCCAAGTAGAACCTTTGGCTTTAGAATGAATCTGCTTATTCTCTACCCCCCAAGAATAGTGTTACTCCTTCTGATGTGCTTTACTTTCTTTTTTTAAAAAGCGACTTTTTATTTTGAAATAATTAGAGGTTCACAGGAAGTTGCAAAAAATGTATAGAGGATTCCGTGTATATTTCACTCAGATTCTCCCAATGGTACCATCTTGCATAACTAAAGTATATGTGTATTTACTTTTGTTATAAAACTGAGAAAGGCAAATGTAGTTAATGCACAAAAGACATCTAGCTCTTTACTTTGGCATGAGCTGGATGTGCATTTAATCAAGGTCTTTGTTAGACCAACCCATTTAATACTCTTCATAAGTTACAGTTAGTTTTCACAGCGATTGCTTAATTAATACATGGTCTCTGGGAGTGAGGTAAGCTCCGAATGTTGGGGCCATTTTGGTAATTTCTAGAAGTCATAGTGCCATCGTATAAAAATCCTCTTAATTTAAATGCTTCTAGACATTCAGGTGAGGTTTTTTAAGACCAACAAAATTTGTGTCCTGGTACATATGAAGAGAACCAGGTGGTCAGAGGATCTTTGTACATCTCTCTTCATTTCTACCTTATGTACATGCATGCACACCCACACGCATCACATCCCTGGATGTGCACCTGTATGTTTAGTGTTTGTACTCTTCACATTTCTACTTCCAGAAAGTGTTTGAGGTAGTTTTTCAGTTGAGTTCTATAAACCAATGGATGAATGTGATAGAAGAAACACTGGCATTATATTTATAAAGAAGTGTGCCAAGTCTGCTTCACATATGGTAAGTGCTCAGTACATGCTTGTAAAATCATTTATTTCTCTGAGGAGGCATTTTATCTTTGAATGACAGGTGCAAATTGCTTGAACTTCCTTTTCTTTTACTCTGATGTATTTTTACATATGGTGGTGGGTTATGAAAAATCTCTAAACCCTCTTAGATCTTTGTTCAGGGCAATCTGGTCCAGCAAGGAAAGAGTTAAAAGCAATTGTATTCGTTGATATTTTGGTTTAACCGTTTTATCTCAGAAAAGGAAATTCATGGTTATATAGTAGCAAAAACTCTTTGTAGCATATTTAAATTTGAACACATCTTTACCTTTGTACCTTTCAAAGAATTTATGAAAACTTAAAAGTGGTTTTTCAAAAAGATTTTTATAAACTTTTGCTATGGAAAATTTCTAACAATGACAAAAGTAGAAAGAATAGCATTACAAATCCCTGTATACCTGTCACCGAATTTCAGCAATTATCAGCCTATGGCCAGTTTGTTACAATTATATCCCCACTCATTCCTCTCCCCCATATTATTTTGAAGTAAAACCAGGATATCATACAGTTTCTCCCCAAAGTATTTTAATATGTAACAGTAAAAGGGTGGCTTAAAAATATCATTATCTCATCAAAACAAAAACAAAAACAAAAACAAATGGTAATTCCTGAGTATAATTAAATATATATTTAGTGTTCACTTTTCCCTAATCATCTTATATGTTTTTAATACCATTTCTCAGTTTGAGTCTGGATCCAAATAAGATACATACATTGTGATTGGTTGAGATGTCTCAAGTCTCTTTTTTTTTTTAAATGTGCAACAGGTATTCTTTATTGAATTATAACAGTAATTTACATTTTAACAACTTTAAAGTTATTTAAGCCTGTTACATAAATGCACAATAATTAAAAGTGGGACGCTAAATTACAGATTCATTGACAGAATCAATTATGCATAGTAATCAGTGGTTATTCAGGCATGCATTTCATATTGCTTCCCGGGATTCACATGCATTTCTTATGATCCTGGTTTCCTGTATTGTTTATAACATATACCCTTTCTCAAAATGAATAATTTCTGGTTAATTTGTCTATTTTGTAAGCTTAAAGTAGTGTTTTATTAGAGATACTTGGCTAAATTCAAATAGTTTCGCTAATTTGCAATAGAACAGAGGAAACAAATTGCGAAGGTAAAGACCAGCACAGCTATACTTACTTTTTTCTTAAATTAAAAAAAAAATTGCTTTAAACATAAAAAATTTTAACATGTTGATTAAAAACTAATTTTTCTTCCTTCATATTCTCTTGGATACTCTACCTTCTGTGAATTCAAGGGACATCAAAAAAGAAGCGTAAACCCAAAATTCAAATTAGATCTAGAAAGAAGGGATAAAGAATATTATAAACATATAAAATAGGTCTTTATTGTTAGTTATATGCTAACTTGTTTGTGGATATCTGTATATTTGATTTTTTTTTTTTTTTTTTTTTTTATGGTTTGTACTAAATAAGGTTTATTGTTAGCTTTATTGTCCTAGGCATAATTATAGGTGGGTTTAGCCTCCCCTTTACAACCATAATTTTCATAAAAGCAAGCCTCAAAATAAGGGGCTTGATTTATAAAAGTAGGGGGTTCCTAATTTCACATAGCATATGTTCTGCCAGCCAAGAATTATTTATCCAGCAAAGCTGTCCTTCAAAATTGAGGGAGTAGCAAAATGGGGACAAAAACTAAATGAAAAATAGGGTGGGATGGGAGATGGAATACTTTGGGTGTTTTGTTTTTTTTTTTGCTTTTATTTTTATTCTTATTTTTATTCTTTTGGGAGTATGGAATATGTTCAAAAATTGATTGGGGTCATGAATGCACAACTATATGATTGTATGGTGAATAATTGATTGTACACTGTTGATGATTGCATGGTATGTGAATATATCTCAATAGAACTGAATTTTAAGGAAAAATGGAGGGAGAGTTTAAAATATTTACAGAATAAACAAAAGTTCAGAGAATGTGTTAGTAAGTGACCTGTCCTGTAAGAAAAAGTGAAAGAATTTTTGCTGCCTGACAAAAAAAGACTGGAGAAAGATAATAAGTAAGGGCACTAAAAGAATAAAGAGAAAAATAATAGAACAGACAAATTAAAGGGAAACTATAAAATAATCAAAGTAAGGATGGCTTTTACTGTAATAACAGTGAATGTTATGGGATTAACTCCCCAAACAAAAGACACAGATTGGCAGAATGGATAAAAAATATGATCCATCTATATGCTGTTTACAAGAGACTCATTTTTGACCCCAAAATACATATAGGTAGAAAATGAAGGGATAGAAAAATATATTCAATGCAAGCAATAGCAAAGAAAAGGTAGGGTAGGTTTTTTCTAATATCAGACATTTCGATTGCTTCCACCTTTTGGCAACTGTTAATAATGATGCTATGAACATTGGTGGTATACAGATAACATTTTGATTCCCTGTTTTCAATTCTTCGGCACATATAACTAGATGTGGGATAGCCAGGTCATATGATAATTCTGTGTTCAACTTTCTGAGGAATTTCTAAACTCTTTTCCACAGCAGCTGCAGCCTCTTACATTCTTGCCAACAAGGTATAAGAATTCCAGTTGCATATGAGGGGAAAAGAACCTATTGCAAACTACAGACTTTAGTTAATGGTAATATCTTAATATTTTTCCATCAGAGTAATAAATGTTCCACATGAATAATGGGGGAAGGAAAGAAGGGTATGGGGAGTTTTGTGCTCTCTTTTTTATGTGTTTTTGGTATTTTTCTTTTGGAGTAATGAAAATATTCTCAAGTTAGATCTTGGTGAAGATTGTGAGACTAGGTGATGATACTGTGAGACATTCCTTGTACACTTTGGATGGATTATATGGTGTGTGAATATATCTCAATGAAATTTGCGGTTAAAAAAAGATGCAAGGTAAGTATACAAATTATGTTCTACCTAGTAATTAACATAACCCTGGTAAATGTGTAAAGGTGAGACAGGACAAACTTTTGCTGTTGTTTGTGGATAGTGACTCCAATATAAATCAACTGTTGTTTTTATATCTGAAAATAGCTTCATTTAGAAAATGATGGTAAGAAAATTATGGCATAGAATCAAAGCTCTGAAAGCACACACTCTTTCAATGTTCTCCAACTCTGAAAGTCAGCATTACTCCAAAGAGCAACTGATAGAGAAGTCGAAAAGGAGATCAGACATCTATTAGAGCTATGAATGAAACCAATCTGGTTAGGAATAAGGTGAATCAGAATACAGGGTAAAGGATGATACTGTCTGTATTTTAAAACTTTATCTTCAGAGACTTCAATGTGTATGTCCATGTCTTTCATTAAATTTGGCAAGTTTTCTGTCATCGTGTCTTTGAGTATTCCTTCTGTAGCTTCCTCTCTTTCTTCTCCTCTGGGACTCATATAGTGCATGGTGTCACATAGGTCTCCAGACCCTGTTCACTTTTCCTCTTTCTGCTTCCCAGCCTGAATCACAATTTCTTATCTTATTTAGTTCATTGATTCTTTCTTCTGCCAACTCCAATCTGGTGTTCTATTCTTCTACGAAAATTTTCACTTTCATTATTATGGTCTTCAACTAAAGTAGTTTGATTGGTTCCTGTTTATAATTGCTCTCATTTATTGTGATTCTAATTTTGTCCATATATCATTTTCTCAATATACTTGAGTTCTTTGAGTACATTAAAAGATCATTTTTTAAAAGATAGTTTCAGAAGTTTTATCTTATTCCTTTTTTGGGCAATCATTTCCTGTTTCTTTGTCCCATACTCTTTCTGCACACTATATATTTAATATTTTCATGTGTTAGCTCTGGAATTTAGTCCTTGAGTTGTCTCTAAAATATGTATGCAGCTAGTGATATGACAGATATTTCTTTCAGTACCAGTTTACAGCAAAAAACAAAGCAAATTACTTTCAGGCTTTGCAAATTGGCTATGTGTTTCCTGGTGCTCTCATTCAGAGTTTAGTCCTCCAAGATGAACCCATAGAAAAGTGAGGACTTGTATTTTCTAAGCATACATCTTGTCCTGGGCGTGCACTCATGACCTTAGGAATTCCCACCATTTACAGGGAATGAAATGCCCCCTCTACTCCTTATGGAATATATTTTCCCCTCTCTCCTGGGTGTTCTATTTTATTTCTTGAAGCCAGTTACCCTTTTCCCCAGCCACTTCGATTTGATAGTCTTACAGCTGTCCACAAGCTGCTTCTGCCTGCCAGGCACGTTTTAAAGAGCTGAGCCAGACATGAGTTTTCTGGTTTAGTCCTTCATGTTACTACCTAATAGATTAGCAGTGACACACAGGCACCCCAATATGCACAGAGGGGTTCTCTACTCCCTTTAGCACAGGGCCAGGGACCCATAATCAGAACACAGGCCGCCTACACACCACACAAGGGAGGGGTTGGGAAAGGGCAGGCAAGGCCACCACAAGCTTCTCCTACAGTCATTAAGTTTTCTTTTCTTGATACTGTGCTCACCAAGTTACTGGTACCCTTTAACTTTTCCAGAGCTCTTAGGATTTTGCTTTGCCAGTTTTTGCTAGTGTTTCAAGGATTCTGTAGGGGAATGGTATTCTGAAGCATCTTACACTACCATCTTGGTTGACCAAATGTCTTCTCCATTTTATTCTGCAACATGAGTATTGCAAAAGTTTTCACAGGATGGTTGAAGACAGTCTGATTCCTCTCCCACATCAGCCATAGGGAACCTCTTCAGCAGGATAGGCCATCCCACAACCCCACAGAGAGCAGGTTCCTGAAGGTCTCCACCATCACATCTTGGTACAATTTACTCTGCGCAGCATCCAGCAGCCCCAGTTCTTCCTTGGTGAAGACCACGGCTACATCCTTGAATGTCACTGCCTCCTGAAACCTGGTCATTTCCTTTTGCTCCTCTGGAGGAGGTAAGAGGCCTGGGCAGGCAGAGCTCACAGGGTTGTTGAGGGTTAAACGTTGGAGAAGGTGCAAAACTCATGTGGTTTCCCTGCAGCTGGCAGCGCCCTCCACCACTGGCCGCAGTTTCTCTCCTTCGAGGGCGTGGGCGGACACCTGCGGTCCCCACGTGCCGGCCAGGAAAGCTCGGAGAGGACAAGGAAGAGGGGCGCTGACTCAATTCCCAGAGGGGATTAATAGTGGCGGCCTCGCGCTCCTCAGCGGAAGTGCCTGGGACCTGTATATTTGATTTTAACATTAAGCTGTTGAATATAACCTTGACTAGAAATACTTTTCAAATAACCACTTTCTATGATGCAGCTTTCAAGTATAAAAATTAATTTTTGTTGTGTTTAGAAAACACTTTATGGAAATCACATGTACCGTAAATGATATACTGTTTGCTAATTTAATTGCTACTATCTTTCATTAAAAAATCAGGAAATAGCAAATTTAAAAAACAAAACAAAGATCTAGAACAGTCTCATGTGATAAAGTGGTGATTACATGCTGAAGAAAATCATTACAAGTATGGTTAAATTAAACAAAAGCATAAATTTAATAGCACTCATTAAGGAAAAAGAGGAGCCCTTTTCCTCAAGTTTCTGTTTCATTTCTGTGAGGTCAGGCAACCAGTTTGCCACTATTTAGTTTGGAGCTACTTTTCTATTCTGAATTGTTTTCTGTAAAACAATTAGAAATGAGTTAGGCAGTTATAGTCATCTGCCTCTGTCAAGTACAGTTTCTTGGGTTATGGAAAAAAAAAAGAACATGAAATGTAAATTATTCACTGAAGTTGGATGTCCTTCCTTGTCATTTGAATCAAGGCTGCATAACAAGAGTGGGATGGAACTGGGACTATTATATAATCCACCATCAGCTCTATGCAAGAAGCTACGTACATCAGGAAGCCTTAGGATGTCAATAACTGGCTGGGGTAGCCAAAATTATTGAGCAGATACCAGAATTTAGTGGATCACTTAGCAGTAAGCGAATGGGGTCAAATGCTCCCATGAAGAAAATTAACATTGCAATAAACTTGAAATGCAGAAGAAAGGTGTTTTGATGATACAGTAAAATATAACATTGAAAACTCTGACAGAACGGCAAGAAAATAGTGGCAGCACATCAATCAAAACTAGTGTTGGGCTGTAAGAGAAACATGAACTTCACGCTGCCTTTGTGTCCAGAGAACAAGGATGGAAAAAGCTTTTTGAATACGGGTAGTAGACCAAATAAAAGCTAATCAATGTCATCATTTTAAGTCACACTGTACAAAGCTAGGAATCCTTAATATCATTTTGGACTACTTATTAGTTATATATTAGTTGTTAGGATGATATAGATAGATAACATACATACATACACACATACATACTTTCAATGTAAAGAGATATTTTAGGGAATACATCAGTTTGCAACCTGTTGTCTTTCATGACCCAAGTGAAAGCTCAAGCAGTTTCTTCCAAAATCCAGATCGCTATGTACAGTACAACTTGAAGTAGATCTGTCTCCAGGTCTAAGGCTGAGCTGGACAGAATGCAGTTCTAATCATTTTCAGGATGATGGGTTTAGTTCCTTTGAAGCTCTAGGTCTTGTTCTACCCCTTGACCACACTGGTCAGCTGCCAAGCTTCATGACATTGGTTGCTAGGGGCATTGGGCGAACAAGTGCAGATGGAGTATTATACATCCATCTTGCCTACAAAAATGACTAAGATGCACACTTTAATGAAAGTAAAGAAAAAAGTATATATAAGAAATGTCTAAAAACATATCACTAAATATATAAGCATATAAATTACAAAGCTTTTTAATGATAATATTATTTTAAATATTTTGAACAGGTCTTAAATATTCCAAAAAATGTTTTTAAAATATAAAAATCAGGAGATAGAGTAAGCAGGAAATGGAATTTTGGACATTTTGATTTCAAGAAATACAGCTATCCTTAAATCTGTTGAGTCAATCTGAAAGGCAGGAGATAGGACTCAAGGTAACAAAGATCCTAGAAAATACACATAAACAGTTTGTAATCTGCTTTTAACTTGTTGCATATGGTTCAACTGGAACAAATCTTTTGACATCATCTAATTTTGCCCGAGGTATGGGCAATAGACACAGTTTATATTCTGTCTGTAATCATAAGTTTGGCTGCTTAGATAAAACAAAAATACAAATGAAACTCCAAACAAACTTTCTGTTCAAGATAATATCAATGAGCATGGAAGATTGGACCTGGATTTCCCCTTCATATTGTGCCATGTGCTTTCTCCTGGTGTACAGTGTGGTTGTTCTCAATCAAAAATTTCCTTTTCAGATTATTTATCAATACGTTCTTTATCATCAATCTCAAAACTCCTTAAATGTTTGGAAAACGGTAGTTAAGTTTCTTGGTATTACAGTAGTATTTCTTATTTTCCAAAGCTGGAAGAATGCTGCTGCTGGTCAGTTGAGGTAGGTATTGCAGCCCAGGCAAGTGCTTTCGGTTCTGTTTTTGGGTCCTCCTTGGTGGTTTTTCATGTTCTTTTGCCGAATCCCTTATTTCCCTGATGCTGTCAAAATAAGGGTGCTGCAACAGCTGTTCGCATGTCAGTCTCTCAGTGGGGTCCATGTGGAGACAGCCCATTTCTTCGGGGTCTGGAATTTTCACACCACTGAAGTACTGATTCGTGCTAAATACCTGCTGGTGCCTAGGAATGAGATCCCCCTCTTTGGTATCTGTCCAACTCATGGAGAACTGTGTGGTCACAGTATTCAAACACCAAATGAAGCTTCCGTTTCCTCCTGAAGACTTCAAGGAGGTTGACAAGGTTGGGATGCTTGAGTTGCTTGAGCATGCGGATTTCCCGAAGGGCAATTTTCTTTATGACAGGGTCATCTTCTGATTCCAGAAACCTCTTGATGGCCACAATCTGACCCGTGTCCCTGTTTCTGCATTTGAAAACAACTCCATACGATCCTTCACCAATTTTCCCAATTTTTTCATACTTCTCCATCACAAAGGAATAAATCTTCTTAAAAAGGATCTTCACTCAATGGAATCGAATTGAGAATTCAGAGATAGACCCTCAGATCTATGGCCGACTGATCTTTGATAAGGCCCCCAAAGTCACCGAACTGAGCCATAATGGTCTTTTCAACAAATGGGGCTGGGAGAGTTGGATATCCATATCCAAAAGAATGAAAGAGGACCCCTACCTCACCCCCTACACAAAAATTAACTCAAAATGGACCAAAGATCTCAATATAAAAGAAAGTACCATAAAACTCCTAGAAGATAATGTAGGAAAACATCTTCAAGACCTTGTATTAGGAGGCCACTTCCTAGACTTTACACCCAAAGCACAAGCAACAAAAGAGAAAATAGATAAATGGGAACTCCTCAAGCTTAGAAGTTTCTGCACCTCAAAGGAATTTCTCAAAAAGGTAAAGAGGCAGCCAACTCAATGGGAAAAAATTTTTGGAAACCATGTATCTGACAAAAGACTGATATCTTGCATATACAAAGAAATCCTACAACTCAATGACAATAGTACAGACAGCCCAATTATAAAATGGGCAAAAGATATGAAAAGACAGTTCTCTGAAGAGGAAATACAAATGGCCAAGAAACACATGAAAAAATGTTCAGCTTCACTAGCTATTAGAGAGATGCAAATTAAGACCACAATGAGATACCATCTAACACCGGTTAGAATGGCTGCCATTAAACAAACAGGAAACTACAAATGCTGGAGGGGATGTGGAGAAATTGGAACTCTTATTCATTGTTGGTGGGACTGTATAATGGTTCAGCCACTCTGGAAGTCAGTCTGGCAGTTCCTTAGAAAACTAGATATAGAGCTACCATTCGATCCAGCGATTGCACTTCTCGGTATATACCCGGAAGATCGGAAAGCAGTGACACGAACAGATATCTGCACGCCAATGTTCATAGCAGCATTATTCACAATTGCCAAGAGATGGAAACAACCCAAATGTCCTTCAACAGATGAGTGGATAAATAAAATGTGGTATATACACACGATGGAATACTACGCGGCAGTAAGAAGGAACGATCTGGTGAAACATATGACAACATGGATGAACCTTGAAGACATAATGCTGAGCGAAATAAGCCAGGCACAAAAAGAGAAATATTATATGCTACCACTAATGTGAACTTTGAAAAATGTAAAAACAAATGGTTTATAATGTAGAATGTAGGGGAACTAGCAGTAGAGAGCAATTAAGGAAGGGGGAACAATAATCCAAGAAGAACAGATAAGCTATTTAACGTTCTGGGGATGCCCAGAAATGACTATGGTCTGTTAATTTCTGATGGATGTAGTAGGAACAAGTTCACTGAAATGTTGCTATATTATGTAACTTTCTTGGGGTAAAGTAGGAACATGTTGGAAGTTAAGCAGTTATCTTAGGTTAGTTGTCTTTTTCTTACTCCCTTCTTATGGTCTCTTTGAAATGTTCTTTTATTGTATGTTTGTTTTCTTTTTAACTTTTTTTTTCATACAGTTGATTTAAAAAAGAAGGGAAAGTTAAAAAAAAAAAAAAAAAAAAGAAAAAAGACAAACAAGGAAAAAAAAAAAAAAAAAGATGTAGTGCCCCCTTGAGGAGCCTGTGGAGAATGCAGGGGTATTTGCCTACCCCACCTTCATGGTTGCTAACATGACCACAGACATAGGGGACTGGTGGTTTGATGGGTTGAGCCCTCTACCATAAGTTTTACCCTTGGGAAGACGGTTGCTGCAAAGGAGAGGCTAGGCCTCCCTGTATTTGTGCCTAAGAGTCTCCTCCTGAATGCCTCTTTGTTGCTCAGATGTGGCCCTCTCTCTCTGGCTGAGCCAACTTGAAAGGTGAAATCACTGCCCTCCCCCCTACGTGGGATCAGACACCCAGGGAAGTGAATCTCCCTGGCAACGTGGAATATGACTCCCGGGGAGGAATGTAGACCCGGCATCGTGGGATGGAGAACATCTTCTTGACCAAAAGGGGGATGTGAAAGGAAATGAAATAAGCTTCAGTGGCAGAGAGATTCCAAAACGAGCCGAGAGATCACTCTGGTGGGCACTCTTACGCACACTTTAGACAACCTTTTTTAAGTTCTAAAGAATTGGGGTAGCTGGTGGTGGATACCTGAAACTATTAAACTACAACCCAGAACCCATGAATCTCGAAGACAGTTGTATAAAAATGTAGCTTATGAGGGGTGACAGTGGGATTGGGAATGCCATAAGGACCAAACTCCACTTTGTCTAGTTTATGGATGGATGTGTAGAAAAGTAGGGGAAGCAAACAAACAGACAAAGGTACCCAGTGTTCTTTTTTACTTCAATTGCTGTTTTTCACTCTAATTATTATTCTTGTTATTTTTGTGTGTGTGCTAATGAAGGTGTCAGGGATTGATTTAGGTGATGAATGTACAACTATGTAATGGTACTGTAAACAATCGAAAGTACGATTTGTTTTGTATGACTGCGTGGTATGTGAATATATCTCAATAAAATGATGATAAAAAAAAAAAAAAAAAAAAAAGGATCTTCACATAGTTTGAAAATGTCACTTACACAATACTGGAGTCAGACTGCACTAGAGCCCCACTCAAAGATGAGTCTGTCAAGGACCGAACCGCGGCTGCCCGGGCCTGGCGTCGCTCCCTCCTCGCCGTCTCTCGCTCGACTCGGCTCGGCTCGGCTCGTCGCCCGCCCGGTCTACGGTCCCTATGTGAACCGCCCTCAAGTCTCTTTTAATCTATAGATTCCTCCTCCATATCTTCTTTTTCCTTGCAGTTTTTTGCTGAAGGAACAGAGGTCTTTTGTCTATTAGTTTCCCATGGTCTGGCTTTTGCTGATTTCATCTCTGAGGTGTCATGTAACCTGTATTCCTACAAATTGATAATTGGATTAAGGGGCTTGATCAGATTAGAGTTTGCTATATTTATATATTTTTTGCACAGCTGCTTCATAGGTGGTGAAGCTAGCTCATAATATCTTGCCACCTCTTTGTTTGAATGTTCACAGCCATTGATGATCATCACCCAGATCTGTTAGGGGTTGTAAAGTGGTGCCAACAAGGAAATTATTTTTTTAAAGAATGAAACAGGCTAGCACATTCACAAATCAATAGTAAAAAAAAAAAAGTTGTTTACATTAGATTTAAAAAAAAACATACAAGTGGTTGTGTTATTAGCAAAGGCAGAATCTTATGTTAGGGGTGGAAAGGAATTTAGAGATCATCTAGGCTGGTATCAGATGAGAACACTAAAGCCTAATGAAGTTAACCCTATGTGTGGCCTATCTTATGAGTGATGAAGCCAAAATGATACACAAGCCTCACACACACACTCTGGTGTTGCCTCCATTATGGGCAGATGCTTTTCACAGAGCATCTGACACAGTTCAAACCTGAGTACAAATTAGCCTTGTTTCTTCTTATCACAGATCATGATTAACTCATTGTCTTTACAGTTAGAAATTTGCACATGCTAATATTGACTAAGTAATGTGAGATAGAGCTAATTATTCTGTGTTAAAATCACAGAATATCCCAAATCTATAATAAAATTTATTTGGACTTGGTGCAGAGAAACCCAGATATGACTGTTGTCCAATTTCAATTTCATACATATTTATTTGCTTCACATTCAAGATATATATGTCTTTTCTGTTTTTAAAATCTTTTTGATATTTTTAATTTCTTAGATTCTAAAATAATTGTAAAACTACAGAAAATTCTTTTTATAATTTTTTATTTTGCAATAATTAAAAACTTACAGGACAGTTGCAAAAATAATACAAACCCTATACAGAGAACTCCAACTTATCCCCCCCACCCAGATACCCAGATTCACCAGTTTTTATGTTTTGCCCCATTTGTTGTTTCTTCCTTCCTCCCTTCCTTCCCTCCCTCCCTTCTATCTTTCCTTCCTCTCTCTTTCTTTTTTTCTATCTACCTACCTATCTATCTATCCTATCTATCTATCTAGTCTAAACATTTGAGAGTAGGTTGTATATGGTATGTTCCTTGAACACTTAATACTTCCATGTACATTTCCTAAGGACAAAGATATTCACTTACGTAGCCACTTTAAGTACCATAATCAAGTTCAAGATATTTAATATTAATATAAAGCTTATAGTCTGTATTGCAATTTTTATGTATGTCCCAATAGGTCCTTTTGGGCATTTTCTCTTACATTGTTAGATCCAATCCAGGATCACGTATTGATTTAGTTGTTATTGTGTCTTTAGTCCTCCTCTCCCCCCTAAATTGTGGAAACATATATACTACATGAACTTTCCCATCTCAACCACTCCTAAGCATATCATTCAGTGAGATCAATCACACAATGTTGTGTTATCCTCACCACCATCTGATAATAGAACTTTCCCCCACAAAAGCAAAACCAAAAATAAATAAAAACAAAAAAAAGAAAATACAACTTTCCCATCACCCCACGATTCCTGTTTTTTTTTTAAATGCTGTAACTGCAGAAATATTTTCAGTTATTTCCCGTAATTTTCAGAAGAATTTTGAATTTTCTTTCTATAATGATTAAGTACCATGAGTTTTCAATTTGCATTGAATTTCTTACTTTCCCTATTCCTTATTTCTAAATTTGAGGTTCTGAAACTGTAGTGACTTGTCAGGCTAACACAGAGATGGAGATGATCTTGTAAAACTCATGGAAAACAACTTCTATGGTGGAGAAACATGGTGTTTTATTAGCTGTAAGAAACTGATTGGTGGCTCCCTCATATAGGAATGAAAGCTGGGCTGACAAATACTATACTTATTTTTCTTTTTAATACTAGATGATATTTGTCTTGTGCATGAACATTCCATTAGCAGTGAAGAGCAATTAGCAGATTGATTAAAGGGTTCAGGCAAAATTAAATGCTGACATAAGCACATGATTATGTTTGGATTTTAAAATTCTTCCCCTTTATAGTATTTGCTGCTTCCAAGAACTAATATTTAATAGTGACAGTAGAGTATTCCCCCACAGAAAGTAAACATACCTCATATTCATGAACCTTCCAGTTGCCCTTATCTTTGGTTCTTCAGATAGAATACCTGGGTATCCTCATCAATGCCACCCCCTGGCCGCAGCTCGCCTTGCTGCCGGCACACAGTGAGGTTTTGCAGGAAGTCTTCACCATTCAGAGTCATCAGGGATTGTGCCACCTCAGTGATCCTCAGACCTGTTCCTGGGGAAGAACATGTGGAAGTTATGCTGTACATTGAGGAACATTATCAAAATTTTGACTTTTTTCTTACACTTAACTTTCTCTGAACCAAGAGGACTAGGTGCCTTCCAGATTTGGAGGGCCTAGCTTGTAAGACAGCTGTGTTCCTTAGGAGCATCGTTTGACTTAATGTCAACTTAATGACTTCAGTTAAGCAGAATAAAAATGTACCTAAATAAAAACGAACTACTGTTACTTGCTCTGCTTTTGTTGTCAGTGCCCTCAAGAGCCACAAGTCTAACAAGAACACTTGAAGCACTTTGCTGTTTCTCTGGATTAGTCCTGTTTAACCAGTGTTTTGAATGTCAAGCCTTTTGTTTTAATTGGACGGAGCATATCTGTTATAAAAGGGTAGCTTTCAAAACAAGAGGTACCACCTTGCCTGTAGGGCTTGGAAATTAGAAATATCTGATTCTACCTAGGTTGTTGCTGATTAATCACAATTGCCTTCATGTATTGAGAGTGACAGGACCCAGAAGCTGATACTCTGGTTCCACTTGGGTTTCCCGCTATCATATGGAGTGCTTCTAAGAAGTGAGATGAGACAAGTTGCTTTCTTCCCTCTCAGTTACACTTTCAGCCTCTCTGTAAACATAGTCTACCTTCTCATTCCTCAGACTTATTATGAAACCATATTACCAGCCTTCAGTTTGGTATTTAAGTCTCAAGTCATAATAGAACTTATTCCTTGGATAATTGATAGCAATACGTTTCATTTTACCCACCATTGGTACTCTCTGTAGGTCCTGTGTGAGTGTGTGGGTGTGTGAGTACACACAAAGCAGGGCAGTATGTGAATATCCTGTGCACTTGATTGTGGTTCCAGAGATATTGGGCTGTAGCTGTGTGTCCAGCCTTATGCTATTGACAACCTCTCCTTGGAACAAAAAAAAGTTTTTGGCACGTTGCACTGGATGAGTCCTATGTCCTCATGCTTAAATACAGTCTCATGACTGATAGGGACAAAACTTCAGTTAAGATGTTTCAAGAAGTAGGGTTTTTTCTGGTTTCCTCAGTGCTAAGCTGAAAACCTTTTTATTGATACAGATGCCACTTTTGATTCAAGCCTCATTGTTGAAACCCTCCCTCCAATATATTAATACAGTTTCTTGCTTAAAGGTGCTGAAGATGATTGAATCTTTTAAAGATATCTTGTTTAGGATCTTAGGGTCATGATGACCAGTTTTTATCATCTAGGGCTCTAGGAGTAGAAGATGAAGGGTAATGGACCTAAATCTACATTAAGCTTGGGTCATACTCTCCGAAGAGAAGATTGCACTGTACAACTGAATTAACTAAGGAAAATGGCTAATTGGATCCTCACTGGTTAAAGGAGGTTTTCCTATTCTTGAATTATAATGTTGCGATGGCCCCCAGGTTTAAATTGGGCATAATCTACAAGCTGGTCATTTGCCGAGGCAAGCCCTGATCCTGGGGGCTTCTTGCCATCACAGTTGCATGGGGACTTTGGGCTCATTCTGTAATCGTCTTAAATTCTGCCTAATGGTCTCTAATGAATTTTGTGGATGAAGCTCTTGCAGTGGATTCATTGAAGGCAAGTTCAGTTAAAGACTCTTCCTCTCCCTTCTTTTGCCATCATTTGCTTCCCCTTCCCCCCTCTCTTGTTTTTCTCTCCCTTTCTCTTCTCTCATTCACTGTCAGGAAAGACTACCTTTGAAGGGACAATTCTGTACCGAGCTGCACCTGGAAAGACGGAGGGCCACAGACGCTATTACAGTGAGTGACCTTAACTGCAGGAGGCAATTGTAAAGATAAGATCTGGGTACTTGTGTTTTTTGATGCAGCTGTGCTTTCTGAGCTGCTTATGCTTATGCCAAGTGTCTGTGTGAATTTCTGACCCAAGGACATGTACTTATTTGCCTGAGATAAGTCCCATCTCCTTGGTGTGTGCTACAGGCTCATTCTCACCACCAGCCCCTGGCGCTTCCTTGTTTGCTTTGTGCCTCTATCATATGTGACATGCATGCATGAGCCATGCGTGCAGAGAGGGGAGTGGTAGCATTTGCCTTGGCATATGTATTTGTACCAGTATCTTTGGGCTTCTGGGGGGTGGTGTAAGATGGCTTCCCATGGAGATGTCAGCCTCTTGTGGTTATCGCTTTCTCTGGGTGGGTAGGATCATTGGGAACCAATAAACCATTTATTCATTGCATGGGTCAAAGAAACAAGTATTCAGCCTGAAAGTGAGTGACAGTAATGGTGTTTTGCTTTGCTCGTCCAGCCAGTCACCAAGTGGCAGAATTCTTTTGGTGGGACCAATGTGTAGCCCTTTGTGTTATGAAAGAAAGCTGCCAAATGTTGAGAAGAGAGAGATGTATGAGACTGATGAGTTAATCTCACAAAGCCCTTAGAACAGTTCCTGTCACATAGTAAGCACTACAGGTGTGTATTAAATTAAAAATAAATAAAACAAATAAAAATGGCTCATGGATCTGAGTCAATCAGTGCTGGCATAGAAAGGTAAAGCACACAAAAGGGCCAGTTGTATGACTGGTGATGGCAAATTTGAGGAGGCTTTGTTTTTTGTCACCTTGAAGGAAAAAACATCCACCTTAGAGATGTGTATAGATATAAATGATGAAAAGAATGTTCAGGCAGGAACACCAGAGCCAAATTGCTCAACTGTCTGTGGTGAGGTTTATGTTTATTGCCATCCTGTCGTGGACAGGTCCATGGTCCCACTGCACATGACTTTGCTACACAGGCAGTGTGCTGCCTGCGCCTCACCACAGGAGATTGACACTTCGTGGACTGCTCTGTGCCCTGTTCCCAGAGACAAGTCCACTGGCCACACATCAGGGAAGTGACACTAATGCTCATTGCCATAAACATTTTGGAACCACTCACCCTCTCTGCACTTACCTTGCCACAGACTGGTAATAAACCCTTCGTGGACTGGCCCCCATCCACAGATCACCCTTTGGGTGGCACCTCATGGGAGCATCACCTGGCATGCTGAGAATGACAAGGAGGCATTATATGGGGTAATGTGTGTGATGGGCACCAGCAGCTAAAAGGAACAGACATGAAAATGAAAAGTTACTCTTCTTTCTCTCCAAACAGAAGGAGCTAGATTTTCAGTTATGTCACCAACCCAGATAGATATTCAGATATTTAAGTGCTTAAAAGTCGTATGTTCAGGCTGCCAGAATTTCCAGAAGAAAAATTTGCAGTGTGTTTCCTTCCAAGGCCATGCCTGTGTGGTTGAATGACTGTGCAACCTCACCCTGTGTAATGTAAAAACCATTTCTTAACAGTGATTAATAGAAAGTTATTAAGATGGGCCTGAAGGCAGTAAATACCTAAGAAAAAAAGCTCAGTGAAAGTTAGGATGGCAGTGACTGAAAATGTTATGGTTCCAGCTACTGAGGAATGGTGGAAGAACCCTTCAAATTCCCCAGACTTGCCCTGATCCATTTGCCCTGAAGCCTTCTGCTGATGGTGGCATTGGGAGGGAGGGGTGCTGTGATGGTTTCTTTCCATCATTTCTTTTTCCCACCCTCAAATGGTTTTTCCCAAACCAGAAAAGACTATCCAAGCCATTTATCTCGTAGAAGGACTCTAAATGGCAAAATGAGAACATGTTAAAGGGGGAAATGACACAATATTTAGACTCTAAATATCTCCAGCAGGGATAACAAATAAACACACAAATCCAGGGGGGATTCTCCCTCTCTGCCTACTCAAATCCAGCCCTGTCAGTTGCAGCACATCCCCTTGTTGTGGGTTGCTCCTCCTTGTTCTGCCCTCTGTTCTTGATCACAAATGCTGTTCTTTAGTTAATTCAAATATGCACCAGGGATTCCCCCCCCCCCACTCCCCTTTGGCTTATAGATACTATTTTATTGAAAACAGCAGCAACAACAAACAAAACCATTGTTTTAAGGATTTGATTTTTAGACTTGTTAGTAATTTATAATGACCTTTTTACATTTTGTCTGTTTTCATTTAACAGTTTCTTCCTGCACTGAAACTTCCTTATTAGAATGGCTTCAGCGTTTTATGACATTTTGTGTGAGCAATTATTTGGTGTATCATTCTTATGTACTAGGAGGCCACATTACCTATAGAGAGTTAATGCACTATTGGCTAATAGAGAACACAATTTGGTGGCATACTTTCGTCCCAAGGGCATTGTTAGGAGATACGTAGTAAATGTTTGGGAGGTGTCCTATGTGTACGCCTAGAGGCATCTAGAGACAGGTTTAATGATAGCATTTAGTATCCATAAAATATCCTCTGAGTCCTGCCCTATGATGGCATAGCCGATGTACTGACCATCAAAGTAAAAGTGTCCTTTCAGAAATGAATTAGATACAAATAGGCTCTTCCTTTTAGGAATAGGGCAGAGCCTGGGGGAAAAAGAATCTGGGGAGGTAAGTGTCCATGTTGTCTGGCTGATGACTATTTTATGACTTTCAACATATACCCAAGAGGTCAAAGGAAGGGTGTCATGTCTTCAGTGTTCTTCTTTGGAAAGGGATTCAACTTTGGGAAAATGATAGTATTGAGGAGGAGGAAGAGCTGTAGGCTTGGGAGAATCTGGCCTCTTGGCAGGGAGCTTCCTTCCCCTCTTTAAAAGACACAGTCATCTTGCTAGTGAAACCATCTTAATGTCAAGTTTAGTTTAATGCTTTCCTGGAGAAACATGTCTGCATGCATTTATTCCTTGTGAAGCCATCCAAAGAGATTTAATTCTTTGGCAGTCATAATGCTTTCCTGGAGAAACATGTCTGCATGCATTTATTCCTTGTGAAGCCATCCAAAGAGATTTAATTCTTTGGCAGTCATAATTTTGTGTGGTTTCTTTAATAGATAATTTGTTTAAATGGCTTTTAGCTTTACAGTTTCCCTTTAGGAAATGTTACTTTCATTGCTAATTGCTAATTGACATGAGTCATAGATATTGGGGGTACAGTATGTGGTACTGACTGGGTGGGAGGTGAGGAGAGGGGTGTGGGTGGGGGTGTGAAGGGTTGTTACACAAACTGTGGCAAAAAAAAATTGGATCAGAACCAGGCGCTGGCTGAAGAGAGGTGAAATTCCATGTATACAAAGAAATCTGCTTTGAAATTCGTTTTTCTGAAAGTTGTTTTTTATTCAGTTCTTAAAAGTCAAGTTTGGCTTTCATCAATTGTAACAAAGGTACAATTGTAGCAAAGGTGGAGTGGGGTATATGGGAGCTCCGTATTTTCGGCATGATTTTTCTGTAAACCTACAACTTTTCTAATAAAAATTTATGTTAAAACAAAAACTAAAAACCCCAAAGTGAAGATTGGGGCTGGAGAGATCAGATGAAACTCAGAGCCACCCAAACTCAACATGCTGAACATGCTGAATACACAACCCCAGTGCAAATGGTTGTGAACCCCATAACGCATTTAGAGGTGGTTCCTGGCTGGCTGTGAAGTTCTTCTGAGACTTGTTCTCTCCCTGCCCCCCACTCTTGGCAGGTTTAAGGGAGACCACAGGCTCCGAGAGTGATGGGGGTGACTCGAGCAGTACCAAATCCGAAGGTGCCAATGGAACCGTCACAACTGCAGCGATCCAGCCGAAGAAAGTTAAGGGAGTGGGCTTTGGAGATATTTTCAAAGACAAGCCAATAAAGCTACGACCAAGGTCGATCGAAGTAGAAAACGACTTTCTACCAGTGGAAAAGGTATGTTTGACAGTATGTTTTATTTCACTATAACATGAAATACCCAGAAAATGTGCCCTTGGGATTTAGAATCTGAGGCTTTCGATGCCGCTTTTGGGGTTTCAGTGTCCTGTTTGCCCTCTTCCCATTGGATCTCTCCCTCGAAAGGCTCATGCTCTACTTTGCTGCTTCCTTTCTTACCGATCTCCCATTTATGGTGTGTTGCTCAGGATGACTTTTCCAGTGGAGCGGCACGTCTCTATTTCCTCCCCAGCAAAGCCCCTCATGCCTGGTCGTAGCTAAATAGAACCCGTTGTTTTGGCCCTGACCCCTTTCAGACACCCGCCAGTCTCTTCTTACATTTCTCTGGTGCTTGGCACTGGCTTGTGGTGACTGTGGTTCTGTAATAGAGAAATGGAATTGGGCATTTTCTCTCTAGGAGTTAGGTGGAGACGATTTCAGACTGCTGAAAGGAAGCCTCCTGTGTGTGTGAATGATGGAGCTGGCCAGCGCTGGGACGCGGCCTGGATTTTCCCATCAGGAAGCTGGCTGTTTTCTTCTGCCTTGTTCTGGGTTGGCAAGAGGCAGGCGGAGTGGGTGCTGCTGAGTACACGTTGCCACGGCAACACACCCAGAGCCATCCACACTCCTGGCTGCCCGTGACATCTACTGTGGCACACTTCTAAGCATTTTACTCTTGCTTAGCATTTGATAAATACTGTGGAATTTTCCAGATAGTAATAAACTACGCTCGGGCTGTGCTCATGGAATATTTGTTAATTTGGTGGAGTACTGAAATTTTTGCTCTAATGTTTGCGCCAGCAGGCTTGGGGGAGGAGGCAGTGGCAGCATTGCTGATGTAGGTTTATTGGTGGTTTTAAAATCTTTTTCATTTTTCAGTAAGATGAAATTTTAAAGGTTCTGTCATCTTCCACAGCTGTATAATTTCCACCTCCCAGCAGCCTTCTCCGGTGTCATCATGCATTAGAAACCAAATCTAAGAAAAGGAAGCTTTTTGGACATTTATTACCCTTAGATATGAAGAAGGCTGAAAGGGTAGACACTTTGAAATTAGAGACTGTTTCATTGAAACTCTTCTTTTGTGGACGCTTCTTTGAGCTAGCATTGTTTCTTTCAGTAATCAATAAGTGATTTTGCTCAAGATCTGAAAACTGTCTGGTTAATATCCCAGCTTGTGAGCTCAATTCTGTTTCATATGGTCAAATTCATACTCCTCTAAATAGTTACAAAGGAGCAAGTCCTGGTCTTAGGAAGGGACAATGGGTATGGTTTTTCTTCATTTTATTCAAGTGGTTGAAATGAATATGACCACTGGCTCAGTCAGTGAACAGTTAATATCCTTCATTTGTTGAATGGTTCTTGGTCCTGTTCTTTTCTGTGTAGAAAGGCGTTGTGTGTGTGACCTTTATTATTGCTATTGCTATTTGTTTTGACTGCTAATGATAAATTTACTAACATTATCATTATCAGATATAATACTCCCAAGTTTACATCTCAGCATGCTTCTTCCCTGAATCCCAGAGCCATATGTCCAACTGCTTACTTTAATATATCCCCACTTGGAGATGTTAAATTTATATACCAAACCTGAGCTCCTCATCATCGCATCAAACTGCTCCATCCCCAGCCTTCCCCATTTCTGTTGAAGGCAGTGCCATCCTCCCCATTGCTCAGGCAAAAACCTTGGGATTGTCCCCGACTCCTCTCTTTCTTTCACATCTTTTCCAGTCTGTCAGGAAACCCTATCAGCTCTGTCTCCTAAATATGTTCAGAATCCGGCCATATCTCCTCACCTCCCCTGCTGCCGTGGTCTCTCACCAGCATGGCAGCGCCTCCTGCTAGGTCTTCCTGCTTCTCCCCTTCCGCCTGGACTCTGGTCTCTGCAGCACAGCCAGAGTGGTCCTTTGAAGGCAAAATCAGATCATGGCACTCCTCTGCTCATACCCCAGCGAAGTCTTCACTGAGAACAGGGTGAGAGTTCTCCCTGTGGCCTACGTGCTGGGGAATCTGACCCCTGGCACTGCTCTGGCTCCCTCCCTTGCAGCTCTCCCCTGGCTCACTCCATTCCAGGCTCCCTGCTCCTCCCCCACCACACCAGGCATGCTCCCATTTAGAACCTTGGCTACAGCAGTTCCCTCTGCCTGGGCCACTTTGCTCCCACATCCCCACCTGGCTACCTCCCTCTGCTCTTTGAAGGCTTGGTTCAAATCTCACCTGCTCCATGAGAGCAGGTTCAAAGGCTTGGTTCAAATCTTACCTGCCCCACAAATTCTGAAACCTGTCCTCTTTCCCCGTCCCCCTGACTCCACACTACATCTTTTGTTTTCCATAGCATGTACCACCTTCTTACATAACATTTATTCTTATTATGTTTATTATTTATTTTGGTCACTGATGTAATGTATGGCACATAGTAGGTGCTCAGTAAATATTTGCTGAATGAATAGTTTTAAAGACTGTATTAGCATAGCACTTTAAAGATTACAGACATCTGTAAGATGAGGGGACTGGGTTGGATGCTATAATGGTTACATAGTTGAAAATATTGCAGTTGTATAGTTTGCTGTATCTTTGTGAAACAGAGAAAAGATTATTACATTGGTCTTGGTGACATGAAATTTTAACTTCATCAGAGTTGTGTGTGTGTGTTTGTGTGTATGCATATGAATGTATGTGCATCCTGGTCCCTGATTTGTTTGCAGAATGAAACTAGGTGTGGGCAGATCCCTAACCCACTTCTGGTTGTGTAGCCTCTGGGGAAAACATAAGCTTCCCAGCCTGCCTTACTGGCTGCAGACAGTTTTTGCAGCATAGGAGAGGATTCGAAACTGTCTATACCCCCTATTGTTGGCACCATGGGTAGTCGAATAGTTTTAGGATCCAATTTGTTACTGCACAACCTGGCACAGACCTGATGAGTGTGATATTGTTTTATCAGTGGGCAACCTGTTTCTCATCACTTTTCAGATGGTTTTGTTTCTAAGATTTATGTTTAAGGAAGGACATTACTTCCTTTGAGAATTGAGCTCACAGTTTTTTTGTTGTTGTTGTTGTTGCAGAAGCACAAATTGGATTGCACCATGACAGTGTTTGTTCGGTTAGACCCAAGCAGGTCTTCCACTCAGGCGCTAACAGTTGGCTTTCTCACATGGCTAGTTTGATAACTTGGAATAGGTGAAAAAGGAATCTGATGATTATTAACAACTGGAAGCATAATATTATACTTCCCATTCAAGGTTTGTGTAGTATTCAGAGCCACTTTACTGAGTCAGTAGATAATTTCATACTTATTTTACCTTTGCTTTAATCCATGTCACCCTATCCAAGGTGGTTGAATGTTGATAATTGTGATATTAACTATGGAAAGTGCTAGCAGGATTAGATTATACACCAGGAAGGATGTTGCATAACCCCCACCCCACCCTGAATAAGGAAATCATGAGTGTAGGTGTTGCTTCTGCTTCTCTTACTGAGCTATAAGAAAGGGCCCCATTTATGGAAGCTTCTAATACTACCAAATGGATAAGCTTCTGAATGATTTTTTTTCAAAGACAGATTCTGTTTATTTTTTCTTGGGTTTCTTCTCAAAGGATGTGTTAAGGCATGATGCCTGCCCTCTAGGACTATTAATTAAAATCACAGTGGGGAGTAAAGAGTTACCCACAAGAAACAATTATGGAGCAATACACCATACATATATATATATAACAGTTTTTATTCACACACCGTACAGTCCATCCAAAGTGTACAATCAGTGGTTCTTGGTATAATCACAGAGTTGTGCATTCATCACTACAATCAATTTGAGAACATTCTCATTGCTCCAAAAAAAGATTCCATACTCCTGATTCCTCTCTATTATTGAGATTAGCATTGGTATAGTACCTTTGTTACGATTGATGCAAAAATATTACAATGTTTCTTTTAACTATAGTCCATAGTTTGCATTAGTTGTATTTTTTGTATACTACCCTATTAGTAACATCTTGTAATAGTTCTGGTTCATGTAAGAACATTCTTATATTTGTACTAATAACCACGATCATCGTCCACAACAGGGTTCACTATGTTATACAGTCCCATGGTTTATCCTGTAGCTTTCCTTCTAGTGACATACACAACCCTAAACTTCCCCTTTCAACCATAATCACACACATAATTCAGTGCTGTTAGTTACCCTTACAGTAATGTGCTACCATCACCTCTATTTATTTCTAAACATTTACAGTCAACCTTATTAAAAATTCTGTACAAGTTAAGCACCAGCTAGCCATTCTCTACCCTCTTTCTGTCTTCTGATAACCTATACTCTAGATTTTAGCTCCAAGAATTTGCTCATAATAATTAGTTCATGTCAGTGGGCCCATACAATATTTGTCCTTTTGTGTCTGGCTTATTTTCACTCAACACAATGTTCTCAAGGATCATCCATGTTGTTGCATGCTTCAGGACTTTATTTCTTCTTATAGCTGAATAATATTCCATCGTATGTATATACCACACTTTGTTTATCCATTCATTGGTTGATGAGCACTTGGGTTGCTTCCATGTTTTGGCAATTGTGAATAATGCCACTGTGAACATTGGTGTCCAAATGTCTGTTCATGGCCCTGTTTTCAGTTCTTCTGAGTGTATAGCTAGTAGCAGGATTGCTGGATCATATGACAATTCTATACTTAGCTTCCTGAGGAACTGCCAAACCATCTTCCACAGTGGCTGCACTATTTTACACTCCCACCACAGTGCATAAATATTCCTATTTCTCCACATCCTCTCCAACACTTGTAGCTTTCTGCTTTTTTTATAATGGCCATTCTAGTAGGTGTGAAATATCTCACTGTGATTTTGATTTGCATTTCCCTAATAGCTAGTGATGTTAAGCATCTCTTCATGTACTTTTTAGCCATTTGTATTTTCTCTTTGGAAAAATGTCTATTCAGGTCTTTTGCCCATTTTAAAATTGGGCTGCTTGTCTTTTTATTGTTGAATTGTAGAATTTCTTTACATATTCTGGATATTAAACTCTTATTGGATATGTGGTTTCCAGATATTTTCTCCCATTGAGTCGGCTGCCTTTTCACTTTCTTGACAAAGTCCTTTGAAGCACAGAAGTATTAAATTTTGAGGAGGTCCCGTTTATCTATTTCTTCTTTCATTGCTTGTACTTTGGGTGTAAGGTCTAAGAGACCTCCTGCCACAAGATCTTTTTTTTTATATTATTATTATTTTTTTATTAAATTCAGTTTTATTGAAATACATTCACACACCATACAATCATCCATGGTATACAATCCACTGTCCACAGTATGATAACATAGTTATGCGTTCATCACCACAATCTATCTCTGAACATTTTCCTTACATCAGAAAGAACCAGAACAAGAAAAAAAATAAAAGTGAAAAAAGAACACCCAAATCATCCCCCATCCCATCCCATTTGTCCTTTAGTTTTTATCCCCATTTTTCTACTCATCCATACACTAGATAAAGGGGGTGTGATCCACAAGGTCTTCACAATCACACTGTCACCCCTTGTAATCTACATTATTATATAATTTTCTTCAGGAGTCCAGACTTCTGGGTTGGAGTTTGGTAGTTTCAGGTATTTACTTCTAGCTATTCCAATACATTAAAACCTAAGAGGTGTTATCTATATAGTGCATAAGAATGTCCACTAGAGTGACCTCTCGACTCCATTTGAAATCTCTCAGCCACTGAAACTATTTCGTCTCATTTTGCATCCCCCTTTTGGTCAAGAAGATACTCTCAGTCCCACGATGCCGGGTCCACATTCATCCCCGGGAGTCATATTCTGCATTGCCAGGGAGATTTACAACCCTGGGAGTCGGGTCCCACATAGGGAGGAAGGCAGCGAGTTCACCTGTCGAGATCTGCCACAAGATCTTGAAAATGCTTCACTACATTTTCTTCTAGGGGTTTTATAGTCCTCTTATATTTAGGTCTTTGATTCCTGTAAATGATTTTTAATTGACCATTTAACTAAAATAATTCAGAAGAAACTATGTAATGTCTAGGATTTGCGTCCAATAATCTTGAAGGTGGAAAAGTGGATGGGGTTATAGAAGAAACAAGATTGGTCATGAGAGTTGATAATTGTTGAAACTTGGTGATACATACATGGGGGTTTGTTACACTATACTCTGTTTTTGGATGTGTTGGAAATTTTCCTTGATAAAAGATTAAAGACAAAAAAAAGAGCCCTGGGAAAAATGTACCCTTTAAACTAAGCTCAGAAGTTTTGATATGCTGTATCAAAATAATGGAAAATACTGTGTGGCTAACAATGAACCAAGTTAAATATCGTAAGATTAGAAGGGTGTGGATACTGTTGTCCTAGCTGATTGACCTTGACAGAGTCACTTAGCCTCAATTGGGCCATGTGAAAAATGGGAATACTCTTTATACGTATCCTCCCCCTCAGGGCTTCTTTTTTTTTTCTTTTTTTTTTAATTAAATGATATGTAGTGGAAAATATCTTGCACATTGTTTTTATTTTTTTTGTTTTATTTTAATTTTGTTATTTTTTTATTTTTATATATCTTGTACACTGTTAAGTTTAATTCATTTCAACCAATATTTTTTGAGTGCTCACTATATGCTCAGCACTGGGGATACAGTGGTAAACAAGACCAGGTCTCTGCCCTCAGGGAGCTACAGGAAAGTAAACAAGCAGTGGTAAGACAGGGAATTGCCGTGACCAGGCTGAGAACACTTTGCTGTGTTGTAGGAGCCCTTTGGTATGGCAGGAGGTGGTGAGTTGTTAGGGAGTCTGGAGAGTGTGTGCGTGTGTACATGCACATGCACATGCGTGTGTATGTATTTCCTACAGGAAGTGATGTTTGTGCCTACAGGAAGTGATGTTTGTGCCAACAGGAAGTGATGGGTAGCTCTACAGGGAATATGTTTAGCCCTACAGGAAGTAATGTTTAGACTGAGAACCATGGGTCCAGTAGGCATTCATCAAGTGAAGGAGCAGAGAGTTACCAAGGTGGAAAGAGCAGCATGTATAAGTAACTAGACAGGGAAAAGAGATAGCACAGAGAGTACATAGAAGCTCCAGTGGGAAGTGGGGAAAGATGAGAATAGAGAAAAAGCAGGACCCTGATCATGAAGGGCCTTGTGAGATTTGTTAAGGAGTTTGGACTTGATCTTGAGGGCAGTGGAGGGCTATCAGAGGGTTTTAAGCAAGAGAGTGAAATGATCAGGTAGGTGATTTAGAAAGATTATTCCAGCTGCAGTATGAGGAGTGGATTATAGAAGATAGGGAAACTGAAATTCAAGAGAGAGGTGACAGAAACTTATATTGGCTCTCCTGATAAATACCAATCCCTCCCACCTGGGTCCTAAAATTAATTACTAAGACATGTCAGTGGATGGAGAATCAAAATATCAGCTTTACTTATTTTTTTTTCGGTATTGATATCCATTTGACCCGGCACTGTTTAGCAAAAAAGATCATCTATTCTGCACTGCGAAGCCGTTCCATCTTTGTTGTAACCTAAGTGGCTGTGTATGTGTGGATCTGTTTCTGTATTCTGTTCTGTTGGTCTGTTTGTCCTTGTGCTGTCTTAATTACTGTAGCTTTATAGTAAGTCTTGATATCTGGCAGTGTAAGTCCTTGATCTTTGTTCCTTTACTTCAAGATTGTCTAGCCTGTTCTTGGCCCCTTGCATTCCCATATAAGTCTTAGAATCAGCTTGTCAAATCCCACGTGCATAAAAATGCTCCTGAGATTTTGATTAGGATTGCATTGAATCTATAGATGCTTTTGGGGAGAATTGACACCTTTACAGTCCATGAACGTGGTATATTCCTTCATTTATGTTAGTCTTATTTCACTTTGTGAAAATTTGTCAAGCTGTACACTTACTATTTTTGCATCTTTCTATATGTATGTCATATTGCAATGTTATTATTGATGAAGGCAAAGGGGGAGGATATAGGTTAATGTGCAATCCAGAAGGGTCTGCTAGCTGGTCCCCAGAATTAGGCAGACTCACTCACTCAGTCTCAGCAACACTGGACCAGGGCAGGCCTGTGTGAAGTGGAAGGACCTACCCCTTGAAGAGCAGCAGAGAAGGCCAACTCCCAAAAGGAGTAAAGAAAAGAGCTGAGCTGAGCATACTGAGTTTATTTTTCCCAAATTCACTTATCAGATAAGTCATTTCAGTTTCGCAGGTAAGAGTGAATAAAGAGACAGGGAGGGTCCAGGAGTATTATACCAATTGAACTCCCATTACATGGAAGGAAGGATAAGGGAGAGAGCTTTTTTCTCTAACAGCTTGAACTATTATCATGGAGAGAAATATTTTGAGAGAAATATTTTGGAGATAGAGTCAAGAGGAATACTTGATGGATAGTATGTGAAGGTATGAAGGAAAGGGAGGACTTGAAGATGTTGCCTTGGGCAACTGGGTTGATGTTGGTACCATTCCCTGATTAGAAAACACTGGAGGAGGAAGATATTTGGGGAGAAATGTCATGGGGTCAGTCTTAGACTAACTGTGTTTTTAAGTATTTGTAGGGCCATCAAGCGGACACATCCAGCAGGCAGTTGGATAAACAAGTGTGGTGCTCCGGAGAGGGTTGTGGATGTTGGTTTGGAAGTCATCAGCCTATAAGTTGGGTTGGAAGACTGTAATATAAAAAAGAAGGGGCCAGGGCAGAATCTCATGCTCACAAATACTGCTGGGTGCTTCTGTCTCCCACCTGAAGGGAATTTCTTCATTGCTGCTTCCCTGTGACCCCAGCCTATCCCCACTCTTTTTTTCTAAACTCCTTCTGTTTTTATGAGTCACTTAGTTGGTCGCTCTTGGCTAACCACTTAAGGAAAGGAGTGTCAGGTATTACACATGAGTGGGTGCATTACAGATACTCAGGTGAGTCTCCGGACCCAACCTGACATAGCTTTAGATAGAGTCATCCTGGCTTTTCAGAGCCAGCTCCTTCCATGCCCAGGCTCTCTAAGCACTACCAGTATTGACTCCCTTAAATGTTGGGAAAGGCAGCCTTTCATGCCCTGTCTCTTCAGTCAGATTGAAAAAGATGGTCTGCCAGGTGGGTTGGTTACTCTACTAGATTCCCTACCAAGAAATCCTTCAAGAAGCTCCTTTCCCATGATCTTCTGGTCTTGGCTGGTTTCCATTAGTGGTGTCTGACATCTCTCTCTTGAAATGATTCTATTTTCTTTCTATATTTTCTACCATTTTCCACAACTAGACATTGTGTTTCTGACAGTTTCTTTTTCACCTCTTGTCATCTTGAATCTCACTTACAGAATCACAGTTGCCCAAATTAATGCCTTTGTAATACCGACATGATGGCTTTTACTTGTAACAGAGAATTAAAATTAAAATCATACATAAATGAGAGTCACTGATCATATTTAATTTTTTAATCAGCCAAATTGCAGTAAGAGAAATTTTAATATTTTCATACATTTCTCAGGTAGTCTTTTTATCCATCCTGGTAAAAAATGATCAGGTTGTGTACTTATGTAAAATCAAAGCATCTAAACATGTAAAATGATGCTCTTAGTGCCTTAAAAATAAGAGATCTGTGTCTCTAATCCTTTGGAGACTGGAAATAAGCTCTGTGGATCTCCAGGAGCTAATAATACATTCTTCGACTAATGAAATACAACTGGATCAAAACTTGTTGTGATTATCTGGGACCTGGAGTATTGGATGTCTCTCATTTTGGTTGAAAAGCAAGATTATGTGATACTTCTTGAGCTGTTGGACAACCCATTTTTTAAAATTGAGATTGTTCACATTCCATACAATTATCCAAAGATCCAAAGTGTACAATCAGTTACCCACGGTACCATCATACAGCTGTGCACCCATCACCACAATTAATTTTTTTGAATTTTTAGAACATTTTCATTACTCCAGAGAAGAAATAAAAATAAGAAAAGGAAACTTAAATCCTCCCATACCCCTAACCACCTCCCTCCGTTATTGTCTCATAGTATTGGTATAGTACATTTGTTACTGTTGATGAAAGAATGTTAAAATACTACTAACTGTAGTATATAGTTTGCAATAGGTATACTTTTCTCCCTATATGCCCCTCTATTATTAACTTCTAGTTATAGTGTCATACATTTGTTCTGGTTCATGAAAGAGATTTCTAATATTTGTACAGTTAATCACAGACATTGCCCACCACAGGATTCACTGTTTTATACATTCCCATCTTTTAACCTCCAGCATTCCTTTTGGTGACATACAGGACTCTGAGCTTACCCTTTCCACCACATTCACACACTGTTAAGCACTGTTAGTTATTCTCACAAAGTGTTACCATCGCCTCTGTCCATTTTTAGACACTTAAGTTCAACCTAGTTGAACATTCTGCTCATAATAAGCAACTGTTCCCTATTCTTTAGCCTCATTCTATATCCTGATAACTTATATTTCATGTCTATGAGTTTACATATTACAATTAGTTCATATCAGTGAGACCTGCAATATTTGTCCTTATGCATCTCACTTATTTCACTCAATATAGTGTTCTCAGGGTTTCATCAACCCATTTTTTTTTAAGACAGTTTTGTTCACACCCCATACATTCCATCCTAAGTAAACATGTATAGTAATGTATTTAGGTATTCACCAACCTCACCACTATCTATATAAGGACATCTCCATTTCTTCCAAAAAAAAGGAGGAAGAGTCAAGTCAAAGAAGGTAGAGAGACAAAAAAAAAAAAGGAAAGAGAAATAAAACAAAACAAAACATGACAGCTGGGAAGCAAAAAAAGGAAAGATAGCATTAAACTAAAGTAGAATAAAGAGTCAGACAACATCACCAATGCCAAGAGTCCCATACCCTCCCTTATATTCCCTTCTTATATGCATTTAGCTTTGGTATATTGCCTTTGTTACATTAAAGGAAGCATAATACAATGTTTCTGTGAATTATAGCCTCTAATTTGCATTGATTACATTTTCCCCCAATACCACCCTATTCTTAACACCTTGCAAGGTTGACATTCATTTGTTCTCCCTCGTGAAAGAACATATTTGTACATTTTATCACAATTTTTGAGCACTCTAGGTTTCACTGAGTTATACAGTCCCAGTCTTTATCTTTCCTCTTTCCTTCTGGTGTCCCATAGGGTCCTAAACTTCCTTTTTCAACCATAGTCACAGTCATCTTTGTTCAGTGTACTTACATTACTGTGCTACCATCACCCAAGATTGTGTTCCAAACCTCGCAGTCCTGTCTTTTCCTATCTGTCTGTAGTGCTCCCTTTAGTATTTCCTGTAGCACAGGTATCCAGTTCACAAACCCTGTCATTGTCTGTTTGTCTGAAAATGTATTAAACTCTCCCTCATATTTGAAGGACAGTTTTGCAGGTTATAGGATTCTTGGTTGGCAGGTTTTCTCTTTCACTATCTTAAATATATCACACCACTTCCTTTTTGCCTCCATGGTTTCTACTGAGAAATCCACACATAGTCTTACCAAGCTTCCTTTGTATGTGATGGATTGCTTTTCTCTTGTTGCTTTCAGGATTCTCTCTTTGTCTTTGATGTTTGATAATCTGATTATTAAGTGTGTAGGCCTATTCAGATCTATTCTGTTTGGGGTACGCTGCGCTTCTTGGATCTGTAATTTTATGTCTTTCATAAGAGATGGGAAATTTTCATTGATTATTTGCTCTATTATTGCTTCTGCCCCTTTTCCCTTCTCTTCTCCTTCTGAGACACCCATAACACGTACATTTTGCATTTCATGTTGTCATTCAATTCCCTGAGATGTTGCTCATATTTTTCTATTCTTTTCCCTATCTGTTCTTTTGTGTGTAGGATTTCAGGTGTCTTGTTCTTCAGTTCCTGAGTGTTTTCTTCTGCCTCTTGAGATCTGCTGTTGTATGTCTCCATTGTATCTTTCATCTCTTGTGTTGTGCCTTTCATTTCCATAGATTCTGCCAGTGGTTTTTTCGAACTTTCAATTTCTACCTTATATTCACCCAGTGTTTTCATTATACACTTCATCTCTTTTGCCTTATATTCCCTAACCTTTTTGAATTGATTTAGCATTAGTTTCAATTCCTGTATCTCAGTTGAAGTGTAAGTTTGTTCCTTACACTGGGCCATAACTTCGTTTTTCTTCATGTAGGTTGTAATTTTCTGTTGTGTAGGCATCTGGTTTCCTTGGTTACCCCAATCAGGTATTCCCAGACCAGAACAGGCTCCGATCTCAGAAGGGGGCAATATTCAGTATCAGGTCTCCCTTAGGGTGTGTCTTAGAAGAGTGACACACCCTGTGCGGCCTCTAGTCACTGTGCTTTTCCTATTGTGCCCAGCAGGTGGCGCCTGTCAGCCTGTCACTCCTGACTGGTATAAGGAGGTATGGCCTGCTTAGTTTCTGTTTTGGCTGTTTTCTCTCAGGCTCTGGGGTCTGGTTCTGAATGGAAGGTGAGTAGTGGGGCTGGGCACCACCTCCTTCCTCTTAGGGAAGATACACCCCCTAGGGAGTTTTTCATTTGCATTTAAATAGGCTCCTTGTCTCTCTGACTCTGCTATCTCCACCTTTGTCTGGATCAGAGAGCTGCAAACTGAAAATGGCTGCGGCTTTCTCCACTGAGCCGCCCAGGTTGAGAGAGAAAAAAATGGACAGAAAGCCCCCCTTCAGGGCCAGTTCACAGTCCTCCCAGCTTCATCCGCAGGCCAGAGATGGCACCCGGTCCTCTAGGCTCCCCCTCCCAGCCTAGAGAATTCTGCTGGCTCTTTAAGGTCAGTCGTCACTAAAAGCCTCTGTCTGCTTTTTGGGGATTTGTAGCTTGTATTGAGCAGTCCACTTTTGTTAATCAAAGCCCCATTTGGAGCTAGACTGAGGTACATTCACTTGTTCAGAGAATGCTGCTCTCTAGCACAGTGAGGTTTTGCAGTTTGGGCTGCTGTGGTGGAGGGGCTCTCGGCGTGTGTCTGCAGTCTTTACTTACAGATTTTATGCTGCGATCTCAGGCATTCCTCCCAATCCAGGTTGGTGTATGATGTGTGGACAGTCATGTTTATCCCCCCACAGTTATTCCAGGGTATTTACTGGGTGTTCCTGGCTGTTTATTAGTTGTTCCAGGGGGACTAACTAACTTCCACTCCTCTCTATGCTGCCATCTTCTTTCTTCCCTGGACAATCCATTTTTAATGAGCAGACATTATTAAGATGCTTACTGGTTGCCTGAATGAAATGTCTGGAATTTTCAGACTTTGGTTTATGTGCTATCTTTTCCCAGAGTGTTTCTGCTAAGTTTCCTAATCTAGGAAAAGTAAGGATGAGGGGAGGGGTGTGGGGAAAGGGAAACAGAAACATTATTACAGGGTTGCTCTGACATGTTGGGTGCCATTTATTGTTTTACATATGCTTTACATACACTTTGTAAAACACCCACCAATGTGTATTAGCTAAGAAATGTTGAATTGCAGCCAGAGCATCACCAAGAATCACATTCTCAGAGGGCTTTAAAAACGTGGTTAGTGCAGGCCAGACAACGGGGATTCAAATTCCAATTCTGCCTTGTCTCTGACAAGTCTCTCAGTGTTTAGATTCCTCATCTGCAAAATTAGAATAAGACAAAGCCCTGCCCCACACCAAAATGGTTAGAATAGTGCTTGGCATCTAATAATCCCTTGATTAATGGCCGTTGTTCTTGTTGTTGAGCTTATTATTATAATGGAAGGAGTGCCTCTAAATAAACATTGTAGCCTCCAGGATACTATCTTTAACTTTTTATTATGGAAAATTCCAAACTCAAGGAAGCAGATAGAACAATATAAGGGACCCTTATGTACACCTGGCCTCAGCACTTTCCAGGCTACTTTTGATTAGTGTGTGATAGTTATGGCTGCAGCCAACCCTTCTTTCTTTAGTATTCAGTGGTCAGAGACTGAGCCTTAGGAAGGCCAGTGGCAGGTCCTTTAAAACAAATTAGCCTTTTATATCCTTTCATACTTCTCAGAAGAGAAGTAGTATTAACACCTTAGCTAGGACTTGAAGTTTGCTATATCTGTGGTAGCTGTTTGTTTCACATCACCAAGTATTAAATATCAGCCACTAGAAATAAGCACCATGCATTTGGGACCTTGTCTGTGTTAGTCACCATTGTATTTACAATTCCTTGTAAATAGTTGTTAAACTATAATTGGCCCTCAATAAATATTTGTCAAATGGATGAATGAATATAGTGTTTTGTCCAAATCCAATCAAAATTACAAAGGAAGACTCATTATGTTTGGGGCCTGCTTGAGGTCTTACTACAGATTCACTCCTCCATTTGTTCATTAACTGGCTGGCTTGCTCATTCATTCATTCATTCATTCATTGAAGCTTTGTTGAATTTTTTTATGGACCAGCAGCAGCAGCTCTAGAATTTCTATACAAAAGAGCTAAGGGGTGGCAATCTGTTTGGAAGGGGATTGGCTAGGTGACATGTCTAGAAGCTGTGTTTCCATAATAAGGACAGGTTTGTTTTGTTTTTGTTTTTTTTTTTACCCAACAGGTTATTTGTTTGGGGTGGGGTGGGTCTGGTATAGTTTACTGAAATAGAGTTAACACCTCCTCCACATCACCGCTGTGGAGCAGCTGTCACATACAGGCCTCTCTTTTAGTGCTTTGGATTGTCCCTGGGTCTGAGAGAAGTGGGCATGTAAAAAGGTCATTATAATTCAGAAGATATGTCCAAAGCATTAAGGAGAATAGAGAGGAAGGAACCCATAACTTTCTTGGAGGTCAAGAAGGAAGGGATAAGATGTCAGGGAGATCTTTTCAGGAAAAATGATATTTGAGCAAAGTATTAAAAGATGAATGGCAGAGAGCATGGTGTGCATGTGGACATAGAGAGATCGTGGTTATGGTGAAGGGGTGGAGAAGAGGGGTTTGACTGGAATGCAGGGTGCATGGTGTTGGTGGAGGTGAGTCCCTGGAGGGAAGCTGAGGGGAGACCAAGCTCTTCACACAGGACTCTGTCAGCCCACTGGCAGGCTGTGTGCCTCCTGGGTGGGCTGGGGAGTTAGCGAAGGAGTTAAGTTGGGAATGACATGAACAGATTTGCACTTTGGAAGGAAAACTGGGGAGGCACCATGGAATGGGGACTGAAGATGGGAGAGCAAGCAGCTGGGATTGTTGCCAGCCCTGGGGTTCCATGGTTGCTGACTAATTGGCTAGGCACCAGGAACTTCTAGTAGCTCTTGGAAAGGGGCAGATGGGCCCACCTGATGCGCACTCTTTAAGCTGGTCTGCCGTAGCCAGGGTTGGCAGCAGAACTGACAGAAGAGCCAAGTTTCCTTTTAAAGAAAATTCTTTTGTTTATTTTGGGATCCAAAAAGCCAGGAGTCAGCAGTCAACTATCTTTGTTAATAGATAGGCTAAGGATATAATTTAAAAAAAATCAAGTTGGGAGGGCAATTTAAAACATTTACATACATACATATTTATAATCATGTATATATATGCATATCCACATTGTGTGTCTGTGTGTGTGTGTATGCACACACACAGACACACAAATCAGCAGGCTTATTTTCCTAATCAGGTTTTTTTTAAAAACTTGTAATTTTAGAAGAGTTTTAGATTTACAGAAAAGTTGTGAAGATGGTATAGAGTGTTCCCCCATGTCCCACACCCAGCTCCCTCTACTGTTAACATCTTACACTGATGTGGTACCTTTACACAATTAATGAACCGGTATTGATACATAATTATTAACCAATGTCCATATTGTGTCCCCATTTCCTTCGTTTTTCCCTAATGTCCTTTTTCTCTTCCTGGTTCCCATCCAGGGTCTCACATTACCTTTAGTTGTCATGTTGCCTTTGGTCTGTGACAGCTTCTCAGCCTCTCCTTGTTTTGGATGACCTTGGCAGTTTTGAGGAGTACTACTAAGGAGTTGTTTTTTTATTTAGAAAGAAGAATTGTACCTTTATAGAAAAGAGGCTAGAAATCATTTAGGAGGGAGAATAAAGTTTAGGAAAATTGATTTATAGTTAGCCTATGGTAGGAATTGCACATTGTAAATATCAGTGGGCAAAATAATGTGGGATATTTAGGAGTAAAAGATACCTGTAAGATTAAAAATTATTGTTCATCTTGCCATCCCTTAAACAGGCTTGTCTTTAAACTTTCCAGTATTTTCTGCTCAGGAGTTTTGTGGGATGTCCTTCATTAAGGGTTTGTCTGATGTTTTTCTCCTGGTTAGACTGGGGTTGTGGGTTTGGGGGAGGAAAACCGCTGAGGTGAAGCACCCTTCTCATCGCGTCATATCAAGAGTACCTGCTATCAACATGACCTATCTCTGATGATGTTGACCTTGAACACCTGGCCGCGGTAGTGCTTGCCAGATTTCTCCACTATGATGTCATGCTGGTTTTCCCCCCTTTCCAAACTTTGCTTTCAGGAAGGGAATCACCAAGTACAGCCCATGTGTAAGGGGTGGGGAGTTATATTCCACCTCCTCGAGAGAAGACTATCTACATAACTTTTTTGGAATTCCGCAGGGAGATCCACGTGTTCTCCCCTATCCTAATTAGGTTTCGAAAAGGTGATTTCTTTTCTGTCCTCTGAATTCCAAGTGCTGGTTCTATAGCATTTGCATCACACTTGTCATTTACTGCCTAGTGACATCTCCCACATCTTTTATGTGTGATATATAAGCAGATCTATGTCATATTTACCTGAGTAGAGTGTGAATTTCTTGAAGGCTGGGGCAGCACCTCAGTCAAAGAATTGGACACACTGCAGGCAGTTAATAAATATTGAATAGTTTTAAAAGTAGTTTAATTTAAAATTTTTCAAACTGTGGTTAATAACTGAAACAGGTTATTGAAATCTAACTATACAGAGCAATGCGATAATCAAGGTGAGGATAGTGTTGACGTGCTATCCTGATTTGTGAAGTCCTCCTGAATTTGTAATAGTTGCTGATCTGGCACTTACTATGTGCTAGGCAGTTTTCTAGGCACTTTACATGTATTACTTATTTAATCCTTAAACAACCCTATAGGTTGGTGCTATTCTTATCTCCATTTTACAGATAAGGAAAATGAGGTGAGCAAAAATAAGTGGCTCATGGTCTCCCAGCTAGAAGTGGCCCCACTGGGATTCGAATCTCATACCCTCTGGGTCCAGAGTTCTGAATTCTTAACCACTGGGCTCTAAATTCATTGAGATGGTGATTAAAATGGTATTTCATTTGGAGAAAAACCAAGATTGCTATTTAAACACTTCATTCCGATCTGTTGGGATGGCAGGCAACAATATCACTGTATTTTTCCTTAGAGAAATGTTTCTATAAAGCCATGACTATTTTTCCTTCTTCAGGTTTTTTTTTATGAGTAATTTTTGTGTCAGAAAACTAATTTTAGTTCTTTAAAATACAGTCATTTTCACGAATGGCATTTCATATCCAAACCATATTCTAGACACCCCTCACTCCCCAATCATAATATCTGTTGAAAGATAGTTTGCTTATTATTTCCTCTCTGATGTTTTTAAGGAGAAGTGGTCATTGGATCCTGCCAAATAAACACTCCCTCAGTGTGTTCCTTGTTCAAATGGTCACACCTGTGGGCCCCAGGAGGCAGGCTAGATTCCTGCAGGGACATAGGCAAGGGAGGGAAAGTTCTCATGAAGCCACCCAAGCCACGAATCGGCCTTGGCTTCCTGAGCCATAAACAAATGCAAGCTTTGTTCTCCTCATTGCTCATTTGGTCCCGAGTATGACTCAGGGTTAGGCTGGGTTCTTCAGGCTCCGTGCCTTTGGCTGTTGGAAGGAAGTGGGAGGATTCCAGGGTAGTTCTGGGACCTTTTCAGACTGAAGAGAGGAGGCTGACTGCATGATGGGAGAGGAGGTATTTCTCTCTTTTTTTGCTTTTAGAGATGTAATAAATCCCCTTCGCTGATATCTTATCTGTACCATTTGTCACAAGACTTGTAATGGGTTGGCGCTGGTGGTTTAAAATGAGGTGTGTGCCGGTTAGGATCCCATGCAGGGGTGGGGGGTTGTGGATATGCTAAGGAGGAACCTATAAAGTGAAGGATTATTTACTAAAATCAAGTATTGGACTGTAACTATTTAGCTGTTTTATCCTTTCACCTCCTTTGGCCAAGTGAGCCATTAATTTTTACAGATGTTTCCGATATCTCAGTGTCTTGTGTTTTCATGTGCTCATACTGCAGAGAGTAATTTAGATGGACAGTTTGCATAAGCAGTAACTGTTACACCATGTCACAGAGATGTTTAGCAACTACAGATGTTTGTGCAGTAACCAAATCCAGCTTGAGTTTCAGGTTAGCTTAGGAGAGAAGACTATGTATGTCCACGCAAAGTGAGCCAGCTGTGTGGCATTGTACTTTTTGGGGACATTGATATTTGGAGTTTGCCTTGTGAAAGGAGAAGCTGTGAGTAGGACTTCTGGGTGCAGCTGAACTGCTTGTTATAGAGGTAAAGATATTTGGCTAATTTTATACTACTCAGCATGTGTTTTCTTGTACTTGTTTATGAAGTAAAATGAAGATGCTAAATTATTTGAGTTTCTAAAAGTTTGAAAGTAATAGGTAATCTTATTTCTCTGTGTGAATTGTTCATATTTGTCTATCTAAAAGCAGAAGTCTGTCATTTTCTAAACATGAACTAAAATTCTCTAAATAAACTACAGGATAAATAAGGCTTACAATGCGTCATATGCCTTCTGTATTTCTGTCTCTCATTTAAAAAATTTTTTAAAGGTGACAGTTGATGCTGTCTATAACATATGCCACTTAATGTCATTTTCTGTCCACTTTAACTTACAATATTTTCAAAATTATAAAAAAGAGAAAAATTGCATGACAAAAAGGCAGCACATTGTTTTAACACATTATTTTAAGAGTAGGAGAACTTTTTGAAGGGTTTTTTTAATGGCCATCTATTGCTGGCCTAGGAGGAGGACAGAGGCAGAATATGAGGTGAGTGCAGGCAGTTGTTCATTAAAATAGATGTATTCACCTGCAATGGCTTGAGAGAATTTTTCTATTCTCTCTTACAGTGGTGTGAAAGATAGCTTAAACTTTCTGATCTTATTGCTGGGTGCCATGATTCTGAGTTCTGAAAAAGTCGAAATCAGAGTTAGATATCTATGAGCAGAAGTAAGATGGTGACTCTTCCTTTGGGAAATGAATGAAAGCATGATTGATTGGAAGAGGTGAAATATAGAAACGTCTCAGCAGTGACACTGAGCTTTCTTGGTAGCTTCTCTGGCCCCCTCAGACCAATATGTTGAGATGAGAAAAGGACAAGCAGCCTCAGGGGTCCTTCGTCCCATGACCTATAAACTACTTGTTGTACTGTTGAGTGCTTCTGGAACCCTTTGCTTGTTTGTTTCTCAAAATGGAAATTGCTGTTACTTCTCTGATTACAGCTCTTTGTAATAATTATAATAATAAAGACTCAAAATAGAAGAATATAAAGAAATAAACAGAAATCTCCTTTAGGCCTATTATCCAGGAACAACCATAGTTAACATTCCATATGTATCCATTCAGACTTTTTTCTGAGCCTGAATGTGCATGTAATACAACAATGGGGTCAGTTATTTTTAAATATAATGTATTATGAGCCCCCTTTTTCTATCAGATAGCCACATGGTCATTTTTAGGGTCTGCATCCGTTGTAGAGATGTACCACCATTTATTGAGCCAGTCCCCACTTCGCAACTATTTAGGTTGCTTCCAAATTTTTCTTATTAGAAACAATATTCTTGTATATGCATCATTGAGCATCCCCTGATTATTTCCTTAGGCTAAATTCTTAGAAGAGGAATTTCCAGATTAAAGGCTGACTTAACCCAAGCATATGGTATAAAGTCCAAACAGAGCAAAAGTAAGACTTTCTCAATTCCAGACACTCAGTTTTGCTTCCCAGTGGAAATCTTCATAAAAGGTCTCGGTGTACTCTTGTAGAAATGTAGAATTGGTTTTTTTAACATGTGTTCATGTTGCGTGGCACTAAGGGAAAAGGATATTATTCTCCTCATCTGACGATGATGGGTTGGGAAAAAGGTCTCCTGTCTGTGAATCCCCATTAACTAGCTGAGCAGTCATGTAATCCAAAGAGATTGCAAAATGCTTAAAGGAAGGACTAGGACTCCCTGTGCCTGTAGCCTCTAGAATAAAGATGAGTGAGGTGACAAGGTGATTGCTTGGTTTCAGGTTTAATGATGACCAGGACAGCTTGTTCTCACTTAGCCACACCCAGTTACTTGAAGCTATAATCAAGGATTTAAAGAGAGTGGATTCAAAACAGTTCTTTTGAGAAAAGATGAATTTCGCCTGGTCGCTATTGTTAATTGTAAATGATAGTACTTGATTCATTGTACATAGTGGGGAAAGCCAGTTGTATGATTGTTTTCTCTCCTCACCTTCTGACCCAGAATTCCTTGGGGTAGGAAATGAAAGTCCTTCCTGTTGCAAATTATTTGCTGAATCATTTACTTGATTCAATTGATATCCTCACAGAAGTATCTGTAAATATTCTATTATGGCTATCATTTGTTCTTTGCTTATATTAATCATTGTTTCATAATATTTATATCCTGAAGTTTGCAGATGCCTTTGGTTTCTAAAACTCAGGGCTTTAAAAATTTCTGTGTGGCCATTAAAATTACTCATGGCTATGTAACTAGCTTGTCTTTTTTCTCACTGATATTCTCATCAGTTGTAAAATGATATTCTAGCCAACTGAGTTTCAGTAGGGGGTAGAATAAGTTTAATGCTATATGAAAACTGGCAACTTTAAAATAAGCATGATGATGTGCCTTTTCTTATGTTTAAAGGATTTAGATCACAGAGGTCAATCAGTTAATCAGAAACATGTTTTGTACTTTTCTGTGGCATTGGAGGACATTTAAAAAGTATGAGATGACAGCATTATTCTCAACTCAGGTTTTTGTTGTTGGAGGCTAGAATCCAAATACAAGTATACCCATAAATGCTCTAGAAACAAATGGAAACAAGCTCAATAGCCTCCAATTACACCTCCAACAAATATTTTTCTCTTTCCAAACCTGGGCTATAAAATGAACAATTCACAAATTAAGAGTGTGCAGAAATTGCCTTAAAAGCCACTTCTGCATCAAAAGGACATTTTAAGCCATTTTATGAATGGCCTGTGACTTGGGAGTGTCACCTCAATTAAACTTATTCCCGAACTTGGGGGAACAGAATAGACAATGTTTGGAAAGGTGAAACCAAAAATTTGGGGTCTCTAGCATTTAGAAACTATTTCTTTTTGCTCATTTAAGATGAGGAAGTTAGGAGTGGTAAAGATGAATTTACTGCCTCATTTTTTTCTTCTTTCACTTGCTAAACATTTTCACTCACCAGTGATTTTAATATGTCTTGCTCTGTTTTGGTAGCATCTGCTCAGTCTGTTCTTTTTATTTTGACTTCTTAGTTGGGTTTCTCATTTGTTCTCTCTACTAGGAGCAGCTTTTCTGAAACTTCTTGGGTACCTTTTCTAGACTATTAACAAAGTTGATAATAAGACAATATATGATGTACAGTGGCAAGATTTTGGATCTTAGAGTAGTCCAAATATGCATCTGGGTATAGCATTTAGCCCTGTCTAGTTACTGCACCGGGAGAGCTAGATGCTCTCTATATATCTTGTAGGGCTCATTTTAGATTTAATTTCCTGTGTTTCAAACCCCAGTACCAACACTACCACCCTGGCCCCCAGATTCAGGCATTGGTAGAAGCAGAGAAAGTATACTTACTCATAATATAGAATCCTATTTTTTCAAGTGATGGGAATACAGATACTATTGTTTTTCCAATCACAAGAGGCTGCAGTGTTATAAAGCTAGTAACTCTCTTCCCAGACATGAAAGTAATCTGCCTAAGCAGTACGTGTCCCATTATTGATTTGCAATATAGAGATGAGCAGAGTGTAATTGATGGGCAACCAGACTTTGCTTTCCATGGAAGTGTTATAGGATCTTTAACATTTTGATGTAATTTTCATATTCAGTGGTTTTCCCACAGGCATAGGTCATTAAGCATGAGAAGGGGAGCAATGCAATCTGGATAAGAGGTGAAAAAGGTCTTGAGAAAGTTCATGAGAGACTAAAAGATATACAGCTGGGTCAGGGGAATGGAGCTAAGTTTCCAAGAAATGAAAATGGTTTATGGGGCCACAAAGCAATATGTTTGTGTGTAGCCCAACCCTAACTTTGGTCAAGAAACTCTGTATGAAATGAAAATTGTAATGTGGCTTGATTGTCTTGTCATGAAATCGAATGACTAGAAAGAGGCAGGGGTATCCTAAGAGATGACGACTAAAAATGCAGTAAACAAAGATGGTCCAGAAACTGGAAGTCAGGAGCTGTGTAGAAACGATGGTCATTGTGGAAAAGAGAGAAAGCTAAACAGAGTCCACGAGGAAATGAAGAACTATGTGGGCTTTGATGGTTGACTATTCTCTGGTCCCACTTACGGCTGAAAAAAAGGGGAGCCCAGTTCAACTTGAGGCATGGTGATCAGATTGGGAGTAAGGGGGAAGGAGCCAATGCTAAGGGCTGATAAACTCTTCATTGTCCTGAGGGTGGAGGATGTGGAAATTTTTTACTGAAAATCCCGGTAAAATTGGGTAAATAACCATCTGAAACCCATCTGCCTGAACTAAATTAGATATAATAACTCAGCAAAAGGTACTGGGTTGTACATTCCAGAAATGCTATTTCTGGTCTTTTTCCTCCGCTGTCACTATCTTCAGTGAATTCCTATTGTGTTTCCCCTGTGCAGAGTCTATGGCGAGTCTTTCTGAAAGGCACAAGAGTTGTTGCTGCTCTCAGGAACTTTAAAGTGGAGAACATTGAAATGAACATTCCCCATAACAGAAAAGAGCAAGAATTTCTCAAGTCTAGAAAATGTATCAATTGGGGTATTTTACTGTGCACTTTGTCTCCCCTTCCCCAATAAAAAGCAAAATATACCTTTGAAAAAATAACACATACAAACAGTGCCATTTAAGAAATCACGTGATTAAACTAGGTAATTTCGTATTTCTTTGTTTTTCTCTGGGGGTTTTCTTCTCCCCTATTCTGTGTGGTTTGGTTGTCTTTGTGTGTATTACAGAGAGAAGAGAAGAGAAGGGGGAAATACTTCAGAACAGGAAAATGAGAGCATACAAAATGAGTAGAGAAAGACTTGCCATTTGCTCATATGGGGAGAATCAAATTTGCCTAAAAATTAGGCATCCTAACTAGAATTTATAGCCCTTAGAAGCCTCTTTTCTTCCTCCTGAGACTTGCTATTAAACTGAAGGTAAAATGAATGAATGAATGAATGAGTGTGAATGACAGCCAAGCACAGACTGAATTGAACTTTTGCTTCAGCAGATAAGAAATTGCTTTACAGTAAGGTTCCTCTTACTCAGTCTGCTGCACCCCAAACTTGAATCCTTAAGAAAAGTCAATCTTGGTTTTTAAAAGTCAGCAAAATCAAAGTATGCTCATGTCAAGTGGAGATGACATGAGAAATGGAAATATCTGTGAAATCTGCGTTATTTTAACATTAGATAAGTAAATAGTTCAAGAGTAGCGGGGCAGAAATGGAACATCAAAACTTTTGGGGCCTGGTTTTTATCATGCTGTGTTTTTTTCTCACATTTGAGAAAATGTTTGTAATAATTAGTTAGATTTCTGTTTAGAAAGAGTTTTTACTTGTGAAGCACTGGAGAACTACTAGAAAACTGAGAAAAGTAAAGCTATAGACCCTATGCAAATAGATCACACCCCTTAAAACTTCAAATACTGGGAAATGAGGGATCTCTAAGCATGGTCTTTGATCATACATGGAAAACAATTGCAAAGTGAAGTTATTATTAACATTTTTTCACTCCCTTTCAAATGTATGGAAGAGGAACTCATGGGGTTGGTTAGGGCAGCAGGAAATAATTCTTTGACTTAGACAACATTTGATAAAATGTCTCAGTACTTTATTTGGAACAGCATTAATTGGAAGTGACTTTACCTCATCCACTTAGTCACCAAGTATATGAACTGATGAATAACTATAAGTAAAGGGTGCTGATAAATGGCAGGAATGATCTATATGGGTGGTGTCTTATGAATTACCGTCATGACTCATTTTACATCTGATGTACTTAACGTTCTTATTAATGACCTGGAAAGGGAAATATAATGACACACTATTGAAAGCCACATGTGTTTTCTAGTTAGGAGGTGTTGTAAATCAAATGAGACTTTATGGAAAGACATCAATAATGTGGAGAGATAGACTGTCATTTTTAGTTACATTAGTATACATTATTTTCTTAAAACATAATTTTTTTGCTGATTAGAAAAATAATAACTGGTCATTGTAGAAACACGGAAAGTATATTTTTAAAAAAGTAAAAAGCACCGATAATTTAATCATGCGGGGACAACCACTGTTAACATTTTTTTTAAATATTTAATTTTAGTTCTTTTGCCATATATTTTTTCCATACAAAAGGTCTCACATATTTATTATTAAACCAACTTATTTATGAAAAAGCATAAAAACAAAGAAAAATCCAGTTCTTTTCCCAATAAAATAAATTCAAATATTCCGAAAGGGTGACTTTTTCAACTTGATATGACGAGATGCTAGGGACCTTGACACAGCATAAATATGTGTGCCATTGCGTGTGATTCCTTACAGACCAGGTTGGTTTTTCTCCAGTGTCTCCTCTTGGAGTTGTACCTGATTTTATTGCCAGTTTTCATTCAAATCCATTGGGGAATGGGACAATTCTGTTTTCGTTTCTTGGCCTCGAGCCACTTGAGTCTAAGTCTTGTGAGAAGACTTGGCCAGGATGGGGGAGTCAAATGCACACACCAGGATGGTGGAGGCAGTGAGAGAGAAGTTACCATACATTTTTAACTGGTTGAGATCATACCACGGACACCACTTTTTTTTTTTTCACATGCATAACTTTGTATGTTTTTTCATTTAGCATTATATAAAATTTCCCATGTTAGTACAAACTTTTTATAAACATCTCCTTAAAAGACCATGTAATGTTCAGTTTTAAGGTTCTAGATACATAGAAGATTTGGGAAAACTAGAATTTGGTGGTTGCATTGATTCCTGTCCACATTATGTTTAAATCTCCCATATTATAGCTGAGCACACAACATTTCTTTGACAACAAAAAAATAAAAATAAAATGGAAAAGCATTTTTGGCTTGTGGACTGCATAGTGGTAGGCTTTCCACAAAGATTTGTTGACTTTAATGAACTCCGTATAGAGGATCCAAACAGGATTCCAGTTCTGCCTTGCTGATATTCAAAGAAGCCTTTAAGAGCAGCCTGTGGCAGGAGGCCTGGCCACGTCCAGGTAGAGGACTGTGAATTCACCTTTTCACATCTAAGTGTCTCTCGTGATTTCCTCTAGTGATTTTAGAAATCTGTGCCACATGAGTGTCTGGTCTCATTTGGCCCCTGTTTCTTAACTGCCTTGGGGAGGAGTATCTTTTTGGCCTCGCGATTTAGAATTTCTTTATTCGTTATTGAATGGATGCCAAGCTTTGTAAAAGATGGCTTTGGGTAATTTTGTATGGTGGTGTGTTTGTTCCTGAGTATCACAATTCTAAATAAAAGACTTTCTGTTCTCTGACAACAGGCCATTTTTTTCCTAGACACATGCCTTGTTGTTTTTCCATCGTTGACAGTAGATAACAGTTTGGGTGCAGCCAGAAGCAGTTGGCATGGGCCTCTACTTGAGGGGCTGCTTGGACCCTCTTCCGGCCACTCAGGGTGCCACCTTCAACACAGCTCTACTGACCTGAAAGCTCTGTGGGTTGTTGGCTTTGGCCCTCTTCCTTTCTCCCATTGGTTTTCCTCCCAGGCTAAGACTATATGGTGACGGCTGTTGCTTTTCTTCCTTTCTCCTTTTTCGGAGTGATCACTTTCCTCCTAGCTTGTCTGTGCTGTGTAACTGTCCTGTAAAAGTTGCGTCATGCTCTCCATTCCCCGAACAAAGGAACGGGGCAGTTAACTTGCTGTTTTAAAAAGCGGTTGTGATCGAAACATTAATTCTTCATAACTAGAATTCATAAAGAAGCATTATGATGATTGATTTTTTTTTACCCAGTGAAATCCAGTAACAGTAATAATGGCCAAGCACCTTACATACAGTTTTTCATTTAATTCTGGAAAATCTATGAGGTATCGTCTCCATTTCAGGTGGGGAAGCTGAGGTATAGAGTGGTTAAATAACTTGCCCATGATCACACACCTGGCAAATCTGTGCTCTTAGAGACTATTTCTACTTAATACAAATTCACTTTTACCACTAGATGCTACCACGGGAGAGAGAGGGGTTATTTGTTTTGTTGTAATAGCTCTAGCACCTAGACAGTGCATTGCACAGAGTACTTAACCCATAAATCTAAATATTCTTGATGACTATTAAAAGAGTTTATTGTCGACTAAAGTAATTTAGAAATATTTAGCATCTCCAGTGTGCAAGGCTCATTGAAGGAGACAAGGATTACCAAGACACGGTCCCTGCCCTCCAGTGCTTAGCATTCTGGTGAATTAAATAGACACCCAGGTAAATAGCCACAAATACGAGGCAGATAGTGAGTGCTGGTCTAGAGACTCGCAGAAAGGTCAGTAACAACTTGGGGGAGGGGAAAGAATTCCAACAATTGGAGGCGAGGATATTTTCATGGAAGGCCCACATTTTGGGTTCACCCCTCATTGTCGAATATGAGTAGTAGTAACTGGAGTGCCCTGAGCTTAATTTGACTTCTCTTTGAGGATCTCCATTCTTGAAGTACCTCAGGGTCATCCTGCTAAACATTATACTGTAGAATCAGGTAGAAGATCTGGCTTCCTGACCTCTGGGTATATTTAGGAAGTTCCTGTTTTGAATAAATATGTGACATGAACTTGTTCTTTCTAATGGAAACAAAATATGAAAAAAATACCATTTAGAGTCTTCTTTTAAGTAACTTTTGAAGTAATTTTCTCTTTCCTTCTTCTGTTACTTAGGGAAGCCCAGATTAAAAAAATAATGTGTTGTTTGGGACTCTGTGGAGCAGATGATTACAGTGAAGAATTAATATTAAAGCTGGAGCTATTTAGTATGAACCAGGTTTAGAGATTGTTGTTATTGAGGCACTGGGTTATCTTTATATTAGTGATGGAAGGAGTGCTTCAGGTAAGACTGAGGTGAATGAACACAGCAGGCAGTCCTGAGATGGAAAGTCTTGACAAAGATGGGCCTGTTCTATTATTCAACTCATTAGACGTTGTCTGTACCCCTGATTATTTAGTGGTTGAATATCAAGTGTCAGGATAGCAGAGCTTCATAAGCAATTTCTTGCCATACCAGTCAACATTCTTAGGCACAGAGAGGCTTTCAGGGAAAATGTAGTATGCCCTAAACCTTCTAAGTAGCAGTTGTACTTGAAAACAAAACATTGCTCCAAGTATTAATTCTTTTTCAGTTGAAACTGTTTCATATCCCTTTCCTACTCTCAAAGACAGAAAAGCTCCTCTGGAAATTTCTTTTGGAGAAGCAAATTTCCCATTTTTGTCTGTAGCTCAAGACATTTTTAGAGACATATTTAACTAAACTGTTTACTTTAAATTTGTCAGATTGGGAAGATGCTTTTTCTTTCATGTTAGAGCTTCTTACATGTCTGTGTTTTGAAAAATGTTTTAGTTTTCAAATGGTAGACTGATGGGTGTTTTAACAGTAAGCTATGCAAAAACTATCTCGGGCCTATTATTTTCCACTAAACTTTATCACACCAGCATCAGAGCACTGAGAAACACCTTCACTGTGATTCTTCACATTAGGATGGATTCTTTGAACCTCCGTATCTGTCTCTTTCGACTCTTTAGTCAAGAGTCTGAACTTAATGCTGTCCTTTACACGTAATTGACACTCAATGACTATGTGGAATGCATATATGTAGATTCAACAACATAACAGAATTTGGGATTTTTCCATCTATGTTCAAACCAGTTAACAATCAACGATTTATCCTTGTGGTGTCTATGAACTATGGCTAGTGTGCTAGTTTGGACATATTATGTCCCGCCAAAAGCCATATTCTTTAATACAGTCTTGTGGGGGCAGACGTGTTAGTGTTGATTAAGTTGGAGACTTTGGATTAGGTTGTTTCCATGGAAATATGACCCGCTCAACTGTAGGTGATAGCTCTGATTAGATAATTTCCATGGAGGTGTGGCCCCACCCATTCAGCATGGGCCTTGATTAGTTCACTGGAGCCCTATAAAAGCTCAGACAGAAGCTCTAGCTGCAGCTGAGAGACACATTTTGAAGACAGCCATTGGAAGCTGACACTGACATTTTGGAGAACACCATTTTGAAACGCCACCTGGGAGCAAGCGGATGCCAGCCACATGCCTTCTGAGCTGACAGAGGTTTTCCGGACACCAATGACCATCCTTCAGTGAAGGTACCGGATTGTTGATGTCTTACCTCAGACACTTTATTGCCTTCAGACTGTAACTTTGTAACCAAATAAACCCCCTTTATAAAAGCCAATCCGTTTCTGGTTTTTTGCAAAAGGGCTGCATTAGCAAACTGGAACAGCTAGGTAGGCAGACCAAATATTTCTCAAACTTATTCCCTCTTCTACATCTTTAGATTTATTGCCTCAGTTGGATTATTGTATTAAACTCCTAATTGGTCTCTTTCACTTTTGCATGTTTTTTCTTCTTCATTCTTCATAATACCGCCAGATCATTGATCTTAAAGTCACAAATCGGGTCATGCCACACCTTTGCTTACTTTTCATGACTACCAGTTGCCTTTAAGACAAGGCACAAACCTTATCATGTTGGCTCCAATTTCCCTTTCTTGCCTCCTGGCCTGAGCACTTCTCCTGCCCTTCACCCCATGCTCCCACCCCCACATTGAGAATCTCCCTCTCCTTGTGCTTAGAAGTTCCCATTCCCTATGCTGGGAGAGGGGAGAGAGAATTCCAATGCTAGGCATCCAGGCTATTTTCCTGGAAGCCAACATCCTTTCATGCATACTTGCCTTTGTTCCTGCTTTTCTTCAGCTAGAATACCCTTTCCTCATTCTCTACCTGGCAAATTCCCATTTATCCTTCAGAATTTAGCTCAAGCCTCATCATTGCTGTGAGGCTTAGTTCTCCATGTAGAATTGTTCATGGTTCCTTTTTCTCTTCTATATATGGCTTTATTGTCATGGTTGTGCAATGCCATAGTCTGTTAATGAGTCTGTCTCTGCTCCCAAATTTTGAACTCATTAAATATCCAGGACTCATAGAAACTAGAATATAGGTAACCAGTGACTGGGGTGGGTATAGGGAATGGGAAGTTAATGCTTAATTCATACAGAATTTTCTGTTTAGGATTATGGTAATGGATGGTGGTGATGGTAGCACTACTTTGGGAATTAATTAACAACACTGAATTATATATTTGAATGTGGTTGAAAGAGGAAATTTTAGGTTATATGTATGTTACTAGTATAAAAATTAAAAAACCCATAGGACTGTACAACACAAGCAATAAACCCTAATGTGTTAATAGTACGATTATAATAATATTCTTTCCTCAGTTATAAAAAAAGGTACCACAGTAATGCAAGCTGTTACTAATAGGAGAGATATATGGGAACTTTGTATTTTCTGCATGCTTTTTCTGTAAACCTACAACTTCTCTAATGAAAACTATATATTAAAAAAAAAAAAGATCCAGGACTTTGCCCTTCTCATCTTGGTATATCCAGCATGAATGAATGGATGGATGGAAGGATAAATGGATAGGTGACTGAAGCAAACCTCCATTTTAGAAATGTAAAGGAAAGCTGAATAAAATGTGACTTGCCCTCAAGCATCTCATACATGTAAAAATGTCATGAACAAGTGTGACGTGCATGTCAGTGGAAATCACTCCTGAAAGTTCCATCATTTGGCAGGCTGGATGTTAGTTAAAACCTTGAAGGTGAGATGGGATTCAAATATATTGGGGGAAGAGGTGCCATCCCCAGGTAAAGGGAAGCGCTTGGACTATGTCATGATTGAATAAATCAAATGTTTTACATCTGGAAAGGATCTCCATAGGTTAATTAGGGAGATTAATTAGGTTGTCCAGTGTCATACAGCTACTTTATAGGAAAATTATGACTCATTCCATGTGTGGACAGCACATTTCATGTTAAATCACTGAACAAACAAAACCCCAACTGGCCATTTACGACTCATGCCTGCCATGCCATCCTTCTCTCTCCCTCACCCATATTCTTCTTAAGTTCCTCAAATGCATCTTAAAGGAAGGCATTGTTAATCAAAAAAATAAAACTAGTGCTCTGAAAGAAGGAAGGTTTAAGATTTCCTTGTATCTATCGTAACAATGGAAAATAGACTTTGAAAGTATAATGGCTAATCGTGTTTTGGCAAAGTGGTATATGAAATGAAAATTTACTTTGGCTTGTTCATCTTCTGTGAAGAAGATGATCCTACGACAAAACAGCATGCAGGTATCTCTCTTGGGAACAGATGAGGGTAAAATATAAACAGTATTTTCATATACTGTCAGGCATTTGGAGAGCTGCCATCTCTGATTTTAATACTGTCTGAATGTACATTCTCCACCTCATTGAGTGCTTAAGTGGGTTTTGATTCCATCTTCAACACAAAAGGGTAATCAAGGGTGAGTTCCAAGTTGTGAGCCTGGGAGACAGAGGGGATGAACAAGAATGGAGAATTTTGGGAGGGGAAGTGATTATATGTTCACCCAATTATTCTATATTCTTGTGGTGTATTAATTGGTATCACATGAAGTAGGAATTCTGTGGTCAGATATGTTTGATATATACTGAGATAAAGTTAATGATAAAGTTAAACAGTAACTACAGGACTTCTCAGATCCTTTAACATGCTACTATGCATTGACTAGATTGAGTAGTCAGTGTTTCTCAAATTTACCAGATTATGGGATTAGGCTTTTGGCTGGTTAGTAGAGCACCTTGGGGAACACACTTTGGAAAATGATTTCATGACAAGAGACTGGCGTGTGTATGTGTTCACACATCTGGGTGATAATGGCCCATCCAAGTGAGGATCTTTTGATCTTAATAGGTATGGAACTTGAGAGAATGTGAGGGAGCAGGCTAGTCATCGGCAGAGAGGTCCTCACCAGAAACATGGCAAATGGGATGGATTCTTTTTATGGCTACCAGTAATTAATAGGAGGTTGGGGTGTGTGTCATGGGGAATAAGAGGGAGTAAGGCAGGGGCAACAGAAGCCTAGGAAGACAATGTGGGCAATGCGCTGTCACCAGAGACCAGGTCGGGAAGAGCTGATACATGGCTGCACCTAAAACGGTGGGACTCAGCAGCAGAGAGGCTCTCGGGTTCCTCCAGGCTGCCGTCTGCTTTCATTTCACCTGTTGCATTGTGGTGGGATGCTGGTGCTAGGTCAAGGGCCGAGTGCGTGGTATTTCTAAAACTCCCTGTCCCATTCAACAAACATTTACTGTCTCTTCACTTGGGAGGGATGAGAGAGAAATGCTCTCAAGGAGGGTACTAGTTCTGGAGAGAAAGGGGGAGAGAGGCAAAGTTAAACTTCTACATGTAGTATAAATGCTTCTAAAACAGCTGTGTGTCTTTTGAGGTCTTTAACTGTCATTGGGCAAAGAGGTTTAATCTAATTTGAATTATCTCTAACTTTTCTGAGGCAACCAAGGAAATAAACATTATGATGAACAACTGTAGGTCTTAGACTCAATTTTATAATCAGAAAATTACTTTTTACGTTTTATTTTTTCGTATCACCAAGATTGAAAGTAGACTGTAAAGCCTGCTTCTTTGAGGAAGATGGAATGGACATCGTGGTATGTGAGGTGTTTGAAAGGTAACTCCTGCCCTAGAATGGGACTGCAATATATATTTTAAAATATATAAGAAAATATATTTTTCTTTTACTGGGCCATGCATTTTACTTTTAGAAATTTAAGTTGTAGTTTACTCTGGCCTATCTTCTGTTGACATCAAATAGTTTAAGCTGGGTCAAATGTGGAAGAGTTGACTGTTGCTAATGTAAATTTCACAGCGAGTAGAAAAGCCTTCCATTAGAAGCGCACAAGGCGCTCCATTGTCTAGACACTCTTTTGTGATATTTCTGTTCTGGCTCTGACTTGAGCTGGCTCGTGGGGTTTCTGCTCTGCTCCTCCTGCTCCCTGATGAGAGCCAAGAATACTTGTCATAATGCCATCACTCATAGGTGTTCATAAAAGGAGTATGTTTTTAAGTGTCTCTGTTGAAAATAAATACAAAAAATATATAGAGTGAGTTTGAATAGCAGTTTTTGTATCTTCCTGAGTTATAGTGGTAAAAGGAAACTGAAAGGCATAGAAATGGTCGGATGTAGATACTGTTTTGTCCCGCTTCTCTTCACACTTCTCTTCACTGTCTCCTCTTTCTATCCCCCCATATCCTGTTTATGACCGGGATTGGGGATAAGCAAGCTGAACTGCTGGGCCTACCTCCATGTACCAGTCTGGAGAACACCCCCCACCCGCATACTGCTGTTTCAGCACTGGGAGTTGATATTCAGCACCCCCTGTCTTTTTTTTTTTTTTTTTTTTTTTCCATTTTTATTGAGATTGTTCAGATACCATACAATTATCCAAAGATCCAAAGTGTACAATCACTTGCCCCCGGGTACCCTCATACAGCTGTGCATCCATCACACTTAATTTTTGTTCAATTTTTAGAAACTTTTCATTACTCCAGACAAGAAATAAAGTGAAAGATGAAAAGAGAAAAAAAGAAAAGGAAACTCTAAACCTCCCCTATCCCTAACCAACCCCCCTCAATTGTTGACTCCTAGTATTGATATGGTACGTTTGTTACTGTTTATGAAAAAATGTTGAAATACTACTAACTGTAGTATATAGTTTGTAATAGGTATATAGTGCTTCCCTATACGCCCCTCTATTATTAACTTCTAATTGTATTGTCATACATTTGTTCTGGTTCATGAAGTGATTTCTAGTATTTGTACAGTTGATCATGGACATTGCCCACCATAGGATTCAGTTTTATACATTTTCATCTTTTGACCTCTAACTTTCCTTCTGGTGACATATGTGACTCTGAGCTTCCCCTTTCCACCTCATTCACACACCATTCGGTGCTGTTAGTTATTCTCACATCTTGCTACCAACACCCCTGTTCATTTCCAAACATTTAAGTTCATCCTAATTGAACATTCTGCTCATACTAAGCAAGAGCATCTACATTTCTCCCACAAGGCAGGAGGGAGAGTCATAGAAGGTAGAGAGACAAAAGAAAGAGGAAACAAAAAAATGACAGCTAGGAAGCAGCAAAAGGAAAAATAACCTTAAATCAAAGTAGAATAAAGAATCAGACAATACCACCAATGTCAAGTGTCTAACATGCCTCCCCTATCCCCCCCTCTTATCTGCATTCACCTTGGTATATCACCTTTGTTACATTAAAGGAAGCATAATACAATGATTCTATTAGTTACAGTCTCTAGTTTATGCTGATTGCATCCCTCCCCCAATGCCTCCCCATTTTTAACACCTTGCAAGGTTGACATTTGCTTGTTCTCCCTCATAAAAGAACATATTTGTACATTTTATCACAATTGTTGAATATTCTAGATTTCACCAAGTTACACAGTCCCAGTCGTTATCTTTCCTCCTTTCTTGTGGTGTCTCACATGCTCCCCATCTTCCTCTCTCAACTGTATTCATAGTTACCTTTGTTCAGTGTACTTACATTGTTGTGTTACCATCTCCCAAAATTGTGTTCCAAACCACACACTCCTGTCTTCTATCACCCTGTAGTGCTCCCTTTAGTATTTCCTGTAGGGCAGGTGTCTTGTTCACAAAGTCTCTCATTGTCTGTTTGTCAGAAAATATTTTGAGCTCTCCCTCATATTTGAAGGACAGCTTTGCTGGATACAGGATTCTTGGTTGGTGGTTTTTCTCTTTCAGTACCTTAAATATATCACACCACTTCCTTCTTGCCTCCATGGTTTCTGCTGAGAGATCCGCACATAGTCTTATTAAGCTTCCTTTGTATGTGATGGATTGCTTTTCTCTTGCTGCTTTCAGGATTCTCTCTTTGTCTTTGACATTTGATAATCTGATTATTAAGTGTCTTGGCGTAGGCCTCTTCATATCTCTTCTGTTTGGAGTACGCTGCGCTTCTTGGATCTGTAATTTTATGTCTTTCATAAGAGATGGGAAATTTTCATTAATTATTTCCTCTATTATTGCTTCTGCCCCCTTTCCCTTCTCTTCTCCTTCTGGGACACCAATGATACGTACATTATTGTACTTTGTTTCATCCTTGAGTTCCCGGAGACGTTGCTCATATTTTTTCATTCTTTTCTCCATCTGCTCCTTTGCGTGTAGGCTTTCAGGTGTTTTGTTCTCCAGTTCCTGAGTGTTTTCTTCTGCCTCTTGAGATCTGCTGTTGTATGTTTCCGTTGTGTCTTTCATCTCTTGTGTTGTGCCTTTCATTTCCATAGATTCTACTAGTAGGTTTTTTGAACTTTTGATTTCTGCCGTATACATGCCCAGTGCTTCCTTTACAGCCTCTATCTCTTTTGCAATATCTTCTCTAAACTTTTTGAATTGATTTAGCATTAGTTGTTTAAATTCCTGTATCTCAGTTGAAGTGTACGTTTGTTCCTTTGACTGGGCCATAACTTTGTTTTTCTTAGTGTAGGTTGTAATTTTCTGTTGTCTAGGCATGGTTTCCTTGGTTATCCAAATCAGGTTTTCCCAGACCAGAACAGGCTCAGGTCCCAGAGGGAAGAAATATTCAGTATCTGGTTTCCCTGAGGGTGTGTCTTAGAAAATTGCTCCACCCTTTGATGCCTCGGGTCACTGTGCTTTTCTGCCCAGCAGGTGACACCTGTTAGCCTATAATTCTTGACTGGTGTGAGGAGGTGTGGCCGTGTTCCCCCAGGCTCTGGGGTCTGGTTCTGAATGGAAAGGGCCCCACCCCTTTCCTCCTAGAGAAGACAGACCCCTCAGGTGGAGGTCATTAGCATTTCAATGGTCTCGCTCTCTGCTTGTGCTGTCTCCACCCTTCCCGGAGTCACAGCCCTGGAAACTGAAAACGACTGGGGCTTTCTCCACTGAGCCAAAAAAGAAACAGATAGTCCCGTTCAGACCCAGTCCAAGGCAACCCTCTGGCTCTCCCAGGTCAGTCATCACCCAAAGCCTCTGTCTGTTTTTTGGGGATGCGTACCTGTAGTGAGCAGTTCACACTCGCTACTTAAAACCCCAGTTGGAGCTCAGCTGAGCTGTATTCGCTTGCTGGGAGAGAGCTTCTCTCTGGCACCACGCGGCTCTGCAGCTCGGGCTATGGGGGAGGGGGTCTCCCGACCTGGTTCCGCAGGTTTTACTTACAGATTTTATGCTGTGTTCTCGGGCATTCCTCCCAATTCAGGTTGGTGTATGATGAATGGATGTCTCGTTTGTCCCCCCACAGTTATTCTGGATTATTTACTAGTTGTTTCTGGTTTTTTTGTAGTTGTTCCAGGGGGACTACTTAGCTTCCACTCCTCTCTATGCCGCCATCTTCTATCGTCACCCCCTGTCTTTTCCTCTGCTTTTCTGCTTCCTGTCGAACAGGCACTAATAAATCTGAATGTGAACAGGAAGGGGAGGAGTATTGTCAGATGTCAGTGTTGTGAAAGGAATGCCTTCAAAGAGCCATCCTTTATTTTCTGTTTTACCAGCTGTTTTAAAATTCATCTTTTGTGTTTAGCTTTGTGTGAACTCTTGAGTAACATCTACGTATGACGTCTCAGAATATCGCCACCTTCTAGAATAGCGATCAGAAATCCTGGCCTACCGACAGGGGGCTTTGCCAGCTGCTCGAATTCAGGGTGCTTTCTCCCTCCTCCCTTGACTCATCAAACCTGGTTGCCTTTGTGATGGAAGAGTAGTGTATGGTGTTCTCGGGGAGGAGACCTCCAGAGATAGGACTTAAACTTTCTTCTCCTTAGAATTGTCCCATCATAAGAAACTTTTTACACTCAAAGGGGTGTGCATCTGAATTTGAATAAAGTCAGAGGAGTGATTTTTGTACTGTCAATTTGAGCAGGATCCTGGTCTCAAGCTCCAGTAGTCACAAACAGGAACAGTAGTCATTAGGAGGCTGGATTCCACTGGATTGGGATCCAGTGATTTTCTTTACTAAAAATATTGGTCTCTTCATTTGGTCACAGTAAAGAAAAAAAATTACTCACCCCTCCCCCGCAACAGAATCATATTGGTGGCGAGCCGGGAGTAGAGGTGATGCTTCCATTGTACAGAAGAACCCCAAAACATTGCTTTAATCCTTTTAGCAAGAGAGCTAAAGGGACAGGTACTTCTTTTAGTAAATATCAAAGAAATGAGTGTTCTGAATTATTTATTTAAAAAATTATCAGGTTTTAAATGAAGATTGGGATGTGGTAGGAGAGATGAGGCTTGACACCAACTTGGTATCATTGGTTGTTGAAGTAGATCCATAGCCATGGTCTATTTGTAGAACTCTCAGCTATAGACATGCATCCTTGCCAGACCAAGCAGTGTTTATGAGTTTCGTAGACAAGCCAACAGACTAATGTGGATGCATGTACTAGGTTCTCCTTAGTCACAACACAGAAGGGAAGAGGCAATGTTGGCTTGAGCTATGGAGAAGAGCCCCTGAATGTCTCTTCCTTCAAGAGGCAAATGGAAAATGGGCCTGTGAGCAGATCTCATGGAAGGTGAACAAATTGTGTCCTGTGCAGTGTCAGCACAGCATCTAAGTGTGTGGCTGGGCTTGTTCTGGCTAAGTGATCTTCCTTAGTGCACCCAGGCATGCAGCAACTCAGTATTCTGCCCGGGAAGCCACAAGCAGGGATCCTGAATCTGCTTCCACAGCTGTCACAAGCCTAGCATCCTTTGCTGCTTGCTAGGTGGATGAGAGATGTATGGGTGTGATTCCCTGGTTTTTCTATCCATGTAAGCCTGCATCATGGCTGACATTCAACTGTATGTGGCCTGTGTGTGTACTGGAGCTAGACGTGGCTTTCATGATGCTAACCCTTAAAAATTTGGGATTCTGTTCACCTACTGCCCAGTGGACCAAAGGTGTTTTCAGAGGTAGGGGGAAGACTGATTGGAAAGCTGTAATTCACTGCCCTTTGTCTTTGTTCTCATATCTAGAAGGAAGGGCAGGGTTCAACTGTACAGGGCCTAGGGGCTCTCAGCTAAGGGTGTTTGGAAGGGTGTGGGAGAGGGGTTGGGTGGACACGATGGGGAACCCTGCAGGCTTTTAGCAGGGACCGGGGTTGCTAAACATCTGCTAGTGTGTGGAACAGTCTTCTACAACAAAGAAGTGTCCCACTGAAAATGCCAGTAGTGGGACCAGTGGGAAGGAACAGCAGGGCTTTGCTGTCCCTGAAGGTTAGTCCATCATGGGACTTTGCCCACCTGGCCTTTGAGATCGTCTGAACCCAGAGAGGCTAGATACAGCCTTCCATTTTCAGTTCAAAACCATCTGTCTATCTGTTGGTCCATCCTCCTTTCCTTTCAGCAAGGCCGCCCTATGATAACCCCTTTTTTCCTTCAGTGATGTTGTCACATTGACTGCTCTAGTAAACTGAAGTTCCTCTCTAATCTGACTCATTTAGTAACCATGACTTCTTATACCACGTTCATACCGGTGAGAATGAAGAAGATGGAAGGAGTTAGGTGAAAGGAAGAAAAGAAAAAAAGTGGAAGAAAAGAGTGAAAAAGACATTTTATAATTTATCTAGGTATTAGAATAGGCACTGAAGTTTTTAATCCCGGAAAAAGTGCATAGTTTATAGTAATGGAAAGCCTGCCACCAGCCAGCCAGTGGCTCTCAAACTTGAGTGTGCATTGGAATCCCGTGGAGTGTCTGTTCAAACACACTGTTGAGCACCATCCCCAGAGTTTCTGATTCAGAAAGTCTTGGGTAGAGCCTGGGAATTTGCTTGATTAATAAGTCCCCAGGTGCTGCTGCTGCTGCTGCTGGCCGAGGACCACACTTCTCTGAGTCTAGGACCTAGAGCAGAGAGAAACACCTGAACAACTTCTACCTCTGGAACCCCTGTAGAACCAGGGTGGGAGGCAGGGGAACTGTCCTTCCTCTTGACTTTTAATCATGGCCCATGAAAAAGAAGGAAGGAATTAAGGTCCCCACACCCCCCAGATGATGGCCCTTGGTGTCAGCTTCACAATCACCTCTGTTGCTGGAATCCACTCAGAGGCCAGTGTGCTGGATTTTCTCAAATAGTGAGGAGAAACAACAGATTACACTTCGCTTTTCCATGTCTTCCTGAACAGAAGTAAGTGTATTCGACGGGTGGCCTTTTATTTTTTGACGTCTGTTAGCTCGGATGGACTGGTGAACTGGGACTTCGGAAACAATGGGCAAACTTTCTTTTGCTACTGAATAAGGGGAAGTTATAAGAATAGATAACTCTTGAAAGTTTCTCTAAAGGAAGGCATCTAGCTTTAAAGCTCAAGTTTTTTCAGGAAAGCAAAGTTCAGCTTGGGAATGGTGTTTCCCTATTGCGTTTCCCAGTTTCGATCTTCTCTGTCAGTGATAATCAAAGTATATGTTGTTTTTATTTTCTTCTTCCTAATATATTAGCAATGATGATGCTTTATTTTGGTTCCTGAAAGGGAAGAACAGAGATTGGCGGGGATGCTGTTAGAAGTGAGGAAAGGAATGTGAATGACACTTTGAGGGCTTCTATCTTTACTGTCAATACCTGGTTTTTCAAGATAATACTGAGAACAGCTTTTCATCAAATTTGACCTTATGGCAGAATAACATCAAACATTTTTCCACCCTGATGTTTCCCTGGAATCATGAAATGTTATTCATTTGAGTACTTAACGGCAGTTGAAGGGCAGAATAGTATTTTGGGTTTCATTTTTTATCCAATATAGAATGCCCCGCAGCACTAAATAAAAATGTCACCGCGTAAAATGTAAAGGCTCTCTCTTACAAATGTTTTAAAAATTCATGAAGGGCTGAGAATTTGATTTAGCTTATCCCCTTTCTGTGATTTATTCATACTTAATGTTGGTTTCTACATTTGAAGCATGAAGAACTTTTTCACATTAAAAACTAGTGAATCAGTTCGGTTTGAAGAAAAACTCCACCATGCCAGTTTTTGAATTCTGTGGTTCATCCCTCTTCATGCGTTCAAGGGGCAGATATATTTGGGGATTTCTCCCTCGTGAAACCCTTCATTGTTGGCCAAGTCGATTTACCCACTATTTGATTTTGACAGCTGTTTCCGTGGTGTCACTAGACACTGTCTTCAGGCGTTAATCATGATTACACAAATGTGGTAACAAAGGAGAGGAGTGAGAACAGGCCTCACTTTTGGAACCGTTTTGTGTGTGTGGTGTGTGTGTGTGTGTTTTGAGCTGCTGAGTGGCCTGAGTAATCAGGAAAATCTTTAGGCAGAGACAGCATCCAGTCTTCTCTATGGGTGGTGAATAGTGAACAATAATAGAATTAGCTTCATATGAAAAAAAATAAAAGAAAGCAAATAAACTCAAAACAAACTCATGATCTTTTTTCTTTTAAGTAGTCAGTTGAACTTTTCAACGCCCTAGAGGGTTTGAAGACTGGTGGGAAGGGAGCTGCTTATTTTCACCTTTGGGGCACCTGGACCTGTCCTAGAGGACAGGAGTGTATTCGCTGGACCTGTCCTGGAGAACATGAGTGTGGTCATGGGACCTGCCCCCGAGGACATAAGTGTATTCATTTATAACCTGTGAGCTCAGTTGAATTGTAGGTGGCTGGAAGAAGGTGCAATAAGGCACAGTTGCCCTGGCCAACCTGGCTTTTCTACCTGTTCATCTGTCCTTCTGGCCCTCCATATCTTTATCCCTTCCTGCTTTCTGTCTTTTTATTCCTTCCTTCTTACTTCCATTCTTCCACTCTGCAGATACTTTTGAGCACCTCCTGAGGGCGAGGCACTGTGCCTCCATAGGGTTAGGCACTACCTCAGCTTCTCATAGAATGAAGGGAAATTATTTTTTCTCTGCTAAAAATAATTAACCTTTTAATATGAACATCAAGGAAGAAAAGGAATAAAAGATAGTAAGAACAGAGATAAAAGCCCTTTTTACTTAGTTTTCTGGCTTGTCTGTCATTGAGGTTCAGAACTATTATAAAATGTCAGCCAATACACAGAACAGTGAAAAAATGTGCACATCTGGTTTTTAGAACCTGCTTTGAGCATTTTGTTTTTATGATCTTGGTTTGATTCCTTTTCTTAATGGAGAGAATCATCTTGATAAGTAAAATCATCTTTTTCTACCCCCAGACTATTGGGAAGAAGGTACCTCCAACTACAGCAACTCAAGAGCCGCCAAAAACAGAAATGGACAGCAGGACAAAGAGTAAGTTTCCTTATTTATCCATTTTACATTTGAAAGCAGTTAAGGGCTTTCCAGTAATTGAAATGCTTTTGAAATATACATAATCTTGATAGCTTTATTAAACATATCAGAAAAAAAAATGGATACAAATGTGTTTAGAGTCCTTTTCAGTAGGGTGGGCACAAGTTAGATTCAGAACTTTCTTGGGATTTTCGCCTTTATGGGACATGGTTCTTTCCTGCCTTATTTATTTCACCCATGTGCAGAGCTAAGGTTTATCTGTATATTCCCATAGTACTTTGCATAGTTCAGGTGACAGAAAAATTCTGGAGAATGGCAACTCGAGCAATTTAGGGATTCACAGGCTTCAGGTCAGAAGGGCCTTCTACATCTTTAAGCCTAATGATTCAACCAAGTCTACCTTCCCTTGACTTCCCCCAAGCATCCTCAGCACATCTCTGCTTGAATATCTCCAGAGATAGGGAAGTTTTTGCCAAGCCATTACCAGGGCCACTCACAGTCTTTGGATGACTCAAACTTTTTAGACATTTCTTTCTTCTACTGTGAAGAATACGCTTTTTCCTGTCATTTTTACTTATGGCTTCTATTCTCTGGGTTTATATTAATATTGGCCCATTTTTCTCATAAGAACCTTTTAAGTATTTGAAGGCAGTTGTCTCCCCAGAATACTCCCAAAGGTCAGTATTCCTAATTCTAGAGTTGCCAGATAAAATACAGGATGCCCAGTTCAATTTGAATTTCAGATAAACAACAGATATTGCTTGGGACATACTTAGATGAAAAAATTATTCATTGTTTATCTGAAATTCAAATTGAACTGGGCTTCATGGATTTGTAGTTGCTAAACCTGGCATTCCTACAATTCCTTTAGTCCTTCTTCTAATGACTGAATCATTCTGAATGTGTTCCAGTGTGTCTCTTCCCGGAAACAAGTAACTTCAAGTTCCTTCTTTTATTTTATTTTATGTTATTTTTCAGTTTAAGATTTCCATATGTGGATAATGTAGACAGACTGCTAAAATCAGTTTGGAGAGCCAAAGATTGAGAGAAGATATCTAACACAGATAGAGTTAGAATAAGCATAAAGGCACGCATAGATTTACTCATTTAATTACAAAATGACATACCAGGGGCTCCTTCTGCAGTGCAAAATAGGTCATTTTGAAAGCAAATAAGAGTATTTCCTTAGAAGAAAATGAACTTATGGGACTTGCCAAGCCCAAAATGATGGCTCAGGTTGTTTAGATAAATTCATGGATGGCAGATGCAGATGCTAGAGCTCTGTTAACAGTTAAAGCTATGATGAAGTCTACATGCCTTCCATCTGTTAGTGGTCTAGTCTGTCTCAGCATAATGGGCAGAAAGCCCACTAGTCTAATGCTCTAGTTCCATGGTTCTCAAACTTGAGTGTGCATCAGCATCACCATGAGGGCTGGTTAAAATCTAGGTTGCTGGGCTCTACCCTCAGATTTCTGAGTCAGTAGGTTTGGAGTGGAGCCTGAAAAATTGTTTTCTAACAATTGGTCTGGGGCCTACCCTTTGAGAACCAGTGTTCTTAACTTGTAAATGTTCCAAAGGAGAAACTAGACCTGTGTTTATTCATGTAGGTTATAGGGTTATCATGCTAAGCCTACCTTTAGGCAACAAAATCTTTAAGATTCTTGAAGAGTCCTGAAAAAAAATTTTTTTAAAGAACTAAAAGTTAAACTAACCCTTCTGAAAATATTTCCCTTGTTGGTCAGTAGCATTTCCTTCCAATCATTCAAACTGCTCATTCTGTAGTTACAGCTATTAATTCTATAGATGAGAACATTTTTAGAAAAGTTGTTTGGATGAGTGGAGTGGAAAATAGGCAGGAGAAGGAAAAGGGGAAGGTGCATCAAACCTCAAAGGTAGTTGGATTGTGGTCCCGAGGACAGGTGTCCTCGGGACATGTGTGACAACCAGTGGCCTTCACCAACTTGATTCTTGATTTTCAGAAATAATCTGAGAAGCAGAGAATTATTAATGAAAAGGAGTTTCAAGAGAAGTGAAAGGGAAAGTTCTTGTAGGTTGGTCAGCTCTATACAGAGTAAATAAGCCCTTGGGTGAATTGTCAGTTGCTTTTTGGGGAGGCCAAGTGGGAGGGACCAGAGCATTGCTTGTAGGATGTGACATAAAACAGGACGGTCTGCAGGAGGGAATGGTTAAGTAACTGATCCTTAGGTCTCAGGACTGGCCTTAGGATAAAAGCTTGGCCCAGATGCTTGCTCTTTGTTTACCCTCTGTAATGTCTGCAGGCAGGAAGCCCAAGTCTTTTGGGAAGGATTGGTGTGTTTTAGAGCAGCATTGTCTGAGAGAAATATTAGGTGAGGCATATATGTAATGTAATTTAAAACTTTCTAGAAGCCACATTAAAATTAATTTTAATAATACATTTCATTTAACTCAACATGTCCAAAATATTTTATCAATATGTAATCAATATAAAATTATTAAATGAGATATTTTCATTCTTTTCTTCCATACGAAATCTTTGAAATCCAGTGTGCATTTTATACTTTATGACATATCTTATGTTGGACTAGCCACATTTCAACTGCTCAGTAGCCACATTGGCTACCAAATTGAACAGGGTAGTTTTAGAGTAATTCTGAGGTCTAAGATGACTCCCTGGGATGCTCCACTCCCTTAAGCATGTGGGAGAATCCTGGCTCTACCTCGAGCCTCATTCAGCCCTACAAGTATCCATGTCCTCTGGAAGCCTCATGGTGGTGGTGGTAGTGGTGGTGGCATGTTGTGAATGAAGAATGTGGTTTTCCAGAGGTTGGGTGGTATGTTTTGGCCTGACAGTTAGGAAGCATGAATTCTAGGACCAGTTCTCTTTTAGCAAGCCATGTAACCTTGGGCAAATAATTTCATTTCTCTGGTCTTCCTCCTCATTGTCTCCATTGTCCGTGAAGTCGGGGTTGTACTAAAGATAATCCCTGAGGTTTCTCCCAGCCTCTTCATCCTCTTATTCAATCCTAAAAGCTTTCAAATTCAGAGTAAAAGTTTCTGCATTCAAAAAATTGAGCAGCAGGATGGGAGAGACCAGAGGAAGATGTGAGCAATTAGATAGGAATATGAGACATGTTACTGGGTATAGATGTGAGCATATATGTAAGTGAGTGGTAGACTAGGAAGGAGAATTATCACTATATGCAAGAATTGTCAGAGAAGCCTTGAGGGATATTTATTAACACACATTTTTCATGAACTTCCAGAGCAACAGTTTCTGCAGTTTAATCTCACTCCACACATTCTTGTGGTTTTCATTGTAAAGAGCAAATTCTGGAGTAGTCTTCTCCCATGAATTCCATATGGCACCTAGTTCACTTAGAAAGCCCCCTCTATTTGGAGCATTTTACTGCTGCAGGATTTCGGTGGGACACTTGTGTTCATGTGGAAGGAAACAGAGTGCATGCCAGGTAGAAATGGGAGAAGAGCAGCCACTTTCCTTTCTCCTCCTTGTTGGAAGACAAACCTATGACACAGATTGCCTAGCAGTACAGAGGAGGGAAGCCCTTTCTTGCTCAGCTGTCTCCTTAGCATGCTAAAATACAAGCACACGACAGGATAAAGAGTTCCACGATGATTCAGTGTTCGTGAGAATTGGTATTTTCTGAGTGAAAGTGAAACTCATCTGATCAGGATTTATTTAAATAAGTAACATTATCCTTCACCCCCCACCTCCCACCCCCCAGAAAGCTTTTATGATATTGAAATTCATATGAAACATATGCTGGGGAACAGATTGCCATAATTTTCATAACAAGAGAAAATTGTCTAAAGATTCATAATGAAATGCCCTGAGGTTCCTCCAGCTCACCACATCTGGAGTTTTCCTCTTTTTATTACAATTGATGCTCATGGGATAGAAAAGTAGCCTGACGAAAGAGCTATTTAGTATCTTTCTGAACAAATAGTTTTGTCTTATAGATTCAGAAGACCAGTTGAGCAGGTGGGTTAAAAAAAAACTCCTTGACAGAATTTGTACAAGGGCACATCAGGCTTCTGAATAAATTATGGCTGGTTGCAAATGCTAAACTCCCTGCCTCACCTCACTTTGTAAGGGGACACTTCTACCACCTGTATGATCAGTTTGTCCATCAACTTGCTTCTTGGGAATTGTCCTCCATAATGGTGACGCGTTGTGCCTTGTGGCTATAATTAGATCATTGGTCCCCTGAGGTGGAGGCTGTATCTTCTACTCTCTGTACCCACCACACAGCCTAGAAAAGTGCCATGGACTCAGAAGGCACATAAGAAATGTCGGTTAAGTAAATGAACAATTGTTGATGGTTTACAATTTATTGGGCTCTACATTGGACAGAGATTTTTAAAAGCATAGTATTAGCCATGGGGCCCCTTTTCCAAGCTCACAGTTGTTAGGAAGAAAAAGACACTTTTGTTCACATGAGACCTGTGAGCCTATTTCCAGTTTCTGAGTAGTTAGCAGTGGTTGCCAGGGTTCCCTTGGGGCTTGACAGGCCCTTTGTTCTTTCTAGCCTCTCTTCTGGTCCAGTCAGCCTGAGACCATCAGGGACCAGTGTCAGGTTCATTGGCTCATTGCAGCAAGGGAGACTGGACATCAGTGGAACTGTGGGGTGTTTCACCAAATAAAAGAAAAAAGAGTGGTTATAAGTTTTGAGGAAGAGTGGAGTTTGGTGAAATTTAAATGAAGCAGTGTTTTGATTGGCTGAAAGCAGAGCAGGGCTCTGTATAAGGAGTTCAGCCTCAGGTCTGCACTTGGAATTGGACCCAGGTCCTGTTTCTTTGGAGACCACCAAGTTTAGACAGATGTGCAATGTTATATCTAGAAACCCCTGATCTGAGGCCCTGCACTTGAGTTGGAAATCAAGGCTGCCTCTCTGTGTCAAAGGGACTTTGTTTCTTCAGGCAAGAGTGGGAAATTTCATTTTACTTATAGAACTCTAAAAAGCAAAATTTCTGATTGTCTGCGATTTTAGAGGCCAGACTTTCTCAGTGAGTAAGAAAGTAGTAGTCACTCAAAGAATGGGGTTATTATGACACCTTTCCAGATGCAGCTCATCCTTGGGAGAAATGTTCACTTTGTAGCTGGCTGTTGCTGTGTCTCTTATCCCAGCCTGAGGAATGGCTGGGCAGATTTTTACCTTCTCAGTCCAGGTTAATTTTTACTTTCTCTCCACAGGTTTAAATAGCAGAAAAAAGGGGGTCAACTCCCTTATGTTGCTTTTTCCTCAGCCTCATGATATATACCTTGGAACTCCCTTATAATTTTCCATGCTGGGTGGTTTTGCTCACCTGTTCTTGGGCCTGGGAATTTGGGCATATCCAGTTTGATACATGTTTCCTACTCACTGCTTTCATGCTTCCACACCTGCTGTGTGCTAAAGCTGCATGCTAGATAACCCAGGGGTCCTCCTTCCTAGGAAGCACCTCTCCTTAGGTGGTCTGGATTCAGAATGGGGTCCTTGCCCTGATGGTCTCCAGCCTACCTAGGTTGCTGAAGATCTGGACTGCAAATCCAGTTCTCTGGGAGGAAACAAGTGAACTCTTTCTTTTGTTATCCTAGTGGATTTCCTTTCTCCCAAAGACTCTCAGAGCTTTCCCTCATTTGAGCAGAAGAAAGTGCCCTTGAGAAGAGCAGTGATCAGGCCTCTGATCCATAGTAGAGGACAGAAAGGTTTCGTCTGTCAGATTTTTATTTCCTCTTTTTAAAAAAAAATTTCCATTTTTAAAGTGAAAGAGTAGAAGGTATCATAATTAATACTTGTGAAATAATTTGAAAGTCAAATTCACAGCAGCGACTAAGACCAAAGGCAGTAGTGATTTTGAGTTGAAGCTAGCATCTTAATAAAGGAAGGTGTTAGATTGGAGTTAACAGAGTGACACATACATTGAGTTTCGTTTCCTTATCTGAATTTAAAGGAAGACCAAGATTTCTCCACCTCGGCACTATTGACATTTGGGGTCAGGTCATTCTCTGTGCTGAGGGGCTCTCTTGTGTATTGTAGCATGTTTCTCAGTATCCCTGCCTTTTACCCACTAGATACCAGTAGCACTGCCCCAGTTGTGGCAATCAAAAATGTCCCCAGACATTGCCAAATGCCCCCTGACAGAGGAGAGGGGAAGAGTGCCCAGGTTGTGAACCACTGGTGTAGACTCTAGTAAGCTCCATGAAGGCACTGCCATGTCTTACTGCCTGGCGCACAGTGGACACTCAGTTAACATTTATTGAATAAATGGCAAGTCTAGTATGTACTTCTCCCTCTCCCCTAGCCCTGGATCCTCAGAATGACCCAAAACTCAACTTCTAGTCTAAATAGATCATACAGAGCACCCACCCTCAACACCACCACCACACCGGTCCACTCTCCAGGTCCCCACAGTTGTCTTGCTCCTCCCTAGCATTGAACTTTTGCTAATACCATTCCCTAGATCAGTGGTTCTCAAAGTGTGGGCCCAGGACTAGCAGCTTCTGCATCAATGGGGAACTTGTTAGAAAGGCCAATTCCCAGGCATGCCTCAGACCTACCAAACCAGATGCTCTGGGGTGGGGCCCAGCCATCTGTGCTGTCACAAGCTCTCCAGGTGATGCTGATGCATGCTCCAGTGTGAGGGCTGCTACCATAGATCAGTGTGTTTTCAGCTTCCCCCACGATGAGAATCAGCCAGGGTGTTTGGTTAGTAGATGGATTCCTGTGCCCCCCTCAGATCTGTGGATTCAGACCCCAATGAAGGGGTCTGGTAAAGGAATAGAATCAACACGTGCTCCTCATAATTCTCATCACAGGGAGTAGTTGGGACACACTACTCCAAGCTTAGCAAATATTTCTTCTCACCCCCGCTCCTACTTCTTGAGTTAAAGTCCTAGAACATCTGACATAGCCCAGTACCATTTACTTCTCCAAGAAGGGATCCTGAGTCTCTTGGTGTGGAAGCAATTTCCCCATCTCTGATGCTCTGATACTTTAGCCAGATGCATCACTCTCACCCTCTCCTCACTGTGGCCTCATTTGGAGCTGTTTGTAGATGTGCCTATATCCTTACCTTGCCCATAAATTCTTTGAGAACTAGACCTTAGTCTTATTTCGCTTCATCTCTTCTCTTCCTTTCCCCAGAGCATAAGAGATGTCCACACCCTTATATGCAATTCCAAAATACAAAAGCTCTGAAAGCTAAAATGTTTTATTTACTTATGGAGTGGCAGAATTTGTTCTGGGCTGACATGCATCTTTATGTAGTCTTTATTTAGCCCTCTTAGGGTGACTAGTCATCCATTTGCTGTAGAAATTTTAATACATTTGATGATCGGTGTATACCCAGACCCCAACTAGGGAGGTTACAGATAATATGGTATGTGCAATATATTTCCTTTCTAAAATCTAAAATCCGAAAAATTCTGACCCCAGTGATTCTGTATAAGGGACTGTGAACCAATAGTGTTGCAGATGATGTTTGTCAGTTTAAAGAAAGAATTAAGAACTATGATGTTGGTGAAAGTAGACTTCACTGAGCCTGATACTGTTGTTCTAGTGTCCCAAAGGAAAAGAAAACTTCAGTTCTAAGTGTGACCTGATACTTTCCATCCCTGCTGAAAGCCCTGGAAGGTTGCCTCTCAGGGTCTGACTGACACATGGGGTTTTGATCTTTGTTTCATAACATTGAGCCCTAGTGTTGTCCTGAATTTATTGTTATTCCCATGTGTGTGTGTGAAAAAGAGACATCTACAGAGGGACGGAGCAATACAGAAACAGAGAGAGAGAGAGATCTGCTTGCTATTCTGCTTTTATTTTTTTTTTTTAGCCAAGGGTTGTTTTGGTTTAGATTTTTGTTTTTTATATGAATGGATTATAAAACCAGCTGAAGGGAGTCATGTGATATGGGCATGTGAGTTCAATTCCTGAAACAGTCTGTTTTTAATCTCATGTAAATGTTTAGAAGTTTAGAGATTGAAATAATTTGGGGTGAGGGCTGAATCATAACTGGACTTCTTGGTGGTTTTAATGTAGCAAGTTTCTTAAAATTTGAAAGCCAATCATTAGCACAGGGGCTCTTGATCTGGGCACCAGGCCAGGGCTTCAGGCTCCTTGAATCCTTGAACCTTCTGATATTGTACGCACCAATTTCCCTGCATGTTTGAACGATTCCAAGCAAAAAAAGCCCAAGAACTGAGTTAGGATTTAAGTCTTATGCTAATTCATTAGGCTTTCAAAATCCTTCTAAAGAAAAATGGAGACAAAATAATCTCAATCACTGTATAAATTGTGCCTTTTCCTCTTTATGTGTGTGTGTATTCATGCGTATTTGATCTCAGACTAATTAAATTCATCTAATTGATGAATAGATGGAAAATGCCTACCTTTGAAAATTAATTTCATTCCCTTTCTCTCCATCTCTGTCTGCTACTTATTTAAAATTTATAATCTTCCCAGATCCAAAAAGGGTTTGGAATTTTACTCTTCTTTCAAGACCTATCAAATGCCTCCTCTTTTGTGAACCCTCTTTTGAATGTAATCTTGCCTTTCTCTGAAAACACCACAACAGTATTTACAGTTATTCTATGTTTATTCGTGTGTTTGCCTTTTCTTCCTGTCATTACTCTCTCCTTGCCTTTCCCCAGAGGTTAGATTGCCATTCCTTGTGAGGGTGTGAGAGGGTGATTGGATTTACATGTATATTGCAGGCTCTGATGGCAATCTTTCTCATGGTGGTTCTCAACAAATGTATGGATTGAAGTAAGGAACATCTTTGTTTCATATAGTGTAAAATTAAAATCATAGTCTCAGAGTTAATAATTTTCCTTTTTGCATATACATTTGTTTTTGAGCATCTTAAAACCATTGGTGCACCCAAACCAGCATAATGTTTTTATTTTCCAATACTGCTGAATTAGGACCAAATGCCTTATAAGTAAAAATCTTATTTTAAAATATATTATAATAAATTAAGATGTGAGGCTAATGGTTGACATTTTGGGTCAGGAGTTCTGGGTTATAGTGTCTATGATGAGAGTCGTCAAATGGTAGAATTGGCAGGAACTTAGATCGAGCCCAGTGTGTGCCTTGGAGTCCCCAGAATTTCACTGAGATAATTTTGGGGACCTGGGTGGGAGATGGAACAGCCCTACTCTCCAATTTAAACAGAGCAGTGCTGTTTTTAGTGACTGTATATTGGAGTTCTGGAGTAAGTTTAAAAGTGTTCTAAAGTGTTCTAAAGAAATTTTGGAAGTTAATCAAACTGTCATCTTGCCTGTCCTTGCCCAGCCCTTCATTTTATAGTTGACACCAAGGTCCCCAGCTGCAATGTGGTTTCCTAGGATCACATGCTTGGTAATGCCCAGCTGCACCTAGAACCCAGTCTCAAGTGTCCTGACTCCTGGACCAGAATCCTCTCCTCCTACCATGCTGCCCCTCAAATGTTCCTCTACCTTTTAAGTTTCACTTGGGGATCACCAAGAGACATTGAGTGGGAGTATTGTGTCAGGTTCTGGGAACCCAAAAAGGGGTGAGACATGCTGCTTCATGGAGATGGTAGTTAAAATTCCCCCTTTTCTGGCGCTTTCCAGGTAATTCTGTGTCTAATGCCTTACTCATTAAACAGCATAGCTGGGGTGATGTGGAAGAGTTCTGAAACTGTATTGTAGTGATGATCATACAACTGTATAAATTTATTAAAACTCTCATCAAACTGTATACTTCAAATAGGTGAATTTCATGGTATATAAATTATACTTCATTATACCTGTTGACAAAAAAAAAAAGGCAAATGGATGCTGCCCTCCCCAGCTTAGGGAAATTGTGAGCATAGAACAAAATGGTCACATGAAACATTTTAAAGATATGAAACTACTTCTTATTAATGTGTTCTCACTGGGTTGGTTACAAGGCCACTCTGCAGTCATTTATTGACCCCTGTTTTAGTTTGCTAGTGCTGCAGAATGCAAAACACCAGAGATAGATAGGCTTTTATAAAACGGGGGTTTATTTCACTACACAGTTACAGTCTTAAGGCCACAAAGCGTCCAAGACAACACATCAGCAATCGGGCACCTTCACCGGAGGATGGCCAATGACGTCCAGAAAACCTCTGCTAGCTAGGAAGGCAGCCGGCGTCTGCTCCAAAGCTCCGGCCTCAAAACAGCTTTCTCCCAGGACGTTCCTCTCTAGCAAGCTTGCTCCTCTTCAAAAACATCACTCCCAGCTGCACTCTCTTAGTTTCCTCTCTCTGAGTCGGCTCATTTATATAGCTCCACTGATCAAGGCCCACCCCGAATGGGTGGGGCCACGCCTCCATGGGAACATCTCATCGAAATGATCATTACCCACAGCTGAGTGGGGCACATTCCAAGCAAATCTAACCAGCACCAAAAATGTCTGCCCCACACAAGACCACAAAGATAATGGCATTTGGGGGACACAATACACTCAAACCGACACAACCCCTTTCTATTTGCTGGGTCCTGAAGTAGCAAGAGAAAAGTTGGGGGTGGGGGAAGGGATGGCAAAGATGCATAGAAAGAGGCTGTTTTTTTTTGTTGTTGTTTGTTTGTTTTGCCAGATTATAGTCAAGTTTTTCAGAGAAGGTCCCTGGAAGTTTCTTTCTTCTCCCCTGTTCCTTCATGTCAGGGTGCCTTCTGCTTTGAGTAATGAATATCTGACCACAAAGTAGTGTTAAGCAATAGAGTTTTATTAAGTCATGTAACAAGAGGTGGACAGATAGCTCAACAGTGTCAGGGCTTAGGGTCAACACCTCCCTGATTTTCTTGGCTTTCTTCTCACGGTTGAAATACAGCAGAAGGGCAAAGGCAACTGTTTTCCTCAGGTCTCTCTTTTTATCGGGGAGTAAAATGTAATTGACATCCCTGAGTTATATATTTGAATGTGGTTAAAAAGGGGAAATTCTAGGTTCTATATATGTTATTAGAATAAAATTTTTTAAAAAAAGACCGCAAAGGACTGTACAATACAGTTAACCTTAATGTAAACTATGGACCATAATTATAATAATATTCTTTCATCAATTGTAGCAAAGGTACCACACTAATGCAAAATGTTAATAATAGGAAAACTGTGAGTATGAGGGGGATATATGGGAGCCCTGTATCTGCATGCTTTTTTTTTTTTGTAAATTTAAAACTTCTCTAATAAAAAAAAAATTTTTAGATAAAAAACCACAAAAACGAACCAACCTCCCCACCCTTTAGATTTCCCGTCACATCTCTTTGGCTGGAAGTAGATCACATGCCCACCTCTAAACCAACAAAGCGGAATGAGATTAACATTATTTGCTTAGACATCTTTTGCTCATCCTGGGACTATGGAAGGGTTCCCTATTCCTGAATGTAATGCCTGAACAAATTAGGATTCTGTGAACTAGGAAGGGGGCAGTGAGTGGCTGCTGGGTAGTTGCCCAAGAGTTGCTGTCACATTTAATTCACTTCTTTTAACTATTAAAAGGAATAGAAACATGACCTGCTCCTTCCTTCTTTGTTGACCACGGGTACCTGATCTTTGTAAAGTGTCTCCATGATTTACATCCAAAGAATTATTCTGAAAGCCAGGACTCTGCAGGGCAGTTTTTTTAAAATACTGTATTTATTTCAGTGTTGTAAGTTTTGAAGTTGGATAGTCATATTTCACTAGCACAGTCAATAGGAAAATTGATAAGGGACTATCATCCAATTTAACGGTGCTTAACTTTTCCCCTCCCTTTAGTACATTTGATTCAGAATTTGGAGATTTTTTATAATTAATTAAAAAGAGACAGGACGTCAGTAATTATGTAGGCTTAGGAATATTTAAGTGTATTGATATGAATGAGCAAAAACCATCAGGGGCACAGACTACCTAAGACGGAAGGCTTGCAACACTAAGGTGGGGGTGTAACTGATACCTTCAAGCCATTGGGCAGAAAACAGAGTACACACAGAAACAGAGTGAGGGATCTGTGTCTGTCTCTCTAATATCTCAGCTCTAGACCCACATTTTTTTCTGTAATATGGATTTTCTGATGACCTTTATGTATCCCTTTCTTTGATTGATGGGACATTGACTTTAATAAAGAAACATATTTATGTGGTATCAGTTGTACCAGGGACAAGATCATGGATACTTGTGTATTTAGCTCATGGTTATGACTGTTTGCAGGAGCTGGCCTAATCCTTGGGAAATATATAAGACCATTCAAAGCCATTAGAATCGTTGACTTTGAAGCAGAATAATAAATGCCTGCCCCAGTAGATGCTAATTCTCTTGTGTATTTTTTTCTGCCTTCTGTCCTGATTCATCAAAACCCAGTTTTCCAAGTCTTAATTTCCCAAGTACCTTACAAACATGTTCACTGTTTTCTTAACTGGTGCTTTAGTGTAAATAGATAAGATTTAACATATACAAAATCAGATAGGCTTTCAAAAGCATATGATTCAGGACCTATTTGAAATTATTTTTTGAGTGGCCTTCATATTTTTCCCTCTTTGGAGAGGGCTGGTGCATCTACTTGAACAGCCCCATCTGTAAATAGGCAGGTTTACTGAGGGAGGCCATAGAACATACTGGAACAAGTTCACACACCTCCCACCCTTGCTGCATATACAAATACTGTGTTCCTAATTTAATGATGTGGGGAAGAAGACAGAAAGGCAAAGTTTAAACTTTTTGCTCTTTGTAGATTGTGTCTGCTTATATATATACCCAAAGAGTATATAAAATGGCACATGTCTGTTTTCCTGAGACCAAGAAAACCTTTTTACTTTTCTGCCTGTGGAAAATAAAGCAGTCAACAGTATTTCCTGACATCACATGGTTTGTGAGAAAAAAAATGAAGAGAATAATATGCATGAGCCAAAAATGAGCAGTCTTAGGTAGTTTTTTTTTAATTTTTTTATAAAGATTTATTCACATACCATACAATCATCCAAAGTATATAATCCATTGATCACATTACCATCATATAGTTGTTCATTCATCACCCCGATCTATTTTTTTAACGTTTTCCTTGTACCTTAAAAAGTGAAAGCAAGAATAAAAAAGAACAAGAATAAAAATAGAGCACACAAATTGTCCCCCCATCATTCTTCCTTTATTTATTTATTTATTGCCCCCGTTTTACTACTCATCCGTCCATGCACTGGACAAAGGGGAGTGTTATCCATATGGCTTTCCCAACCACATCGTCACCCCTCATAAGCTACATTGTTATACAATCGTCTTCAAGATTCAAGGGTTCTGGGTTTGTTTGATAGTTTCAGGTATTTACTGCTAGCTATTCCAATTCATTAGAAAAAGGGTTATCTATATTATGCGTAAGAGTGCCCACTAGAGTGACCTCTCAGCTTCTTTTGGAATCTCTCAGCCACTGAAACTTATTTCATTTCATTTCACACCCCCCTTTTTGGTCAAGAAGATGTTCTCCATCCCACGATGCTGGGTCTAGATTCCTCCCCAGGAGTCATATTCCACGTTGCCAGGGAGATTTACACCTCTGGGTGTCAGATTCCACATAGCGGGGAGGGCAGTGATTTTACCTGCCAAGTTGGCTTAGCTAGAGAGAGAGGGCCACATCTGAGCAACAAAGAGGCATTCAGGATGAGACTCTTAGGCCCAGTTATAATCAGGCCTAGCCTCTCCTTTGCAGCAACAGTCTTCCCAAGGGCAAGTCCCGTGATAGAGGGCTCGACCCTCTCTTTATACAGTAGTAGTATCCTACCTATTAAGTGTGTTTTTTCCTGTAAGTAATGTGATAGAAAACATCCTTTCTTGGGCCAGCTCTTTAGATAAAGCATTTTTAAAAATAATAACTTTATTTTTAGAGCAATTTTAGGTTTTCAGAAAAATTGCACAGAAAGTACAGAGTTCCCATATACCACCCCCCACATATATAGTTTCCCTTGTTATTAACATCTTGCATTAGCGTGGTACATTTGTTACAAATGGTGAACCAATATTGACACATTATTAGTAACTAAAGTCCATAGCTTACATTAGGGTCCATTCTTTGTATATACCATTTCTATGGGTTTTGACAAATGTATAACATCTTGTATCCACCATTTTGGTACATAAAGGTTGTGTTTTCTTTTTCTTTTCACAGCCAAGGATTACTGCAAAGTAATATTTCCGTATGAGGCACAAAATGATGATGAATTGACAATCAAAGAAGGAGATATAGTCACTCTCATCAATAAGGTAAATGAAGGCTCTCTCCTGCCATACAATCTGTGACTCTTTGGGTATAATACAAGCTTTTGTTTCAGCCCTTGAAGCATTTGGTTTTCATGTCCCAAACTTGTGATGAAGAATCTTGTGGCAAAACATCTTTCCTCTTGATCAGGCCAAACTTGGTGTATCCAGGTGAAGGGACGTCTTGAAAATCGAATAAATTCTCTTTGTCCTGAGGCCAGTTGCAGAGCTGCATGGCTCTGCAGAAACCTTCCATCCCAGAAAGAATAAACCTTGAAGGCAGCCTGTTCTGCCTGCTGCCAAGTTCTGTGTCATTAGGTGCCCAAGCAGGGGCTTTTTAAAAAGCAGGCCATGCCTAAATGTAAGAACTAAAGCTATACAACTCTTAGAAGCAAATAGTAGATTAAATCTTTGTGACCTTGAGTTATACAAAGCTTTCTTTGATATGACACCAAAAGTACAGCAACAAAGAAAACCACCATAAGCACAAGCAACAAAAGAAAAAATAGATACATTGGACTTTGTGAAAATTAAGACATTTATGCTGCAAATGATACCACTGAGAAAGTGAAAAGACAACCCCAGAATAGAAGAAGATATTTGCAAATCATATATCTAATAAGAAACTTGTACCCAGAATATTTTAAGACCACTTACAACTCAGTAATCAAAAGACAGATAACCCAATTTAAAAAAATAAGCAACGGATCTTAATAAACATTTCTCCAAAGAAGATATGCAATGGCCAATAAGCACATGAAAAGATGCCCAGCATCATTAGTCATCAGGGAACTGCAAGTCAAAACCATAATGGGATATCAGTTCACACCTACTAGGATGGGCAGAATCAAACTGATAGGTAGAAACATATGATGGCAAAGATGTGGAGAAATCGGAACTCTCATTCACTGCTGATGGAAATGTAAAATAGTGTAGCTGCTTTGGAGAACAGTTTGGCAGTTCCTCAAAAGGTTAAACACGGAGTTACCATATGTTCCAGAAATTCCACTCCTAGATATATACTCAAGAGAAATGAAAATGTACATCCACACAAAAACTTACACACAAATGTTCATAGCAGCATTATTTATAATAGCCAGAAAATGGAAACAAACCATCCATCAACTGATGAATGGATGAATAAAATGTGGTATAGCCATATAATGGATGTGAATTCATCCATAAAAAGGAGTGAAGTACTGATACATGCTATAACATCGATGAACCTCGAAAACATTATGCTGAAAGAAGCCAGTCACAAAAGACCACATATTGTATGATTCCATTTATATGAATATCCAGAATAGGCAAATCCATAGAGAGAATATATACTAGTGGTTCTTTAGGGCTGGAGGGCTGGGGCAGTGGGGAGTCACTGCTAATGGACATGGGATTTCTTTATGGGGTGATACAAATATTTAAAACTGGTTGCGGCAATGGTTGCACAATTCTATGAATATACTAACAACCATTGAAACATGGCTGAATTGTATAGTATGTGAATTATAGCTCAGTAAAGCTGTTAAAAAATTCAAAATAAAACTGCTAGATAAAAAAAGCAGGCCATGCCTCACAGGCAGAAAACACTTAAAGAATGTTTGCTGTTCTCTCAAAGGCAAATAGCATGCCCAAGAGAATTTTGCCTGCCTTGTCTGTGCTAAGAAGGTGGGACGATTTTCTCATCATTACAGGCATAGCCCTGTAAGCATCTGAGAGTTTAAAATCTGTGCAAAGTGGCACAGCTTGATGGCCTTGGCCATGTAATGTTTCTGTTTTCATGCAGTGGTGCTTCCTAGGTAGGTGGTTGAAAAACATTTTATTTAAGTGATCCCTGGAATATTTGGCCTTTTCTCTCAAGTACAGAGTTTTTATGATGGTCTAATACAATGAAAAGCTGGACAGTCTTTAAGATATTTACGATGGTTTTATTATTGTGTCCAGGCACGTGGCAGGGAAGGTAATTCCCTTGGCACCAATGTGACTTGGGAGATCATGGCTGCCTCTGCTGTTGCAGGTCTGGAAGGCATTGGCAGGATGGAGGATGCTGGGGAAGAGGAGAAAGAACAGGAGCTTAGGATGAGGCGTGGCCCAGGGTCCTCTGCCTCTAGCTATACTGAGAAGGAAGGGACCTCGGTGTTGCCTGCCCCCACCTCCAGGATTTGTCCCAAAAGTGACCATACCTTGATTACCTTTATAATCAAGGACAGTTACCTCTAAGAAAGAGCTTTAGAGATTGTGTGTTTTAAGTGCCTAATCCAAAGGTGCTGGGGAAGTAATGACCACAAAGTTTCAGTAGCTTGCCCAAGGTCAAGTCTCTTTAGTGAGAAAGCTGTCTTCTCACCCACCCACATGATAGAGGTTGCTGAATGATGCTAGGGCTGTAAAGGTACCTTTCTGGAATAGGAAATTATTCCCTGCTTGGCAGATCACCACATCCCTACATCCCAGCCAGTCTGATAAAAGGAATCTGATTTTTATAAAGATCTTAGTTAGAAAGGGAATATCTACCGGTCCCATCCACACAGCAGGGAGAAATGCACAGGGGGATGTAGAAGGCTGCTTTCGAGAGTCTCCAAGGGCTACAACAGATTCCCCTGGTGCATTAAGATTCTCCAGAGAAACAGCACCAACAGGATTGGCAAGACCAGATTCCATAGGGTAGGCTGCAAGCTGGAAACTCCCATGAAGGTGATTCTGAACTCTGGCATGTCTGAACTCTGTAGGGCAGGCCGCAGGCTGGAAACTCTGAAGAAGGTGAAGTTGAATTCCCAAGAAGAAGCTGGCTGGCTGAAATAGAGGCAGGAATTCTTCTTTCTGACTTCTGAAATCCTCATTTCTGGCTTTAAGACTTCCAACAGATCGGACGAGGAGGCTCCCCACACTTTGTTGATTGTAGATGCAATCAGCCTTGATGTAATCAACTGATTATAGATGCAAATCTGCCTATGAAATACCCTCACAGTGGCAATTAGGCTAGTTCTTGCTTGACCAAACAACTGGACACATAACCTAGCAAGCTACTACGTGAGCTTCACCATCCCACCCAGTTTACGGAATGAATGTATTTAAAAGCAGCTTGGAAACTGTAAAGCAGCCTACAGATATTAAAATTACATTTCCAAAATGTGAACTTGTCCTTGTCCCTATACACTTGGTTCTTTGGCCTAACCTGTACTTTTATCTCGCTTGCTACTCAGGCCTAGAGTTCCTTTTTGACACTGGTCCCATCCTGCCCACATCCTTGAGCCAAGTGGCCCCAGAACCTGTTGATTCTTTCTTGCTAAGCCCCTGCCACTTTGTTCCCATTCATACAGCCAGGGAGGGGGAAGCAGGAGCTCAGCCTCATCCCTCCTCTTTTTCCCAGCAGTCAGACACAGAGCCTGGTCTGTAGGAGAGCCCTGGGGTCCTGAAGGATGTGTGAAGGATTTCCCCAGCTCCAGTTTCTCCCCACTTCACCCTTGGCACTCCAGCCCCTTCTTTTTATTATCTCAGAATATTTGCTCATGTAATCCCTCTGCACCAATGAAAGTCTTTAGTAACTTTCCTTTTCTTTATTGGAAAATCCAGAGATATTATCCTGGCACTCATTTCCCCAAGCCATCTGGCCTCAGTCTGTCTTTCTGGCCTCAGTCCTCATGGCTGTCCCCATGAACTCTTCCCGTCCTATCACAGTTCCTCAATCCTGTGTGAGCATCACTGCCTTGATGGAGACCATGCTCCTGAGGCCCAAGATGCCCTCTGCCTTCCCACTTAGCTATTCTTTTGATAGCTGATAACACAGCCAGTCTTAACTTATGCCACATCATGTGCTTGGGCCCATTTTGAGCTTGTTGCTTAAAAAAAAAAAAAACCCTTGCTCACTCTGTCATTTTATTTTTATTATTATTTTATATGATCTGTGAAATCAGGTCTCTTGCTATCCTATACTTGTACAGAGTTTTACTCTACTTTTATATGCAAAAAAATGCCTGCCAGTCATGACCTAGCATTCCTGATTGTGGGAAGCAGCATGTTAAAATGGCAAGCGCCAGGGAGGCGGGGCAAGATGGCAGACTGGTGAGCTGTATGTTTTAGTTACTCCTCCAGGAAAGTAGGTAAAAAGCCAGGAACTGCGTGAACTGGACACCACAGAGCAATCTGTCTTTGGGCATACTTCATACAACACTCATGAAAACGTGGAACTGCTGAGATCAGCGAAATCTGTAAGTTTTTGCGGCCAGGGGACCCGCGCCCCTCCCTGCCAGGCTCAGTCCCGGGGGAGGAGGGGCTGTCAGCTCCAGGAAGGAGAAGGTAGAATTGCAGTGGCTGCTCTTAACGGAAACTCATTCTACTGATTCAAACTCCAACCATAGATAGACTGAGACCAGACACCAGAGACTCTGAGAGCAGCCAGCCCAGCAGAGAGGAGACAGGCATAGAAAAAAAACAACACGAAAAACTCCAAAATAAAAGCAGAGGATTTTTGGAGTTCTGGTGAACACAGAAAGTGGAAGGGCGGAGATCAGGCCTTGAGGCGCATATGCAAATCCCGAAGCAAGGCTGATCTCTCTGCCCTGTGCACCTTTCCTTAATGGCCCTGGTTGCTTTGTCTATTAGCATTTCAATAACCCATTAGATCTCTGAGGAGGGCCGTTTTTTTTTTTTTTTTTTTTTTTTTAAATCCTTTTTGCTTTTTCTAAAACAATTACTCTAAGAAGCTCAATACAGAAAGCTTCAAAGAATTGAAATTTGGGCACGTCAAGTCAAGAGCAGAACTAAGAGAGCTCTGAGACAAAAGGCAATAATCCAGTGGCTGAGAAAATTCACTAAACAACACAACTTCCCAAGAAAAGGGGGGTGTCCGCTCACAGCCACCATCCTGGTGGACAGGAAACACTCCTGCCCATCGCCAGCCCCATAGCCCAGAGCTGCCCCAGACAACCCAGTGTGACGGAAGTGCTTCAAATAACAGGCACACACCACAAAACTGGGCGTGGACATTAGCCTTCCCTGCAACCTCAGCTGAATGTCCCAGAGCTGGGAAGGGAGAGCAGTGTGAATTAACAGAGCCCCATTCAGCCATCATTTGAGCAGACTGGGAGCCTCCCAACACAGCCCAGCAGCCCAGAACTACCCTGGGGGGACGGCACTCACCTGTGACATAGCACAGTCATCCCTCAACAGAGGACCCGGGGTGCACAGCCTGGAAGAGGGGCCCACTTGCAAGTCTCAGGAGCCATACGCCAATACCAAAGACTTGTGGGTCAGTAGCAGAGACAAACTGTGGCAGGACTGAACTGAAGGATTAGACTATTGCAGTAGCTTTAAAACTCTAGGATCATCAGGGAGATTTGATTGTTAGGGCCACCCCCCCTCCCCGACTGCCCAGAAACACGCCCCACATACAGGGCAGGCAACACCAACTACACACGCAAGCTTGGTACACCAATTGGGCCCCACAAGACTCACTCCCCCACTCACCAAAAAGGCTAAGCAGGGGAGATCTGGCTTGTGGAGAACAGGTGGCTCGTGGACGCCACCTGCTGGTTAGTTAGAGAAAGTGTACTCCACGAAGCTGTAGATCTGATAAATTAGAGATAAGGACTTCAACTGGTCTACAAACCCTAAAAGAACCCTATCAAGTTCAGCAAATGCCACGAGGCCAAAAACAACAGAAAATTATAAAGCATATGAAAAAACCAGACGATATGGATAACCCAAGCCCAAGCACCCAAATCAAAAGACCAGAAGAGACACACCTAGAGCAGCTACTCAAAGAACTAAAGATGAACAATGAGACCATAGTACGGGATATGAAGGAAATCAAGAAGACCCTAGAAGAGCATAAAGAAGACATTGCAAGACTAAATAAAAAAATGGATGATCTTATGGAAATTAAAGAAACTGTTGACCAAATTAAAAAGATTCTGGACACTCATAGTACAAGACTAGAGGAAGTTGAACAACGAATCAGTGACCTGGAAGATGACAGAATGGAAAATGAAAGCATAAAAGAAAGAATGGGGAAAAAAATTGAAAAACTCGAAATGGACCTCAGGGATATGATAGATAATATGAAACGTCCGAATATAAGACTCATTGGTGTCCCAGAAGGGGAAGAAAAGGGTAAAGGTCTAGGAAGAGTATTCAAAGAAATTGTTGGGGAAAACTTCCCAAATCTTCTAAACACCATAAATACACAAATCATAAATGCTCAGCGAACTCCAAATAGAATAAATCCAAAAAAACCCACTCCGAGACATATACTGATCACACTGTCAAACATAGAAGAGAAGGAGCAAGTTCTGAAAGCAGCAAGAGAAAAGCAATTCACCACATACAAAGGAAACAGCATAAGACTAAGTAGTGACTACTCAGCAGCCACCATGGAGGCGAGAAGGCAGTGGCATGATATATTTAAAATTCTGAGTGAGAGGAATTTCCAGCCAAGAATACTTTATCCAGCAAAGCTCTCCTTCAAATTTGAGGGAGAGCTTAAATTTTTCACAGACAAAGAAATGCTGAGAGAATTTGCTAACAAGAGACCTGCCCTACTGGAGATACTAAAGGGAGCCCTACAGACAGAGAAACAAAGACAGGACAGAGAGACTTGGAGAAAGGTTCAGTACTAAAGAGATTCGGTATGGGTACAATAAAGGATATTAATAGAGAGAGGGAAAAATATGGCAAACATAATCCAAAGGATAAGATGGCCGATTCAAGAAATGCCTTCACGGTTTTAACGTTGAATGTAAATGGATTAAACTCCCCAATTAAAAGATACAGATTCGCAGAATGGATCAAAAAAAATGAACCATCAATATGTTGCATACAAGAGACTCATCTTAGACACAGGGACACAAAGAAACTGAAAGTGAAAGGATGGAAAAAAATATTTCATGCAAGCTACAGCCAAAAGAAAGCAGGTGTAGCAATATTAATCTCAGATAAAATAGACTTCAAATGCAGGGATGTTTTGAGAGACAAAGAAGGCCACTACATACTAATAAAAGGGGCAATTCAGCAAGAAGAAATAACAATCGTAAATGTCTATGCACCCAATCAAGGTGCCACAAAATACATGAGAGAAACATTGGCAAAACTAAAGGAAGCAATTGATGTTTCCACAATAATTGTGGGAGACTTCAACACATCACTCTCTCCTATAGATAGATCAACCAGACAGAAGACCAATAAGGAAATTGAAAACCTAAACAATCTGATAAATGAATTAGATTTAACAGACATCTACAGGACATTACATCCCAAATCACCAGGATACACATACTTTTCTAGTGCTCACGGAACTTTCTCCAGAATAGATCATATGCTGGGACATAAAACAAGCCTCAATAAATTTAAAAAGATTGAAATTATTCAAAGCACATTCTCTGACCACAATGGAATACAATTAGAAGTCAATAACCATCAGAGACTTAGAAAATTCACAAATACCTGGAGGTTAAACAACACACTCCTAAACAATCAGTGGGTTAAAGAAGAAATAGCAAGAGAAATTGCTAAATATATAGAGACGAATGAAAATGAGAACACAACATACCAAAACCTATGGGATGCAGCAAAAGCAGTGCTAAGGGGGAAATTTATAGCACTAAACGCATATATTAAAAAGGAAGAAAGAGCCAAAATCAAAGAACTAATGGATCAACTGAAGAAGCTAGAAAATGAACAGCAAACCAATCCTAAACCAAGTACAAGAAAAGAAATAACAAGGATTAAAGCAGAAATAAATGACATAGAGAACAAAAAAACAATAGAAAGGATAAATATCACCAAAAGTTGGTTCTTTGAGAAGATCAACAAGATTGACAAGCCCCTAGCTAGACTGACAAAATCAAAAAGAGAGAAGACCCATATAAACAAAATAATGAATGAAAAAGGTGACATAACTGCAGATCCTGAAGAGATTAAAAAAATTATAAGAGGATATTATGAACAACTGTATGGCAACAAACTGGATAATGTAGAAGAAATGGACAATTTCCTGGAAACATATGAACAACCTAGACTGACCAGAGAAGAAATAGAAGACCTCAACCAACCCATCACAAGCAAAGAGATCCAATCAGTCATCAAAAATCTTCCCACAAATAAATGCCCAGGGCCAGATGGCTTCACAGGGGAATTCTACCAAACTTTCCAGAAAGAACTGACACCAATCTTACTCAAACTCTTTCAAAACATTGAAAAAAATGGAACACTACCTAACTCATTTTATGAAGCTAACATCAATCTAATACCAAAACCAGGCAAAGATGCTACAAAAAAGGAAAACTACCGGCCAATCTCCCTAATGAATATAGATGCAAAAATCCTCAACAAAATACTTGCAAATCGAATCCAAAGACACATTAAAAAAATCATACACCATGACCAAGTGGGGTTCATTCCAGGCATGCAAGGATGGTTCAACATAAGAAAAACAATCAATGTATTACAACACATTAAAAACTCGAAAGGGAAAAATCAATTGATCATCTCAATAGATGCTGAAAAAGCATTTGACAAAATCCAACATCCCTTTTTGATAAAAACACTTCAAAAGGTAGGAATTGAAGGAAACTTCCTCAACATGATAAAGAGCATATATGAAAAACCCACAGCCAGCATAGTACTCAATGGTGAGAGACTGAAAGCCTTCCCTCTAAGATCAGGAACAAGACAAGGATGCCCGCTGTCACCACTGTTATTCAACATTGTGCTGGAAGTGCTAGCCAGGGCAATCCGGCAAGACAAAGAAATAAAAGGCATCCAAACTGGAAAAGAAGAAGTAAAACTGTCATTGTTTGCAGATGATATGATCTTATATCTAGAAAACCCTGGGAAATCAACGATACACCTACTAGAGCTAATAAACAAATTTAGCAAAGTAGCGGGATACAAGATTAATGCACATAAGTCAGTAATGTTTCTATATGCTAGAAATGAACAAACTGAAGAGACACTCAAGAAAAAGATACCATTTTCAATAGCAACTAAAAAAATCAAGTACCTAGGAATAAACTTAACCAAAGATGTAAAAGACCTATACAAAGAAAACTACATAACTCTACTAAAAGAAATAGAAGGGGACCTTAAAAGATGGAAAAATATTCCATGTTCATGGATAGGAAGGCTAAATGTCATTAAGATGTCAATTCTACCCAAACTCATCTACAGATTCAATGCAATCCCAATCAAAATTCCAACAACCTACTTTGCAGACTTGGAAAAGCTAGTTATCAAATTTATTTGGAAAGGGAAGATGCCTCGAATTGCTAAAGACACTCTAAAAAAGAAAAACGAAGTGGGAGGACTTACACTCCCTGACTTTGAAGCTTATTATAAAGCCACAGTTGCCAAAACAGCATGGTACTGGCACAAAGATAGACATATAGATCAATGGAATCGAATTGAGAATTCAGAGATAGACCCTCAGATCTATGGCCGACTGATCTTTGATAAGGCCCCCAAAGTCACCGAACTGAGCCATAATGGTCTTTTCAACAAATGGGGCTGGGAGAGTTGGATATCCATATCCAAAAGAATGAAAGAGGACCCCTACCTCACCCCCTACACAAAAATTAACTCAAAATGGACCAAAGATCTCAATATAAAAGAAAGTACCATAAAACTCCTAGAAGATAATGTAGGAAAACATCTTCAAGACCTTGTATTAGGAGGCCACTTCCTAGACTTTACACCCAAAGCACAAGCAACAAAAGAGAAAATAGATAAATGGGAACTCCTCAAGCTTAGAAGTTTCTGCACCTCAAAGGAATTTCTCAAAAAGGTAAAGAGGCAGCCAACTCAATGGGAAAAAATTTTTGGAAACCATGTATCTGACAAAAGACTGATATCTTGCATATACAAAGAAATCCTACAACTCAATGACAATAGTACAGCCAGCCCAATTATAAAATGGGCAAAAGATATGAAAAGACAGTTCTCTGAAGACGAAATACAAATGGCCAAGAAACACATGAAAAAATGTTCAGCTTCACTAGCTATTAGAGAGATGCAAATTAAGACCACAATGAGATACCATCTAACACCGGTTAGAATGGCTGCCATTAAACAAACAGGAAACTACAAATGCTGGAGGGGATGTGGAGAAATTGGAACTCTTATTCATTGTTGGTGGGACTGTATAATGGTTCAGCCACTCTGGAAGTCAGTCTGGCAGTTCCTTAGAAAACTAGATATAGAGCTACCATTCGATCCAGCGATTGCACTTCTCGGTATATACCCGGAAGATCGGAAAGCAGTGACACGAACAGATATCTGCACGCCAATGTTCATAGCAGCATTATTCACAATTGCCAAGAGATGGAAACAACCCAAATGTCCTTCAACAGATGAGTGGATAAATAAAATGTGGTATATACACACGATGGAATACTACGCGGCAGTAAGAAGGAACGATCTCGTGAAACATATGACAACATGGATGAACCTTGAAGACATAATGCTGAGCGAAATAAGCCAGGCACAAAAAGAGAAATATTATATGCTACCACTAATGTGAACTTTGAAAAATGTAAAACAAATGGTTTATAATGTAGAATGTAGGGTTACTAGCAGTAGAGAGCAATTAAGGAAGGGGGAACAATAATCCAAGAAGAACAGATAAGCTATTTAACGTTCTGGGGATGCCCAGAAATGACTATGGTCTGTTAATTTCTGATGGATGTAGTAGGAACAAGTTCACTGAAATGTTGCTATATTATGTAACTTTCTTGGGGTAAAGTAGGAACATGTTGGAAGTTAAGCAGTTATCTTAGGTTAGTTGTCTTTTTCTTACTCCCTTGCTATGGTCTCTTTGAAATGTTCTTTTATTGTATGTTTGTTTTCTTTTTAACTTTTTTTTTCATACAGTTGATTTGAAAAAAGAAGGGAAAGTTAAAAAAAAAAAAAGAAAGAAAAAAGACAAACAAGGAAAAAAAAAAAAAAAGATGTAGTGCCCCCTTGAGGAGCCTGTGGAGAATGCAGGGGTATTCGCCTACCCCACCTCTATGGTTGCTAACATGACCACAGACATAGGGGACTGGTGGTTTGATGGGTTGAGCCCTCTACCATAAGTTTTACCCTTGGGAAGACGGTTGCTGCAAAGGAGAGGCTAGGCCTCCCTGTATTTGTGCCTAAGAGTCTCCTCCTGAATACCTCTTTGTTGCTCAGATGTGGCCCTCTCTCTCTGGCTAAGCCAACTTGAAAGGTGAAATCACTGCCCTCCCCCCTACGTGGGATCAGACACCCAGGGAAGTGAATCTCCCTGGCAACGTGGAATATGACTCCCGGGGAGGAATGTAGACCCGGCATCGTGGGATGGAGAACATCTTGACCAAAAGGGGGATGTGAAAGGAAATGAAATAAGTTGCAGTGGCAGAGAGATTCCAAAACGAGCCGAGAGATCACTCTGGTGGGCACTCTTACGCACACTTTAGACAATCTTTTTTAGGTTCTAAAGAATTGGGGTAGCTGGTGGTGGATACCTGAAACTATTAAACTACAACCCAGAACCCATGAATCTCGAAGACAGTTGTATAAAAATGTAGCTTATGAGGGGTGACAGTGGGATTGGGAATGCCATAAGGACCAAACTCCACTTTGTCTAGTTTATGGATGGATGTGTAGAAAAGTAGGGGAAGCAAACAAACAGACAAAGGTACCTAGGGTTCTTTTTTACTTCAATTGCTCTTTTTCACTCTAATTATTATTCTTGTTATTTTTGTGTGTGTGCTAATGAAGGTGTCAGGGATTGATTTAGGTGATGAATGTACAACTATGTAATGGTACTGTAAACAATCGAAAGTACAATTTGTTTTGTATGACTGCGTGGTATGTGAATATATCTCAATAAAATGATGATTAAAAAAAAAAAAAAATGGGCAAGCGCCATGTATGCTATGAGTTCAGGGAAACCAGGGTTTGAATCCCAGCTCCACCGTTAACTGGTTTTGTGTCTTTGGGCATGTTACTCAACCCCACCCCCCGTGCCTCAGTTTCCTCAGCCGTGAAGCATGGGCCATGTGCCGACCTTGCAGGATACTGTGAGGATTTGCTAAGATATTGTGCATAAAGTGCCTCTCACAGGGAGGGGGCCGCCATGCTGCCTGTAACCTGAGGAATCGTCACTTCATCTTTGGCTGCTCTTTCACAGTCTGTCTCTTTCTTGGACCTCGTAAGTGGGAATGGCAGAGTTTTTGTGACTGGACCCAGTTTGCTGCTGGGGCTGGAATGCCATTGCATTAAGTAGTAAAACAGTGAACAATTCACCTAAAATTCGTAAGGATTCACAGTGGCTGAGAGTTTAGCAAGAATTTGGAAAGAAAACATGCCATAAGGTTTTTGTCTGCTGAAAATGGGAAAAATGGAGTCTGAGTTCGTGAAGCTCTGCCAACATTACTACCGTTCTTCCAAGTTAGGAATCAACCTAGAAGTTCATTTAGATGGTGGTGCACTCTTGCTATTGTAAGATGAAGCATTTCACCATGATTTGTTGAATATGCATTTCGGTATTTTTTGTAGTGTAGCATATTTGGTGTATATGTGAGTTGAGGCGAGAGACCTGAATTGGCTATTCTCTAAATTCAATTGCTCTTGCTGTAGAGGTTCTCAATTTACCCAAATTCCAACTGATATTTTCCTTTTGTCCTCAGTTAAGGTGTTACCCTTTGCCCTGCTTTTTGAGCTATGGCAAGAGTCACAGGACACGTATTGCCCTCATTTTTAGTCCCAGATCATCAGTTCATGTAGCTTTCTAGAAAATGAGTCATACACTGTTAATGATTGCCTAAAAACCCTCCTCAGTTCCTGTAATGATGTGCAGCGACCTGAACTATTTGTGTGTCCTTGGAAACCAGGATTAAATGTGGCAACCTGAATGGTTTGTTTTTTAGTTTATTTAGAAAGAATTCTTGTGGATTTGGGAAAATTGCCACTCATGCGGAACACACCTGTGTTTAGCTTTTATTTCCAGGCACTCAAAAATAGCTCCCTCTTCTGTGTTCCTGCCACCCTCAATCCCTGCCTTCCTGATTTGTATTCAGAGCAGGTTTGAAAAGGTTCAGAAGCCTCAGGGTCAGTTTTCCAACTGAGTAGCTCCCTGGAGAAGGGCTAAGAGCAGCATGGTGGAAGCCAGGCCGGGCTCAGCTATGAGGGTCGCCGTGATTGGAGACAGCACCGAGCCCTCTGCACTGCCCCTTGGGGCAGAACAATCCCAGCTGGCGGAGGGGCAGCATCCCCCTGGGCCAGCGACCTCCTGCCTCAGAGCCATAGCACCCTTCTCCCAGCTGCCTCTCACCTGGGAGGAAGGGTTTCTGAGCTGACCGCTTTAGAAATAAGCATCTTCAGGTAGTTCCTATATAAAAGACTCCCCAGGCAGCTGCGTCCTTGACCCTTGGCAAAGCAAACACAGCACCCCTATTTCTTCACTGTTAAAAGCATATTCAACAGCATAAAGATAAAAACTCAGAAAGGTAGTAGCATTGACCAAGGTCGTGTAGTGGTGGAGACAGAGGGAAGGGGAAGAAGGTAATAATACAAGCTAGCAGGAAACCAATGGCTGCAACCCAAAAGAGGGGACTCAGAGTATTATATAAAGGTAACTACTAAAAAAAAAAAAAGACAAACCCGGAGTTTTGGCCTTTTCCTAGGGAGAATATTTGAAGCTAGACATGCTGTAAGGGCAGAGTTAGAACTAATACTAACCCAGTTTCCTTCATCTCAGTCTCAACTTGTTTTCCTCCCTCCTTCCCCAGACAGTGGTTGACATTTAACTTAATAATAGCTAACGTTTTCCAAGTGCTTTCCAGGTATAGGCACTGCTTCTGGTGCTTTACATGTATTAAGTTATTTAATCCTCACAACAGCTCCAGGAGGGAGATCTGTTATCAGTCCCATTTCAAAGATAAGGAAACTGAGGCACAGAGCGGCTAAATAACCTGCTCCGGATCAAAATCTAGTAAGTTTGTGAAGCTCGGTTTTGTCCCAGGCAGTCAAGCCCCAGACCCCACACCCAGGACCTGGGACCCACAACTTGGAGCTTACAGTCTAGGGCAGGGGGCAGGTGAGTAAACCTGTGCGGGCGGGACAGAGGTCAGCACTGAGCTGTAAAGGAGAGCATTGATTGGAGTGGGGAGGGTAACATTTGGAACAGGAAAGATACAAAGATGAGACAAATGTTGCCCCTGCCCTTCAGGAGCATAGGATAGAGTGAGGATGGTGAGATAGAGGCCCAAGTGAGAGCCTGGGCCAGCACGAACTTTTCAGAGGATGCAGGAAGCACAGCTCCTTGCAGAGGGGAGGTGGGCAGGTGAGCCCAGGCCCCTCCCATGCTGAGGAGACTTGTGAGCTGAGCTTAGAATAAAGGCTCTAGAGAGCATGTGCTGGGCAAGGGCCACAGAGTGAGTCGAGGACAGAAGGGCATGAAAGAGTGTGGAGCATTCGGGGCTCCATGAGTAAACTGGCCTGTGGCCATGGGCTGGGGAGCAGCAGGAAAGGAAGCAGGAAAGGAGGGCCAAGGGCCCCAGCAGGTGGCCAGTGTTCACCAAGATTCTACTACTCACTTGCTTTAATCCCTTGGGCAAGTCACTTAAGTACTCTGTGCTTCAGTTTCCTAATTCGTAAACTGGAGAGGATTCCAACACCCTACCTATCCTATAGGTGAGGAGGAAATGAGATTGTGTGTTTAAAAGAGCTCTTAAAAAAAAACAGAATCTTGTACCTGCTCAACAAAGGCAAAAAAGACAAGACTAGAACTCAGGGGCAGGAATAGGCAGAGCATGATTCTACCTGCCAGACCGCTCTGGGCCACTGGCACTAAGAGCCCAGGACCCCTCATCATCACCCACTCCTTTTTCCTCACAAAATTCTCCCAAGCCCAGCATCTCATCTCATCCTTACAGTAGCCCTATGAGTAAGGTGGGACAATGGATATTCTCTCCAGGTTACAAAGGAGAAACAGAGGTACAGAGCACTTAAGTGGCTTTCCTAAGGGACTCAAAGCAAGGTAGTGGCAAAGCCAGAGCAAAAGCCATCTCCTGACTCCTTCTTGAGCACTCTGTTAATTCTGACCATTGGGACTGGACGGGGTGGTAACTGAGGGCTGAGCCTGTGGGGATGTAGGGTTCTTGTGGTAGGTGGGGCTCAGTCACTCCCAGGAGGTGACTCTTAGCCACCTCTTGTTACCAGTTACTGGATATCTAGGGCAAGTGCCTTGTGGAGTTTCCTTTCTAAGTTAATGACATTATCATTGTTATTTTATTAGAAAAATAATGCTATCACATCATTGCCCCATCCATTTACTTCTGAGGCCTGTGTTTTGGAGGATTAGTCAGGGTTCTCTAGGGAAACAGAACCAACAGAAGATATCTGTAAATATGAGATTTTATAAAAGTGTCTCATGCAACTGTGGGGATGCACAAGTCCAAATTCTGTAGGGCAGGATGCATGTGCCCAAATTCTGTAGGGCAGGCCACAAGCTGGCAACTATGAAGAAGGTCTTCGATGAACTCCCCAGGAGAGGCTGGCTGACTGAAGTAAAAATTCTCTTTTTCCTTAAAAGTCTTCAACTGATTGGATTCTCTTGTTGCGGAAGACACTCCCTTAGTTGATCATAGATATAATCAGCCACAGATGCAATCAGTTGACTGATGATTTAATAAACTAGCCTTCTGGTTTAGTAACCAGCTGTCCTAGTTTGCTAATGCTGCAGAATGCAAAACACCAGAGATGGATTGGCTTTTATAAAAAGGGGGTTTATTTGGCTATACAGTTACAGTCTTAAGGCCATAAAGTGTCCAAGGTAACACATCAATAATCGGGTACCTTCACTGGAGGATGGCAAATAGCGTCCAGAAAACCTCTGTTAGCTGGGAAGGCACATGGCTGGCGTCTGCTCCAAAGTTCTGGTTTCAAAATGGCTTCTCCCAGGACATTCCTCTCTAGCAAGCTTCCTCCTCTTCAAATAACATCACTCACAGCTGCACTCCCTTCAGTCTCTTTGAGTCAGCACATTTATATGGCTCCACTGATCAAGGCCCACCCCGAATGGGCGGGGCCACACCTCCGTGGAAATATCCCATCAGTTATCATCTACAGTTGGGTGGGGCGTATCTCCGAATCCAAACATTCCAACTTAATCCCCACTATTATGTCTGCCCCACAAGATTGCATCAAAGAATATGGCCTTTTCTGGGGGACGTAACACATTCAAACCGGCACACCAGCCATGAAATGTCCTTGCAGTAATGGTTAGGCCAGGGCTTGCTTGACCAGACAACTGGGCACCATTACCTGGCCAAGTTGACACATGAACCTAACCATCACATTTGGTATCCATGTTTATTATCTATTAAGGGTTAGAAGGAGATTGCAGTGGTTTCTGGTTCATCCATGACTTTCTGATTCTATACTTGTCAACTCTTAATAAATGCAATGAGACTGCACACAGAGGAAGTGATGAGCTTGACTCAGGTCCCTGTTGTTCCCCAAGTCCTCCTCTCCCAATTGTTTCCTCCTCTTTCTTCCCACACCCAGCCTAGTTGGAGTTCCTCTTTTATTCCACTTCCGTGTGCCACTTAGTTTTCTACTGGGTGTTACCATGAAAAAAAAAAGAGAGACCAGAGTCCTGAGCTCCTTCCTAAGTCATTCTATGATTCTATGTTCTTTTTTGTTCTGATGGTTATTTCCTCCCTCCCGCTCTCCTTCCATTAATTCATTAATTTATTTAAACATTTCATCATGAGAAAAATACTTTCAGATTTCCTTGCTTCCCTCCCCACAGAAAGTAAGGGTGCTCCCACAAGAATTGGCATAGCTTTAGGGATCTCAAGAAAGGTCCTTGGCTTGGTTTAGGAAAGGCAATCAGCTGAATGGATTGCTGGCCTTGACCCTTTCTCTCTGCATAGCTGAAGCTTTTAGCAGAGCTAAAATGCTAGGATTAAGTGTGATTTCAAGGGTGAGGAGTAAATTAGCAGGTGTCACCCTGAAAATGATGGCATGCTGACAGCCCCATTAGAAGGACATGTTTTATGAGTGAATGAGGCAGTTAAGCATAGGTCTGGGATCATCTGGGTTTACATACATTTGAAAAATGTCAGTGTTCGGCAAATGAGTCTTTTATGTCACAGAATATATTTCTTGCAGTATGACCTGTTCTGTTAAACTGCATATGCCCTTATTTGAGACAGAAATCATAACACATCTCCTCCTCAGCGCATTAGCAAGCCAAAGGAGTACAGTTTTCTGCTATTTTGTCTCCCTCTTATAAGTAGCCAGGAGACTGGGACTGTGAGAAGAATCATGACACCATAGGTGCATTCAATCAAAATTCTTCCTTACTAAATACAAATGGCCAAGAAACACATGAAAAAATGTTCAGCTTCACTAGCTATTAGAGAGATGCAAATTAAGACCACAATGAGATACCATCTCACACCAATTAGAATGGCTGCCATTAAACAAACAGGAAACTACAAATGCTGGAGGGGATGTGGAGAAATTGGAACTCTTATTCATTGTTGGTGGGACCGTATAATGGTTCAGCCACTCTGGAAGTCAGTCTGGCAGTTCCTTAGAAAACTAGATATAGAGATACCCTTCGATCCAGCGATTGCACTTCTCGGTATATACCCAGAAGATCGGAGAGCAGTGACACGAACAGATATCTGCACGCCAATGTTCATAGCACTATTCACAATTGCCAAGAGATGGAAACAACCCAAATGTCCTTCAACAGATGAGTGGATAAATAAAATGTGGTATATACACATGATGGAATACTACACGGCAGTAAGGAGGAACGATCTTGTGAAACATATGACAACATGGATAAACCTTGAAGACATAATGCTGAGCGAAATAAGCCAGGCACAAAAAGACAAATATTATATGCTACCACTATTGTGAACTTTGAAAAATGTAAAACGAATGGTTTATAATGTAGAATGTAGGGGAACTAGTGATAGAGAGCAAGTAAGGAAGGGGGAACAATAATCCAAGAATAACAGATAAGCTATCATGGGTAAATTTAATGTTCTGGGAATGCCCAGGAATGACTATGGTCTGTTAATTTCTGATGGGTATAGTAGGACCAAGTTCACAGAAATGTTGCTATATTAGGTTACTTTCTTGGGGTAGAGTAAGAAAACATTGGAAGTAAAGTAGTTATCTTAGGTTAGTTGTCTTTTTCTTACTCCCTTGTTATGGTCTCTTTGAAATGTTCTTTTATTGTATGTTTTTTTTTTAATTTTTTTAATTTTTCATACAGTTGATTTAGAAAAACAAAAAAGTTTAAAAAAAAAAAAAAGAAAAAAAATATGCAGAGCCTCCTTGAGGAGCTGGTGGAGAATGCAGGGGTATTGGCCTGCCCTACCTCCATGGTTGCTAACATGCCCACAGACATAGGGGATTGGTGGTTTGATGGATTGAGCCCTCTACCACGGAATTTGCCCTTGGGAAGACTGTTGCTGCAAAGGAGAGGCTAGGCCTCCCTATAATTGTGCCTAAGAGCCTCCTCCCGAACGCCTCTTTGTTGCTCAGATGTGGCCCTCTCTCTTTACCTAAGCCAACTTGAAAGGTGAAATCACTGCCCTCCCCGCTACGTGGGATCAGACACCCAGGATAATGAATCTCCCTGGCAACGTGGAATATGACTCCCGGGGAGGAATGTAGACCCGGCATCGTGGAATGGAGAACATCTTCTTGACCAAAAGGGGGATGTGAAAGGAAATGAAATAAGCTTCAGTGGCAGAGAGATTCCAAAAGGAGCCGAGAGGTCACTCTGGTGGGCACTCTTACGCACACTTTAGACAACCCTTTTTAGGTTCTAAAGAATTGGGGTAGCTGGTGGTGGATACCTGAAACTATCAAACTACAACCCAGAACCCATGAATCTTGAAGACAATTGTATAAAAATGTGGCTTATGAGGGGGGACAGTGGGATTGGGGGGAGCCATAGGAATCACACTCCCGTTTGTCTAGTTTGTGGTTGGATGAGTGGAAAGGTGGGGGAAGGAAACAAACAAACAAACAGACAAGGGCGCCCAGTGTTCTTTTTTACTTTAGTTGCTCCTTTTCACTTTAATTATTATTCTGGTTATTTTTGTGTGTGTGGTAATGAGGGTGTAGGGGATTGATTTTGGTAATGAATGTACAACTACGTAATGGTACTGTGAACAATCAAATGTACAATTTGTTTTGTATGACTGCGTGGTATGTGAACATATCTCAATAAAATGAATAATAATAATAATAAAAAAAAATTCTTCCTTACTAAACTTGTTTGCCATCAAAAATACACATTTTTAAATTGGACGAAACTGTTAAACCTAGGGCTTGGGATGGGAGAGAATTTCTTTTTGGTTTACCAGTAGACAGTCAAAGCAGTGCCACCCCAAATTTTGATAGTCATTATTGCAAACTTTTCCTTTGCTGTCATAGACAGATGAATTTGCAGTTGATATGAATCCCAACTTCGTGTGCCTCCACAAGTTATATAAAACTGTCTAATGGGACCCTGTGTTTATTGAACCTACTTGTCATATCTCTCTTGAGTGCTATGCTTTAGTGACAAGCACATCAGTAATCCTTGTGACACCATCTTGGAACAATTTTTTTCTGCAGCACACAGAAAATATGCGGGTGTCTTAAGGAATTAGAGAAACTCCTTTTTTTTCCCGTTTATTTTCCAACCTTTCTATTTGTGTTACTCTTAAAGGATTTTTGTGAGGATGAAATAAGATGTTATGGCTGAAAGTGCTTTAGAAATAATGAGTTAAATTATAGCTTTTACAGTGGTAAGTTTTTTTTTTTTTTTAATCTTCATTTTATTGAGATATATTCACATACCACGCAGTCATACAAAACAAATCGTACTTTCGATTGTTTACAGTACCATTACATAGTGGTACATTCATCACCCAAATAAATCCCTGACACCTTCATTAGCACACACACAAAAATAACAAGAATAATAATTAGAGTGAAAAAGAGCAATTGAAGTAAAAAAGAACACTGGGTACCTTTGTCTGTTTGTTTCCTTCCCCTATTTTTCTACTCATCCATCCATAAACTAGACAAAGTGGAGTGTGGTCCTTATGGCTTTCCCAATCCCACTGTCACCCCTCATAAGCTACATTTTTATACAACTGTCTTCGAGATTCATGGGTTCTGGGTTGTAGTTTGATAGTTTCAGGTATCCACCACCAGCTACCCCAATTCTTTAGAACCTAAAAAGGGTTGTCTAAAGTGTGCATAAGAGTGCCCACCAGAGTGACCTCTCGGCTCCTTTTGGAATCTCTCTGCCACTGAAGCTTATTTCATTTCCTTTCACATCCCCCTTTTGGTCAAGAAGATGTTCTCCGTCCCACGATGCCAGGTCTACATTCCTCCCCGGGAGTCGTATTCCACGTTGCCAGGGAGATTCACTCCCCTGGGTGTCTGATCCCACGTAGGGGGGAGGGCAGTGATTTCACCTTTCAAGTTGGCTTAGCTAGAGAGACAGGGCCACATCTGAGCAACGAAGAGGCATTCGGGAGGAGGCTCTTAGGCACAACCATAGGGACGCCTAGCCTCTCCTCCGCAGCAACCATCCTCCCAAGGGCAAAACCCGTGGTAGAGGTCTCAACCCATCAAACCACCAGTCCCCTATCTCTGTGGTCATGTTAGCAACCATGGAGGTGGGGTAGGGGAATACCCCTGCATTCTCCACAGGCTCCTCAAGGGGGCACTACATCTTTTTTTTTTCCTTGTTTTTCTTTTTTTTTTTTTTTTTAACTTTCCCTCCTTTTTTAAATCAACTGTATGAAAAAAAAAGTTAAAAAGAAAACAAACATACAATAAAAGAACATTTCAAAGAGACCATAACAAGGGAGTAAGAAAAAGACAACTAACCTAAGATAACTGCTTAACTTCCAACATGTTCCTACTTTACCCCAAGAAAGTTACCTAATATAGCAACATTTCTGTGAACTTGCTCCTACTGTATCCATCAAAAATTAACAGACCATAGTCATTCCTGGGCATCCCCGGAACGTTAAATAGCTTATCTGTTCTTCTTGGATTATTGTTCCCCCTTCCTTAATTGCTCTCTATTGCTAGTTCCCCTACATTCTACATTATAAACCATTTGTTTTACATTTTTCAAAGTTCACATTAGTGGTAGCATATAATATTTCTCTTTTTGTGCCTGGCTTATTTCGCTCAGCATTATGTCTTCAAGGTTCATCCATGTTGTCATATGTTTCACGAGATCGTTCCTTCTTACTGCCGCGTAGTATTCCATCGTGTGTATATACCACATTTTATTTATCCACTCATCTGTTGAAGGACATTTGGGTTGTTTCCATCTCTTGGCAATTGTGAATAATGCTGCTATGAACATTGGCGTGCAGATATCTGTTCGTGTCACTGCTTTCCGATCTTCCGGGTATATACCGAGAAGTGCAATCGCTGGATCGAATGGTAACTCTATATCTAGTTTTCTAAGGAACTGCCAGACTGACTTCCAGAGTGGCTGAACCATTATACAGTCCCACCAACAATGAATAAGAGTTCCAATTTCTCCACATCCCCTCCAGCATTTGTAGTTTCCTGTTTGTTTAATGGCAGCCATTCTAACCGGTGTTAGATGGTATCTCATTGTGGTCTTAATTTGCATCTCTCTAATAGCTAGTGAAGCTGAACATTTTTTCATGTGTTTCTTGGCCATTTGTATTTCGTCTTCAGAGAACTGTCTTTTCATATCTTTTGCCCATTTTATAATTGGGCCGACTGTACTATTGTCATTGAGTTGTAGGATTTCTTTATATATGCAAGATATCAGTCTTTTGTCAGATACATGGTTTCCAAAAATTTTTTCCCATTGAGTTGGCTGCCTCTTTACCTTTTTGAGAAATTCCTTTGAGGTGCCGAAACTTCTAAGCTTGAGGAGTTCCCATTTATCTATTTTCTCTTTTGTTGCTTGTGCTTTGGGTGTAAAGTCTAGGAAGTGGCCGCCTAATACAAGGTCTTGAAGATGTTTTCCTACATTATCTTCTAGGAGTTTTATGGTACTTTCTTTTTTTTTTTTTTTTTTTTAATTCAGTTTTATTGAAATATATTCACAAACCATACAGTCATCCATGGTGTACAATCAACTGTTCACAGTATGATCATATAGTTATGCGTTCATCACCACAATCTATTTCTGAACATTTTCCTTACATCAGAAAGAATCAGAATAAGAATAAAAAATAAAAGTGAAAACAGAATACCCAAACCATCCCCCCATCCCACCCTATTTGTCATTTAGTTTTTACTCCCATTTTTCTACTGATTTTTTTTCAATTTTTTAACTTTGTTTATCAAAAAATTAAAAACAAACAGGCAAACAACAACCAAAAAAACCCCACAACATTTCAGACAAAGCAATGCATTAAGGAAAACAAATAACCTAAAATAACTACTTTGCTTCCAATATGTTCCTACCATACCCCAAAAAAATTAATAAACCATGTCCAAACAGAGGAGTAAGAAAAACAAATAATCTAAAATAACTACATTGCTTCCAACATGTTCCTTCCATACCCCAAGAAAATTAACAACCCCTAAGAAAACAAAGGAATAAGAGAAAAAAAAACCTAAAATAACTCTATTGCTTCCAACATGATCTTACTATATCCAAGAAATTTTACAAACCATAATCATTCCTGAGCATTCCCATAACATTGAGATTACCCTCCATAGTTTATCTGTTCTTATTAGATTATCATTCCCCCTCCACTAATTGGTATTTCTAGGTCCCCTACATTCTACAGTATAAAACATTGTACATTTTTCACAGAATTCACATTAGTGGTAACATACAATATCTCTCTTTTTGTGCCTCGCTTATTTTGCTCAGCATTATGTCTTTTTTTTTTTTTTAATCTTCATTTTATTGACATATATTCATATACCACGCAGTCATACAAAACAAATCGTACTTTCGATTGTTCACAGTACCATTACATAGTTGTACATTCATCACCCAAATCAATCCCTGACACCTTCATTAGCACACACACAAGAATAACAAGAATAATAATTAGAGTGAGAAAGAGCAATTGAAGTAAAAAAGAACACTGGGTACCTTTGTCTGTTTGTTTCCTTCCCCTATTTTTCTACTCATCCATCCATAAACTAGACAAAGTGGAGTGTGGTCCTTATGGCTTTCCCAATCCCCTTGTCACCCCTCATAAGCTACATTTTTATACAACTGTCTTCGAGATTCATGGGTTCTTGGTTGTAGTTTGATAGTTTCAGGTATCCACCACCAGCTACCCCAATTCTTTAGAACCTAAAAAGGGTTGTCTAAAGTGTGCGTAAGAGTGCCCACCAGAGTGACCTCTCGGCTCCTTTTGGATTCTCTCTGCCACCGAAGCTTATTTCATTTCCTTTCACATCCCCCTTTTGGTCAAGAAGATGTTCTCCGTCCCACGATGCCGGGTCTACATTCCTCCCCGGGAGTCATATTCCACGTTGCCAGGGAGATTCACTCCCCTGGGTGTCTGATCCCACGTAGGGGGGAGGGCAGTGATTTCACCTTTCAAGTTGGCTTAGCTAGAGAGACAGGGCCACATCTGAGCAACAAAGAGGCATTCGGGAGGAGGCTCTTAGGCACAACCATAGGGAGGCCTAGCCTCTCCTTTGCAGCAACCGTCTTCCCAATGGTAAAACCTGTGGTAGAGGGCTGAACCCATCAAACCACCAGTCCCCTATGTCTGTGGTCATGTTAGCAACCATGGAGGTGGGGTAGGCGAATACCCCTGCATTCTCCACAGGCTCCTCAAGGGGGCACTACAACTTTTTTTTTTTCCTTGTTTTTTTTTTTTTTTTTTTTAACTTTCCCTTCTTTTTTAAATCAACTGTATGAAAAAAAGTTAAAAAGAAAACAAACATACAATAAAAGAACAATTCAAAGAGACCATAACAAGGGAGTAAGAAAAAGACAACTAACCTAAGATAACTGCTTAACTTCCAACATGTTCCTACTTTACCCCAAGAAAGTTACCTAATATAGCAACATTTCTGTGAACTTGCTCCTACTATATCCATCAGAAATTCACAGACTATAGTCATTCCTGGGCATCCCCAGAACGTTAAATAGCTTATCTGTTCTTCTTGGATTATTGTTCCCCCTTCCTTAATTGCTCTCTATTGCTAGTTCCCCTACATTCTACATTATAAGCCATTTGTTTTACATTTTTCAAAGTTCACATTAGTGGTATCATATAATATTTCTCTTTTTGTGCCTGGCTTATTTCGCTTAGCATTATGTCTTCAAGGTTCATCCATGTTGTCATATGTTTCACGAGATCGTTCCTTTTTACTCCTGCGTAGTATTCCATCGTGTGTATATACCACATTTTATTTATCCACTCATCTGTTGAAGGACATTTGGGTTGTTTCCATCTTTTGGCAATTGTGAATAATGCTGCTATGAACATTGGCGTGCAGATATCTGTTCGTGTCACTGCTTTCCGATCTTCCGGGTATATACCGAGAAGTGCAATCGCTGGATCGAATGGTAACTCTATATCTAGTTTTCTAAGAAACTGCCAGACTGACTTCCAGAGTGGCTGAACCATTATACAGTCCCAGCAACAGTGAATAAGAGTCCCAATTTCTCCACATCCCCTCCAGCATTTGTAATTTCCTGTTTGTTTAATGGCAGCCATTCTAACCGGTGTTAGATGGTATCTCATTGTGGTCTTAATTTGCATCTCTCTAATAGCTAGTGAAGCTGAACATTTTTTCATGTGTTTATTGGCCATTTGTATTTCCTCTTCAGAGAACTGTCTTTTCATATCTTTTGCCCATTTTATAATTGGGCCGATTGTACTATTGTCATTGAGTTGTAGGATTTCTTTATATATGCAAGATATCAGTCTTTTGTCAGATACATGGTTTCCAAAAATTTTTTCCCATTGAGTTGGCTGCCTCTTTACCTTTTTGAGAAATTCCTTTGAGGTGCAGAAACTTCTAAGCTTGAGGAGTTCCCATTTATCTATTTTCTCTTTTGTTGCTTGTGCTTTGGGTGTAAAGTCTAGGAAGTGGCCTCCTAATACAAGGTCTTGAAGATGTTTTCCTACATTATCTTCTAGGAGTTTTATGGTACTTTCTTTTATATTGAGATCTTTGGTCCATTTTGAGTTAATTTTTGTGTAGGGGGGTGAGGTAGGGGTCCTCTTTCATTCTTTTGGATATGGATATCCAACTCTCCCAGCCCCATTTGTTGAAAAGACCATTATGACTCAGTTCAGTGACTTTGGGGGCCTTATCAAAGATCAGTCGGCCATAGATCTGAGGGTCTATCTCCGAATTCTCAATTCGATTCCATTGATCTATATGTCTGTCTTTGTGCCAGTACCATGCTGGTTTGGCAACTGTGGCTTTATAATAAGCTTCAAAGTCAGGGAGTGTAAGCCCTCCCACTTCGTTTTTCTTTTTTAGAGTGTCTTTAGCAATTCGAGGCATCTTCCCTTTCCAAATAAATTTAATAACTAGCTTTTCCAAGTCTGCAAAGTAGGTTGTTGGAATTTTGATTGGGATTGCATTGAATCTGTAGATGAGTTTGGGTAGAATTGACATCTTAATGCCATTTAGTCTTCCTATCCATGAACATGGAATATTTTTCCATCTTTTAAGGTCCCCTTCTATTTCTTTTAGTAGAGTTATGTAGTTTTCTTTGTATAGGTCTTTTACATCTTTGGTTAAGTTTATTCCTAGGTACTTGATTTTTTTAGTTGCTATTGAAAATGGTATCTTTTTCCTGAGTGTCTCTTCAGTTTGTTCATTTCTAGCATATAGAAACATTACGGACTTATGTGCATTAACCTTGTATCCCGCTACTTTGCTAAATTTGTTTATTAGCTCTAGTAGCTGTATCGTCGATTTCTCAGGGTTTTCTAGATATAAGATCATATCATCTGCAAACAATGACAGTTTTACTTCTTCTTTTCCCATTTGGATGCCTTTTATTTCTTTGTCTTGCCGGATTGCCCTGGCTAGCACTTCCAGCACAATGTTGAATAAGAGTGGTGACAGCGGGCATCCTTGTCTTGTTCCTGATCTTAGAGGGAAGGCTTTCAGTCTCTCACCATTGAGTACTATGCTGGCTGTGGGTTTTTCATATATGCTCTTTATCATGTTGAGGATGTTTCCCTCAATTCCTACCTTTTGAAGTGTTTTTATCAAAAAGGGATGTTGGATTTTGTCAAATGCTTTTTCAGCATCTATTGAGATGATCAATTGATTTTTCCCTTTTGACTTGTTAATGTGTTGTAATACATTGATTGATTTTCTTATGTTGAACCATCCTTGCATGCCTGGAATAAACCCCACTTGGTCATAGTGTATGATTTTTTTAATGTGTCTTTGGATTCGATTTGCAAGTATTTTGTTGAGGATTTTTGCATCTATATTCATTAGGGAGATTGGCCGGTAGTTTTCCTTTTTTGTAACATCTTTGCCTGGTTTTGGTATTAGATTGATGTTAGCTTCATAAAATGAGTTAGGTAGTGTTCCATTTTCTTCAATGTTTTGAAAGCGTTTGAGTAAGATTGGTGTCAGTTCTTTCTGGAAAGTTTGGTAGAATTCCCCTGTGAAGCCATCTGGCCCTGGGCATTTATTTGTGGGAAGATTTTTGATGACTGATTGGATCTCTTTGCTTGTGATGGGTTGATTGAGGTCTTCTATTTCTTCTCTGGTCAGTCTAGGTTGTTCATATGTTTCCAGGAAATTGTCCATTTCCTCTACATTATCCAGTTTGTTGCCATACAGTTGTTCATAGTATCCTCTTATAATTTTTTTAATTTCTTCAGGATCTGCAGTTATGTCACCTTTTTCTTTCATTATTTTGTTTATATGGGTCTTCTCTCTTTTTGATTTTGTCAGTCTAGCTAGGGGCTTGTCAATCTTGTTGATCTTCTCAAAGAACCAACTTTTGGTGATATTTATCCTCTCTATTGTTTTTTTGTTCTCTATGTCATTTATTTCTGCTTTAATCCTGTTATTTCTTTTCTTGTACTTGGTTTAGGATTGGTTTGCTGTTCATTTTCTAGCTTCTTCAGTTGATCCATTAGTTCTTTGATTTTGGCTCTTTCTTCCTTTTTAATATATGCGTTTAGTGCTATAAATTTCCCCCTTAGCACTGCTTTTGCTGCATCCCATAGGTTTTGGTATGTTGTGTTCTCATTTTCATTCGTCTCTATATATTTACCAATTTCTCTTGCTATTTCTTCTTTAACCCACTGATTGTTTAGGAGTGTGTTGTTTAACCTCCAGGTATTTGTGAATTTTCTAAGTCTCTGATGGTTATTGACTTCTAATTGTATTCCATTGTGGTCAGAGAATGTGCTTTGAATAATTTCAATCTTTTTAAATTTATTGAGGCTTGTTTTATGTCCCAGCATATGATCTATTCTGGAGAAAGTTCCATGAGCACTAGAAAAGTATGTGTATCCTGGTGATTTGGGATGTAATGTCCTGTAGATGTCTGTTAAATCTAATTCATTTATCAGATTGTTTAGGTTTTCAATTTCCTTATTGGTCTTCTGTCTGGTTGATCTATCTATAGGAGAGAGTGATGTGTTGAAGTCTCCCACAATTATTGTGGAAACATCAATTGCTTCCTTTAGTTTTGCCAGTGTTTCTCTCATGTATTTTGTGGCACCTTGGTTGGGTGCATAGACATTTACGATTGTTATTTCTTCTTGCTGAATTGCCCCTTTTATTAGTACGTAGTGGCCTTCTTTGTCTCTCAAAACATCCTGCATTTGAAGTCTATTTTATCTGAGATTAATATTGCTACACCTGCTTTCTTTTGGCTGTAGCTTGCATGAAATATTTTTTCCATCCTTTCACTTTCAGTTTCTTTGTGTCCCTGTGTCTAAGATGAGTCTCTTGTATGCAACATATTGATGGTTCATTTTTTTTGATCCATTCTGCGAATCTATATCTTTTAATTGGGGAGTTTAATCCATTTACATTCAACGTTAAAACCGTGAAGGCATTTCTTGAATCGGCCATCTTATCCTTTGGATTATGTTTGCCATATTTTTCCCTCTCTCTATTAATATCCTTTATTGTACCCATACCGAATCTCTTTAGTACTGAACCTTTCTCCAAGTCTCTCTGTCCTGTCTTTGTTTCTCTGTCTGTAGGGCTCCCTTTAGTATCTCCAGTAGGGCAGGTCTCTTGTTAGCAAATTCTCTCAGCATTTCTTTGTCTGTGAAAAATTTAAGCTCTCCCTCAAATTTGAAGGAGAGCTTTGCTGGATAAAGTATTCTTGGCTGGAAATTCCTCTCACTCAGAATTTTAAATATATCGTGCCACTGCCTTCTTGCCTCCATGGTGGCTGCTGAGTAGTCACTACTTAGTCTTATGCTGTTTCCTTTGTATGTGGTGAATTGCTTTTCTCTTGCTGCTTTCAGAACTTGCTCCTTCTCTTCTGTGTTTGACAGTGTGATCAGTATATGTCTTGGAGTGGGTTTATTTGGATTTATTCTATTTGGAGTTCGCTGAGCATTTATGATTTGTGTATTTATGTTGTTTAGAAGATTTGGGAAGTTTTCCGCAACAATTTCTTTGAATACTCTTCCTAGACCTTTACCCTTTTCTTCCCCTTCTGGGACACCAATGAGTCTTATATTTGGACGTTTCATATTATCTATCATATCCCTGAGGTCCATTTCGATTTTTTTCAATTTTTTTCCCCATTCTTTCTTTATGCTTTCATTTTTCCATTCTGTCATCTTCCAGGTCACTGATTCGTTGTTCAACTTCCTCTAGTCTTGTACTATGAGTGTCCAGAATCTTTTTAATTTGGTCAACAGTTTCTTTAATTTCCATAAGATCATCCATTTTTTTATTTAGTCTTGCAATGTCTTCTTTATGCTCTTCTAGGGTCTTCTTGATCTCCTTTGTATCCCGTACTATGGTCTCATTGTTCATCTTTAGTTCATTGAGTAGCTGCTCTAGGTGCTGTGTCTCTTCTGATCTTTTGATTTGGGTGCTTGGGCTTGGGTTATCCATATCATCTGGTTTTTTCATATGCTTTAGAATTTTCTGTTGTTTTTGGCCTCGTGGCATTTGCTGAACTTGATAGGGTTCTTTTAGGATTTGTAGACCAATTGAAGTCCTTATCTCTAATTTATCAGATCTACAGCTTCATGGAGTACACTTTCTCTAACTAACCAGCAGGTGGCGTCCACGAGCCACCTGTTCTCCCCAAGCCAGTTCTCCCCTGCTTAGCCTTTTTGGTGAGTGGGGGAGTGAGTCTTGTGGGGTCCAATTGGTGTACCAAGCTTGTGTGTGTAGTTGGTGTTGCCTGCCCTGTATATGGGGCGTGTTTCTGGGCAGTCAGGGAGGGGGGGTGGCTCTAACAATCAAATCTCCCTGGTGATCCTAGAGTTTTAAGGCTGCTGCAATAGTCTAATCCTTCAGTTCAGTCCTGCCACAGTTTGTCTCTGCCACTGACCCACAAGTCCTTGGTATTGGCGTATGGCTCCTGAGACTTGCAAGTGGGCCCCTCTTCCAGGCCGTGCACCCCCTGGTCCTCTGTTGAGGGATGACTGTGCTATGTCACAGGTGAGTGCCGTCCCCCCAGGGCAGTTCTGGGCTGCTGGGCTGTGTAGGGAGGCTCCCAGTCTGCTGAAATGATGGCTGATTGGGGCTTTGTTAATTCACACTGCTCTACCTTCCCAACTCTGGGACAATCAGCTGAGGTTGCAGGGAAGGCTAATGTCCACGCCCAGTTTTGTAGTGTGTGCCTGTTATTTGAAGCACTTCCGTCACACTGGGTTGTCTGGGGCAGTTCTGGGCTATGGGGCTGGCGATGGGCAGGAGTGTTTCCTGTCCACCAGGATGATGGCTGTGAGCGGACACCCCCCTTTTCTTGGGAAGTTGTGGTGTTTAGTGAATTTTCTCAGCCACTGGATTATTGCGTTTTGTCTTAGAGCTCTCCTAGTTCTGCTCTTGACTTGACCTGCCCAAATTGCAAGTCTTTGAAGCTTTCTGTATTGGGCTTCTTAGAGTAATTGTTTTAGAAAAAGAAAAAAGGATTTAAAAAAAAAAAAAAAAGGGGGGGCCCTCCTCAGAGATCTAATGGGTTATTGAAATGCTGAGACAAAGCAACCAGGGCCATTAAGGAAAGGTCCACAGGGCAGAGAGATCCGCTTTTCTTCGGGATTTGCATATGCGCCTCAGGGCCTGAGCTCGGGCCTGAGCTCTGCCCTTCCCCTTTCTGTGTTCACCAGAACTCCAAAAATCCTCCGCTTTTATTTTGGAGTTTTTCGTGTTGTTTTTTTTCTATGCCTGTCTCCTCTATGCTGGGCTGGCTGCTCTCAGATTCTCTGGTGTCTGGTCTCCGTGTATCTATGGTTGGAGTTTGGATCAGCAGAATGGGTTTCCGATAAGGGCTGCCACTGCAGTTCTCCCTTCTCCTTCCCAGAGCTGACAGCCCCTCCTCCCATGGGACTGAGCCTGGCAGGGAGGGGCGCGGGTCCCCTGGCCGCAAAAACTTACAGATTTTGCTGATCTCAGCAGTTCCACGTTTTCATGAGTGTTGTATGAAGTATGCCCAAAGTCAGATTGCTCTGTGGTGTCCAGTCCACGCAGTTCCTGGCTTTCTACCTAGTTTCCTGGAGGGGTAACTAAAACATACAGCTCACCAGTCTGCCATCTTCTACAGTGGTAAGTTTTTATAGGAAGAAGAAAAGACAAATGCTTGATGATAGAAAGTTCTTTCTTAGTATTTTGAATTGTCCTGAAATTAAGGTCAGTACTTCCCATGAAATTCTTCTTTATTATTTACTTTAACTTTTCTTAGGGTGAAAGTTACTTATTATATTCAGAGAGTCCCTATCTTATTAAGTATCTCAAAGCTGTTTCCATTCAGTTTTGCATTTTATTAAAATATACTGTTTCTCTGATGGAAAACGGCTTGGGATGTACTTTATAATTATATAAATAATACTTGCTCTTGAAGAAAAATTGAGAACAAAACCGATAAATAGGAAGAAAAGTCAAAATTTCTCGTGATCGCACCACCTTCAGATATCTCTCTTAACATTTTAACAATTATCCTTCCAGACTTTTTCCATAGAGACACATAATTACAGATTGAAATAAAATAGGATGATGCTTTACATACTATTTTGTAACCTTCTTTGTCCAAAATATATCCTATTTTTGACAACATGGTTAAAGGGTCCCTTAGTATCCTGATGGAGTACCACGATCCTGTTTTATTGGACACTTAGCTTGTTTCCTGTTTTTCCCCTTTTATGTAGACCATGTTGCACGTAGTCATCATCTTGTTTGTAAATCCTCGTGCACGTAATTATTTCTGCCACTTTCTACTACCTGTACAACCTTGGGCAGGTGTTTAATCTCTCTGTGCCTCAGTTTCCAGATCTGTAAAATGTGTACCTACCTCCTGGTGTGAAGGTTAGATGTATTAAAGTAGGGAAAGCCCTTCGAATGTCTTGCTCATAGTAAGTTCTGTATAAATATTGGCTATTGTTATTATTTCCTTATGATAAATTCTTAAATATAAAACTCCACCAATGCTTGTTAAAGGCATTTGATGCTCTGAAAGATTGTGCCAATTTAGTCTCTCCACAGGAGTGTATGAGAATGTGTTTTCCTCTTCTTATCATCCCTAGATATTATCATTGGTTTTAATCTCTGCTAATCTGATAGGCATTTGCATTTAAAAAAACTATTACTAAAGTTGAAAATTGTAGGTGTCTGTTTTCCTAATTGAATTTTATATAAAAACCTTATATTCATGACATTAAGCTATCATCTTTCATATTGCAAATATTTTTTCTTAGTTTATGACACATGGAGACATTTAGAGAAAAAAGTCATTAAAAATAAATACCTTTTAGATTTAAAATGTTCCCATTTTATAGTTAACTATACAGTGCAGTAAAACTCATCCTTTTAAGAATAGCTATATTTAAGGCTTTTTATATTTTAGCCCTAGGTGGAAAGGGTAACTGGCTATTAACTGCATTCCTTTTCTCTCTTCCTCCGGGTTTTCAGAGGTTCTATTTAAAGCTTCTATCCCTACGATATATTTTTTTTAATAGGGGAATTCAGGGAGCCCTTGAGGTTCTGCTTGGATGCATATAAGGATCTTCATATCCTAGACCAGGTCCTGGACCAGGGGTTGGCAAACTTTTTTCTGTAAAGGGCCAGTTAGTAAATATTTTAGGCTTTTTGGGCCATGCAGTCTCTGTCACTACTATGCAGGAAAGCAGCCTGGGTGGGCGTGGCTGTGATTTGATAAAACTTTTATTTATGGACACTTAAACTTGAATTTCATATAATTTGCACGTCTTCAAATATTATTCTTCATTTGATTTTTTCAACCATTTGAAAATGTAAAAACCGTCCTTAGCTTGTGGACCATATAGAAATAGGCAGAGGCAAGATTTGGCCCATGGACTGGAGTTCATTGGTTCCTGAAATAGAAGGTCTAGAAATAGACCCATAAAAATATGGCCAATGGATTTTCAGCAAAGGTGCAAAGAATATTTAAGAAAGAAGGGATAGCTATTTCAAGCAATAGAGTTGGCACAATTGGACATCCAAAGGCAAAAAAAAAAAAAAAACAAAATGAATCCCAATGTAAACCTAATACGTTATGCAACAGTTAATTCAAAATGGACCTTAGGTTTACATGTAAAGCATAAAAAAATTATTTATGAAAAAATAGGAGAAAAGATTTGGTAGGCATGACACCAAAACCATAATCCATAAAAGAAAAAAATGGTAAATTGGACTTCAGCAAAATTCAGATCTTTTGCTTTGCAAATGACACTGTTAAGAGACTGTTGTTGGCTGGTCTGTTTTGCCAAGGAGGCTGACCAAGACCCAGTGCTTAGTAAATAATTGTCTGATAAGTAATTGAATGGATTTCAAGGACCTTGGTTTTGTTCTGAGTCTTCCTGGGAATGTTCTTTGTAAAACAGGGCCATGACTCTCCCATATTGTAGCCTTTCTCTGTCTCTGGGCTCCGAGCCCCCCAGAGTTGTGGGCAGACATAGCCACACTCCACCAGCTAGGCCTGAACTTAGCTGAGCAGCCTGAGGGCCTGCGTTTGACTTGGAAATTATATTTTTTGCTCCCCACACAGGGCCTAGAAGATAACTCTGATGAGTATGGAAAAGAAGGCCCCAAACCAATTTTATGCCAAGGAACAAGCTGGATTTTCCCAATAGAAAAAAAATTGTATAAAGAAATGTAGATTTGTCTGGTGGGTAATGGAGGTAGAAGGTAGGAATTTAGGGATTTACTAATAGCAGCTGCTGCTGGCTTGATGTTCTTGACCTTCATAATGATCATGGATGTGCCTGTCACCTCTTATTCCTTCCCATTCTTTAAATGTGAAATGAAGATTCACTGCCTGCCTCCTTTCAAAGCCTTCTTTGTATCTTTTAGAGGTGGTGCAGGAGCTAAGAAAATAAGATGCTCTATAAGTGCCATTGTCTTTATCAAAGAGGCAAAATGATTTTCTGTCATATCTACTATCCTTTTAGTGGAAGAAAAGCATGTATTTGGATGCTGAGTCAATATAGTTCTCTAAACATAAATGAAAATGGAAACTCAGCTATAGGATGCATGCCCTTGAGAAGTAAGTTATGCCTTTAATCATGTGCTGTTGGATGAGATACAGGTGTCGTTAGAAATAGCTTTTAAATTTTCATGTTACATGGTCATCTCAGTGTAAACGACATAGCAAGTAGAAAATGGGAAGTTGCCATGAAAACATATGGTTACCTGAGTTTGCATACTTGATTATGTTTAAATGGACTAAAAATGTAAAAGTGCTTGTAAACGACTTGTTCATGTGCCCTCATATACAGTCAGTGTCTCTTGTCATACTTAAAGCCAGATTGCAAATACACAGGCTTTCCTCACTGTGCAAATATCTCCTTTCACACAATTAATGATCTTTGAAATGGGATTATGGGGATAGAAAGTCTTTTATTCTGCCATTAGAAAAAAAAGGCTAATAGCATAAATATTTGCTGAGAAGATGAAAAATTGCATAAGATGCAAATGAAATAATTAAATCCATAAACAATTCTTGTATTGTATGTGTTGTGTACAAACTAGACAGCTGGGAACCACAACTCCAGGGAGATGCCGAATGTGAATGGTGACATTCCTCTTTTTCTAAGAGGGAAACCAGGCTACGAGCACTGAGGCCTTTGGGGCTTCTGCTCTGGGTTGTCTCCTGTTAAAATCCCCACTGGTCTTCCCCATTCCTGCTTGACCTGACTTAACACCTGTGGAAACTGTTCTCCTTCTGGGGACTGAGATTTGGGTTAAGCTTTTTCTCATTTCTTAGGGACATCTGGACTCAAAGGTTGCTTCTGTAGCATTTCCTAACCCGTGTGCTATGAATATATAATAGGAGTGTGGGATAGTGTTCTCCTCAGCTCTCCAGGGTGGATGAGAAGGGCCTTAGGTGGTTGGAACCTCCTCTGGGCTGATGACCTCTGGTAATATGTCATAAAAATATTATCATTTTCTGTGTGTGCTATTATCTGAAAAAAAGCATGGGCAGCACGAACTTACTCCATGTATTTAACTTTTCTGTATGAAAATGTTTAACAATTACTCTACCTTAGGGAGTACTTCACCTTCCTTGTTAGAGAAAGGTACTTACAACTAGCAAAAGAAACTCCAGGATAATTAAAAACCCATGTATGTATCTTCATTTAAGGAATCCTTTCTCTAGGACTTATTTTGAGAATTAGACCTTGAAATAGTTCAGATTTTTAAAGATAGAGCTTAAAGTTCTATTGTATTTAGAATAAAATAAATTCATTCTAATTAAAGAAACAACTTTTTTGAGTGACCATCCAACTTCTGGTTGTGGTCATGATGGAGTAAAGTGTATTAGATTTACCCTGCTGCTGTAGACAACTATAAAATTGGACAAAATATATAAAGCATCTGTTTTTAGGCATTGGACAACACACAGCACAAGGACATGATCCTTGAAAGAAGGGAAGCATAAAGTTAGTTTCATGTTAGCCCTGGCTTTTTGTGTATTTTAAACTGTAGCCCTGGGAAGTAGAGTCCAGACAGAGAACAGAAGACTCATAGGGCCAAGGAAACAGAGATTGTAATTCAGGGTTGCTGAGGTGGCTGGAATTTGCAGAGCAGGGAACTGCAGAGGAGCAGGCTACTCAGAAAAAGAGCTCCAGAATCTGTACAAGGGCACTTTGAGCCTTTGGCCAAATACTAGGCTGTGCATAACTAGGGTGAGACTCCACCAGGCCTGGCAGAAAATAAATGCTGGGAAGCTATGAACTAGGTGGATATTCCAGAGGTCACCAGTGCTGGGAAATGTTGAAAGTAGATAAACCTTGTTGTACAGCCCTGGCATTCAATCAAGAACCCAGCAAAACCAGCCATATGTATAGGGCTACTCTAGAATCATCCTAACAAAACTTAAAACCAAGACTTGACCGGTCAAGCTGATCTGCAAATAACTTGCCAACCATAACAAACCTCAACCCTCTTGCATGGAAGGCAACAATAACCAGTCTCTCAACAATGTATTACATACAGTTGTTGAGTGCATATAATAAAAAATTGCTAGAGTGTGAAGAAGCAGGAAAATGTGACCCATAACCAAGAGAAAAACATAGTGAATAGAAACAGACTGACCCGGAGGTAATAAATATGTAAACAGTGAATGAATAGATGGGGAATCTTAGCAGAGAAATTGAAACTATAAAAAAGAACTGAACAATTTCTAGAAATAAAAATTCAAATATCTGAAATGAAAAATTCATGGGATTGATTAACTGCATATTGCACACTGTAGAAGAAAGGATCAATAGAAACTACCCAGTCTGAAGACAGCGAGAAAAAGACTGGGGGAAAATAAAGAACAGAATCTAAGTGGGACAGTATTAAATGGTCTAACATACATGCAAATGGAGTCCCAGAAGGAAAAGAGAGAGATTGGGCAGAAAAATATTTGAAGAAATAATGGCTGAAAATTTGACAAATTTGTGGAAAATATCAACCCAAAGTTCCAAGAAGCTCAATAAATTCAAACACGAAAAGCATAAGGAAAATCACATCTTGACACATCAGAGTCAAATTGGTGAAAACCAAAGAAAAAGGAAAGCGCATGTTATATACAATATGAATGATTGCTTACTTCTCATAAAAATCACTCTAGCCAGAAGAAAATGGAACAACTGTAAAGGGCTGTCAGTAGAAAACACAACAACAACAAAGCTGTCAACGTAGAAGTTCATATCCAGTGAAAATATCTTTCAAAAAAGGAAGACAAATTAAAGAAACTTTCAGATAAATCAAAGGCAAGAGAATTTGTCTAGTGGGTTTTCACTATAAGAAATGTTAAGGAAATTCTCAAGGACAAATGATACCCAACTGAAATTCAGATCTGTAAAAGAATGAAAAGCACTGGAAGTGGTAAATATATGGATAAATATCAAAGTTAAAACACTAGAGCCTCTTGTACTCTAATAAAAGAGTTTTGTTCTTTCCTTCAGCAAGCAAGGTGTATTATGAATAAATCACTGAACTACTTATAGGCTGATGTTACCTTTAAAGCAGTTTCTAAAGATAGTGTTATAATTAAATACCTATATATTTACTATAATTCTCAGATTTTTCTTTTGACAATGTGGCAGACAGACTCTAAGGTTGCCTCTATGATCCTCACCTCCTGATGTTCACACCCTTGTGTGGTCCCCTCCCCTTGAGTGTGAGCCAGGCCTTTGTTTCTAACAGAGTCTGGCAAAGGTGCTAAGATGTACGTGATTACATGATGTAAGATTCTAATGCCCATCTTGCAAGGAGATGCTCTCGCCTGCTGGCTTTGAAGAAGCCAGCTGCCATGTTGTAAGCTGCCCTATGGAGAGGCCCATATGGCAAGGAACTGAGGGTAGCCTCCAGCCAGCAAGTAACTGAGGCCCTCGGTCCAGTAGCCTGCAAGGAACTGAATGCTGCCAGCAGCCACATGAATTTGAAAGCATATCCTTTCCCATTCGAGCCTCAGATGAGACCATAGCTCTGGCCAACACTAACTGCAGCCTTGAGAGACTGCAAAGTAGAAGACCCGGCTACACCAGTTCTGGGCTCAAAAACTGGGGGATAATAAATGTGTGTTATTTTAAGCCACTAAGTTTGTGGTCATTTGTTACACAGCAACAGAAAACCAGTATGGTCAATACAGAAGCTTTTTTAAGCTATTTTATTTCTTACGCTGTGATAATTACTGCTTCTAAACAGTTTTTGAAATGTATGCTTAAAATGGCTTCTGTGAGAAGCCAAAATAATTGTACCTATGTGGTTTGTTTCTTCTTTTAAACAATGATTTACTTTCTGGATTTTTTCTTCAACTTAAGGAATTTATTTTTAAGGCTACCTATTTTTTAATCCCAACTTCACCACGTACTACTTGGCCTTGGGCAAGTCACTTAACTTCTCAGTCCCAGATTTCTCATTTATCAAATGAGAATAATGATAACTTTTAGGGTTGTTGTGAGAATTAAATGAGATAATCAATATAAAATATTTAGCCCAGTGATTGATACATGATAATCACCCAATAAACATTAGGTGGTGTGGTGCTTGTGGAAATGTGATAATGGTAGGAAGAATAACGGTGGCAGCAACAGGAATGAGAAATTCATATGCCTTGAGGCTACTGAATTATTCCAAACTTCTGATTTCAGCAAATGTTCCAGTTTGCTAATGTTGCCGTTATGCACAATACCAGGAATGGATTGGCTTTTATAAAGGGGGTTTATTTGGTTACAAATTTACAGTCCTAAGGCCATAAAAGTGTCCGAACTAAGGCATCAACAAGAGGATACCTTCACTGAAGATTGGCCGATGGCGTCTGAAACACCTCTGTCAGCTTGGAAGGCACATGGGTGGTGTCTGCTGGTCCTTTGCTCCTAGGTTGCATTGCTTTCAGCTTCTGATTCCAGTGACTTTCTAGATCACTGCTGATAAATGGTTGGTTTCAGATAAATCCAAATAAAAAATCAAAGCCTCTAGGAGTCCTCTCCTAGCTTCTCCGGAGCAAACTCTGGCTTCATGTCTTAGCTTAGCATTTCCAAACATCCTTCTGTCCACATCTCCAAGCATTTCTAAGTATCTCTGTTGGCTCCAGCTCCTGTCTCTCTTCCTGAGCCTCGTAAAGGACTCCAGTGATCTAATTAAGACCCACTATGAATGGGCAGGGCCACACCTCCATGGAAATAATCTTATCAGAGGTCTCATCCACAGTTAAGTGGGTCACATCTCCATGGAAACATTCAATCAAAATGTCCCACCCTAATCAGAAGACTAATACGTCTGCCCCCACAAGATTGCATTAAAGAACATGGCTTTTGTGGGGGACATCATAAGATTCAAACCAGCACAGCATATATGACTCTTAGTGGCAGATTTAAAAATAACATTCATACTTTGTTAATATTGTAGCCCATAGTTCATTTGGATTAGCAATGATTTGCCACTAGGACAAACTAGATACTCATGAAAACATTTTGTAACCCCAAAACCTGAAACAATTCTTTAATATTGCTATTGATATGACCAATAGTTTACCAGCATAATTGACTATTGCAACCCAGAGGAGAAGATTACAAAAATTCTACAGTCAGTTGAAGAGGAAACCAACCATTTATCAGTAGTGATCTAGAGCAGGGGCCAGTGGCCTTTTCCTGTAAAGGGCCACATGGTGAATATTTTAAGCTCTGTGGGCCTTCCCATCTCTGTTGCAAGTACTTAACTCTGCCTAGTGGCATGAAAGTAGTCTCAGACAATAGGTAAATGAATGGGTGTGTCCATGCTCTAATAAAACTTTATTTACAGAAACGGGATGGGCTGGATTGGGCTTGTGGCCCATAAGTCAGCCCCCAACCTAGAGAAAATCCTTACTGGAAGTATTCAGAGACCAGCTCACTGTTAGGAGCCTATTTATCTTTAGAATTTCATGAGGTGTGGTGGTATAGGTAGCTTGTAAAAGACATGGAGGCATTTCTGGGTACAGTTTTCTGGCATTGATACATGTTTTGATTACTATTGGCATGACCAAAAGGAAGCTTGATTACCACTTTTTGTTTATTATCCATCCAATTTTTTGTTGCCCGTTGTTGCCCAATAAGAAGTTGGGATTTTTTTTACAAGTAGATGAACTCTTTGAGGTCATGACTTCTTTGTGTCACAAAAGAGTGAATGATGGCATAAGCTTTGACAATCATTGCCTTGTGGCATTTGGAACATGGTGTTTTCTTGGGAGGGCTTGTTCCTGGGACTGACTCCCTGGGCTTCCCTTGTTATTTGTGGTCTCCAGGCACTTTTTCTGACACTGAGATAGACTTGAGTGCTCCCCCCACCCCGCCTATTACCTCATAAACTGTGATATTGATGAGCCTGCATTAGTAACTGGCTCATGGAGATGTTGGAAATTTTGAGTTGAAATCCCAGCCATTCACAATAATTGCATCTCTTGGGGAGGTGTTAACAAGCAGAGGCAGAGCTAAGTGCTCCTGGGCTCTGGCTTCAATGGCGCTTTCGCTCAACAACCCCCTGAAGCTCCACGCAGAAGGCATTTGTTAGTAAATATTAAACGGCATTTTCTGTACTGCTGGTGGCATGCTGAGGGCGTGAGGCCCTCTCTGGGCACCCGGAGACTCACTTCACAGCCTCAGAAATCTGCACAACACTCATTTTCTCCTCGCATGGTATCTCAGTCATCTGGGAAGGTCTTGATAAACAGCCATGCTGGATACCTTCAGAGAAATCGGTCCTAGGGAAAATGGTGACAGCTGACCACCAAGAGAAGTGACTGGGCAGAGTGCTTTTCTTTTTAATTTGGGCCACATAGTGAAACCATTTTTTGTCTTTTTATTATCTGATGTGAAATATCCATCTCTTAAGTTTTATGTTCTGGTCTGAATTCAACTAGGACACTCATACTTCCTAAGGAAACATGGCCCACGTTTTGGGTGAACATTTTAAGTTGTTACCACGGTTATGAACAAATAATAAATTCAGTATAAACCAACAGTCAGGTGAGCCTGATCATGTAGATTAAGCTTATGTTGTATAGATAACTATAGCTGCCTCCTCCTGGTTCAACTTGGCTTCATTTCTGATGTATAAAAACTGAGCAAAGTAGAATAACAGTTCTGGGGGCGATTGGTCCAGCCAGCACTTACTCAGAATTATATGTGCCAGGCATTGTGACAGGTATGTGGTGGCTACAAAGGTGTTGAGGATGAGCTCCTCGTTCTCAAGCTTACCATTTTCTGGAACCTTGCTACTCAAGGTGCAGTCCCTGGACTAGCAGCATGGGCATTATCTGGGAGCTTCTTAGAAATGCAGAGTCTGAGACCCTGCCCCAGACCTATTGAATCAGAATGGGCATTCTAGCAAGATCCCCAAGTGAATTGTATGCACTTTACAGTTTGAGAAGCACTGGTCTATATCATTAAACCTGCACATTGGAACCACCTAGGGAGCTTTAAAAAGCACTGATTTCCTGGTCCCACCCCAAGAAATTGTGATTTAATTGGTCCTGGGTATGACCTAGGCATAAGGGATTTTTAAACGATTCCCCAGGTGATTGTAAATGTGCAGCAATTGAGAACCATTGGCCTAATGTATAGCTTTGTACTCTTGACAAAACAGAACCCGAGATGAGAATGTGGCTCATTTTTTTTTTAACTAATTTAAAAGCTAGGTGACAAGTTTGTCTTTTCTAGAGATTTGAAGTGCCTTGACTAGAGGTGAACACGTCGGGGTCCCCTGGGGCCCAATGGTGACTTCTAGCTCCTGTAGCCCTCTCTGTGCCAACAGTGGTGCATCAGGGGGTCGCTCTAGCTGGTTCCTAGTGCCAGAGCCATGTGGAGCTCTGAAGCACTTCAACCAAGCTCCCTGGGGCTGCTCTGGTAGGCTCGAGTGATTGGGGCATGATGTGGAGGCCTGGGCAAGGCCTCCCCTCTGAGACACACCACGCAGCCCTGGTGCCTCCGCCTCCCAGCTGGCAGTGTGTGAGCTGCTGCCAGCTGGTTTCACCTGAGGCAGCTTGGACTAGGGGTGGATCGTCTGTCTGGACGGTGGTGCTGAGTCGCATGGTGAATGTTTGCAAGCGGAATGGAGACGCATTCCCGGCTGCGCTCCCCCTCAGGGACTCGGGGAACAGTCTGTGTAACCACTGTAATAACTATAGCAACAACAACCAGCATTTGTGTCTTGCACTTTACAACTCACTCGGGAAATAGACCCAGAAAGTATTCCACACTTGTGGACCACTTAAGCATCCCCCGGCCAAGTTTGCCTTCTGCCCCCTCACTGAGTTCCACATAACCATGTCATGCACATGAAGGAATGGGCTACCTTGTGACGGTGAGTTCTCGGAAGTGAGTGGTGTGCTAGCAGGGAGCGGATAACCAGGATATAGTGCAGGAAGCAGAGCTTGGACCGCAGTACACCTGAAGCCCTGTTTATGCATCCTTTAGATGGAAAAATTTCATTTGTGTTTGATAAAGAAAAATCAATTTCACTCTAATATCTGCCTGGTGATGAGACACAGAGAAACAATCTGGGGCCTTTCCAGGCTTGATCAGAGAAGAGTGAACATTCTGTGTTAGAAATATGATTTCTTTCCATACTGTTGACTCTTGATAAGTTCCTTCATGAATATAGAGCTTATTTCTGATCATCTTTTCTCTGCAAGCTTTGGTCTCCATGCTGAAGCCTGACCCTTTCTGCAATCTGAAAATCCACTAGGGTGACCATGATCTTGGGTTACATCTGTGGTCCTGGCATAATTATTAATAGTGCCCCAGGTTGAGAAATAAATTACATGGTCACCCTAAAATCTTCCGGTGTCTTGGCCACACTGCCCCTCTCTCCAGTGGCTTCAGCTCCTTCCTTGTACTCCTGCTTTCATCTACCTCCTGACATCCTCCTTGGGGACATCCACTTCCACCCTGATGACATTCTGGCCTCACAGGTCATTGGCCACCTGTCCCTCCAATCTGCCCGTCACTCGTGGGTACCATCTTGCCTCACACTTCACACCACTGTTCAGTAGACATTGGAGGGGGCCTCCTGGAGCCAAGCACTGCCGTAGCTCTAAGCTCCAATGCTCGAATTTTAACTTCCGTGACCACAGCTATCCATCTCCCTCTTCCCTCCCTCCACTCCCAGTGTTTCTGCCATTGCCCTTTCTTGCTACCTCGGGCTCTTGCCTGCGATCTGTCCCTCCACTTGTTGGACCCAGCCTGGCACTCCTGCTAGTGTTTCTGTGCCATCTTGATCCTCTTACGGTGGCTGCAAGCTTGTGAGCCCTGTCTTAGTTTGCTAATGCTGGAGAATGCAAAACACCAGAGATGGATTGGCTTTTATAAAACGGGGATTTATTTCGCTACACAGTTACAGTCTTAAGGCCACAAAGCGTCCAAGGCAACACATCAGCAATCGTGTACCCTCACCGGAGGATGGCCAATGGCCTCCGGAAAACCTCTGTTAGCTATGAAGGCAGCTGGCATCTGCTCCAAAGCTCCGGCCTCAAAACGGCTTTCTCCCAGGACGTTCCTCTCTAGCAAGCTTGCTTCTCTTCAAAACATCACTCCCAGCTGCACTCTCTTTCCTCTTTGAGTCAGCTCATTTATATAGCTCCACCGATCAAGGCCCACCCCGAATGGGTGGGGCCAAGCCTCCATGGGAACATCTCATCAAAATTATTTCCCACAGCTGGGTGGGGCACACTCCAAGCAAATCTAACCAACACCAAAACTTCTGCCCCACACAAGACCACAAAGATAATGGCATTTGGGGGACACAATACACTCAAACCGGCACATTCCACCCCCTGGAACCCAAAATGGCATTATCTTTCCAAATACAAAATACATTCATTTATCACAAAAACTTAAATCATTTCAGTAACAAAAGTTAAGTACAAAATCCCATCAAAATAAGTTTAGGCTTGGTCAGTTCTAAGGCATAATTCCCCTCTAGCTGTGGATCTGTGAACCTAGAACAAGTTATGTGCTTCCAATATACAAAGGAGAGACATTCATAGGATAAACATTTCCATTGCCATAAGGAGAAACAGTAAGGAAAACAGGGTTAACAGGAGCAAAACAGTTCCTAAAACCCACAGGACAAAGTCCATTAGATTTCAAAGTCCGAGAGTCACTAACAAAACAACGTTGCATCCTTGGGGCTTGAGAGAGCGGGAGTCTAACCCTTCCTAAGGGCCTTTGTGGCAGCCCTTTTCTCTCCAAATGCTTGGGTGAGTGCTCCAACATTTCCACACACTGGGGAGACCACCTTCTCGGCCCCACCCTCCTCAAACATCGGGGCAGCTCCCGGATTCCCTTCCATCTCCGGGGCACACGCTCAACCCCTTCAGAACAGTGGGGTGGCAGCCAGGCTCTCCCCAATTTCCTAGAAATGTGCTCCACCCTCTTTGGGACCTGAGGTGGCAAAACTCTTCCAGAGCATTGAGGCGGAAAGCCCGCCCTAGACCTCCAGGGCAAACTCACCCTTTCCATGCATGTGGGTTGCTCCGCTCTCCCAGCCCGAGACCTCCTGACTCCAGACCTCAACCTCCATGGCTCTGTCTTTGAAGAGATTTTTCCTTTAATTTTTTCCTTGTCTGTCTCTTCCAGTCCAGACCGGCAATGGCTCTGTCTATAAAGATCTCGCAAAAATTCTGTTGGCTTTGCATGAAGCACACAGGGGTCAAAGCCATTAGACAATAGGACCTTCCACAAATCCTTTCTGGATAATTCCTTTTCCAATCTTGGCTTGTACTGAAATGGCGGCTGGGTTCCATGTTTGGTTACATCCTCACGTTGGGCTGTAGCTTCTGGGATTCCACCCCCTGGAAGCCTGTAATTTTCCAAGCCATCAACTTCTGGTTTCTTTGAACCCAAGAGTTCAGTTCTAAGTTTATCTCTCTCTGCTTGCAGTTTACTATAAGCTGCAAGGAGAAGCCAGGATATGTCCTCCACACGTAGTCTGGAGATCTCCTCAGCTAAGTATTCCAGGTTGTTGCTTCCAGAGTCTTCCTTCCATCTGACACCAGGACTCAATTTTGCCAAATTTTGTGCCACTTTAAAACAAGGATCACCTTTCTTCCAGTTTGCAACAACACATTCATCATTTCTGCTCAAGTCCTCATCAGAAGTATCTTTAGAGTCCATATTTCCACAAACAGTCTCTTTAAAGCAGTTTTGGCCTTTTCTATCAAGCTCCTCACAACTCTTCCAGAAACTCCCCCTTATCCATTTAAAAAGCCGTTCCAACATGTTTGGTATTTGCAAACTCAGCAGCAAAAGCACCCCACTTCTCTGGTACCAAAATCTGTTCTAGTTTGCTAATGCTGGAGAATGCAAAACACCAGAGATGGATTGGCTTTTATAAAACGGGGATTTATTTCGCTACACAGTTACAGTCTTAAGGCCACAAAGCGTCCAAGGCAACACATCAGCAATCGTGTACCCTCACCGGAGGATGGCCAATGGCCTCCGGAAAACCTCTGTTAGCTATGAAGGCAGCTGGCATCTGCTCCAAAGCTCCGGCCTCAAAACGGCTTTCTCCCAGGACGTTCCTCTCTAGCAAGCTTGCTTCTCTTCAAAACATCACTCCCAGCTGCACTCTCTTTCCTCTTTGAGTCAGCTCATTTATATAGCTCCACCGATCAAGGCCCACCCCGAATGGGTGGGGCCAAGCCTCCATGGGAACATCTCATCAAAATTATTTCCCACAGCTGGGTGGGGCACACTCCAAGCAAATCTAACCAACACCAAAACTTCTGCCCCACACAAGACCACAAAGATAATGGCATTTGGGGGACACAATACACTCAAACCGGCACAAGCCCCAAGAGGCTGTGGTGGTTTTCATCTCATTTTTTGCCCCTGAATTCTTCTCCTATCCTACACGCTTTAGGTCCTCAGTAACTGAATTGAATTCGCTGCTGTTTTACACTTCTGGAAGCACAGCCCTCATATGAATAATTTTCTCTTCATCTCTACCATCAGAAAGGGCAGTTCTTTTTTCTGGTGTGTTGAAGAGGTCTCATCTTTGCTTCTCATTTTGCTGTCAAAATTATTCTTGCTTCCCTCAAATTAGCTTCAATAGCTGGGGGAAAAAATACCTAGGTCCTCTGTAAATCACCATCCCATTCCATATCATGACCTCTCAGCCATTTTGGCTCCATTCTTCATTTCTCTTAGTTTTTCAAGTCATGCTGGCAACATGACGTTTTTGAATGCGCTTGTCTCATCCGTGGGCCTGGTATTGATTCTTACACCAATCAGAACAATGAGACATATTGTGCTCTCCCTTCGGGCTTTCCTTCTCTCCCTTTGAATTATGCAGTGATTAGCACTGTTGTGTTTGCCGTAAGAAGCGGAGTATGGATAGCCACCCAAGCCAGAAACCACCATATAATGTCATTATGTACTTTCCCCTGGGTTAGTTCTAAAGTTATTCTGGATATGCTTTTGCTTATTAAAATATTCTTAATTGTTTTTCACACACACATGAAGCCAAAAGCCTTCATTACAGTGGTTTTTGGAATACTGCTTGCCTAATGCTAAGGTGAAGCATGGATTTGCAACATTTAGAAAATTTGAAAGCAAGCATTTAAAAGAAATGTAGCACTAAGTAATATTTGAGTGCCTTTTGTGGACATAGTTCTATGTCAGAAAATCTGAAAGGAATGTGGAAGGAAGCCCAGTTCTCAAATAAGCAAACCCCTGGACACAGGGAAAGATTTAAGATTATTTAAAGAGCTGTTAATGGCTCTCTCCTCTTTGATACCAGAGCACTTGGTTGATACCTGTTACTAAAATGTGTCTGTCTTTTGCATAAATCTCTAAGCTTCCTGGGGGTATGGACTGTGTTCTTTACATGTTTGTTTTTTTTTTTTTTTTTTAAATTCGGTTTTATTGAAATACATTCATACACCATACAATCATCCATGATATACAATCCACTGTCCACAGTATGATAACATAGTTATGCGTTCATCACCACAATCTATCTCTGAACATTTTCCTTACATCAGAAAGAACCAGAACAAGAATAAAAAATAAAAGTGAAAAAAGAACACCCAAATCATCCCCCCATCCCACCCCATTTGTCCTTTAGTTTTTATCCCCATTCCTCCACTCATCCATACACTAGATAAAGGGGGTGTGATCCACAAGGTCTTCACAATCACACTGTCACCCCTTGTAATCTACATTATTATATAATTGTCTTCAGGAGTCCAGACTACTGGGTTGGAGTTTGGTAGTTTCAGGTATTTACTTCTAGCTATTCCAATACATTAAAGCCTAAGAGGTGTTATCCATACAGTGCATAAGAATGTCCACCAGAGTGACCTCTCGACTCCATTTGGAATCTCTCAGCCACTGAAACTATTTCGTCTCATTTTGCATCCCCCTTTTGGTCAAGAAGATACTCTCAGTCCCACGACGCCGGGTCCACATTCATCCCCGGGAGTCATACTCTGCGTTGCCAGGGAGATTTACACCCCTGGGAGTCGGGTCCCACGTAGTGGGGAGGGCAGCGAGTTCACCTGTCGAGATGGCTCAGTTAGAGAGAGAGAGGGCCACATCTGAGCAACAAAGAGGTACTCAGGGGGAGACTCTTAGGCACAACTACATGCAAGTTTAGACTCTCCTTTGTGGTAATGAGCTTCATAAGGGCAAGTCCCATGCTCGAGGGCTCAGCACATCAAACCGCCAGTCCCAATGTTTGTGACAACATCAACACCAGTCCAGGTGAGGATGTCCAACACATCCGCACCTTCCCCCAGATCCTCGGGGCTGGGGAGGGGGAGGCTGTAAATATATTTTTTATTATCTGCCCAAATTACTCTAGGATATGTCACTATTTCACTCCAGCCTATACTAACCTACCGTATCTCACTTCCTATTCAAAGTTCCATGCAATTGTGGTGTTTGAACAAATCGACTGTAGAGTTGTACCGTTTAGAAAATTTAGATCCTGTACCAAATAGATATCTATTCCCTTGGTCTCATATGAAAGTTGAAGTTTTAAAACACAGTCAGTTTCAACCTTTACCCTTTGGCCTGGCTTGCCCTGGTCTTAACCAGACCTGCTTCATTCATATAACTAATTGAAGTCTGGGCTCTTTTTCAGCTTTTTTTTTTTTTTTTTTTGACAGTGGCTGTATGCACTAATACTGACATTCATATCTGCCGAGCTCTAGCTCTGAGTTTCAGGTGTCTCAGAGATATGCATTGTTCCAGAGACCAATCAGGTTATACGCTAGGGGATCAGCATCTCAAAGTTTAGAGATAGGCATTACAATTCGGGGATAGAGTTAACTGCTGTAAGAGCTTACAATCTAGGGACTATTACAATTATTGTGTCCACGTTAGGCTATGTACTAAGATTCAATTCTGAGTTTACACATTGTAGTTAGTCCATATTGGTGAGGCATCATCCCTCTCACCATGTTTTCTCCAACACTTACTCCTATATAGATATTTTCCTACAATTTTATAGAGTTATATTCACATACCATACATTTATCCACAGTGTACAATCAGTTGTTCATGGTATCATCATAAAGTTGTACATTTATCACCACAATCAGCACTAGAACATACTGATTACTACAAGAAAAATTTTTTTTTTTTTAGCAATAAGAAAAAATGATAAAAAGAAAAATGACATGTCATACAATACAATATACTACTAAGGACAGCAAATAACACCACTACCAAGAATCCCATATTCCTCCCCTATATCCCCTTCTCATATACATTTAGTATTGGCATATTGCCTTTGTTACATTTAATGGAGGTATATTACAATGTTACTGTTGACCATAGACTCCAGTTTGCTTTGATTATGTTTTTTCCTGAATACCATCCCTTTTTCAAATTTCTACGTGGTTGACATTCATTTGCTTTCCCACATGCAAAAACATTTTTATATTTGTATATTTAGTAACAGTCATTGGCCACTCCAGTTTTTGCCATGTTATACAGTCCCAGTCTTTATCATCTATCTTTACCTCTGGTGTCATACATTCTCCTATCCCACCTCTTTCAGCTTTACTCACAGACATCTTTGTTCAGTGTACTTACAATACCGTGCTACCATCACACAGTATTATGCTATCTATTTCTGGATCTATGCAGTCAATCCTAAACATTCTGTAGTCCTTCAGCATCAAATGGCTGATCTCTGCCCTCTTTCTATCTCCTGGTCGCCTGTGTTGTCAGCTTTTAACTCCCAAAGTTTGTTCATTAATGTCTGTTCATATTAGTGAGACCATACAGAATCTGTCCTTTTGTTTCTGGCTAACTTCACTCAACATAATGTCCTGAAGGTTCATCCACATTATTACATCATCCATGTCTTTGTTCTGTCTTACAGCTGCATAATATTCCATCATGTGTATATACCACAGTTTGTTTATCCACTCGTCCTTTGATGGACATTTGGGCTGTTTCCATCTCTTGGCAATTGTGAATAATGCTGCAATAAACATTGGTTTACAAATGTCTGTTTGTGTCTTAAGTTTCAGTTCCTCTGAGTATATACCCAGCAATGGAATAGCTGGGTCATATGGCAAATCTATATTTAGCTTCCTGAGGAACCTCCATACTGTCTTCCAGAGTGGTTGCACCATTCTACATTCCCACCAACAATGAATAAGTGTGCCTCTTTCTCCACATCCTCGCCAGCACTTGTCATTTTCTGTTTTTTGGATAATGGCCATTCTGGTAGGTGTGAGATGATATCTCATTGTGGTTTTGATTTGCATTTCCTTAATAGCCAGTGAAGTTGAGCATTTTTTCATATGCTTTTGAGCCATTTGTATTTCCTCTTCAGAAAAATGTCTGCTCATGTCTTTTGCCCATTTTTTAATTGGATTGTTTGTCTTTCTGTTATTGAGATGCAGGATTCCTTTATATATTCGGGATATTAAACCCTTATCTGATATGTGGTTTCCAAATATCATCTCCCATTGTGTAGGTTGCCTTTTGACTTTTCTGACAAAGTCCTTTGATGTACAAAAGTGTTTAATCTTGAGGAGATGCCATTTGTCTATTTGTTCTTTGGTTGCTCGTGCCTTGGGTGTGAGGTCTAAGAAACCACCTCCTTTCACAAGATCTTTAAGATATTGCCCTACATTTTCTTCTAAGAGTTTTATGGTCTTGGTGCTAATGTTTAGGTCTTTGATCCACTTTGAGTTAATTTTGGTATAAGGTGTGAGATGGACATCCTCTTTCATTCTTTTGGAAATGGATATCCAGTTCTCCAAACACCATTTATTGAACAGGCTGCTCTTTCCCAGTTGCTTCGGCTTCACTGCCTTATCAAAGATCAGTTGTCCATAGATGTAAGGGTCTACTTCTGAACACTCAATTCGATTCCATTGATCAGTATATCTGTCCTTATGCCAGTACCATGCTGTTTTGAGCACTGTAGCTTTGTAATATGCTTCAAAGTCAGGTAGTGTGAGACCTCCCACTTCATTCCTCTTTCTCAAGACATTTTTGGCTATTCGGGGCACCTTACCCTTCCAAATAAATTTAGTTATTGGTTTTTCTATTTCTGTAAAGTAAGTTGTTGGGATTTGAATTGGTATTGCATTGAATCTGTAAATCAGTTTAGGTAAAATTGCCATCTTAACTATATTTAGTCTTCCAATCCATGAACATGGTATGTTCTTCCATTTTTTCAGGTCTTGTTCAATTTCTTTTAGCAGTTTCTTATAGTTTTCTATGTAATGGTCTTTTGTGTCCTTGGTTAAGTTTATTCCTAAATACTTGATTCTTTTGGTTGCTATTGTAAATGGGATTTTTTTCTTGATTTCCTCCTCTTGTTGCACATTACTTGTTTATAGGAACACTACAGATTTTTGTGTGTTGATCTTGTAGCCTGCTACTTTGCTGTATTCATTGACTAGTTCTAGTAGCTTTGCTGTAGATTTTTCTGGATTTCCTACATATAGAATCATGTCATCTGCAAATAGTGAAAGTTTTACTTCTTCCTCTCCAATTTGGATGCCTTTTATTTCTTTTTCTTGCCTAATTGCTCTAGCTAGAACTTCCAGCACAATGTTGAATAACAATGGTGATAGTGGGCATCCCTGTCGTGTTCCTGATCTTAGAGGAAAAGCTTTCAGTCTCTCCCCATTGAGTGTGATGTTAGCTGTGGGTTTTTCATATATTGCCTTTATCATATTGAAAAAGTTCCCTTCTATTCCTATCCTTTGAAGTGTTTTCATCAGGAAAGGATGTTGAATTTTCTCAAATGCCTTTTCTGCATCGATCGAGATGATCATATGGTTCTTCTGCTTTGATTTATTGATGTGGCGTATTACATTAATTGATTTTCTTGTGTTGAACCAGCCTTGCATACCTGGAATAAATCCCACCTGGTCATGGCGTATAATTCTTTTAATGTGCTGCTGGATTCGATTTGCGAGTATGTTGTTGAGGATTTTTGCGTCTATATTTATTAAAGAAATTGGTCTATAATTTTCTTTTTTTGTAGTATCTTTGCCTGGTTTTGGTATTAGGGTGATGATGGCTTCATAGAAAGAGTTAGGTAGCTTTCCCTCTTCTTCAATTTTTTTGAAGAGATTGAGCAGGATTGGTACTAATTCGTTCTTGAATGCTTGGTAGAATTCACATGTGAAACCATCTGGTCCTGGGCTTTTCCTTTTTGGGAGCTTTTTGATGACTGACTCAATCTCTTTACTTGTGATTGGTTTGTTGAGGTCATCTATTTCTTCTTGAGTTAATGTTGGTTGTTTATGCTTTTCTAGGAAGTTGTCCATTTCATCTAAGTTGTCTAGTTTATTAGCATATAGTTGCTCATAGTATCTTCTCATTATCTCCTTAATTTCTGCAGGGTCGGTAGTTATATTTCCTTTCCCGTTTCTGATTGCATTTATTTGCATCTGCTCTCTCTTTTTTTTTTGTTAGCCTAGCCAGTGGTCCATCGATTTTATTGATTTTCTCAAAGAACCAACTTCTGGTTTTGTTGATTCTCTCTATTGTTTTCCTGTTCTCAATTGCATTTATTTCTGCTCTAATCTTTGTTATTTCTTCCCTTCTGCTTGCTTTGGGGTTAGTTTGCTGTTCTTTCTCTAATTCCTCCAGGTGAGCAGTTAACTTCAATTTTTGCTCTCTCTTCTCTTTTAATATAGGCATTTAGGGCAATAAATTTCCCTCTCAGCACCACCTTTGCTGCATCCTATAAGTTTTGATAAGTTGTGTTTTCATTGTCATTTGCCTCGAGGTATTTACTAATTTCTCTTGTAATTTCTTCCTTTACCCACTGGTTTTCTAAGAGGGTGTTGTTTAGCCTCCATATGTTTGTGAATTTTATGACCTTCTGCCTTTTATTTATTTCCAACTTCATTCCATTGTGGTCTGAGAAAGTGTTTTGTATAATATCAATATTTTTAAATTTGTTGAGACTTGCTTTGTGACCCAACATGTGGTCTATCCTAGAGAATGTTCCATGAGCACTTGAGAAAAAAGTGTATCCTGCTGTTGTTGGATGTAGTGTTCTATAAATGTCTGTCAAGTCTAGTTCATTTATCATACAATTCAACATCTCTGTTTCTTTAGTGATCCTCTGTCTAGATGTTCTATCCATTGATGAGAGTGGTGTATTGAAGTCTCCAACTATTATTGTAGAGATGTCTATTTCTCCTTTCAGTGATCGCAGTGTTTGCCTCATGAATTTTGGGGCATTCTGGCTTGGTGCATAAATATTTATGACTGTTATGTTTTCTTGATGAATTGACCCTTTTATTAATATATAGTGTCCTTCTTTGTCTCTTTTAATTGTTTTGCTTTTGAAGTCTAACTTGTCTGATATTAATATAGCTACTCCTGCTTTTTTCTGGTTGTTGTTTGCATGAAATATCTTTTTCCAGCCTTTCACTTTCAGTCTATGTTTGTCCTTGTGTCTAAAGTGAGTTTCTTGTAGACAGCATATAGATGGGTCCTGTTTTTTAATCCATTCTGCCAGTCTGTGTCTTTTTATTGGGGAGTTTAATCCATTTACATTTAGTGTTATTACTGTAAGGGCAGTACTTTCTACTACCATTTTGTTTTTTGGAATTTATATGTCATATCTTATTTTTTCCTCTCCTTTTACCTTTCCTGATAATCTTCATTTCTGTACTCTTCTCCAACTCTCTCTCTCCTGTCTTTTTCCTATCAGCCTGTAGCACTCCCTTTAGTATTTCTTGTAGTGCCGGTCTCTTATTCACAAATTCTCTCAGTGTCTGTTTGTCTGAAAATGTTTTAATCTCTCCCTCATTTTTGAAGGAAAGTTTTGCTGGATATAGAATTCTTGGTTGGCAGTTTTTCTCTTTCAGTATCTTAAATATATCATGCCACTGTCTTCTTGCCTCCATGGTTTCTGCAGAGAAATCTGTACATAGTCTTATTGACCTTCCCTTGTATGTGATGGATTGCTTTTCTCTTGCTGCTTTCAGAATCCTCTCTTTGTCTTTGACATTGGACAATCTGACCAGTAAGTGTCTTGGAGTAGGTCTATTGGGATCTATTCTATTTGGGGTACGTTGTACTTCTTGAATCTCTAATTTTCTGTCTTTTATAAGCGTTGGGAAATTTTCAGTGAATATGTCTTCTATTATTCTTTCTGCCCCTTTTCCCCTTTCTTCTCCTTCTGGGATACCCATAACACGTATATTTGTGCGTTTCATGTTGTCACTCAGCTCCCTAAGACCCTGCTCATATTTTTCCATTTTTTTCACCATCTGTTCTTTTGTGTGTATGAATTCGAATGACCTGTCTTCCAGTTCACTGATCCTTTCTTCTGCCTGTTCAAATCTACTGTCGTGTCCCTCCATTGTGTTTTTCATCTCCTCCATTGTGGCCTTCATTCCCATGAGTTCTGCCATTTGTTTTTTTAAGTTTATGAATTCTTCTTTATGGTCAGCCAGTGTCTTCTTCAGCTCTTTTGCTATATCTTCCTTCATTTCATCAAATTTATTTAGCATTAGTTGCCTCCACTCCTGTGTCTCAGCTGAGCTATTAGTTTGTTCCTTTGGCTGGTCCATGTTTTCGTGTTTCCTGGTATGGCTTGTTATCTTAAGTTGTCTAGGCATCTGATTTCTTGATTAGTTTATTTTGGAGCTTGTTTTCTGTCTTTTACCTAGTGGTTTTCTTGTTGGTTGGCTTTGTTCTCTGGCCTCTGTTACTCAGTTCAACTTATTCTAGACCTCTAACTTAGGTTCTATTTAGTTGATCAGAATTTTTCCCCTCTTGTTTTTTCTGTTTCTTGCTCTGCCTCTATGTAACCTTTTTGTGAGTGGGTCTCCTCAGATATGGTCGACCCTAGTCAGATTTTCCCAATCTAGTGAGGCCCAGGTCTCATTGGGAGGGTATGGAGTTTTCCTGAGAATGAGACCCTCCTATGAGGCCTTTAGAATTGGTGCTTTTCCTCTCCTGTCCAGCAGGTGGCGCTGGCTAGCCCGCAGCTCCCCCACCAGTGTAAGGAGGTGTGGAGACTTTAGTTCTCCTGGGGACTCTGATCCTGTCAGGGGCGTGGCTGACTGAAGCTGGAATCTGAATTCCAGCCCCTGGGGTCTGAATTCCCAGAAGGAGGACTGCCAGTTGAGCTGGACCTCCCTCCACTCTCCCAATCCTCAAAACTCCAGTTGTCTCTCAGGGGCACTATTCCCTTCTCCCCTCTCCTCTTTGGGGCCTCTCCAGGTAGATTCCTTGGTCAGCCTGAGTTGCCAATTAAAGACGGGGTTGGAGGCCTTCAGTAGTGAATACGGAATTCAAAGACACTGTGGGTACTCTGTCTCCCCCAAGCCCAGCCTAGTCCCTCAACCTGGGCTTTCCGATAGAAAATAACCACATATATTACTTTTAGATTTAAAAAAAAAATAGAAAAGAAATCAAGAAAAAGAAAAAAGGAAAAAAAAAAAAAAAAAGAGTCTCTTTTAAAAGTCTTTCCCCAGCCTGGAAGTTTTGTCAGTGTCAGAATAGAGCATTTAAAGATATGCTTTGGGCTATTGTCTGATAATTACTCTCCAACTGCTTCAGTTCCACCCCTGCCAGGGGCTATTGAAATGCAAAAGATAAGGGATCAGTGAGAAGCCAAAAGGGACAAAATGTAGGGGGAAAAAAAAATGGCTGTTTTGGAGTCTGGGAATGGGTGCCCGCTTTTACGTGCCCCCACTTCTCGGAGCCCAGCCCTTCTTTAGCACCCCAGCTCCCAAAGTTAGTTAATTAATTTGTTAATTAATTCTGCAGTTGAGGCTGGGTTGAGCCTCCCTTCTTGCCCTCAGCAGATTGCTGTTTTTTGGGTCCCCCCCCCCCCCCCCTTTCAGGGAGCCGGCAGCAAGACAGTCTGTGAGGTCTGGGTGGGGAGGGGCGCCAGACCCCTGGTCCGGGGAACTTACAATGTTCGCTGCGATCTCAGCTTTTCCTCCAATTCCAAACTTGTGTCCAATGTGTGACTGGTTACTGGAGACCCCGAAAACACTGTTTCATATAGTTCTTGGGTAATTGCCAGCTGCTCTAGGGGAGAGACGAAATTCTGCTCCTCACCGCTCCGCCATCTTGCCCCCATGGAAAATCTCTTTACATGTTTAATGTTCTGTGTCTACAGGAGGAACTTAAATTTATGTTTTGTACTTAATAGATGTTTGTTGAATTGAATATCATGAAGTATAAATTAACACAGTACTGAGTGGTGGCGAAAAGGTAAAAACATTTATCCCAGTCACCTCCCTAAAAGTGGGCTTTAAGTTGAGTTTTGTAGGGTTTTGTAGATGAGAAGGATACGTGAAGGAAAAGAGGAGTAAAAATTGTGCCAGGCATTTCCCTGGAAGCAGAGGCTTCTGGATTGAGAGGCTTAATTTTTAAGGATAAGGAGTAAAGAAATCCCACCCCCGACTTCCTTCATATATTTTTGTGATACCGTTGATGACATTTCTAACATCTCTGGGTGGAGGACCCTCAGAAGTCAAAAAATCCTACACCCCTCCTTCCCATGTTTGAATCCCTTCTATTGGAGACCAATGCTGGATTTTTTAGGGGGTGATGTGACATAGGCAAGATCACAGTATTTTCCTGGGTTTCTCATCATCGTTTTCCAAGAAAGATCAGCATTCTCTCATATTGCTGACAGGGCGACGCAGGAATGAGACACGGACACAAAGCTAAGAATTAAGGGAGCAGAGAGCCCACTTGCACTTGCATCTCGTGCTAAGTGGACGACAATGCAGCCTTGCTCCAGCTATTTATTTCAGAAGATCAGATGTATATGCTAAAGGTGCTCAGGTGGGGGAGAGCCCATCAGGTGTATCCAATCTAGGTTTAAGATAATGGTAGTCACAAGACACACCTCTTTACAGGGCGGGCCTGCATGGCATTCTATGCAGGCCTGCGGCTCAGCGTTCTAAGCCACCACCCTAGATATGCCTCAGGCAACATGGAAGACTCAGTTTCCCACACTCTCATGTTAGAGGTCTTTTGAACCTTGTTTACTTCTGGGTAGATCAGAACTTGATGCTTCCAGTGTCTTTGTCTTTTGTTGTTGACTCGACTAGAATTTACAGTCTGTGATTAAGGGCCAATTTCCAAAATCTGCATTCTCTTCTTAGGAGTCACTTTGTCCCTGTAACAGATGCCACTGGGAGAGGGGGAGGTGGTGACCAGTTACTTCTTTACCTGAAGTGGGCCTCATGTTAACTCTGTAGAATCCCCATGAATTAAGGTAGATCGAGGCTATTTTGTCCTGTAGAAATCAAAGTATTGGGCTGTAGGAGATCATAGAACTCAGGACTAGAAAGAGTTCTCATTGATTCCACAGATATTATATTGGACATTGTGTAATTTGCTGGGGTTATAATGGCAAACAAAGAGATTTGTTCCTCACCTTGGGGTGACAGGTGAGCCGTGGATGCCGTGGCCCTCCAGGGGCCTACAGCCAGGCCCCCAGGTGTCAGATGCTTGTGCCCTCCTGGCCCCTGCCCAAACCTGCAGGTGTATGGAGGACGATCAGCACCTTTCCTTGGGCCCTGAGCATGATCGCCTGGCTTCCTTGAGCTCTTCCTCCTCCAGATGTGACTTTAAAAGTCCTCTGTGTTACTAGCAGTTTGGGGAAAGCCTTAGCTCACAAGCTTTTGATCACAAGTGTGAGAATCAGATTTTTACTCAGGGATGCTATGCTTGACAGTGGCATGTACAGTGTCTAAACACTGGGCCAGAAGAGATGCCCAAGCAAGGAGGTTTACAGTAGGCCAGGTAAGCCCTGATCAGGGCAGAAGAAGTGGAATTGGATACAGAAGACAAATGCAAGATACATTATAAAAGCAGAGCAAAAAGGACTTGAAACCAATTGAATAGGGGAAAACATAGGAATGATTCTGTGGCGTGAGAACCAGGAGAACCAGGGGCCGTCAGGCCCAGATGGAAGCTCTGCCAGGGTTTTGTTCGTGGCTCTCTCCAGAGCACCTGGCTCAGCGCCCGGCACAGAGTAGGCTCTCAGTAAATGCTTGATGAATGAATGAGCAAGATAAGCATTATTCAAAGGGAAGCAGGTTGGAAGAATGAAACGACTTATTCATTCATTTCATAAGCAAACGTTGAGCTCTGTAAAGTGGGGGAAGTGTCTTTCATGCTGACAACTGTGCCCCATCACATTGAACTGAGAAGAGAAGGTGAAGGAGAGCAGTGCATTTTTAATGAGCTTGCGTGAAGTGTGATTTTTCTTATGCTTGGCTGTCGCAAAGCCCTTTTTAATTTTGACAAGCTTTGTGGCAGGCTAATCAAAGAGGACATTTGTGCATGTGATATTTTCTAAGCCACATTGAGAAATTTGATAATTTTATTTCAGTAAAATTAAAACTAAGAAAATACATATCCTTCCATCTTAAAATAATAATAATAATAATAATAATAATAAAAAGACCTTACTGATTCAGGGCGTCTAAAAGCAGCATTTGGTTTTGAGTACCAGCCGGCAGCTCTAGCATACTTAAGCTTTTGTTTGCCCATCTGACAGTGGTTTGTGCTGACTTAGTCTTAGTAACCATTGTCACATTGATATTGGCTGCAAGGAAACAGCCTCTATTATCTCAGAAAGGGATGTCAGACCTCCCTGGAAGGTGCTTGCCTCCCATTGCTCACTGTCTGTTCTCTTCTTTCCTAGGACTGCATCGATGTGGGCTGGTGGGAAGGAGAGCTCAACGGCAGACGAGGAGTATTCCCTGATAACTTTGTGAAGTTACTTCCACCAGACTTTGAAAAGGAAGGAAATGTAAGTGTCTGTGATTTTGATCCCAGTGCTCTACACATTGTCAGAATGGTGGCTCCTGTGACAGGGCTCGGGATGTGGGGTGGGGAAGTTTGGTATAATGCTTAACAGCACTGACATTCAAGTCCCATGGACTCAAGTCCTGAGCCCTTGTCTGCCATCTACCCGATGCATGATTGTGGACAAGTCCGTTAACCAATGTGAACCTCAGTTTCCTCATCCATCAGCTGGTGACAGTGATCTCTATTCTACAGTTGTTGCATAAATAAACAAGACAATGTGCATGAAACCCTTAATACTGTACTGGACATTTAAGCACCCAGATAATCTACCAGAACCCTTGGGTTCCCCATTTGGTCAGTGGACTACCTGTGTCTTGTGTAGCATAGTCCTTGGTGGTGGCGAAATGGCCAATATTATGAGAATGTCTGAAAACACCTTGTAAGGCTAAGAGCTCAGAGCCAGGCCTGGTAATCTTTCATACATACACACGTGTATGTATATGTTTGTATATGTAGATGTGTATATATATATATGCACCTATATACACGTGTGTATGTATATATACACATACACGTGTGTGTGTATATACATGTATACACATACCCCTCTGATCTTTCCTTTCTCATCCTTTGTGAGAACCCATTTAACAATGCCATTGTTTAAATGAGCCAGTTCTTTGTTTACCTAACTCCGGGTACATTGTTTCCCTTGTCTGTGATGTAACATGAAATGCTGAAAACTTAGACTCATTTCACTGTGTAAGGGGGTAGTGATTTGGACATATCCATCCAGTTCTGCACATCAGAGCTATTGAGTCAGGCTTTCGCATGACTTCTGCTCACCTTTCCTGACCTGGGCCCTCTCCATGCCCATGTGGCCCTGTTAGTGGACTGTGCTGAACCCAAGTCTTAATGCATCACCATTTCCATAGAGCTGAGGTACAGGGAGGATAGTTACAGAACTGGTGGATTGGTTGCCAAGGACACTAAACTAGCATCTGATGTGTGTGCATGCTGCTTAGGTGAACTGATGTAACTATCCGAGAAGCTAGATGGTGTCTGTAACTACCAAGATTATGTCCTACAGATTGTTAGATTGGTTTGAAGTCTAAGGCCACACCTTTTAGGCCTTTTAATAGCTTGATTTCTTGTTTTGTTCAGGTGAAGGATGGTCTCTTCCACGCCTGTTATTCATTCTTAGAATCTGAATTTGGGGTCCAGAGAATCTGAATTCTGCTTCCTGATATTTTCTAGATCCTTGATACTAAAAGTATGGTCCATGGACTAGCAGCATCCACATCACCCAGGAGCTTGTTTGAAATGCTCAAACCCTACCCCAGATCAAGACCCTCAGGTGATCTGTTGACATATTATAGCTTGAGAGGCACTGGTCCAAGTGACAATAATCCCACATTCCAGTTTCCAACCATATTTTAGGAGGGGAATAAATTCACAGAACATATCATTCAATAAGGAAATTTTCCACCAAGCAAAAGTCACAGACTGTTTTTACTGATCACAGTGCAATGGTGATTGTCATAGTTGACAGGATTAGTTGCTGAGATAAGGGCACTAAACACTTAGTACTGAGTAGATATTAAATATTTGGAAACAAGATGTAGGAATAAGTTTGACAAACATTTATAGAGTATAGTGGTTATGACTCCAGGCTATGGAATCAGACAGACCTGGGCTGAAATCCTGGCTCTGTCACTTACTTGTTCTGCAACCAAGGTCAAGTTATTGAGTGTCTCTAAGCTTCAGCACTCTCATCCATAAAATTATGAGAATAATTGTACCTACCTTGTAAAAATGTTGAGAAGATGAACTGAGATGATGCACACACATTCCATAGCGTAGTGCATGGTAGTTAGCACCCTGTACATGTTAACTGTTGCAATCTTTATGATGGCTATTACTGGGACTCTGGGAAGTCTCAAGCTAAAATTGTAAAGGAATGATGGAAGGCTGACTCTGGTTCTTTGTGTTTCCAGTCAGATGGTCAAATCAACATGGTTATCTGGGTGTCTTGGTGAACTTCCTTGGGAATCCAAATGCATCTAAGAACTTTGATAGACATCCATTTAAAAGAAGTCCAGTGACTTAAAATACATTTGTAGAGACAGGTGAGCACAGAATGGCATAATCTTCATGCTATTTCCCACATTTTTCCTGGATCTGCTGCCTAATAATTATGTTTTATGTTCATTCATTCATTCACTCAGTATTTATTGAGTTCCTTCTCTGGGCTGGCTACCATGCTGGTTAATAGGAAGGGAAGAGTACATACTGCTACTGCCCCTGTGGGCTTAGAGTTGGGCAGCAGGATTAGTGTTAAGGGCCAGACAGACCTGCCAGACTTTCCAAAGGAACTCTGTGTGGGCCTCTCCGAGTGAGTGGAGGTGAGGGAACCACTCCCGACTGCCCATTTCACCCTTCTTACTCGTTCTTGTGCAGCTGGAGAAGAAGGTGGTTGTTTCTGAAGCATTTTCACACCAAGACCTTTATGGCCAGGGAATCTTAGCAGGCACGCTGCCCTACTAGATGGTTGCCTTCTTCATGGTTCTGTTTGAGGCTATACTGTTCGGAAGGCTGAGGTAAACTCTGGATCATTCATTTAACAAATGTGCAAAACCTGTGGTTGCCTACCTGGTAGCAGCCTACCTTCTGGTTCCCAGACATTTCTTAGTGGGGCAATCAGTTCACTCAGGCAAGAGAGACTCCATGGTGTACTTTCCTAGAAGCTCTGTTCTGTTATATAAGGTGCTAGGGGAGCACTTCTGCTGTAAGAGTGATGTTGTCAGTAATGAGCAGATTTGGCTTGGCTTGTTCATTGGCACATGCACACTCTTTGGGTCCCCATTGGCTTCTTGGCAACCCTGGACAAAATATCTCTTTGATAGATATTTTAATCTTGGCCATATGCAGCAGAAAACCCAATTTTTGGAAAACAATAGTAATACCTGTCAGATAAAGTAATTCCTACAGCTGAAAAGTAATCATATAAGGTGACATTTAGCTTTTAGAGAATTCAGAGTATTACATCCTTCTTTATCCCCTCTAGCATCTAAAATCAGCCAACAAGCTTTGCATTGGTTGTTACACAAGCCTTTATTGCTGCACCCAGAGTATTGGTGGGCTGGTGACAATGTGATTGGAGACGGGGTTGGTGTGTGCTGAGCTGAGGGTGTGAAGATGATCAAAATCATTAGCATGAAGTCACTGGGTGAATGACAGAATCTGAGACATTTTTCTGCCACTGGTTTCAAGCAGATGTCATCTTGTCTTGCCAGTAACTGGGGTTACAATTCATTCACCCAGAAAAGAGGACACTCTGTGATGATTAGGGTAGACAGCAACAAATGACATTTATTCAGCGACAGGCCTTCCTGATTCAGTCGACATCTCCAAAGCACTCTGAAGAGGCTGGCGTGTTTTCCACTGGGATGTGGGTTGAGGCGGTCCCCACCAGGCCTTTTGGAATATCTAGCCATCACTCTTCCAAAGACTGCTCAGTGGATTCTCTCCCAGCAGGGTGACAGACTCTTGGGTTTTTTTTTTTCCTCAAGATATTCCCCAAGAGTACCTTTTTATCTCTTGGTGCATATGTTAGAGCAACTATGTAATCTATTTATGAGAGAACCTAGATTTAGTGGCTGTCTTTTTTATTTTGAGCCTTGTCACTAAGATCAAGTAGCTGAATAGAAAGATGAAATATTCTGAGAGCTTTACTGAAGCAACGTGCATGCTCTATCATCATTCCTGAAGGATAACAGGGAACTTGGACTCTATAAAGAATAGCAGAAACAACCTCTCACTGTCATTATACAAAATTAAAATAGGTATTGTGAAAGATAGTGCTAGATCAGGTCTCGGGCTCTAGTTCTTTTCAGAGACAATGGTCAAATCATCAGAAGAAGGTGTTAATGTTCTAGCATGCATTTATTGGAGGGCTCTTCACAGTTTGTGCAGTGTCAAGAATGGGTGCTCCTAAGGTTCCCACAGGTGTTTCCCCAGTGAATTCTCCACAGTGGAGGATCTGCCTTTCAGCCTTAGAGACTCAGAAGCCTGCCCTGGAAGATGTCTCTGTGACTGAGATGCAGGCTCGCCCTTGCCAAATCACAGAGACTTACCTGGGTATTTGCCTGCCAACTTACTAATTGCAGCCAGTCTGGAACACATGGGTCTGCCTGCCCTGGGCATCTGCTCCCTGTAGGCCTATTCCTTAGAAGCCAGATTCCTCTAGAAACCACATTTTCTGATGCTTGCTGGGAGCACACTGAGTCAAAACCAGAGGAGTTAGTTGCTCTTAAGAAGTGTCTTCTCAGCTAGAGCTTGAGGCCTCCTCACCTTCAAGAGGGAAAGATTTGCCAAAGGGGCTGCAGGTTGAGTTCAGCTAGGCCCAGAAAAGCACATACCCTTGGCTTGGCAACTCTCCATTTTTCTCTGATTTCATGACTGACCAGCCCCTTCTTGCTCACCGTCCATCTCCAGACACGTTATGATACAATCACTTAGGTTTCTGGCTTTCTCAGTTGCAATTGTGTGCCAATCCAGCCTCTTCAGATCACTGTAGATCACTCAGCAGGAATTGTGCATGTTCCAAACTTGTACAGAAAAGGAAGTCTTTTGGATGACTCTAGGCAGTGACTATTATCCATTGTGGGTGAATTTTGCTGGTTTGATTCTTTTTCAAGTTCTTAGGAAAGCCCTAAAATCTGACAAACTAGTTTCTAAAGGCTGTCCTTAGGCAAAATTTTGTTCACTCCTAGTTATATGTCCTTCAGCATGTCTTGTGAAGCAGAAACATTTTGGAACCACCATTGTTCCTTCCAATTTCTAAAGAATCCCACAAAGTTAATATATTTCCCTTTTTTAGTCTGCTGAAAGTAAGTATGAGACTGAATTCGGCAGCGTAATGAGAAGGACTCTCATATGTTTTGTACATTTGGTTTTCTGTGTGTTCCACATGCACAGAGGAGGGGCACCACTCCGGTGTGAGTGTGGCCCAAGTCTGGCCTCTTGACTGTGCCCCAAACAGGGCTTCCCTGAAGCGGCCTGGGTGGCGCTCCTTCTCCCTTCTCCGTTGATACTTATCGCCTGTGCTCTCCCACTTGAGCACCTCATTGAGTAAACTCGTGCCTGAAGTGATCCTCTCTCATGGCTCCACCAGAATTGTAATCTCTTTGAAGGCGGAGCCCATGTCCTGAGTTGCTCCTTCATGGGCTAACAGTGCACAGTACACAGCATTCAGAAAGCACTTGTCCTCTGACCGTGTGGGGCTAATGTGTGCCTTCCCTTTTCTTCTTCCCTTTCCTTCCCCTCCTGCTTGCTGCTCTGTGTTGTACTAGTGCAAAAGAGGGCGAAGAGTGAAGCCAGGCCCCTTGTCAGATTCCCCTTCCCAGGTCCCTCCGTCCAGATGTTGGGTCTGGGCACAGAGTTGAAGCATCCCTTCCAGGGTGGAGTGGATGGAGAAAAGGGGTAAGCCAAGGGGGTGAATTGAGAGAGTATCTTAGGGAGAAGACGAATGCCAAAGCCTGGGGGGCCACCCAAAAGGCTTTCAGTCTAATGGGAGACCGTGGATGTAAGCCACCAGGCCAGAGACTAAGGAGAGGAAGCTAGAAAGAGACTCTCCCACGAGCAGGTTGTGTGGTGGTTCCTGGGGGTCTTCTGTGCTAATGACAGGGCAGGCAGTTGCTGGGGGCTCCGTAGGGTGTGGGGAAGGGGCATTATAATCACTGTCCTCACCCGAAGCATAGCCCCAGCCCCACACTTCAAAGGGGTGACTGGTCCTCCAGGGGTAGGGGCAGAGACAAAAAGGGCAGAGCAGAGGCTCCTGTGTGTCTCTACAGTGTGAGGTGTGCCTTGGCTAGAAACCATCCATTTATATCCCTCACCCACACTCATACACAGGCACCTCCAGAGAACTTAACAGCTGGATGCATGGAGGAAGGCTTCCTAAGGCCTGGAGTTTCTCAAAATCAAGCTATGATTTTCTTCTAGGATCTTACCATATTCCTTGAACAAAGCACCCCTAAAGGGTACCCAGCCACCAGGGCTACACCCCAGTGGTTGTGTTCAACACGTTTCATCTCTAGGGCCAGAGCTCTGAAGGCAAAGTTGCAAATCAAAGTTCCTGCCAGGGAGAACAGTTGAGCCAGCTAATGAGATCTTTTGCTCGAGACTGGCCAAACTTGCCAAACAGAACAGAGTCGGTTCCGAAATCCTTCAATAGGAAGCAAAGCTTGTCTTCCTGCTGTCCTTGCTCCAGAAAATTCGGTTTTATTTCCTTCCTGGTAGTAATGGTAAGAAATCAAATTTAGCCTTAATATATCCTTTGAAGGATTGTGTTTGCATCTCTGTCTAAGCCAACAACACCACACACAAACATACAGGCACACACACGTGCTTAGACATATGTTCCCTGCTTGCATGAAGACCAAGGAAGACATTCTACTCTCCCAGGAAATTGGAAAATGTTGGCTCATTCATTCTGTATATTTTATTATGAACGTTCTCATGTTGGTTCATTTTTAATGAATTGCCACAGTGTGGACATTGGGAGACATGAGTTCTAGATCCAATTTTGCCTCCAGCCAGCTGTTGACACAGTCCCTCTGGACCTCAGTTTTCTCAACTGTAAGGGGTACCCCTGTGGTCACTTGTAGCTCTAAAGTCCTCAGTGTTTTTTTTTTTTTAACATTTACCCGCAAGTTAAGCAGACTGAGGCTGAGTTCAGAGTTAGCATTTTACTTTCATCATAGAGGGAGGAAAAAGAGAGTAAATAGAACAAGTGCCTCTAAAAATTCATGACTTAAAATACTTGCCTGAGTTAAAAGGATGTTTCTGTCTGTATACTTACAGGAGCTCGTTAATATCTTGTTGCTGTTAAACATGGTGGAGGAAATGTTGACCTACTGCTTAACCAAGGTCCCCACAGTCCCATTTGTTTTTCCAGTTACAATTTGACATTTTGGGGAAGATTACTAAGTGATGTGCTCATGTCTTTTTATTTGAGGATCATGGCCTCCTGTGATGAATTTTTACTGTCACATTTTGCTACAGCTTTATCCAGTCAGTCTGCCTTCTCAATTCAGTTCTCACTGGCCTGTCTTCTTGTTGCATTAAAAAAACAAAAGCATTGTAGGCACATGTGCAACACTTTATTAATCATTTGAGTTGTGGTCTAGAGCGAGATGGAACTCTGGCCCTGATGCTAGTTTGGAATTCCCTTCAGAAACATCTTCCTTGAAAATGTGGTGTAGTTTCTCATCCAGGTGGCCACGAAGGCTGGTAAGTTTGATGGAACCAGAGAAAGTGAAGTCAACCGGGAAAACAGAAACAAAAGCCATGAAGGCAAATCTGCAAGCCCCCTCTGCTATTAAGCAAAGCAGGCATTTGGCCAGCGTTAATCAGGCATGGAGGATGTAAAAGAGACAGCTCCCAAACTGTTCCTGCCTCTCGAAACCGTGCCCCAACCACCTCACCAAGTGCCAGGCTCAAAATCCACACTCACACCTCTGCCTCCTTTCTCTGCCACGGTTCACACACACTTGCTGTTGTCACGCTTTTCGCATACTGTCTGTTAGCACCACATTCCCCATCCCCTCTCTTGGTGTCCCTCTGCTTTGCCCTGTCACACTTCGTGTGTCTCCTACATACCGAATATGATACAACAAGAAGGGATTGCTTTTCCTTGCTAGCACAGTAATCTTGGAAAATGTGATGACTTGTAATTGTTTTTATTTGGAGCCCTGAGGTTTGAGGCACAGTCTCTGGGGTAGCCGCCTCAGCGAGAGGAGGCTCATGTGAAATTGGTTATAAAAATTTTCAAACCAGCAAGGGGTATGAGGAAGACATCTAGAGGGTAGGCGATGTCGGGTTGTGGCTGGGAAAAATTAGGCCACGGGGTGTTGGCGGTTCTATGAATACAAAATTACTCTGGTCCTGAGGTAAGGGAAGGTTAATTGGCAGACTTTCAATGGTAACTTCATTAGGTAAACACACCCCTGCCCGCAGTCTAATTTATATGACAAAGAAGGGAGGAAGAAAAGGGAGGGAGTTGGGGTAGGGAGCTGGAAGAGGCTGGCAAAGGGGAAAGAGTAGTGTGAGACCTGTGAGCCAGAAAATAAAAAGTAGTGGAGGACTTGTATGCAAGGGGAGGTGGCCCTTAGTGCATTTTTCTTTCTTTTTTTAATAATAAAATGCATTCATCTGTCCTCATATAGACAATTCAGAAAAATAATAAGAGGGAAACACACACCCACACAATCCCATAATCCCACTAGACAAAAATCATCACCATAAATGTATTTCTTTCCAGTTTTTTTCTCTTTCTGTAAATTTTATAATATAGTTGAATTCATACTGTAGCTACAATTTGATACCCATTTTTTTAACCCTAACATAATACAGACCACTCCCCATGTTTTTCTAAACTCTTTGAGTGGTTTTATGTGGCATGATGGTTTGTCTGTGGATGCACCGTGGGGGGGGGGGTGTACTTTTCATAGTGGTTAAGGGCACACCTGTGAGGTAGACAGCTCTCAGTTTGACTCCTAGTCCCCATTTAATAGCTGGGTGACCTTGGAAAAGTAAATCTCTGGAAGCCTCAAAGACCTCATCTGCAGAATGGGTGTAATGCTATGACTCCCTCACAGTGTTGTTACGAGGATGAAACAAGTCAGTGCTTACTGTGTGCCACTGAATGCTCACGTCATCCCTGAAAGGGAAATAACACTATTATCACCATTTCACAGCTGAGCAGGTTCACCTTGGTGGGATAATTTGCCCAGAGTTCATGGCAATAACTGAAGAGCCAGGATTTGAAGAGACAGATTCTGAAGCCTCACGTCTTACCCACTACGCTCTATTGTTTACTCAGAGAAACTCAGCTGAAATCAGTCACCCAGCTAGGAAAGAGCAAAGCCTAAATGCTGTGATACCTCCTGAGCAAGTTCCTTGTGGGTCTAATAATCTCCAGGTTTTACTTCAAACTGTTTCTCTCGCTGCCTTGGTACTGTGCCAGGCACTGGTGGGTCGGGGCTGGTGATGGGCTGTTCTCTGCTGTAATGTCACATTAGTTCATTTTCAGAGTGCAGAAGAGACTCAGTGGAGCTTTTTATAGAGGCCCAAGCATGATACCCAGAGAGTGTCAGAAGAAGCACCAGCCATGATGTGGATCATGTGCTCCAACCCTCCCCGTCCCCAGGTCTCCTTAATGATTTTGACATGGAGATGGTTCTTCCATTGCATTTGCTCCGCTGTCCCTCCCAACAAATGGCGGTAGTAATAACATCCTGGAATGGTGCCCTTGCTGGATTTTCTGGCCACTGAATCATTTGCCAAGTCCAGCCTGACCATCTTACTCCTTTGTGACTAAGGAGATGCCGGTCTCCTTTGGAACTGGCTCTGGGATGAATGCCATCAATTGCATTGCTGCCTCCTTTAGCTACAGAGTGACAGGGTACTAGAGAGCAACAAACAGCGGCTGATGTGGGGAAAAAAATCTGTTCCATGTTATCCTATGTGACAGGGTGCAACTGGCCTGCCTGGGAGCCTCACAGATGGTGGAAAGGGGCAGAAGGTTTGGAACCCAGCTTGGCGGCACTGGGCCCTCGGCCTGGATTTCGTTGAAGATCCCACATCCAGGGCAGATTTTATTTCAAGTCGTACCAGTGACTCTTTCTGAATTGCTTGGTTATTCAGCAGATTAAATCTTAATTGCAAATGCTGCTTCAGCGTAGGAGTACCATTGTGCTTGCTTGCTGGTTTCAGGCCATTTTTGCTGAGCCAAGCTTTTTCAGAAGGCTGTTACAAATTTAGAAAGAGGGAAATGGCATTTCACTAGCCAATCGGAGTTTTCTTTTGCAGACTGAACTTATTTTAGTGTTTGTTTAAGAGTGCCAAAAACTGACATCCTTGGAGAGAGAATTGCTCAATTTTTTGGAGAGATTCTCTGGATTGTCCAAACTGCATCTAGAAAACAATGTCTGTGGTCCTTATGTGAGAGGACAGGCTTGCCAGTCATCTCATGTGATACAATTTTGATTAATTTTTCAGAGACCCAAGAAGCCACCTCCTCCATCAGCTCCTGTCATCAAACAAGGGGCAGGTAATGTACCTTTCAGTTCCATCAACACGATATGTGTCTTTCGCTCTGCTGATATTCAAATCATCCTTGGAAAAGCTCAAGATTCCTGGATTTGAATGCCACAGGTGGCCAAATTTGAAAATTAGGATCTGGTCCAAGCAGACAGGTTTTTAAGATACTTGTTTTTCTTTTATTTAAAAAAAATCCGTTAAAATGTGTCCCTGATAGAGTGAAAAAATCTGGACTCCCAAAGAGAATGGCCAGAAAGAACTTTAAAATAAACCAGTTTTGTTTGGTTGGTTTTTATCTTGTTAATCAGCTGCAAAGGTCAGCTGTGCATGTATAGAGTTGCTGCATGTTCAATGTCTGTCCCACGTGGTTAACCAAAAGTTATGCTTACTTCACTTACCACCCCAAAAAAAGTTTTTCTAGCAACAAATTCTTTTCTCCATGATACTTTTTTTAATTTTGAAAAGAGTCCAATTCACTTTTTCTGTGTAGTTGAGATATCAAGGTTGAATAATATAGGTGGAATTGATGGTGGACATTTGGGTAACTCGTTGCACACTAGGTTCTCCTGCATAAAGATGCTAATCCATATTTCCTGATAGAATTCCTCTCAAGAATTTTTACAAATCAATTTTGGGGATAAATTCTGACATGAGTAACTAGCTAAATGGCATTTAAAAAAGGTAAACTAAAACAGAAGAGAAGGGTTTTTTTTTAGTTCGTGTTCACAATTATGATATTTCCATCTCATTTAAGCATGAATAAACTTCTAAATTGGTTTGTTCATAGATTTATTAAGGAGTGATTTTTTTTTCAAAAGTTTTTTTGGTCCACCACGTTGGGGGGAAAAATCAGCTTGACCCCACATTGCTTTCCCGTTTCCTTTGGCACAGTTGAGAATTACCAAGATTAACCCCCTCAAATGAGATGTTAATTACATCTCCGGCTCCCCTCCCCCCTCCTCGTTTGCATTGAGCAGTTTAATTTTGCCACCTAGTGGTTCTGGCCATATAAGTATTTTATGGTGCTGAAATTAAAGCAGGCTGTTTGCTTTTCTCTAAAGACCCTTTTCCCTAGAGGTCTTGGTAATCGCTAAGAGACCAAGAAGATGTGTCTAGTGGTCCAAGGCTCAGGTCACCTAGACTGTAACTGGGATTGGATTCTTCATATTAGGATTGTCAAATCCTTTTGTGTTTCTAGCAGTGATACTGAACTTCTTCATTATAATTAGGAGACTAGATTGTAGCATAGTAAGCAAATTCTTAACCTTTTAAAACAATTTTACCAAAGTTTGTGGTGGTCTCTGTGGGGCAAGGCAAGATGGCATTTAGTCTTGCTAGCTTACTGCCACTGCTCATTTATCCTGAAGAATGATCCTGGAAACTGTTTTGGGATGAGGAGGTAGATATTCATGTTTTTCTCATCATCAGTTTTCATTGTCTTTCATTATTTGACCAAAAAAAATCAGATGTGGAATTGACAAAAATCAGATACAGAGTTTTTAATTTGTAATGAGTTATTAAGGGAATTTAGGTAAAGTGTGTGCTCAGTGGATTTTTTTTTTTACGTTCTTTTGGCCTCTGATGCTGTTTAATTGAGATTTTAGCACCTAGCACCCATCTTTGGTTCAGGTCATATAAAGAATTTGTCAAACACTCAACCAAGTCCATAAATAAAAGTAGTATTTCTGATTTGTTTGATGCTTTAACTATTTCCCAAGTGTTCTTACATCCCCAAGGCACTGGCGCTGTTGAGGAACCTGTGTGAGGGAGCGGCTGCTGTCCATATGCATAAAGATGAAAGATTAATATTGCATTTGGAAAATGCAATACTTGCGGGAATCAGACGCAAATAGGAAGGACATAGGGAGAACCATCATATCTTCTCTGCACAGCCCTCAACTTAAAAATATGTTCTAATTACTATTGCTGTATGACACACTGCCCCAAATTGAGTGGCATAAAACAACAGTCTTACGCTCAGGGATTCTGTGGGTCATGATTTGAACAGGACATGACAGGGATGGCTTGTCTCTACTCCATGATGTCTGGCAGCTCAGCTGGGGATGCTGGATCAGCTGGAAGATCCTTTTCAAAGGTGGCTTCTTCACTCACATGTCTGGCACCCCTTGGCAGCGATGGCTGGAAAGCTGGGCTCGGCTGGGGTCACTGGCTGGAGTACCTACACGTGGCCTCTCCAGCATGGAGGCCTTAGGGTAGTTGGGCTTCTCTTATGTCGGTTCCATATTCCAGCAAACAAAGCATGAGCTACCTGGCTTTTTATGACCTAGCCTCAGAAAACATATGGTTTCACTTCAGCCATTGGTCAAAGCAGCCATAAGCCTGCCCACATTCCAGGCTGGGAGCTATAGCCCTCACCTCCTTGTGGGAGGAGTATCAGACAAGTTGAGGCCATATTTGAAACTCCTATAAAATGGAATCCAGGTCCCTGAGAAACTCCTTTTATTTGTAGAGCACAATATCCAGTGATACTGGTATATTTTGATGATTAGCTTGTTTATTTATATACATTCTACAACCCCACCCAGTAATTTCCTGTGACTAATTTTGATGCCTAAGGCAGCCAGTTTAAAGATCAGAAAATATTAGTGGTGTTCTTGTAAATGAAGGATGTATAAAGGCAAACTTAGTAGCGTAGGCCAGAAATGACTTCTGCTCTGTTTCTAAGCAGTTCACATTTGCCAGGTAGCCCCAGTACTCGGCTCAGGAAAAAAATCTGTTGACTCTGTTGCAACTGATAAATATTTAAAATGTTCATGTGTCTAACAAATGAAAAGAGAAAGCATTTTCTTATCACTATTATCCTTTCCCCACTAGGTACCACCGAGAGAAAACATGAAATTAAGAAGATACCTCCCGAAAGACCAGAAACGCTTCCAAACAGAACAGAAGAAAAAGGTATGAAATCAGTTCTTCAGTAGTGCGTCCAGCGCAGCAGTAGACACAGCTGTCACAGGGCTAGTCCATATTACCCACAGAATTTGTTTCTTCTTTGAAATCTGGGGATTATGGTTTTGTTTTGATTGCCTCTAAATATTCCATTTCAAAGGAAATAGAGGGTTACATGGCGTTTCTTTGGTCCAGAATTTCTCATCAAGCTTCACAAGCCAGCACAGTCCATTAACACATTGGGGCTCTTCAGTGATGTCTCTGTGATCACCTCCCTCCCGACACCAGCAGCATCCTGAAGTCATGATGACAACTGGAAGTTCTTGGAGGGCCTGGAATGTGTCGTAGGCCCCATGTCTAGTGCCCCACAGTGCTCGCTAACTGTTGAAGGATGGGCATGACTTAGCTAAATTCCCATTCAGACAAATGATAGCTCTAGTCCTCAGTCTCTGCTGCACCCTTGACCCTGGCTAACTATGCTCCAGACACATGACCTTGGTCAAGAATGTTGGGGGTGGGGGACTTGGCACAACTGGGAAAAGCAAGTCAGGGCCTAGAGTCCCCTGAAGGTGGTCAGGAATGTCATTTGCAGGGATGCAGCCCAGCATATCTTACTGTTCACTAAGTCAAGTTTTACAAACATGTTTGACTTCTACTCTCCTAGTGTCTCTCCCGAAGAACCGTGCTGTGGAAGGACTTGTTTTATTAGGTGTCTAAGATTTGATTGATTACACATTTTATGGGAAAAGTGCTGTGTTATTGTTATGAACAGGAGGTGTGGCAAATTCCATTTTAAAACACAGTTATTTTTGAGTCACAAGAGAAATGCTGAATTAATGTAATTATTTGGAGGTGTTTCTTGGTGGTGGCCTCATGAAATTTTATTTTGAAAGCTAATGTTTTATATCAAGCTGCCAAAAGTTTTGTCAACATTGCAAGCTCTTAAGTTACACCTCTTTATTTCACAGTGAACAGTTAAAACTTAAGTTGTAGAACCTCACTTTGAGGGCCAGGTCTGTGTAACAGATCAGTAAGAAAATAGTCTTAGATTGTATGCCATATGAAGATCTCTTTGATAAAAGTGTGCACTATGAGATAACCAGGTGCTGTCACCTGTCCTCAAGAATGACACATGGCTGATTTTTGTATAATAGCCAGGCTTCATGATGAGGACATTCTCTGTGGACTCAGCTTACGTGAACAACTGCCTGCATTGGTTGACCAAGTGGCCACATACCATCTGCTTCGTTCCCCTCCCATGATTCTTTGCTATGTGTCACAGTGGATCAGGAAGGCAGAAGCCCTGGTCAGGAGCAACAGGGAAGCCAGGGGCCCAGGCCTGCCCTGAGACTTCTTGTGGCTGTTCGGGAGCTGGAGTTCTGGTCCCTCTTCCACTGTCCAACAGGAAAAATCTCCCCTCCTTTGCATTTCACACAAGCCCTTCCTCATCTGAGGCCTGTGTACCAATAAATGAGATCCCAGCATTCCTGGTTGAAACACATTTACCCACAGAAACATTTTGGGGATGAGCACAGTGATGTTTGTAGTATACCTGATGGGCTTTTTAAAGCTTGGGCCAGTTGACCTGGGGACCTAGTCAATGTTGTTAAGTTGTGTTTCCAGGTAAAATGTGTTCTGATTATCACCTTACCTATACTCCATTTGGCAACTCTCTGAAGTTCCATCTTTATAAAGAAGAACATGGATTATACTTTTTACACCACACACAAGGAAAGGCGATTGGAGGCAGAAACCACAAAGCTGCCACTCAACACTGCACAATTTTGCCACCATATTTGGCTTCAACTTCATTCTAAGACTCCAGAAAGCCTTGGAAACAAAATACCTGTGAAGTCCCAGGTACCTCCCAACTTTAACTTGTGCACAAAAAGAATCCAGAACTAAGTGTTCTCTGAAACTCTTCCCCCTTTCACTGGCTCATGACCCTTCTTGCATGCTGGCCTGGGAGATGTCAGGCCTTTTTCTTCCCCTCACCCAGCAGGGCCTGTGGCCACTTACCAAACCCATCATCTGAGCACCTGCCATATGCTGGTTGACATCAGGGTTTAGAGATATGACCTAGCAAGCTGTCAGAACACGCAAACACCTGGAAGGGACCGTAGTCCAAGTAGAGCCTGTGTCAAAGGGCTGCCTTAGATGCTCAGTCAAGGATGTGAACAAGTCTGCCTTTGAGTGTGGGTCCAGCTGTTGAGAAGACATGACACGTTTCAGCCATGCCTTGAAGGATGAGTAGGAGTGTGCCAGGTTTGGCAATGGCTGGAAGGGCATGCCAGGCAGAGGGACCAGCGTGAGCAAAGGCATGGAAGAAAAGAACGGTGAGCTGCTGCTCTGTACGGTTGTTTCCAACATGCCAAAGAATAAATAAATGATGTTCTCTTCCTCCCCACTTCTCTTTCACAAATGGCATCATTGATTTTTTTTTAAGCAAGAAATAAGCAATCTGCACTGAAGTACTGTCACTTATACTAGATCTATCTGTTTTCTTTGTCATCTTTTAAACAATGATTTAAAGAAAGACCAGAGAGAGAGCCAAAACTGGATTTACAGAAGCCTTCTGTCCCTGCCATACCACCAAAAAAACCTCGGCCACCTAAGACCAACTCTCTCAACAGACCAGGCGCACTGCCCCCAAGAAGGCCGGAGCGACCAGTGGGTCCTCTGACACACACCAGGTACTACTCCACTTTCGCTCCTGGGGACAGGTGTGGGGCAGCCATGGCACGGGAAAGGGGCCCCAAGTGCGGGGGATGTTGGGAACTGAAAGGGGAGGAAGGGAAGCAGGGGGTGGGCTAGAGCTCCCCTCTTATGCCTTCTAGAAGAGTTATCTGAAGACTCCAGCATTTGGGCAGCAGTGAGGGCAAGGTTAGGAGATGTGGTGTGGGTTTTCAAGGTTAACAGCCGAGGATTGGGTGCCCAGCCCCTAGGTGCTGCCGCCACACAGGCAGTTGCCCCTATGCTTCCTTGAGCCCAGCCACCCGCCCCTCAGGCAGAAATGCAGTAGTGTGCTCTCCTTCAGCCCCCCCAGAGGCCCTCCTAGCTTCTGGTATGCATGGCACACTTGGATGGGGAACTCCCGGGACCCTCTCCTTGCCCTATGTGCCCCTCCCACACTCTGGAGCTCACCTGCCCTTAGCTACCCAGCCCTGTTGTGGGACCTAGTTTGTGGCAGTGCAAATATTTCCTCAGCGTACCCATCTATAAACCAGGAGACCTCACAGGCAAGGGACACGCTTTCTTCAGGCACATGTTCTGAGATCGACCTGGCAAAATGAACATTTGTTGTCTGGCTGGCCAGACTCATGTTTCAGTAATGCAAAATCAGGGTTGGACAATGTGCATTCCAGAACTAAGATCCATATATCAAGGAAATTGTTGAATTCTCTCCACTATGTATGTATTATATGTGTTGGTGTCATACAGAAGAACAAGGATCCATGTATACTTGTTAGCACCGTTATTCCCCTGATTTTTTTTCTCATAAGCTAAGTTGCCTGGTGGGAATTGGGTGTGTGTGTGGGGTGTTCTAGTGCACTTGGAGTCAGACAAACTTTGGATCTTTCCTCTTGCCCCACCTCCTGTGAGTGTCAGCCTCGCAAGTTACCACCCCTCTCTTACTTCACTTTCTCCATCTGGAAACTGAAGATGATAATGGATTGCATCTAAGAGGATGGAATGAGGTCATTCCCAAGTACTTAGCACCATGCCTGTACATCAATGTTATTTTCATTGTGGTCTTTGTTATTTTCTATCGAACTGGGTATACTGCAGGAAGACAAGAATAGCTTATTTTAACAATCACCACCACAAAACTGCTGCCCAAATATAGAGGCGGGTTGCTATGCAAGTGGCTGAGAGAGGTGAGAATTTCAGCCAGCGGAGGTGGGCACACAAACCCAGATGCAGGAGGCCAGCGGCCCAGCTGAGCATGCAGCTGCAGCCATCTCAGGTGTGTGGAAGCCCATTTGAGTAGCAGCTGGCACCCCTGTGCCATCCTGCAGGTGGTCTACCAAGGTCCAATCGAACAACTGCTTCCATCTGACTGCCCTTGAGGTAATGAATAGAACTCTGGCCATTGCTGAGTTTGTCGTGTCTCTACATGTTATACCGTCTTCTGCTGACTGATAGCAGAAGGCTGTTTGTACATATGCGTGACAGGGCAACTTGACAGCCCCGGTGACCTTAGCAAGGGCCTCACTGGTGGCGCAGCCAGCCCAGGAGCTAACATTTCAGAAGAAAAAGGTTATGTAAACCTAAGTGGTTCTGAAAAGAATATGAGCTACACAAACAGTGAGAAGATTTAGAGCAGAAAAGGTTACACATCCCTTTATGGTTGGTGAGAGGAGAGCAGAAGCCATGCTCTGCCAAATTCTATTAGTCTTCCAGGGACTACAGACATTTCAATTAACTCAATAACAATTTCCAAAATATTCCTGCTGTGCTCTCTAATGACCTGATCTGAAGAGCAGTGGAATTCCAACTATTCCTTTGCCTTCTGGGGTTGTTCTAGAACCTCTCAGTATCTGATATGTGCAGGCTTGTGAGCCGTCGATTAGATCTGTGAGTATAGAGAAAGCGTATCTGAACTGGGCTCATAGAGGCCCTATTTACCTTCTTCTGCTTAGCTCTTCTCGGCCTCCAGCTTTCCCAGCATCCAGATGTAGAAGTACAGACCCCTAAGGAAGATGCATGAGGGGTTTGTACGGAAGCCAGTGGGAAATGTATTTGCTCTTAACATTGTGTATGCCAGCTGAGCAGGTTGGGAAAGGGTGACCAGACCCCTCCTCCCACTCACCCTCTGGCTACTCAGCCGTCCCCTTCAAGGGACTGATTTGGGGTGGGGGAAAGCCCTGGGATTCCTTTCTGACAATCCCAGGAAGTGGCAGACCCAAGCAAGGATAGGAGCCTTTTGGGGGAGCCAGGACAATTGCTCACCCATTTAAGGGAGGGCAATGCTTGCTGTAACTCAGTGCTTCTCAAACTTGAGCGTGCATCAGAATCCCCTGGAAAAGTTGTTAAACACAGATCGCTGGGTTCTACCCCCAGAATTTCTGACTCAGAAGTTCTGGGGTGGGCCTGGGAATTTGCATTTCTAACTGATGCCAGGGTATGCCAGTGTTGCTAGTCCATGTTCACACTTTGAGAACCATAGCTCTAGATTCTTCCAAGTTTTTGATGGTGCCCTCCCCTTCCGTGGCTGCCTCTCATGCACCCGTTAACCCTCCCCAACTTCAGAGCCCAGTTAGCACACCCCCGCCTCTGGAGCCTTCCCTTATCTCTCGAGTTCATCCTGATTGCTCACTCTTTCCTCCTAACGCCTAACACACCACATTTAGCCTACTCAACCCCATGCTGTGCCACTTGGGATGCTCACACCCCCGGACTCCTTTACCATTTTTAAAGCAGATCCAGAGTGTGTTTTGTCATCTCCACATGCCTTACAGTGTTGAGCATATGGTAGTTGCTCATTTAACCAACACTTGTTGAATGCCGTGGTTCCCGAAAGAGGGAGAGGTGCCAATTCTTTTGCTTTGTTCACTTCTGCCTCTCCTATCATCCTTCTCAGTGTGTGCATGAGCTCTTTAGCATGTGTGTCTTACCTTCTAAGTAACCTAGTGTGCCATGGATTTCAACATAGAGAAATCAAAAAAAGGTTTATTGTTTCTTAGTACTTAATGCACTTCATATTTTTTGCTAAGAATTTACATTGAACAACCCATATATTGGTTTATGAACTTGTTTTGTTCTGCCGAATTAGTTGAGGAGGGAATGTTAACTTCATTCTAACAATTTTGTGTCAGTGGTCCTCTGGGGAAAAAAAGGGGGATGCTATGTGAACCCAAATCCTCGCCAGGATTGTCCCAACAATTTGGATCCAGCAAATGGACACACAGCCATCATTCGCAGCTCTTTTAGGAAACTAGGCATTGCAGCTCCAGCTGCATCATCTGGTCTCAAGCTTACTCTCACCAGCCAGAAAGCCTGCTGCCAAATGTGGCTTTCAGAGAGATTGATTTCTATTTAAACAGGAACCAACATCTTTTTAAAAAGGGAATGCATGATTTTAGGAAGAGTTTAAGTCTTTTTTTTAGATATGTTCACTTAACAAAAATGTATTGTGGGACTATGTGCGAGGCACCATCCTGGATCTTAGTAAGGGTGGGGCCCAGTTGTTCCAGTTCATAGTTGTCAGGAGTTCTATCTAGGTGAAAGAGAACAACGTGCATAAGCAGATCTGTGTTCAGTCAGAGCAAGTAGAAGCACGTGTTAAAGACCATCCAGTGATTGCACATGCTCAGACTGTTAGTAAATTTAACCATTGGTTAAAATGTTCTTCCAATTTCTGAAAACTAAGTTGATATGGACTTTTAACAGAGAAAAATACTTTTCAAAAAAATTTTAATACTAGGGTTGATTTTATAAATTGAATGATATTAGGCAACTTCCCTGGGCCATAAGTGCCAACTTTATTTGTTTTTTTTATGCATTCTTTTATTGTGATCTTCAACATATATACATAACAATTATAACTTTCAAAGTACGATTTAACAAGTAGTTAGAGAGCAAATTTCAGTGTTATGGGTTAGAGTTCCACAATTTCAGTTACTTCCATTATTGTAAAATATAACATATGTAGAGAAAGGTGTTAACTTTCAAAATACAGCTTAACAAGCAGTTCTGTAGGTAATTTCAAAAAAATGGTCATGGGTTACAGTTCCACAGTTTCAGTTATTTCCTTATTATGAAATATAGGATATATACAGAAAGGTGCTAACTTTCAAAGCACAATTCAATAAACAGCTATAGAGCACATTTCAAAGAATGTTATAGGTTACAGTTCCACAATTTCAGATATTTCCTTCTAGCTATTCTAATACCCTAGCATCTAAAAATATATATAAAGTATTCGTAATCCTTTGTTAAATCCTGTCTTGTCTGTTGCTACCCCTTCTTCTTGTTTAATCACTTTCTCCATCTTCAGGGGTGTCTAGGCAGTGAACACCCTAACTTGTTCTTATTGAAAGGGGGTGTCGACACTATGGGGAAGGGGGCTGCATCTGGTTGATGTTCTTAAAGAGGCTATTGCCTCTGGGTTCTGGCATGTTGTCTGGCATAGGAACCCTCTGGTGGATTTAAGTTTCTGAGAGATAAAACTTAGAGAATCTTTTATAGAATCTCAAATAGGGGCCTATGTATTTGGGAACTACTGTTGGTAAGGGCATAGCATACTGTGGCCATTTGGGATGTCTAGCTGGAGCTTGCACAAGAGAAACCTCCAGGATAGCCTCTCAACTCTATTTGGGATCTCTTAGCCACTGTGACTTGAGTTTGTTACCTTTATTTCCCCCCCTTTGTTTTCTTAAGTATGCACCTTGGGAATGCCTTGGTTATTATTTCATAGTATGCAAAGCTAGGGTTTGCTGATCTTTTTCATCTCACCACATATTTAAGATTGTGGAGAAAAGAACATTCTCTCTACCCCTATTTTTATATTTAGAAAGTGGAGGCTCAGAAGTATAAAGTGTACTCATTTGTATTGATGTTTGAACAAATGTGTTTCAAATAACAGACATCTAAACCTTTTTGTACACATATCATGTACACACACATGAATATGCAGTGCTATATGTTTAATAATGTGTGTTATGGGTTTAATACAAATGGGTTCAGAAACCTCTGTGAGAAGAGATCCTGTTGGGAGAAGAGAAAAAACAGACTCCAAGAAGTGCTGGAGTAAACAGGTTGCCCTGAGCTCTAATAATTGCATGCAGTGGGAGCCAGCAGGCCAGATACTTGAGGGGTGAGAGCAGGTGCATGCCCTCAAAAGAAAATAAACCCGATGAGTAAAGAGGTAGGCACAGTCTAGCTAGACCGCAGGTTTGCTAATCCTCCCGGACACCCCAGGTTGTGATCATTTTTCTTTTTCTTCCCAAGGAGTGGGGAAGCTGGAGCAGAGCCATTGCTTCGAGTAGTGAGGGAGACTTGCTCATCGTTTGCTGCGACACAGAGCATGCCCATGCCCTCCTGGTAGAGAGGGCAGGTGACCATCAGTGGGGGGACAGGAGGGCCTCGAGTGTTCCAGAGGGTATCTAGTGTGGAGGGGAAGGAAGTGAAACTAGAAGGTAGATGATTGGGTGAGTAGATCGAGGATGTAGTGGGAGCAGGAGTGAGAGAAGCCGAGGGCGGGAAGCCCAGGAGATGGTGGTCAGAGAGGGGAGATGAGTACTTACCATTTCAGGGTCATGAATGTGGATGACTGAAGATGAATGACAATCATGGGCCAAAGGGACCAGGGAAAGGATGGACCACCCACGTGGCCATCAAAAAAGGCTCAGGAAGATGGCAAGCCCTGAAATGGAGAGGCTAGGGCTCTGGGAGCCAGTGGCCTCCCAGCTGAATCACAGTGTGTTCTGAGAGTTGATGGCTGTTGGTGATAATGGTCCAACAGAGCCATAGCAGGTAGCCTGAAGCTCGAAGCAGGAAGGGGCTTTTGTAGGTGGGCAGGAAGGTATGACCTTACAGTTGCAGGGAGGGGACTGCTGATGGGACCTGCTAGCTCCATCCTGTGTAGGGTAGAACTGGTGGCTGGAAGCATCAAGTGGTAGTGGGCCATTCAGTGAGGAGGTTCCCAATGTGGGGGAATTGGTTTCCATGGCTCAAGCCTCCCAGAGGGCACTATCCACTGAATTCAGAGGTGAAGTATGTGTCAGAGGGGAAATCTCCATGGAGAAGGCGAGAAGCTGGGTGGTAGACCCAGGGATGTGCTCGGAAGGCCCCAGTGATGGCCCAGCCCTGTGACTCTTGGAGCTGGCCTGTTGCTTTAAATATCAAGCACACCAGGTACCTTTCCTGTGAAAGGCTGGAGGCTAGACCAAGAGAATTGGAGCAAGGGATCCAGTTTGGGGATGGGGGTTGGGGGCAGCTGAATTGCAAATTTTTTAGTAGTAATGATGATTTCAGAGAAACTTGGTAAGATTAATGACTGATGGGCTCTGAGACTTTTCAACTTGAGGCAAACATCAACTAATTGCTTAGGCAGATGCCGCTCCTGAGACCAACTTACCCACATGGAAGTTCATTTTTTTTCTTTAGATTTACAGTGACATCCTGGCTACTTAGCTCCCTGGGGTTGCAACTTAGCTGGAAATAAACTTCCAGGTCATGATCACTCTGTGAGATGTATAGCCCCCGTGCCCACCAAAGTAAAGCATTAAAAAGACCTTTCTGCTCTTATTAGATATAAATTAATCAATTAATAAAAGAGAGAGAAAGCTAGCTAGAGAGCACATGTAAATATTCTCTAAGTCATCAGGTATAATGTACAGTTGGATGATCAGGCCATAATTTTGAGTTTTAATTACTCTGGTCTTCTAGATTTCTTTCCAAAGATTCCTAGTAATGCCCTGTGTGAATGTGAAGTATTTCTCTTCTTTTCTACAAGTTAGGACAGAGACAAGTTAGGACAGAGGTCTTGGCTAGAAATTATAGAAGTTGGTGTCGTCAGCTCATAGATAGCAGTTACAAGTATGGAGTGGATGTAACCACTCAAGAGGAAGAAGAGAGAGTTGAGACAACCATGGGGGAAACCATTAATTCTAGGTGGCCAAAGGACCAGGAGCCATGGAAAAGCATAAAAAGAGTGTGCTGTCATCGAAGCAGAAGAAGGGGGGGTGCGTAGAACAACTATGGAGCAGTAATTCTCACACTTGACTCGGTAGGTCTGGGTTAAGGCCCAAGAATATGCATCTCTGACAAGCATCCTGGGGGTGCTGCTGGTCAGGGGACCACACTTGAGGAGCACTGCTGGAGACCGAGCCAGAGACACTAAAGGCACCCACTGGATTTGATCATGACCTGGCTCTTGGTAATCCTTGTCAGGTAGTTTCTGTGGAATGGTTGAGGGCAGGAGAGCGATTTGGGGTGAGTTGAAGAACAAATGGGCAGGCAGGCAAAGCATGTGTAGACTTCTCTTTTGAGAAACTTTGCTATGGAAAAAGAATGGAAAATGGTTGTTCGATATAGATTCAGTATAAGAGAGGATTTGTGTGTGTGTGTGAGGGGGTATGATTCATTCGTTTCAGATATTTATCAAGGGCTGACATTTGGCCAGGCCCTATTATAGGTAGTAGTTACAAAATGCCAACTAAGCCAGACATGGTTCCTGCCCATCCATTGCTTACTTGGGCTTCAGAGCCAGGCACAACAGAGTTGAAGTCCCTCCCCTCCACCTACCCTGTGGTCTTGGGCAAAGTGCTCACCTCCCCAGCACCTCAGTTTGCTCATCTGCAACTTGGCCTAGTAAGGCCTACCTTGCTCAAGTGTGGAGAGTTTAAACAAGCCACTACGCCTAAGGCCCCTAGCTCTTTGCTTGACTTAACAGATGTGTGCTTCTTTTTCTCCCTCTAGAGAGCTCCATAGGTGACCTTGATGGAGGAGGGTTTCCATCTGGTGGAGCCTTGTGGAAGTGAGGATGTGTGAACATCCTCAGACAGCATATCTGGAGGTCTCTAGTGGGTAGAAGCATGAGCAGTGCCCACCCCCGGCCAAAAAAAGGAAGCGTCATCAGGGAGATCAGAACTCAGGGAAGGCAGGGACCAAGGGAGTGTAGGAATCCCTTAGGGTACAGGGGGAGTGACTTGTATTTTAGTGATGTCTACATTATTTGCTGCCCTCATTTCATTTGTATGTGTAATCTTCTCTCTTAACTTCTTTCCACCCACACATAGAATGAATTTATTTGCCACAGCAAGAACCAACAGAGTAGTGAGGGAGGTTTAGCCCCAGCCCAGACTGAGCCACATTGATTTTCCTGCCACTGGTGACCAGACTCAGGCAGTGAAACACTAGGACGTATTAGCGCTTTACACTAATAATAATATGATGCTTGGGCTGTTTTTTTGAATACTCTTCCTCAAAGTGGCACCCCTCCAGCTCTTCTCAGAGTTGCACAGTGATGAGTTCCCCCTCCCCCAGACACTGCCTCAGTCGGTTGCAGCCTCTTCACAGCCCCTTGCCCTTCTTTGAGATGCCAAGCTTTGGGCATGCAGACTTCATCATCCTTTTGCCATACGGAGTTGTGGGGTTCCTTGTGCCCTGGCTGGGCTCTGAACTGAGGCCTTTTTCCAGACACACTGCAGAGTCTGCACAAAGAACAGAAATTTGGAGGGGAATTTAGATGGGCATCATCCCATCGCCTTCCAACGTGGCCCTTTGGCAAGTGTCTTCACCAACTATAAATAGCCAAGCTTGTTTGTGCTCATGTGAACAAGGACGCAGTGAAAGGGGAGAGCTGCCAGGAAAACTGCTCTGGTTCCTTCTTCTTGTGCCCCTGGCCTCGGATTGTCCCCACATTAAAATAGGAAGCTTGCAGTCTGAAAGCGCCTGTGATTCCTGGGACATTTTTGGCCACCAGGTGGGTATGTGGGGACTCCACAGATAGCAGCGGGACCTTTGAATCCTGTATTTCTGGGAAAGGAGAGGGAGGCTCCTTCTGCCCTGTAGCTGATGAGTGAAGGGAGCTGGGGTTACTGGTGCTTCAATTTTGTCCCTTCCTGATGGAAGGTTTCAGCTACACCCTGGGCCAGAATGCTTCAAAATGACTGGCTTTGCTTTGTTTTTTTGAGGGAAAAAAAAATCTCTCAGAGCATAAAACATGTGCATGTGGGGGCTCATTTTTATTATTGCCATCCCTGGTGTGGCAGGAAAAGATTGGACACGGAGTCTGCAAGCTTGCATCCTAGTTTGAGCTCTGCCACTAATTAATTGTCTGTGTGGCCTTTGGCACATAACTCCCACCCAGAGCACAGAACCGTTGTCTGTTAAATGGGGGCCTGAACTGGGTAATCTCGACACAGCTTTAATCGTCAGAGCCTAAGTCGGAGATTTTCTGGGTCAGTGGCCAGGAGAGCAGCGAGGAAGAGATCACTTCCATGGGTCTTGCATCATTGGGTGCTTTTGTGAAGCAAAGGTGATGGGTCCAGGATAATGGGGTGAGCAGTAAGACTTAATGGTTTACAAGACAATGGATTGATATAAGAAGGTTGCAGAGCTGGAGCAAAAAAAGGGAAGATGGTGTAACTCATGTGGTTTCTCTGTGCTCTTCACATGTGACGTCTGCCCTTGTCCCGAGAAGCTGACAGATCCTGGGTGGGGCGAGGGGAAAACTAGAGGCTGCACAGTGCAGGCTCCTCCATGAGTTCCTGAGCACAGGGGAGGGGACTTTTCCATGTCTTTTCCTTTCCTTTTTTCCCCAGCTATTTCTCCCCCTGTAAAAAATTAGGCAGTTAAAGCGCAAACATTTCCATTATGATGATAATACATCCTTTTTGAGGTAGGGGTGGGGGAGGTGCAAAAAAGAGTCATTAGATGCCTGTGGAACCTTTTGTTCAATAAGAATCAGTGGGTTTTTTTTTCTCTTCATCCCCCCTCACCTCTGGAAGGGTTGTGGTTCTTTTTGGTTGTTTTTTGTGGGTGCTGTTAGTGCTCTGCTAATTTTTTTTTTTGTCTTGGCTTCCTCTGTACTTTAACACCTTTTGCAGGCCACATGTCTCAGCTTAACCGTCCTAGCTTGGGCTAAATTGGGCCATGCCACTATCAGCATTTGTGTTTTCCAGGGATGCACACGCTGCATCTTCCACCATCCCTCTCTGCATGTCTTAGGCCTTGGGTCTCAGTGGGAAAAGCAGACCCCTCTGGAAAGGCAGGGGGTGTAATTTTTGTTTATTATCATTTTTAACCCAGTGAAGGAAGATGATTTCCCAGGCTGGCAATGAGCCATGGTGACACAGGCTGCCTGGCATCCTCAGTGATTCACTGTCCTGACGGCTGATCCCCAGCCCAGAAGCCCAAGAGGCTGAGCAAAGCAGCTTAGAGAAATGGGCAAGAGCATGGGCTTTGGAGTCAGACTTAGTGGTTTCAGATCCGTACCCTGCACTCCTACTTTTATGAGCTTTTGTAAGCAAGAGGCTTAATCACCTTGAACCTCATTTTGCTTATCTATATAATGGAAATAAGAGCGTGGGGGTGGGCAGGGGGCACGGTGATCTCCAAGGAAGCAGACTCTGAGACGAGTTTAGTATGCAAGATGTTTTTTAGGGTTCGATAGCCATGGAAGGGAAGGGAAGGATGCATTGGGCAGAGGGAGAAGTCCAGTTGTGTGCATCCCTGGAAAACAGCTGCAGGGAAACTCCTTGCCCAAGGGTGGCCCAGGCGAAACTCCTTGCCTGGGAGGGGCTGCCGGGCGAACACTGCCTGCCACCAGCACTCGCAGCAGCTGGGTGGCTGTGAGCATTAAAGAGTTAATGTATGGAAGGTGTATCCTAGTGCCTGGCACATGGTAAGCATTCACTACACAGTAGCCAGTGGTTCTATTTCCATGGGGCCGAAGGTTCTACTTCTACCTCCTTGGGCTAATGTATTCCTTCTCCATGATTTAGGTTCCCTGTCTAGTAAAGCAAGGAGACTCACAACTGCTGGTTGCCTATCTCTCCAAGTCATGTTTGAGAAGTGTCCATAACTAAAAGTGCCAAGAAAAATACAAGAAAATAACATTATTTTGATTCAAAAATCAGAATGAGGGCCACGTTGTTCTGATATGGTTGGATATATGGCAAATTTGCCTATCATCATCTGCTTTCTCCTTTTATTTAACAGCTACGGGCATAGAAATTCACCAGACAAAAAAACACTTTCAGAAACTAGTAAGTTACAAAAGGGTGAACTTTTCCTCTTTCTTTGAATATACTAATGTCCCTGTTGCCAAAATGGTGCCCTTCCGTTGGGCAGACGGTGGGAAAGCTGGGACCATCGCCCAGTCAGCCCCTCCAAACACATGCTTTGAAGACTCTCAGAAATTCTGGTATTTTTCAAAACCGAAATACATTAGCATTGTTGTAAGGCTCTATAAATACAGCAAAAGGCATTTACAAATAGACATTGTAAAACTCTTACACACCCACAGTCTGAACATTGTCAAAACACCAGCTGTAGCTTCCCTACTTGGAAGGATCAGAACCCTTTTTAAACTACACCTACCGTGTTTTCAAAATAGGCTTGCTTCTGGCCCTCTGTGGAAGATAATTTCAGCTTGTGTCTGCCTCTTGGCACAAGGGATCAGGGCTCAGCCGGAGAGATGGGGGATCCCAATTTCCTTCCTGCCAAATAGGGCTGGGACTGTAGAAATGGAGGAGAGATTGCCCAGGTGGTCATTTCCTACTTCTTCAGGATGGTCCCTCGTGATGCAGGGTATCAGACCATCTGCAAAGAGCCTACTGGCCAATCCCAGACACAAGACACTCTCCCCTGAGTCAGCCCTGGCAAGGGGTCACCCCTGGCCACCTTGGAGCCTAATTGCATGTTCTTTTATCTAGCACCATTCAAGCAGTATCCCCAAATTGGGAACCGGGGTAGAGCCTCCAATATATACAAGAAATAGGAGGTTTTGTTCTTCATTAGCATGATATTCTTTATAATTTTAACAGTTGTAAAGACAAAATGCTCTCATAGCACGAGTTTCCCATTGATGTTGTCATGGAATGTCTTTAGTATTTCTTAAACAGGGATGAGATCTGTGAGAACTTTTTTGGTTGTTGTTTAAATTGTTGCATTTAAATTATTTTTCATTCATACGTTACTCAAGTTTGAGAAATGATTTACTAGAGAATAACAGAAAGAAACAGGATCAAGAATTTACTTTATATACAGATTATTCCTATGGTGTACCAAACTGAGATGGTCACAATGTTTGCTCACTCATTTAGTTAAAAAAAAAAAAGGTCCTGTTCTGAAGAAGAGGTTCAGATGATCAGTATGTACACATCTGATTAGGAAATGCTGTGATCCGGCTAGGGGTGGAAGCAGGAGGAGCATCTCTGGGTGCAAAAGGGTGAGTCACGTTTAATCAGGCAGAGAGCAAAGGGAGGGCATTCCAGACATCTACAGGGATGTGAAGGCTTGGAGGCAAAGGAGATGAGGGAATGCCCTGGAATTTGCCCACACTCACAGGGCCAGCCCCCATCACAGCTTCCAACATTTCTCCAATATTGAAACTGTGGATGAGAGCTCTGGAAGGCCCGCAAAGGGGATTCTGGCCACACCAGGCCACCCCCTGTCTTTTTATTGATGAAGCACCCAAGTTCCAGAGAAGTCACCTGGCCAAGGTCACACGAGAGGTAAAACAGCAGGTTTATACATGGCCCCCAGGACTGGGACTTCTAAGTCTAAAATTCTTAACTCCACACACACCCTACTTGTTTGCACGTGAGATGACCACACAGGGTACCTGTGATAGGGAGACTATTAAGGAGAGTTTGTGGGGCAGGGATGGGGGCAGTCTCACCTTTTACCTTAGTGATACTACCCAGGCTGAAAGGAGAGAGAATATGAGCTGACTGGATTGTATGAGCCTCTAGCCTTTATTACAAAAGTAAACTTTAAAAGGAAGGAAAAAATTCATACATAGTCTCATCCCACAGAAAACTACTGTTAATATTTTGGATAATGTTTCAATGGTGTTAATTACATTCACGATGTTGTACTACCATCATCACCATCTATTACCCAAACTTTTCCATCATCCCGGATGGAAACTCTATACCAAATAAGCATTAACTCCCCATTCCCCACTCCCACCACCACCCCGGTACTCTGTAATCTTCTTTTTGTCTCTGTGAGTATGCATATTCTAGTTATTTGATCTGAGAGGACTTAGACAATATTTGTCTTTTTGTGTCTGACTTATTTCATTCAACACGTTCTCTTCAAGGTTCATCCATGTTGTCACATGTATCAGAACTTCTTTCCTTTTTATGGCTGAATAGTATTCCATTGTATTCCTATACCACATTTTGTTTATCCATTCGTAGGTTGATGGGCACTTAGGTTGCTTCTACCATTTGGCCATTGTGAATAATGCTACAGTCAACATTGGTGTACGCATATCTGTCTGCACAGATATCTGTCTGAGTCTCTGCTTTCAGTTCTTTGGGGTACATACCTAGAAGTGGGATTGCCAGGTCATATGGTAATTCTATACTTAACTTTCTGAGGAACTGTCAAACTATTTTCCACAGTGACTGCACCATTTTAAATTCCCACCAATAATGCACAAGGGTTCTTATTTTTCTACATTCTCTCCAACACTTCTTATTTTCCATTTTTTTAATAATAGCCATTCTAGTGGGTGGGAGGTAGTGTCTCCTTTTGGTTTTGATTTGCATTTCCCTAATGGCTAGTGATGTTGCACATCATTTCTTGTGCTTTTTGGACATTTGTATAGCTTCTTTGGAGAAATGTCTATTCAAGTACTTGGCCTATTTTAAAAAATTGGATTATTTGTCTTTTTGTTGTTGAGTTATAGGAGTTCTTTATATATTCTGGGTATTAAACCCTTAGCAGATAGATGGTTTCCAAATATTTTCTCCTGTTCTGTAGAGTATATTTTTACTTTCTTGAAAATGTCCTTTGATGCACAAAAATTTGTAGTTTTCATGAGATCAGATTATCTATTTTTTCTTTTGTTGCTCATGTTCTTGGTGTAAAGTTTCAGAATCAATTGCCTCATACAAGGTCTTGAAGATATTCCCCATGTTTTCTTCTAGGAGTTTCATAGTTTTCATTCTTAGGCCTTTGATCCATTTTGAGTTAATTTTTGTGTATGGTGTGAGGTAGGGGTTCACTTTCATTTATTTTGCATGTGGGTATCCAGTTTACCCAGCACCTTTTGTTGAGGAGACTGTTCTTTCCCCATTAAGTGGACTTGACACCCTTGTCAAAAATCAATTGGCCATGGAGGTGAGGGTTTATTTTTGAACTTGTGGTTTGTTCCATTGTCTATATGTCTGTCCTTGTGCCAGTACCACACTGTTCTGAATACTGTACCTTTATAATAAGTTTTGAAATTGGGAAGTGTGAGTCCTCCAACTTGATTCTTCTTCAGGATGGTTTTGGCTATTTGGGGCCCCTTGCCCTTCCATATGAATATGATGATTGGCTTTTCATTTCTGTGAAGAAGGCTGTTGTAATTTTGATTGGGATTACATTGGATCTGTAAATCACTTTGGGTAGTATTGACATCTTAGTGATATTAACTCTTCCAATCCATGAGCCCAGAGTGTCTTTCCATTTATTTAGGTCTTCTTTAATTTCTCTCAGCAATGTTTTATAGTTTTCCATGTACAAGACTTTTACAGCCTTAGTTAAATTTATTTCTGGATATTTTATTCTTTTAGTTACTATTGTAAATGGAATTGTTTTCTTGATCACCTTTTCAGGTTATCCATTGCTGGTGTATAGAAATGCCACTGATTTTTGTATATTGATCTTGTATACCCCACCACTTTGCTGAATTAGTTTATTAGCTCTAGTAGCATTCTAGTAGATTCTTTGGGATTTTCTATATAAACAATTGTGTCATCTGTGAATGAGGAAAGTTATACTTTTTCCTTTCCAATTTGAATGTCTTTTATTTCTTTTCCTTGCCCAATTGCTCTGGCTATAACTTCCAGTGCATTGTCGAATAATGGTGGTGACAGTGGGCATCCTTGCCTTGTTCCTAGTCATAGGAAGAAAGCTTTCAGTCTTTCATCACTGACTATGATGTTAGCTGCGGGCTTTTCATAAATTTCCTTTATCATACTGAGGAAGTTTCCTTCTATTCCTAGTTTTCTGAGTGTTTTTCTCAAGAAGGAGTGCTGGATTTTTGTCAGTTGCCTTTGTTGCATGAATTGAGATGATCATGTGGTTTTTCCCTTTCCTTTATTAAGGTGGTGTATTACATTGATTGATTTTCTTATGTTGAACTACTCTTACATTCCTGGGATAAATCCCACTTGGTTGTGGCATATAATCCTTTTAATGTGCTGTTGGATTTGGTTTGCTAGTATTTTCTGGAGGACTTTTGCATCTGTTTCATAAGGGATATTGGTCTGTAATTTTCTTTCCTTGTGATATCTTTATCTGGCTTTGGTATTAGGGTGATGCTGGCTTCATAGAATGACTTAGGAACTGTTCCCTCATCTTCAGGTTTTTGGAAGAGTTTGGGCAGGATTAGTGTTAACTATTCTTTGAATGTTTGGCAGAATTCACCAGTGATGCTATCTGGACCTGGACTTTTCTTTGTTGGGAGGTTTTTGATTAGTGCTTCAATCTCTTTACTGTTGAGATTTGCTATTTCTTCTTGAGTCAGTTTAGATAATTTGTGTGTTTCTAGGAATTCATCCATTTCTTCTAGATTATCTAATTTGCTGATGTATAGTTGTCCCAAGTATTCTCTTATAATCCTTTTTTATTTCTATAAAGTTGGTAGTAATGTCCCCTCTTTCATCTTTGATTTCAGTTATATGCATCCTCTCTCTTCTTTTCTTTGGCAGTCTAGCTAAAGTTTGTCAATTTTATTGATCTTTTCAAATAACAAACTTTTGGTTTCAAATTGATTCTCTCTATTGTTTTGCTTTTTCTATTTCATTTATCTCTGCTCTAATCTTGGCTGTTTCCTTCATTGTGCTCAATTTGGCTTTATTTTGATCTTTTTCTAGTCCCCCAGGTGTGAGATTAGGTTACTGATTTGAGATTTTTTTTTAATGTAAGAATTTACAGCTATAAATTTCCCTCTGAGCACCACCTGTGCTGCATTTCATAAGTTTTGGTGTGTTGCATTTTTATTTCCATTGATCTCAAGGTATTTCCTAATTTTCCCTGTGATTTCTTCTGAGACCCATTTGTTATTTACGAGTATTGTTTAATTTCTACATATCTGTAAATTTTCCAGTTCTCCCTCTACTGTTGATTTCTACCTTCCTTTTATTGTGGTGAGAAGATACATTGTATGATTTCAATATTTATTTTTAAATTTGAGACTTGTTTTGTGACCTAACAATGGGTCTGTCCTAGAGAATTATCCATGTGCACTTGAGAAGAATGTATATTCTGATATTGTTGGGTGAAGTGTTCTATATATGTCTGTTAGGTCTAGTTGGTTTGTAGTATTGTTCAAGCCTACTGTTTCTTTATTGAGCTGTCTAAATGTTGTATCCAATATTGAAAGCGGTATATTGCCTTCTCCTAATAGTAATATAGAACCATCTATTTCTCCCTTCAAATGTGTGAATATTTGCTTCATACATTTTGGGGCTCTGCTGTTAGGTGCACATATATTTATAATTGTTTTATCTTCTTGATGAACTGGCCCTTTTATCAATATATAGTGTCCTTCTTTGTCCCTTGAAACAGTGCCTGTTTTATCTATCAGTATAGCTATCCCAGGCCCTCTTTTGGTTGCTCTTTGCATGGAATACCTTTTTCCTCCCTTTCATTTTCAACCTACTTGTGTGTTTGAATTAAAGATGAGTCTGTTGTAAACAACATATACTTGGGTCATGGTTTTTTATCCATTCTGCCAACCTCTGCCTTTTGACTGGAGCATTTAATTCATTTACATTTAAAGTAACTACCAATAATGCAGGACTTTCTTCTGCCATTTTGCTACTTGGTTTTTGTACCTTTTATGTCCCTCAATCTTCCATTAGTTCCTACTTTTGTATTTAGTTCTTCTTTTGTAGTGAACCATTTAGAGTCCCTTAATTCCTTCTGTGAATATTTTTCAGAAATTTTCTGTGTTGTTCCCATGGGGATTAAATTTAATATCCTTAATCTACAACATTCCCTTTTGATTTGACACCAATTTAACATTAATAGCATACATAAACTATGTTACTGGACCCCTCCACCCTCCCATCTTTATATTATCCTTGTCACAAATTACATCTTTATTCATCATGTCCAAAATCATAGATTTATCATCACTTTCGGTGCATTTGCATTTTAGATCTTGTAAGAAGTAAAAGGTGGAGTTCCAAACCAAAAATACAATAGCATTGGCATTTATAATTACCCATGTAATTATCTTTATTGGATATCTTTATTTCTTTCTGCAGCTTTAATCTACTGTCTAGTGTCCTTTCCTTTCAACTTACAGAATACTCTTTAGCATCTCTTTGTAGGGCCAGTCTAGTGGTGATGAATACCCTTAGCTTTTCTTTGTCAGGGAATGTCTTAAACTCTTCCTCACCTCACTTTTGAAAGACAGATATAGAATTATATTTTGGCAATTATTTTGTTTCAGCACTTTCAATATGTTGTCCCACTGTCTTCTTGACTCTGTGTTTCTAAGAAATTGGCACTTAATCTTACTGAGGCTCCCTAGTAGGTGACATGTTGCTTCTCTCTTGCAGATTTCAGAATTCTCTATTTTTGGCATTTGACAGTTTGAGCATAATATGCTGTGGTGTGGGTCTATTTGGGTTTATCCTATTTGGAGTTCGTGGAACATCTTGGATGTATATATTCATGTCTTTTGTTAAATTTGGGGACTTTTCAGCCATTATTTCTTCTAATATTCTTCTGCTCCTTTCTCTCTGTCTTCTCCTTCTGCAACTCCCATAATGCACAAATTGGTATGCTTGATGATGTCCCACGGGTCTCTCAGGCTTTGTTCACTTTTCTTCATTCTTTATTCTTTCTGCTCCTCGGACTGTATAATTTCTATCTTATTATCTTCAGATTCACTGATTTTTCTTTCTGCCAGCTCCAACCTACTGTTAAACCCCTCTAGGGAATTTTTAATTTAAGTTATTGTGGTCTTTAGCTCTAATATTTCTGTTTTGTTCCTTTTTATCATTTCTGTCTCTTTATTGAAAATCTCATTTGTTTCATATATTGTTTTCCTGATATTCTTTAGTTTTTTTGTCCATGTTTTCCTTTACCTCTTTGAGCATATTCAGATTCTGTCCAGTATGTCAAAAGTTTGGTCTTCTTTATTGAGAGTTTCTGATGTTTTCTCTTGTTCCTTTGGATGGGCCATCATTTCTTGTGTCTTGGTATGCCTTGTAATCTTTTGCTGCACACTTTACATTTTAATATTTTAATGTTTTAACTCTGGATGAGGAGTCTACTCCTTAAGTTTTATCCAGCTAGTAATATGACAGAGATTTCCTTGATTGCCAGGAGCTAACAAAAAATTCCTTTCACATTCTTTGCAAATTGGTCCCCTTGTTGACTGGTGCTCTCTTTCAGAGCTTAGCCCTCCTAATAGTGAACCTAAAGAACAGCCCAAGGTAAAAGCACAAAGTTCTCTCCAGTCTTTTCTGAGCATATGTCTTTTCCTAGGCATGCACTTGTAGCCTTAGGAATTCCCCCATTTACATGGATATGAATGCTCTCTCTTCTCCCCATAGTCTTTCTTCATGGTCCCAGGTGCTTTATTGAATGTCTTAAAGTCAGTAATCCTTTGCCACATGTCACTGCCATTTGATTGTTTCTTACACTGATTTAGCTGCCCACAAACAACTTCTGCATGCGGGGCAAGTTCTGGCATGGCGAGCCAGAGACGAACATCCTGGTTCAGTTCTTCAAGCTGCCACCTGATAGATTGGTACAGACATACAAGCATCCCAATATGTGCATAGGGGTTACTCTGCCTCCACCGCAACAGGACCAGAGACCTGCCTGGGGAGCACAGGCTGATCTATACCGAGCCAGGAAAGGGGTAGGGGAAGGGCCAGCAAGAGTACAATGAAGTTTTCCTACCACTTTTGCCTTTTTTTGATTGGCATTTGTCCAGTCACTGGAAACATTTAGCTGTTTTCTGGAGCTTGAGAAAGATGGTTCTGCCAGTTTTGCTGGTTGTTTAAAGTTTCTGTGGGGAGATTGAACCCTAGAGTGTCTCACTTTGCCATCTTGGTGGTGTTATTCCCAGACTGTTAGACTCCCAGAACTGATTCAAAGCATATGAACATTTTTTTTCTCTAGGTCCCCTATATTCTACATTATAAGACATTTATTTTACATTTTTCATGGAGTTCACATTAGTGGTAACATACAGTATTTCTCCTTCTGTATCTGGCTTATTTCACTCAACATTATGTCTTCAACGTTCATCCATGCTGTCATGTTTCATGACCTCATTCTTTCTTACTGCCGTAGTATTCCATTGTATGTATGTACCACATTTTGTTTATCTGCTCATCTGTTGAAGGACATTTGGATTGTTTCCATCTCTTGGCAATTGTGAACAATGTCGCTATGAACATCAGTATGCAAATATCTGTTCATGTCATTGCTTTCAGATCTTAGAAGTGAAATGACCAGATCTTAGGGTAACTCAATATGTAGTTTTCTGAGGAAATGCCAAACTGTCTTCCACAGTGGCTGTACCATTATATAGTCCCACCAGCAATGAATAAGAGTTCCAATTTCTCTACATCCTCTCCAGTATTTGTACTTTCCTGTTTAATGGCAGCCATTTTTATTGGTGTGAAATGATATCTCATTGTGGTCTTGATTTGCATCTCCCTAATAGCTAGTGAAGATGAACATTTTTCATGTGCTTGCTCCATCATGCCTCTTACTAATATGTCCTCTCTCCCTTTTCCTGCAAAACCCAACTCTAATGCCATCACCTCTGTATGACTCCCTCCCCCATGCAGATTGCCACTGTACTACCCCAGCCCTTTCTTCTCATTGTACTCTGACACACCTTTATCATATATAGCCTATGCCATGTGGACTTGCAGTTGTCTGTCTGTCTCTTTTTCCTGTTTAGGTACCATCTGGCTTGGCCCTCTCAATCCCCCCAGCATAATAGGTATTTGACAAATGCTTATGGAATAAATATGTTACTCATTGTGCAGTTCAGCTTCAGGCCACAGTGACTGCAACAAGCTGTGAGGTTGACTCTTTCTGTTGCTTTGCGGGGAATATCTGCTTGGCTTCACCCTCTCCTTTGATGGCCAAGGATCCTTTCCTATTTCACTGCTGTCACAGCCCTTGGATCATCTCCTTTGGGGCTCATTCCCTCCCCTTAAGGGTCAAAAGAGCTGCCAAAAGAAATTTGGAAGAAGCTTCTGCTCGTGTGTGAGTGGGTGGCATTTTTCTCATCGTTTTGAAGGCCTGCTCCTGTCCCAAAGGGCCACTCGTAGGCCAAATATGGAGGGAAGTCACTGGTGTCCTGCTGGGCACGCGGGCACCCGTCCAGGAGCCATCTAATTTTACCAGCCTCTGCTCCTGTGCCAGCTTTCAAGCTGCCAGACCTCAACTCAACACCTTGCGCCTGTCAACAGTCTGCCTGGTGCCTCCACCCCAGGCCAGACAACCTTTTCCTCAAGGTTAAAAGTGGCCAACCTTTGACAGGCAGCATTGGCTAAATACCTTGTTCCTTAAAGGGGAAGTTCCCTGTTGTTTGCTGGTTCTTACTTGGTGATGGGGCAGGAGCAGGCCCTGCGTGCCACCCTGTATCCTCAGCAGGAGGTTTTGTGGCTGAAGATGCATTGGTGGACTGTCATCATTAAAATAGCCGTCTTTGAAAATGCGTGCTGGAGAGGGGCATCCTGTCTGCGGGCCGGCAGGCACCAGGGCCCATGTGGTTGGACAGCTTGTTGGCTCCCTCTCCGGCAACAGCACCCCCACCCCACGCACAGCACACTCCTTGACATGTGTGCAACAAGAGAGCTGACAAAATGACAAGGACGCACACCAATCATTAAATGCCTGGACTTGTTCTTTTAATGTAGGGGTGACAGTCCAAAGATTGACTTGGTGGGCAGTGCACTATCTGGCATCCTGGACAAGGACCTCTCAGACCACAGCAATGACATCGGTGAGTAAAGAGCATGCTGTCGCTTCTCTTTTGCCATGTTTTGCAAGAATTGCAGAGCCCTGGCTTGCCCCTTAGGCAGCATGAGAAGAAATAACACAACCATTTAGATGCACGCTTCACAGCCCTTGGTTGGTTTTCTGCGCTGCAGTTTTGTAAAGAAGGGAAGTGACAGTGGTTTCCACATTAAAACAAAATGCCTGGGATTTTTATTCTCCCTGACTTTAGGAGGAATCCTTGTAGGGTCTAATGAAAAGAATTGATAAATAAGCCTTTTTGTAAAAGTGGACATTAGCACTTGGATTCATATTTTCCAGGGATTTATATATTTAGTCTAGAAGAATGAGTGGTCAAAATGCAGAATGGCAGAGTTTACTATAGATACAGCACAAAGTATTTTGAATTTGACTTTAAAATGAACGTTGGTGTGCTAATTGCCATTCAGTTCAGAAAATGAGTGCATTTTCCCAAAGTCAGGACATTACCATGCGATAAATTGGAAAGGAGCTAAAGTCTCTGGGGGAACCCGTCCAAGGCCCTTTGGGGATGTGCATTGGTGGGCGTGAGGCCACACCCATGCTGGTGGGGCTGCTATTGCATCCCCTGGGGTCTCACTTGGGTGACAACCTATAAGGATGGCCAGATTTAGGGACTGAGATTTTGGAGGTTTGTTTTTTAGCTTTACATTTTGTATTTCTACTTATCATGGTTGTTAGTATTTTCTCATATTCAACATAATATAAAGAGCTACATTTTGGAATTTGCCTCTTTAAAAAATGAAACTTTTCATCTTGAGATAATTGTAGATGCACATATGCTTGAAGGAAAGAATAAAGAGAGGTCCCATGTACCGTTTACCCAGGTCCCCAGTGGTAACATCTTGCAAATGGTGTACAATATCACAACCAGGATATTGACTTTAATGCAATCCACCAAACTTATTCAGATTTCCCCAGTTTTATCAGTACTTGTTGGTGTGTGTGAGTATTTCTATCACATGTGTAGGTTCCTGTATCCACCACCACAGTCTAGATACTGAACATTTCATCACCAACAGGATGCCTCGCTTTGCCCCATTATAACCACATCCACCTCCCTCCCTCCACCTTCCTTAACCCCTGGCGACCACTATCAGGGACTGATGCCCCATGGAATATTTGCAACACATCTGCACTGGTGGTTCAATTTAGAACCAGATGTCTGACAGGCGACAGGCCATGCCAGAGGCACCAGAGAGCCTGACAGAAGCGTCCTCTTCACCTGGCGGTGGCACTCTGTGTGGGTGCTGTTTTCTTCTGAACTTGTTAATAGAGTTTCATCTTTGCCCCTGCTGATGTGTGTTCTCTGGTCTGACCTTGTGAAGGCTTGGGGGTAGGATGTGCATCTGTGATGGTAAATGCCAAAAGCAGTTGCCCTCTTTCCAGAAACTGTTTTGCATCCTCAGTCAGCCTTTGAGAAGCCCGGGCAGAAAGCATAACCAAGAACTTCTGACAGCTTGGACCAATGCAGTAGTAACAAAAACGCTGGCCTGCTGGAACTTTTAACCTGGTAAAAGGGCAGGAAGCAGAGCAGTGATTGGTTGTGAATGAAAAGGAATCATCAGAGTGAGCCAGAGTTAAGTTCTGGTTCTAAACTTCAGTTTAGTATTTGGGCCCCATTTTAAGCCAGGACAGCCAATTGGTGAAGTCTTGGTGAAGGTAATGTGGGGCCTCACATGGGAAGGGAGGCGTCTTCCACCTCCAGAATACTTAGGGCTGTATGTCTTGCTTGTTAAGAGCATTGACCTTTGACCTTTGCTTTCTTTGGGTCTGGAGAGCATTAAGGTAGCTATCTCCAAAATATGAATCACATTTTTTTCAGTCTGACAACCTGGAAATATTGAGGGCATTGATCAGAGTGTATGTGTGTGTGTGTGTGTGTGTGTGTGTGTAGGGGAGATGTTAGTTTATGGAAATTTTTCATGCTGTGTAAATTAAGCAGCAGTTGTATGTATTCAAGGACCCAGAAAGACAATGCCAGGGTTTGAGTCTCTCTGACTTTGCCAAAAAGACAATAATCTCTGATTAATTCCTTAAGGTAATAATTTAATGAATTTATTACTTGCATGGTAAGAAACAATGGTTGGCGGCCATGTAAACAACTGGTAAATACTTGAGGACTTACTATGCAACAAGGCTGCATGGATATAAAGGACTTCACCCACAGGACCTGGCTTCCGGGGCAAATGAGATGACAAATGAGGAGAGACGAGAGCACGGGTCTGTATGCATGACAGACGCATGGTCAGTGTAAGTGCCTATCTGAGGAGGTGTGCTCCCTGGGCCAGGTGATGGGGAAGGCCTTAGGGAGGGGACAGTCTTATCTGTACCTCCAAGTTAGGTGTGCTTGGGTGTGGTGGGCAGGGCAGTCACTCGGGACATGCTGCAGCAGGGGCTTTGGGCTGGGATCAAGTGGGAGTTGACCTGAAAGGTAAGTAGGGACCAGATTGAGTTTGAGATGAGTGGATTTGTAATCAGTTCTGCAGGCTAAGTGGGAGCCATTGACGGTTGACACTGAAGTGACACAATCAAGTCTGAAAATGATAATAACAGGCAGAGCTTTGTGGGGCCAAGTCAGCTGAAGGAAAGATGGGTGTCGAGGAGTAAGGTTATTTGAGAGTTTGAGTAAGTAGTAAGAGCTAGAATTAAGCTGGTCACAAAAGGCTTGTGAAAGCAGGGATAGCTTTGGAAGCAGCAATACAAGAGAATTACTGCTAGGTCTTAGTAACTGGTTAGATTGGGGAGCAGAAAGGAGAAGAGAATAATTTGCAGCCCTGAGGTTTCAGGGATGGGTAACTGGGATACAATATGACTTGGGCAGAAATAAGTGTGTCAGGAGGAGGAGCTGGTTTGGGGAAAATGTGTGGAAATTTGTTCAGTGGGTTAACTTTGAGATTTGACCTGACATTCCCAGGTCAATGGTGAGTGGAGGCTGAAGGTCTGAGGCCAAGCCTGGAGACACTGGCAGGGACTGTAAGTAGAGACGGGGTGCTTCCTGGTGGGGGGACAAGAACGCAGAATTGAGTCTGCAGCCCTGGGTTGAGTGCTGACTCTGCTGCTTCCTGGCTGGAGGACCTTGCTTAGTAATTTACACAGACCCTCTGAACTTCAGCTTCTTTATCTACAAAAAATAACACATCTATCTACTTCCTCACATTTTCTTCCAGTTATGTAGAATCACTTGGTGGGCTGTAAAAAGTTATAAAAATGTATTACTAATGTTGTTGTTTGCATAGAGGTAACAGTTAAGTCAGAAAGATAAATGAGTTCTCTCCGTGAGAGAAGAGAAAGAATGGAGGGCTGAGGACAAACCCCAGGTCAAGTCCGCATTCTGCAGGAAAAGCAGGACTTCCTGACATCATAGAGGTAGAATTTTAAGCAAAATGCTATTCAGCCCAGAGGCAGAACTGTTCTTTGCAGGTGCCTGGGCCAAGGAGGCGAGGACATTGGGGAGGGCTGGCTCTCTTCAGCACTGTTTCGTATCTCTGCTCGGGTGGCATTGGTTCATTGCTTTGGAAATTATTGATGCCAGACTTTTTGTTAGTGATTCAGACAATTGAAGCTGTCCAAATGTGGGCTGCAGTGAATAGCATAATAAGCCCGGAAAGCATTAGAAACCATCAGTGTTAACTATAAATACATCGGTTTCCTCTTAATAATGTTATAATTTTAAATTATTATAATGTTAAATTCTATAACATGGCTTTGTCATATCTAGCGTAGGCAGCTACCAGCGCCTGTCAGCCAGCAATTATTTAGAATGGAATCAATTGGTCCAAAACTGTGCTGCTGATGTCAGTTTGAGATATCGTTTGTATCAAACTATGCAGTCATATTTCAAATAACATAATTGAAAACATGGATAAGCTCCAACGTGGGCCTGTGCATGAATAGAAATGAAAATTAAATTGTCCAGCTTTCTCATGCTGGTGGAAAAATTTCTGTTCCAATTGAATGGGAGATTAGAGGCCACGAAGTCAAGTGCCATAACATTTACTTTTTTTTAAAGCAGTTTTATTGAGATATATTCATATACCATGCAGTCCATACAAAGGTGTACAATCAGTGGCTTTTAGTGTAATCACAGAGTTGTGCTTTCATCACCACAGTCAATTTTAGTGCATTTTCATTACTCCAAAAAGAAAAACCCCATACCCCTTAGCAATCACCTCTCAATCCCTCTATCCTTCCCCAGCCCTACACAACCACTAATCTAATTCTATCATGCCTTATATTGTAGTTCCCACCACATGGCAGGATTTATTGTTACACTTCAACAGTACAGAGATTTTCAGTTCCTTTCTCACTGAAGCACATAGCAATGGGCCTCCAAATGGGAAGCAGCCTTTGAACTAAGCCATCTTATATGGACTAATTGACTTAGAGAAAGCCTTTCTTGTTCCTCCTTGGCTGCTTGCCTTCTTTGTTTTAACCATTGGTTTTTTTCCCATTCTATTTGGAACTCAGCAAACTTTTTCCACTGGCATCTCATCAGACTTTTCCCACTGCCATCTCTTTTCACAGCTAACACCTCTTCTTCACTTGAGGAAGGTCAGGATTTTCTCCCCATCTTCTCAACCTGAACACAGAAGCACACTCACATTGTAGAGAGCTAATTTGGAGGACAAGTGTTGCTAAGTTTAAAGTAGATGGACCTAGGGCATGTAACAACTTTGGAAGATGTTAAGGCTAGCTTCACCCTGTCTTTATCTCCCACTGGGGTCTGGGGCCCATTTGGACCAGGAACCGTTGAAGCACTTACCTACACCATAGGAGTGCTATTAAGAGCGCATTAATTTGTGATGATGAGAAGATTTTAAAACTGGATTGTGTACAATTCTGTAAATTTACTAGACATTATTGAGTTGAACACTTAAAATGGGTGAATTTTATGGTATATAAATTATACCTTAATGAAGCTATTAAAGAAAAAGGAGCTAATTGAAGTTTTCCTAACACTCACTTTGCGGTCCCAGTGTTAAAAAAGATACACACACACACAGCTGATTTATAAATATGGGGGTGGAGGTGCCACTTTGCTTGACTTTATAGAATAGTTGTGTTTGTTTACAGTGATAACCACTATATTTGTGTTTCTGAGTTGTCTGTAAACCAATCTCTTATAAATAGAATTTTGGTTTAGATGTGTTAAGAAAGCTCCCTAAATGCTTGTAGAGGAATCATTTTGTAATGCAAATAAGTCCCCTTAGGTTGTTAAATAAGTGTATTTTTTTAAATACATAATTTTCTTAAATTGAGGCACACCTGGACATTGATAAGTAGCTGATCACAGCTGTGGAAATAGAATAATCACAACATGTCTCAAAGACTCAGGAGTGTTTTCTGAGCACATTTGGGGATACAGCGTGCCTTTATAATCCTTGATTCTTCTTTGAGGTCCAAATTACAAAGAGTTGCTTCTGAGGAATATGGCCATCTTTGTAATTTCCTAGTGTTAGAATTATTCCTCCAGTACAATGAAAAGGATATATTCCCTTTATTATACCATTTTCTTGAAGTTGTAGTGTTGAAGTAACAGCAGTGGGAGTGAACAAGAGGAAAGAAAGAAGGAACGAATATTCACTGGGTGCCTCCTAAAACTTTTTGAATATATTTCTTCTCACCACCCAAACAGCCCTGTGAGGGAGGTGTAATGCCTCTCGTTTTTATAGGGAAGGATCAAGGGAAAAAAGAAAATCGAGTAACTTGGACAAGGTTACCCAACAAGTAGGTAGCAGAATTGGATTTGAACCCAGGACTCCCTGACCCATGAGCCCAAACCTTTCAGTGCACGAGGTGGGTCTATGTCAGTGATTCCCAACCAGGGACAGTTTTGTCCTCCAGGGGACATTTGGCAATGTCTGGAGACATTTTTGATTGTCACAACTTACAGGAGGGGTGCTACTGGCATCTACTGGGTGGAGGCCAGGGATGCTGCTGAACATCCTACATTGCACAGGACAGTCCCCCCAAACAATTATCCAGCCCCAAATATCACTGGTGCTGAGGTTGAGAAATCCTGGTTTATGTCAGGAATCCACAGTGAATTGGGAACAGCTGAGCTGAGGACACACTCAGCACAGCCTTGTTCTCAGTGAAGTGGCCTATTTCCTGAGAATATCTATAAAACACAGTTTGAAAATAGTTTCAGAGCAAAATATTTGAAGTAATAAATGTAAGCATTGACCAAGGAAGTTGACATGAGAGACCTTTTTTTTTCAGACTTGTGGCAAGTTCCTTGGCCTGGAAAAAAAAATTGTACAGTTTGAATCTGATTTACGCACAGATATTCGGGATTAGATGCTCTCCCACGATTTAAGACCCAGTGTTTTATAATGGGACAAAAAACATGGAATTTAATCAATGCTAAATTACAAATTTGTACTCTGCATAATAAAGCTTTACAAGACATATGAAGCAATTTAATAGTGACCAGTAACAAAATTTTTGTTAATATGACACCAAATCTCTTTCAACAAGTGATTAACTTCCTTCCTTACTTTGTAATTTCTGCCTTTTACTGTAAGAAATCATTTCACAGGGTTTCTTGGACAGATTTTTGAGGAAGACTTAGATCCCCTGGCTTTGGGCTCTCTTAGTTTTTCTGTCCTGTTTTATATATTTTGAATTTCCCCTTTTGGAGCCAAAGAGCCAGTTCCTGGTCCTTGCAGCATTTCAGATTTTTGAGTCATTTCTCAAGTTGAATAGAACAAAATGCACCTTGTGCTGCCTGCCTTAGGAACCCCGGGTCCTAGCTAGAGGGACTTCTGGCTGAGTGTGCATGTGTGAACAGCACACCTCTCAGCTCTCTGGGGGCTAGTACCCCTCACGTGAGAACTTTTGTGGGAGCCACAGCTCGCTCCTGCAGACACTGTCTTCTTCCCAGTGACCTTCAGACATATCCTTTGGGGATCAGGAATGTGGTTGATATTACCCATGCAGAGGAGACCAAGATGTGGTCGCTGTTGTACCCCAGTCAAGTCTGTGTCTGAGGGTGTGGGGCACAGCTGTGCAGACACCTATAACTCTATAACTCTAGGCCCTATCATGACCAAAACTTGAATTCATGTCAGGAGTATTTGAGAAGCAGTATGCAGTTTGCAAGTGTGACGACTAAAGCAAAAGAGATTGTGCTTAGGATCAAACACTTTGTATTAAGAAGTGAAACAGGTTGAACTTCTGGTTGATTGGTTTTTAACCTACCTGGTCCTCTGAGCATCTTTGGTTCCTTTCCCACACTTATCAAGACTCAGCCTTGGCTGCAGTTAATTCGGGAGTGGTTCTGTGCTCTCCCGCGGGCCCCCACCTCTCATCTGAGACTTGTGGGGCACACAGTGCAAGTATGCCACTGAATAAGCAAGGCTAAGCTAGCAGCCCATGCTGATTTCAAAGTCATCTCATAGTCTTGCAGGAGGTGGGCTGATATTGAGGCCTTGGCCTTCTCTGTACTTCCAAGAGCCTGATCCCAGATGTAAACGCAGCATCTCCACTTAGAGACCTTCACATTTAGAAACGTGGGTCCACCCAGAACCAAGGTGCTTGCCTTTGCCTGCTAGCTCCCAATTGGGTATCCCTGGCATTTGACAGTCTGTTGCATTGGCTGTGCTTGTGCTTGGTTTTGAGGGTTTTACAAGTGTCTTCTACCTCATCCCACCTGAGAAGTGCAAAAGTAATAATCGTTGAATGTCCCAGTAAGACAAGTCTCATGAATACGAGAAAAACACGGGTGGAGGTTAAACAGTGGGGAGAAAATGGGAGTGTTGTACTTGGTGGTATGAATTATTCCCAAACACAGAAAGCAAATTGTGCATAAAGTGGACAGTGCCGTCTGTGCCTAAGCCATCTACAACCATCAGCCTGAAATGAGGAAAGGTGACTTATGGATGAGGTGGGTGGAAGAACTTTTGGGTGTGTAGCTGGCATCAGTTCACGTGGTGTCTCGGCTCAGAGGAGGTCACAGTGCTGTGTAGACCCATGGACTTCCAGCCAGCTCCAGAAGCTCACCTGTGTGCCAGGGGTGCCACATCATCCCATGATATTTTGGCTGTCCTCATCTCTGTGACCAAAACCCTGGCCTTTTGAAGTCATCCCTACAGCTTGAGTGCCTCTGCCTTTTTGCTACATGCTGAGGCTGTTTTCAGCTTGGAGAATAAAATGCTGCAGGTATACACAGTGGATTCAAGGTTGTCTGTAAACAGCAGAGAGGTTTATATAGTGACCTTTCCCACATCCACAATGTGCTCAACAGAGGCCTCTGAGCTGAAAATGAATGTGGAAGCAAGAAGGGAACAGGTGATGCTCAACTCGCTGATTGCACATGGCATTTCTTTGGCATCTGTGCCTCCCTCCACCTACTGGCTGTGGGCTCATGGATTGGCAGAGCCCTATTACTGCTTCCGTTTTACTTGTAAATACCCAGAGGGCTATATGGCCTGCCAGAAAACCAAACCATGCTCACTCAAGTGCTCCCTTGTCATGCTAAAAGCATTATGGACATACTACACTTTAGTAAGGAGGAGAGTTGAGTTACCAAAATCCTTATCTAGCCATGGACTCTCATTAAGGCACTAACTTTGATTCATTAAATGGGAAAAGTGATTCACAGCTGGGGAGTGAGGTTGGTGGGCCCCGTTGGAAGATAATTGGATCTGGTGGTGACAAACTAAGGATGTGGTGTAAGTTAACAGGGTACCGGGATTTCAAGCCAAAAGAAGCTTCTTTACCTTTGCAGTGGCCTATAGTGAAGCTCTTACCTTCCCCAGGCCGTCCTGAGTCATCCCTCCCTGTGGTTCCTACTCTTTGGAATTTCAGGGACTCATTTACAAAAAAAAACAAGTCTTGTAATTTGGGGAACTGAAGATGTTTCTTTTACTAACTAAGCACATTTTAAAAACAGGTGCCTTCTGGTGTTAGAAAGGATATAATCTCCAAGTTTAAAAATTGAACTCACAACTTTGACCTTATATTTTCAGTGCCTTATCGACTGGTGATAACTTTGTCATGGATGCATACCAGTTCTGGGCCAGCTTTTGAAAACCACAGGTCCAGCACATGTCTGCGAAGATGGAGGGTAGGGGGTGGGGAAGGGGAGAAATGTAGGGGGCAAGGAAAAGGCCCCGGAAAGAGCCAGGTGTTGAAGCGGTAGTTCATGTGACAACTTAACATCCAGACATGTACAATTAGCATATTTTTTAAATAGAGATATAATTCCCTGTATTTTTTTAAAAAACTTATTCATGGGATGTCAGATTTTAAAGGAACTTTAAATAACTTTTACCCCAGCTATCTTCCTTCCCTCAATTTCACAAATGAGGTAAGGTAACGCATCTCATTACTAAGGCTGGTGAATGGGAGCTGACTGGCCTAGCGGTGGAGAAGGCCCCCATTCCTCACAGTGTCATAAAAAGAGCTCTGAGACTGGCCCAAGGACAAACATATAGACCAATGTAACAGAACTGAGAGTTCAGAAATAAACCCTCACACACTGGCCAATTGATTTTTGGCAAGGGTGCCATGTCCATTCGGGGAAAAAATAGTCTCTTCAGCAACTGGTGCTGGGAAAACTGAATATCTGTATGCAGAAGTATGAAGGTAGACCCCTACCTTACACCACATACAAAAATTAACTCAAATGGATCAAAGACCTAAATAAAGGAACTAAAACTATAAAACTCCTAGAAGAAAACATAGGGAAACATCTTCAGAACCTTGTATTAGGCAGCTAAAGAAAAAATAGACAAATTAAACTTCAGCAAAATTTTAAAACTCTTGTGCATCAAAGGACATTATCAAGGAAGTGAAAAGGCAGCCTACAGAAGGGGAGAAAATATTTGGAAACTGTATAGCCAATAAGGCTATAATACCCAGAATATATAAAGCACTGCTACAACACAACAACAAAAAGACAACCGAATTATAAAATACACGAAGGACTTGAATAGACATTTTTCCAAAGAAGATATACAAATGGCCAATGAGCACATGAAATTATGCTCAACATCATTAGCCATTAGGGAAATGCAAATCAAAACTATAATGAGATGCCACTTCACATCCATTAGAAAACTATTTTTTTTAAAAAAAAAGGGAAAATCACAAACATTGGAGAGGATATGGAGAAATAGGAGCCCTCATAGACTGTTGGTAGGAATGTAAAATGGTGCAGCCACTGTGGAAGACAGTTTGGCAGTTCCTCAGAAAGTTTAGAATTACTATATGACCCAGCAATCCCACTTCTAGGTATTTACCCAAAAGAATTGAAAGCAGGGACTTGAACAGATATTTGCACAGCAATGTTCATAGCAGCAGTATTCACTAAATTGCCAGAAGATGGAAGTAAACCAAATGTCCATCAACTGATGAATGGATAAACAAAATGTGTATATACATGCAATGGAATAATCAGCCATAAAAAGGAATGAAGTTCTGATACATGTGACAACACAGGTGAACCTTGAAGACATCATGTTGAGCGAAATAAGCCAGACACCAAAGGGCACAAAAGGACAACTTTTGTATGATCTCACTGATATGAAATAATTAGAATAAGCAAACTCATAGAGTTAGAAACTAGAATACAGATTACTAAGAGGTGAAGGTGAGGAATGGGGAGTTAAGACTTAATTGGTACAGAATTTCTGTTTTGGGTGATGGAAAGGTTTTGGTAATGGATGGTGATAATGGCAGCACAACATTGTGAATGTAATTTACACCTCTGAATTGTATACTTGAAAGTGACTAAAATGATTAATTTTAGGTTGTATATATGTTACCAGAATAAAACTGTACAATACAAAGTGACCCCTAATGTAAACTATGGACTATAGTTAAAATACAATTATTATAATGATGTTACATCAATTGTAACTAAGGTACCAAACTAATGTAAAAGTTAAGCAATAGGGAAAACTGGGCATATGGGAAATCTGTACTTTCTGCATGATTTTTCTGTAAACCTGTAACTGCTATTATAAAAAAAGAAAAGGGAGCACTGGGCTTCAGGTTGGGAGGAATTTCCTCTCCACATTTTGTACTCAGCATAATTTTGGCTTTCATTTAATTCAGGACATTAGCATGTTATTGTTTCACACATGCATGCATTAAAATTTTATATTATGAGCATCAAACTGCCTCTTTTTCATCCAACTAAAGTGCTGTTTAAATAAGATGAAGTGACCTGTACATCTTGCTCCCCAAAAGGAGATGTGCCCTCTGAGCCGGCTGCACATCATGTTGCCATCACACCTCTTTGATCTTGGTTTTTCAACGAGGGGTTTGGAGGAAATGATCATGAAGGGGCCCAGTTCAGCATCGCAGTCTATTAACATTAAATAGTGTATTATTTCATTTGTCCCTTTACCTCAGTTCCTTTAGTTCTGTGAGTTCCTTTAACCTAGTAAATTGATAATTTGGCCCTTTCTAAGATCTCATCTAAGGTTGTCTTTGGCTTAATGATTTTTGCTTAAAAAAATTGCTGGGCATGGAAGTTTAAGTAATTGTCAAGGGATTATGGGCATAACTTTTTGTAAAATTGTTTTAATAATTCATTCTACTTTTTTAAACAGTTATTTTGATTTTTTCCCCACCCAAATTCTTACACAAAAATGTAAAATGGTAGGATGTTTGCCATCCTAAATAAGTTTGTGTGCCTAAAGGCAAGAAAGGAAGGCATGTGGTGTGTCAGATAAACTCTGAGTTCTCAGGTAGGTGCACCTGAGAACCCAGTTGAACCCTAGCTCTGCACTTTCCAGGTCAGGTGACTCTTGGAGCTCCACTCGCCTCTTCTGGGTCATGAGGTCAGTGGTGCCCACCTACCTTAGAGGGTTGCTGTCAAGTTTAGACATGACGATGTGAAGTGGCTGAGGCAAAACAGGCGCTTACTAAGGCAGAGTTGGTCTAGCTGCAGTTCAGCCAGAAAGAAGCCCCCACAACATCAGCCTGCATCCTTAACCATGATGCCTGTCAGTGGTCATGAGCAAAACCCTTGAACACATAACTTAATCAACTGACAGAGATCCTTAGGGCTGCATCTGAAAGAATTTCACACGTTATCTAATCAGTTGTATTTTTTTTTATTTTGAATAGCTTTTCTTTTCCTAATTACAAAGGGAATAGGTCCTAACTAAAAAAAAAAAAATGAAAGAACACAAAGTGAGAAAGTGAAAGTCACCTGCATCTTACCTTCCTCCCTGTGATAATCACTGTTAATTTGTTACACAAGCTTTTAGAAGTCTTACTGTATGTGGATGGACAGATGGATGGGTTATTTTGTAAAAATGTGATCATGTTATACATATGATTCTGGTCCACAACTTGCTTTTTGTACTAAATGTATGTTTGACATTTTTTCCACGTAAGTCACATAGATCAGCCTTGTACTTTAAAGGCTACATAATACTGCCTTGTATGATTCCACCATAACCAGTTCTCTAGAAGCAATGCTGCAAAGAACATTCTAGGACAGTGATCTTCAAAGGGGGCTGCCCATACCCTTGGGAGTAGGGGGCATGGAGACTTCCCAAGGCCATGAGAATCTTATTATGTGCTCTTTCTTCAAACCCATTGGCCCAGGAGCCCTGGTGTCACCCTTCTTGTCCTTTCCCACTCCTCTTTCCCAGTTGCCCTCTCCCATCTACACAAAAAGGCCAACCCCTTGTCCAACCCTGAGGTATAAAAACCCCTGATTCAAACTAAGAAACAATTCTAAGATCAGTGTTAAAGTCAAACAATTGAATGACTCCACTGACTGGACGAGAAACCTGTTTACAATTCAGGTTTCTAATTCTTTGCTTCCACCAAAATTGAAGGAGGCAGTTACTTTGTTGACAGATTGTTAAAAATAATTCCTGAGGATGCTGGACCACAGTCTGATTTTTGGTGTATAACTCGGATGGGGTTCAGAGAATTGAGTGACATTGTGATAACAAAATTCTTTCTGTTCTCATCTATTTCTATTTATGCGAACAAAGTTTCTTAGCACTTACATCTATAAAATGAGAAATAGGAATAGAATCAATGCCAAACCATCTCATTCCAGTATTAACTAATAGTCATCCACAAGTCCTTCATGGGTTGGGGAGAAAGCCCAATAAAATTCTACTTTTTTATGCTTAAAAATTATTTACAAAATGTGTGGTATGTGTGTATATGTATGTTTTGATCATTTGTTACTAATAATACTTGTAAAAACCCAGTCCAGAAGAAAAATAATTTTTACACTTAGAGACTAATGATTTCAGGAAATAAATCACAGATTTCAATTTACATTTTTATAGCAGAAAAAGGTGAATTAATTAACGAAAGACTTAAATGCATAAACATGTATTACATTAGAGTAAAATTCTAAAGTGGAAGTACAATGGAAATATGAATTCCAGGAAGAAAAGAAATGATGTAAAATTTCCAACTGTTAAAACTTACTCATGATTTTTTTAAATGTATGAAATTAAATGTATGAAGTTAAATTAAATTACTGTGGTATTCAAATATATGTTGAATATATTTAAAATCGTGATATAACAGTTCTATTTTAAAATACCAATCCTTAGAATGTGGCAGAAAGTACATCCTTTATAACTAAAGCATGATATAAACTTAAGATGTGTAAGGGGTGTGAGGGTTTTGAAAATTATTTTCCAGGGCACACTGGCAAAAAAGTCTGAAGAACACTGGCCTCATAAATATATCATTTAACTCTTACATACATATTTCGATGAGTTAATTTCTAGAAATGGAATGGATATATCTGGAGGTGTGCACATTTACATTTTGTGATCGGTATCTCCAAGTTGCATTACCAAAAGGTTGTACCAATTTACAAGCCTGTGAATAACAGTGTGACTACTATTTCCAACAAGGTGATACATTATTTATTAAATCACTTTGCATAGCAAATTTGGGGCTGTAGTGAACAATTTGTGAAGAAATACACAGGCAGTGCCACTTTTCCCCACTTAGGATCACCTCTATCTATTCTCCAAGTGAATCACTTTACCTCTCCTCAGTGTTAGACTTCAGTACGAGGCCCCCCCTCTTTCCCTGACCCCTTCCCCGACCTAAGTCAGGTCCCCATGCTATCATTGCCAATTTCATCTTTATTTGTCTTTCAGAGCAGCTAGCAAAATTTGTACTTCTGTATCTAAAATGTCTGTCACTCTCAGTGGACTCCAAGCTTCGTGAGGGCAGGGTCCACATCTCTCCCCCCATGTCCTGCCCAGTGCCTGGCTCATGGTGCACTCTCAGCAAAAAAGCACTGAATGAAGGGCCTGAGCATACATGAGAAGAAATACCATTTAAATTTAACTTCATTTAAAGAGTCACAACCATATTTTGTGTGTTTCCTGCACTCAATTGCCACCTGGGGCTGGTGGCTACCGTTTTGGATAGTTCAGGTATGGGACATTTCCATCATCACAGCAAGTTCTGTTGGACAGCAATGGCGTAGGGTGAGTGTTCTTTCATTCTTGAAACAGTTGCTATGCCTGGCACGCAGTTGATATGTAATAAATGTGTGATTGAATTAATGAGTAAATATACTCTATATCCCCCTCTCTTATTCTAATTGAACTACAAGCTTCAGGTGTAAAAGTTACTTTGTACTGAATAGCCAAACATTCTCTCTTAACTTGCCTACCAACTTACGTTTCTTGCCAGATGCTTCCTTAGGGAAGCCAACACCTTTTGCTGACCACTTAAAAACATATTTTAATAAAATAGAACAAAGGCCGTTTGTTGCCAGTGTGTAGAGTTTCTTCATGAAAGAAACTTGACTAGTATCTTTCCTTTTAACTGATGTAGAAACAATTCCGAGAATTCACAATCAGTTGACTGAGAACTCAGGACAGGTGTTCCTGCTTTTTCTCCAGTGTTCTGTTGTGGGAAGAGTCCGGTGGACAGGCATTTGGATGTGGGGCCTGTCATTTTCTGGTGGTGACCCTGAGCAAGTATTCTAACCTCCAACCCTCGATTTCTCCCTGTCTGGAATAGGTAATGCCTATACATCATAGGATTCAGGGATAAAGGAGGGCGTACATGCACAGCTTGGAGTAGGGTATCTGTAGGGTAGCTGGCACATGGAGGTCAAAACAGTAGCTCCAAACTTGTTTACTCTCAGCAGCTTACATAAACTTCACACCTGTATTATAAATTAAAGCACAACAGCTAATCTGCTGTATGCTTACACTTTGTGAAGGGCTTGTTTCCCTGCAGAATCTAATTATTGCTCAAGTAAGAAGTTTTCAGTGGGTGAATCAGCTAATACAGATATTCATTTGGCTCCTAATAGTGGGCCCATCTTTGTTGTCCACATAGATTTTTCCAGTTAGTCAAATAATGTGTGTGAGAAATGAGAGTTCCTCCTTCTATACAGACTGCCTTGTGATGCTTCTTCATTGAAGAGAAGGCACCTGCAACTCTGTGGGTATGGGGTTTTCTCATCTTAAATCTTAAAATATAAAAAGGAATTCCTAGCCTTGCTCCCAGATCTCTGTTCCCAAATCCCACAACTCCATTCATGATGTATGAACACAAAATTCTACCTGTGTGATTCAAAAGGGCTTTCGCATAGTCTCATTTACACACAAAAATATAACCCTGTGGTGAAGCTGCTGGGCCAGATATCAATCTCATTTTTTTCAGCTGGGAAAACTGAAGCCCAAAAAGCTTATGTGTTAGTTTATTCAATAGTCATTTCTTGAACACTCACCGCAAGCCAGGAGTGATGTTAGGCCTGGGAATAACAGAGATAAGAGAGACAGCCTCCTGCCCTGGCTGTTGGGGCAGACTGTTTAGTCAACAAGAAATGGCAGTAAAGGGTGACAAATGCTGAGGTCGGAGTGATGACTGAGCCAGGGAGCATCCATCCCAGGCCCGAGGGTGCAGTCTGGCCTTTTGGAAGAGGTCCCAATTGTCAAGCCAAACCTTGGCGGACCTGGAAGAGTTGTCCAGGTGGGGAGGGAAGGGGAGGCGAGCTTTCCCAACAGAACAGTCCACATGTTCAGAGGCCCAGGAGCGAGGGAGAAAGCACAGCTTGTTGTCGGGACAGCCAGGGGCAGGCAGAGACAGAGAAGTGAGCATGGGCTAAAGCATGGGGGGCCTGGCCGTGCTTGGGCATCAGGATGTCATGGAAACTTTGCAAGCTGGGAAGGGACATACTCCGAGGGACCCTTTACATATCTCTTTCTGGTGGCACACTTTGCAAGCTGGGAAGGGACATACTCCGAGGGACCCTTTACATATCTCTTTCTGGTGGCAGAGAGTCCTGGGAAGGGGCTTGAAGTGAGAAATTGATTACCATGGCTACAGGCAAGGAATGGCCCAAGACGGGGCATGGAAGAGGAGGAATAGGTTCCGGAAGGATTAGGAGGTGGTGACACCGCCTGGCTTTACCTGTAGGGGTTTTGCATTCCAGGGCTCTTTTTGGAGTCCAGAGCGGGGAGCTACAGTGAAACAACAGAGCAGGCTCAGAGCTCCCCAATAGCTCTGGTGGTGACAGCTGGCCTGTCTCAGCCTTTTAATGATTTCTCCTCTGGGCTTTCAAGGGCTGTGCTTTATATGTTATATGTGGTCACTGGTACCATCCCTCACATCTATGGAAAATGATGCTACATTTTCTAAGTGAACAAAATAGGGAGTGTTTGAATTTCATGGAAAACTGCAAACTTCATGTGCCACAAAGAGCCAGAAGCCCTTTCCGAGCACGCTCCATCGTGTCCAATGTGAATTATCCCTGTGTGTCTGCCAAGGGTCTGTTGTCCAAGGATCACAAAAGCCAAGAACCTCTCATCCTTAGGAAACCAACTTTTTAAAAATACCCTGGTGTTTGCTAGTTCACTAGTTTGGGAACGGCTTATGGACTCTTAAAACCATTTTTTATTAAGAGGAAAAATTCCCAGCCAGGCTGAGAAAGCACATATCAAGTTTCAGCTTGATTCATTTCAAAACCACCATGAAAATTGGGACATTTTCTCCCCACCACAATGGGTTAGTCATGGAAATTCTGCCTTAATCACAGCTCCCATGGCCACAGTCATGAGGGCCGTGCTCTGTGCCACTGAAAAGTTATTTGACTTTACTGAAGAGTTTCCTCCCCTCAGCTGTCAGAAAGCAGAAGTGCATCCCGGTTTGGGGTACGTGAAGGTGTAGCAGGGTAACTGAGGTCCCGTTTGCAGCCAGCCACCTCAGACTCAATGCCTCTTCCTTATGGCAACGTGGTTTTGTCGTTTTTTCCCAAGAGTGTTTCTACAAGCTAAGACTGAGGAAAGTTAGGCTTAACAGCTGAGGATGCATTAAGAGAAGAAGGGTGACTCTGACCCTCCTTTTACTCTCCAGTTACGAAGACCAGGGGGTCTTCTCTGGGCTCTGTCACGGAGACGCTTGGCCCTCGCAGCCAGGCTGATCCCTGCACGGTCTGTTCAGCGCCATCCTTAGCAGTGAAACGCCAGGGCCCAGCCGGGCACTCTCGCAGCCCTGGCAGAGGACGCCCCTCCTGTCCTGAAGCCACCCCCTCGTGTCCTGCTCAGTTCAATCATGCCTTTGCTTTGAGCTCCTGTGGAGAAGCCACGTTTGGGAACTACAGTCCTGGGATCAGTTTTTTCTTGAGACATTTTGTTCATTTGTCCACCCATTCATAGGACAGTAAGCATGTTTTTGCCAGGCACATGCTAGACTTTCAGAGCACAAAGCTGAATTTCTGCCTTCCTGGGGCTCACAGCCTAAGCGCGGAAGGCAGACGCCTAGCCTCTGCGTCATTTTGAAGGTGTAATTTGTTATAGACCACTATCCCACGCTTTGTCAAGCTCTAAAAGCTCCAGATGGACTCCAGTAATTACTGTAGTGGCCTGAGAGAGTGGGTGGGAGTAAAGCTGGAGTGTTCCCGAGGGTCAGGGCAGCAGTTTCCTGGGTGTGAACTCATCCAGCCCTGCACGCCAGGGGATGTGCTGAGTTCATCCCAAGAGGGGCCAAGGTTGCCCCATGACTCCTCTCACCGCCCCCCACCCCTCTCCCACCTCACACGTCCTGCTGTCTCACTGCACAGGCCACCTTGCTCCCGCTGCAGTGCCTCTGACCTTCAGTCACCAGGTCTAACCACTGCCCTGGCACCTCATTCCTCACTACATCAAGTCAGCGCTCCTCCGCACGGCCTCCGAGGACGCCCTTGCCCATCTAGCTTTCTGCCCCATGACCCACCTGGGTCGGCGTCCTCCTCACAGGCCCAGCAACACCCCTGCCATTCACCTGGTGGCCATGCCTGGGTGCCCTCCCCTCCCCTCGCTCACATAAATCCTTACCCAGCTCTCCCTTCCCTCCACCCCCAGCCTCTGCTAGAGCAGTGCGTCCCAGATTTTGCTGCCTACTAGTACCACCTACGGAGATTTGAAACCCACCAGTGTCCAGGGCTGTCCCCAGACCAATCAAGTCCACCTCAGGGTGGGCGCCAAGCCTCTGTTCTTTTTCTTTTAACTGTCCAGTGAATCCAGTGTGCAAGCAAAGCTAAGAACCAGAGTCAATCAGCTTTTGATTTTTCTTTCCTTGTTTCACCCTGAGCAGGTTTTGCCTGTAGAGCTTGTTTGGTTTCCTTGACAGAAGAGCTGATACTGGTCACCCTTCCCAGCCCTGGCAGCTCCCAGCCCAGACTCCCAGCAGTAGCTCCCGGGCTGGAGCCTCGCAGCCCATCTCTCCCACTCCCTCCCTGGCTGCCCACTCTGCATCTGCTCCTCACTTTTGTGCCCCATCTCCTCTCCCCAGGGGTTCCACTGCCCACCCGCAGTATACTTCACTGTCCATGCCTTTGTCTGTTCTTTCAGAGCTCTGCTGCGGAACTGCAGGCACAATCTGACCAACTCATTTTATGTAAATTCCATGCAAGGATATTTGCGCAGAGTTTTTTATAATAGCAAACAAAAGTGGGGGGAGGGGCAATTTGAAAACAAATTATCTAACTATAGAGCATCAGTTAAATAAAACGAGTTGCAATGCAATAGAGGATTGATTATGTGGCCATCAAAATATATATGAAGGGACTCGGGCAAGATGGCGGCATAGAGAGGAGTGGAAGCTAAGTAGTCCCCCTGGAACAGCTACAAAAAACCAGAAACAACTAGTAAATAATCCAGAATAACTGCGGGGGGACAAACGAGACCATCCATTCATCATACACCAACCTGAATTGGGAGGAAAGCCCGAGAACACAGCATAAAATCTGTAAGTAAAACCTGCAGAACCAGGTCGGGAGACCCCCTCCCCCATAGCCCAAGCTGCGGAGCCGCATGGTGCCACAGAGAAGCTCTCTCCCAGCAAGGGAATACAGCTCAGCTGAGCTCCAACTGGGGTTTTAAGTAGCGAGTGTGAACTGCTCACTACAGGTACGCAGCCCCAAAAAACAGAGGCTTTGGGTGACGACTGATCTGGGAGAGCCAGAGGGTTGCCTTGGACTGGGTCTGAAGGGGACTATCTGTTTCTTTTTCGGCTCAGTGGAGAAAGCCCCAGTCATTTTCAGTTTCCAGGGCTGTGACTCCGGGAAGGGTGGAGACAGCACAAGCAGAGAGCGAGACCATTGAAATGCTAATGACCTCCACCTGAGGGGTCTGTCTTCTCCAGGAGGAAAGGGGTGGGGCCCTTTCCATTCAGAACCAGACCCCAGAGCCTGGGGGAACACGGCCACACCTCCTCACACCAGTCAAGAATTATAGGCTAACAGGCATCACCTGCTGGGCAGAAAAAGCACAGTGACCTGAGGCATCAAAGGGTGGAGCAATTTTCTAAGACACACCCACAGGGAAACCAGATACTGAATATTTCTTCCCTCTGGGACCTGAGCCTGTTCTGGTCTGGGAAAACCTGATTTGGATAAACAAGGAAACCATGCCTAGACAACAGAAAATTACAACCTACACTAAGAAAAACAAAGTTATGGCCCAGTCAAAGGAACAAACGTACACTTCAACTGAGATACAGGAATTTAAACAACTAATGCTAAATCAATTCAAAAAGTTTAGAGAAGATATTGCAAAAGAGATAGAGGCTGTAAAGGAAGCACTGGACATGTATACGGCAGAAATCAAAAGTTCAAAAAACCTACTAGCAGAATCTATGGAAATGAAAGGCACAACACAAGAGATGAAAGACACAACGGAAACATACAACAGCAGATCTCAAGAGGCAGAAGAAAACACTCAGGAACTGGAGAACAAAACACCTGAAAGCCTACATGCAAAGGAGCAGATGGAGAAAAGAATGAAAAAATATGAGCAACGTCTCCGGGAACTCAAGGATGAAACAAAGTACAATAATGTACGTATCATTGGTGTCCCAGAAGGAGAAGAGAAGGGAAAGGGGGCAGAAGCAATAATAGAGGAAATAATCAATGAAAATTTCCCATCTCTTATGAAAGACATAAAATTACAGATCCAAGAAGCGCAGCGTACTCCAAACAGAAGAGATATGAAGAGGCCTACGCCAAGACACTTAATAATCAGATTATCAAATGTCAAAGACAAAGAGAGAATCCTGAAAGCAGCAAGAGAAAAGCGATCCATTACATACAAAGGAAGCTTGATAAGACTATGTGCGGATTTCTCAGCAGAAACCATGGAGGCAAGAAGGAAGTGGTGTGATATATTTAAGATACTGAAAGAGAAAAACCGCCAACCAAGAATCCTGTATCCAGCAAAGCTGTCCTTCAAATATGAGGGAGAGCTCAAAATATTTTCTGACAAACAGACAATGAGAGACTTTGTGAACGAGACACCTGCCCTACAGGAAATACTAAAGGGAGCACTACAGGGTGATAGAAGACAGGAGTGCGTGGTTTGGAACACAATTTTGGGAGATGGCAGCACAACAATGTAAGTACACTGAACAAAGGTAACTATGAATACGGTTGAGAGAGAAAGATGGGGAACATGTGAGACACCACAAGAAAGGAGGAAAGATAAAGACTGGGACTGTGTAACTTGGTGAAATCTAGAGTATTCAACAATTGTGATAAAATGTACAAATATGTTCTTTTACGAGGGAGAACAAGCAAATGTCAACCTTGCAAGGTGTTAAAAATGGGGAGGCATTGGGGGAGGGATGCAATCAGCATAAACTAGAGACTGTAACTAATAGAATCATTGTATTATGCTTTCTTTAATGTAACAAAGGTGATATACCAAGGTGAATGCAGATAACGGGGGGATAGGGGAGACATGTTAGACACTTGACATTGGTGGTATTGTCTGATTCTTTATTCTACTTTGATTTAAGGTTATTTTTCCTTTTGCTGCTTCCTAGCTGTCATTTTTTTTTTGTTTCCTCTTTCTTTTGCCTCTCTACCTTCTTTGACTCTCCCTCCTGCCTTGTGGAAGAAATGTAGATGCTCTTGCTTAGTATGAGCAGAATGTTCAATTAGGATGAACTTAAATGTTTGGAAATGAACAGGGGTGTTGGTAGCAAGACATGAGAATAACTAACAGCGCCGAATGGTGTGTGAATGAGGTGGAAAGGGGAAGCTCAGAGTCATATATGTCACCAGAAGGAAAGTTGGAGGTCAAAAGATGGAAATGTATAAAACTGAATCCTATGGTGTGCAATGTCCATGATCAACTGTAGAAATAGTAGAAATCACTTCATGAACCAGAACAAATGTATGACGATACAATTAGAAGTTAATAATACAGGGGCATATAGGGAAGAACTATATACCTATTACAAACTATATACTACAGTTAGTAGTATTTCAACATTTTTTCATAAACAGTAACAAACGTACTATATCAATACTAGGAGGCAACAATTGAGGGGGTTGGTTAGGGATAGGGGAGGTTTAGAGTTTCCTTTTCTTTTTTTCTTTTTTCATCTTTCACTTTATTTCTTGTCTGGAGTAATGAAAAGTTTCTAAAAATTGAACAAAAATTAAGTGTGATGGATGCACAGCTGTATGAGGGTACCCAGGGGCAAGTGATTGTACACTTTGGATCTTTGGATAATTGTATGGTATTTGAACAATCTCAATAAAAATGAAAAAAAAAAAATATATATATATATATATATATGAAGGATATTTAGAGACATGGGATCAAATGTTAAGTGAAATAAGCAGAATGCAATGCTGTCTATGGTGTGAGCTAAATCAGCTATTTATAGAAAAAAGCCAGGAAGAATATACTAAATGCTAACAGTGGTTGTCTCTGTGTGGTAAGATTATAGTTGACTGCCTTTTGTTGTTATGACTTTATGTTTTTTAAAAAATTACACATTGAGCACGTATTAACGTTTGAAATCAGAAAGAAAGGGATCATAAAAAAATAATGGGATATTAATGTCAGACAATGGCTTTTTGTGTCAATCCAAGCATTTAGTGGGGAATTTCAATTTCACACAACATGGGGTTAGTAGAGGCGAGTCCTGGGGCGGTGTTGGGAGAGGACTCTTTTAGGAAAACAAGATTCTCTTAAAGGCCCTGCAGGGGTGGGGGGTCAGCCTCATGAGTCTGGCCTCTTCCCCTGGCCCAGGGTCCTCTTGGAGCCCTTCCAAGCTGGCTAGGATGGGGGTGGGGGCTTTATGAGCTCACTCTGGTGCTAGATGCTGATTGGGTCCCCATTGGGCTCAGCGCACCATTAATTTTTTTCTTTGTGCTGTCTCTACAGATAGTCAACCTTTGGTTATACTTGCCTTGACTTAAGATGAGTTAATTGAGTATTCATTCACCAGATACAGTAATGATGTCAGTATAATCCCAGCTGTCATTTAATGGCTTCTCCTGACCAGTGACTTGTGCTTGGTTTTGCATACTCCACTAAAGGAAATAGTTTGCAAATGACACCTGTCTGTTCATTAATAGAATAAAGTTGATTGTCACACAACCAGACCATTTATTATAACCATCAACAAAAGAGCTCTCAAATTGAGGGGGTTGGGGGGGTGGGAGGCACACTTAACTAATTTGAAGTTCTCCATCCTGAGCCAGCATATTGATGGTTATGGCAGTTAGGATGCTGTCAGCTGCAAATAAAGAATAGCTGATATAAAATGGCTGAAATAATATAGGTTTATCAGTTTCACATGGCAAGTAGTCTGGGCACCAGGCAATTCCGGGGTTGGTGGGCAGCTCAGCAGGATCATCAGTGTCCCAAGCTCTTTCCATTTTTTTTGCTCCGCCATCCTCAAGATCTGTAAGAGCATTGGCCATGCCTCCCCTCATGGTCACAAGATGGCTGCCACAGCTCCAAGCATCCTGTCCTTATACAGTAGCATCCCAGGCAGAAGGAAGAGGGGCAACAATACAAAAGACCTTTTCTTCACGTGCTTCTCTCTAGCTGGACAGGAAATCTCTTTCCCAGAAGCTCTCAGTAGACTTCCCTTTATTTCTCAGTGACTCGAATTGGGTTACATGTCACCTCTAGACCAGTCACTGGCAAAGAGGAGCAGGATTGCCATCATTAGCTTGAACCACATATGGTTCAGCTCAGGGGTAGACACATTGTCTTGAACCAAAATTGAGGCTCTGTTAGAGGAAGAACCGTGAGTGGTTTGGGAAGGCACAGCCTACCATGGCATAGAAAGCACAGTCTCCTTATCGGGAAGAAGTGGGTTTCCCCAGTCACAAGCAGTGGTATATCTCAGGGTTGTCCCTTTTCTGCCAGTCATACCTTTGAACATCACACATCCTCCATTATCTATACCTGACTTCTAAATCACCAGAAGTCTCTAGAATCATGTAACTCCTGGGCCTATCATTTGTTGAAGAGGGTGGCAAATTAATGGCAGAGCCATTCCTCCCAGACACACTGCAGGGGGGCAGTGACTAGCTGTCTGAATAATTCTGTGTCCCTCTGAGACATCAGTTACTGCAAGCTCTCTGTGAGCAGGGCTTGTTTCTATCATGTTCACTGAGGCAGCCTCATTATCTAGCACCATGTATGGCACAGAGTAGTCACTCCGTAATGGAGTGAATGAATGAACAGACTAATGACTGAAAAAAATAATGGCTTTACTGATTGATGCTCCTGTAAATAGAATGGTGCTGGACTCCACAAATTATCTGTAGAAGTGGACACTTAGTCTCCATCTCTAAGGAGTTTGCAATCTAACATTAGGGTGAAAAGACGATGGCAAGAGTAAAGCGTCATGGCAGGACAAGGCAGCACGTGCCAGAGTGCCACCTGAGGGACATTTAGCACACACTATAGGAGATGCTGGCTGCTTGTAGCACACCAGATGAAAAGCCCGCTCCTCTTTTGTCGTGTAGAATCAATGGCCAACATTCACTTGCCCTTGGATATTGTACCTTTTGATGACTGCCTTTTGTGTTGAGGCCGCAAAAATGTTTTATCACTAAAATTTACTTGGATTTGTGGAAGGGAGAGGATTCCTCCTTTAGTCCTCTTTCTGTAGCTTTTTAAAGATTTATGAATGTATCTGTTCAAGGGAAAAAGAAAAATCATGGTTTGCTCTCCTCCATGCTAGCTTGTTAAACCAAGGAGAAAATGACTATTCATTTGGTTTGAATAACATTTATTGAATGACCAAAGGATACAAAGGGCCTCCATAAAAGAGGACATGTAATTCAGATGTCAAGGACGATGATTAAGGAAAACAGGTGTTTGTGACATTATTAGAAGAACGTGTCCTCATGCTTAGTTTTGCTCTTAAAAATCTGTTCTAACTTTTATTTTAGACCTAGAAGGTTTTGACTCCGTGGTGTCATCTACTGAGAAACTCAGCCACCCAACCACAAGCAGACCAAAAGCCACGGGGAGGCGGCCTCCGTCCCAGTCCCTGACATCTGTAAGTGTGTCTGCACAGTATCTCCTGCCTTCTCTATGGCTGAGAAGCGGGAAAGGCTAAAGACCCTAGCTGAAGGCTCTTCTACAAGTGGATGCTGTGAGGACAGCCCGGGAGAAGGGGGGTCTTGAGATGTACTGCCAACCAAAAGTGATTTCAGTCTTATGGAATCAAGCAGCGTTTCTCCCTATTATCTGCTCTTTGTGTGTCTGCCTGAGAGGTGGGCACTCTCTCTTCCCACCTCTTCTTCCAGACTGACTCTTGTTTGAACCTGAAATGATATTGTGGAGAAAGAAAACATCATCTTTTGTCGTGGAAAGAGAGAGGCTGGTTGGGTCTGTAAACAAAACAAAATTTGACTGTAGTAAAGATCTGCCGCTATAAAGCGCTTGGCAGGGGCTGAGCATTTGTCTCCCATAGTCCTTCCACGGAACCCCACACGGACCTTCAGGAGATTTCTCTTAAACATATGAAGTACCTGGTCGTGTAGGGGAGACCCATTAGAGCACTTGGGATGACCCACAGAAATTTTTTGTTTGAGTCATTTTTAATAACTTCTTTTCATATTGCAAACCTATAACACATTCTGCTCCCCAGAGTCAAGAACTAGTAACCCCTTGCTGTATATCTTTAGTGTTTTTTTCCTATTTGTATATATAAAATAATTTCTTCAAAAATGGGCTCACATAGTACCCAGTGTTTGGGAACTTGCGTTATCCCCTTATATTGCGCACCTTTCTCCCCAGACATTACACATTCTTCCATAACATCACAGCTGCCTCAACCCACGAGCATATCTAGCCATTGCATTGGTTATTAGACATTTATGTTGTTTTCAGTTCTTTGTTATAAACAACACTGATGTGAATGTCACTAGAAGAATCTTGATCCTGCTCCAAAATGATCCACTTAGATAAAATTTTTCTGAAAATGGGTCAAAGGGAAATGCACACTTTTACCTTCCACATAAATACACACTCATATATATGCATCCACGTGCACACATTGTCTTTTCCTTGCCTGGAGTGTGGGTCTAAGGCCTCATGACCCCTACAAAGTGCAGGTTTCCCAAGTGGTGATTCTACCAGAGCGGGGGTAGAAAGCCCAGAGGTGAAGCTGAATATGAGCTCACCCAGGGGTATCTCTGGAAGATTCTTTTTTTGTTTGTTTGTTTGTTTCTAATAAAGAAGGCTTGCTATGGGAACTCTTATTTTCATTTGCTATGTTCTAAAGTAGGAAAATTCTGGTACAGTAATCATTTATGACCAAGCAAATTCCAACAAACTGTTTCACAGTCATCCAGCTTATTTGAGCCTCACAGCACAGTAATCTTCACAGCAAGGCAGAAAGGGCAGGGACATTATCCCAATATTTTACTAAAAGATGCTGTTCTGTGAATATATTTTAGCAAATATGGAATCCAAAATGGATGTTGATTGCAATGAGGCAGAGAGTTAGCAGAGGAACCAAATTAAACAGGGGCTCGTGGTGCTCTCAGGTGACGGAAACACTGGTCAGTGGACAGCTGTCTGTTGATCTCTTTCCCCTGGAAATGGCTTCCTCTGAGACAAGTTCTTTTAGGACACTTCGGTGTGCAGGAGATTTGGTGATCCCCGAAAAGGGGCAAGGAGAACAATCAGGAGGAGATGGAGTAGAGGAAGGTCAGAAGCAGCCTCCTGTGGTACTGTCTGCCTTCCCCACTGGACTGGAAGCCCCGTGAGGGCAGGGACTGTGCCTGGCATGGTCACCGTTGAGTCTGCTGTCCCAGCTCAGTGCCTGGCACACAGTGGCAAATATTTACAGAAAGGAGGAAGGGAGGGAGAGAGGCATGGAGGAAGCAGAGGAAGCTGGACGACAGACAGCTGTGGAGATGAAATGTATGAATTAATTGATGGGCATCAGTGGAAAGATCCCAGGGAGCCGTGGAAGGATTCCTGTTTAGGAAACCTTCCTTCTTATTCCCAGTTCTGCCACTAACCAGCTATATTCACTAACCCCTAGTGAACAGATAATACAGTTTCTGCCTCATGGGATTATAATGAGGAGACAAACGAAACAGAAGTGCTGAGTGCTTGGAAAAATATATGGCATTATGTTAACAAAAGCTATGTCAGCCAAGGTATAATTCTTACAATATTTTCTCTTGGCCTTATCCAGTCCTCCCTTTCAAGCCCTGATATCTTTGACTCTCCAAGTCCAGAAGAAGAAAAAGAGGAACACGTTTCACTTGCACAGAGAGGAGCGGACGCGTCAAAGAAAACTTCAAAGACTGTTACCATATCCCAAGTGAGTGACCAGCCATGGCGCCTTGACAGCATGTGATCCCTGCCTTTTCATGCCTGCTCTTAGATGGGTTTGCCACCAAACAAGGATGAACAGAAAGTGCAGACAGTTGGCATTCTTTAGGGACAGTGATTACTTTAGTCATCAAAATCCCCAAGACACGTCACAAAGTCTCCAAAGCTGGACTGAATCCCTGAGATATGTTCAGTTGTTTCTTTCCCATGTTGTTTTCTCTTGTGGCTTAGTCTCCTCTCCATGCTGTCAAGCACACATGTGCAAATGCCCTCACACACGTGCATACGACCAACTACCACCACCAAAACAACTTTAAAAGCCTAGAGATGTCCAGAAAGAATACATGAAGTATATTAAATACTCTACCCTCTGCCCACAGAGCTTGAGCTTTATGTTGAAAGCCTGGTAGCATCACAAAGCATAGTTGGCAGATCATAGATTTAAATAACTAATGGAGTCTCTTAAAGAAAAGCCAATTTGGTATCGTGTTTTAGATAAATTTAGTCAAAAAACATTTTCGTTTCATTGTATGTCTAGGGAATGGTATCACTCTTTTAAGTTATTGGTTTGTGAGAAAAGATGATATTGTTGAGCTGCTGCATGTGGCTTCTGAAGTGTACCCTGTACAAGTTCTGTTCTTCTATGAATACGAACCAAGATTTTAAAATTCTGTTTTCCAGTAATGAGAGAACCCAATCAATTGGAATTATTTTCTATAAGTATTAATAACTTCTTTGTGTCTAAAAACAGAAAATGAGTCCTTTTGTAAGACACTTGAAGCAGGAATTAAAAAAGTCAAAGGTTATGTGGGATTTTCCTTCTCATAGATTTAAGAGTTTTCATGTATAGGTTTTCTTAAAAATCTGATGTAGTAAGCAAAAATCTGATCCTACAAAACAGATCAACTGTATTTATTCACAAAACTGAGGAAGCCTTCCTTTATTAAAGGATTCCATTTGCAGAAGTTTGACTTAGCCGGTGTTTTCTGGTCACTGAGGTGCACCTGTAGTTATGTTTGCTCCGGTGACCCCGGGTGTGTCTGCAGTGACATCTGCTGGCGGACAGCGGCTTTTTACATGCCTGATTTGCACGTTAGCCAATTTCAGTTCCCTGGAACTATTGTGTCATGTTCTTCATTGCTTCTAGAAATTCCACTTGAACTAATGTGATCAGGGAGTGTGGTGTCCTCTGCTCTGCAAGGGCTGAAAAGAGGACTCGCCAGCTGAATGGACCAGGAGAGTGAGTCCTATAGGGAAAGCTCAGAGAATCCTTATTCAGGAGGCGCCCCAAGGTCAGTCAGTGTCAGGGCATTGGTGGGCCAGGAAATGGGAAAAAGCAGGAACTTCCCCCAGGAAGCAGAAAACTAGAACAGGACAGTGCAAGTGTTCAGACACAGGCAGCCGCAGTCAGGGTGCTGGGCTCGAGGAGTCCCACTGAGAGTGGAGGGACAAATCTCCGCCCTGCCTCTCTCAGCCTCGGTTGCCTGCTCGGTAAAATGAGTGTGCCTGGCCGTCGTCTCATGTGGCTCATTCATGTGGGCTCCGTCTCCCTCTTCTCCTAACTCCTGCTAACAACAAAGCCCTGCCTGCCTGGATCACTCTCCTCAGTGGTGACTTGGCAGAGAAGTGGTGGGTGGATGGGCAGCCTGGGCACCACGGCCCGTCTGCTTTTGGCTCACTCGCTGGGTCTCTCTAGTGAGGCCTGCATCCAGACTCAACTTCCTCAGCAGGCCAGCCCAGCCCCTTCTGGGCTCCTGCCCTGGGGTGGGTGGCTGGGCACCTGCTGCTGGATAGAGTCCTGCGGCTGCGTTGCCAAGCATCAACCAGCTTCAACACCGGCCTCAACTTTGCTGTCACACCTCTCGCCTCCTTCCCTGAGGAGTGCAGCATGGAAGGTGGGGATTCCCCCAACTGCCCTAGTGGGCCGCTTGCCCTGCTCTCACCCACTACCAACTCAGCCTCCCCTGGGCCTGCCAGGTGGGCTTCTCTCCCCGTGTCCTGGCCTCCGTGGAACACTTCTCCAGCAGCCCCCATCTCTCCCTCCCTCTCTCCCATCATGGGCTCTTGCCCTCAGCGTATCATCCAGCCCAGGGGCCCACCCATCTCTGAAAGCAGATTCTGTCTCCTCCTAAGGCTTCTGCATGGACACTGCCCGCCTTCCCCAGCCACCATCATCCTGCCTCAGCCCAGTTTCTGGAAGGAGAGTTCTAAACTTGGGGGCCATATCCCTCATCTCCGATTCAAGCATTGACCTGCCCCAAACAGGTTTCTTTGCATTACTCCATCATTCCTCTCAGCACCCTTAACCCATTTATCCAATCACTTATTCCTTTTAGAAATTCCTCTGGTGTGTGTGGTGGTGGTAGTGGTGGGGGTGGGGGTGAGGGGCTGGGTCTATATCCCAGGCCCCTCTGCTGGTTTCACCTGGTCCTCTCTCACTACTCTCTCCCAGTCCCCAAGGGCTCAGCTTTCTCTCACCGCTTCTTAAGTTCGGGAATTCCCCAAGGTTCCATCCCTGGGCCTCTTCTACTTCTGTGTTACCCACCCTCGTGGCTTCCACTTCCCCTGGTGATTTCTCTGGCCCAGTTTACTCTTCTGGTCGCTGGCTGTGCCCACAAGATATGTCCCCTTGGTTGTCACTTGGTCTCCTAAATCTCATTGTGTCTAAAACTGAAATCATCATTCAGCCCTTCAACCTGCTCTTCCTCCTCTGAAAGATGCCCCCTTAAGGCCTGGTTCCTCTGTCCCCAGCTATGGTCCATGATCTGCACTTCCTCCTTCAGCCCCTACATGCTATCCAGGACCATGGCCTGCCGGCCCTGGGGTGTCTGCTCCATGAGGGCAGGCGTGGCGTCTGCCGGGCCCACCTGCGCTGCCCCCAGTACCCAGAACAGTACCTGGCACCGTTTGCTGTGCCAGCCTGCCTCTGCCGCATCTCTCAAGGCTGTCCTCCCTCCATCGTGTTGGCCACTGCCTACCTCAAGCCCTCCCCATTTCTACCATGGATCATGTTAGAGTCTCCCAGCAGTGTCCCTGCCCCGTGGCCTGCCATCCTTTGGGCCCTTCTGTAGCCAAAAAGACCATTAACATGGCACACCACCTTTTTAACCCCTTCAACAAGCCCCCTCTGCCTCCCCAGCCTTATCTCTCCACGCTGCCTCTCTCCTGCCCCCTCTGACACTCCAGCCATGTGGAGCGATCTGCTTCCCATGAATATGTTCCACTCTCCGTTCTCTCAGCCTCTGCCTGTGGCATTCCCTCCACCTAGAACGTCTTTCTCCAAACACACCTCCCTCCTTCTGGCCACCTTGTAGTCCTCCCTCAAGACAGGGCTGCCAGCTCCTCCTCCCTGAGGTGCTCAGCAGTCCCCCCACCCCGGATGGCTGGCTCCTTCTGTGGGTGGCCACAGCTCTCTGCCTCCCACTTGTGCAGTCTTCCCCTCCTCTGCAGTGTGCTGGTCTGCCTGTCTGTCTGCTCCCTGCTGGGTTCTGAGCTCCTTAAGGACCAGGAGAAGGTCTCACTCATTTCAGAGTTTGCAGAGCCTAAGACATAGTTGGGCCTCTGGACAGGTAAATGGAACCAGTTAGTAACTACCTGACCAGAAAGGTGGTCAAAGTTAAGATCCGTAGACAAAGGCCCATGGAGGGGGAAGCGGTATCTGCACCAGGGAGGCACTCGGTGGCATGTGGATGACGGGTGAGTGGATGGAGTATGTGATGAGAGAGGGGACAGTGATATTGATGGAGGGTTTTGCTAAACAGGAGAGGGGAGCACAGCCCCAATTCCCAGCTCTGAAGCCTCTCTGCCTTCTCTTGTCACAGGTGGCCGACAACAAAGCCTCCCTGCCGCCCAAGCCGGGGACCATGGCCTCAGGTGGCGGCGGGCAAGCCCCTCTGTCCTCGGCGGTGCCCTCCCCCCTGTCCTCCTCTTTGGGAACAGCCGGACACAGAGCCAGCTCCCCGTCTCTGTTCGGCACCGAAGCAAAACCAAAGATGGAGCCTGTGGCCAGCAGCCAGGCGGCCGTGGAGGAGCTGAGGACACAGGTCCGCGAGCTGTGGGGCATCATCGAGACCATGAAGGACCAGCAGAAGTGAGTGCCGGGGGCCCCTTCCTCTCCCACCCCCGAGGGCGCTTGTGGCGTCTCCTCCGCAGACTTGAAAATGAGGTTCTACCAGGCCGGGCGGGAGCCTTCCTGGGGATGGGAGCGGGTGTGGTCACCAAGAGGTGAACTTGAGCTCAGCTTCGTGTTAATATGGCCCTGCAACCCACAGACAGAGCACAGGCCAGCCTCAGGGTCAACAGGGCAAATCCGTTCCAGGGCCTCACACTCTCAGCAGGGTGCTTAAAGGAAGATTCCTTATGTCACCCATAAAATACCGTATTCACATGTACCATTTCTCAATATGTCCAACAGCCAGTTTTTCATCCATATTGGAAAAAAATTGGCAATGTCTTCAATTAGCTGCCAGATCAAGTAATTAGCTCACCTAACATCTAGGGGCCCATATAGTATGAAACGCCTATAAAAAAAAGAAATTCCGTATGTAAATATCGCACAGGAGGCCCCGGGCAGTGACAAAGTTGGTAAAAGGATTAGAGGCAGGGAGGTTCTTATCTGAGTAAACTGAGGCTCCGAGAGCTTAGGGATCAGTTTGCTCTTTCTCAAAGGACTCAGGCAGGCAAGACAGGGAGGTGTCTCCTGAGGAGGGTTCTGCAAGATGAACTAGGGTTGCCAAGAGCAGGCCCACTCCAGGCAGAGGGCCAGCTAGGGCAGATTCATCGCCTCCCAGAGGCCCAAGGCACGTCTGGGCTCTGGAGGGCTCCAGGTCTCGGCCAGGCCTTTGCCCCACAGGGCTGAGCTATAGTAGGATGGCAAGTGGGTAAGGACATGGGCTCTGGAACCAGGTGCTCTGGATTCAAATCCCAGCCCAACCACTTTCTGGTTGTGTGACCTTAGGCCAGTCACTGAAGCCTTCTACACGTCTGTGTTCGCCTCCATAACCCACCTCACGGGGTCTTTTGAGCACTTCGCAGGTTCACATATTGAAAGCCTAGGGACACAGCTGCCGCTGGGAGCCATCCTCTCCAGTTAGCACTATTCCAATTACCCAGCCTAGCCCACAACAGGAGCTCGTGCCTGGAGGCTGCACTCATTGGTGTTATCATTGCCCATTCCCTGGTGCCCTGTGCCCAAGGACCTGCCAATCCCACATACCCTGATGGCATCCCCCGGTCCCACTGGGACAGAGCACTGCTCAAAGGGGCAGAAGCTTGTTTGGCTGCAGCCCTGAGTCCCAGGGGCCAGGCCAACCTCACAGGGCTGGTGCCCTCCTGCCTCCCAGCCACCCCCTGGTGGGCAGACTGTGTGCTCTTAGGGGCATCATCGGGTAAGACTGGCCTGAATCCAGGGCTTCAGCTCTTTTGATTCTGGTCTCTGATCCTGAGAGGCAACTAGAGTCTGCACATCTGAGATGTATGTCTTCCACCGCTGTGAAGCCCACCCCTCCTGGGCCAGCCGATATCTTTCATCAACACCTCAGCTCAGCATGGCCCCTTTCCCAAGGCCTGCTTTTTGCAGCCTTCCCCAGCCTGGCCTCCACGCCCTGGGTCACTGCAGCCCCCTCAGACTCCTACCTTAGCTCGTGGTGTCACTTCCCTTTCATCTGACTCCTTCCTGGCCCCAAATGTGCTGGTTCTCCATCCCTGCTTCTGCCCTGTATCTTTCCCATCCATCCATCCCTCTTCCTTCCTCCTTTCCTTCCTTCCTTCCTTCCATGAATTCATACCCATTTTTCCTACTTAGACTTAGTGACCTTCTTTGGACCACCTTCCCCAGTTAGAAGCCTTGCCTGCCCTAGTCTTCCTGGGGTTGTGCAGGTTACTTAATATCTCATCTTCTACTTTTCTAAACCCTGAGTAGTGCCCACCGAGATATTGGTGCCTAATGTGTGCTTGAATAAATGCAGTGACAAGTCACAACTGATTAATGACAGGTAACTCGATGTGTTGGCAGGGGTGCTGGGACATGGCACCAGGGATAGGGGCCATCATGGTGCCCTCATCATGTGAACAAATGCATTATAACTTCTACCGTATTTCCTGTGCTGTTTAGGCTGGGTTTGTTTCTTGATTCTCCAGCCCAGCTTGTAAAAATGTACATGCGAAATGAAGTGTTTGATACCTTCAGATGGAGTCCAGCTCTGTTTGAATGGCTGTAATGATCCAAGAATGGAGACCTTAGTTTGCAAGATGTTTAGTTTTGTTCCACTTCATCATTTAATATTGGAAAAGGCATTAGATGGCATACCCTTGCTCATGTCCACTTTCTCTACCATGTGGTCGCCAAATATTGCTATTTCAGTTATTTTATCTCCAAGATTTGGGGTATTCCTCTTTGTAGGATTCTATCAGAATCAGTAAAATCATACTAGTAAAATTCTATTAATTTAAAACTGTGAAAATAAAGGAAATAAACTTGGAGTGACAGAAACATCTAAAATGAAAGTTACGTTGTTAGGTTCGGAGCCGTTCAAGAATCCACACAACGCAGCGAGTCAAAGTTTAAGTATAAAGTTTAAGATTTATTAGAGGAAGAAAGCAGGTGGGAGCCAGCAGAAAAGAAGAAAAAAGATAATGGCTCCCGCTCTCTATCTGAGAGCAGCATTTTTTAACGAAAAAAGGAACCCACATTGGGTAGGGTGTCTGCTGTGATGTTCTGTGCCTTGATTGGGTGAGTGCTTATTTAGTTTTGGGCTGATTGGTTGGTAGGATTCTGAGACAATATTCCTTTTAGGAAAGCAGCTGTGTTATCTAGCTACGGAGAGCAGGCCTTTTTGGTTGTTCTCTTATGGGCATATCTGACCTTGCCTTACCTGCCTTTGAGGTGCTACTGTGGCTGGAACAGCCTTGAACAGCTTTGAACAGCCTTCATTCTTTTTATGGGGCACCTGTTTTCTTGTGAGATAAGCTGTGGGGCCCCTGAGTTAGAAACTCCTTCTACATGTTAGTTTCTTCTTCTGGGATCTAACAACGTGTGTGCATTTAAAGACCAGTGATTCTATAATAATCATTAAGAGTGAAGACAACAGAATATGAGCCTGGATACCTAGAGTCTAGTCATTGGGCAAATCAGGCCACCTCTGTGGGCATCAGTTTCTCCAACTAAAAGGAAAAGCTTGGACTAAGGGATCTCAAAGGTCATTTCCAGACCAAACATTTTATGTCAACATATTTTGAGATCCCAGATATAATGGCAAGCCTTTCTATCTGCATCACATTTTAAGCAATGGCAATGCAAAGAAAACATGAGATTGTATCCACTTTTTTCTTTGTAGAAGAGTCAGATGTGTTTTGTAGTGATAATAAAAGGTTTCTTACCTCTTATTGGGGAAGTCTGGGTTGTTGTTTAATTTCTTTGCCGTTTGCTTTTCAGGCGAGAAATTAAGCAGCTATTGTCAGAGTTGGATGAAGAGAAGAAAATCCGACTTCGTTTGCAGGTGGGTCCCTCATGATCTGCTGCCTGGGCGAGGCCTGGAGGCACAGGCCCAGATAGCTTCAGGGCTTTAATTTACAAACAAATGATCGTTACTTCTTTGCAGTTTTCTTACAATTGTGGAGGTTCATGTCATGTTCTTCCTTGAGATCCAGGAAGTCTTGGAAAAGGGAGAGGCTGGTAAACCTGCCCCCAGTTGGCTTTCTCATTGTGAAAAGTGGCCCCCAGCCCCAACAGGGCCCCAGTTTCCAGGAGGCATCATTATAATAATTGCCAGAGGGCGTGGCCCTAGGGAGGCCCTATTACTGGCTGGCTTCTGTCATGCGGTCATTGGGACCCCAAGGGACTCTGTCCCCTCTAGTCTCTGATCCAGCTCTGCCGTTACCAAGTGGCAGAGGGTGTGCAGGAGTTCCCAGCGTCCAACGGTTGACTCAGCTTGGATCCAGTTGGTACCCTGGGTGAGGATTGCGACCCAGGCTGCTTAAAGAAAGGATGGTCAAGTGCTCATCATCATTTTGGGGTGCTAACAGACACCCCCGGGGCCCAACCGCAGGCGCCTTCCAACACTGTCAGATGGTCCAGCATTTCAGGACAGCTTGCCTCCGCCCTCTGGCCAGGAAACTGGAATGATTGCTGCTTTGGGCAGACTTGGGAGAATTAAGAGACCTACCTCTCCTAGAACATCATGTCTGCGTGCCCATTCTTTAGGCTTAGACTATTTCTGCCATCATTATCGACTCTTCATTCAGATGTTGTTTCACCCATTTCACCTTTCAAATTGTCCAGTTAATAATTTCCTTTTAATCAACCAGGTTGATGATCTTTCAGATTCTACAAAACCAGCCAATTCCACGTGATTTTGTTTGGTTCTTTTTTTTTTTCTTTATAGATGGAAGTTAATGACATAAAGAAAGCTCTTCAATCAAAATGAATACTTGATAAATGAAACATTGCATTATTCATCCCGAGTCTGAGACTCAAATTTTCCACCCCAGCCAAAATAACCTTGTGCCAAAAGATTAAAGGTTTGCCTCAACATGTCCCTGTTTGAAAGATTAGCACAAAAGTCTTGATAGCACAACACAAATTCCATCTAAGAGGAGAATCTTCCCCCTGGTGTAGTCCTGGGTCTGGCACTGGTTGTGACTTAAACAGAGCAAATTGTGCTTCAGGCTTTTCTACTTTGAGATCTCATGTGAAACGAAAACTCAGGCAGTTTAGTCCATAGTGGTACTATTTTGATGATCTTTTCCATTAATAAAATGTAACTTCAGATTATTCGTTTACAAGCTTTATAATTTTATGATTTTTTAATCGTATTTTGTCACAGATTCCTCCACTGTTTGTACTACACATAGTCAGGAGCAAGCATCCCCCTTCTTTTGCTTCAGGCAGAAAACTGCCTCGCTTTGCATTTCAGTTTAGGATTCTATTACATATGCAATTTTAGGTCCAACCCATCCCTTCCCCCGCCAACCAACCCTATCACCCTGAGATAAATTTTAGCTTATATACGATGGTATATTTACAAAAAGAGAAAGAAAAAAATCTGGTATTTGCAATGATCTGTGCCTTCTTTTTACCACCCTCTTGATTGGAACTTTTGTGATGCAGCTACCATGATTTAAACAAAAAAATTATTAGCCACCTATTAATGTCCACTAGAGGCCCCTGTCTTCAAAGCTTCTCTCACCATAGCCAAAGGTCCTAAGAGGAGACAGCTGTGAAGTTGGGCGTGCTGTGTGGTAACAGCTGCAACTTTTACGTTCTCCTGGTTTTGGGTTGTTTATGAAATTAAAAATGTCACCCCTGCTTGATTTTTCATCAGCCAAGTTAAACCCCTGCCTCCTGTCCTTTGCACCTTTTGCGTGAACAGAATATGCATTAGTAAAGCAAAAATAAATAAAAGTAAAATGCAAATGAAAACAAGGGGGGAAAGTTGTATTATTTCCTTCACTGGATTATGTGTGTGTGTGTGTTATTGTTTAAACTGTATTCACATGATGTCATTTGCCTTGCTCTCTTGTAACCCCTTTCTCAGGTCCAAGAGAATGGGGAGGGGGGGTCTTGTTGAAGTGTAGCCATTGGATCTTTCTTGCATTTATGGAATTGCTTTTTGCTTCCCAAGGAAAACGGTATTTGCTTGTTTGCTTTATCTTTGTAGCAAATGAACAGTTCGGCCTTAGATTATGTAACTCTTTTCTCACCCTTAGCTGAAAATAAGGGGCATACATTGTATTGCAAGATGGAGGGGAGGGTTCATTGAAGGCCCCCAAAGACATTTTACGTGTTTCTAAAAGGCTGCTTTGTCTATTTCCTAAGATTTGTAGTGAAACTACTAGACATTAATAGATCTGCACAACTGCAAAGAATGAGAATTGCTAACACTGGAATGGTGCAAAAAAAAAAAAAAAATCACCACGTTATTGATCTTTGAAAGTATTATAAATAAATGTCTCTTCCTTTCTCTTCCTGTCCCCCTTCCCCTGCCTTCCTCTTCCCTACATACTCATCTTCACTGCTTGAAGCTGCCGCTGAGAGTATCTACAGAGCCCTGAGAGACCAGCCCTGGTCTTCCTAAACTGGGGCACAGTTCAGGGGAGGGAGTGGGTAAAGAAAGCAAGCTGACACCCTTCATTCCCATGTCTGGGTATACTGCCTTTTCAGCAGCCTTGGTCTCACTGTGCTTGGGGCAGAAACCCCAAGTTTCCAGGGGCAGTGTAAAACATTCCTGTTCCCCTTTATCGTTTTAAGCATTTCTACGATAAACTTGAAGCCTTCAGAGATTTCCCACCACCCAGTATAAGAATGAGGATTGGATTCTTTGAGGTTTGGATTTCTCATTTACTCATCATGAAAATCTTTAATGATATAGTTTTATATAACGTGTATACAGAGTAGGATTGTTAATAATTGAGAGGTTAGAGTGCCCTTGTGGGGCCCTGGCAACATGGAGTGTAGAGGGCTGACATCTTCCCCTCTGTGAGGCCAGCCATCGGCTTCCTTTGTATAAGGAGAGGAAGAAGTTGGTGTTTCCAGCTTCTATACTGCCCCTTGGGCTAACCAGCAAGAGGATTACGCATCGTGGGACTGAAAGAGCCACTGCCTGAACAGCCACCATCTTTATTCTTTACCTTACAAAATGGACCCATCAAGAATATTGGAAAGCTTGGAAGTATCACTTTTGGAAAAAAATCCTTTTGCATTCAGCATGGACTCTTTCAGGCATCTATCTATGGAGAATTATTTTTTTGCTTCATTTTCTAAAGTTGTATTTAGAAAAGTCTTAAGTATTGTGCTTTGTAAAAAGATTAAATGAAATTTTGTGAAAATATTTTTGTTCAAGGTTGTCATGGTCCCCAAAATGACTTCTTGAAATACAAACCATTTTTCTCCATTTTACACAACATGGTTACTTGTCTAGAAGTGTCTTTAGCAGGCATGGAATTTGGTGTCCCCATCTATCTTTCCCAAGTGAACAGAAATAATCCATTAAAACCTGTGGATGTGGATTCCATTTTTTAACTTGTTCAATGCCATATTCATATTTAAGCAGAAAATACTAATTAGGTATTGTGAGAAACAAGCACTATACCCAAAAAGGAATAAATGCTCACCCGATTGTGGAGAAGAAAAGAATTTATTCACCATCTTGCAAGAACAGGCACATAACCAAAATGTGGTGGTTGGTGTGCAGAACAATAGAACACAGTCCTATTTATGCCTTAAGCCTAACACGCAAGTCCCTCCCCTGTTTCTCCATTGGCTGGCTACTCCAGAGGTTACAGCCTATTTGACAGGCCTAACTAACCCGCTCAAATTTGAAACATTCAGAATAAGTCTCCTGTGTGAATTTGAAACATTTGAAATGACTCCACCCCTGACTATAACTGTTAATGCCCATATAAGGCACTGACACCGCTTCTCTGCCTACCTGGCCTCTTTCCTTTGTTCTTTAACAGCAAAGCAAGTCTGAGCTAGTTTGGTAACAAGTTATGAGGCTATTTTAGGAACCTCTACACCCCCCTCCCCCCCAGTCTCCACCTTGCAAGGATAGTGGGTGGATAAACAGGAGGACCGGCCACCGATTACAGCTTGGCTTCTTAACCCTCTGCCATTCCCCCAAGCTGCCCCCACCCCTGCGTGAAAGCTAAACTTAATATAATTTTCACAGTACAAATTATTTTTAACATAAAAGTAATTAAACTATTTGAATAATTGTGTAAAGCCACTTTTATTCATACACAGCCCTGTAAGCAGAGTACTCAAGTACATGATTTTTTTTTCCCTAAAGACAGCCTGTATCTATCATCACATGTATGTCTTTGGTTACTAATAGTGGGGTTTTATTTCCTTTCATAACCAGCTGCTTTATGAGAAAGCTGCAGGGTGGATAATTTATTGCTCACAATTGCCATGGTCTGTATAAAGATAATCCCCAGGTTCCACAGAAGCCTATTGCAACCTGAGGTCATCATTGCCCAATTTTTGTATTAGATTAGGTTTTATTCTTCAACTGACTTTAGCACAAATTAACATCAAGGTGTTTTAGCACCTAGAGTGATTGGTGAAAAGCTTTTCTCTTTGGTTTTGTGCAAATGGCAACTGTAACAAAGCAATGTGTGCATGGTTCACAGGTTCCCAGCATGGCTGATTGGAGCTCACAACAGAGAAAAGGTTTGGAGTTTAGGACCTAAGCCCAAGGGAAGAAGATGCTGTGGCCTGTTTCCCAAAATTAGCTCTAATGAAGCAGTGCAGTAGCCTACACAGAGAAAATTCCTTCCAAGCCAGAAATAAATGTCTGTCAGTGATATAAGGAAAGAGAGAGGGCTCATGCCTCTTAAGGGGATGAAACTTTCCTGTCATCCCTACAACTGTCCTTAAGGCCACTGAGGCTTGGTTCCTAACCAAGCAGGAGGCAGCCCCTGAAACCAAGAGGTAGAGGCAAATCCCCAAGAGGTGGTTTTATTTCATGCCTTTTTAGTTGATCCTAAATGAAGTGGGGGTAGACACTGAGTGCTCATGTTTGCAAATCTGGGATTCACAGTAAAATGGGCAACTCCTTTTTTCTTATCAGAGAAATAGGCGATCAAATATTTTAACCAAAACAATAGAACAAGGTGACCTCATAGGTTGTAGCCAGAAGCTTTTGAGGAAAAATAGGAAGAGAAAAATACTGATCAAATGAGAACTGAATTCCTGGAGAACAGCTTCATGGTATGGTTCTCTTTAAGTGGGAACAATTTTAATTAAATTATATAGATACAACAATGTCATTTAAGTCTTGAATGCTTCCCCACCCCTAAGAATGTTACTAGTTCACCAGAAAACTAATAAGGATATTTGTTGGCAAGCTTTGAGCTCTTTGGTGGGAAAGTACACTGGAAATGCAAATTTTAATTACAGTTTCTATTTATTAAAAATATTTTTTATATATTTGATCATGTCATTGGTGAATATAGAGATAGTTTTACTTCTCCCTTTCCAATTTGGATGTCTTTTATTTCTTTTTCTTGCCTAATTGCTCTGGCCAGAACTTCCAGTACAATGTTGAATAGCAGTGGTGACAGTGGGCATCCTTGTCTTGTTCCTGATCTTAGGGGGAAAGCTTTCAGTCTTTCACCTTTGAGTATGATGTTAGCAGTGGGTTTTTCATATATGCTCTTTATCATGTTGAGGAGTTCCCTTCTATTCCCATTTCTCTGAGTGTTTTTATCACGAAAGGGTGTTGGATTTTGTCCAATGCCTTTTCTGCATCAATACTTTTTCTCCTTTTATTCTATTAAGATGATGTATTACATTGATTTTCTTATGTTGAACCACACTTATATTCCTGGGATACATCCCACTTGATCATAGTGTATAAAATTTTTAATGTGCTGTAGGATTTGGTTTGCTAGTATCTTGTTGAGGACTTTTGCATCTACAGTCATAAGGGAAATTGGTCTGTAATTTTCTTTTCTTGCATTGTCTTTATTTGGCTTTGGTATCAGGGTGACACCGGCCTCATAAAATGAGTTAGGAAATGTTCCTTCCTCTTCTATATTTTGGAAGAATTTGAGAAGGATTGGTATTAATTCTTCTTTAAATGTTTGGTAGAACTCACCAGTGAAGCTGTCTGGTGCTATACTTTTCTTTGTTGGGAGGTTTTGATTATGAATTCAATCTCTACTTGTTTAAGGTCCGTTGAGGTTTTCTATTTCTTCTTGAATCAGTTTAGGTAATTTATGTGTACAAGCCAATTTTTTTTAATTAAATTCAGTTTTATTGAAATACATTCGCACACCATACAATCATCCATGGTATACAATCCACTGTCCACAGTATGATAACATAGTTATGCGTTCATCACCACAATCTATCTCTGAACATTTTCCTTACATCAGAAAGAACCAGAACAAGAATAAAAAATAAAAGTGAGGGGGCAAGATGGCGGACTGGTGAGCTGTATGTTTTAGTTACTCCTCCAGGAAAGTAGGTAGAAAGCCAGGAACTGCGTGGACTGGACACCACAGAGCAATCTGACTTTGGGCATACTTCATACAACACTCATGAAAACGTGGAACTGCTGAGATCAGCGAAATCTGTAAGTTTTTGTGGCCAGGGGACCCGCGCCCCTCCCTGCCAGGCTCAGTCCCGGGGGAGGAGGGGCTGTCAGCTCCGGGAAGGAGAAGGGAGAACTGCAGTGGCAGCCCTTATCGGAAACTCATTCTACTGATCCAAACTCCAACCATAGATAGACTGAGACCAGACACCAGAGAATCTGAGAGCAGCCAGCCCAGCAGAGAGGAGACAGGCATAGAAAAAAAACAACACAAAAAACTCCAAAATAAAAGCGGAGGATTTTTGGAGTTCTGGTGAACATAGAAAGGGGAAGGGCAGAGCTCAGGCCCTGAGGCGCATATGCAAATCCCGAAGAAAAGCTGATCTCTCTGCCCTGTGGACCTTTCCTTAATGGCCCTGGTTGCTTTGTCTCTTAGCATTTCAATAACCCATTAGATCTCTGAGGAGGGCCCTTTTTTTTTTTTTTAATCCTTTTTTCTTTTTCTAAAACAATTACTCTAAGAAGCCCAATACAGAAAGCTTCAAAGACTTGCAATTTGGGCAGGTCAAGTCAAGAGCAGAACTAGGAGAGCTCTGAGACAAAACGCAATAATCCAGGGGCTGAGAAAATTCACTAAACACCACAACTTCCCAAGAAAAGGGGGGTGTCCGCTCACAGCCATCATCCTGGTGGACAGGAAACACTCCTGCCCATCGCCAGCCCCATAGCCCAGAGCTGCCCCAGACAACCCAGTGTGACGGAAGTGCTTCAAATAACAGGCACACACCACAAAACTGGGCGTGGACATTAGCCTTCCCTGCAACCTCAGCTGACTGTCCCAGAGTTGGGAAGGTGGAGCAGTGTGAATTAACAAAGCCCCATTCAGCCATCATTTCAGCAGACTGGGAGCCTCCCTACACAGCCCAGCAGCCCAGAACTGCCCTGGGGGGACGGCACTCACCTGTGACATAGCACAGTCATCCCTCAACAGAGGACCCGGGGTGCACAGCCTGGAAGAGGGGCCCACTTGCAAGTCTCAGGAGCCATACGCCAATACCAAGGACTTGTGGGTCAGTGGCAGAGACTAACTGTGGCAGGACTGAACTGAAGGATTAGACTATTGCAGCAGCTTTAAAACTCTAGGATCACCAGGGAGATTTGATTGTTAGGGCCACCCCCCCTCCCTGACTGCCCAGAAACACGCCCCATATACAGGGCAGGCAACACCAACTACACACGCAAGCTTGGCACACCAATTGGACCCCACAAGACTCACTCCCCCACTCACCAAAAAGGCTAAGCAGGGGAGAACTGGCTTGTGGAGAACAGGTGGCTCGTGGATGCCACCTGCTGGTTACTTAGAGAAAGTGTACTCCACGAAGCTGTAAATCTGATAAATTAGAGATAAGGACTTCAATTGGTCTACAAATCCTAAAAGAACCCTATCAAGTTCAGCAAATGCCACGAGGCCAAAAACAACAGAAAATTATAAAGCATATGAAAAAACCAGACGATATGGATAACCCAAGCCCAAGCACCCAAATCAAAAGATCAGAAGAGACACAGCACCTAGAGCAGCTACTCAAAGAACTAAAGATGAACAATGAGACCATAGTACGGGATACAAAGGAGATCAAGAAGACCCTAGAAGAGCATAAAGAAGACATTGCAAGACTAAATAAAAAAATGGATGATCTTATGGAAATTAAAGAAACTGTTGACCAAATTAAAAAGATTCTGGACACTCATAGTACAAGACTAGAGGAAGTTGAACAACGAATCAGTGACCTGGAAGATGACAGAATGGAAAATGAAAGCATAAAAGAAAGAATGGGGAAAAAAATTGAAAAAATCGAAATGGACCTCAGGGATATGATAGATAATATGAAACGTCCAAATATAAGACTCATTGGTGTCCCAGAAGGGGACGAAAAGGGTAAAGGTCTAGGAAGAGTATTCAAAGAAATTGTTGGGGAAAACTTCCCAAATCTTCTAAACAACATAAATACACAAATCATAAATGCTCAGCGAACTCCAAATAGAATAAATCCAAATAAACCCACTCCGAGACATATACTGATCACACTGTCAAACACAGAAGAGAAGGAGCAAGTTCTGAAAGCAGCAAGAGAAAAGCAATTCACCACATACAAAGGAAACAGCATAAGACTAAGTAGTGACTACTCAGCAGCCACCATGGAGGCGAGAAGGCAGTGGCACGATATATTTAAAATTCTGAGTGAGAAAAATTTCCAGCCAAGAATACTTTATCCAGCAAAGCTCTCCTTCAAATTTGAGGGAGAGCTTAAATTTTTCACAGACAAACAAATGCTGAGAGAATTTGCTAACAAGAGACCTGCCCTACTGGAGATACTAAAGGGAGCCCTACAGACAGAGAAACAAAGAAAGGACAGAGAGACTTGGAGAAAGGTTCAGTGCTAAAGAGATTCGGTATGGGTACAATAAAGGATATTAATAGAGAGAGGGGAAAAATATGACAAACATAAACCAAAGGATAAGATGGCTGATTCAAGAAATGCCTTCACGGTTATAACGTTGAATGTAAATGGATTAAACTCCCAATTAAAAAATATAGATTCACAGAATGGATCAAAAAAAAATGAACCATCAATATGTTGCATACAAGAGACTCATCTTAGACACAGGGACACAAAGAAATTGAAAGTGAAAGGATGGAAAAAAATATTTCATGCAAGCTACAGCCAAAAGAAAGCAGGTGTAGCAATATTAATCTCAGATAAAATAGACTTCAAATGCAGGGATGTTTTGAGAGACAAAGAAGGCCACTACATACTAATAAAAGGGGCAATTCAACAAGAAGAAATAACAATCGTAAATGTCTATGCACCCAATCAAGGTGCCACAAAATACATGAGAGAAACACTGGCAAAACTAAAGGAAGCAATTGATGTTTCCACAATAATTGTGGGAGACTTCAACACATCACTCTCTCCTATAGATAGATCAACCAGACAGAAGACCAATACGGAAATTGAAAACCTAAACAATCTGATAAATGAATTAGATTTAACAGACATATACAGGACATTACATCCCAAATCACCAGGATACACATACTTTTCTAGTGCTCACGGAACTTTCTCCAGAATAGATCATATGCTGGGACATAAAACAAGCCTCAATAAATTTAAAAAGATTGAAATTATTCAAAGCACATTCTCTGACCACAATGGAATACAATTAGAAGTCAATAACCATCAGAGACTTAGAAAATTCACAAATACCTGGAGGTTAAACAACACACTCCTAAACAATCAGTGGGTTAAAGAAGAAATAGCAAGAGAAATTGCTAAATATATGGAGACGAATGAAAATGAGAACACAACATACCAAAACCTATGGGATGCAGCAAAAGCAGTGCTGAGGGGGAAATTTATAGCACTAAACGCATATATTAAAAAGGAAGAAAGAGCCAAAATCAAAGAACTAATGGATCAACTGAAGAAGCTAGAAAATGAACAGCAAACCAATCCTAAACCAAGTAGAAGAAAAGAAATAACAAGGATTAAAGCAGAAATAAATGACATAGAGAACAAAAAAACAATAGAGAGGATAAATATCATCAAAAGTTGGTTCTTTGAGAAGATCAACAAGATTGACAAGCCCCTAGCTAGACTGACAAAATCAAAAAGAGAGAAGACCCATATAAACAAAATAATGAATGAAAAAGGTGACATAACTGCAGATCCTGAAGAAATTAAAAAAATTATAAGAGGATACTATGAACAACTGTATGGCAACAAACTGGATAATGTAGAGGAAATGGACAATTTCCTGGAAACATATGAACAACCTAGACTGACCAGAGAAGAAATAGAAGACCTCAACCAACCCATCACAAGCAAAGAGATCCAATCAGTCATCAAAAATCTTCCCACAAATAAATGCCCAGGGCCAGATGGCTTCACAGGGGAATTCTACCAAACTTTCCAGAAAGAACTGACACCAATCTTACTCAAACTCTTTCAAAACATTGAAGAAAATGGAACACTACCTAACTCATTTTATGAAGCTAACATCAATCTAATACCAAAACCAGGCAAAGATGCTACAAAAAAGGAAAACTACCGGCCAATCTCCCTAATGAATATAGATGCAAAAATCCTCAACAAAATACCTGCAAATCGAATCCAAAGACACATTAAAAAAATCATACACCATGACCAAGTGGGGTTCATTTCAGGCATGCAAGGATGGTTCAACATAAGAAAATCAATCAATGTATTACAACACATTAACAAGTCAAAAGGGAAAAATCAATTGATCATCTCAATAGATGCTGAAAAAGCATTTGACAAAATCCAACATCCCTTTTTGATAAAAACACTTCAAAAGGTAGGAATTGAAGGAAACTTCCTCAACATGATAAAGAGCATATATGAAAAACCCACAGCCAGCATAGTACTCAATGGTGAGAGACTGAAAGCCTTCCCTCTAAGATCAGGAACAAGACAAGGATGCCCGCTGTCACCACTGTTATTCAACATTGTGCTGGAAGTGCTAGCCAGGGCAATCCGGCAAGACAAAGAAATAAAAGGCATCCAAATTGGTAAAGAAGAAGTAAAACTGTCATTGTTTGCAGATGATATGATCTTATATCTAGAAAACCCTGAGAAATCGACGATACAGCTACTAGAGCTAATAAACAAATTTAGCAAAGTAGCGGGATACAAGATTAATGCACATAAGTCAGTAATGTTTCTATATGGTAGAAATGAACAAACTGAAGAGACACTCAAGAAAAAGATACCATTTTCAATAGCAACTAAAAAAATCAAGTACCTAGGAATAAACTTAACCAAAGATGTAAAAGACCTATACAAAGAAAACTACATAACTCTACTAAAAGAAATAGAAGGGGACCTTAAAAGATGGAAAAATATTCCATGTTCATGGATAGGAAGGCTAAATGTCATTAAGATGTCAATTCTACCCAAACTCATCTACAGATTCAATGCAATCCCAATCAAAATTCCAACAACCTACTTTGCAGACTTGGAAAAGCTAGTTATCAAATTTATTTGGAAAGGGAAGATGCCTCGAATTGCTAAAGACACTCTAAAAAAGAAAAACGAAGTGGGAGGACTTACACTCCCTGACTTTGAAGCTTATTATAAAGCCACAGTTGCCAAAACAGCATGGTACTGGCACAAAGATAGACATATAGATCAATGGAATCGAATTGAGAATTCAGAGATAGACCCTCAGATCTATGGCCGACTGATCTTTGATAAGGCCCCCAAAGTCACTGAACTGAGTCATAATGGTCTTTTCAACAAATGGGGCTGGGAGAGTTGGATATCCATATCTAAAAGAATGAAAGAGGACCCCTACCTCACCCCCTACACAAAAATTAACTCAAAATGGACCAAAGATCTCAATATAAAAGAAAGTACCATAAAACTCCTAGAAGATAATGTAGGAAAACATCTTCAAGACCTTGTATTAGGCGGCCACTTCCTAGACTTTACACCCAAAGCACAAGCAACAAAAGAGAAAATAGATAAATGGGAACTCCTCAAGCTTAGAAGTTTCTGCACCTCAAAGGAATTTCTCAAAAAGGTAAAGAGGCAGCCAACTCAATGGGAAAAAATTTTTGGAAACCATGTATCTGACAAAAGACTGATATCTTGCATATATAAAGAAATCCTACAACTCAATGACAATAGTACAGACAGCCCAATTATAAAATGGGCAAAGGATATGAAAAGACAGTTCTCTGAAGAGGAAATACAAATGGCCAAGAAACACATGAAAAAATGTTCAGCTTCACTAGCTATTAGAGAGATGCAAATTAAGACCACAATGAGATACCATCTAACACCGGTTAGAATGGCTGCCATTAAACAAACAGGAAACTACAAATGCTGGAGGGGATGTGGAGAAATTGGAACTCTTATTCATTGTTGGTGGGACTGTATAATGGTTCAGCCACTCTGGACGTCAGTCTGGCAGTTCCTTAGAAAACTAGATATAGCGTTACCATTCGATCCAGCGATTGCACTTCTCGGTATATACCCGGAAGGTCGGAAAGCAGTGACACGAACAGATATCTGCACGCCAATGTTCATAGCAGCATTATTCACAATTGCCAAGAGATGGAAACAACCCAAATGTCCTTCAACAGATGAGTGGATAAATAAAATGTGGTATATACACACGATGGAATACTACGCGGCAGTAAGAAGGAACGATCTCGTGAAACATATGACAACATGGATGAACCTTGAAGACATAATGCTGAGCGAAATAAGCCAGGCACAGAAAGAGCAATATTATATGCTACCACTAATGTGAACTTTGAAAAATGTAAAACAAATGGTTTATAATGTAGAATGTAGGGGAACTAGCAATAGAGAGCAATTAAGGAAGGGGGAACAATAATCCAAGAAGAACAGATAAGCTATTTAACGTTCTGGGGATGCCCAGGAATGACTATGGTCTGTTAATTTCTGATGGATATAGTAGGAACAAGTTCACAGAAATGTTGCTATATTATGTAACTTTCTTGGGGTAAAGTAGGAACATGTTGGAAGTTAAGCAGTTATCTTAGGTTAGTTGTCTTTTTCTTACTCCCTTGTTATGGTCTCTTTGAAATGTTCTTTTATTGTATGTTTGTTTTCTTTTTAACTTTTTTTTCATACAGTTGATTTAAAAAAGAAGGGAAAGTTAAAAAAAAAAAAAAAAAAGAAAAACAAGGAAAAAAAAAGATGTAGTGCCCCTTTGAGGAGCCTGTGGAGAATGCAGGGGTATTGGCCTGCCCTACCTCCATGTTTGCTAACATGACCACAGACATAGGGGACTGGTGGTTTGATGGGTTGAGCCCTCTACCATAAGTTTTAACCTTGGGAAGACGGTTGCTGCAAAGGAGAGGCTAGGCCTCCCTATAATTGTGCCTAAGAGCCTCCTCCCGAATGCCTCTTTGTTGCTCAGATGTGGCCCTCTCTCTCTGGCTAAGCCAACTTGAAAGGTGAAATCACTGCCCTCCCCGCTACGTGGGATCAGACACCCAGGGGAGTGAATCTCCCTGGCAACGTGGAATATGACTCCTGGGGAGGAATGTAGACCCGGCATTGTGGGACGGAGAACATCTTCTTGACCAAAAGGGGGATGTGAAAGGAAATGAAATAAGCTTCAGTGGCAGAGAGATTCCAAAAGGAGCCGAGAGGTCACTCTGGTGGGCACTCTTACGCACAGTTTAGACAACCCTTTTTAGGTTCCAAAGAATTGGGGTAGCTGGTGGTGGATACCTGAAACTATCAAACTACAACCCAGAACCCATGAATCTCGAAGACAGTTGTATAAAAATGTAGCTTATGAGGGGTGACAATGGGATTGGGAAAGCCATAAGGACCACACTCCACTTTGTCTAGTTTATGGATGGATGAGTAGAAAAATAGGGGAAGGAAACAAACAGACAAAGGTACCCAGTGTTCTTTTTTACTTCAATTGCTCTTTTTCACTCTAATTATTATTCTTGTTATTTTTGTGTGTGTGCTAATGAAGGTGTCAGGGATTGATTTAGGTGATGAATGTACCACTATGTAATGGTACTGTAAACAATCGAAAGTACGATTTATTTTGTATGACTGCGTGGTATGTGAATATATCTCAATAAAATGAAGATAAAAAAAGAAAAAAGACAAGCAACTCCATTTAAAAATGGGTAAAGCTCTGTCTTGGGGCTGGCCCCTATGAAGCCTGTTGCTGCAAGGAGAGACTAAACCTGCTTATAATTGTGGCTAGGAGCCTCCCTTTGAGTGCCTCTTTGTTGCTCAGATGTGACCCTCTTTCAAACTAAGCCACCTTGGCAGGTGATCTCGCTGCCCTCCCCCCTACGTGGGACCTGACTCCCAGGGGTGTAAATCTCCATGGCAATGCAGGATATGACTCCTGGGGATGAATCTGGACCCGGCATCGTGGAATTGAGAACATCTTCTTGACCAAAAGGGGGATGCGAAATAAAACTAAATAAAGCTTCAGTGGCTGAGAGATTTCAAATGGAGTGGAGAGGTCACTCTGGTGGATATTCTTATGCACTATATAGATATACTTTTTAGGTTTTAATATATTGGAATAGCTAGAAATAAATACCTGAAACTACCAAACTCCAACCCAGTAGCCTTGACTCTTGAAGACAATTGTATAACAGTGTAGCTTACAAGGGGTGAGAGTGCGATTGTGAAAACCTTGTGGATCGCACTCCCTTTATCCAGTGTATGGATGGATGAGTAGAAAAATGGGGACAAAACCTAAATGAAAAATAGGGTGGGATGGGGGAGTGATTTGGTTGTTCTTTTTTATTTTTATTTTTATTCTTATTCTAATTCTTTCTTTAAGGAAAATGTTCAAAAATAGATTGGGAAGGTGTCAGGGATTGATTTAGGTGATGAATGTACAACTATGTAATGGTACTGTAAACAATCGAAAGTACAATTTGTTTTGTATGACTGCGTGGTATGTGAATATATCTCAATAAAATGATGATTTAAAAAAAAAAAAAAAATAGATTGGGAAGGTGTCAGGGATTGATTTAGGTGATGAATGTACAACTATGTAATGGTACTGTGAACAATCGAATGTACGATTTGTTTTGTATGACTGCGTGGTATGTGAATATATCTCAATAAAATGAAGATTTAAAAAAAATATATATGGAAAACTGATGGCCACTTTTTTAATAACAGTGCCTTTAGAACATGCACAGGGATTTTGTTTTTTTAATGGCCTAAAGACCTAATAATAAAATATTACTTAGAAAGGAAAAAATAAAATAAAATAAAATAAAATAAAAGTGAAAAAAGAACACCCAATCATCCCCCCATCGCACCCCATTTGTCCTTTAGTTTTTATCCCCATTTTTCTACTCATCCATACACTAGATAAAGGGGATGTGATCCACAAGGTCTTCACAATCACACTGTCACCCCTTGTAATCTACATTATTATATAATTGTCTTCAGGAGTCCAGACTGCTGGGTTGGAGTTTGGTAGTTTCAGGTATTTACTTCAAGCTATTCCAGTACATTAAAACCTAAGAGGTGTTATCTATACAGTGCATAAGAATGTCCACCAGAGTGACCTCTCGACTCCATTTGGAATCTCTCAGCCACTGAAACTATTTCATCTCATTTTGCATCCCCCTTTTGGTCAAAAAGATACTCTCAGTCCCACGATACCGGGTCCACATTCATCCCCGGGAGTCATATTCTGCATTGCCAGGGAGATTTACAACCCTGGGAGTCGGGTCCCACGTAGTGGGGAGGGCAGCGAGTTCACCTGTCGAGATGGCTCAGTTAGAGAGAGAGAGGGCCACATCTGAGCAACAAAGAGGTACTCAGGGGGAGACTCTTAGGCACAACTACATGCAAGTTTAGACTCTCCTTTGCAGTAACGAGCTTCATAAGGGCAAGTCCCATGCTCGAGGGCTCAGCACATCAAACCGCCAGTCCCAATGTTTGTGACAACATCAACACCAGTCCAGGTGAGGATGTCCAACACATCCGCACCTTCCCCCAGATCCTCGGGGCTGGGGAGGGGGAGGCTGTAAATATATTTTTTATTATCTGCCCAAATTACTCTGGGATGTGTCACTATTTCACTCCAGCCTATACTAACCTACCGTATCTCACTTCCTATTCAAAGTTCCATGCAATTGTGGTGTTTGAACAAATCGACTGTAGAGTTGTACCATTTAGGAAATTTAGATCCTGTACCAAACAGATATCTCTTCCCTTGGTCTCACACGGAAGTTGAAGTTTTAAAACAGTCAGTTTCAACCTTTACCCTTTGGCTTGGCTTGCCCTGGTCTTAACCAGACCTGCTTCATTCATATCACTAATTGAAGTCTGGGCTCTTTTTCAGCTTTTTTTTTTTTTTTTTTTTTTTTTTTGACAGTGGCTGTATGCACTAATACTGACATTCATATCTGCCGAGCTCTAGCTCTGAGTTTCAGGTGTCTCAGAGATATGCATTGTTCCAGAGACCAATCAGGTTATACGCTAGGGGATCAGCATCTCAAAGTTTAGAGATAGGCCTTACAATTCAAGGATAGAGTTAACTGCTGTAAGAGCTTACAATCTAGGGATTATTACAATTATTATGTCCATGTTAGGCTATGTTCTAAGATTCAATTCTGAGTTTACACATTGTAGTTAGTCCATATTGGTGAGGCATCATCCCTCTCACCATGTTTTCTCCAACACTTTTACTCCTATATATATTTTTTCCTACAATTTTATAGAGTTATATTCACATACCATACATTTATCCACAGTGTACAATCAGTTGTTCATGGTATCATCATAAAGTTGTACATTTATCACCACAATCAGCACTTGAACATATTGATTACTACAAGAAAAATTGTTTTTTTTTTTAGCAATAAGAAAAAAATGATAAAAAGAAAAATAACATGTCATACAATACAATGTACTAGTAAGGACAGCAAATAACACCACTACCAAGAATCCCATATTCCTCCCCTATATCCCCCTCATATACATTTAGCATTGGCATATTGCCTTTGTTACATTTAATGGAGGTATATTACAATGTTACTGTTGACCATAGACTCCAGTTTGCTTTGATTATGTTTTTCCTGAATACCATCCCCTTTTCAACTCTCTACATGGTTGACATTCATTTGCTTTCCCACATGCAAAAACATTTTTATATTTGTATATTTAGTAACAGTCATTGGCCACTCCAGTTTTTGCCATGTTATACAGTCCCAGTCTTTATCATCTATCTTTACCTCTGGTGTCATACATTCTATCCCACCTCTTTCAGCTTTACTCACAGACGTCTTTGTTCAGTGTACTTACAATACCGTGCTACCATCACACAGTATTATGCTATCTATTTCTGGATCTATGCAATCAATCCTAAACATTCTGTAGTCCTTCAGCATCAAATGGCTGGTCTCTGCCCTCTTTCTATCTCCTGGTCACCTGTGTTGTCAGCTTTTAACTCCCAAAGTTTGTTCATTAATGTCTGTTCATATTAGTGAGACCATACAGAATCTGTCCTTTTGTTTCTGGCTAACTTCACTCAACATAATGTCCTCAAGGTTCATCCACATTATTACATGATCCATGTCTTTGTTCTGTCTTAGAGACAAGCCAATTTTTAAACTAACCAAGCTGATAAAGTGATTCTGAAGGCAAACAGAAAAACCTTAAAGAAACCAATAATATTGCCAAAAGAAAAGCAGAGATGTCTTAGGAGAAATGGAATGTTTTCTCTTCAAGCTTCATGACTATTTCTTAGTCTTGACCTGAGAGAACCAAGAATTTGGCTGGGGCTGAAGCTCTGCTGTTAAATGCTTAAGAGAAGTAGATGAGTAAGGATTGAACACTAGTGTGAAACACCAACCTATCCACGTGCCTTGGCCCCAGGAGGAGTTTGGGTAATGTTTTTGTTTGTTCTCAATAAGGGCATTCTCCTTGGAGGAAGTGATTCTGGAATGAGGTCGGCAAGGATTGAGAGAAGTCTCAGGAGGAACTTCAGGTCTAGAGGTATAACCAACCCACTTTTTTTTTTTTTTTTTTTTTAATCATCATTTTATTGAGATATATTCACATACCACGCAGTCATACAAAACAAATTGTACTTTCGATTGTTTACAGTACCATTACATAGTTGTACATTCATCACCTAAATCAATCCCTGACACCTTCATTAGCACACACACAAAAATAACAAGAATAATAATTAGAGTGAAAAAGAGCAATTGAAGTAAAAAAGAACACTGGGTACCTTTGTCTGTTTGTTTCCTTCCCCTACTTTTCTACACATCCATCCATAAACTAGACAAAGTGGAGTTTGGTCCTTATGGCATTCCCAATCCCATTGTCACCCCTCATAAGCTACATTTTTATACAACTGTCTTCGAGATTCATGGGTTCTGGGTTGTAGTTTAATAGTTTCAGGTATCCACCACCAGCTACCCCAATTCTTTAGAACATAAAAAAGGTTGTCTAAAGTGTGCGTAAGAGTGCCCACCAGAGTGATCTCTCGGCTCGTTTTGGAATCTCTCTGCCACTGAAGCTTATTTCATTTCCTTTCACATCCCCCTTTTGGTCAAGAAGATGTTCTCCATCCCACGATGCCGGGTCTACATTCCTCCCCGGGAGTCATATTCCACGTTGCCAGGGAGATTCACTTCCCTGGGTGTCTGATCCCACGTAGGGGGGAGGGCAGTGATTTCACCTTTCAAGTTGGCTTAGCCAGAGAGAGAGGGCCACATCTGAGCAACAAAGAGGCATTCAGGAGGAGACTCTTAGGCACAAATACAGGGAGGCCTAGCCTCTCCTTTGCAGCAACCGTCTTCCCAAGGGTAAAACTTATGGTAGAGGGCTCAACCCATCAAACCACCAGTCCCCTATGTCTGTGGTCATGTTAGCAACCATGGAGGTGGGGTAGGCGAATACACCTGCATTCTCCACAGGCTCCTCAAGGGGACACTACATCTTTTTTTTTTTTTTTTTTCCTTGTTTGTCTTTTTTCTTTCTTTTTTTTTTTTTGTTAACTTTCCCTTCTTTTTTAAATCAACTATATGAAAAAAAAAGTTAAAAAGAAAACAAACATACAATAAAAGAACATTTCAAAGAGACCATAACAAGGGAGTAAGAAAAAGACAACTAACCTAAGATAACTGCTTAACTTCCAACATGTTCCTACTTTACCCCAAGAAAGTTACATAATATAGCAACATTTCAGTGAACTTGTTCCTACTACATCCATCAGAAATTAACAGACCATAGTCATTTCTGGGCATCCCCAGAACGTTAAATAGCTTATCTGTTCTTCTTGGATTATTGTTCCCCCTTCCTTAATTGCTCTCTACTGCTAGTTCCCCTACATTCTACATTATAAACCATTTGTTTTACATTTTTCAAAGTTCACATTAGTGGTAGCATATAATATTTCTCTTTTTGTGCCTGGCTTATTTCGCTCAGCATTATGTCTTCAAGGTTCATCCATGTTGTCATATGTTTCACCAGATCGTTCCTTCTTACTGCCGCGTAGTATTCCATCGTGTGTATATACCACATTTTATTTATCCACTCATCTGTTGAAGGACATTTGGGTTGTTTCCATCTCTTGGCAATTGTGAATAATGCTGCTATGAACATTGGCGTGCAGATATCTGTTCGTGCCACTGCTTTCCGATCTTCCGGGTATATACCGAGAAGTGCAATCGCTGGATCGAATGGTAGCTCTATATCTAGTTTTCTAAGGAACTGCCAGACTGACTTCCAGAGTGGCTGAACCATTATACAGTCCCACCAACAATGAATAAGAGTTCCAATTTCTCCACATCCCCTCCAGCATTTGTAGTTTCCTGTTTGTTTAATGGCAGCCATTCTAACCGGTGTTAGATGGTATCTCATTGTGGTCTTAATTTGCATCTCTCTAATAGCTAGTGAAGCTGAACATTTTTTCATGTGTTTCTTGGCCATTTGTATTTCCTCTTCGGAGAACTGTCTTTTCATATCTTTTGCCCATTTTATAATTGGGCTGTCTGTACTATTGTCATTGAGTTGTAGGATTTCTTTGTATATGCAAGATATCAGTCTTTTGTCAGATACATGGTTTCCAAAAATTTTTTCCCATTGAGTTGGCTGCCTCTTTACCTTTTTGAGAAATTCCTTTGAGGTGCAGAAACTTCTAAGCTTGAGGAGTTCCCATTTATCTATTTTCTCTTTTGTTGCTTGTGCTTTGGGTGTAAAGTCTAGGAAGTGGCCTCCTAATACAAGGTCTTGAAGATGTTTTCCTACATTATCTTCTAGGAGTTTTATGGTACTTTCTTTTATATTGAGATCTTTGGTCCATTTTGAGTTAATTTTTGTGTAGGGGGTGAGGTAGGGGTCCTCTTTCATTCTTTTGGATATGGATATCCAACTCTCCCAGCCCCATTTGTTGAAAAGACCATTATGGCTCAGTTCGGTGACTTTGGGGGCCTTATCAAAGATCAGTCGGCCATAGATCTGAGGGTCTATCTCTGAATTCTCAATTCGATTCCATTGATCTATATGTCTATCTTTGTGCCAGTACCATGCTGTTTTGGCAACTGTGGCTTTATAATAAGCTTCAAAGTCAGGGAGTGTAAGTCCTCCCACTTCGTTTTTCTTTTTTAGAGTGTCTTTAGCAATTCGAGGCATCTTCCCTTTCCAAATAAATTTGATAACTAGCTTTTCCAAGTCTGCAAAGTAGGTTGTTGGAATTTTGATTGGGATTGCATTGAATCTGTAGATGAGTTTGGGTAGAATTGACATCTTAATGACATTTAGCCTTCCTATCCATGAACATGGAATATTTTTCCATCTTTTAAGGTCCCCTTCTATTTCTTTTAGTAGAGTTATGTAGTTTTCTTTGTATAGGTCTTTTACATCTTTGGTTAAGTTTATTCCTAGGTACTTGATTTTTTTAGTTGCTATTGAAAATGGTATCTTTTTCTTGAGTGTCTCTTCAGTTTGTTCATTTCTAGCATATAGAAACATTACTGACTTATGTGCATTAATCTTGTATCCCGCTACTTTGCTAAATTTGTTTATTAGCTCTAGCAGCTGTATCGTGGATTTCTCAGGGTTTTCTCGATATAAGATCATATCATCTGCAAACAATGACAGTTTTACTTCTTCTTTTCCAATTTGGATGCCTTTTATTTCTTTGTCTTGCCGGATTGCCCTGGCTAGCACTTCCAGCACAATGTTGAATAACAGTGGTGACAGCGGGCATCCTTGTCTTGTTCCTGATCTTAGAGGGAAGGCTTTCAGTCTCTCACCATTGAGTACTATGCTGGCTGTGGGTTTTTCATATATGCTCTTTATCATGTTGAGGAAGTTTCCTTCAATTCCTACCTTTTGAAGTGTTTTTATCAAAAAGGGATGTTGGATTTTGTCAAATGCTTTTTCAGCATCTATTGAGATGATCAATTGATTTTTCCCTTTCGAGTTTTTAATGTGTTGTAATACATTGATTGTTTTTCTTATGTTGAACCATCCTTGCATGCCTGGAATGAACCCCACTTGGTCATGGTGTATGATTTTTTTAATGTGTCTTTGGATTCGATTTGCAAGTATTTTGTTGAGGATTTTTGCATCTATATTCATTAGGGAGATTGGCCGGTAGTTTTCCTTTTTTGTAGCATCTTTGCCTGGTTTTGGTATTAGATTGATGTTAGCTTCATAAAATGAGTTAGGTAGTGTTCCATTTTTTTCAATGTTTTGAAAGAGTTTGAGTAAGATTGGTGTCAGTTCTTTCTGGAAAGTTTGGTAGAATTCCCCTGTGAAGCCATCTGGCCCTGGGCATTTATTTGTGGGAAGATTTTTGATGACTGATTGGATCTCTTTGCTTGTGATGGGTTGGTTGAGGTCTTCTGTTTCTTCTCTGGTCAGTCTAGGTTGTTCATATGTTTCCAGGAAATTGTCCATTTCTTCTACATTATCCAGTTTGTTGCCATACAGTTGTTCATAATATCCTCTTATAATTTTTTTAATTTCTTCAGGATCTGCAGTTATGTCACCTTTTTCATTCATTATTTTGTTTATATGGGTCTTCTCTCTTTTTGATTTTGTCAGTCTAGCTAGGGGCTTGTCAATCTTGTTGATCTTCTCAAAGAACCAACTTTTGGTGATATTTATCCTCTCTATTGTTTTTTTGTTCTCTATGTCATTTATTTCTGCTTTAATCCTTGTTATTTCTTTTCTTGTACTTGGTTTAGGATTGGTTTGCTGTTCATTTTCTAGCTTCTTCAGTTGATCCATTAGTTCTTTGATTTTGGCTCTTTCTTCCTTTTTAATATATGCATTTAGTGCTATAAATTTCCCCCTTAGCACTGCTTTTGCTGCATCCCATAGGTTTTGGTATGTTGTGTTCTCATTTTCATTCGTCTCTATATATTTAGCAATTTCTCTTGCTATTTCTTCTTTAACCCACTGATTGCTTAGGAGTGTGTTGTTTAACCTCCAGGTATTTGTGAATTTTCTAAGTCTCTGATGGTTATTGACTTCTAATTGTATTCCATTGTGGTCAGAGGATGTGCTTTGAATAATTTCAATCTTTTTAAATTTATTGAGGCTTGTTTTATGTCCCAGCATATGATCTATTCTGGAGAAAGTTCCGTGAGCACTAGAAAAGTATGTGTATCCTGGTGATTTGGGATGTAATGTCCTGTAGATGTCTGTTAAATCTAATTCATTTATCAGATTGTTTAGGTTTTCAATTTCCTTATTGGTCTTCTGTCTGGTTGATCTATCTATAGGAGAGAGTGATGTGTTGAAGTCTCCCACAATTATTGTGGAAACATCAATTGCTTCCTTTAGTTTTGCCAGTGTTTCTCTCATGTATTTTGTGGCACCTTGATTGGGTGCATAGACATTTACGATTGTTATTTCTTCTTGCTGAATTGCCCCTTTTATTAGTATGTAGTGGCCTTCTTTGTCTCTCAAAACATCCCTGCATTTGAAGTCTATTTTATCTGAGATTAATATTGCTACACCTGCTTTCTTTTGGCTGTAGCTTGCATGAAATATTTTTTTCCATCCTTTCACTTTCAGTTTCTTTGTGTCCCTGTGTCTAAGATGAGTCTCTTGTATGCAACATATTGATGGTTCATTTTTTTTGATCCATTCTGCGAATCTATATCTTTTAATTGGGGAGTTTAATCCATTTACATTCAACGTTAAAACCGTGAAGGCATTTCTTGAATCGGCCATCTTATCCTTTGGTTTATGTTTGCCATATTTTTCCCTCTCTCTATTAATATCCTTTATTGTACCCATACCGAATCTCTTTAGTACTGAACCTTTCTCCAAGTCTCTCTGTCCTGTCTTTGTTTCTCTGTCTGTAAGGCTCCCTTTAGTATCTCCAGTAGGGCAGGTCTCTTGTTAGCAAATTCTCTCAGCATTTCTTTGTCTGTGAAAAATTTAAGCTCTCCCTCAAATTTGAAGGAGAGCTTTGCTGGATAAAGTATTCTTGGCTGGAAATTCCTCTCACTCAGAATTTTAAATATATCGTGCCACTGCCTTCTTGCCTCCATGGTGGCTGCTGAGTAGTCACTACTTAGTCTTATGCTGTTTCCTTTGTATGTGGTGAATTGCTTTTCTCTTGCTGCTTTCAGAACTTGCTCCTTCTCTTCTATGTTTGACAGTGTGATCAGTATATGTCTCGGAGTGGGTTTTTTTGGATTTATTCTATTTGGAGTTCGCTGAGCATTTATGATTTGTGTATTTATGTTGTTTAGAAGATTTGGGAAGTTTTCCCCAACAATTTCTTTGAATACTCTTCCTAGACCTTTACCCTTTTCTTCCCCTTCTGGGACACCAATGAGTCTTATATTTGGACGTTTCATATTATCTATCATATCCCTGAGGTCCATTTCGAGTTTTTCAATTTTTTTCCCCATTCTTTCTTTTATGCTTTCATTTTCCATTCTGTCATCTTTGAGGTCACTGATTCGTTGTTCAACTTCCTCTAGTCTTGTACTATGAGTGTCCAGAATCTTTTTAATTTGGTCAACAGTTTCTTTAATTTCCATAAGATCATCCATTTTTTTATTTAGTCTTGCAATGTCTTCTTTATGCTCTTCTAGGGTCTTCTTGATTTCCTTCATATCCCGTACTATGGTCTCATTGTTCATCTTTAGTTCTTTGAGTAGCTGGTCTAGGTGCTGTGTCTCTTCTGATCTTTTGATTTGGGTGCTTGGGCTTGGGTTATCCATATCGTCTGGTTTTTTCATATGCTTTATAATTTTCTGTTGTTTTTGGCCTCGTGGCATTTGCTGAACTTGATAGGGTTCTTTTAGGGTTTGTAGACCTATTGAAGTCCTTATCTCTAATTTATCAGATCTACAGCTTCGTGGAGTACACTTTCTCTAACTGACCAGCAGGTGGCGTCCACGAGCCACCTGTTCTCCACAAGCCAGTTCTCCCCTGCTTAGCCTTTTTGGTGAGTGGGGGAGTGAGTCTTGTGGGGCCCAATTGGTGTACCAAGCTTGCGTGTGTAGTTGGTGTTGCCTGCCCTGTATGTGGGGCGTGTTTCTGGGCAGTCGGGGAGGGGGGGTGGCCCTAACAATCAAATCTCCCTGATGATCCTAGAGTTTTAAAGCTGCTGCAATAGTCTAATCCTTCAGTTCAGTCCTGCCACAGTTTGTCTCTGCCACTGACCCACAAGTCTTTGGTATTGGCGTATGGCTCCTGAGACTTGCAACTGGGCCCCTCTTCCAGGCTGTGCACCCCGGGTCCTCTGTTGAGGGATGACTGTGCTATGTCACAGGTGAGTGCCGTCCCCCCAGGGCAGTCTTGGGCTGCTGGGCTGTGTAGGGAGGCTCCCAGTCTGCTCAAATGATGGCTGAATGGGTCTTTGTTAATTCACACTGCTCCACCTTCCCAGCTCTGGGACATTCAGCTGAGGTTGCAGGGAAGGCTAATGTCCACGCCCAGTTTTGTGGTGTGTGCCTGTTATTTGAAGCACTTCCGTCACACTGGGTTGTCTGGGGCAGTTCTGGGCTATGGGGCTGGCGATGGGCAGGAGTGTTTCCTGTCCATCAGGATGGTGGCTGTGAGCGGACACCCCCCTTTTGTTGGGAAGTTGTGTTGTTTAGTGAATTTTCTCAGCCACTGGATTATTGCCTTTTGTCTCAGAGCTCTCTTAGTTCTGCTCTTGACTTGACGTGCCCAAATTGCAATTCTTTGAAGCTTTCTGTATTGGGCTTGTTAGAGTAATTGTTTTAGAAAAAGAAAAAAGGATTTAAAAAAAAAAAAAAAAAAAAAAAAACGGCCCTCCTCAGAGATCTAATGGGTTATTGAAATGCTAATAGACAAAGCAACCAGGGCCTTAAGGAAAGGTCCACAGGGCAGAGAGATCAGCTTTGCTTCGGGATTTGCATATGCGCCTCAAGGCCTGAGCTCCGCCCTTCCCCTTTCTGTGTTCACCAGAACTCCAAAAATCCTCTGCTTTTATTTTGGAGTTTTTCGTGTTGTTTTTTTTCTATGCCTGTCTCCTCTCTGCTGGGCTGGCTGCTCTCATAGTCTCTGGTGTCTGGTCTCAGTCTATCTATGGTTGGAGTTTGAATCAGTAGAATGAGTTTCCGATAAGAGCAGCCACTGCAGTTCTCCCTTCTCCTTCCCGGAGCTGACAGCCCCTCCTCCCCCAGGACTGAGCCTGGCAGGGAGGGGCGCGGGTCCCCTGGCCGCAAAAACTTACAGATTTCGCTGATCTCAGCAGTTCCACGTTTTCATGAGTGTTGTATGAAGTATACCCAAAGACAGATTGCTCTGTGGTGTCCAGTCCACGCAGTTCCTGGCTTTTTACCTACTTTCCTGGAGGAGTAACTAAAACTTACAGCTCACCATTCTGCCATCTTGCCCCGCCTCTCCCCAACCCACTTTTATATGGACTTGTTTAGGGCTGAGAATCTTGGAGGGGGTGATGAGGAAGATGAAACAGGATAGAGCTGAGGGTGAGAACCTTCTCCAGAGTGTTAGCTTCATCATCAAGGGAACAGAGGACACCAACACGCTATTGCCTGTTGACAAGAGTCCTACTAATGAATCATCCATCTTTTATGGTTGGACAATGACTGTAGGCTCAAGAGTAGAATTCAGTCACTCTGAGTATTTTTACTTTTTTTTGTTTACTTTTTTTCTGATTATGAAGATAGTATATTATGCCTAAAGTAGAAAATAACAAAATATAAAAAGAAAGGCCAAAATTATCCTAATTTCAAACCCATAAAGAGCGTTTGATTATTTTAATTTCTCAGAATGAAGGCCATTCCATGGTTATAGTTTTATATTCTGCTTTTTATACTTAATATTATTTTGTGATTATTTCTTTGTCATTAATATTTTTCAAAAATATTTGTAATAGTTGCATAATATTCCATCTATAGATATGCCAGAAAGCAGTTAACCAATCATCTGTTGAACGTGTATCAAGCATGTACTATGTGCCAGGCACCATGATAGATGCTGAATGCAACATGGTCCCTGCCCTCAGGAGCTTAGAGTCCGATGGGGAGGAATAGACAGGTGAACAGACAAGTCTACCATGGTATGGGAATCTTACCACCAAGATAAGTACGGGATGCTTTGGAAATACAGAGCAGAGGTGCCCAATCTCTCCTTGAGGGTGAGGAGATCAGAGAAGGAAGGGAATTTTAAGTTAACTCTGATTTGCTTCTGTTAGGAATAAAGCTGTGATGGGCATAAATCTATGTCCACATTTCTGATTTGTCCTTAAAATAACTCCTACAAGTGGAATAGCAAGTCAAAGTTTGAGTATGAATTACCTGAGATTTTTAGCAAAAATCATCTTTGGCAGATTATAAACATAGTTGAATTAACATTCGAATACAAAAGTGTTAACTAAGCCCCTAGCTGTTCCTAAAGCTATTTTCACCTAAACCTCTGTGGGTGTCGGGTCTGGATGTCTTCCTTCCAGTCGCTGCTCAAATGTCACCTCATCAGAGACACTTTCCCTACCCCTTTATAAAAGAGCAACCCCAACCTCGATCCACTCCCAGATTCCCCATATCTAGACCCTGCTTTTTCCTCTGTAGCACTCATCACCTCTGATGCTGTAGATATGTACTCGCCTGTCTGTTTCTGTCTCCTCTTGCTAGAATGAAACTGCCATGAGGTAAGTGACTCTGTCTTCTTCACTGCTGTGTCCCCAGCATCACAAACATTGCCAGGTGCATAATAAGCACTGGATAAATATTTGCTGATGGAATAAACGAATTCATAATTGTGACTGACTCCAAATGGGATTTGTTCTATAAATTTCAGCAGCCCAGTTTTACCTGTACTAAAATTAGAGTACAAAAAGGAGCATTAGGGAGGGTTGATGACAAAAGAAAACAGATGTGAAGAGAGCCTTCAGAGGCACTTCCCCTGTACTAGAGTCTCAGCTGACACCCGGACCTAAGGAAAGCGTTCCTTCCGTCCCTGTGCTTCTAATTAAAAAAAAAGGTTCCTGTGGTCTGCACACTGTTATGTCTAAGAGTGTCATCCACTATTATAAAACCTTGGCTACCTCTGTTTTAAGGTTCAAAACATTGTTTTTTAGCTTCATTCTGGAGGAAGAATGTACTCAAGAGTGGGCATATTGTTGAGTCTACTCTTCACACTCCTCTGAGGTCAGCTGGGAACCCATTTGCTGCCTCTCAGCACTGCCCATATACCCAGAAAGTGCTGCCACTCAGGGCTGCCCATCTTCCTGGGAAGTGATGAATAAGTGGGATGTGTAGATGAGCCCTGGGCTCAGGACATGCGATAGGGCAGCAGCTCTCAGAATGTGGTTCCTGGCCAAGCAGCAGCATCACCACCTGGGTACTTGGGAAAAATGGAAATTCTTGGGCCCCGCTCCAGACCTACTGGATCAGAAACTCTGGGGTGGGGCCCAGTGATCTGTTTTAACAAGCCCTCCCAGTGGTGCTGATGCACGTTCAAGTTTGAGGACCACTATCATGGGGAGAGCAACTCACTCCCGCTGAGTTGTGGGTAAAATAACCCACGGCTCTCTTTTCCAGAAATCTCTGATTGCACTGTGGCTGCTGCAAAACCAGGCACACTACCTAGAAAGTATTCCATAGTCTATTGGGTTGGACCACCTGAAATGGTCAAAAAATAGTTGAATAGGGCTTCTGGCTTCAGCTAGATGTAGAGAGCTGCAAAAATATCCCTCACCCTCACCACATGGAAAAAGTCTGGACAGACTAGAAATTAACAGAGAACTTAGTTCTCAGAGCAAATGGCCATTTCAAAATCTGGAGAGAGGTGCCTTCTGCCAGACACCTGAGCATTTGTTTAGTTGGAGCAGAAGCCACCAGACATGATAGAAGTAGGAAGGAAAATTAAACTAGAAAATTTGACAAATTCCTAGAAGCCAAGTGTGGGCTGGCTTGAAAGTCTGAAGCTCCTTGGGGCAGAAGTTGGAGCAGGGATGGAGGGGAGAGTTGTCCAGCCTTTTTGCAGGCTTTTCCCACAGGAACCTACTTAATTCTCATGTGGCAGATAGGGAAAATCCAGAGAAAATGCCTCCATAGTGCTGGCTGGCGGAGGGGAACAGGAGCTATGGCAAAATCCACCCAGATCAGTTTCCCTTAAGGAACAAAAGGCTTAATCTGTGGAGGGAACAGTGGGGGAGGACATCACCTGAGGAAACATGAAATGCCACTACAGCTGGGGAAAGGGAACTCACCCCCACCCCAGCCCCCCAACTCACCTAAAAAAAGTCTGCAGGGGAAGGGCCTCAAGGCTGTAGACAGAGAACACTGGTGGATACCCCATGCAGCTAGGGCGAGAGAATGTGAGGGGAGCTCTAGCCCTGGAAATGTTTGAGAAGGCCACATCCTGAGACACAGGCCTGCTGTGCACTCCAAAGACCGAGGCTTAGAATATTAGAGTGCCCCACCCCACCCCACCAGCACACCAACAAGTCTCCAGTGATACTAACAGTGGATTTCAGCAGGGAGAGCTGGAAGAGACGGGCTGTCTCTCTGGGGAACAGCACAAAGGGAAGCCCCAAAGCCAAGGGGGGGGGGACAAAAAAAAAATCCCTAGAGGAATCAAAAGTCTCTGATGCCCATAAAACAGTCCTCAACATTGATAACTATAGGAGCACAAACTTCTGCTGAGACTAACAAATCCCCACACGAAAGGCCTATTTACCTCAATATCTACTACCCTATGCAAAATATCTGGCTTTCAACAAAAAATTACAAGGCAAGAAAAAGGAGTCTAAAGAGACAAGGCAATCATCAGAACCAGGTGCAGATACAACATAGCTATTAGAACTGTCAGGGAATTTTAAATAATTGTGATTACTATGTTAGAGGCTCTAATGGAAAAGGTGGACAAGGTGCAAGATCAGATAGGGAATTTCAGCAATAGAAACCATAAGAAAGAATGAGAAGGGAATGCCAGAGATAAAAAACAAAGTAACAGAAATGTTACTTTGATTGGCTCATCAGTAGACCTGAATATTTTTATTTACTAGACTAGATAACAATACTGACAAAGATAAAAAGAGAGAAGACACAAAGCACCAAATCAAGAACGAAATGAGGGATATCATTACAGATCCTGCAGCCATTAAAAGAATAATAAGGGAATGCTATGAACAACATTACAAATTCAACATCTAAGAAGCAATAGACCAATTCTTTGAAAACCAAAAACCAACAAAACTCAACCAAGATAAAAAAGATAATCCATGTAGTTCTGTAACCATTAGAGAAATTGAATTTGTAATTTAAAAGCTCCTGAAAAAGAAATCTCAAGGTCCAGATGGTTTCACTGGGGAATTCTACCTAATATTTTAAAACGTCACACCAATTTTATACAATCTTTTCCTGGAAATGGAAGAGGAAAGAACACTTCCCAACTAATGTTATGAGTTTAAAACATGGCAAAGATGGTACAAAAAAATGAAAACTAAAGATCAATGTATCTCGTGAGTCTAGACGAAAAAATCCTCAATAAAATTCTAGCAAATCAAATCCAGCAATGTGTAAAAAGGATTACACACCATAGCCAAGTGAGACTTATTCCAAGAATGCAAAGTTGGTTCAACATTCAAAAATCAATCAGTATAATCCACCATATTGGCAAGCTAAAGAAGAAAAAATCATATGATCATATCAAATGAGGCAGGAAAGCATTTGAAAAAATCCAATACTCATTTATGATAAAAACTCTCAGCAAACTATGGATAGAGGAAAACTTCCTCAACTTGATAAAGAACATCAACAAACCTACAGGTAACATCATCCTTGGGGCAAAAGACTTAATATTTTCCCCTAAGTTCAAGAACAGGGGAAGGATGTCTGCTGTCACCACTCTTATCCAACATAGTAATTCAAATTCCAGCCACAACAGTAGGTAAGAAAAAGAAATAAAAAGCATACAGATTGGAAAGAAGAAATAAAACTGTTCCCATTTGCAGATGACATGATTGTCTATGTAGAAAATCCCAAGTAATCAACAGAATAATTCTTTGAACCAATGTGAGTTCAACAAGGTTGTGGAGCACAGAATCAACACACAAAAACAATTGCATTTTTACGTACTAACAATGGACATGTAGAAACTGAAATTAAAACACCATACTGTTTACAGTCATTCTAAGGAAAATGAAATATCAAAGCATATGTATGCTGAGAATTAGAAAATGTTAATGAAAGAAATCAGAGAGACTTAAATATATAGGCATACCACACTCATGGATTGGAAGATTCAACATGGTAAAGATGTTAATTCTCTACAAATTGATCTATAGATTTATTGTAATGCCTATCAGAATCCCAGCAAGGTTTTTTATAGACGTACACAAGCTCATTATGAAATTTATATGGAAAAGCACAGGCCCTAGTAAAGCTAAAACAATCTTGAAAAGGAAGAACAAACAAAGCCTCACTCTACCCAGTATTAAGGCCTAACATATAGCTTCAGTAATCAAGGCAGCGTGGTGGGGGCAGAGGGGTATAGCCACATAGATCAGTGGGACAGAATAAAGAACCCAGAAACAGACCCACACAAATATGCCCAATTAATTTTTTGACAAAGGGAAAAAGCAATTCAATGAAGGAAAGATAGCCTTTTCAGCATGGGACCAGAAAAAAAAAATGATCCTCAAACTAAACCTTACGTCTTATACAAAAATTAACTCAAAATGGATCATGGACTTAAATGTGAAATGTGAAACTCTAAAACTTAGAAAAAACAAATATAGGAGAAAATCTTTAGGACTGAGGGCTAGGCAAAGAGTTCTTAGACTTGAAAACAAAAGCATGATCCATAAACAGAAAAATTGATAAATTGGACCTCATCAAGATTAAAAACTTTTTTTTCTGTGAACCTGTTAAGAGGTTCTAGTACTAGTATCTAGAATACATAAATAACAAAACTCAACAGTAAAAAAAATTACAAATCTAATTGGAAAACGAGCACAAGATATGAACAGGTATTTCACCAGAGAAGATATACAGATGGCAAATGAGGTCATGAATAGATGTTCAATATCATTAGCCATTAGGAAAAATGCAAATTAAAACTATAGTGAGCTATCACTATACACCTATTAGAAAGACTAAAATTTTTTTTAAATGACAATACCAAATGCTGGTGAGGATAAGGAGAAACTGGATCACAATACATTGGTTGGTGGGAATGTAAAATGGTATAGCCACTCTGGAAAACAAGATAAAGTTTCTCTAAAATCTAAACATGTAACAAATTACCAGATGGCCCAGCAATTGCACTCTTAGGTATTTACTCCAGAGAAATGAGAACTGATGTTCACGCAAAAACCTGTACATGAATGCTCATAGCAGCCTTATACGTGACAGTCAAAACATGGAAACAATCTAGATGTCCTTCAACAGGTTCATGGTTAAAGAAACTGATATGTGTCCATACAATGGAATACTGCTCAGCAATAAATGGAACGAACTATTGAAACACACAACTTGGATGAATCTAGAGGGAATCATGCGGAGTAAAAAAAGACAATCCCTAAAGTCTACATATTGTATGACCCAATTTATATACCATTATTGAAATGACAAAATTATGGAAATAAACAAATTAGTGGTTACTAGCAGTTAGGGATGGCCGGGAGGTGGGTGTGGCTATCAAAGAGCAACATAAGGGATCTTTGTGGTGATGGGGATATCAATTTCCTAGTTGTGATATTATGCTGTAATTTTGCAAGATGTTACCCTTGGCTTAAATCAGATAAAGGGTACATGGGATAGGTCCAATTTCTTAAAACTGCATGTGATTCTACAGTTACCTCAAAATAAAAAGTGTAATTAAAGATAATTATTTCACACACATGTACACACAATAGCAATAGAAACAAATGGGGAATTCCCTAGAAGAGAATCATTGGGGTTGGGGGTAGCCTGGAAATTATGTCATGGCAAAATGATTGAAGGGTCTGAGAGGTGGGGTATCACCTGAAAAAGAGATGCGCTAAGAGCAGTACTTGGAAAGCCACCAGGTGGAAGAGGAATTAAATTAGATTCAATGAGTAGAAGCTACAAAAAGAAAGATTTCATTTAAATATAAGGAAGAAAAGCTCCAGTTTTTTGTTTGTTTGTTTGTTTGTTTTAAGATGATGGATTTCTAAATATCTAGAGATACTGGTGGCCTCCTTGTTGTTCTTTGAACATGCATGGATGCCTCAGGGTCTTTGCACTGTCTATTCCCTCTGCCTTCAGTGCCTTTCCCTCACATATTTTCATAGCTAACCCCCTCATTTCTTTCAAGTGTTCATATAAATGTCCATTGCAAGTCAAGTGGGGGCTCTGCTTCATGTTATCTTCACTCCAGGCACTAGGCTAACAGAGCAGGTACCATCTGAAATGTGGCTGGTTGCAGGATGTTGATGGCAGAGAGAGGAGAAAGTGCTGGAAGGTCTTGCACCAGAAATAAAATGCTCAGTCTCAAAGTCAGGTAGGATGGGCCAAGAAGAGGGAATTGGAAATTGGAAGAGTATTATTGGAGGAAGATATTGGTGTGCTAGTGAATCCTTCCCCACCAATGGGGGTGGTGGAGGGTTGCCTGCCACTTACTTTGAGCTAAGGAAAGGACTCAAAGAGAGCTTGCTAGATCAACATGGTGACGTAAACAGCTACTGAAAACTCCTCTCCAGAGTGTCAGTGAAAAAAAGGACAATTCTGAATTGTTTGAAACTCTGGAGGAGGACACAGACTGGAGAAAGGCCCTGCAGATGCCGAATTGAAGAAAGAGAAGAAATATCAGGTAGGAATCTTCCATCCTGGACAAGCTGGTCCTCTCGCCTCCCCCTTACTCGGTCTCACTGTTGGAAAGGCATGGAATCAGCAGACAGGACCACTCCCACCAGGGACACAGATTTTTAAAATATCACAGCAGTGAGACATACCTCCACTGTTTGAAGACCCAGGGGACAGGGGAGGACAATTCAGGGCCCAGGTCAGTGAGGGACAAAGAGACTGAGAAAACATGGACAGAGACTGCATTTCTAGCCCTGGGTCTGAAAACCCTTCCCCACCCTTGAGGGAAGCAGGAGCTGGTGGGTTTCCTTGCCTTGGGGATGGCTGGAGGACTGGGTCAGCTGAGGCAGCCTCTGAGGACGAGTAAGTTATCAAACAGTGCCATCTGCTGGAAAATCCAGAAGGTGCAAGGGAAACAGCACCACTGGAAGCCATCAGATCTATATTACCACACACAGTGAACTTGCTGGGGTGCCCAGTGCCTACCTCCCATCCCTGTGGCAGGCCATGATGGGTGCCTGATCTGGGGGGAAGACAGGGGAGCAGAGCCAATCTGACAACTGGCCAGTGAGAGAAACAAAGAAATAAAGAGATCAAAGAAAACCAACAAGAAAACCCAAGGCAAAAGAGAGAAAACAACCTCCCAGATAAACTAATCAAGAAAATCAGATGCCTAGACAGCAAAAAATCATGAGCCACACCAGGAAAAGGGAAGATATGGCCCAGTCAAAGGAAGAACTAACACCTCATCTGAGATTCAAGAGGTGAAACAATTAAAGATGTTCAAACAAATCTTTTAAATCAAATCAACAAGTTGAAAGAAAATGTGACAAAAGAGATGAAAGATATAAAGAAGACACTAGGTGACTATAAGGAAGAATTTGTAAGCTTGAAAAAACAAATGGCAGAACTTACGGGAATGAAAGGCACAATACAAGAGATGAAAAACACAGTGGAGACATACAACAGCAGACTTGGAGAGGCAGAAGAAAGGATTACCAAACTGGAGGTCATCTGAAATCCTACACACAAAAGAACAGATAGGGAAAACAATGGAAAAATATGAGCAGGTCTCAGGGAACTGAATGACACGAAGCACAGGAATATTCGTGTTATAGGTGTCCAGAAGGGGAAGAGAAGGGAAAGGGGGCAGAAAGAATAATAGAGGAAATAATCAATGAAAATTTCCCAACTCTTATGAAAGAAATAAAATTACATGTCCAAGAAGCACAGCATACCCCAAACAGAATTGATCCAAACAGACCTACTCCAAGACACTTACTAATCAGATTGTCAAATGTCAAAGACAGAGAATTCTGAAAGCAGCAAGAGAAATAAATCCATCACATACAAGGGAAGCTCAATAAGACTAAGTGCAGATTTCTCAGTAGAATCCATGGAGGTGAGAAGGCAGTGGTATGATATATTCAAGATTCTGAAGGAGAAAAATGCCAACCAAGAATCCTATATCCAGCAAAACTGTCCTTCAAATATGAGGGAGAGTTTAAAATATTTACAGATAAACAGACACTGAGAGAGTTTGTGAACAGGAGACCTCCTCTACAAGAAATACTAAAGGGAGTGCTGCAGACAGATAGGAAAAGACCAGAGAGAGAGGTTTGGAGAAGAGTGTAGAAATGAAGATACCAGGAGATAGAAAGAGGGTCAAGATCAGTCATTTGATGCTGAAGGAGTACAGAATGTTCAACAGGATTGATTGTATAGATCCAGAAACGGATGGCACAATACTGGGTGATGGTAGCACGATGTTGTAAGTACAATGAACAAAGATGACTGTGAGTACAGTTGAAAGAGGAAGGTTAGGGGCATGTAGGACACCAGAAGGAAAGAGGAAATATAAAGACTGGGACAGTATAACTTAGTGAAACCTAGAGTGGTCAATGATTGTGATTAAATGTATAAATATAAGAATGTTTTTAAATGATGGAGAACAAATGAGTGTCAACTTCGTGAGGTGTTGAAAATGAGATAGTAGTGGGGAAAAAAATACAATCAATGCAAACTAGAGTCTATAGTTAACAGTAACATTGTACTTTGCTTCCATTAATTATAACAAAGGCAACATACCAAAGCTAAGTGTCTATAAGAGGGGGATATAAGGGAGGGGTATGGGATTCTTGGCGTTGGTGGTGTTGTCTAACGTTTTTATTGTATTGTATTTTTATTTTTTCTTTTGTTGCTTTTTAATTGTCTTTTTTTCTTTTTCTTTTTTCTTTTTTCTTTTTTGTTTTTTCTTTTTTCACCTCTTCCTCTTTCTTTGTGGAAGAAATTGAAATGTCCTTATATAGATAGTGGTGGTAAATGCATAACTATCTGATTATACAGGGAACCATTGATTGTTTACTTAGAAAGGAATGTATGGTGTGTGAATAAAACTGTCCAAAAAATAAACAGAGGTATATAAGATGCCAGCCACGTGCCTTCCCAGCTAACAGAGGTTTTCCGGACGCCAATGGCCTTTCTCCAGTGAAGGTACCCTATTGCTGATGCCTTACCTTGGACACTTTATGGCCTTAAGACTGTAACTGTCTAACCAAATAAACCCCCTTTATAAAAGCCAATCCATCTCTGGTGTTTTGCAAATGGAAGCATTAGCAAACCGTAACAGGGAGGGATGGGGGGTATGGGATTTGGGGGTGTTCTTTTTCACTTTAATTTTAATTTTTATTTTTTGTGTGTGTGGAAATGAAAATATTCAAAGATTGATTGTGGTGATGAATGCACAACTATATAATGGTACTGTGAACAACTGATTGTACACCGTGGATGATTGTATGGTTTGTGGATATATCTCAATAAAACTGAATTTTAAAAAAAGAGCTTGGTATATATGGCCCATGAAGTTTTCAGGACATGGAGGACAAGTCTCTGAATCACAGCTCAAAAATCTAGAGGGTGAGCCAGCCGGCTGGGTACTCAAATGGTTGGAGTGGGAGAAGGGCTGGGTGGGAGTAGACAACACTCCTAGAGTTTGTCAGACCAAGGATATGTGAGTGTAACCTGGACTAGATATGGGCCCAGCACAGGAAAATCATCACTGGGGTTGTCTTAGCTCCTTACTCTACACACCCCCACCTTGGAGGGATCAGAAACTGTTAGCAAGATAGAAGAGGAGAGAAGAAGCCAACTCTGCCCCTCCATCTCCTATTATAAGTGCTTAGCCTGCAGCAGGCCCAAATTGGAGAGACAAGTGCTTTTCATTTTTTTTTTTTTTTTTTTTTTTTTTTTTTTTAATCATCATTTTATTGAGATATATTCACATACCACACAGTCATACAAAACAAATTGTACTTTCGATTGTTTACAGTACCATTACATAGTTGTACATTCATCACCTAAATCAATCCCTGACACCTTCATTAGCACACACACAAAAATAACAAGAATAATAATTAGAGTGAAAAGAGCAATTGAAGTAAAAAAGAACACTGGGTACCTTTGTCTGTTTGTTTCCTTCCCCTACTTTTCTACACATCCATCCATAAACTAGACAAAGTGGTGTTTGGTCCTTATGGCTTTCCCAATCCCATTGTCACCCCTCATAAGCTACATTTTTATACAACTGTCTTCGAGATTCATGGGTTCTGGGTTGTAGTTTGATAGTTTCAGGTATCCACCACCAGCTACCCCAATTCTTTAGAACCTAAAAAGGGTTGTCTAAAGTGTGCATAAGAGAGCCCACCAGAGTGACCTCTCGGCTCCTTTTGGAATCTCTCTGCCACTGAAGCTTATTTCATTTCCTTTCACATCCCCCTTTGGTCAAGAAGATGTTCTCCGTCCCACGGTGCCAGGTCTACATTCCTCCCTGGGAGTCATATTCCACGTTGCCAGGGAGATTCACTTCCCTGGGTGTCTGATCCCACGTAGGGGGGAGAGCAGTGATTTCACCTTTCAAGTTGGCTTAGCCAGAGAGAGAGGGCCACATCTGAGCAACAAAGAGGCATTCAGGAGGAGACTCTTAGGCACAAATACAGGGAGGCCTAGCCTCTCCTTTGCAGCAACCGTCTTCCCAAGGGTAAAACTTATGGTAGAGGGCTCAACCCATCAAACCACCAGTCCCCTATGTCTGTGGTCATGTTAGCAACCATGGAGGTGGGGTAGGCGAATACCCCTGCATTCTCCACAGGCTCCTCAAGGGGGCACTACATCTTTTTTTTTTTTTTTTTTCCTTGTTTGTCTTTTTTCTTTTTTTGTTTTTTTTTTTTTAACTTTCCCTTCTTTTTTCCAATCAACTGTATGAAAAAAAAAGTTAAAAAGAAAACAAACATACAATAAAAGAACATTTCAAAGAGACCATAGCAAGGGAGTAAGAAAAAGACAACTAACCTAAGATAACTGCTTAACTTCCAACATGTTCCTACTTTACCCCAAGAAAGTTACATAATATAGCAACATTTCAGTGAACTTGTTCCTACTACATCCATCAGAAATTAACAGACCATAGTCATTTCTGGGCATCCCCAGAACGTTAAATAGCTTATCTGTTCTTCTTGGATTATTGTTCCCCCTTCCTTAATTGCTCTCTACTGCTAGTTCCCCTACATTCTACATTATAAACCATTTGTTTTACATTTTTCAAAGTTCACATTAGTGGTAGCATATAATATTTCTCTTTTTGTGCCTGGCTTATTTCGCTCAGCATTATGTCTTCAAGGTTCATCCATGTTGTCATATGATTCACGAGATCGTTCCTTCTTACTGCCGCGTAGTATTCCATCGTGTGTATATACCACATTTTATTTATCCACTCATCTGTTGAAGGACATTTGGGTTGTTTCCATCTCTTGGCAATTGTGAATAATGCTGCTATGAACATTGGCGTGCAGATATCTGTTCGTGTCACTGCTTTCCGATCTTCCGGGTATATACCGAGAAGTGCAATCGCTGGATCGAATGGTAGGTCTATATCTAGTTTTCTAAGGAACTGCCAGACTGACTTCCAGAGTGGCTGAACCATTATACAGTCCCACCAACAATGAATAAGAGTTCCAATTTCTCCACATCCCCTCCAGCATTTGTAGTTTCCTGTTTGTTTAATGGCAGCCATTCTAACCGGTGTTAGATGGTATCTCATTGTGGTCTTAATTTGCATCTCTTTAATAGCTAGTGAAGCTGAACATTTTTTCATGTGTTTCTTGGCCATTTGTATTTCCTCTTCAGAGAACTGTCTTTTCATATCTTTTGCCCATTTTATAATTGGGCTGTCTGTACTATTGTCATTGAGTTGTAGGATTTCTTTGTATATGCAAGATATCAGTCTTTTGTCAGATACATGGTTTCCAAAAATTTTTTCCCATTGAGTTGGCTGCCTCTTTACCTTTTTGAGAAATTCCTTTGAGGTGCAGAAACTTCTAAGCTTGAGGAGTTCCCATTTATCTATTTTCTCTTTTGTTGCTTGTGCTTTGGGTGTAAAGTCTAGGAAGTGGCCTCCTAATACAAGGTCTTGAAGATGTTTTCCTACATTATCTTCTAGGAGTTTTATGGTACTTTCTTTTATATTGAGATCTTTGGTCCATTTTGAGTTAATTTTTGTGTAGGGGGTGAGGTAGGGGTCCTCTTTCATTCTTTTGGATATGGATATCCAACTCTCCCAGCCCCATTTGTTGAAAAGACCATTATGGCTCAGTTCGGTGACTTTGGGGGCCTTATCAAAGATCAGTCGGCCATAGATCTGAGGGTCTATCTCTGAATTCTCAATTCGATTCCATTGATCTATATGTCTGTCTTTGTGCCAGTACCATGCTGTTTTGGCAACTGTGGCTTTATAATAAGCTTCAAAGTCAGGGAGTGTAAGTCCTCCCACTTCGTTTTTCTTTTTTAGAGTGTCTTTAGCAATTCGAGGCATCTTCCCTTTCCAAATAAATTTGATAACTAGCTTTTCCAAGTCTGCAAAGTAGGTTGTTGGAATTTTGATTGGGATTGCATTGAATCTGTAGATGAGTTTGGGTAGAATTGACATCTTAATGACATTTAGCCTTCCTATCCATGAACATGGAATATTTTTCCATCTTTTAAGGTCCCCTTCTATTTCTTTTAGTAGAGTTATGTAGTTTTCTTTGTATAGGTCTTTTACATCTTTGGTTAAGTTTATTCCTAGGTACTTGATTTTTTTAGTTGCTATTGAAAATGGTATCTTTTTCTTGAGTGTCTCTTCAGTTTGTTCATTTCTAGCATATAGAAACATTACTGACTTATGTGCATTAATCTTGTATCCCGCTACTTTGCTAAATTTGTTTATTAGCTCTAGTAGGTGTATCGTTGATTTCTCAGGGTTTTCTAGATATAAGATCATATCATCTGCAAACAATGACAGTTTTACTTCTTCTTTTCCAATTTGGATGCCTTTTATTTCTTTGTCTTGCCGGATTGCCCTGGCTAGCACTTCCAGCACAATGTTGAATAACAGTGGTGACAGCGGGCATCCTTGTCTTGTTCCTGAGCTTTTCATTTTTTAAAATTTATTTATTTTTAATTTTTATTTTGAAATACTTTAAAACTTACAGGACAGTTACAAAAATAATATAAACCCCAATCATAGGTAGAGTAGGAACATGTTGGAAGTAAAGTAGTTATCTTAGGTTAGTTGTCTTTTTCTTACTCCCTTGTTATGGTCTCTTTGAAATGTTTTTTTATTGTGTGTTTTTGTTTTTTTTTTTAATTTTTTTTAATTTTTTTTATTTTTTATATAGTTGATTTAAAAAAAAAAGAGTTAATTAAAAAAAAAAAGTTAAAAAATATGCAGAGCCCCCTTGAGGAGCTGGTGGAGAATACAGGGATAATTGGGCTTCCCCACCTCGATGGTTGCTGATGTGCTCACAGACATAGGGGACTGGTGGTTTGATGGGCTGAGCCCTCTACCGCACGACTTGCCCTTGGGAAGACTGTTGCTGCAAAGGAGAGGCTAGGCCTCCCTATAATTGTGCCTAAGAGCCTCCTCCCAAATGCCTCTTTGTTGCTCAGATGTGGCCCGCCCTCTCTAGATAAGCCAACTCGGCAGGTGAAATCACTGCCCTCCTCCCTACGTGGGATCTGACACCCAGGGGAGTGAATCTCCCTGGCAACGTGGAATATGAGTCTCGGGGAGGAATGTAGACCTGGCATCGTGGGATGGAGAACATCTTCTTGACCAAAAGGGGGATGTGAAAGGAAATGAAATAAGCTTCAGTGGCAGAGAGGTTCCAAAAGGAGCCGAGAGGTCACTCTGGTGGGCACTCTTACGCACACTTTAGACAACCCTTTTTAGGTTCTAAAGAATTGGGGTAGCTGGTGGTGGATACCTGAAACTATCAAACTACAACCCAGAACCCATGAATCTCGAAGACAATTGTATAAAAATGTAGCTTATGAGGGGTGACAATGGGATTGGGAAAGCCATAAGGACCACACTCCCCTTTGTCTAGTTTATGGATGGATGAGTACAAAAATGGGGGAAGGAAACAAACAAACAAACAAACAAAGGCACCCAGTGTTCTTTTTTACTTTAATTGCTCTTCTTCACTTTAATTATTATTCTTGTTATTTTTATGTTGTGGTAATGAAGGTGTCAGGGATTGATTTTGGTGATGAATGCACAACTATGTAATAGTACTGTGAACAATCGAATGTATGATTTGTTTTGTATGACTGCATGGTCTGTGAATATATCTCAATAAAATGAATAAAAAGAGAGAGAGAGAGGAAAAAAAAAAAACCTAAGCAAAGAACTCCAACATACCACTACCCTCACCCCCTGATACCCATATGCACCAATTTTAACATTTTGCTACATTTGTCATATCATTCTCTCTATCCTTCATCTCTCTCTCTCTCTCTCTCTCTTTCTATATCTCTCAATCAACCATTTTCTGAACACTTGAGTGTATGTTGTATACATTATGCTCTGTGAACACTTAATACTGCCATGTGCAGTTCCTAAGAACAAGCATATTCACTTATGTAACCACTTTAAGTACAGTTATCAAGTTTAAGAAATTTAATGTTGATATAAAGCTTACAATCTATATTCCAATTATTTCATATTTAAGCCTCTGCTCCTCCCTTGCAGATCCCAGCCAGGATCATGTATTGTATTTACTTGTCGTTGGCTCTTTGGTTGCTCTTTTTTTAAAAATTGTGGGAACACATATACAACATGAACTTTCCTATCGTAACCACTCCAAAGCACACCACTGAATGGGATTAATCCCATCCACCTTCACCACCTTCCATTACTAAAACTTTCCCAGCTCCCCATAAAAAAACCCTACACCCATTAAGCATGAGCTCCCCATAGCCCTCTCCTCACCCCTACCCTGACAACATATACCTTTATTTCTGTCTCTATTAGCTTGCGTGAATATTTTCTCTGTAGTTTCCATGGGGCTTAAAATAACATCCTAAGTCTATAACAATCTTGTTTGTTTTGATCCTGACTTCACTTCAATAGTATACACACATTATGTTCCCATACTCCTCTATCCCCCACCTTTATGTGGTTCTTGTCACAAGTTATATATGTAGACATTATGAGTCCAAAACCACCTGAAAGGATTAGAGGAAACAGTCCCTGGAGGTCCCATAGGACCAGAAGGGTTTCTGTTTCCACCAGTCAGCATGGAAAAACCTTGTAATTCACAGGACAACAGGTTGAGTACTCAGAAGGATATTGACTCAGTATTGGGATTAATTAACTCTAGTCTAAAGGCTGCTCTGATCCTACTTAGAGTTTAAAAGCAAGCCTTGAAAGGATCAAACTGTTTCCAAATAACTTAACTATGTTCCAGAACAAAGCTCAAGAATATTTATAGGAATACAAAAAATATCCAGCACCCAAAAAGGCAAAATTCACAATGTCTGGCATCCAATAAAAAATTACCAGGCATGCAAAGAAGCAGAAAAATATGACCCATAATGAGAAAGATCAATCATTAGAATCAGACCCAGGAATGAAACAAATGATAGAATTAGTAGACAAGGACATTGAAACAGTTATTTTAACTATATTCTATTTGTTCAAGAAGGTAGAGGACATATGTGAAACCAGAATGGGACTGTATTGGGTGTCCCCAGTGGGTGATAGATTTAGGTGTGACATCAGCCCATTGATGGCCTGCTTGTACCTAATGACTTGGTCTTCCCACCCCTACCTACAAGTAATACTCTTGTTTGTTCCATCAAATAGTTAACCTGCATCGTGTCTTAGAGGCAAATAACTTACTCTCTATAGTTAACACATCTCATGAAGTCTGCTTATTTCTCACAAGCTGCTTGTTTACTCATATATACTGAACACATCCTATGAGTTTCACCTATATTTCATAAGCTAGTATCTTGTGATCTATGCTTAACACTTCTTATAGTTTCCTCCATCTTGTTTTTTCTTCTCTTTTATAGCAGATTACAGTCTATGTCTTTACAATATCTATAGCATTTCTTTATGATATTTACACCTATATTTATAGGTATAGCCCTCTACAGCCATATCTATATATACATATTTGTATCTGTATCTATAGCTACCATGACAGCAGGAGACTTTGGCAGTCTTGTTTGCTGTGATATCCTCAGCACCTAGGACAGTGCCTAGGACATACTAGGTGCTCAATAAATCCTTGCTGAATGGAGATACATGTTAGAGTTTTCCCACCAAGTATACATAATATTATACAACATGGCTGTTTCCTTTTTGTCACTATTTGCTCTTGGCACTTAGGTACAATATATTTTACTTAGAAAAAAAGGAATGAAGAAATACAACCTGATACTCGAATGGTAAATAAAATATTTTTTTACAATATTGGATAAGTCAAAGAACTAAGTAGTTTAATCATAAATGCCATGAATAACCAGCCTACAAGAAAAGAAAATAAAGGAATTTGGGGGGGAAACACCTAGATTTAATCTTAACTATTTAGCTATAGTGCCTCCATGCTGTTCTTCAAGCCCCTGTTCTAGTCTGAATGATATCTCTATGTATAGGCAAAGTGGTTTCCAGAACAAGTACTTAGTAAATAACGAGGCAAGGGTAAGAACAGAACAATTGTTCAACTAAACAGAAAACCCTAATCCAGCATTTTGCGATTTTTCCCCCAGTGGGGCTCGGGGGAGGTGGGAGGGACATTGGGGGAAGGAGGGGGTATGTTTCAGGTGTGCAAATTTCTGGTGACAATGAAAAGGCAGGCTGTGTGTGCCAGCTGCAGGGAAAGCGCTCACTCGCTGGGTAAACGCTGGGTCCTTTTCTCAGTAGGGTTTATGTTTAGAGGAGGATACTATTCAAGCCAGAATTCACAACTCCTGTGTGTTACACTCAGGCAGCAGGGCCCCAGGGAGAGCTGAAAGAAAAGCAGGAATATTTAAGTGGGGGCAACAGCAAGATGTGGGTGGGTTTGAAATGGGCATCGTCACCCTTCTGAAGGCTTTGACAGTCACTGGTATAATCTCAAAGGAACAGGCATAGTAGGAAAATTGCTATCATTATACATTACAAGGCTACAAAGGAAATGTGTTCTTTTATAGCATCATATAAGAAAGTCTTAAAACAGAGGTGTTGAAAGTTTCCCCAAGCTTTCCTCTTCCCAGCTCAGGTTTGTGTGTTTTTACACAGATTTCCTCAGAGCCCATTTTCCATTCATTGGTCAAAAAAAGACAGTGTACATTGATGCCCCCTATGAAGCTCCTCATTTCTACCAGGGCTGGAATTAGGGAAGGATTTCCTCAAGGATTTATACAGGAAGTTTCTGTTTTCTTTTGTGTGCATGTGTGCATGGTTGGGATGGGGTGGGGGGGGGGTCGGGTTATATTATTACTGAAGTATTGCTATATAAAGTAAGTCCTAGCTTGCCTGTATCAGAATGGCTTGTGATTGCTACAAAGGACACCATCAAAAAAGTGAAAAGACAGCCCACAGAATGGAAGATTTTTGCAGATCACATGTGATAAGCGACTTGTATCTAGAATTTATAAAGAACTCTTCCAATTCAATAATAAAAAGACAACCTGATTTTAAAAATGAGCAAAGGACCCAACTAAACATTTCTCCAAAGAAGATCTACAAATGGCCAATAACCACATGAAGAAATGCTCAACATTTTTAGTCATCAGTGAAACGCAAATCAAAACCACAATGAGATGCCACTTCACACCCACTAGGATCCTATAATAAAAAAGACAGATATTAACAAGTATAGGTGAGAATGTGGAGAAATTGGAACCCTCATACACTCTAGTGGGAATGTAAGATTCTGCAGTATCTTTGGAAAACAGTCTAACAGTTCCTCAAAAAGTTAAACATAGACTTACCATATGACCTGGCAATGCCACCTCTTGGTACATACTCAAGAGAAATGAACATACAGCCATGCAAAAACTTGTACAAGAATGTTCACGGCAGTGTTATTCATGATAGCCAAAAAGTGGAAACAACCAAAATGCCCAGCAATTGATGAATGGATAAACAAAATGTGGTCTATCTATACAATGGAATATTATTCAGCCATAAAACAGAATGAAGCACTGAAACATGCTACAACATGGGTGAACCTTAAAAACATCATGCTAAGTGAATGAAGCCAGATGCAAAAGATCACGTATTTTATTATTCCTTTTATATGAAATGTCCAGAATAGGCAAATAGAGAGAGACAAAGTAGATTAGTGACTACCTACAGCTGGGGGATGGGAGAATGGGGAGGGACTGCTAATGGGAAACGGGTTTCTTTTAGGGGATGATGAAAATGTTCTAAAATTGATTGTGGTGATGGTTGCACAACTGTGAATATATTAAATACCACTGAATTATACACTTTAAATAGGTGAGTTGTATGGCAAGTGAATTACACATCAATAAAGCTGAATCAATCTATTTATAAAAGGCTTGTGACAACATCCAGTGCATCCTATCTTTTAAATACAATGGTCCTACCTGCAGTGGCAACACTACTTTTTAATGTTTGGGTAAATATCCCTTTGGGTTCACAGCATTTTCTAGGTCAGGCAGGCCACGTACTTGGAGTCTATTTTACGGATAAACAAGGTTTGCTGCTGGTGCATTCCGTGCCCTGTTAAGGTCACAGTGAAAGTCAGCACAAGTCGGCTTCCAAGACAGGGCTCAGGGCAGCAGTGCAAAATCAGAGGTGCTTTAAATAAGCAGCTGCTTACCACGATGCCAGGTTCGAACCATGTCTGTATTTGGTTTGGAATTGAATATTTATATCCAACCAGTTCTTTGAGTTTTACTCTGATACAGGGAGCAACTGACTCTCAAAAGTCTCAAATTGTTTCGAGAAAAAGAAATTGGGGATCCCAGAGGTGGCCAGTCTGGAGGGGTGGCAAAAGAAAGAGAGAGGGAGCAAGGGAAAGAGGGAGAGAGCGAGAAAGGGAGGGACAGAGAGTGAGTCCTGAAATTCCTGAACCCACGGGGCGCCGGGCTCTAAGGAGCCGCCGGGGTCGGGGGAGCCGGCAGGGGGCGCCCTCAGCGCTCCTCCCCCCTCCGCTCGCCCTGACGTCCCTAGCCCCCGCCTCTTTCCCCGGGCCTTCAAAGGGCACTAGGGGGCAGCAGGGCTGGAGTTGTGGTCGGCGGCCGAAGCAGGTGCGGGGCGGCGTGGCTGCAGCCATTTGCGGCCTCCAGCTGATCGCGGGGGTGGGAGCGCGGATGGGCGCGCCGGGCGGCCCCATGGAGGGCGGCAGCGGCGGGGTCCCCCCGGCCGGGCCGCTCGGGGTGGCGAGCGAGTCCCCCTCGTGCCCGCTGCCGCCAGGAGGCGAGGTCGCGGCGTGGCCGGCGGAGCCTGACGGGGCGGCCAAGGGAGCGGCGGCCGAGGGCGGGCCGCGGCGGGCTCTGCGGACAGTGTACGTGCGGAGCGAAAGCCCCCAGAGCGGCCCCGAGGCGGGTGCGCTGCAGTGCCTGCTGCGAGCCTGCGAGGCCGAGGGCGCCCACCTCACCTCCGTGCCCTTCGGGGAGCTCGACTTCGGGGAGACGGCAGTGCTGGACGCCTTCTATGATGCAGGTGAGGGCGAGCGCCCCCTTTGCCCACCCCCGCCCCGCCCCGCCTGCCCTCCTCCTCCTCGTGCACGCCCTGGCGCCTATTCCTGCCCCTCCTCTGCTGGTCCCTTCCCATCCTCGCACCCCCTGGCTCCTACGACGGGGCCACCTACCTTTTGGGGAGGGTAGAGGAGGTAGCGTTGCACCCCTTTACGGAGAAGAAAACAAAGGCCACTGGCATTTATAAACTCCTTTTTTCTTCAGTCTCTTTAAACAATCAGATGACCCAAGACTCCACCAGTTAGACAGCTTTTACTTTCTCACTCTTGGCACGTCCCTCACAGCAAGGGGTCCCAACCTTGGGGAGACTGAATCACTTGGGGAGCTTTCAAAAATCCTGATGCCCAAACGGCACCCCAGGCCAATTGCATCAGAATCCCAGGTCGCCCAGGATTGTTTCATGCTTCCTAGGTGATTCCATTGTGGAGCCAAGAGTGGGAATCAGCACCTTGCAGCTGAGTGAGTGTGTATGTGTGTGTGTGGGGGGCTCTTCTTAGAAATACCACAGTGTTCTTTTGCACACTTTAGTTCCTGTCTCCAACACATGCTGACAGTGTGCCGTGTATATTTTACCCCAGAATGCACTCTCATACCAGGGGTCCAGGTCTCTACCGCAACTGAAACGGGACACTCAATCTCCAAGCTCTCCGTGAGAAGTGCGCCATAAAGAATCCAGTCTTAAAATCAGTACTTTGAGTTTGCAGGTGTTTCTCTAAACCCACAAGGGGTGGAATGAATTGTTGCTTCGCTGTTTTCCTTACTGCACCTTTGTCGTCTGTACAAGCCTCTGGCATTTGGGTGATCTTTACAAGCATTGTATGTAAGACAATAATCACCTGGGAGTCCTTGTGCCTCAGTTTCTCCACTGGTCAAAGGAGGTTAACCGTGAGAAGGTGAATGGGGAGGTGCTTCTGAACCAGTGGGCGGGCCGCGCTGCGATGAAGGCAGGTTTATTCCGATGACGGCCCACGTGGACCTGTTTTTTTTGGCAGAGCAAATCCTTCCCAGCTGGCAGGTGGGGGTGTCTGCCTTGTTTAAACAAGTGTCGGCTGGGCCCGTTGAAAACACTCTCTTGACTTTTCTGACCACTCTGAGGATAGAAGAGTTGTCGGGGAGACCCGTTCACCTGGAACCACTTACTTTCTCAGCTTCTATTTTTTCTGTCCTGAAATTGGAGTTTGAACAGGCTCTTCTCTGAAAGGTTAGATGCCCCTTTTGGCATTGGGCACAATTGTGGCCTCCTGCTGCTGGCACTGACACGGGAAAGTTGGTGTGCAGGGGTGTTGCTTCTCTAGAGGTGTGGGGGGGCACACACGTGTGGGCAGTGAATCTTCATCTGCTAGCAGGATCCCTTCCTTCTGCTTGGGAGTGAGGGCTCAGACAGTGCGAAGTCTTTCCGTCGCAGAGCTACACAACACGCATCCCTTTTTCTCACTCTAGGTCCAGACTGCCTGGAATTCTCAGCTGCACCCTGTACCCCCTTTGGTTGACTTTGGTCTGGTCTCGAATAAGCCAATTCCTGGTACATCATTATAATTAATAAATGATTTTGATAGGGTTGAAAAAGGATATACCTAGTTTCAATAAGTGAGTTTATGGATTAAAACAGATGGCCCGCCCCCACCACCTCCTCCCTGCCTGGCTTCCTGCTCTCTCTCATTCACAGGTTTTTGGCATCTCCACCCAAATGATACTAATCTATTATTTTTGATTCTTGGCAGAGGTTCTAGAACACCACCGTGCAGTATGGTAGCCACTAGCCACATGTGGCTATTTACATTTAAATTAAAATTCAATGACATTAAAAAATATAGTTCCTTAGTCATGCTAGCATTTTCAAGCCCTCGATAGCCACAGATGGCTCCTGTGTTGGGCAGGGCAGTTCTAGAACATTTTTCTCATTGCAGAAAGTCCCATCAGACAGTGCTGTTGTAGAAAAAGGCTTGTGGGGGAGGGGAACTAGTGAAGTGTCCCAAATGTGTTTTAGGGAGGATCATATGTGCAGAAATATCTCGACTTTTTCACTCTTGAGACAATTTTATTAATCAAAAACTTAATTTTCATATTTTATTGGGTGAGATGACAAGACAGAATGGAAAGAGGAGAGGACATTAGAGCCAAGCCTGACTGAAACCTTTAAGCACTTCCTGTTCTCATAGCAAGTCAATGCAGGTTGGGTTGTGTTTCTGTCTCCTTGTACTGTTTTATGTGGTCCCGTGTGGTCTGAATCTGAGGTTGTATGTCACCAGTGCTTGGGTGCAGGAAAGCCACAGGTAGGCCTTCAACTGAAGCAAGAAAAAGTGGACGTAGTTGGGAGAGAAGTGACCTGGGCTGTGAGGGGCAGGGGACATCCCATTCACTCACTTCTAGTCGAGACCGTGGAAGTCAATGTATAACCTTTGCCCCATAGAAGGACCAGATTTGATTTATTTTAATGTTTATAAATTTAAAGTTTTTTTTAGTATCCATTGTCTATCTCCAAAGGTTGGAGTCTTGGATTCAGCAGAACTACCAAATTCAGCAAGTGAGGGTCACATCACCTGGTTTCTCCCAGTATTTGAAGAATAGAACATGCTACCCCTTTTCCCCAGAAGAAACCCCTTCTTCAGGACATCTCTAAACTTTTTATTTCCCATCTCTCTTTTAACAGAATTCATAATCATGACTTGAACTAACTTACCAGATGTTTGGACTGTATTTCCCTAAGGCAGCCCCCTCTGCTTTTTTCACCTGCATACTGTGTCTCCCTCCTGGAGGTTCTTGTGCTCATGACCACATTGAAGACAGAAATCCCGCAGGAAGGAGATGTGTGTGATTTTGTCTCATACTTTCCCAAACATTTTGGCCATGGAAACCCTATTCTCCCAGGATGCTATAATTGAATACACTTATTGTAGTATCAAATCTTAAAATGAGAACTGTCTGATAGAACACAATACATTTATCTCCTATAAGTACATAGTATCTTTGATGGAGATTTCCTCTCCGGGTAGTTTGTGGTTAGTTAATGAGCAATCTAAGTCAGGGCCTCTCCCTGTATGCTAATTCTCTATCTTCTGATATTAGCCATTAACTGCTCAGATGACAAGAAGAGATGCTTTGGCTGAGGCACAAGTTATCATCCCTGTTCCTGTGGTGTCTGGCTTTGCTTAATTTCCTCCTCTCTGAAGCTCATGAAATGCTACTTGCTTGCCCAGGGGTTCTGCCTTTGATTTTTTTTTTTTTTTCTTCAGCTACGTTCACATGATTTTAAGAGTCATGGAATATTACCATCTACAGTGAGGAAGCCTTGTATTTCCTGACTATTGATCAGACCAAAACTAGTCTCTAGAATATTCATTTGGCTTTGCTCAATCCTGATGGTTCCCCTCTGCTGGCTGCCTGGCTGTCTCATACAAGCGTCATATTGGGGGATACAAAGTATAGCAGAGATAGCTGGGTGACCACCGAAGTTCATGTTCCCTGTTGTTGCTGGGAAGTGGGAACTACATTTCCCAGCACCCTTTAAGTCTAGGTGGGACATGTGACTAGTTCTGGCCAATGAAATGTAAGTAGAAGTGATATGTAACATTTCTGGGCCAAGGTGTTGACATATCTAGTAGGCTTACCCCCTGCTCTCTCATCCCTTTCCACGGTCTCTGTGGGGACCTTAGAGGTTCCATGTAGAAGGTGGTGGTGGCAGAAGACACCTGGATCCCTGAGTCCCTCTCTGGAGGAGAGGTGCTGGAGCAGGAACATCTGCTTTGGATTTTGTGTAAACAAGAGAAAAACTTTTATTTGGTCAAGCTGCTGAGATTTGGGGGATGTTTGTTATGGTGGTAAGAGAGTGCAACTTGGGTTATGTAAATCTAACTCAAATGCTAGAATATTACCTCCTAGACACACCTTAGCAAGAGAGGACCACGTATCATCTCATGTGATGGATGCTCATTATCTGTAATATGTGCTAATCGTGGGGCCCCTCCTCGCTGTGCTGCTGTGGGCTGAGAAAATATAAATGAGCTGCTTGGACCATCAGCTTGATACCAGGAATGGGGGGGGGCACATTCTATCACCTTCCCCAGTTTCACTGGTGTGGGAAGCTAGGTAATTTTTTCCTTGTGTATTAAGTGATGTTATAATGATTCTGTTAGTTTTTATCCAACAGTACTATTGGGTTTTCTTCAGAAATAGACTATGCAATTGTTTAAAATAAGGCTAGTGCCAGTTCTCTTTGCTGCCCTTTATGTGGGTCATGTCTAGCTTCTTGCCCGGTATTGCTATTCCTGGATTCTATATTAGCTTGACACACTGTGTGGCAAAGACAAAGCTCACCAAACATCCACCTGGTCTGCATTTCCTTTTCTCCCTTGCAGTTAGGCTCAGTGAAATGTGAGGAGAAGTAACAAGTGTCTTTTGGGTGCTAAGGCAATTAGATGGTGTGCCTCTTCCATCTTTCTTTGCCTGGCTTGTAACCATGAAGATCATGTGTTTGAGATGGCAGTTGAGCCACTGAGTTTTGGGGGATTTGTCTGTTGTGGCAGCACAACCTAGCTTATCCTGACTAATACAGCTTGCCTTGAATTCTGCCAGAAATGCCTAAACACATTTCTTGGTTCAACTAGCTTTAATGGGCTTAGTCCACACGGGGATTGGCTCCTGCTCAAGAAGGAGTTTTAGAACTTCATATAATTTGCTGGATATTCCCTCCGCATCATTCTGGAAAATGAATAAAGCACAAAGGAGGATGATCCTGTGGGTTACATGGGTTTGATGGTTGTGGAATGATGAAACAGGCAGCTGCTATTCATAACCTGCATTTTGCATGGCATCTATACATGGTCAGGAGACTGGCCAAATCTATTTCCAGCCTTGTATATCCTGGTGCAGAAAATCAGGGCAATGGTTAATTTAGACATTGCCTTCTCTTCTGTATGTAAACACTGAATAAAATCATCAATGTAGTAGTTAACTCAGAAACCTAGGAGTTGGACTTGATCCTCCCTTCTCCCTCATTGCCAAATCCAGTTAGTTAGTTCCAAAATGGGTTTCAAATTGGCTCACTTCTCTCCACATACCCTGCTACCATCTTGGCCCAAGCACCATCTTCTCTTATCCAGGCTGTTGCCAACAGCTTCATAACTGACATCTCAAGGCTAGGCCAGTCTTGGTGCATTCAAATCCACGTTCTCTGCCTAGAAGCCCCCTCGATCCTGGCTCCCTCCTCCTACCCCACAGTCTTCCTCTGGCCGGTACCTGTTCAGCCTTCAGGTCTCAGGTCTTCAAGGAAGGTTTCACAGACTCCTCCCACCTCACCTTGCCAGCTTTTTGCATGCTGAAGTTTTCTTTCCTATCAGGTAATGCAATTGTGATGAAATAGTTGCTGGTTTTATGATTGATCTTCTGCCAGACAGCAAACTCCTCCATGGTGGGGAGCAGTTGTGGTTTTCTTTGCTACTGTTTGAGTGACTCCTAGGAACATCTATTTATCTCCTTTTCAGAATAAGTATCAGTGGAGACAGCTGACCTTGGCTTCTGTTGAGAGGAAGCAAAACTTATTTGGTGTCCTCAAAAGGAATTCAGAATGTGGTTTCCCATGGAAACCATGTTGAAAATGGTGGCCAGGCATAGGGATATAGTGCAGTTATGATTTTGTTAAGAAATAAGACCCATTCTAAAACATATTTCTGGTTCTGAAACTTTCTCCTCAGTGATGCATACATAACAGAAGAGACTAGAAGAATTTACACTATAATGGAAACAGTGGTCTCAGTTGTGTGGTGGGAATACAGGTTCTTTTTCTTTTTGATTGTCCACATTTTCTATGATGTGTATTACTCTCTAAAATTTATATGTGAATCTTATTTAAAATAAGTGTGGTAAGAGATTAAAGGTAGGGTTTTTACTCAAAAGGCTTCTCCCTTGCTCCTCCCCTGCTGGAGTCAGTGGTGTGGCATACCCAGGCTGTAATGACTTCTCCTCGGGGACCAGGCTGGGTGAACCCCTGGCCAGACCTCAGCTGTCCCCTGCTGGACCTGCTGACCTGCCCCTCGTGCACGCCTCCCTCCCCGGGACCTCCTTCCTTTAGCTGCTGCTGTTACTGCCACTGAGTCAGCATTGAGCCTGGAACTTTCCTCAACTCTTGCTCACTGACTTCGATGAAAAAAAGCCTTGCACCTGCCTCAATTAATTGCGGCATTGCTGTTTGAGTCATATAGGGTAAATGGATACTTATGGGCTGGCCTGCCATCTTACTGGCTGTGTATTATTTGTTACTAAGGCAAAATGGATATTCAGTTCCAAACATTTAATGTGTAAACACAGTTTTGGGATACAAGCCATGAACTATTTTTAAGCCTTCTACGTATCAGCCTTTGAGATAGGTGCTGTTTAAATCCTGGTCAAACAATGTAGTGGGGTTGGACCGAACTTCTACAAAGCAAGCTGGAAAAATTCTTGTTTCTCAATACTTGCGCAGTTTTGGAACTGTTGGGTGCGGCGGGACTTGCCAGAAATGCTTGGTGGTTATTGAGGCTTGGTTGGTGGGGGGTGTTGCAGAGTAGAATTAAGTGGTGGCACTTGGCAGGAAGGAGAGCTCATTCAGGTCTGGGGTGGTGGGGGTGGGGGTGGGGGGCAGCCCAGGGACCAGGCAGAAATGACCGAGGAGGGAGGGGAAGAGAAGGTAGAGCAAAGCGAGGAGCACTAGATGCAGTTGACTTTTTTTTCTTCTCTTAAATTTTTTATAATTATGGAAAATTTCAGATGTGTACATTACCCAGCTTCGACAATTCTTAACATTCTGCCATTCTTATTTCTTTGAGTATACTCACTGCTTACCCCATACTTATATTTTTAAAAAGTAGGTTCATGTAGAATTTAGACACATTGAAATGCATAAATCTCATCTGTATAGTTTTAAAAACTATCTACCGTCTCGAGGTGAGGCAGATCTCTGAGGTGGTACATTATGGCTGACATGCAAAATCTGGTAGAAAGATTGGAGAAAGTAGTGGGTCGTCTGGAGGCAGTATCCCAGGTCTCTGACATGCACTGTGCGTACGGAGACAGGCATCCAAAAGCAGGAGCATCTCCTTATGTGCAGGCATTTGACTTGCTGCTTGCCGGTCCTGTAGCAGAGTACCTGAAGATCAGTAAAGAGATTGGGGGAGATGTACAGAAGCACGCGGAAATGGTCCACACAGGTCTGAAGTTGGAGCAAGCTCTCTTGGCTACAGCCTCTCAGTGCCAGCAACCGGCAGGTAATAAGCTTTCTGAATTGTTGGCACCCATCTCAGAGCAGATCCAAGAAGTGATAACCTTTCGGGAGAAGAACCGAGGCAGCAAGTTGTTCAATCACCTGTCAGCTGTCAGTGAAAGCATCCAGGCCCTGGGCTGGGTGGCTATGGGTCCCACGCCTGGCCCTTATGTGAAAGAAATGAATGATGCTGCCATGTTTTATACAAATCGAGTCCTCAAGGAGTACAAAGATGTGGATAAGAAGCATGTGGACTGGGTCAAAGCCTACTTGAGTATATGGACAGAGCTGCAGGCTTACATTAAGGAGTATCATACAACTGGACTGGCCTGGAGCAAAACAGGCCCTGTGGCAAAAGAACTGAGTGGATTGCCATCTGGACCCTCTGCTGGATCAGGTCCTCCCCCTCCTCCACCAGGTCCGCCTCCCCCCCCAGTCCCCACCAGTTCATGCTCTGATGACTCTGCTTCACGCTCAGCACTGTTTGCCCAGATTAATCAGGGGGAAAGCATCACACATGCTCTGAAACATGTATCGGATGATATGAAGACTCACAAGAACCCTGCCCTGAAGGCTCAGAGTGGTCCAGTACGCAGTGGCCCCAAACCATTTTCTGCACCTAAACCGGGAGTCAGTCCCTCCCTCAAAGCAGCCTCAAAGAAAGAGCCAGCTCTACTTGAACTGGAAGGCAAGAAGTGGAGAGTGGAAAATCAGGAGAATGTTTCTAACCTGGTGATTGATGATACGGAGCTGAAACAGGTGGCTTACATATACAAGTGTGTCAACACAACATTGCAAATCAAGGGCAAAATTAACTCCATTACAGTAGATAACTGTAAGAAACTCGGTCTGGTGTTTGATGACGTGGTGGGCATTGTGGAGATAATCAATAGTAGGGATGTGAAAGTTCAGGTAATGGGTAAAGTGCCAACCATTTCCATCAACAAAACAGACGGCTGCCATGCTTACCTGAGCAAGAATTCCCTGGATTGTGAGATAGTCAGTGCCAAATCTTCTGAGATGAATGTCCTTATTCCTACAGAAGGTGGTGACTTTAACGAGTTCCCAGTCCCTGAGCAGTTCAAGACCCTATGGAATGGGCAAAAGTTGGTCACCACAGTGACAGAAATTGCTGGATAAGTGAAGTGCCACTGGGTTCTTTGCCCTCTCCCTTCACACCATGGGATAAATCTTTATCAAGACGGTTCTTTTCTAGATTTCCTCTACCTTTCTGCTCTTAAAGTGCTTCTCTGCTCTGAGAAGCACAGCTACCTGCCTTCACTGAAATATACCTCAGGCTAAGATTTGGGGTGGGATAGCAGGTCAGTTGATCATCTGCAGGAAAGTATAGCTTTTCCATATCAGCTCAACCACACCACCAGTCTATTCTTTTGGAAATGCAGACCAGGATTAATGGGTTTTAGCTTTCAGCTTTTGAGGGTTATTCTATCAACAGTCTTTTGGGAAGAATAGAACAGTCTCCAGGAGTTAACTCATCAGATTGTTCTTCACACAGGTTAATCTTTTTCTAGCAGTGAGCATGAGGATAGCAGCAACTGGAGTGATTCCAGTTGGTTCTTCTAACCAAACTAATTTTTCACTGTTGATAAACGAGACAAAAGTTGCACTGGACCAAAGGCTGAGGCTTGGCCATCTAGCATTCCAAGCAAAATTGTTTCCTATAAGCATTCCTTTTATTTTGCATTCCATCCTGGGTCTGCCTGAACCATGAGATAGTAGGTTGTCCTGTACCAGCTGTTGTAGCAGTGACCTGCACCCAGGGTAATTAAAGGAGTCTTTAACCCTTTCTTTCTCTGGTATCTCTGCCTAGCACCTTCTTACAGAGATGACTTGAAAGGGGGGGGGGGGTGGGGGGGAGGAAAATAACACACCAATCCAAGAAATCTGGCATTCCTTTCTCCTCCCATGCTAGGTGCCTGTCATCCATCTTCACTGCCTTCTTTTCCCTGTCATGCTCAGCAGCTTACAGCTTCTGTCCAGGCACCTGAACAGAGAACTAAAACCTCCACTGCAGACTAGTTTTAGATCTCCATTTATGTCAGAGTCTTGCACAGCACTGCTAATGTAAATTTCAGTTTTTCCCTCTAGGACAGACACCAAAATATGCAGTGTTTTTGGTGGGAGAGAGATTGTCCTGTGACTTCTACCCATTCCCTGAGGCCTGTGGAAATAAACCTTTATGTACTTTAAAGTTATACAGAAATAGAATAAAGTTAATACCAAAAAAAAAAAAAAAAAACTATCTACCCCCATATAACCCAAACCCCTGTCGCAATATAGAACATTTCCAACTCCGCAGAACGTTCTCTCTTGTCCACTCCCATTTAATCCCCCTTCCACCCACACTGCTGGCCCTAGGCGATGGCTGACCTGCTTTCTGTCCCTATAGATTAGATTTGCCTTTATTCTAGAGTTTCATATACATGGACTTATACAGTATGTACTCTTTAGTGTCTTGACTTCTTTCGCTCAACATGAGGTTTTTGAAATTGATCCATATTGTTACTCATATCAATAGATCCTTTATAATGTTAAGGATTATTCCATTGTATGAACATCCTGCAGTTGGTTTAGCCATTCTGTTGATGGTCATTTGGGTTGTTTCCAGTATTGGGCTATTACAAATGAAGCTACTGTGGACATTTGTATATAAGTCTTTTTGTGGTCATGTTTTTATTTTTCTTGGATAAATACCTAGGAGTGTAATTGCTGAATTAAAGGGTAGGTGTATGTTAAACTTTATAAGAAACTTCCAAATCTTTTCCCAAAGTGATTGTAACATTTTTATATTCTTAGCAGCAACACATGAACGTTCCGGTGCCTTCACATGCTCACCAACACTTCATATTATCACTTTTTTTGATTTTTGCCTTTTTAGTGGGGGGTGTAGTGGTTTCTCATTATGGTTTTAATATGCCTTTCCTTGATGATTAATAATGTTGAGCATCTTTTCATGTGCTTATTGGCCATGCAGATGTCTTCCTTTGTGAGGTGTTTGTTCAAGTGTCTTACCCTTTTTAATTGGGTTTTTGTCTTATCAGGTTGTAAAAGTTCTTTATATATTCTGAATTCAAGTCCTTTGTCAGAAATATATCTTATGAACAGTTTCTCCCAAACTGTGGCTTGCTTATTCATTTACTTAATGGTGATTTTTAATGAGCAGGTATTTAATTTTGATGAAGTCTAATGTATAATTTGTTTTAATTTGATGGCTGCCACAAGAAATCTTTGCCCACCTCCAGGTTGTCTCCTTCCGAAAACTTCATAGATTTAGCTTTTACATTTAGGCCTGTGATTCAGATCGTATTAACTTTGACACAGGTGACTTTTGACAAGCTGAGCCTGACACCTCGCCTCAAACACATGCGAGGCCAGCCTTGCCCCCAGTGTTTTTGGGTGCTATGAGTCTCTCCATGGCAGGACCACTGCTGCCTCCTTTTCATTTCACCACCCAGGAAAGTACCAGAAAGGCAGGTTATGCTTTAGGTGACTGGCCTTTCTTCCTTCCAGACCAAAAAACCAAAACAGATCCAAAATGTAATTTTACCAACATGTGTCCCACTGTCCCTAGAAATACAGTAGCCGAGGAGGAAGGTCGTTGGCTTATGTTGAACCAAGATTTGCATTTCTACTCTATCATTTATTGGGTGTGTGACCCTGGAGAACTTATTTAACATCTCTGAGCCTCACTTTTAAAAAATCTCTATGTAGAGATTACAGCACAGTGCCTTGAACTTTATAAGTACTCAATAAATGTCAGTCCCCCACCCCCCCCATTCCACTCCCCTCTGCCCTCTGTGGCTTCCCCTTCCACCTGGGATCAATTAATATATCAGAATCTCGGTATAGAATGAAACTTGATTAGTGAAATAGTCAAGACACAGGGATCAAACCTCTTGAGCAATCATCCTATAGTGGGGGGCACATTATACTCTTGTAATTGGTAAGAGAACTTTCCAGTGTTTTGAGGTTGGAGATTCTATCTTAATTCCATTTATGTTCCTGTGCTGAAGAATGGAGGTGAAGAAAAGGCATAGAAACCTGCATCAACTTTCTTGTTTTATTGATGTATAACACACATGCAGAAAAGGGCACAATCGTAATACTGCTCTATCAATTTTCACAAAACTATACACACTATATACCCAGCACCCAGATCAAGAAACGGAGCACCAACAGCATCCCAGATGTAATTGTTTCCATTTTCTAGTCCCAGCCTGCCCAAGGATGATGACTACCTGAGTCTCAGGTGCATGGGTTATTTGCCTGCTTCTGTACTTTTATGAAGGGTATAATACAGCTTGTACTTTTTGGTATCTGGCCTCTTTCATTCACCATTATATTGTTAATATAGCAATAGTTCATTCTCATTTCTATATAATATTCCATTGTAGGAATATACCAAAATTTATGTTTTGTATTACTAATGAGCATTTGAGTAGTTTCTCATTTGAGACTATTACAAATAGTGCTGCTGCTATGAATATTCTAGCATTCTTTTTTTATTTTGTTTTTTAACAGCTTTATTGAGATATAATTTATCCATTTAAAGGGTACAGTCAGTGGTATCAGTATATTCATAGAGTTGTGCAGCCATCACAACTATCTAATTTCAGAACATCTTTGTTATCCCTCAAGACCCTGTACCCATTAGCAGTCATTCCCAGCCACCTACCCCCCAACTCCGTGCCCCAGGCAGCCATTACTGTCTGTCTCTGTAGATTTCTTTATTCATATAAATGGAATCAGAAAATATGTGGCCCTTTGTGACTGGCTTCTTTCACTTGGCATAATTTTTTCAAGGTTCATCCACACTGTAGCATGTATCAATGCTTCATTCTTTTTTTATTGATGGGTAATATGCCATTGTTTGGATAGACCACATTGTGTTTCTCCATTTATCAGTTGATGGACATTTGGGTTGTGTCGTCTTTTTGGCTATTGTGCATAATGCTGCAAGTTTTTGTGTGGATGTATGTCTTCATTTCTCTTGGGTATGTACCTAGTAGGAGTAGAATTGCTGAGTCATATGGTAAAGTCTATGTTTAACCTTTTGAGGAGCTGGCAAACTGTTTTTCACAGTGGCCGCACCATTTTACTTTCCCACCAACAGTACATGAGAGGACCAATTTCTCCACACTCTGTCAGCACTTGTTATTGTCTGTCATTTTGATTATAGCCATCCTCATAGGTGTGAACTCTAAATTTCTAGGAAATCTTTCTATATTTGGGCATTGTGCCAGTTTGAATGTATTGTGTCCCCCAAACGCCATTATCTTTGATGTAGTCTTGTGGGGCAGATGTTTTGGTGCTGATTAGATTTGCTTAGAATGTGCCCCACCCAGCTGTGGGTGATGACTCTGATGAGATACTCCCATGAAGGCATGGCCCCGCCCATTCAGGGTGGGACTTGATCAGTGGAGTCATATAAATGAGCTGACTCAAAGAGAAGCAACTCAGTGCAGCTGTGAGTGACGTTTTGAAGAGGAGCAAGCTTGCTAGAGAGGAATGTCCTGGGAAAAAGCCATTTTGAAGCCAGAACTTTGGAGCAGATGCCAGCCACGTGCCTTCCCAGCTAATAGAGGTTTCCCAGATGCCATTGGCCATCCTCCAGTGAAGGTGCCCGATTACTGGTGTGTTACCCTGGACACTTTGTGGCCTTAAGACTGTAACTGTGTAGCCAAATAAACCCCCTTTTCATAAAAGCCAATCCATCTCTGGTGTTTTGCATTCCGCAGCATTAGCAAACTAGAACAGGCATTAAACCCTTTATCTTTTTTCTCTGTGTTCAGATTGGGTAATTTCTACTGAATTATTTTAAATTCACTGACTCCTCTGTCATTTCTTTTTCCAATAAGCCCGTCCAGTGAGATTTTTATTTTGCTTATTTTCTTAAAATTTCCATTTGGTTTTTGCTTTATCTTAAATTTCTTTGTTGAGACTTTCTATATTGCCATTCCTTTCAGGAGTGTTTGGCCCTTCTTTTTGAAGAATTTTTTTAACTGCTTTAGAGGGATTGTCGGGTAACTCTGACATCTGTGTCATCTCATTGTTGGAATCTGTTGATTGTCTTTTCCCATGTTAGGTGAAACGTCCCTGGTTCTTTAAGTGCCAAGTAATTTTGGACTGTATCCTGAACATTTTGAATATTCTGTTCTGAGACTCTGGGTCTTGTTTATATCTTATGGAGTATGTTGATAATTTTGCTTTAGCAAGCATTTAGCCTGTTTGACTCAGGCTGCAAGTTCTGACCAGCCTTCTTTGGGTTGTGGTTTCAATTTCAGTTGTGGTGTCAGTTCTGATTTCAAAGCCTTTTCAGTGCTGTTGGGGTCTGTGCCCCAGCCAGTGGCCAGTCTGGGAACTGGGAGTTGGTTTATCATGTAGCTCAGTTCTCAATCTTGGGTCTGCAAATTTGGGTCAGATTCGTGCCTGTGCAGCTTGGGGGTGAGCTTAGGAATTCATAAACAGTTTTATGGGCTTCCTTTCCCAAGCTCCTCCCTTTCCACCATCTCCTTTGTACTTCCTGCTTTATTGGGACTCCCCTGTCCTCTGGACAGAAATCTGAGGCTTTAGTTACCCGACTCTGCCTCACACTTTCCACCGCTGTGCCCATGGCTGAGCCCAGGAGTTCAGAGAGAGGAAAAGGGCAATGGGGGTTCACCTGACCTCTTAGAACTACATCACCTCCAGTTGGAAAAGAAAGCTCCCCTCCCTCAGAGTTCTGGGCATCCTTGGGCCCCTGCTGCTACTGTCTCTGCTGTCAGTGCTGTGGGATTGCCAGGGGGCTGTGGCTTGAAAGAAAGGGAAAGGGAAAAATGGAAAATTTTCCTCATTCTTAACATTAAAAGGCCCCTTTCCAGGGCCTTTCCTTAAGCTAGAGCTAGAGAGTTTCTTCCAGTGTTCTTTCTGTCCATACCCATTGCCTACTTCTGGGTTTCAGACTGCCTTTAATCTAGGTGTGTGTGTGTGTGGGGGGTTCTGGGAGAAAAAAAAGGAAACTTGCTGCTGGCTTGGCATTCCTTCTTCCCCAATCTGCCCGCCACGATTTGCTTTTCAGAGTCCTAAAATAGCTGTTGCGTATTCATTCATTCTGTCTTCATCTTATAGCTGCATTCAGGGAGAGACAAGGTGGAATGTGTGTATTCCATCTTACTAGGAACCAGGACTCACATTTGTCCCATGAAATTTTGGGTGCTTTGTTATGTAGCAAGAGTATCCAGAATATAATAAAAAGACCTCTGCATCTTATTGATAAAGCTTACCTTTAAGCCACAATACCCCGAATGCCAGCTGTATTTTATCAGACCAGTTCTATCCCTACAGGATGCCCTGTATGACTGGAGAACAAAGGAAGTGGAAAAAAATGGACAAAGGGAAATGGAAATGGTTGACATTTTAATTGTACTTAAATACTTTGATTTTGAGCAGGAAGCACAGATCAGTCTGATGTTAAGAATGACCATTGGATTGTCCTTGTATCTCGTGAGGCTAAAGCTAGTCTTGTTGGATGGCTCCATTAAAAAATTAGTTGTCTTGAGAATAAGAATCCTGTGTCCAAACCTATTATCCTTCCTAAGAAATAAACAATAAGTAATTTTTGTAAAGCTTGTGGCTATTGAGGCGTGCTTGATGCAAATCATAAACTTCGCATTCATTCTCAAGGAACCACCTAAGAATAAGGAAATTGGTACATGAAAGAAAGAAATGGAAAAATAAATTAGGGGAAAAGACAAAGGAAAATGCCTCTGTATCCAGCAGTAAGTCCCCACCACTATCACCAAATGAACTCTGGTCTCCTCCACAGGCTATGGGGGAGGATTCCACCAAAAAAGCATATGACACAGAATGGGTGAAATCAGTGGTCATGCACAAATCCTGATGCTTGGTGATAATCTTGAAGGAATGGTTGTTTTTTTTTTTTTAATATCAATATTTTTAAATTTGTTGAGACTTGCTTTGTGATCCATCCTGTGGTCTACCCTAGAGAATGTTCCATGAGCACTTGAGAAAAATGTGTATCCTGCTGTTGTGGGGTGTAGTGTTCTAGAAATATCTGTCAAGTCTAGTTCATTTATCATACAATTCAGCATCTCTGTTGCCTTGTTGATCCTCTGTCTAGATGTTCTATCCATCAATGAGAGCGGTGTTTTGAAGTCTTCAACGATTATTGTAGCGGTATCTACTCCTTTCAGTGTTCTCGGTGTTTGCCTCATGAATTTTGGGGCACTCTGTTTTCTTGATGAATGGACCCTTTTATTAATATACAGTGTCCTTCTTTGTCTCTTTTAATTGTTTTCCTTTTGAAGTCTAATTTGTCTGATACTAATATAGCTACTCCCACTTTTTTTCTGGTTGCTGTTTGCATGAAATATCTTATTCCAACCTTTCACTTTCAGCCTATTTTTGTCCTTGAGTGTAAAGTGAGTTTCTTGTAGACAGCATATAGTTGGGTCCTGTTTTTTAATCCATTCTGCCAGTCTGTGTCTTTTTATTTGAGGAGTTTAATCCATTAACATTTAGTGTTATTACTGTAAGGGCAGTACTTTCTTTTACCATTTTGTCCTTTGGATTTTATATGTCATGTCTTATTTTTTCCTCTCTCTCCTTTTACCCTTCCTGATAGTCTTCATTTATACACTCTTCTCCAAACCTCTCTCTCCTGTCTTTTCCTATCAGCCTGTAGCACTCCCTTTAGTATTTCTTGTAGTGCCAGTCTCTTATTCACAAACTTGGTGTCTGTTTGTCTGAAAATATTTTAATTTCTCTCTCATTTTTGAAGGACAGTTTTGCCAGATATAGAATTCTTGATTGGCAGTTCTTCTCTTTCAGTATCTTAAATATATCACACCACTGCCTTCTTGCCTCCATGGTTTCTGCTGAGAGATCTGTACATAGTCTTATTGAGCTTCCCTCATATGTGATGAGGAACAGTTTATTTTTAAGAAAAAGAAAGAGGATGTTATTGTTGGAGAAGTAGTTGTAAAAGTCATGAGCCCTCTTGTGTTGACTAAGGTTCATTTTAATGAGACAATTAGAGAACAGATTAAGGAATACAGGGACCATTTCCTAACAGTTTGTCACTATAACAGAAAACCTCAGCAGTACCCTCTTCACATTTGCAGTGCTGTTGGGAGTACATCGTGCTCTGCTTATCTCTAAAACCGCACACATCTTGAAGGTGATGTATGACATAGACCATTCGTAAGAAGGGGAGAAAGGCCCCTAAGAAGTATAGCTCAAAAAAATCTGCCAGAGGGAAGAACCTAAGATGGCGACTAGGTGAGACAGAGAAAAAAACACCTCCGTGGAAAACACTAGATAAAAAACCAGAAAGGACCCAGAACACCACTTCCAGAGTAGCACCAGCCGGACAAGTTCTGCTAAAGCCACAGGGAACGTGCGTTTGGTGAAACCAGGAGTCTGCATTCTGAAATGAGTGAGTAGGCTGAATCCCTTGGCCACGCTGCGGTGTGGGGAAACGGTGGGTTGGTGTTTAAAAAAAAAAAAAAAAAAAAAGCCCGGGAACAGCTGCACATAAGACGGGAGCGGTCTGGACTAACGCCTCAGTGTCTGGGGTGGAGGATACCCCTTCCCACACCCACTGCTGATTGTCTCGGGTCCAGGGAAACAAAGGGGAGACGCACGACTTGCAGCTGTCTCCCCAGCGGGCGGGGCTACTCCTGCCCGGGGCCGAACACACAGCACGGAGCCGAGTCAAGAAACCCAGCCTCGCAGCCGTCACCCCAGTGGGTGGGGCTATTCCTGCCTGGGGCCAAACACACAGCACAGAGCTGAGTCGAGAAACCCAGCCTCCCAGCCGTCACCCCAGTGGGCGGGGCTGCTCCTGCCCGGGGCTGAACACACAGCACAGAGCCCAGCTGAGAAACCCAGCCTCGCAGCCGTCTCCCCAGCAGGCGGGGCTACTCCTGCCCAGGGCCGAACACACAGTACAGAGCTGAGACAAGAAACCCAGCCTGACAGGGAGTCTTTCCCGCAGCACCACTCACACGACACAATATCGGCTGTGGACAGTGGCCTTGAATATACCCACGGCTGACTGTCCTGGAGCTGGGAGAGCGGAGCTGTGCAGAAAGGGGGAAGTTAACGTGTCCCATTCAACCATCTTTGAAGCGGGCTGGGAACGCCCCTACACAGCCCGGTGGCCCAGGGCTTCCCTGGAGGCCGGTGCTCACTTGTGACGTGGCACGGCCCTCCCCCCCTCAGCAGAGGTCCTGGAAAAGCACAGCAGGGAGGGGGGAACTGCTTGAAAATCCCAGGGAACCTACACCAATACCAAGGACTTTTGTGTCAGCGGCAGAGAACAGCCTTAAATCTCTGAGAACACCTGGGAGGTTTGATTATTAAAGCTGCCCTTCCTCCCTAACCGCTCAGGTACACGCCCCTCATTGAGGGCAGACAGCACCGACAACACACCCAAATTAAGTGCACCAATTGGACCCCAAAAGAATCAGACCCCCACATACCACAAAGTTGGGGAGAACTGACTTGAGGGGAATAAGTGACTCACGGACGCCATCTGCTGGTTAGTTAGAGAAAGTGTATGTCACCAAGCTGCAACTCTTAACAAATTAAAGATCAAGTAAAGTAAATGCCAAGAGGCCAAAAACAACAGAAAATCTTAAAGCATATGATAAAACCAGATGACATGGAGAACCCGAACCCAAACGCTCAAATCAAAAGATCCGAAGACACACAGTTCCTGGCAGAATTAATCAAAGAACTACAGACAGGCAATGAGAGCATGGCACGGGATATAAAAGACTTGAAGAAGAGCATGGCACAGAATATAAAAGATAAAGAAGACCCTAGAAGAGCATAAAGAAGATATTGCAAGAGTAAATAAAAAAATAGAAGATCTTATGGAAATTAAAGAAACTGTAGGCCAAATTAAAAAGACTCTGGATACTAATAATACAAGATTAGAGGAAGTTGAACAACAACTCAGCCTCCTCGAGGAGCACAGAACAGAAAATGAAAGAACAAAAGAAAGAATGGGGAAAAAATTGAAAAAATCGAAATGGATCTCAGGGATACGATAGATAAAATAAAACGTCCAAATTTAAGACTCATTGGTGTCCCAGAAGGGGAAGAGAAGGGTAAAGGTCTAGAAAGAGTATTCAAAGGAATTTTTGGGGAAAACTTCCCAAACCTTCTACACAATATAAATACACAAAGCATAAATGCCCAGCGAACTCCAAATAGAATAAATGCAAGCAAACCCACTCCAAGACATATTCTGATCAGACTGTCAAATACTGAAGAGAAGGAGCAAGTTCTGAAAGCAGCAAGAGAAAGGCAATTCACCACATACAAAGGAAACAACATAAGACTAAGTAGTGACTACTCAGCGGCCACCATGGAGGCAAGAAGGCAGTGGCATGACATATTTAAAATTCTGAGAGAGAAAAATTTCCAACCAAGAATACTTTATCCAGCAAAACTCCAAATCTGAGGGAGAGCTTAAATTTTTCACAGACAAATGCTGAGAGTTTGCTAATAAAAGACCTGTCCTACTTCAGATACTAAAGTGAGCCCTACCGACAGAGAAACAAAGAAATGAAAGAGAGATATAGAGACTTTTAACAGACATATATAGAATATTACATCCCAGGTCACTGGGACACACGTTCTTCACTAGTGATCACGGATCTTTCTCCAGAATGGACTGTATGCGGGGACATAAAAACAAGCCTCAATAAAATAAAAAATAAAAAAATGTACTTGTTCAAAGCACATTCTCTGACCACAATGGAATACAAATAGAAGTCAATAACCATCAGAGACTTGGAGAATTCACAAACACCTGAAAGATAAAACTGAGGGGGAGATGAAAACATTCCCGGACAATCAAAAGCTGAGGAACTTCATCACCAGTAGATCAGTCCTAAGCAGGCTGAAAGGAAGGGACACTAAATAATTGACTGAAACCACATGAAGAAATAAAGATTTCCAGTAAAGATCACATGGTAAATATAAAGACCAATACTACTGTATTGTTGATTTATAACTCCACTATTTACTTCCTACAGGATCTAAAATACATAAACTGTAATGATAAATCGGTGGTTTTGGACTCAATGTAAAATATGTAATTCTTGACAAGAACTACATAAAGGTGGGGGAATGGAGGAGTACAGGAACACAGTTTACATGTCCTATTGAAGTTAAGTTGGTATCAAAGAAAAACAAGATTGTTATAGATTTAAGAAGTTAAATTTAAGCCCCATGGTAAACACAAAGAAAGTATCAAAGAATATGACCAAAGAGATGAAAAGTAGAGTAGGGGTTCCAAGAAGTGGGGGAAGGGGCAATGGGGAGTTAAGAAATGAGAGTAGGGGTTTTGGTTTGGGGTGAAGGGAAACTTCTAGAAATGGATGGTTGGAAGGTGATAGCATTGCAACATTGTAAATGTGATTAATCCCACTAATGGAATGCTAGGGAGGGTTGGAATAGGAAGATTTAGGCTATATATATCTTTCCACAATTGAAAAAAAAAAAAAAATAGGACAGTCTAAATAGATGACAATTAAATGCCAAGGATGATCCTGGATGGGATCTGAGGTCGGAGGAGAGAAGGCTCAAAGGGACACAGATGGGACATAAGGAGAAAAAAAAAAAGGAACTATAGAATGTAAGCTTTATATCAATGTTGAATTTCTTGAACTTCTTAGCTGCGTTTAATGAGATTGCATAAAATAATGTTCTTGTCCATGGGAAAGGTATATGTGAATTATATTGTTTGTTCAAAGATATGTGCAGCTTGCTCTCATGTTCAGAGGACAGAGCAATAGATGATGGGTGTCAGGGAGGGAGGGAGAGAGGGAGGGAAAGAAAGAGACAGTGGTGTGACAGGATCTTAAAGGTGATGGATCGGGGTATCGGGGGAGGGGGGTCGGGGTATGATGGAATTCTATGTATGGGGTTTGTACTGTTTTTACAACTGTTCCTGTAAGATTGAACTTATTTCAAAATAAAATTTATTATTAAAGAAAAAAAAATCTGCCAGAGAGTCATGTCAAAGCAGAACCCTTTATAAAAAGGTTGAAGGAAGCTGAAGAGGAGCCTTCTGGTGATAAAGATGACAATATTGAGGGAGCCCAGAGTTGGACCTGTAAAGTGCAACCTCAAGGATGATGACATTGATATTGACACCATGTAAAGTGGTGGCTACAGCCTAGCTTGCAGTTTAATACTGTCCATTTTTCTGCATCATTAGCTGGAAGAGCATGATGTATGTGCAAAAACTGAAGTGGCTTAAACCATGGTACACTTTCTATTACAAGTATTTCACTGTGAGTGTTCTGAAATTAAGTCCAATGTGTTCATTCACCCTGGTGAATATATATATATAGAGATTATATATATATATATATAGTATTTCTTTTTGAAAAACTGGTAGACACATTTAGATCAATTTTTAGTTAGAAAAATGATTTATTTTTAGTCATTCTTACAAAAAATAGATACTGGACAGCAAAAAATAGGAGACTAGGCATGGTGTCCTGATGTCCTGACCTCCCCCTCCCCCAGTTGAAACTTAAACTCTAAGCAGCTTGTCTCATTCAGACAAAACTAGTCTTATTTATATTCACTATTTCTTTTTTTTCCTGCTGGCAGTGGGATCTGCTTACAGGTGACCTGGGATATAGTTAAAGACTGGCATGACCAGTGTGGTCACAGAATCACTGTGTGGTAAATCGTTCTCCATCCTATCATTTCTTTGACTTGTGTTTTGCTTTGGAAATCAGATACTTTTAAACCAAACTAGAAAAGTATAATTTTATTTATTACCCCTGAAACATTTAACAAACATGTTCAAGATGTTTTTAATCAAACCTTTTTAATGAACTAAAATCATATGTCATTCAACTTTCTTATTTCTTACTAGCATGTGGTGAGATCGTTGTAACTGATTCTTGAATTCTTGGAGTGGTGCTTTGATTTTAAATTCAGACACTCTCCTAAGAATAGATTTAATAAGAGCCTTGGCTTTTTGCAGGTCACTCAAGGTTTGTTAAACCAAGGTGTGTGTGTGTGTGTGTTAGTGTGTGTTATAGCTCATGACCAATTTTATCTCTGCCTTTTATCTGTGATCTGTTTGCCCAAGATTTAGCCTGATAAATAAGTTAACTGTTCTGTCTCCAGGAGGCTCAAGTTCAGAAAGTGAGTCAGCAATGTGGGAAGCCTTGGGTGCCGGGAGCCAGGACTTGAGAGCAGGGAAGCTGAGGGACCCTGGGCACGTGTGTCACCTCTTTGCACTTGGCTTCCCCCACCTGCAGAGTGGCGCTGATACTGCCCTGCCTGCCCACAGGGTGGTTCTGAGAGTCCACCAAGATGTCGGCAGCGGCATTTTGTAAATGGCCGAGCCTAAGACCAGTGTAATGATTGATGCTTTTAAAGTAATCTGTGGTCTCTTTTGGGGGGAAAAAAATCTTGATTTCTTATATATAATAAAAATTCCAGTCTGGAATTTAGCATTTAAAAATCTGATGCTAAATTAATGTCTTACATGTCTTAAAAAAATAAAGTGTTGAATATTGTTTTGGTATAAATCCTCAAAGCAAATTCACTGTACTGGCCTGAGTGACAAATGCCAGGCAAAGTTTTTAACTCTGGGTTTGAAACAGTTTTCCTATAACGGAATGTTTTTGTTGAGTAGCAATATTGATCTGTCCTGTTTTAATTGGCACTGAGCAGCCTTTACCCCACCCTTGGTGTTGCCACATGGAAGGGGGGGTTGTACTTGGTGGTGAGGTGGGGGCTCAGGGCATAGCACAGAGTGGGGAGGGAGGGTGGGAGGCCTTTCATCAGATGAAAACTTCATCAACTCAGCAATGAGCTACTCCACCACATTTTAGGTTTCCTAAGAAAATGACCTGCATCCCTGCCCACTGCCCCTTTCCACCACCCCCCTTTGTCCTCCTCGGTTTGTGCCCTTCCCTTTATCAACTGATTATAGCCGTCACCGAGGCCTTGGAACCAGGGTCTATCTTGCCACATCTTGATGGCATCATTATAAAACACTTTTAATTTGGGTGGGTAATAGAGACAAGGGAACAAGGTAGAATGTCAACTTTACTCAGCTGCAGTTGTTACTTTTAACTCCAAGCAAATGTCTGCAGGGAGCAGACTCGGCCATCTGCGGTCAGATGTCCAGGCCAGGCTGTAAAGTGTGTTCCCAGCATCATACATTTTTTCTTTCTTCAGCACAGCCTCTAAAGGGCAAATTTGGGTATGAGAGTCACCTGTTTCAAGTCCCCTCCTAGTTTTTCTTTAGTTCAGTTTTATTGAGATATGTTCACATACCATAGAATCGTTCATGGTGTACAATCAACTGTTCACAGTACCATCATCTAGTTGTGCATTTATCATACCCATCTATTTTTTGAACATTTTCCTTCTACCAGAAAGAATCAGAATAAGAATAAAAAATGAAAATAAAAAAGAACACCCAAATCACCCCCATCCCACCCTATTATTCATTTAGTTTTTGTCCCCATTTTTCTACTCATCCATCCATACACTGGATAAAGGGGGTGTGATCCACAAGGTCTTCACAATCACACTGTCACCCCTTGTAATCTACATTATTATATAATTGTCTTCAGGAGTCCAGACTGCTGGGTTGGAGTTTGGTAGTTTCAGGTATTTACTTCTAGCTATTCCAATACATTAAAGCCTAAGAGGTGTTATCTATATAGTGCATAAGAATGTCCACCAGAGTGACCTCTTGACTCCATTTGAAATCTCTCAGCCACTGAAACTATTTTGTCTCATTTTGCATCCCCCTTTTGGTCAAGAAGATACTCTCAGTCCCATGATGCCGGGTCCACATTCATCCCTGGGAGTCATACTCTGCGTTGCCAGGGAGATTTACACCCCTGGGAGTCGGGTCCCACGTAGTGGGGAGGGCAGCGAGTTCACCTGCCGAGGCAGCTTAGTTAGAGAGAGAGAGAGGGCCACATCTGAGCAACAAAGAGGTTCTCTGGGGGAGACTCTTAGGCACAATTATAAGCAGGTTTAGACTCTGCTTTGCAGTAATGAGCTTCATAAGGGCAGGCCCCAAGATAGAGGGTTCAGCATATCAAACCATCAGTCCTAGATGTTTGTGAGAATATCAGCAACAATCCAGGTGAGGAAGCCCAACACTTCTGCACTTTCCCCTAGCTCCTCAGGGGGCCCTGCATATATATTTTTATTCTCTGCCCAAATTACTTTGGGATGTGTTGCTATTTCACATTAACCTATGCAAACCTACCAGGTCTCACTTCCTTTTCAAAGTTCCATGTAATTGTGGTATTTGAACAAACTGTATGAGTTCAATTGTTTAGGAAATATAGATCCTGTACCAACTAAACATCTCTTCCCTTGGTCTCACATGGAAGTTGAAGTTTTAAGACACAGTCAGTATCATCCTTTACCCTTTGGCCTGATTTGCCTTAGTCCTAACCAGATCTGCTTCATTCATAGCTCTAATTGAAGTCTGGACTCTCTTTCAGCTTTTTTAACAGTTGCTGTATGTGCTAATACTGACATTCATATCTGCCAAGCTCCAGCTCTGAGTTTCAGGTGTCACACAGATACCCAAAGTTCCAGGGATCGATCACGTTATACACAAAGGGATCAGCATCTTGGAATTTGGAGATAGCCATTGCAATTCAGGAATAGATGTGATTACAATATATTCATTCACAGGAATAGATGTGATTCACAGGAAATAGATGTAATTCACAGGAAATAGATGTAATTCACAGGAATAGATGTGATTACAATCTAGGGACCATTACAATAACCATTTCCCTGTTAGGCTATGTTCTAAGATTCAATTCTGAGTTTCCACATTGTAGTTAGTCCACATTGGTGAGGCATTATAGTGCCTGCCTTTATTTCTGGCGTACTTCACTCAAATACTGTGTACAGGATCCATTCACCTCGTTGTGTGTCTCACAGCTTCACTCCTTCTCATAGTTGCTCAATATTCCATTGTATGCATACACCACAGTTCACCCTTCTGTTCCTCAGTCGATGAACCCTTAGGCCACCTCCACCCATTGCAAATCACCCTCATAGTTTTTAAAAAAACTTTTTAGGTGTGACAATGATACTGTGGTTGCTTTTTTTTTTCTTCCCATTTTGTTCTCATCTTTTAGTGATCTATACTGAAATATTGGGAGATGAAATGATCTGGTGTCTGGGAATTGCTTCCAAATAATATGGAAGGGTATGGCATGGGTGGCAGTAAAGATGAAACAAGGCTGGCCGTGAGTTGATGATTGTTGAAGTAGGGAGAGAAGTCTGGGGGTTTCATTATACTATTCTGTCTACTTTTATATATATTTGTAATTCTCCATAATAAATTTTTAAAAAAAACAAACAGAAAACAAAAATCTACCACAGGCTTCCGGTTGCTTCAAGATAGAGGCCAGCCCTCTTGGTGTGGCCTTCAGACCCTTCACCATCTGCTACCTGCTAATCCTTCTAGGTTTATTTCCTGGCATGTTCTGGCCCCATAGAATTATTTGCAGTTGCCCTAACACTTGCAGCCTGTCTTCCCTTTGCACTTGCTGTTTTCTTTTCCTACAATCCTCTCTTCCTTTCCTTTCCATGCTCCCATCCTTAGTCTGATATGCCTTCTTCCTTCTTATGGATCCTCGGGCCACAGACCAAACTCGCCTCCTCCAGGCCTTCCCTGCCCGCCCTCCCCACAGTGGTTCTAACCACCCGCTTCCTTTGTCATCCCCGTTGTATGGATGTGTCTCTGAGGAAAGGACCCTGCTCACATTTCTGTCCGTGGCTTCCAGCACAACGCCTGGCAGGTAGTGGCAGTCACTCAATAAGCGGGTGAGAGGCCAGCCCCCGTGCTTACTGACACCCAGACTCGGCTCTCCCAGCGCCCCTGCACAAAGCCAGCTGTGCCTGGTGACAGCGCACCTCGGCCTTCCTCCTTGTCTCTTCCAGCCCTCATTAAACTCTCCTCTGCGCTATTTCTCTGGGGTTTCCAGTAACTTCCTGAGTTGTGACGGTGTAAGCAAGAAGTTTGGGCACTACATTCCTATAACTCTAGGGCATGTCGTGGGAATCTTCACTCAAGCTTGGAGCTCTTACACCCTCTCCAAAATTAAGGCTTTTGTCATGGTGTCCAGTACTAATAGGCAAATTTAAACATGTTGGTTATTGATGCAATTGGTTGCTCCTCTGTTTTTAATAGGTCCCTACAGGGCACAGTCCCAGGGCAGCATTTTATATATATCATCAAGTTGTAGGTGGACATGTGCACCCAGAGTTATGACAAAGGAGTGCTTGTTGCAGCGGTTTGGAATAAGGAAAAAAAAAAAAAAAAAAACAATCAAAATGTCCATAGATGGGGAGAGTGGATAAAGAAACTGGTCTAGTCATCCTATGATGGAATACGGTACAGAAGGGAAAATGCATAAACTAGAGCTAGACAGACAAATCGAATCACATAGAGTTGAACAAAAAAAGCAAGTAAAAAAATTACATACAGGGTGATGCTATCTATATAAAGTTCAAAGACACACAGAACTAATGTACTGTTCAGAAATTCATACATATACATAATCATAGATAATGCAGATACACGTGCCTACAGGCACACACATAATATACACATATCTGCACACATGCATACATATATAATATATATATAGAGAGAAAAGCAGGGAAATGATAAATACAGAGAGGAGAATAGAGGGTTTCTCGGACCAGGAGGAAAGGAAAGGAGGATGTGTCAGGGAAGGGTGCGTGGGGCTCCTTCGGTATTGGTAACGCTATGTGTGTCTTGGACTGCGTGGTTTTTCATTTCGTTATACTTTATACGTTAGGCTAAATATATTCTTTGGACAGATGATACATTTCATAATGAAAACAACATGAAAAATAAATCTGTCAGCAAGTTCTAGTAAGGGTGTGTCCCTAGCACTTTGAAGAAGGGGCTTTCTGGTTCTTACAGTTCTTCCACATTTCACAGGATAATTGGAATCAGATCTTCCCTCACTTCCCTTTCGCCCAAAAGGCTGATGGTAGAAGTACAGCTCCAGGTAGTTCCGGATTGGCGATGGGCAGGCAATAGATTAGGTGGACACAGCATCTGTCACCCCCGATCCTGTCTTCTTGTCCATCTCAGATGTTGCCATGGTGGACACGAGTGACGTCTCCAGACAGCCTTCCCTCTTCTACCATCTTGGAGTCCGCGAAAGCTTCAACATGGCCAATAATGTGATCCTGTACCATGACACGGATGCCAACACTGCCCTTTCATTGAAGGTAAGGGGCATCAGACACCCTCTCCTGAACGCTTTGTTTTGGGGAGGCAGCATTGTATTTTCAGTTGAAAAGTAACTGTAGCTGAAGAGGTTGGAGAAAAACAATAACAATTTGCTTGTGCAGTTCCTTTCTTCCCACCACGGGTTCTCGCTCCCGCAGGTGACTTCCTGGCTACTGAGCACCTGTGATGCAGGTGTGCATTTGGACATTTCTAGGCTCATTAGGGAAGTGAAGGCAAAAACTCCTGTTAGTTTCTGTTGTCCACATCCCTGAACCTACTGAAGCAGGCACAGCTCTCTGAATCCCTTGATGGACAATTTGATCCAAATCTCCACATCAAAAAAAAAAAAAAAATCACTTCTCAAGTTGGATGATAATACAAAAACATTCAGCAGTTACCAAAAACAGGCAGAAAATTCTAGCACATCTGCTTTTAATGTGTTCTTTTTCCCTAGTCTAAAGCAAAGTAAAACTGAAAACTTGGTATTCATGCTCAACTCAGTAATTATTGAGAATTTTTAAAATATAGTTTTCACAAGTTTAATACAGACTTTTTGGATGGCATGGCATTTTTTTTTTTTTAGTAAGTCAGACTTTACTTTTTCCGTTTTGCAACATTTTTAGTGTAAAAACAAAATACGCTCATTGCAGTTGAGAAATATAAAAATGGTGAAAAAGGAAATAAGCTTCATTCACAATTCCATCACTCAGATACAGACCCTGTTGACATTTTCTGTATGTCTTTCTACATGTAAACATAATCAGAATCATACTCAGGTCATATTCTTCCTTTTCAAATAACATCAACACTTTCCAGTGTCAATGAATATTCTTGCAAATTCATCTCATTAGGCACTCATCCTCTACTCTCAAACCCTTTCACCTTTTTGACTCCAAATCTTCCTTATCCAGGTCTAAATTGAAGCATCACTTCTTCAGGAGTGCTTTTCCTGACCTCCCTTGCTAGAGCAATTCCCATATTAAATGCCCTCCCAGGACCTTAAACATTTGCTTTGTATTAGTTATTAGCTTTTATGTTATTCTTATTTGTGTGTTTTTTTTATTGAGATCTATTCACATACCACACAGTCATACAAAACAAATCATATATTTGATTGTTCACAGTACCATTACGTAGTTGTACGTTCATTACCAAAATCAATCCCCGACACCCTCATTACCACACACTCAAAAATAACCAGAATAATAATTAAAGTGAAAAGGAGCAACTAAAGTAAAAAAGAACACTGGGCGCCCTTGTCTGTTTGTTTGTTTGTTTCGGCATGGCATTTTAAAAATGCTCACATTTGAAAACTGTAAATGTCTGAAGCGAGTTATTCCAAAATTCAATCAATATTGTTGAATATCTCAACATCAGTCAGAAAATCCTAGTATATATTAAATCATTTCTCAGAATAAAAGATTAGTTTTGTTTATAGCAGCACTTCTCACCTTGACTGCACTTCAGCCTCACTTGGAGGGCTTTCTAAAATCCTAGTGTCCATGCCACACATCAGACCAGTTACTCTAGAATCTTTGGGCCCCAGGCATTGGGGTTTTGTTTTTGTTTTTTTTGTTTTGTTTTTTTGAGAGGAAATTCACATAGTGTAAAATCAACCATTTTGAAGTAGACAATTCAGTGGCATTTAGTACATTTGCAGTCACCACCTCTATCAAGTTCCAAAACATTTTTATCACCCCATAAGGAGCCCCGTACCCATTAAATAGTCTCTCCCTGTTCCCCGCCTTCCCTCAGCCTCTGGCAGCCATGAATCTGCTTTCCGTTTCTATGGATTGGCCTGTTCTGGACACTCCATATAAATAATCATATGATAAGTGGTCTTTTGTCTTTGGCTTTTACTTAGCATCCTGTTTTCAAGGTCCATCTGTATTGTAGCATGTATCCAAACTTCATTCCTTTTTCTGGCTGAACAATGTTCCATTGTACAGATATGTTTATCCATTCATTAGTTGATGGACATCTGGGTTGTTTTCACCTTTTGGTTATTGTGGATAATGCTATGAACAGGTGCATACAAATGTTTGAACACCTGTCTTCAGTTCTTTGGGGTGTACACCTAAGAGGAGAATTGCTGGGTCATATGGTAATTCTACATTCATTGGGATTTTTTAACCCCCTCAGTGTGCAGCCAAGATTGAAAACCAGTGGTTTAGAGTGTCAGCCTTCATGGACATCTTTCCTAAATGTCCAGATCCCTCAGGATTAATATCACTAATATTTAAATAGCATAATTTTGTGGTGCCAAAGTTGGACGTTTTGGGTGGGTTTTCTTCAAATTTAATATTAAGATTCTCTGGCTTCTGAATTGATTTGGAATTATTTCCTGGTAGAAACACTATCTGTTTCAAATGTGCAACCTGAATGTGTTATAAATTACAGACACTTTGCATAGAAGTATAATCTGTAATTAAAGCACAGTGCTGTATTTTAAGCAATTCATAGGACAGCGAAAGAAGAGACTGTTTTACTCTTGTACTTTAAATTGTAGAAGAGTTTCCAAAAGCTATAAATCAATCTAAATTACTTACATACTTAGGTATTGATTTTTTTTCTTGTACTGATTTTCACTGCAGTAGTTATGCTTATAAATATTTAGAACTTAGAAAATAGAAGTTAATAGTCTACACTTTCATATTTTAATAGAAACATGACATTAGAATGTGTGGGGTTTTTTTCCATTTCAATACATTTTCCCCCTCAGTCATGTCTTAATGAAGTTCTCTGGGAAGTGCTATGACCTAGATAAAAATTTTAATTTTAATGATATGGAAAAATATTGTCTAAAATGGAAATGGGTAGTCAGTTACATCTAGTACCAGAAGAAACCATCTGCATTTATCAGCAGAAAATAGAAATCTCAGTATATATCAAACTTGTTTTGTAGGGCAGCTCTGTTTAATTATGTTTTCTTTTTTGGGCAACTGTTTGTTTTCAGTGCTTAGATGATACAGCCAATGGCTGTATAAACATCATGCTAAGTTAACAGATTAAAGTTGTCGTCATTGAATTTGAGCATTCCTAGATGATTCTAATGGGGTGTCGGGAATCTGTAGGAAGGCCTACTAGGGGTGGCCAGTAGCCTTTGCATTGATTAATTGAAGCCACACTTACTAGGACTCGCTGGGCACCAGGCCTGAGGATTCCGTGGTGATTCCCAGAACTTCCTTGCTGTCGCTGGCATTCCGATAGTCGAGATGCTGGGCATTCAGAGGTCCCAAACTTGAATCTTGCAATACCTTTTAGGCAAAAACATTACCCCTGCTATGGGAAAATCCTTATAAACATAAATGCCCCCCCCCCACCGCAAGTTGCAAAACTAACCAATTATGATAGGTTTTCCTTAGAATATGAATTTTACAATTCCCAGGGGTTCATCCTACTTGCAGCTGTTTTCAGGTGATTGGTTCTTGTTCGAAGGTGGGGGCTGGATGATGGGGTAAAAGTTCTGGCTAAATGCTTATGGAAATGAACTGTTTTGAAAAAAGCTGTAATCATCTTTTCTTTTTCTTTTCAGGATATGGTAATGCAGAAAAACACAGTATTACCTTTTCAGATTTTTGGCCTCAATCGTGAAATAGTAAATTGTTTGCCTGAAAAATAACACAGAGAGCAAAGTTATTTCTAACGTGGCCAGTTATGTTTCTAAGGAGGACAGCTAAGACCCTCTACCCCTGCACCTGCCAACCAGCTCAGGCCTCACTCAGCCATTGAGGGTGTTGGGCAGAAGGCAAAGTCAGGCAAAGGGGCGTTCTTTATTACTCACGATGGTTTTGAGCCTGGCACCATCTACACATCTCCTTCTGAGCTGGGGTGGTGGTTCTGTGAACCATCAAGATTCTTTTCCTGGAGCCACCAAAGTTCCTCTAACAATGGAGGAGCCTGAACTTGTATCCCAATTAATATAGGCACCTAGCCTGAAGTTCCCTGCCACAAACTGAGAAGTGGATGAAATTCCGCTTCATTTTGTCCCAATGTGGCTTAAAAGTTCCTGCAACTATACAGTAATAGCCACATTTGATTGGATATTATAATAAAACCCCCACTCTAAAAATATGCTAATAAAATCAGTGTCCTTGGAAATCATCCCAAGGTTATCCTGTACTTTTGAATGACCACCCTCCCCCCAAGCTGCCACAGCCCCCCCCACCACCACCACCTATGGCGGTATGATTTTAGAAACTGGCCCAGACTAAGGACAGGCCCTTTGCCCCCCCTCCTTTGGGCTTCGGCCTCCTGCCCACTGACACTTCTAAAGGAAAAGGGCCTCCAGCCTCTTTTCCTATTCCAATTGGAGTTCTACAGGAAGAGGGACTCCAAGGAAAGAAGGGCCCAGGAGGCCACGCTCTCTCAAGGGTGCCCTGTGCAGGGGAGCGCGGGAGCTTTTCTTCTTTCCCAGAAGGCCCTTCCCTGGCTTTGCCAGGACCACAGCAGACTCAGAAGCTTTGATTCTCCTCCCCTTAAGCCAGAGAAGGAAGTTCTAGAAATAATGCGAATGGTGTCCTTTATGTAATTACCATTGGAGAAAGAAAGCAAGTGAGGCCATTTTTGTGTAGAGCATGGATTTAACAAGGAGCCTTGTAAAATAAGTCATCAAGATGTTTTCAGTGTCGCTCTAAAAAGAACTGGGAAGATATTTCACTTCATTTTGATTTTATATATTGATGGTGTCCATTAATGGGGGTCTTTCCTGTTCTTTCTAAATCTTGATTTCTTAAATTAGCTCCCTCATGGAGACACATGGGGTGCGGTTGAAGGAGCGTGGGTCTGAGGGCCAGGGGGCACAAGGTGGTGGTCCCAATCCCCCTAGCCTCAGTCCCTTCATAGAGAAAATGAGCTGGTTGAACTCTGTCATTTCATAGAGACCTTCCAGGACCCCATGTCTGTGGTTCTAGATTTGTTGCACAAGTGAAAAGATGTAACTTGGATTTAATGCAAGGAATGTCTATGAAAAGGTTATTCCTTTGGTTCCTTGAAAAGTCAACCATAGAATTACCATTCCACTTACAGATATATGCCCCAAAGATTTGAAAGCACAGACTGAAACAGATATTTGTATACCAGTGTTCATAGCAGCATTATTCACAATAGCCCAAAAGTGGAAACATCCCAAGTGACAGATGACTAGATAAACAAAATGTAGCCTATTCATACAATGGAATATTACTTGGCCATAAAAAGGAATGAATCTCTGATACATACTACAACATGGATGAATTTTGAAAACATTGTGCTAAGTGAAAGGAGCCTGACACATAAGGATGAATACCATATGATCCCACTTATATAAAGTGTCTGGAATAAGCAAATTTGTAGAAACAGAAAGTAGATTAGAGGTTTCCAGGGGCTGGGGGAGGGGAATTGGTGGTTATTGCTTAATGGTTACGGAGTTTCTGTTTGGGGGGGATGAAAAAGTTTTGGCAGTGGATAGTGGGGACAGTAGCGCAACATTGTGAATGCAATTGATGCCACTGAATTGCCAATCCCAAAATGGTTACAATGGCAAATTTCATTTTATATGCTACAACAATAATTTTTTTAAAAAAGTTATTCCTTAAAACAAGAGCTACATTAGGGCAAAGAGCAAGAGAGAAAACTTTTTCTTTTTCCATTCTGACTGCTGGGTCTATCAGATTAGAAATCTCCTTGTCCTCTGGGAGACGTAGTGTCATTCTGATACGATTCTACTACATATGCCCTCATTCTGGTGCATCTCCCCCCCCCCCTTCACACCCGGGAATTCCTTAATGTTCTAGGTAATTCTAAGTATACCTTGGCACCATTCTCCCTCAGTCATTTTTGTTGTTGTTTGTTTTATAAGGAATAAACTTATTCCAAAGGATTTGGCAACTATTCCCTCTGCTGTACCTGGCAGTACTTTAGAATTCTGTGCTCAGTATTGGTTGTCATGCCTGGCGAGGGGTAAATATTTAGATCATTCTGAAGAATAAACAAAGGACCAGAGGTGACTGAAAGGGTAGAAAATGCACCTAAGAAGAAAGGTGAATGGTACTATTAATGGCCATGGTCAAATGTGAGCCCCTTTTTGAAAGTAAGGAGATGGTTACTTCTTCCGCTCCAGATAGGATGGAACCAGGGCAAGTGGAAGAAAGATTTGGATTAACAGAATGGATATCTGGCAACTGATAGTAATTAAACATTAAAATAGATGGCAAAGTCAACCTGGTGATTTTTAGGATGGTTTGCTCAATTGCCCCCTACATGTAATTGGGTTAACACTGCAGTGGCCTGGACTATAAGACCCTAGAGGTTCTTAGAATTTGGTAGAATTGTGGGTCTGTGATCATTTTGGAAAGCTGTATTTTACTATGAAGTCCTGTGAGTGAAGTGTACAGATCAAATGCCACACCCTGAACATGCAATGAGATGTTCGAAATGATTTATGCATATGTGAAAACCAAGACGGTTTAAGATTTTTTTTTTTTAGGGACTCATCAGGTTTCTAGAATTGTACCTGATAATGTGTTGAATTCAGCTTCATTTGGTAGAGGGATAGGCACGTTCACTTAATTTGTAAGAGCAGCTGCATTGCAGGGATGTGAGGGACTGGGAAGCTGCTCTCTGGGACTAGACCCACAGCCTTTCAGGGACCCTTTGCCCTTTAGAAACACTGGATTGCCTTTTGTGCTCACCTCTTTTTCGGGTGATGCCCATATTCCTGTGTCATGGGCTTTTTTTTTAACAGCTTTATTTAGGTATAGTTTACATACATACCATAAAGCTTGCCTGTGTTAAGTGTACAATTCGATGATCTTTAGTAAATTTACAAAGTTTTGCAGCCATCACCACAATCCAGTTTTAGAATATTTTCATCACCCCTCAAAAAATGTCTGTCTGTAGCCAATCCATGTCCCCTTTCCTAACCCCAGGCAACTACTAGGCTGTGTTATGTCTTATAGATCTGCCTTTTCTGGACATTTCATTATAAATGGGCCCATATAGCATGTGATCTTTTGCATCTAGTTTCTTTCACTGAGCATGATGTTTCTGAGGTTCATCCATGCTGTACCATGTATCAGAAGTTGTTTTTATTGCTGAATAGTTCTCTATCGTATGGCTGTGTCACATTTTGTTTATCTATTCCCCCAGTTGATGGACAGTTGGATGGTTTCCACCTTTTGACTATTATGAATAATGCCGCCCTAAATAATCAAGTAAAAGTTTCTGTGTGGACATAAGTTTTCATGCTTTTTGGGTGGATACTTAGGAGTAGAATTGCGGGGTCGTATGGTATGTATATGTTTAGCTTTATAAGAAACTGCAAAATTATATCCATAATGGCTGTACCATTTTACATTTCCACCAGCACTGAGGGGTCCAGTTTCTCCACATCTTTGCCAAGACTTGGTATCATCTGTCTTTAAGGATGATGTACAGAACAGGTGCATGTGCAGTAGAATCATATCAGAATGACACTGTGTCTCCCAGAGGACAAGGAAATTTCTAATCTCTGATACACCCAGCAGTCAGGAAGGAAAATTAAAAGTTTTCTCTCTTGGTCCTTGCTTTATTGTAGCTCCTGTTGTTTTAAGGAGTAACATTTAAAAATATTTTATTGTGGTAACACACACACACACATATATATAAAACAAGTAATTGTGTGTGTGTGTGTGTGTGTGTGTGTATAAAGCAAGTGGTATTTCATTGTGGTTTTAATTTGTATTTTCTTAATGACTAATGAAGTCAAGCATGTTTTCATGATGCTTACTGGCCATTTGTACATCTTCTTTGGAGAAATGCCTATTTAGTACTTTTGTCCATTTTTTTAAATGGTTTGTCTTTTTACTATTGAGTTGGGAGAGTTCTTTATGTATTCTGGAAGCAAGTCCCTTTTCAGATACTTTATTGTTTGTTTTATGGATCACGCTTTTGGCATTGTATCTAAGAACTCTTACCTTAACCCAAGCTCATGAAGATTGAGTCCAGTTTTCTTCTAACAGTTTTATAGGTTTGGATGTTACATTTAGTTCACTGATCCATTTTGAGTCAGTCTTGGTATGTGGTGTGAGGTAGGGGTCCAAAGTCATTCTTTTGCTTGTGGATATCCAGTTGTTTGTTCCAGCACCATTTGTTGAAAAGATTATTCTTTCCCCATTGAATAGTCTTGGCACCCTTGGCAAAAAATCAGTAGACCATAAATGTGAAGATTTATTTCTGGACTCTCAATTCTATTCCATTGATCTATACATTTATCCTATGCCACTATCAAACTGCCTTAATTACTATAGCTTTATAATAAATTTTGAAGTCCATACTTGTAAATTCTCCAACTTTTTTTTTTTTTCAAAATTATTTTGGCTATTCCACATCCTTTGCTTTTCTATGCAGATTTTACAGTCAGCTTCTCAATGTCAGCAAAAAGCCTATGGTTTTCATAGAGATGGCATTCCCTGGCTCCCCCCCCCCCCATCTTCTTGGAATTACTTGAACAGCTGGTAAACCTGTTATTTTTTTTTCCTTTTATATGCTATAAAGCAGACATTAAACATGTGCCATAAAATAATGGCTTACCTAAAAATCCAAAGATAAACTTTTAAGATTTATTTTTCAAAAAATTGGGACAAAAATAGGAGTCTCTATATTGTAACTCTTGAAAGTACTATATTTCAATACAATTTGTCTAATGCAGGACACAAGACATTACACTTTGTTGAAAGAGAGCATTTGTCCTAAAACATTTCAATTTAGTCATCAAGTAGGGAATTATACAGGACACAAAACGGTATTTAGGCCAGATGTCTTCACGGAGAGTCGCCGGGGTTTCCTGCTTCAACTGTGCTTGATCGGAACCCGGCGCTCGCCCTCCGTCGGCCCGTCACTCCAAGCAGCCCTCCGCCGCTGTTCCAGCGCCGGGCAGCCGCTGCCGCCTCCTCTCCTCAGCCGCCACCATGATGACCATGGCCCCATCACAGGTGCGCCAGAACTACAGCCAGGACTCAGAGGCCGCCATCAACCACCAGATCAACTTGGAGCTCTACGCCTTTTACATCTGCCTGTCCATGTCCTACTACTTTGACCGTGATGATGTGACTTGGAAGAACTTTGCCATATATTTTCTTCACCAGTCTCAGGAGAGGGAACATGCGGAGAAACTTATGAAGCTGCAAAACCAAAGCGGTGGCCTAATCTTCCTTCAGGATATCAAGAAACCAGAATGAGACGACTGGGAGAGTCAGCTGAATGCAATGGAGTGTGCATTACTCTTGGAAAAAAGGGTGAATCAGTCACTACTGGAACTGCACAAACTGGCCACTGACAAAAATGACCCCCACTTGCGTGACTTCATTGAGACCCATTACCTGAATGAGCAGGTGAAGTCCATCAAGGAATTGGGTGACTACGTAACTAACTTGCACAAGATGGGGGCCCCAGATTCTGGCTTGGCAGAGTATCTCTTTGACAAGCACACTCTGGGAAACAGTGATGATGAGAGCTAAGCCTTACACTGTCTTCCCCAGAGCCACAGGGTGACTTCCATGGTCACCACGGCAGTTGCATGCATGTTGGGTTTACCTTTACCTTTTCTATAAGTTGTACCAACATCCACCAAGTTCTTTCATTTGTACCATTCCTTCAAATAAAGTGATTTGGTACCCCCCCCCAAAAAAAAACAGTATTTAGTACAATCTCTTGGAAACTTGGTATGAAATATTTGAACTAAAAATAAAATAAAATCATGATTCAAACTGTAGTTTTAATTTTACATTGTCTTCTGTCACTCAAAGGATCACTGAGAAAATGTAAAAGTTGCATATGGGATTCTAGCATTACAGGATAGAGTATTATCATGGGTATAAGTTAGCCCCATCACAAGTGTTAGGTCATATTGTAGGATGATTTCATTTTAACATAAGAAGAGAGGTGATGATTTTGTGTCTGCTTACACTAATATATTTTATTTTTAATTTTCAAATAATTTAAAACATTCATACAGTGCTATGTGTGAACTACTATTTTATGTGATTAACAAATATTAACTCATCAATTCCTTATAACAATTTAAAGTTATAAGGTTTGAGGAAACTGAAGCACAGAGAAGTTAAGCAAACCACCCAAGGTCAAACAGCTGGCAAGTGGCAGAATTTGAACCACTATAACATTGATTCAAATATGTTAATTCATACTCAGTATCCTGATTCTGAAGACATATTTTTATTATACTTTTAAAAGTCAAATGACAAGGTAGCAGAATGAGATGTTTCAGGGCTCTGTTCCTGCACAGAAGCTTTGCACAACCAGCAAGAAATGGCAGAAACATCTTTCTTAAAGCTCCAGAAAACAGTTAAAGGACTTTAGTAAAAGGATGAGCACCAAATCAAGAAAAAGGCTACTTAAAAGCAGTAGGATACCTGGTGCCCTGGCTGGCCCCCTCCCTCACCGGCTCATCATGGAGCCAGTCCAAGCTTCCAGTTCCAGAGGGAGTAAAGTAACCCTTGCACACATACTGGGAGCATGTATGTCTGACCCTACGTTTCTGGTGTGGCCTGAGGGACTCGCCATCTGAGGCTTTGTCCTGCATGTAGCAGGCAGCTCACTGAGCTCTCCTACAGATTGCTGGCTCGAGGACACACAGTGCAGTGCTTGGACTGTGAGGTAACTGTTTCCTAGGGAAGAGGGGGCATTCAGAACTGTGTAACTGGGGGGGGGGGTTCCCAGGGCCATGTGTGCATGCCCAAGTCAAGCTGCCTGGGCAGAAAGGATCAGGGCGCCCCTATGCTTTGGCCTGGAGCTGTTCTCTAAGCTCATTGTTTGGAAAAGCCCTGAAGGAGAGCACTTGGACAGATCAATCTGCAAAGACTGGGAGAGGTTCTTTTTACCTTTTTTTTTTTTTTTTTTTTTTACGTTAGCCCCGGCATTCAAGGAAATTTCTGTCATAATACATGCTGGATACAAGCTTAAGGAACAGGTGCCTCAGAGTCTCAAGTCCAGCTAAAATATCAAAATGTCCAGGTCTCCACAGAAGATTATAAAACATACAAAGAAGCAGGAAGATGTGCCCCAGGCAAGGGAGAAGATTGAAGCATTAGAAACCATCAGGGAGGAGGACCAGACCTGGGACATTCCAAAGACTTTTGAGAAATGGTTCTAAATATGCTCAAAGAGCTAAATGAAAACATGGGCAAAGAGCTAAAGGAAATCAGGAAAATGATAGATGAACACAAATAGATATCAATAGAGAGGTGGAAATTATGAAAAGGAACCAAACAGAACTGAAAACCACAGTAACAGAAATTAAAAATTCCCTAGAGGGGTTCAGCAGCAGTTTGGAGCTGGCAGAAGAAAGAATCAGAACCTGAAGATAAGACAATTGAAATCATGCTGTCTGCAGAGCAGAAAGAGGGAAGAATGAAGAAAAGTGAACCAAGCCCAAGGAAACTGTGGGACACCATCAAGTATACCAATATTTACACTGTGGGTGTCCCAGAAGGCGAAGAGCAAGAGACAGGACAGAGAAATATTGAAAGAAAGAATGGCTGAGAACTTCCCAAATTTAATGAAAGACGTAAATATGTACATCCAAGGTACTCAACAGACTCCAAACCAGATAAACCCAAATAGACCCAGGCCATGGCATGTTAAAATCAAACCATTGAATGCCACTGATAAAGCGAATTCTGAAAGCCACAAGAAAAGCAAAGTGTCACATACAAGGGAGCCTCAATAAGATGAAGTGTCAATTTCTCATTGGAAACCATGGAGGCAAAAAGGCAGTGGGATGGCATATGTAATTGCTGAAAGCAAAAGCCACTGTCTGAGAATTCTATATCTGACAAAACTGTCTTTCAAAAATGAGGGAAAGAGTAAGACATTCACAGATAAATAAAAGCTGAGGGAATTGATCACCACTAGATCAGCTCTATAAGAAATGCTAAAGAGAGTTCTGCTGTTTGAAAGGAAAGGGTAATAGACAATGTATAGAAGCTGCATGAGGAAATAAACATCTCTGGTGAGGATAACAACATTGAGTAATTATAAATGATAGCATTATGTATTTTGGGTTTGTAACTCCACTTTTTTTTTTTTTTTTTTTTTAAACTCCTACAGGATCTAAAAGGCAGATGCATGAAATGTAATGATAAATCTGTGGTTTCGGACTCATAATGTCTACACATGTAATTTGTGTCAAAATTTACATAAAAGTGTGGGGATAGAGGGGTATAGGAACATAGTGCACACTATTGAAGTTAAGTTGGTATCAAAACAAATGAGATTGTTATAGATTTATGATGTTAAATTTAAGCCCCATGGAAACTACAGAGAAAATATTGGAGAATATGCAAGCTCATGGAGACAGAAATTCTAGTGCTGGTTGCCAGGGGCGGGGTGGGGGTCAGGGGGAATGGGGAGTTAATGCATAATGGGTATAGGGTTTCTCTTTGGGGAGCAATGGAAGGTGGTGAGGGTGCTACAATAGTCTGAATGTGATTAATTCCACTGAATGGTATGCCTGGGAGTGGCTGAGATGGGAAAGTTTATGTTGTATATATGTTCCCACATTTTTTTTTTTAAAAAAAGAGCAATTGAAGAGACAATGACAATTAAATACAATACCTGATCCTGGATGGGATCTAGCAGGGGAGGAGAAGAGGCTCAAAGGGACATTATTGGGACATATGAAGAAATTGGGATGTAGACTGTAAGCTTTATATCAATGTTAAATTTCTTGAACTTGACAAGCACCCTTAAGGTTAGGTTATGTAAGTGAATATCCTTGTTCTTAGGAAATGTACATGGCAGTATTAAGTGTTCAAGGGGCATGATGTCTACAGCTTATACTCACGTGTTTAGAAAATGGATCGATAAATAGAATGGTATGGTAAATGAGGCAAAATGTTAAAATTGGTGGATCTGGGTGTGTAGACGGGGGAGTTGGGGGGTGAGTTGGAGTTCTGTGGGGTTTGCATTATTTTTGTAACTGTCCTGTAAGTTTTAAAGTGCTTGAGAATAAAAAGCTTAAAAGTCAAATGGTAAAATGGGTATACCGTATTTGCTTTATATTTTATTTAATACTTTGTTTCATGAGAAAATCAAAAGTTCTACACTGTAGAAGCTGTAAATATTTTTTAAAGAAACAGGACTGATTTTTAAAAATACCTTTAACAAAATCTTTTTTAATACTATTATCAAATTTTACTTCAGAATTCAGTATCTGAGTTAAAAATTCAGTTTTTGGCCAGAGTTCAATAAAAAAATGACTTCTTGTTTTTTTTGTATACTATTTTAATCTGTTTTTAACTCATGCCTAATGCAGTTTATGCTGCTTTCAAGATAGTAAAGATAGCTAGTCTCAGCATTTTATCGCCTCAGAAAATGTTTATATGATGACAGATCCAGGCTGTATCTTTATGAAAGCATGAGAGTGAAAATGTCACCATCTCCAAGGCTACTTTAGCAGTTGAACCTTGGAACTTCCTGGAGGTTTGGCATTAGTGTACAGAGTTCACAGGTATTCTTGAACGTCTTTTGTTTTCATTTCCCTTTGTAAAAATAACCGTACCTTGGAAGTTTGGTATATTTCACATGTTGCCTTCCCCCGGAAGCCAACTCGGCAACTGAGTTTAGGGTACGGGAGGTTTATTAAGGAGGGCCCTTGGGATCAGTGCTGGGGAAGGGAAGGGAAGGAAGCAGACCAGACACAGGCGTCCTGAGTCGGGATGAGATGGTCCCTCGCCTTTAGATTCCCGTATCCATCAGTCATTGGAAGGAGTGTGCCCTTGGGTGAGGTGCTTGCTCTCTACAAGTGAAGCAGTGCTGGAAGGTTCTATAAGATGCTCTCAGCAGTTGGGGTAACGCATTCTTCCTTGTAGGGGAACCTGGGTGGCATGGCAGTGTCCACCACAGTAAAATCATTTCATTTGAGAAAATTTTAAACTGTAGATACTGTTTATGATAGGCACAGAAATAATTTATTTTTGTCCCATTGAATCGGTAGCTAATTACCTGACCATTATATGTAAGTTCACCAGCAAGGAAACATGGGGACTTGCACCTTCCCCATCCCCCAGGAAAATCCCTGAGAGACATGAGATGTTTCACTCAATTCTTGTTGAAGGAATCCTTATAAAGGACACTAGATGGGGCGATGAAAATGTTTTTGAACTATATAGAGATGGTAGTTGTTCAACATCATGATTGTATTCAATGCCACTGAATTATTTACTTTAAAATGGTTAATTTTGTTATGTGAATTTTACCTCAATTTTTTTTAAAAAGGACTCTAGACCTTATTTTGGAAAAATTTGTCACATCCTAAAGCCCAAGTTCACAGTTGCTTTTTACAAAAACAGTTAAATTTCCAAGCTCGGATCATGTTATTAAAAGAGCATGTTATTAGAAACTAATCTGGTTCTTGACCTCTAGACTACGTGATTTTTTTTTTCCTGGAAAGTCAAGACTTATGAGAAACTCATTATTCCCATTGAAATGGTTAGCTCTCTCAGCCCTATAAACTAAGTGTTTTGAGCAACAGCCAGTGGCAGTCCTGGGGCAGTGTGTTCCGTGGCTTGTATAAATAGGGTCAGACCTTGAGTTCAGGGCAGCAGAATTTCTCCTGGTTCTTTCCTCTTGCCACCTTCACCTCTTTAGTTTGACTATGGCAGGGGATCCATAGTTATCAAAGGAGGTGTACACTGCTCTGGGACACTTTGGCAAAAGGACAACTAAATTTCTTCTCTTCTTGCCTCATCCTTTGGGTTTTCTGAGTTCAAGATCAAAATCTTTGATGTCTGATGATACCCATCTGGTTTCTTTAAATTGAGATATAGTTCATATACCATAAAATTCACCATTCACACATCTGGTGTTTTTTCTCCCCAAAGTTAAAAAATGTTAACATGGCAAAATATACATACCATAAAATTTTCCATATTAACAGTTTTAAGTGTACAATTCACTGGCATTAATTACATTCTCAATGTTGTGCAACCATCACCACTATCTGTTTCCAAAACCTTCTCGTGGCCCCAAACAGAAACTTTGTATCCATTAAGCAATAACTCCCCACACCCCTTCCCCCAGCCCTTGGCAACCCATCAGTTTTGGGGCATTTTATTTTGTTTCTTACAGTTTTATTTATTTAAGGATATTTCACAACTAAGCGAAAGTGACAGTGGCAAGAATCCTGGGAAGGGAGGGGGAGGACTGAGCTCCGTCTGGCTCGGCAGTCATCTGTGGGCCAGTTGGTTAACCGTATTGGGTCTCAGTTTCCCCCTTTTTAAAATGAGAAGCTTAATCAGGTGGCTTCTGAGATTCGGCCCAGCTCTAAAATAATTCTGTGCTTTTTATGATCATTTCCATTGTTGGAGCAAAGCAGATCAACTATCACAATATCTCACTTGGCACCACCTAGCATGTTTCTTGCAGGGATAATTTCTTTTACCTTTAAACGGCCCAATAGCCTGAATCTCCAGTTGAAATTGTTATTCAGTTTCTGTATATTTTTACCTCTTATGACTAAGTATAGAAAAGTAGCAGAGTAGAATGCTGTTTGTGTTAATATTAAAAATAAAGAAAACTGCATTTCTCTGAACGTGCATGGGTGCTTATTTAGAAAATTCTCCTTTAACTGGCTAGGCAAAGAATTGTATCTACTGTTAAGCGTAAAGCTCCTAATCATTTTCTTTTGGAGTAGCATCCAATTTGCATTTTCTGCCATAACCTGGTCATGTTAAATAACTTTTTAAAAATTCTTGCACCATATTTGTTCATTTGCTTCCTAAATTTTCTTGGGTACAGTCTTCTGAGCTTTTTCAGTTTTGTTTTTCACTAAGGACTTGTACCCCATTTGCATTACAAGGTGCAAGTTTCAAAGACTTGGCAATCAACGCTTGCCTTGTTTCTCCAGTGCTCGGAAATCAGTTCATCTTGGGTAGTTTTAAGCCATCTCTGCCTTGCATGCTTTCCCCTCTTTCGCCTAGGCAATCCATTGACTTATTAAATTCTTGTATCATTGAACAGTTTTCTAGAAGGTCAAGCTGAAAGTCTCATTATAAAGTGAGTTAAGATAAATTTTTACACATTCTGTTTGGCCCAAAGAATTAACTTATAAACTTGTTTATAAGTTAATTGACCAACTTTGCCACCTGCTACTAGCAAAATGTAGAAAGTGCTAGTGTCAAGAGGTCCCTTGGCTTGTGTTTGCATCCTGGCCTTGGTCCTACCTGGCTCCTTGGCCGCCCTGTGGGGAGAGCCCGCAGAGGGGGAAGTCCGAGGTGTCCTCGATGAGAAACCCTGAATGCCCAGGCTGTCCTGGGGATTCCAGCTGCTGTTTCTGGATGGGGATTGTGCTGATTTGCAGAAATCGTTGCATGTGAAGCCCACTGAAAGAAGGCTGATGTTTGAGGGCTGCAGCTTGGAAACACCTGCTGAGCCTCTAGAGCAGGAATTGTTAGCTTTCGGGGGGCCAAGGACCCCTTTGTCAGTCTGGGGGAGCCTATGAATTCCTTCTCAGAATGTCTTTAAATGCTTAAGTACAAAGGATTCTGTTGAAATATAGTTATCAAAGTTATTTTTTTAAGTTGCATGTGGTGATCTATGTGCTTCTTTATAATGCCTTAAGATGAAACAGGTACAAAAATTATAATTTTCGAATCGTGGATGGGGGTAAAAGTTATTTTGAGATCTCTGCAGGAACTATAATGTAATATGAAAACACCTGCAATATCTATTAGTGACAAACTCCCAGGTCCTGCTAATACTCCTATGGTAGTTCCTAATTGAAAGGGAACTTTACAGTTTAGTTAAAGGCAAATGATGATGAAGATGGAATTTTTTCTCAGTCAAGTTCACAGACCCCCAAGAATTAATGGACTCAGACTCGGGCAAGATGGCGGCATAGAGAGGAGTGGAAGCTAAGTAGTCCCCCTGGAACAACTACAAAAAACCAGAAACAACTAGTAAATAATCCAGAATAACTGCGGGGGGACAAACGAGACCATCCACTCATCATACACCAACCTGAATTGGGAGGAATGCCCGAGAACACAGCATAAAATCTGTAAGTAAAACCTGCGGATCCAAGTCGTGAGACCCCCCCCCCCCCATAGCCTGAGCTGCAAAGCCTCGTGGTGCCAGAGAGAAGCTCTCTCCCAGCAAGCAAATACAGCTCAGCTGAGCTCCAACTGGGGTTTTAAGTAGCGAGTGTGAACTGCTCACTACAGGTACGCATCCCCAAAAAAACAGACAGAGGCTGTGGGTGACGACTGACCTGGGAGAGCCGGAGGGTCGCCTTGGACTGGGTCTGAAGGGGACTATCTGTTCCTTTTTTGGCTCAGTGGAGAAAGCCCCAGTCATTTTCAGTTTCCAGGGCTGTGACTCCGGGAAGGGTGGAGACAGCACAAGCAGAGAGCGAGACCATTGAAATGCTAATGACCTCCACCTGGGGCGTCTGTCTTCTCTAGGAGGAAAGGGGTGGGGCCCTTTCCATTCAGAACCAGACCCCAGAGCCTGGGGGAACACGGCCATACCTCCTCACACCAGTCAAGAATTACAGGCTAACAGGCGTCACCTGCTGGGCAGAAAAGCACAGTGACCTGAGGCATCAAAGGGTGGAGCAATTTTCTAAGACACACCCACAGGGAAACCAGATACTGAATATTTCTTCCCTCTGGGGCCTGAGCCTGTTCTGGTCTGGGAAAACCTGATTTGGATAACCAAGGAAACCATGCCTAGACAACAGAAAATTACAACCTACACTAAGAAAAACAAAGTTATGGCCCAGTCAAAGGAACAAACGTACACTTCAACTGAGATACAGGAATTTAAACAACTAATGCTAAATCAATTCAAAAAGTTTAGAGAAGATATTGCAAAAGAGATAGAGGCTGTAAAGGAAGCACTGGACATGTATACGGCAGAAATCAAAAGTTCAAAAAAACAGCTAGTAGAATCTATGGAAATGAAAGGCACAACACAAGAGATGAAAGACACAATGGAAACATACAACAGCAGATCTCAAGAGGCAGAAGAAAACACTCAGGAACTGGAGAACAAAACACCTGAAAGCCTACACGCAAAGGAGCAGATGGAGAAAAGAATGAAAAAATATGAGCAACGTCTCCAGGAACTCAAGGATGAAACAAAGTACAATAATGTACGTATCATTGGTGTCCCAGAAGGAGAAGAGAAGGGGAAGGGGGCAGAAGCAATAATAGAGGAAATAATTAATGAAAATTTCCCATCTCTTATGAAAGACATAAAATTACAGATCCAAGAAGCGCAGCGTACTCCAAACAGAAGAGATATGAATAGGCCTACGCCAAGACACTTAATAATCAGATTATCAAATGTCAAAGACAAAGAGAGAATCCTGAAAGCAGCAAGAGAAAAGCAATCCATCACATACAAAGGAAGCTTAATAAGACTATGTGCGGATCTCTCAGCAGAAACCATGGAGGCAAGAAGGAAGTGGTGTGATATATTTAAGGTACTGAAAGAGAAAAACCACCACCCAAGAATCCTGTATCCAGCAAAGCTGTCCTTCAAATATGAGGGAGAGCTCAAAATATTTTCTGACAAACAGACAATGAGAGACTTTGTGAACAAGACACCTGCCCTACAGGAAATACTAAAGGGAGCACTACAGGGTGATAGAAGACAGGAGTGCGTGGTTTGGAACACAATTTTGGGAGATGGTAGCACAACAATGTAAGTACACTGAACAAAGGTAACTATGAATACGGTTGAGAGAGGAAGATGGGGAGCATGTGAGACACCACAAGAAAGGAGGAAAGATAACGACTGGGACTGTGTAACTTGGTGAAATCTAGAGTATTCAACAATTGTGATAAAATGTACAAATATGTTCTTTTATGAGGGAGAACAAGCAAATGTCAACCTTGCAAGGTGTTAAAAATGGGGAGGCATTGGGGGAGGGATGTAATCAGCATAAACTAGAGACTGTAACTAATAGAATCATTGTATTATGCTTCCTTTAATGTAACAAAGGTGATATACCAAGGTGAATGCAGATAAGAGGGGGGGATAGGGGAGGCATGTTAGACACTTGACATTGGTGGTATTGTCTGATTCTTTATTCTACTTTGATTTAAGGTTATTTTTCCTTTTGCTGCTTCCTAGCTGTCATTTTTTTTTTCCCTCTTTCTTTTGCCTCTCTACCTTCTTTGACTCTCCCTCCTGCCTTGTGGAAGAAATGTAGATGCTCTTATATAGATAGTGGTGAAGGTGGTGAACACATAAATGTATGACCATGCAGAAAACCATCAATTATTTACTTGGGATGGAATGTATGGTGAGTGAACAAAACCATATTAAAAAAAAAAGGGTTGATGACAAAACCTCGAGGGCAATATACTGAGTGAAATAAGCCAGACACATTAGGACAATTATTGCAGGGTCTCACTGATAGGAACTAATTATAATATGTAAACTCATAGACATGAAATATAAGGTACCAAGATATAGGGCGAGGCTTAAGAATGGGGAGTGGTTGCTTAGTATGAGCAGAATGTTCAATTAGGATGAACTTAAATGTTTGGAAATGAACAGGGGTGTTGGTAGCAAGATGTGAGAATAACTAACAGTGCCGAATGGTGTGTGAATGAGGTGGAAAGGGGAAGCTCAGAGTCATATATGTCACCAGAAGGAAAGTTGGAGGTCAAAAGATGGGAATGTATAAAACTGAATCCTATGGTGGGCAGTGTCCATGATCAACTGCACAAATACTAGAAATCGCTTCCATGAACCAGAACAAATGTATGACAATACAATTAGAAGTTAATAATAGAGGGGCATATAGGGAAGAACTATATACTTATTACAAACTATATACTACAGTTAGTAGTATTTCAACATTTTTTCATAAACAGTAACAAATGTACTATATCACTAGTATGAGTCAACAATTCAGGGGGGTTGGTTAGGGATAGGGGAGGTTTAGAGTTTCCTTTTCTTTTTTTCTTTTATCATCTTTCACTTTATTTCTTGTCTGGAGTAATGAAAAGTTTCTAAAAATTGAACAAAAATTAAGTGTGATGGATGCACAGCTGTATGAGGGTACCCAGGGGCAAGTGATTGTACACTTTGGATCTTTGGATAATTGTATGGTATCTGAACAATCTCAATAAAAATGAAAAAAAAAAAATAATTAATGGACTCAGGTTCAAAGTCCCTGGTCTGGTCTAGAGCTAATATTTATTAGATGCCTACTATGTGCAGAGCACTTTACACAAATGGCCACATTTAAACCTCTACCACCTTATGAGGAAGATACTATTATTACCCCCATTTTAAAGATGAGAAAACTGAGGTTTAGGTAAGTAAATTTTCCAAGATCATACATCTAGTGTGGGGTGGAGATGGAATTCAGTCCTAGGCGCCTCTGAATTCTTCACTACCTTGCTATGCTTGAGTTGATATACTGACTTCCTAATTTGATATTGATAAGGTATTTATTTCTCCTAACTTAGAAAGTATCAATAAGAAAACACTTCCGAGTTCTGGGAAGAGGTTGATGAAACAGCTGTGCCCTCGTGTGCTGTGGGTGGGAGTGTAGATTGCTCCATCCTTTAAGAAAAGCAATTTGGCTGCACCTATCGAGAACCTTAAATTTGATCTAGTTATTTCACTCCTAGGAAGGTCTCTTAAGAAGAGACCACAGTGTAAAGATGCCATCTGCACAAAGATGTTCATCTTGGGGTTATAGTAAAGAACTACAACACAAACTGAAAGCTAAACAATAGGAGAAAGGTTAATTATACTATATATAATTACCAAATGAATTAGTAGGCAGCCATTAAAAAGTATAGCATTTACAACAATGTAATTAAACTTTTATAATAGCTTTTTAAAAAATACCTATTATTTAACCTAGTGCTGGTACAGTACAAGTTATTCATTGTAATATGCATAGATGAAATAGTTCTGGAAATTTCAAGTACTAAGTTAGAAACCAAAACTTGAGAGGACAGAGTCCCTCACCCTTTGACAATATCAGAGACCAGTGGTTTTGCTCTGATTCTGATCTCACTATATCAGAATCATCCTTTTGGAAATATCTCAAGAATCCAGCTAATTAAAACAAATTTAACAAAGGCAGCTTAGTTTCCTACATAAAGAGGCATTAGGACTAGTATGTTAACCACATTCATATGAGATATTTCCATTTATAAATATAACAATTAGAAATATCTGATCCTGGCTCATTGAACATGGGCCATGCTCATCAATGTTTTTCTTTTTAATTTCTGGTGTCCCCACTGAAAACAATCTGAATATGTTCTGGCATTTGAAGATATTTGGGCCTTTTCTTCCTCTGTGTTAGAACAAAAGTATTGCCCTCAAAAGCCTGTGCTTTCATTTTGTAATGTAGAAATCACTTTTAAAACTCAGTCACTACTCCCAACTTTTTTCTTGTCAACTTTTGGGGCATTTCTTAAAATTATGTACTTTATAAAATATTTTTTTCAAAGACGGTGTTTTTACCTTCCCATATCCAATTATGTTCATTAACCTCGTTGAGCTTGGTTCAGAGTTCATAAATTCCCTTTCTCTCTCATTTTTCTCTAATTGAGGCTAAGCATTTCTCAAATGGCCAGACTTCTCCTAGCCCTGGGGAAGCCTTAATTAGCCCCTGCTGCTACCATTCTGCCCACTTGAACCATAAGCTGTGGCGGCAGATAGCATATTTTGTCAAAATCTTATTTTTTCACACCTCATTACTTCAGATTTGAGCAGGACTAGGGCAAAGTTTACTTTTGTGCTTCTTGGGAAGAATATGTATGCTAAAGGGATAATGTAAATAAGATTTCAGCAGAAATGTTTGTTTTGGAAATAATTTCAAAAACGTAACAGTTCTGTACAAATAGGTTGGGTTATTGCAACTTCAATGTCCTTGTTACAGAGGCGCAGACTTATTTAGTTGTAATATTCATAAATATTTTTGTTGTAATTAAACTGTAATTTTCTGTATTTTCGAGAAGCTGAGAGAAGAAAGCAGCTATATATTTACTGAGTTCGTTAGCTTTTTTTTTTTTTTTTAAACACTTCTGGATCCTTTTTTTATTTTTTACTTTTCATTGTAACATATATAACTCAATTTCCCATTTTACCCACTTTCAAGTGTACTGTTCACAATATCATATTACTTTCTCCAATATCCATTACCAAATGCCAAACTTTTTCATCACCTTACACAGAAACTCAGCACCCATTAAGCAATAACTCCCCTTTTCCCTCACCACCCCAGCCCCTGGTAACCTGTAATCTACTATCTGTCTCTATGACTTTACTTATTCTAGGTATTTCATATAAGCAAGTTCATCCAATAGTTGTGTTTTTGTGTCTGGCTTGTTTCACGCAACCTAATGTCTTCAGGGCTCATTTGTGTTATATCAGGCATAAGAATTTCATTCCTTTTTACAGCTGAATAGTGGTCCATTGAGCATATTTACCACATTTTGTTTATCCATTCTTCCATTGATGGACACTTGGGTTGCTTCCACTTTCTGGCTATTGTGAATAATGCTGCTTTAAACATTGGTGTACAAAAATCTGTTGAAGTCCCTGCTTTCCTTTCTGATTCTTTTTATTTCTTCCTGTGGATTCAAGTTACCATCTGGTATCATTTCCTTACTCCAATACAACTTTATTCCCACTCATCTCCTTTGTGCCATTAACATACTATATTTCTAAATGTTACAGGCCCCCAAATACTACTATATAGATAGTTTAATGCAGTTGCTTTTTAAGTCAGTCAAGAAAGGAGAAGAAATATGCATGATTACCTTTACTGACACTGTGTGTGTGTGTGTGTGTGTGTGTGTGTGTGTGTGTTTAATGTGGATTAGAATTACTGTCTGGTACCACTTGCTTTCAGCCTGAAGAACTTCTTTTAGTATTTTTAAATACTAAATACTAGCAACTAATTATCTCAGTTTTTATCTGAGAATGTCTTTATTTCTCCTTCATTTATGAAAGATAGTTTTGCTGGATATAAGATTTTGGGTTGACAGATTTTTTTTTCTTTTGACACTTTGAATATGTCATCCCACTGCTTTCTGGCCTCTACTGTTTCTGATGAGATGTTAGCTGTTAATCTTACCAGGCTTCCCTTGTACTGGATGAGTCACTTTTTCTCTTGCTGCTTTCAAGGTTTTCTCCTAGTCTTTGACTTTCAGCGTTTTTACTATTATGTGTCTGTTTGTGGGTTTCTGTGTTTATCATACTTGGAGTTGATTGAACTTCCTACATATGTAGGTTATTATTTCTTCAAACTTTTTTTCTTTCTTCCCTCTCCCTTTGGTACTCCCATTATGTGTATGTTGGTGTGCTTAATGGCATCCCACATTTCTCTGATGCTCTGATAATTTTTTTTCCCTCTGTTCTTCAGATGCAAAATTGCTATTGATTTATCTTCAAGTTTGCTGATTCTTTCTTCTGCCAGCTCAAATCTGTTGAGCTGGAAGTGGATTTTTCAAGGATGTTGAGCCCCTCTAGTGAATCTTTCATTTTGGCTGCTGAACTTTTCAACTCCAGAATCTCCTTTTTGTTCACTTTTTTGTAATTTCTAACTTTTTATTGATATTCTCTATGTGATGAAACATTGTCATCATACATTTAATTCTTTAAGGATGGTTTCCTTTCATTCTTTGAACAATATTTATAATAGCTACTTCAAAGTCTGTCTGCTAAGTCCAACATCTGGGTCCTCTCAAGTTACTGATACCTCCTATTTTTCCTGTGGGAACACTTTCCTATTTCTTCGCATGTTTTGTAATTTTTTTGGTTGAAATCTGGACATTTTAGATAATATATTTTAGTAACTCTGGATACTGATCTTATCCCCCACTCCCCTGCTCCAGGGCATGTTTTTTGTTTGTTTGTTTGTGTTTGCTTGCTTGCTTGCTTGGTGACTTGAGTGGACTAATTCAGTGAAATATATTCCTCTACAGTATGTAGCTTCTGATGTCACTTCTCAGAAGGTACAGCCTTGGGCTTGTGCACAGTCACTCTCACCTCCACTGTCCCCAGGGATGACAGAAGTTTTAGCCAGGCTCTCTGTCTTTTTCCCTCATCTTCCTGTTAAATGTCTTGCTGGTCTTCCTCTATTGGTATCACACCCAGCTGTTAGGCTCCCCTAATTGTTAATTGGTTGCTCTATTGTTTTTGACAATATACTGAGGCATAAATTGTTCCACAGTCTGACACAATTAAGGTTGGGCCCATTTGAAGGGGTGGTCATTGAGGACAATCTTTGAGTCTTGCTCTGATCCCAGGAAGGCTCTTAGCTGTCTCTTTCTCTGGTTCTCTCTGTTAAATTTTGAGCTGGTCTACATTTCATTTGGTGATATCTTGGAGCTGCCAGCCTCCTCTTAATTGTTTGCTGTCAAAATCTCCATTACTTGTGACAGCACACTTAGGCTTGTACATGCTCTGTTTCACAAAAAGTTGAGTCCCTTAGGGAGAGCTAGAGTTCTCTGCCTGCCTCTAGCTGTGGGCAGAACTTTTGCAACACTGCTTCAGAGCTAAAGGTGGGGACAGTAGCCCACTTCCCTCAGAATGACATCCTGTTCCATGGGGTGGGGGCACATGGTATGAGGCAGGGGTGGTAGCCTCTAGTCTTCTCACCTGCCTTACCTGGCATGGAAACCACCTTATGAGTGAATTTGGGCAGCAGCAATAGAGGCTCCATTTTCTCAGCCTGCCTCACCCAGGGTAAAGCTTCTGTCCTGCAACTGGGGGCTGGGGAGAGAAAGGGAGCCCTGGTCCTCAAGCCCACTTTTACCTGGAGTAGGAGTACTGTGCATGGGGTTGTGGGGGGTGAGGGAGCTGGTGGCTTGTTCTTCCTAGTGAGAAACCATTGACCTAGACTGGAAACTAGGGAGAGAGGGGGCTCTGTCATCTCAGCCATACCTGAGCAGAGTAGCACTTCTGTCACTCTGAAGTGGGGTGCAATGGAGGAGAAGGTTATGGTTCAAATGCTACAGAGTCTCACTGTACATGCCAAGATTTAGTTGATCTTCTTGAATATCTATTTCTCTACTTTCTATATGCCCTTAGGACAATTTATAGAGACTTTGGTTGTTTTAAAATAATTTTCACTAGTTATAGTTGTTTTCCTGGGGAGAGGGTCTGTGGAGCTTCTCACACCTCCATTCCAGCTATAAATTTTTGCAAGTAACAAGAAAGTACATTTCTTTAAATATGTTTACCTGTCCAGACTTCACTGATCCACATGGCCCTTTTACCCTTTGCAGTCTGAAATAGCGAGGCTTTTACCATACCTTCTCAACCTATTTTGGTTAGAAAAATAGGCAGTTTAGCTTTTGAACATATAAATGGTGGTTAATTTAATTTGCTCCAGCAACATGACTTTCTTGGCATAGGTGAGGGAGAAATTTGTCTGTAACCTACCAAATCATTTAGTTTTCTGGGCATTTGAGTTTCTCTTTGGGAATGTGAAGGTATTACCAGAGAGGGATGGGTCTTTTGATTTGTAGTAATTGTGAAGTAGCCATAAGCCCAGTTTCCCTGCTCCCCGGTTATCACCCACACAACTGAATTTGTGCCCTTTTTATTTATAACACACTGGCATTTGTGGTTTGAAGGGTCTAACTTCAATAGTTGGTGCCCACGGGAACAGTTTCTGGCTGCTGGTTTGCAGCAGGATAAGTATTCTCAGAAAATCCTATTTTCAGGGATAATGGAATATCAATAAAATAAGTTTAGTCTAAGGCAAGGGTTGACCTACTGCCTGCTTTTGGGTGGTTTTTACATTTTAAAAGGGTTGGGAAAAATCATAAGATGGTGATTTCAGGGCACGTGAAAATATGAAATTCAGATTTCACTGTCCATAAGCAAAGGTTTATTGGAACATGGCCACATTTATTCAGTATGTACTGTCTATGGCTGCTTTTGCCCTGTGACAGCAGAGTTGAATGGTTGTGTCAAAGGCTGTATGGGCTCCAAAGTCAAAATTATTCACTGTCTAGCCCTTTACAGAAAAGTTTACTGATCCCTGGTATAAAATATATTTTACTGGAGCGGCACATGTTATTTTTCTTAACAAAATATTGTTAGGGCCCGAAAACATGTCCCAGGAGGGCTGTAGATAGATGCCCAACAAGTTACAAAAGAGAAAGAGTTTCAGGATAGTTATTTATATTTTGAGTTCAGATCAAAATAAGAATGCTTCCTGTCTTTGTGCAAGCAGCAAAACTTATTCAAAAGGATAACTTAAAAATGTATTTGAAACTAGTTCCCCAATGTTGTAAATTTTCCCAAAGCTGCTGTTTGATCTGAGATCGTGGCATTTTGACAGCTCTTTCTGGATTTCTTTTTAATTTAGAAGAAGAATTATCCCTTATTTGGCTTCTTGTTCTTGGAAAAATTGAACTTTCCAAGGTTATGTCTGCGTTATACTGAAATACTTAGGTAAATCCATTTGCTTGTTTAAAAGTTTAGAGGGAAATCAAAGGAATTACTTTTGGAGTTATATAAGTTCATAAAAACTTAGTGGAAAGATAGCATTTTTAAAAATTTGAAATTTTAAGCTGGTTGCTTTTTATGACAATGTAGACAAATGATTGACTATGATAAAAATTTGTTTTAATCCTTCAAATATACTAAAAATTGAGCATCAATCTGATGCTCTTTAAAGGTAATGCTGAGGAGGCGGGGCAAGATGGCAGACTGGTGAGCTGTATGTTTCAGTTACTCCTCCAGGAAAGTAGGTAAAAAGCCAGGAACTGCGTGGACTGGACACCACAGAGCAATCTGTCTTTGGGCATACTTCATACAACACTCATGAAAACGTGGAACTGCTGAGATCACCGAAATCTGTAAGTTTTTGCGGCCAGGGGACCCGCGCCCCTCCCTGCCAGGCTCAGTCCCGGGGGAGGAGGGGCTGTCAGCTCCAGGAAGGAGAAGGGAGAATTGCAGTGGCTGCTCTCATCGGAAACTCATTCTACTGATTCAAACTCCAACCATAGATAGACTGAGGCCAGACACCAGAAACTCTGAGAGCAGCCAGCCCAGCAGAGAGGAGACGGGCATAGAAGGAAAACAACACGAGAAGCTCCAAAGTAAAAGCAGAGGATTTTTGGAGTTCTGGTGAACACAGAAAGGGGAAGGGCGGAGATCAGGCCTTGAGGCGCATATGCAAATCCCGAAGCAAGGCTGATCTCTCTGCCCAGGGCACCTTTCCTTAATGGCCCTGGTTGCTTTGTCTATTAGCATTTCAATAACCCATTAGATCTCTGAGGAGGGCCGTTTTTTTTTTTTTTTTAAATCCTTTTTGCTTTTTCTAAAACAATTACTCTAAGAAGCTCAATACAGAAAGCTTCAAAGAATTGAAATTTGGGCACGTCAAGTCAAGAGCAGAAATAAGAGAGCTCTGAGACAAAAGGCAATAATCCAGTGGCTGAGAAAATTCACTAAACAACACAACTTCACAAGAAAAGGGGGGTGTCCGCTCACAGCCACCATCCTGGTGGACAGGAAACACTCCTGCCCATCGCCAGCCCCATAGCCCAGAGCTGCCCCAGACAACCCAGTGTGACGGAAGTGCTTCAAATAACAGGCACACACCACAAAACTGGGCGTGGACATTAGCCTTCCCTGCAACCTCAGCTGAATGTCCCAGAGCTGGGAAGGGGGAGCAGTGTGAATTAACAGAGCCCCATTCAGCCATCATTTGAGCAGACTGGGAGCCTCCCAACACAGCCCAGCAGCCCAGAACTGCCCTGGGGGGACGGCACTCACCTGTGACATAGCACAGTCATCCCTCAACAGAGGACCCGGGGTGCACAGCCTGGAAGAGGGGCCCACTTGCAAGTCTCAGGAGCCATACGCCAATACCAAAGACTTGTGGGTCAGTGGCAGAGACAAACTGTGGCAGGACTGAACTGAAGGATTAGACTATTGCAGTAGCTTTAAAACTCTAGGACCATCAGGGAGATTTGATTGTTAGGGCCACCCCCCCTCCCCGACTGCCCAGAAACACGCCCCACATACAGGGCAGGCAACACCAACTACATACGCAAGCTTGGGACACCAATTGGGCCCCACAAGACTCACTCCCCCACTCACCAAAAAGGCTAAGCAGGGGAGATCTGGCTTGTGGAGAACAGGTGGCTCGTGGACGCCACCTGCTGGTTAGTTAGAGAAAGTGTACTCCACGAAGCTGTAGATCTGATAAATTAGAGATAAGGACTTCAACTGGTCTACAAACCCTAAAAGAACCCTATCAAGGACAGCAAATGCCACGAGGCCAAAAACAACAGAAAATTATAAAGCATATGAAAAAACCAGACGATATGGATAACCCAAGCCCAAGCACCCAAATCAAAAGACCAGAAGAGACACACCTAGAGCAGCTACTCAAAGAACTAAAGATGAACAATGAGACCCTAGTACGGGATATGAAGGAAATCAAGAAGACCCTAGAAGAGCATAAAGAAGACATTGCAAGACTAAATAAAAAAATGGATGATCTTATGGAAATTAAAGAAACTGTTGACCAAATTAAAAAGATTCTGGACACTCATAGTACAAGACTAGAGGAAGTTGAACAACGAATCAGTGACCTGGAAGATGACAGAATGGAAAATGAAAGCATAAAAGAAAGAATGGGGAAAAAAATTGAAAAACTCGAAATGGACCTCAGGGATATGATAGATAATATGAAGCGTCCGAATATAAGACTCATTGGTGTCCCAGAAGGGGAAGAAAAGGGTAAAGGTCTAGGAAGAGTATTCAAAGAAATTGTTGGGGAAAACTTCCCAAATCTTCTAAACAACATAAATACACAAATCATAAATGCTCAGCGAACTCCAAATAGAATAAATCCAAAAAAACCCACTCCGAGACATATACTGATCACACTGTCAAACATAGAAGAGAAGGAGCAAGTTCTGAAAGCAGCAAGAGAAAAGCAATTCACCACATACAAAGGAAACAGCATAAGACTAAGTAGTGACTACTCAGCAGCCACCATGGAGGCGAGAAGGCAATGGCACGATATATTTAAAATTCTGAGAGAGAGGAATTTCCAGCCAAGAATACTTTATCCAGCAAAGCTCTCCTTCAAATTTGAGGGAGAGCTTAAATTTTTCACAGACAAAGAAATGCTGAGAGAATTTGCTAACAAGAGACCTGCCCTACTGGAGATACTAAAGGGAGCCCTACAGACAGAGAAACAAAGACAGGACAGAGAGACTTGGAGAAAGGTTCAGTACTAAAGAGATTCGGTATGGGTAAAATAAAGGATATTAATAGAGAGAGGGAAAAATATGGCAAACATAATCCAAAGGATAAGACGGCCGATTCAAGAAATGCCTTCACGGTTTTAACGTTGAATGTAAATGGATTAAACTCCCCAATTAAAAGATATAGATTCGCAGAATGGATCAAAAAAAATGAACCATCAATATGTTGCATACAAGAGACTCATCTTAGACACAGGGACACAAAGAAATTGAAAGTGAAAGGATGGAAAAAAATATTTCATGCAAGCTACAGCCAAAAGAAAGCAGGTGTAGCAATATTAATCTCAGATAAAATAGACTTCAAATGCAGGGATGTTTTGAGAGACAAAGAAGGCCACTACATACTAATAAAAGGGGCAATTCAGCAAGAAGAAATAACAATCGTAAATGTCTATGCACCCAATCAAGGTGCCACAAAATACATGAGAGAAACATTGGCAAAACTAAAGGAAGCAATTGATGTTTCCACAATAATTGTGGGAGACTTCAACACATCACTCTCTCCTATAGATAGATCAACCAGACAGAAGACCAATAAGGAAATTGAAAACCTAAACAATCTGATAAATGAATTAGATTTAACAGACATCTACAGGACATTACATCCCAAATCACCAGGATACACATACTTTTCTAGTGCTCACGGAACTTTCTCCAGAATAGATCATATGCTGGGACATAAAACAAGCCTCAATAAATTTAAAAAGATTGAAATCATTCAAAGCACATTCTCTGACCACAATGGAATACAATTAGAAGTCAATAACCATCAGAGACTTAGAAAATTCACAAATACCTGGAGGTTAAACAACACACTCCTAAACAATCAGTGGGTTAAAGAAGAAATAGCAAGAGAAATTGCTAAATATATAGAGACGAATGAAAATGAGAACACAACATACCAAAACCTATGGGATGCAGCAAAAGCAGTGCTAAGGGGGAAATTTATAGCACTAAACGCATATATTAAAAAGGAAGAAAGAGCCAAAATCAAAGAACTAATGGATCAACTGAAGAAGCTAGAAAATGAACAGCAAACCAATCCTAAACCAAGTAGAAGAAAAGAAATAACAAGGATTAAAGCAGAAATAAATGACATAGAGAACAAAAAAACAATAGAAAGGATAAATATCACCAAAAGTTGGTTCTTTGAGAAGATCAACAAGATTGACAAGCCCCTAGCTAGACTGACAAAATCAAAAAGAGAGAAGACCCATATAAACAAAATAATGAATGAAAAAGGTGACATAACTGCAGATCCTGAAGAAATTAAAAAAATTATAAGAGGATATTATGAACAACTGTATGGCAACAAACTGGATAATGTAGAAGAAATGGACAATTTCCTGGAAACATATGAACAACCTAGACTGACCAGAGAAGAAATAGAAGACCTCAACCAACCCATCACAAGCAAAGAGATCCAATCAGTCATCAAAAATCTTCCCACAAATAAATGCCCAGGGCCAGATGGCTTCACAGGGGAATTCTACCAAACTTTCCAGAAAGAACTGACACCAATCTTACTCAAACTCTTTCAAAACATTGAAAAAAATGGAACACTACCTAACTCATTTTATGAAGCTAACATCAATCTAATACCAAAACCAGGCAAAGATGCTACAAAAAAGGAAAACTACCGGCCAATCTCCCTAATGAATATAGATGCAAAAATCCTCAACAAAATACTTGCAAATCGAATCCAAAGACACATTAAAAAAATCATACACCATGACCAAGTGGGGTTCATTCCAGGCATGCAAGGATGGTTCAACATCAGAAAAACAATCAATGTATTACAACACATTAAAAACTCGAAAGGGAAAAATCAATTGATCATCTCAATAGATGCTGAAAAAGCATTTGACAAAATCCAACATCCCTTTTTGATAAAAACACTTCAAAAGGTAGGAATTGAAGGAAACTTCCTCAACATGATAAAGAGCATATATGAAAAACCCACAGCCAGCATAGTACTCAATGGTGAGAGACTGAAAGCCTTCCCTCTAAGATCAGGAACAAGACAAGGATGCCCGCTGTCACCACTGTTATTCAACATTGTGCGGGAAGTGCTAGCCAGGGCAATCCGGCAAGACAAAGAAATAAAAGGCATCCAAATTGGAAAAGAAGAAGTAAAACTGTCATTGTTTGCAGATGATATGATCTTATATCTAGAAAACCCTGAGAAATCAACGATACACCTACTAGAGCTAATAAACAAATTTAGCAAAGTAGCGGGATACAAGATTAATGCACATAAGTCAGTAATGTTTCTATATGCTAGAAATGAACAAACTGAAGAGACACTCAAGAAAAAGATACCATTTTCAATAGCAACTAAAAAAATCAAGTACCTAGGAATCAACTTAACCAAAGATGTAAATGACCTATACAAAGAAAACTACATAACTCTACTAAAAGAAATAGAAGGGGACCTTAAAAGATGGAAAAATATTCCATGTTCATGGATAGGAAGGCTAAATGTCATTAAGATGTCAATTCTACCCAAACTCATCTACAGATTCAATGCAATCCCAATCAAAATTCCAACAACCTACTTTGCAGACTTGGAAAAGCTAGTTATCAAATTTATTTGGAAAGGGAAGATGCCTCGAATTGCTAAAGACACTCTAAAAAAGAAAAACGAAGTGGGAGGACTTACACTCCCTGACTTTGAAGCTTATTATAAAGCCACAGTTGCCAAGACAGCATGGTACTGGCACAAAGATAGACATATAGATCAATGGAATCGAATTGAGAATTCAGAGATAGACCCTCAGATCTATGGCCGACTGATCTTTGATAAGGCCCCCAAAGTCACCGAACTGAGCCATAATGGTCTTTTCAACAAATGGGGCTGGGAGAGTTGGATATCCATATCCAAAAGAATGAAAGAGGACCCCTACCTCACCCCCTACACAAAAATTAACTCAAAATGGACCAAAGATCTCAATATAAAAGAAAGTACCATAAAACTCCTAGAAGATAATGTAGGAAAACATCTTCAAGACCTTGTATTAGGAGGCCACTTCCTAGACTTTACACCCAAAGCACAAGCAACAAAAGAGAAAATAGATAAATGGGAACTCCTCAAGCTTAGAAGTTTCTGCACCTCAAAGGAATTTCTCAAAAAGGTAAAGAGGCAGCCAACTCAATGGGAAAAAATTTTTGGAAACCATGTATCTGACAAAAGACTGATATCTTGCATATACAAAGAAATCCTACAACTCAATGACAATAGTACAGACAGCCCAATTATAAAATGGGCAAAAGATATGAAAAGACAGTTCTCTGAAGAGGAAATACAAATGACCAAGAAACACATGAAAAAATGTTCAGCTTCACTAGCTATTAGAGAGATGCAAATTAAGACCACAATGAGATACCATCTAACACCGGTTAGAATGGCTGCCATTAAACAAACAGGAAACTACAAATGCTGGAGGGGATGTGGAGAAATTGGAACTCTTATTCATTGTTGGTGGGACTGTATAATGGTTCAGCCACTCTGGAAGTCAGTCTGGCAGTTCCTTAGAAAGCTAGATATAGAGCTACCATTCGATCCAGCGATTGCACTCCTCGGTATATACCCGGAAGATCGGAAAGCAGTGACACGAACAGATATCTGCACGCCAATGTTCATAGCAGCATTATTCACAATTGCCAAGAGATGGAAACAACCCAAATGTCCTTCAACAGATGAGTGGATAAATAAAATGTGGTATATACACACGATGGAATACTACGCGGCAGTAAGAAGGAACGATCTGGTGAAACATATGACAACATGGATGAACCTTGAAGACATAATGCTGAGCGAAATAAGCCAGGCACAAAAAGAGAAATATTATATGCTACCACTAATGTGAACTTTGAAAAATGTAAAACAAATGGTTTATAATGTAGAATGTAGGGGAACTAGCAGTAGAGAGCAATTAAGGAAGGGGGAACAATAATCCAGGAAGAACAGATAAGCTATTTAACGTTCTGGAGATGCCCAGAAATGACTATGGTCTGTTAATTTCTGATGGTTGTAGTAGGAACAAGTTCACTGAAATGTTGCTATATTATGTAACTTTCTTGGGGTAAAGTAGGAACATGTTGGAAGTTAAGCAGTTATCTTAGGTTAGTTGTCTTTTTCTTACTCCCTTGCTATGGTCTCTTTGAAATGCTCTTTTATTGTATGTTTGTTTTCTTTTTAACTTTTTTTTTCATACAGGTGATTTGAAAAAAGAAGGGAAAGTTAAAAAAAAAAAAAAAAAAAGAAAAAAGACAAACAAGGGGAAAAAAAAAAAAAAAAAAAGATGTAGTGCCCCCTTGAGGAGCCTGTGGAGAATGCAGGGGTATTCGCCTACCCCACCTCCATGGTTGCTAACATGACCACAGACATAGGGGACTGGTGGTTTGATGGGTTGAGCCCTCTACCATAAGTTTTACCCTTAGGAAGACGGTTGCTGCAAAGGAGAGGCTAGGCCTCCCTGTATTTGTGCCTAAGAGTCTCCTCCTGAATGCCTCTTTGTTGCTCAGATGTGGCCCTCTCTCTCTGGCTAAGCCAACTTGAAAGGTGAAATCACTGCCCTCCCCCCTACGTGGGATCAGACACCCAGGGAAGTGAATCTCCCTGGCAACGTGGAATATGACTCCCAGGGAGGAATGTAGACCTGGCACCGTGGGACGGAGAACATCTTCTTGACCAAAAGGGGGATGTGAAAGGAAATGAAATAAGCTTCAGTGGCAGAGAGATTCCAAAAGGAGCCAAGAGGTCACTCTGGTGGGCACTCTTATGCACACTTTAGACAACCCTTTTTAGGTTCTAAAGAATTGGGGTAGCTGGTGGTGGATACCTGAAACTATCAAACTACAACCCAGAACCCATGAATCTCGAAGACAGTTGTATAAAAATGTAGCTTATGAGGGGTGACAATGGGATTGGGAAAGCCATAAGGACCAAACACCACTTTGTCTAGTTTATGGATGGATGTGTAGAAAAGTAGGGGAGGGAAACAGACAGACAAAGGTACCCAGTGTTCTTTTTTACTTCAATTGCTCTTTTTCACTCTAATTATTATTCTTGTTATTTTTGTGTGGTGTGCTAATGAAGGTGTCAGGGATTGATTTAGGTGATGAATGTACAACTATGTAATGGTACTGTAAACAATCGAAAGTACAATTTGTTTTGTATGACTGCGTGGTATGTGAATATATCTCAATAAAATGATGATTTAAAAAAAAAAAAAAAACAAACAAACAAACAAAAAAAAAAAAAAAAAAAAAAAAATAAAGGTAATGCTTATGCTTTACAAAGGATCACAATTCATAAGCAAGCTATCATTATTTCATTGGAAAAGAGATGGTTTTACCTGAGAATTTGACTATAAAAAAATTAACAGATCCTTTCTTCAAAACATCTCCAACTAATCGTATTTATTGGTGCCTACTTCCTGCAAAACAATCTGTACTCAAACTTTATAATAGTTCACCCTTAATTAAGTTATCAGATAATATATATGCTCCATCTATGCTGAAAGAGAGAGAGGTAATCTGCCTCTACATTGCAAACCTTGCTTATTAATTGGTTCAATTTCCTTCTCCTTGGTGGTGGTGGTGGTGGGGTCATATAATGAAACAGTGTGATTTCAGAGGCTTAAAGCCCCAAAATTTCTGCCAAAAACATTCAGTCATAGGCCGGTTCAACATTTGAAACCAATTTATGCCATGTATATATCTCCATGTTAGAGTTTGGAAAATTGGTTTCCTCTGTTGTGACTGATAGATGTGTAGTCAGGTTGCACTAATTGTTGTTCCCCTACACAGGCACGTTCTCCTTTCCCATCACACCAGGTCTCGCCTGCCCAAAGCCACAGCTCCACTTCTGTGTCAATTGCTTTCTGAGACATTTTTGTGTCTTTTTTCCAGGCATCTAGTGGCAATTATTATTTCATCCCGTACATCCTGACACCGTGTGCTGATTATTTCTGCTGCGAGAGTGATGCCCAGAGGCGAGCCTCGGAGTACATGCACCCCAACTGGGACACCATCTTGGGCCCGCTGTGTGTGCCCCTGGTGGACAGGTTCATTAGCCTCCTCAAGGACATCCATGTGACTTCATGGTAACTCCCAGGAGCCTTGCCACAATTTCCCACTAACTTCCATGGAGGTGGTATACCCTCAAATAACCAGAATGCTCTGAGAATGGGGAACCTGGGCTAGTATTTATTTTTAATTGTGGTAACATATATATAACATACGATTTGCCATTTTCACCATTCTCACATATATGATACTGTGATATTAATTACCACCATGACCATCCATTACCAAAACTTTTTCATTACCCCAATCAGAAACCCATTAAGCAATGAACCAATCAATTTTTTTAAAAAAATTCTCTTGTAACATATATAACACAATTTACCCCTTTTTAACCATTTTTAAGTGTACAATTCAGTGGTATTAATTATCGTCGCAGTGTTGTGTAACTTTCACCATTATCTATTTCCAGAATGTTTTCATTGTCCCAAACAGAAATTCTGTACCTCTTAAGCAATAACTCCCCCTTCCCCCTCCCCCTAGCCACTGATAACCTCTAATCAACTTTCTGTCTCTGTAGACATTTCATACAAGTGGAATCATAGAACATTTGTCCTTTTGTATCTGGCTCATTGGACCAGTCGTTTTTATGTCATACTGGAATCCATGTTAACCCGCCACCACCACCTCAGTTAAGTTGGGCCACTGACGTGTAGCCCAGCAGAATGGAAGTGGAGTTAGCAGTCAGGATGGGCCTGTTGTGGCCCTGACCCCTTGTGTGACCTTGGTAAATCCCTTTTCTCTAGCTCTTTTCTCATCTAGCATATAAGAAAGTTAAGTATGTGACTTTTTTTCTAATGGTCTCTTTCAACTCAAAGATTCTATATTGCAAGCCAGTTTCTGAACAAGATTTACCCATCTCCTTAGTTGCTGAGGTTCTTAAACTGCCTCAACAATGTCATTCTGACCATATGTACTCGTGTTATAAAAGCCTGGATACATTGAGTCAAGCTGAAGTTATCTTGACCTCAGGATGTTCTGTGATGTGTTCTTTTTAGATTTATGTTGCAGGCAGGGTGGAATAGTGATTCAGAGGTGGACAGGTTTGAGTTTGAATCCTGGGTTGGGCAGTTTCTGCCTGTGTAGCCTTGTAAAAGTCAGGTCACCATTTTGAGCCTCAGCACTCGAGGCACTGGACCTTAAATCTTTCTTATTCTGAAGTCAAAGGCAGAAAAATTCTTGTACTCTACCAAAGGATCCAGTTATTTTGCTTGAAGCCAATTTAAAGGATTTGCTCCTGCATGTTATGTCACAAGAAGGATTTGTCCTTCTAAGATAAATGAAAATAAGCATTGGCAGAAGTGACCTATAATGAAATTTAAAGTATTGCACACTGTACTTTGGCTTAAATGGTAGCACCCTGAACTTTGTGGTGTTAACATTGCAATATTTGTGTGAATTACACACTTGTGAATAGTCTGTTTTCTTTTCCTATCCCATAACCCGTTCTCTGGACCTGGTTTCTTTTACCAACTTTAAATGGCAAAAGAAGACTGGAAACCCAGGCATGTGTCATCACAGGCTGACAAAGAAAGCAAATGGGAGACATTCTGTAGCACATTCCTAGAAAACCTCATCGATCCTACCTTGCTAACTATTGTCTTATTGCAGAACTCAAACTTTAGTGAAGTTTAGAGAGAAGGCTCTCCCAACACCATATTTTCAGGTCTGTCAAGGAGGTAGTTTAGTTTGAATCGGCCAGATAAGTCATGTCTTTGCAAGAAATGGACTCAAGTTTGTTTCTTATTTGGTGTACCTATTGGTAGGAAAACACCTCTTCTGGCTTGGGTTAATTTTGAAAGGTCTTGAAAGACCTGTTGGTTTATTCCCACCCCACAAATTGGCAGATGCCTGACAATGATTAGTGAGAGGGTAAATGGTGCTTAGGGTTTAAAACATCTATAACAGGGATAGAAGGTGGGCTTCTAGCTCAATGCCAACTCTGAGAGATTGACAAAGACTCTGGAGGCCTGTGCTAAAAGGGATTTTGAAGCCATTTCCAAGTTCACATTGATTAGCAACATCTTCCCTGGTTACCAGGGGTGGTGTGGAATGGCCACATGTTTATTACATGTCTGATGTCCCTGAACCATACTTGTTTTGGTGTTTTATTTACTTAAAAATTACTGTTCTTATTAGTGATTCATAGTTAACTAAAACTATTTTTTTCAGAATTACCTGTGAAAACAAGGCTGAGCTAAACTATAACTCTTTGCTCGTCATGCTAAACTAATAACGTTTAATAGCTTTGATGCCTTTATAGTCCATCAAATGGACCATAGCTGTCACTCAACTTAATGACTGATCAGATTAATGGCAGAACTTTAAACACTGGCAGAATCAGCTCATTTGCTCATCACTGCATTAGACAAATATTGAAATTAAAAGTTAAAGCAATGCACTGATATTTTTTATATCAGAACCCTTGCTCTGGGGTATCACCTCATTCTTTAAATATTAATTAAGGCCTTATGAGCATAGGACCAGTTTATGTGTTGTATGCAAATTTATACAGCATAGTTTTATGATCATTAATAGGAAGTAACATTTCCTCTTGTTCATTCTCACCTTTTGTTTCTCTTTCACTGAAAATTGTCATTTAATTTAATTTACTCTCTCTAATTACTATCATTTAATTTAGTGAACTCTTTTAGTTTGAACAGCTTAACTTTGCCCCCTGCAGTTAGATCATTTCAGATACTTAATGGGTTGCTAGTATTACTGCTTGGCAATGCACAATTTCCATTTAAAAATGACTTGGAAAGTAGACAATATATTTAATCAATCTGCGGTCATTGCAAGCCTTTGTGTACCAAACATCAAATTAGGTCATTTATAAAGGTTTTAAACCACTGTCTTAGTTTCCTAGGGTTGCTGCAACAAATTACCACAAAGCTGGTGGCTTAAAACAACAGAAATGTGTTGTCTCGCAGTCCTGGAAGCTGGACATCTGAAATGAAGGTGCTGACTGGGCCGTGCTTTCCCTGAAGTCTTCAGGGATGGGTCATTGCCTCTTCTCGTTTGGGGTGTTTGTTGTCAATCCTTGGCAGTCCTTGGCTTGTAGATGCATCATTCCAATCTCTGCCTCCATCTACACGTGGCCTTCATCTCCCTGTGTCTTTTCTCCCCTTCTTAGAAGGACACCAGGATGTTGGGTTAGGGCCCACCCTGATCCAGTGTGTATGACCTCATCTTAACCCGCATATCTGCAGAGACCGTATTTCCAAATAAGATCCTACTCACAGTTACCGGGGGTAGGACTTCAGAGTATCTCTTTGGGGGACACAATTAAACCCGTAACAACCACATACCAGAGAGTAGTGCTGGCTCTTGGAGAGCATATGGGTGAAACATTCCAATATGGTTTTAAACGGCTTTAAATGTTTGTAAACATCCCCATTATCACCTGGATTCCCACATGAAGGAAGTTTACATTTTGCGTTACAAAAACATTCTGATGGTCCAAAATGACAGCGTGAGTGACGGGGTAAATGATAAGGTTGTCCACACATTTACAGGGGCCTCCATGTGTCCCTTTTCGGATTGCTCAAGGACACGATACCAGTTTCTGGCTCTCAATCACCTGAGAGCAGCTTTGTGATTACTGGTAGGGGACCCCTCATAGAGAAGTTAGTTTTAAAGACATTCTCATTTTACTGTTTCATGGCATTTGGAGCTCTGTTTGACTTGGTGACATTCTGCCATTGGGAAAAAGAAATGTTCAAGTAAGGGACCTTTTTGCCCTCTGTGTGTTTAGAAAAAAAAATAGGGAGTGGGTTGGGTAGCAAGTCCCACGTATTGCCCAATTTGGAAATATCTTCAAGGTTGTACTGAATGGATTTTTATTTATTTACTATCTACTGTTAATTTCTGCAAAATATGAGTAACGAGCAGTACGCATCTCCCATTTGCTAGTGCAGGGATGAGGCCCCGGTGTGTTGGCCTACATCACATCAGCGAGAACCCTGTTTGTTTGACCTACAAAAGAGAGCAGGGTCCTGGGTTACGTGTAAAAGTGACAGGAGGTTTCCGTGTTTCCCTCTCCAGTGTTTATTACAAAGAAACCCTGTTAAATGACATTCGGAAGGCCAGAGAGAAATACTAAGGCAATGATCTGGCAAAGGAGCTGGCTCGGATCAAACTCCGCTTGGATAATACCGAGGTTCTGACCTCAGACATCGTCATTAATTTGCTGCTGTCCTACCGTGATATCCAGGTATGAAATACACTTGGTGAGGCTAAAATAGCCTGAGTTCCTCCTCAGTGGGAGGATCTCCAACTATGAAGTACTCTTATACTATGCCTATGGGAAGATAGCTGTGTTGTGGACTAACAGGTATGTGAGTTAGTTCATAAAATATTGGAGGGGGTTATATCACAGCTGACAGGCATTCAGAAGGCCACTCCAATGAGATCGTATATACAGGCCCACGTGGTATAAGAAACTCAGAATTTAACAATTTATAGGCGCTTTGTAGTAGGCATTATTCTGAGCCCTTTGCAAATACTAATTCATTTAATCCTCTTAAACCTATGGAACATGGACTCTGATTATCCCCATTTTACAAACTAGGAAAATGAGGCACAGGAAAGCTAAGTGACTTGTCCGAAGTCACACAGCAGTTGGTGAAGTTGGAATTCAAACCGAGGCAGACTGAGGCAGTTGCCTTTGCTCTTAACCTCTCTGCTATGCTTCTTCCTGTCGGCCTTTGTCACTTCCTTTTTTGTTTACCACCACCCACCAGTGACAGAGAGAGTGGGAGGTAGCAGAGGCAAGTAGAGGGCCCAGGGAATGTGGATTTATAGTCCAAGACAGAGGCTTCTGGAGAGTTCTTGAGACAGGGCTTATGGGATGGGGGTACCATGAAGGAAACTGAGCTTTTCTTTCCTCAAGTTTAATGCCATTGAGCCATTCCCAAGGGTGTCCTGCCTGCCTTCCCTCTGGAGGAACGTGGGTACCACCTGCAGGACTCCACAGAGCCTGTGGGAGGTTGCTGGCCATGAGCCTTTGGGCATCCATTTGTGACCTGGCTCTTTTCCAAATTTGGGGGGAATGCGGTAAACCAAGAGCAGCGTCAACCCCTAAGGGACCCGTGCCCCTAGTGACAAAGAGATGCAGCTAACTGATTTTAATAGCAGGTACTATTGGGGATCACGACAGTGATGAAATCGTGACCCACACAACAAGAGAACAGGAGTGACCTTTCTGGAAGTCTTTCTTCCCTTGAGCTGCTGGCTCCCTTCTCTTCTTGCCTTCACGCATCTCTTCTTGTCATAACCTTCCATTGCAGTGACTCTCAGGCTCAAAAGTGAGCCATGAGGTTCCCAGAATACATTGACTTCTCTTTCCTGGGGCAACAGCATCAGGTGCAGAGCCAGCAGACAGGCCTGGGCTTTCAGTGGGGAGTGCCAGCCCACCGAGTGTGGCTATCGGTCCCGATGATTCTGAGCCTGGCCGGAAGGGTAGCGGGTAGTGCTGCTAAGAGAGTACCCAGTGGAGATCAATGTGGTAGCAGTTTTTCCCTGGGAAACTGCACAGTTTAGAGCAGTGATTCTCAAGCGGGAGTGATTTTGTTTCTCTGTAGACATTTGACAGTGTCTGGAGATATTCTGGGTTGTCACAACTAGGGGTGCACATGATAACTCCCACAACAGAGAATTTTCCAGTCCAAATGTCAGTAGCACCAAGGTCGAGAATCCCAATCGGTTTAGATGAATTCAGTTATTTTCAACAAAATAGGAAGGAGTAGGATGTTTCCCCTTGATATAGACAGTGACTGTAAACTTTTTCTGGGCATTTATGTGCAGCTCATTTTGCAGTGCTTTTCCCCTGGATTCTGGGCTCATTGCTTTCTTTTGTTACCTATGGATTTAATCTTTTCCCCTTGATCCCTGTGTGACCTTCTCTGTCCTCCTTGCTCCCTTCCATCTTGTTTTCTTAGCTTATTTTTGTTTTATTAAAGAGCTACATAATTCCCCCTGGAAGGGAAGGCCTGTCTTTAAATGCTGAGGCTGTCTCATGTTTATTACTGTGCAGGAAAATCTGACAAGAGCTGTGCTTCCTCCTTTTCTCTCATCTTGGGACCTCTTGCCAACAGGACTATGATGCAATGGTGAAGCTGGTAGAAACGCTGGAAATGATGCCTACTTGTGATTTTGCCGATCAGCATAACATTAAATTCCACTATGCATTTGCACTAAATAGGTAAGATTGATAAGGCGTGGGTAGGGTTTTGGAACATGCCATCTGGTGAAATCCTGCTTCCTCCTTTTGTTCAACATGAATTGTGTACATGCCAGGTTGTGTGCCAAGTGCCAAGGATAAGAAAATGTCTTCCTTGGGAACTTTGTCTTTGGAACAGATATTCTAGCTGTGAGGTCAGCCATGTAAAGAAATCCTTATAGCACAGGGTGATAAATGTCATAACGAAGGTTTGTCCAAAGTGTTACGGAAGCATTAGCAAAGGGCAAGATTGATTCTGCTTGGGTGTTTTAGAGAAGCTTCTCTAAGGACTTTTGAGCTGAAGTTTGAAGAATTAATAAGAATTGCCCCATTGACAAGAAAAGAGTGTGGGATGGAGGGGAGGGAGGATTAAAAAGACCGTTATATGTGTCAACATAGAGTTCTTCATGTGCAGGGTATGTTCAGGAAGCAAGAAGCAAGATGCAGGTGAAGCAAAGGCAGGTGATGCGAGTAAACATGGAGAAAGGGACCATGTCTGGAAAGGACTGCGAATACATGAATAAGGAGTTAATATTGCCTCTTAGTCTTGGTGGGGTGGTGAGGGACTAGTTTAAGCAGCAGAATTAACACTGTTATATGATAGAAGAAGAGGGTGCTATCTTTAAGTACTAGTATAATCTGAATGTAGGTGTGTGAATTGCTGTTGGGCAGTGGTTCTGTCTAGGACAGGGTTCTCAGTTTTTCCAATGAACCAGAGATTTTCTGTAGAATCACAATATTAATTTCATTTATACATGTGGTCCAATCCTGGATTTCACTTTTTTGTTTGTTTTACATTTAACTTGACTAGCTGACAGTATAGTCACAGTGGGATTTGAGAACCTTTGAGGAAGTTTGTGGCATTTCCTTGTGTCTGTATAGGGGGAAACGTGATGGACAAATGATGAATTTTCCTGCATTACAGTTAATCTTCAACTCTTAGGAAGTGGAGCAAATCAGGGCCCTAAATTAGTTACTAACCACGACAGGAATGAATGATGCTTGAGCCTCAGTTGGCAAGGGCTCTGTGTTACAGGGAAAGCTGGTTTGAACCAGCCTGCTTTTCTTGCCATCTTCCTCTTCATTGCATTCAGAAGTCCTTTCAAACTGCTTCAAGTTTGCATTGAGCGGTTAAATCTGCTTGGCTCTCAGTAGCATGGGGTCCTTTGTGAGCAATGTCTGTTAACTGTTGCTTACATAGACAGGTCTTTATTAGATAAGCTAATGTGGTCGAAATACTCTGACTAGGGATCCAGGCTGAAGGACAGTTCAGAAGAAGAATATCGGAATCAAAATCCTAGGTTAAAAACCAAACGAGACCTGCCTGTTGCAAAATAGAAGGCGCGTACTTATATTCTATTCTGTTTCATTGGGTCAAGACCACCAGCAACTCCAGCAAAATTTAACAAGTTGAATTACTCGGCTAGTGCAGGGGAAACTGGATGCTGGAAACATTTATTAGAATGTCTGATGTGTCATTTCTAAAGGAGAGCCATGGGAAGAGGAAGATGCGCTGGGCCCTAGAAATGTGTGTGGAGGATATTAGTGAATGTTATTGAACCCAGCCCATGCCAGAGGGGCTGGAAGGAGGCAGCTTGCTCCGGGACCTGGAGAGCCTCATTCCTGGGCAACTCAGCCAGCACATGGCTCTGTTGGAGGGACACTGGCCCTCGAGAATGGTGTGGACTTGTCATTTCTACAGTAGCCAACAGCATGCTTTTCTTTGTCTCATCTGTTTATGGTCATCATTTGATCACACCGCCTTAATTTATATGCTTCTCAAAAAGAGAAAAATGATGGTATCTTCCCACATTTATACAGCATCATCTCCAGGTACCTAAAAGCCATGTTGCCAAGGAAGAATACACATTTGTTGTTGTTTTCCCAGTGGTGAATAGAATCACAAAATCGGCGAACTTATAAAGAGTCTGTTTACATATTGCTCGTCTGAGAGACTAAATGCCCATGTTCATAGCTTGCTTCCAGCTGGAAGTTACATTTAAAGGCTGTTTGAAAGGTTACATTTTTTAAATTAAATTCCGTTTTATTGAGATATGTTCACATACCATACAATCATCCATGGTATACAATCAACTGTTCACAGCACCATCCTATAGTTGTGCATTCATCACCCCAATGTATTTTTTTTTTAATCATCATTTTATTGAGATATATTCACATACCACGCAGTCATACAAAACAAATTGTACTTTCGATTGTTTACAGTACCATTACATAGTTGTACATTCATCACCTAAATCAATCCCTGACACCTTCATTAGCACACACACAAAAATAACAAGAATAATAATTAGAGTGAAAAAGAGCAATTGAAGTAAAAAAGAACACTGGGTACCTTTGTCTGTTTGTTTCCTTCCCCTACTTTTCTACACATCCATCCATAAACTAGACAAAGTGGAGTTTGGTCCTTATGGCATTCCCAATCCCATTGTCACCCCTCATAAGCTACATTTTTATACAACTGTCTTCGAGATTCATGGGTTCTGGGTTGTAGTTTGATAGTTTCAGGTATCCACCACCAGCTATCCCAATTCTTTAGAACCTAAAAAGGGTTGTCTAAAGTGTGCGTAAGAGTGCCCACCAGAGTGATCTCTCGGCTCGTTTTGGAATCTCTCTGCCACTGAAGCTTATTTCATTTCCTTTCACATCCCCCTTTTGGTCAAGAAGATGTTCTCCATCCCACGATGCCGGGTCTACATTCCTCCCCGGGAGTCATATTCCACGTTGCCAGGGAGATTCACTCCCCTGGGTGTCTGATCCCACGTAGTGGGGAGGGCAGTGATTTCACCTTTCAAGTTGGCTTAGCCAGAGAGAGAGGGCCACATCTGAGCAACAAAGAGGCATTCAGGAGGAGACTCTTAGGCACAAATACAGGGAGGCCTAGCCTCTCCTTTGCAGCAACCGTCTTCCCAAGGGTAAAACTTATGGTAGAGGGCTCAACCCATCAAACCACCAGTCCCCTATGTCTGTGGTCATGTTAGCAACCATGGAGGTGGGGTAGGCGAATACCCCTGCATTCTCCACAGGCTCCTCAAGGGGGCACTACATCTTTTTTTTTTTTTTCCTTGTTTGTCTTTTTTCTTTTTTTTTTTTTTTTAACTTTCCCTTCTTTTTTAAATCAACTGTATGAAAAAAAAGTTAAAAAGAAAACAAACATACAATAAAAGAACATTTCAAAGAGACCATAACAAGGGAGTAAGAAAAGACAACTAACCTAAGATAACTGCTTAACTTCCAACATGTTCCTACTTTACCCCAAGAAAGTTACATAATATAGCAACATTTCAGTGAACTTGTTCCTACTACATCCATCAGAAATTAACAGACCATAGTCATTTCTGGGCATCCCCAGAACGTTAAATAGCTTATCTGTTCTTCTTGGATTATTGTTCCCCCTTCCTTAATTGCTCTCTACTGCTAGTTCCCCTACATTCTACATTATAAACCATTTGTTTTACATTTTTCAAAGTTCACATTAGTGGTAGCATATAATATTTCTCTTTTTGTGCCTGGCTTATTTCGCTCAGCATTATGTCTTCAAGGTTCATCCATGTTGTCATATGTTTCACCAGATCGTTCCTTCTTACTGCCGCGTAGTATTCCATCGTGTGTATATACCACATTTTATTTATCCACTCATCTGTTGAAGGACATTTGGGTTGTTTCCATCTCTTGGCAATTGTGAATAATGCTGCTATGAACATTGGCGTGCAGATATCTGTTCGTGTCACTGCTTTCCGATCTTCCGGGTATATACCGAGAAGTGCAATCGCTGGATCGAATGGTAGCTCTATATCTAGTTTTCTAAGGAACTGCCAGACTGACTTCCAGAGTGGCTGAACCATTATACAGTCCCACCAACAATGAATAAGAGTTCCAATTTCTCCACATCCCCTCCAGCATTTGTAGTTTCCTGTTTGTTTAATGGCAGCCATTCTAACCGGTGTTAGATGGTATCTCATTGTGGTCTTAATTTGCATCTCTCTAATAGCTAGTGAAGCTGAACATTTTTTCATGTGTTTCTTGGTCATTTGTATTTCCTCTTCAGAGAACTGTCTTTTCATATCTTTTGCCCATTTTATAATTGGGCTGTCTGTACTATTGTCATTGAGTTGTAGGATTTCTTTGTATATGCAAGATATCAGTCTTTTGTCAGATACATGGTTTCCAAAAATGTTTTCCCATTGAGTTGGCTGCCTCTTTACCTTTTTGAGAAATTCCTTTGAGGTGCAGAAACTTCTAAGCTTGAGGAGTTCCCATTTATCTATTTTCTCTTTTGTTGCTTGTGCTTTGGGTGTAAAGTCTAGGAAGTGGCCTCCTAATACAAGGTCTTGAAGATGTTTTCCTACATTATCTTCTAGGAGTTTTATGGTACTTTCTTTTATATTGAGATCTTTGGTCCATTTTGAGTTAATTTTTGTGTAGGGGGTGAGGTAGGGGTCCTCTTTCATTCTTTTGGATATGGATATCCAACTCTCCCAGCCCCATTTGTTGAAAAGACCATTATGGCTCAGTTCGGTGACTTTGGGGGCCTTATCAAAGATCAGTCGGCCATAGATCTGAGGGTCTATCTCTGAATTCTCAATTCGATTCCATTGATCTATATGTCTATCTTTGTGCCAGTACCATGCTGTTTTGGCAACTGTGGCTTTATAATAAGCTTCAAAGTCAGGGAGTGTAAGTCCTCCCACTTCGTTTTTCTTTTTTATAGTGTCTTTAGCAATTCGAGGCATCTTCCCTTTCCAAATAAATTTGATAACTAGCTTTTCCAAGTCTGCAAAGTAGGTTGTTGGAATTTTGATTGGGATTGCATTGAATCTGTAGATGAGTTTGGGTAGAATTGACATCTTAATGACATTTAGCCTTCCTATCCATGAACATGGAATATTTTTCCATCTTTTAAGGTCCCCTTCTATTTCTTTTAGTAGAGTTATGTAGTTTTCTTTGTATAGGTCTTTTACATCTTTGGTTAAGTTTATTCCTAGGTACTTGATTTTTTTAGTTGCTATTGAAAATGGTATCTTTTTCTTGAGTGTCTCTTCAGTTTGTTCATTTCTAGCATATAGAAACATTAATGACGTACTTTGCTAAATTTGTTTATTAGCTCTAGTAGCTGTATCGTCGATTTCTCAGGGTTTTCTAGATATAAGATCATATCATCTGCAAACAATGACAGTTTTACTTCTTCTTTTCCAATTTGGATGCCTTTTATTTCTTTGTCTTGCCGGATTGCCCTGGCTAGCACTTCCAGCACAATGTTGAATAACAGTGGTGACAGCGGGCATCCTTGTCTTGTTCCTGATCTTAGAGGGAAGGCTTTCAGTCTCTCACCATTGAGTACTATGCTGGCTGTGGGTTTTTCATATATGCTCTTTATCATGTTGAGGAAGTTTCCTTCAATTCCTACCTTTTGAAGTGTTTTTATCAAAAAGGGATGTTGGATTTTGTCAAATGCTTTTTCAGCATCTATTGAGATGATCAATTGATTTTTCCCTTTCGAGTTTTTAATGTGTTGTAATACATTGATTGTTTTTCTTATGTTGAATCATCCTTGCATGCCTGGAATGAACCCCACTTGGTCATGGTGTATGATTTTTTTAATGTGTCTTTGGATTCGATTTGCAAGTATTTTGTTGAGGATTTTTGCATCTATATTCATTAGGGAGATTGGCCGGTAGTTTTCCTTTTTTGTAGCATCTTTGCCTGGTTTTGGTATTAGATTGATGTTAGCTTCATAAAATGAGTTAGGTAGTGTTCCATTTTCTTCAATGTTTTGAAAGAGTTTGAGTAAGATTGGTGTCAGTTCTTTCTGGAAAGTTTGGTAGAATTCCCCTGTGAAGCCATCTGGCCCTGGGCATTTATTTGTGGGAAGATTTTTGATGACTGATTGGATCTCTTTGCTTGTGATGGGTTGGTTGAGGTCTTCTATTTCTTCTCTGGTCAGTCTAGGTTGTTCATATGTTTCCAGGAAATTGTCCATTTCTTCTACATTATCCAGTTTGTTGCCATACAGTTGTTCATAATATCCTCTTATAATTTTTTTAATTTCTTCAGGATCTGCAGTTATGTCACCTTTTTCATTCATTATTTTGTTTATATGGGTCTTCTCTCTTTTTGATTTTGTCAGTCTAGCTAGGGGCTTGTCAATCTTGTTGATCTTCTCAAAGAACCAACTTTTGGTGATATTTATCCTCTCTATTGTTTTTTTGTTCTCTATGTCATTTATTTCTGCTTTAATCCTTGTTATTTCTTTTCTTCTACTTGGTTTAGGATTGGTTTGCTGTTCATTTTCTAGCTTCTTCAGTTGATCCATTAGTTCTTTGATTTTGGCTCTTTCTTCCTTTTTAATATATGCGTTTAGTGCTATAAATTTCCCCCTTAGCACTGCTTTTGCTGCATCCCATAGGTTTTGGTATGTTGTGTTCTCATTTTCATTCGTCTCTATATATTTAGCAATTTCTCTTGCTATTTCTTCTTTAACCCACTGATTGTTTAGGAGTGTGTTGTTTAACCTCCAGGTATTTGTGAATTTTCTAAGTCTCTGATGGTTATTGACTTCTAATTGTATTCCATTGTGGTCAGAGAATGTGCTTTGAATAATTTCAATCTTTTTAAATTTATTGAGGCTTGTTTTATGTCCCAGCATATGATCTATTCTGGAGAAAGTTCCGTGAGCACTAGAAAAGTATGTGTATCCTGGTGATTTGGGATGTAATGTCCTGTAGATGTCTGTTAAATCTAATTCATTTATCAGATTGTTTAGGTTTTCAATTTCCTTATTGGTCTTCTGTCTGGTTGATCTATCTATAGGAGAGAGTGATGTGTTGAAGTCTCCCACAATTATTGTGGAAACATCAATTGCTTCCTTTAGTTTTGCCAGTGTTTCTCTCATGTATTTTGTGGCACCTTGATTGGGTGCATAGACATTTACGATTGTTATTTCTTCTTGCTGAATTGCCCCTTTTATTAGTATGTAGTGGCCTTCTTTGTCTCTCAAAACATCCCTGCATTTGAAGTCTATTTTATCTGAGATTAATATTGCTACACCTGCTTTCTTTTGGCTGTAGCTTGCATGAAATATTTTTTTCCATCCTTTCACTTTCAGTTTCTTTGTGTCCCTGTGTCTAAGATGAGTCTCTTGTATGCAACATATTGATGGTTCATTTTTTTTGATCCATTCTGCGAATCTATATCTTTTAATTGGGGAGTTTAATCCATTTACATTCAACGTTATAACCGTGAAGGCATTTCTTGAATCGGCCATCTTATCCTTTGGTTTATGTTTGCCATATTTTTCCCTCTCTCTATTAATATCCTTTATTGTACCCATACCGAATCTCTTTAGTACTGAACCTTTCTCCAAGTCTCTCTGTCCTGTCTTTGTTTCTCTGTCTGTAGGGCTCCCTTTAGTATCTCCAGTAGGGCAGGTCTCTTGTTAGCAAATTCTCTCAGCATTTCTTTGTCTGTGAAAAATTTAAGCTCTCCCTCAAATTTGAAGGAGAGCTTTGCTGGATAAAGTATTCTTGGCTGGAAATTCCTCTCACTCAGAATTTTAAATATATCGTGCCACTGCCTTCTTGCCTCCATGGTGGCTGCTGAGTAGTCACTACTTAGTCTTATGCTGTTTCCTTTGTATGTGGTGAATTGCTTTTCTCTTGCTGCTTTCAGAACTTGCTCCTTCTCTTCTGTGTTTGACAGTGTGATCAGTATATGTCTCGGAGTGGGTTTTTTGAATTTATTCTATTTGGAGTTCGCTGAGCATTTATGATTTGTGTATTTATGTTGTTTAGAAGATTTGGGAAGTTTTCCCCAACAATTTCTTTGAATACTCTTCCTAGACCTTTACCCTTTTCTTCCCCTTCTGGGACACCAATGAGTCTTATATTCGGACGTTTCATATTATCTATCATATCCCTGAGGTCCATTTCGAGTTTTTCAATTTTTTTCCCCATTCTTTCTTTTATGCTTTCATTTTCCATTCTGTCATCTTCCAGGTCACTGATTCGTTGTTCAACTTCCTCTAGTCTTGTACTATGAGTGTCCAGAATCTTTTTAATTTGGTCAACAGTTTCTTTAATTTCCATAAGATCATCCATTTTTTTATTTAGTCTTGCAATGTCTTCTTTATGCTCTTCTAGGGTCTTCTTGATTTCCTTCATATCCCGTACTATGGTCTCATTGTTCATCTTTAGTTCTTTGAGTAGCTGCTCTAGGTGCTGTGTCTCTTCTGGTCTTTTGATTTGGGTGCTTGGGCTTGGGTTATCCATATCGTCTGGTTTTTTCATATGCTTTATAATTTTCTGTTGTTTTTGGCCTCGTGGCATTTGCTGAACTTGATAGGGTTCTTTTAGGGTTTGTAGACCTATTGAAGTCCTTATCTCTAATTTATCAGATCTACAGCTTCGTGGAGTACACTTTCTCTAACTGACCAGCAGGTGGCGTCCACGAGCCACCTGTTCTCCACAAGCCAGTTCTCCCCTGCTTAGCCTTTTTGGTGAGTGGGGGAGTGAGTCTTGTGGGGCCCAATTGGTGTACCAAGCTTGCGTGTGTAGTTGGTGTTGCCTGCCCTGTATGTGGGGCGTGTTTCTGGGCAGTCGGGGAGGGGGGGTGGCCCTAACAATCAAATCTCCCTGATGATCCTAGAGTTTTAAAGCTGCTGCAATAGTCTAATCCTTCAGTTCAGTCCTGCCACAGTTTGTCTCTGCCACTGACCCACAAGTCTTTGGTATTGGCGTATGGCTCCTGAGACTTGCAAGTGGGCCCCTCTTCCAGGCTGTGCACCCCGGGTCCTCTGTTGAGGGATGACTGTGCTATGTCACAGGTGAGTGCCGTCCCCCCAGGGCAGTTCTGGGCTGCTGGGCTGTGTAGGGAGGCTCCCAGTCTGCTGAAATGATGGCTGAATGGGGCTTTGTTAATTCACACTGCTCCACCTTCCCAGCTCTGGGACATTCAGCTGAGGTTGCAGGGAAGGCTAATGTCCACGCCCAGTTTTGTGGTGTGTGCCTGTTATTTGAAGCACTTCCGTCACACTGGGTTGTCTGGGGCAGCTCTGGGCTATGGGGCTGGCGATGGGCAGGAGTGTTTCCTGTCCACCAGGATGGTGGCTGTGAGCGGACACCCCCCTTTTCTTGGGAAGTTGTGTTGTTTAGTGAATTTTCTCAGCCACTGGATTATTGCCTTTTGTCTCAGAGCTCTCTTAGTTCTGCTCTTGACTTGACGTGCCCAAATTGCAATTCTTTGAAGCTTTCTGTATTGGGCTTCTTAGAGTAATTGTTTTAGAAAAAGAAAAAAGGATTTAAAAAACAAAACAAAACAAAACAAAACAAAACAAAAAAAAGGCCCTCCTGAGAGATCTAAGGGGTTATTGAAATGCTAATAGACAAAGCAACCAGGGCCATTAAGGAAAGGTCCACAGGGCAGAGAGATCAGCTTTTCTTCGGGATTTGCATATGCGCCTCAAGGCCTGAGCTCCGCCCTTCCCCTTTCTGTGTTCACCAGAACTCCAAAAATCCTCTGCTTTTATTTTGGAGTTTTTTGTGTTGTTTTTTTTCTATGCCTGTCTCCTCTCTGCTGGGCTGGCTGCTCTCAGAGTCTCTGGTGTCTGGTCTCAGTCTATCTATGGTTGGAGTTTGAATCAGTAGAATGAGTTTTCGATAAGAGCAGCCACTGCAGTTCTCCCTTCTCCTTCCCGGAGCTGACAGCCCCTCCTCCCCCGGGGCTGAGCCTGGCAGGGAGGGGCGCGGGTCCCCTGGCCGCAAAAACTTACAGATTTCGCTGATCTCAGCAGTTCCACGTTTTCATGAGTGTTGTATGAAGTATGCCCAAAGACAGATTGCTCTGTGGTGTCCAGTCCACGCAGTTCCTGGCTTTTTACCTACTTTCCTGGAGAAGTAACTAAAACTTACAGCTCACCAGTCTGCCATCTTGCCCCACCTCCGCCAATGTATTTTTGAACATTTTCCTTACACCAGAAAGAATCAGAATAATAATAAAAAATAAAAGTAAAACAAGAACACCCAAATCACCCCCCCCATCCCACCCTATTTTTCATTTAGGTTTTGTCCCCATTTTTCTACTCATCCATCCATACGCTGGATAAAGGGAGTGCGATCCACAAGGTTTTCACAATCGTACTGTCACCCCTTGTAAGCTACATTGTTATACAATCGTCTTCAAGAGTCAAGGCTACTGCCAACACTTTATTTTAGAGAGGAGGAAGAAAGATAAAAAAGGAAAGGGCACAAAATACAACAACTAGTCAATAAGAGAGCTGGGACTAGAATGCCCGAATTTTAGCACCCTGCTATACATACTGGTTTTTTAAGCTGTTAACAGTATCCTGATGTAATCAAGTCATTCCTTCCCAGCAGGTTTAGCTTATATTTTGTTTGCCAGGAGGACAACCAAAACGAGCTGTGGGCCTCCATTTGGAATTGTAGCGTTGTCCTTTATATGTCCTGGCTTGTCAGAATTATTTATAATTGAGAGAAATAGATGGTACCTGAACACTGAAGCCACTTGCATAATATACATAATCAATCCTCCTTATTCACGGATTCCTTATTTTCAGATTTGCTTAATTGCTGAAATTTGCTTACTTGCTGAAATTTGTAACCCCAAAGTCAATACTTGTGGCGCTTTTGCAGTCATTTGCAGACATGCACAGACTGGAGAAAAATTTGAGTTGCCCAACTTCCCAGCTGAGTTTGAACAAAGTGACACTTTCCCTTCTTGTTTCAGCTCTTATACTCTAGTCAAGTGTCCTTTTTGCAAAACATTTGGTGCCACATTTTTCACATTTGTGTGCTTTTTGTGCAATTTCACTGTTTAAAATGGCTCCCAAGTGTAATGCCGAAGTGTTGTCTAGTGTTCCTAAGCACAAGAAGACTGATGTGCTTTACAGAGAAAATACATGTGTTAAGTAAGCTGCATTCAGGCAGGAGTTATAATACTGTTGACTGTGAATTCAATGGTAATGAGTCAACATTATATATTAAATAAGGTGTTTTTAAACAGAAACACACATAAAAGAAGATCATGTATTGATCAGTCAATGAAAATGTTGTGACCAGAGGCTCACAGGAACTTAGCCCCATATTTCCCCTGGGAACAGTGGTTCAGAATTCATTAATTCAGTGTTCATGGTGACTTTATAGACCGTAACTATCACAAATAATGAGAATTGACTGTACTTTTTATAGCAAAAAGCCAGTTGCATTTATTTTTCTGAGAAACAGACCATATTCTTATTTCTTGAGCAGTGGCCTTGTCAATAACACATACTTGCCTATTGAACGATGTTTATCCAAAAGACCTACCACTTCAGCCTGATCTCATGTTACCCACTGATCTCCTTGATCCTACTATACCTACATTTTCTCTTTCCTTCTCTGGTTCCTTCTCTTTTGTCTCTCCTCCTTCATTTATTTAGTTATCGCTGGATGGGCCACGTGCTAAAGGAGCAAGATTGTGAGGAGTGACTGATGTTAACAAGTGATTTAAAAAAATAATATTCTCTCTCTCTCTCTCTCTCTCTCTCTCTCTCTCTCTCTCTCTCTCTCTCTCTCACACACACACACACACACACACACACACACACACTTGAATTTATACACACAAGTGAACTTGTTCTCTTCAAACGAATTATCCTGCAATTTTCTGCATTTATTTTGACAATGCTGCCATGATCCAGAATGTTATGGTGTCAGTGAAGGAGAGGTGATGTTTTCTTTGGAATTGCCTTACGAGCTGCTTATATGTCAATATCGGTACCATCAATGATACATCAGTATCATTACTGTGGGCTTTGAAGACAGATGTGATTTGAATTCTATTACTTAAGGGTATGGCCTTGGTCAAGCCACTTAATTCTTGAAGCATTACTTTCCTCATCTGTAAAATGGGCTGCTGACATCTCCTGGGGAGTGTTACTTGGCGTACTCGTGGCAGGAAGCCGGTGCGTGGCTATGGCTGTCATTTTTACGATGTAGCGTGATCACCTCTGTTTCTACCACCTTTGATAGAGAATCCTTGACCATTTTTAAATAGCAAAACTGCTAGCAAAATACAGAGATTTATATCCCCACAGGAGATATTTAAGATAACATAATATAGGCTCTGAAGGAAAGTCAAAGAGAAGTTTATAAAAGTGCTGTTAGCTGGAGGACACTATTGAAATAGGCATATATCCCTCTGTGGTGACCAGTTTGAATGGGTCAGAGTTCATTTGAATATAGATATTTGTAGAAAGAAAAAATAGTATGTTTGCAAAAATCAGAGTTTGTTACTTTACAGCAGGGTTTCTCACCCTCAGCAGAATCCCTGGTTGAGAAGCACTGGGAGGCATCCTGGGGTGTGGAAAGAGCACATGCTTTGAATTTTGAATCCTAGTTCTGTCACTTGCCAGCAATCTAATTTCCACAAGGTAATTGAACTCCTTAAGCCTGAGTTTTCTCATCTGCAAACTGGGATGGAGGATTAAATAAGATGTGGCATATGTAAATTGCTTGCACAGCACCTGACAATATATACTATTATTTATTATTATTAATTAAAGTTTGATCCCTCTGCCACTTATTCCCCTACTCATAGTTATAAAAAAGACTGTGGAGTCAACATGGCAAGTGCCAAGTGATTTACTGGCTTATTCTGTAAGAATTATGGTGGTTTAAAGTAGGCAAGAAAAAATACTTTTATAATTTAGCCAAAAAAAAATTGCCCCTATCTCTTAGCCAACCAAGAGTTGCTCATCCAGAGAGCATTTAACTTTGGAATGGTTTGAGAAATATTTGAAAACCACTCTATTTACAACCCACAAAACCATGACTGGACTGCTGTGAATAAATGAAGATAATAGGAATGAATAAGGTGGTTCTAAGAAGCAAGTAAGAATATTGTATGTAAAACACTTGGCACAGTGCCTGGAGCAAAGAAAATGCTGGATGCATGCTAATTGCCCTTCAGTTTCCTAACAGAGAATCCCACCCACCTGTGTTACCTCATTGCATTATAATCTTCCATGAGGGTCTGAACCAAAGCCATGTCATGGCTAACTTTTCTATCAGCCTAAGAAAATACAACATTGAAAGAGTAGACTAATAACACAATTTGTACAATAAACACAGTTAGTAAAGGGCTTGCGAAGAAGTCCCCCCCACCACCACCACCACACCTAACCCCAGATTTTCCATCAATGAGATTTAGGAAAGCAGTTTCTTATGTTTATATGTTTGTCTCGTGCTTATGTTTTGGGGGGGAAAATGCCTCCAGTTGGCTTGAAGTACTTTTTTCCCACAATGTTAAGGTCTGATTCAGGAGACTTTGTTTAAATTGTACCTTTCGTCTTTGTGACTGGGCATCCAGAAAATTCCGGTGATAACCAGCCCTGCATTTTTATTGTTTTGAGACTCATGGCAACACTGCTGCCTCACATGTGGCAGCTTCAGATATCAGTTGAGGACTTAAGGACTGGGAAGTTATTTGTAGTACATTTTGACACACACAGTAAACTGTTAATTATTAACCACTTTTGAGGAAAATCCTAACCAGAATGTAAATTGCTCCTAAGGCCTCCACTTGGCACTCTGAGTAAGCAGCACATAGACGACCCATATTACCTGCACTTTTAAGTCCATGCTGTCACATTGAATCTGAAAGTCCAAGCAGGAGGTCCTGGAGATCCTAAACCTGCAAAAGCTGCCTTCCCACCCTCTGCCTGAGGACTTCCAACAAAAGACAGATGCCCAATTCAAGTCAGGAAACATTGAGAATTTCCTGTAGGTCCAACTTTCTATGCCTTCAAGCAAATTTTCAGAGCCTTGACACGTGTTGATCCCCGTCACTGCTACCCTTGAAATAGGGACATTTATCAGAAGAAAAAGGGGGACAGCCTTTCAGATTTCCCTGGACAGATTTTGAAAAAGACGTGAGGACCACCAATACCATCCTCTGTAACCCTCTTCTAAATTCAAGGATGGCAATTTTATTTTTAGTTAAATATTCTTTATCAGTAAGTTAGTTTGGGATAATGCTTCACTTAAGATTTGGTATAGTTTGATTTTATTTCATGTGAATACTTTGTAGTGCATCACAGCTCTTATTTAAAATTGCAGAGAATATATTTATACCTGTGTTGAAGGACTTGCAAATAAAGGAATTTGTGTTGTGGGGAAAGTAGTGGTTTAGGAGTCAGGAGATCCATATTCTCTCTGCACTGCTACTAACTAGTCGGGTATCTGTGGGCAAGCTATTTTACTTCCCAGGACTTTGTCAACCAAGAAATAACAAACTGAGCCGCAAGGAAATGAAGGCATTTATTTGAGGTCTTAGAGTTGCAATTGGGGGAGCACAGATTCAGGGAGCAGCCCAATCGCAACTGTCCTGGCATTTCCAGGCAAGGGATTTTAAAGGAAAAGATGATTAGGCAAGTTGTTTGCAGATGGTGGATATTTGGGGTACTCTAATTATCTTCCCAGTTAGTTAGTTAACTGAGTTCTTTATCTTGGGGGTTTGTTTTATGGTCGGGATGGCCTTGGGGTTTTGAGGAACGCTGTTGCTTGAGGCTTGCATACTGTGGCAGTGTGTGATCTCTGGCTGAGACCTGCATAAGAATCACCTCCAGAATGACCTCCCCACTCCATTTCAAATCTCTTAGCCATAGTAACTCTATTTTTTGTTTTATTTCTTTTAACAACTTAGAAGTTGAGAACATCAAAGAAAGAGAAAGAGGGAGAGAGGCCCATAGAAGGCCAAATTGCAATGCTGTATGCCATCACCTCAGGCACTTCAGAGGTTGATGTTTGAGCCAAGCCTGGGTGGTAAGGCGGTCTCTGGCTATAATGAGCAGTCAGGGTTAGTCTGAGTGAAGGGTTTGTTCAGTGGCTGAGATGGGAGGTTGGCCCAGGTGATTGAAGACATTGGCTGATAGGCTAAGGAACTTGGATTTTGTTCTGGGGGCCCTGGGGAGATACTGAGGTTTTGTAACCAGCAAACTAACTTGAGCCAGGTCCCAATTCTACTACTATCTGTGTGACCCTGTTTTGGTTTGCTAAAGCTGCCAAAATGTGATATACCAGAAATGGATTGCCTTTTTCAATGGAGATTTATTAGGTTGCAAATTTACAATCCTAAGGCCATGAAAATGACCCAGTTAAGGCAGCAAGAGGTGGATACCTTCTCTGAGGAGAGGCCAGTGGCATCCGGGGTTCCTCTGTCACAGGGGAAAGCACATGGCTGGCTCTGCTGAACCTTCTCTCCCGGGTTTAGCTTTGGTGTCAGTGGCTTTCTCCAAAATATCTCTGGGCTTCTGTCTTGGCTCCTGTGGGTCCTTGCTTGCTTCTCCCAGGGGCAAACTCTGGATTACATATCTTAGCTTCTTTCCAAAATATCTCTCTTTGCTTCTCTGAGCTCTCTTTTTCTGTGAGCTCTCTTAAAGGACTCCAGTAAAGGATTAAGACCCACCTTGAATGGACTGGGTCACATCTCCACAGAAACAACCTTATCAAAAGGTCCCACCCACAATAGGTCTGCCCCACAAGATTGGATTAAAAGGGCAGGACCTTTTATGAGGTACATAACAGATCCAAACCAGCACAGACCCTAAGCAGGTCACCCAACTTTTCTGAGCCCTATAGTCCTCCTATAAAAAAAAAAAAAAAAAAAAAAGAGTTGGACCAGATGACCTTGAAGATGAGTTCATAACTTAAAGCATCATCTTATTAATTGAATGATTATAGATGGATTTCTCCTTTATAATAATCCTTTGTCATATTAGCAATCTGAGTCCTGTTTGGGGGTGTAAATCCAATTATCTCACTGTTCCAGGAAGAGTAAAACCTATGTGTACTTTCTCAGTTTGTTTACGAGAAGCACATGGTATTAAAGCTGATTTTGCTTAAACAATAAAGATTTTTATCTGGAGAATGCAGGTTAAGTGAACTAAAAGTCATACTTGTAATTATTTCCCTACCAAATGCCATATTTTCCACCTACTGCCCCAGCTAGTCTCGGTCTAGGTTTTTTGAGTTCGCTAATTAATTTAAAAGCAACTTCAGGTTTTGATTTTTATCACTAGTCCTTCTTAAAAACTTTCTATGTATTCCTAGAGTCATAGTTTGGGTTCCCTCAGAAGCAGCCCCTGAGATAAGAATTTCAGTGCAGGTAGTTAGTTTGGGCAGTGATCTTAGAAGTTTCAGAAGGGGAATGGAGAAGTGAGACAGGACAAGGAAGGAAGGCCATATAGGATATGTTAATGAGCAGATTATTGCTGTGGGAAACTGAGGCTTGATCCTATTGGGGAACATGGGGGAGACTGTATAGAACATAACTCCAAGTTGCCCTACCCGAGGGATGAGGAAGCTGGGGCCCTTTCCACCAATTCCCTTCCATTCGTGGCTGAGGACTGTTCTGCCAGCTGAGTGGGGGGTGGAGAATCGTAGATGCAGTGGGAGGCCAGCAGGCCCTGTAGTGCCCATGGGACGTGCTGGGGCATTGAGGTCTGCTGCACTTAGTATTGTTTTTGGAGTCAGTGGTGGTTTAAATCTGAAATGCCTTTTTCTGGTCAGTCATTTTTCTTGAAATACTAATTTCTGATGAACTTCTGAGACTTTCTACTTTCTATTTAGTACAAAATAATGGGGAAAATTTAATTTTAGTTGTTCCTAGTGTTTTATTCTGCTCTGCAAAAAACACCAGGAACAAGCTGAAATTTATACTTTTATGAGCTCTTTTTCAAGAGCTATCGATGCCGTGGTTTCCTCACTGCTCTTTTGAAGATTTTTATTTTCTGGAGAGATTATATTTCTCTTTTTAGAAGTATTTTTCAGTTCTCAAAACGCATGATTGAGTGGCCAGTGGATGTGGTGCTGAGCAGGTGGAAAGCTTTTAGTGGCATGTCTCTGGATTGTGCACATACAGATTGGGTTTCTCCTCATGGAAGCTCTGAAGAGCCACTGCACAGAGTAAACTCCCCCATGGTCCTTGCCCTCTCTGAAAGGATGGAGAATCTTGGCTCTGCCATGGATCCAAAGGAAGCGTCAACTACTAACCACCATAGGACTTGTATGAGATGAGAAAATTCCAATTCAGAATTAACCCTCTCTTTCAGCAACGTTAGAGTAGGTCCTATGGTGATGTTAGACCATGTGCACTAAATATTATTTTAACAACTATGCCATGTTTTGGGATAGTTTTAGGAATAGTCTCCCAGATGAAAAGAAGTTCTGATCAGCATCCAGTCCCTTGGGCTATTATTTTCTGCTCTATCTATGGGGTATTATTATCTGGATGGCAAGAGCATAGAGAAAAGTATTTGGGAAAGTGGAGGAAGTAACTATTCATTTGCTCGTTCTCCTGTGCTTTTTTGGGGGTGTTTTTGGGTTTGCTAATGCTGCTGTTATGCAAAATACCAGAAATGGATTGGCTTTTATAAAGGGGGTTTTATTTGGTTACAAAGTTATAGTCCTAAGGCCATAAAAGTGTCTAAACTAGGGTACCTTCACTGAGGAATGGCCAGTGGCATCTGGAACACCTCTGTCGGCTGGGAAGTCAGGTGGCTGGTGTCTTCTTCCTTTGCTCCCAGGTTGTGTTTCAAAATGGCGTTCTCCAAAATGTTTCTCTTGGGGCATTTTGTCCTCTCTTAGCTTCTCTGGAGCAAACTCTGGGCTAGCATCTCCAAAGCATTAGCAAAAGTCTGCTTTCAACGGCAGTCTCCAAAATGTCTCTTAGCTGTAGTAGTCTCGGCCTGTGATGACTCTTTTATATGCTCCAGTAAACTAATCAAAACCTACCCTGAATGGGTGGAGCCACACCTCCATGGAAACAATCTAATCAAAGGTATTATCCACAGTTGGGTGAGTCACATCTCCATGGCAACACTAAATCAAGAGGTTACACCCTAATCAGAAAGATTAATAAATCTGCCCCCACAAGATTGCATTAAAGAATATGGCTTTGGGGGGAATATAATATAACCCAAACCAGCACAGGGTGTGAGGAGGGCACAGTGGGTGGATGGTGCCTGTGGGGAACCAACTCTTCCTTGGTTATTTAAGGAAGGCTTTTTAGAAGGATCTGGAAAGCCATGTGGAGTGAAGTATGAAACTTAGAGGGTACCTTCTGGGCTCTTCTGGGTAGGAGTACCTCAGTGAAGCAGAGCCTTTGAGAAAGTTGGCATGAGAGGAATGGAAATGGTCCCATGTGAGCCGGCCCTGCCTCCCTCCAGTCACACTTCTCCCGGTTCACTGTGCTCCGGTCCCCCCAGCCTGCCTCCAGTTCCTTCAGAGCATCCGGCTGCTCTCACCTGTAGGTGTTTGCACATGCTGTTTCCTCTACCTGGAATGCTCTTTCCTTTGTGGCTTACCTGACAGAATCTGATGGTCCTTCAGGGTCTAGTTGCAATGTCTCTTTCTGAGAGAAGCTTTCCCTGAATACCAAATCTACAAATGAGGTCCTGGCTGTTAATTCATTCTCATAGCACCCTGCTCTTTTCCTTCATAGCACAATTTCTATCTTTACTCATTTCATACCTGCCATCCCTCCCACTGAACTGTAAGCCTGAAGGGGGCAGGGGCCGCGGTCTACCCAATGCCTAGTGTTGTTGTGACACCCCGCCTAACAGGTGCTCAATATATATTTGTTGAATGGGTGAATGCATGAATGACTAAATGATCAACTGTAGTAAAGAGTTGGAAGAGATCCATGTAATGAGTGTCTGAGTGTTACAGTTAAGGGTTTGGTAGTTGAAGGAAAATTTGTTGTATTTTTCTTTATGAATCTGTGCTTGAAACCAAAAATATCCAGGTCACACATGTTCAGTGTATACAGAAGAATATACAAATATAATTACTGGTAATGCTCTTGTCCATAGATAACCATTGAAGTAGGACATGGCCCAAAGCAGAGAATTCAGAAGATGGAGGCCTGCGTAGGTCTGGGTCAGTGGTGATGGAAGTCTTCCTAGTGTGGGGTCTCAGGTCTCTGCTAAAATGGGAATTCCTACAGATTCAGAAGGGAATTGGTCTTCCTGACAGAAAACCCATGTCATCTTAGTGCTGTTGACTTGTGTATTAGTCAGGGTAGGGTAACAGCTATAACAAACAGCCCCACAATTTCAGTGGCTTAACATAATGAAACTTTATTTTCACTCATGTGCTATTCCACTGTGGGTGTATCCTGGTTGGGAAATCTCCTCTCTGGGCAGTTACTTGATGGACTCAGTCTTTTTTTCCCATCGTGTGCCTCTGCCTTCTCCTAGATCCTAAGATTTCCTTTCATCCAGACAATAAGAAAAAAAAGAGCATTGGTGAATCATCAGGGAAGTTTATGTGTCTGTGTTTTTTACAGCTCTATTGAGATATAATTCATGTACAATTTGCCCACCTAAGGTATAAAATTCAGTGGTTTTTAGTGTATTCATAAGGTTGTGCAACTGTCACCATAATCAATTTTAGAACATTTTCACCACCCTCCCCCCCCCAAAAAAAAAACCCATAACCTTTAGCAGTTACCACCCTTTTCCCCTCTAGTTCCCTCCCCTAGCCCTAGGCAAACACTAATCTACTTTCTGTCTGAACGGGTTTACCTATTCTGGACATTTCGTAAAAATGGGATTATATAATACGTGGTCCTTTGCGTCGAGCTTATTTCACTTTGCAGAATGTTTCCGAGGATCATCCATGTTGTAGCATGATCCCTTTTTATTGCCAAATAATATTCCATTGCATGGATCTATAACATTTTGTTTATTCATTCATCAGGTGATGGACACTTGGGTTGTTTCCACTTTGGGGCTATACCAGGGAGGTTTTCATGGGCCTGGTCAGGAAGTGATGTTCATTACTCTGCACATCTCATTGGCCGAAACTCAGTCTCACAATCCAACCTAACTGCGAGAGAAGCTGGGAGATACGGTCTGACTGAGTTCCCAGAGCAGGGGAGGGAGTAGGGAAGGAGGCTTGATGAGTATGTCCAATCTCTGCTGCAACATTCAAATTAGCAGAATTTAACTGACTCCATCAGTGTGGAGATCCCTGGGAACATACCACATAGCAGGACCGAGAGTTGAGGCAGGAATACACTCTCAGCTCCTGCTGCCCCTGTGAGAATGGGAAAAGCAGCCTGAGAAATGCCCAGCTGTACACCTGGGCCTGACAGCCTAGTGTAGAGCCTGCTCTACCAGAGAGTGGCTTTATGATTACTGAAAATAGCACCTTGAATTTTCCCGGGAGACAGGGAAAGTTTGGGATGATGGCAGCAGGGTTGGGATGATTTAAGAATTGTTCTATCATATTTTTGGAGTAGGAGAATGACCATTCTGGTTTGTGTGTCTTCTTTGGCTCTGGCCATTGTTCATACCAAAACACAGGTTGACTTTAATTGTCCCTGTCTCCTTCTATAAATATGAGGCTTCTGGCCAGTATAGGGCACCTGCTTTCTCGTGGCAGGTGTGTATCTGTCAGGCTGCAGTCAGGAAACAGAAACCCCTCTATTTATTGAAAATAGAGGAAATTTAATACAGGAAATTGGTTACACAGTTGATAGAAGAAGAGCTGAGAAGCCAAACAGGAAATTGAGAGGCAGCCCAGAAATGAGCATTAGCAGGAAGTTGCTCCTGCTCCTTGGTTGGAGGGGCACAGGGAAGGGGTGATGTTATCAGAACCCAGGAGCCATGATCACCTGGAAGAAGCTGGAACTATAGTGAGCCAGCCTGGTGGGAGCTAGATGTACAGAAGAGAGGTAGCTGTGACTAGAGTCACCACCCAAAACACAAAAAGAGGGAGAAAAAACTCTGGCTCCTTCCTTCTTCTCATCCTCTAGTTAGTCTTACACCGGTGCCTCCTATGGCTGCTCATAGCTGGCAGTGAGCTGACCGGGGAGCCTGGGAAACAACCTGTGGGAGTCAGCTCCCCTGTGAAACAAAGCAGAGCAGAGAAAGACAAGGAATGTATCTGAGGGCAAACAGAACAACAATTGGCCCAGTGGGACAGTTTCAGAAACTGTTCAGTTTCTATCACCACCAACTGGGTGACTTAAAACATCAGAAATATTATTCTCGCTCAGTTCTGGAGGCCAGAAGTCCAAAATCAAGGTGTTGGGAGGGCTATGCTCTCTCTTTGAAGGCTCAAGGGAAGGATCCTTTCTTGCCTCTTCCTAGCTAGTGACCCTTGGATTCCTTGGCTTGTAGATGTGTCACCCCAATCTCTGCCTCCATTGTCACATGGCCTGTGTGGGTCTCTGTGTCCAAACTCCCCTCTTAAAAGGACACCAGTCATTGGATTAGGGCCAACCCTCATCCAGTATGACTTCAATTTGATTACATCTCCAAAGACCTATTTCCAGATAAAAGCAAATTCACAAGTACCAGGATTAGAATTTGAATGTATCTTTTTGGAGGATGCAATTCAACCCACAACAGGAGAGACAATAAACAAAGTAAGTAAAATTTAATAAAACAGGGTAGGTTGGTAGGGAGGGCCAATGAGAGGAGGGAGATTGCAATTTTAAGTTGGGTGACAGAGAAAAGATCTGAAAGAGGTGAGGGAAGAAACCATGTGACTATATGGGGGAAGAGCATTCCAAGTGGAGGGATCAACAAATGCAAACGTTTTGAGGTGGGGAGGTGGCTGTATGTGGGAAATAGCAAGGAGATTTGTGTAGCTGGAACTGCATAGGTAGGTAATGGGGTGTGGATAGTGGGAGGTGAGGCTGGAGAAATAACTGGACACCAGATCTTGTAGAGCCGTGTAAGCTATTCTAAGAAAATTGGCTTCTGATGGGAGATGGGAAGCCACTGGAGGGTTTTGAGTAGAGGAATGATATCTGACTTATGGTTTAGCTGCATCACTCTATGTTGAGAAGAGATCATAGAGGGGTGAGGGTGGAAGCAGGAAGTGACAGTGGCTTGGACCAGGGTGGTCACTGGGAGTGATGACGAGTCGACCAATTGGGGATGTGTTTTGAAATGAAAGCCAACAGAATTTAGTGGTTGCAAAAAGGATGTTGGAGGAATCAAGCATGACTACCAAGTTTTGGGCCTGGATAATAGGAAGGATGGGGCATATTGTGAGGAGAACAGGTTGGATGGGAAGAGCAAGAGTTTTATTTGGGGACTTGTTAAGTTGGAGGTATGAGACATCCAAGGAAGATGCCGAGAAGGCAGTTGTATATACGAGTTTGGATTATAGGGGAGGGGTCTGGGCTGGGGATAGAAATTTGGGACTCATCAGAATATAGAAGATTTTTTAAAAATCACAACAGTAGACGATATCACCAGAGGATCTAGTGTAAAGGGAGAGAGGAAAGGTCAAGGGTGTGCCTATGGACACTCCAGCTTTAAAAGGTCAGGGAGGAGGCGGGGCAAGATGGCAGACTGGTGAGCTGTATGTTTTAGTTACTCCTCCAGGAAAGTAGGTAAAAAGCCAGGAACTGCGTGGACTGGACACCACAGAACAATCTGTCTTTGGGCATACTTCATACAACACTCATGAAAACGTGGAACTGCTGAGATCAGCGAAATCTAAGCTCAATACAGAAAGCTTCAAAGAATTGAAATTTGGGCACGTCAAGTCAAGAGCAGAACTAAGAGAGCTCTGAGACAAAAGGCAATAATCCAGTGGCTAAGAAAATTCACTAAACAACACAACTTCCCAAGAAAAGGGGGGTGTCCGCTCACAGCCACCATCCTGGTGGACAGGAAACACTCCTGCCCATCGCCAGCCCCATAGCCCAGAGCTGCCCCAGACAACCCAGTGTGACGGAAGTGCTTCAAATAACAGGCACACACCACAAAACTGGGCGTGGACATTAGCCTTCCCTGCAACCTCAGCTGAATGTCCCAGAGCTGGGAAGGGGGAGCAGTGTGAATTAACAGAGCCCCATTCAGCCATCATTTGAGCAGACTGGGAGCCTCCCAACACAGCCCAGCAGCCCAGAACTGCCCTGGGGGGACGGCACTCACCTGTGACATAGCACAGTCATCCCTCAACAGAGGACCCGGGGTGCACAGCCTGGAAGAGGGGCCCACTTGCAAGTCTCAGGAGCCATACGCCAATACCAAAGACTTGTAGGTCAGTGGCAGAGACAAACTGTGGCAGGACTGAACTGAAGGATTAGACTATTGCAGCAGCTTTAAAACTCTAGGATCATCAGGGAGATTTGATTGTTAGGGCCACCCCCCCTCCCCGACTGCCCAGAAACACGCCCCACATACACGGCAGGCAACACCAACTACACACGCAAGCTTGGGACACCAATTGGGCCCCACAAGACTCACTCCCCCACTCACCAAAAAGGCTAAGCAGGGGAGATCTGGCTTGTGGAGAACAGGTGGCTCGTGGACGCCACCTGCTGGTTAGTTAGAGAAAGTGTACTCCACGAAGCTGTAGATCTGATAAATTAGAGATAAGGACTTCAACTGGTCTACAAACCCTAAAAGAACCCTATCAAGGTCAGCAAATGCCACGAGGCCAAAAACAACAGAAAATTATAAAGCATATGAAAAAACCAGACGATATGGATAACCCAAGCCCAAGCACCCAAATCAAAAGACCAGAAGAGACACACCTAGAGCAGCTACTCAAAGAACTAAAGATGAACAATGAGACCCTAGTACGGGATATGAAGGAAATCAAGAAGACCCTAGAAGAGCATAAAGAAGACATTGCAAGACTAAATAAAAAAATGGATGATCTTATGGAAATTAAAGAAACTGTTGACCAAATTAAAAAGATTCTGGACACTCATAGTACAAGACTAGAGGAAGTTGAACAACGAATCAGTGACCTGGAAGATGACAGAATGGAAAATGAAAACATAAAAGAAAGAATGGGGAAAAAAATTGAAAAACTCGAAATGGACCTTAGGGATATGATAGATAATATGAAACGTCCGAATATAAGACTCATTGGTGTCCCAGAAGGGGAAGAAAAGGGTAAAGGTCTAGGAAGAGTATTCAAAGAAATTGTTGGGGAAAACTTCCCAAATCTTCTAAACAACATAAGTACACAAATCATAAATGCTCAGCGAACTCCAAATAGAATAAATCCAAAAAACCCACTCCGAGACATATACTGATCACACTGTCAAACATAGAAGAGAAGGAGCAAGTTCTGAAAGCAGCAAGAGAAAAGCAATTCACCACATACAAAGGAAACAGCATAAGACTAAGTAGTGACTACTCAGCAGCCACCATGGAGGCGAGAAGGCAGTGGCACGATATATTTAAAATTCTGAGTGAGAGGAATTTCCAGCCAAGAATACTTTATCCAGCAAAGCTCTCCTTCAAATTTGAGGGAGAGCTTAAATTTTTCACTGACAAAGAAATGCTGAGAGAATTTGCTAACAAGAGACCTGCCCTACTGGAGATACTAAAGGGAGCCCTACAGACAGAGAAACAAAGACAGGACAGAGAGACTTGGAGAAAGGTTCAGTACTAAAGAGATTCGGTATGGGTACAATAAAGGATATTAATAGAGAGAGGGAAAAGTATGGCAAACATAATCCAAAGGATAAGATGGCCGATTCAAGAAATGCCTTCACGGTTTTAACGTTGAATGTAAATGGATTAAACTCCCCAATTAAAAGATATAGATTCGCAGAATGGATCAAAAAAAATGAACCATCAATATGTTGCATACAAGAGACTCATCTTAGACACAGGGACACAAAGAAACTGAAAGTGAAAGGATGGAAAAAATATTTCATGCAAGCTACAGCCAAAAGAAAGCAGGTGTAGCAATATTAATCTCAGATAAAATAGACTTCAAATGCAGGGATGTTTTGAGAGACAAAGAAGGCCACTACATACTAATAAAAGGGGCAATTCAGCAAGAAGAAATAACAATCGTAAATGTCTATGCACCCAATCAAGGTGCCACAAAATACATGAGAGAAACATTGGCAAAACTAAAGGAAGCAATTGATGTTTCCACAATAATTGTGGGAGACTTCAACACATCACTCTCTCCTATAGATAGATCAACCAGACAGAAGACCAATAAGGAAATTGAAAACCTAAACAATCTGATAAATGAATTAGATTTAACAGACATCTACAGGGCATTACATCCCAAATCAACAGGATACACATACTTTTCTAGTGCTCACGGAACTTTCTCCAGAATAGATCATATGCTGGGACATAAAACAAGCCTCAATAAATTTAAAAAGATTGAAATTATTCAAAGCACATTCTCTGACCACAATGGAATACAATTAGTAGTCAATAACCATCAGAGACTTAGAAAATTCACAAATACCTTCAGGTTAAACGACACACTCCTAAACAATCAGTGGGTTAAAGAAGAAATAGCAAGAGAAATTGCTAAATATATAGAGACGAATGAAAATGAGAACACAACATACCAAAACCTATGGGATGCAGCAAAAGCAGTGCTAAGGGGGAAATTTATAGCACTAAACGCATATATTAAAAAGGAAGAAAGAGCCAAAATCAAAGAACTAATGGATCAACTGAAGAAGCTAGAAAATGAACAGCAAACCAATCCTAAACCAAGTACAAGAAAAGAAATAACAAGGATTAAAGCAGAAATAAATGACATAGAGAACAAAAAAACAATAGAAAGGATAAATATCACCAAAAGTTGGTTCTTTGAGAAGATCAACAAGATTGACAAGCCCCTAGCTAGACTGACAAAATCAAAAAGAGAGAAGACCCATATAAACAAAATAATGAATGAAAAAGGTGACATAACTGCAGATCCTGAAGAAATTAAAAAAATTATAAGAGGATATTATGAACAACTGTATGGTAACAAACTGGATAATGTAGAAGAAATGGACAATTTCCTGGAAACATATGAACAACCTAGACTGACCAGAGAAGAAATAGAAGACCTCAACCAACCCATCACAAGCAAAGACATCCAATCAGTCATCAAAAATCTTCCCACAAATAAATGCCCAGGGCCAGATGGCTTCACAGGGGAATTCTACCAAACTTTCCAGAAAGAACTGACACCAATCTTACTCAAACTCTTTCAAAACATTGAAAAAAATGGAACACTACCTAACTCATTTTATGAAGCTAACATCAATCTAATACCAAAACCAGGCAAAGATGCTACAAAAAAGGAAAACTACCGGCCAATCTCCCTAATGAATATAGATGCAAAAATCCTCAACAAAATACTTGCAAATCGAATCCAAAGACACATTAAAAAAATCATACACCATGACCAAGTGGGGTTCATTCCAGGCATGCAAGGATGGTTCAACATAAGAAAAACAATCAATGTATTACAACACATTAAAAACTCGAAAGGGAAAAATCAATTGATCATCTCAATAGATGCTGAAAAAGCATTTGACAAAATCCAACATCCCTTTTTGATAAAAACACTTCAAAAGGTAGGAATTGAAGGAAACTTCCTCAACATGATAAAGAGCATATATGAAAAACCCACAGCCAGCATAGTACTCAATGGTGAGAGACTGAAAGCCTTCCCTCTAAGATCAGGAACAAGACAAGGATGCCCGCTGTCACCACTGTTATTCAACATTGTGCTGGAAGTGCTAGCGAGGGCAATCCGGCAAGACAAAGAAATAAAAGGCATCCAAATTGGAAAAGAAGAAGTAAAACTGTCATTGTTTGCAGATGATATGATCTTATATCTAGAAAACCCTGAGAAATCAACGATACACCTACTAGAGCTAATAAACAAATTTAGCAAAGTAGCGGGATACAAGATTAATGCACATAAATCAGTAATGTTTTTATATGCTAGAAATGAACAAACTGAAGAGACACTCAAGAAAAAGATACCATTTTCAATAGCAACTAAAAAAATCAAGTACCTAGGAATAAACTTAACCAAAGATGTAAAAGACCTATACAAAGAAAACTACATAACTCTACTAAAAGAAATAGAAGGGGACCTTAAAAAAAAAAAAAAAAAAAAAAAAAAAAAAAAAAAAAAAAAAAAAAAAAAGGTCAGGGAGATGAATAGGAACCAGAAAATTCTACTAAGGTAGGAGGAAAATCAGGAAAGTATGGTATCCTGCAAGCCAAATGAAGGTGGTCCGGGGGGGGGGGGAGGAGCGCTCAACTATCAAATGCTGTTGGTGGGTCAAACGAGAGGAGGCTTGAGAATTAATCAGTGGATTTAGCAGTAACCCAGACCACTGGATCCGAAATGTCCAGAGTAAGAAACACCGATGTCTGGGTCCCATCTCCAGAGATTCTCATGGAATAGGTCTGGGGTGCAGCCTGGACCCCAGGATTTTTAAAGCTCCCCAGGTAATTATACTGTGCAGCCAGAGTTGAGAACCACGGTCTTAGTTTATTTTCTTCTGTTAATTGTGAAATGGCCTTAGTGCTAGAAACAGATGTTGCTGACTGATTAAATACAGGAGTATTTATCTGTGGGCTTGTTCTTCGATATCTTGAGATCTGAAAACTGATTATTAACCACTGAAGGGGTTAGCTGTTTAGCACCTGTCTTAAACTGCCTTTTAAGCTGAAAATCTCTTTGCTTTTCATTTCTGCAGATATTTGATTTTCTGTTTGGATTATGCACAAAAGACCTTTTGTTTTGAGTCACAAGGGTGAGTTTCAAATTAATGAAAAAATCTGAAGGAACTCTAGACATAACTAGACCAAGTAACAACAGCAACAAACCTGAACTCAAATCAATAATTAAGCATTGAAGAGAGTTAAGTACATTCTTTTCAGAATCCTGAAATTTCACATCTCAAAAGATGGCTCATAACATATGTAGAAATTTTGTTCCTCGTTAAAGTTTTGATCTTTTTCATTTTCTTGCCACAGACTCTAAAAAATTATTTAAAATGCTTTAGTAAGATTGAGTTGGGTTGGTAACTATTAGCTCTTAGAAATTAAAGAATATCGTGGATGGGCTGTTCATCAAGAGATCTGGTGTGCAGGCTACTTGAATTGAATTCTATAAAACAGAGAGGAAAGATCAAATATATTAGAAAAGGACCAAGGTAGAAAATGGAAAAAGTCAGAGTTGAAAAAACAGGCTTAATTTATTGCATGCTTCTAGAGGGATGCCAAGTCTCTAGATTAGCTCTTCTCAGCCAGGGTTCCACAGGAGAATTAACCCAAATGCTCTAAGGCATCCATTGTGTGGAATGAGTTAATTTCTCTCTCATGCATGCAGAATGGGGCTAACTATGTATCATCCTTGGGGTAAATGAGAAAATAGTCACTCAGATAATCAAATAATTTTTGTAGGGCTTAATTCTCTTGTAGAACCCTGATTGAAAAAGGCTGTTTTAGGTACTAATCTGTCATCTTAGCTGATGCAGTGGTTTCTTGAGTTACACTTCCTCAGGAAAGAAAGCATAGAAGAGTCTGTTGTAGAATTGGCAAGAATTTAAAGGGATAGTTTCTCTATTCATTTATTAGAATGGTTATTAGTAAAATATATACAGGATTATCTTATATCAATCCCAGCAATGGTTTTTTGAATGCTTTATGATGTATATCCTTCTAGACACTTGTCTATGCACTTAAGCATATATGTAAATAGTATTTATTTCAAAGAATGGGATCATGCTGTACATTTGGCTCAGCAATTTTTTGCCATAAAATGTTATGGACATTCTATATAATTACATACAGATCTGGTTTTTTTTTTTAAAAAATCAATTTTATTGAGATATATTCACATATTGTACAATCATCTGTGGTGTACAATCAACTGTTCACAGTACCATCATATAGTTGTGCATTCATCACCCCAATCTATTCTTTGAACATTTTCCTTATACCAGAAAAAGTAAAAATAAAAAATAAAAGTAAACAAGAACACCCAAATCATCCTCCCACCCTATTTTTTCATTTAGTTTTTTTGCCCCCGTTTTTCTACTCATCCATCCATACACTAGATAAAGGGAGTGTGATCCACAGGGCTTTCACAATCACACTGTCACGCCTTGTAAGTTACATTGTTATACAATCGTCTTCAAGAGTCAAGGCTGCTGGGTGGGAGTTTGATAGTTTCAGGTATTTACTTCTAGCTATTCCAATACATTAAAACCTAAAAAGGGATATCTATATAGTGCATAAGAATGTCCACCAGAGTGACCTCTTGACTCCATTTGAGATCTCTCAGCCACTGAAACTTTATTTGGTTTCGTTTCTCTTCCCCCTTTTGGTCAAGAAGATGTTCTCAATCCCACGATGTCGGGTCCAGATTCATCCCTGGGAGTCATATCCCACGTTGCCAGGGAGATTTACACCCCTGGGAGTCAGGTCCCACGTAGGGGGGGAGGGCAGTGAGTTCACCTGCCGAGGTGGCTCAGATAGAGAGAGAGGGCCACAACAGATCTGCTTTTTAAAATAAGTGTTGCTCTGTTTTTATTTTTATTTTTTTTAAATCTTCATTTTATTGAGATATATTCACATACTACGCAGTCATACAAAACAAATCGTACATTCGATTGTTCACAGTACCATTACATAGTTGTACATTCATCACCTAAATCAATCCCTGACACCTTCATTAGCACACACACCAAAATAACAAGAATAATAATTAAAGTGAAAAAGAGCAATTAAAGTAAAAAAGAACACTGGGTGCCTTTGTCTGTTTGTTTGTTTGTTTCCTTCCCCTATTTTTCTACTCATCCATCCATAAACTAGACAAAGTGGAGTGTGGTCCTTATGGCTTTCCCAATCCCATTGTCACCCCTCATAAGCTACATTTTTATACAATTGTCTTCGAGATTCATGGGTTCTGGGTTGTAGTTTGATAGTTTCAGGTATCCACCACCAGCTACCCCAATTCTTTAGAACCTAAAAAGGGTTGTCTAAAGTGTGCATAAGAGTGCCCACCAGAGTGACCTCTCGGCTCCTTTTGGAATCTCTCTGCCACTGAAGCTTATTTCATTTCCTTTCACATCCCCCTTTTGGTCAAGAAGATGTTCTCCATTCCACGATGCCAGGTCTACATTCCTCCCTGGGAGTCATATTCCACGTTGCCAGGGAGATTCATTACCCTGGGTGTCTGATCCCACATAGAGGGGATGGCAGTGATTTCACCTTTCAAGTTGGCTTAGGTAGAGAGAGAGGGCCACATCTGTGTTGCTCCGTTTTTAGTAGTTTGGTTGTTACAAAATATATTGCACCATTCTTCTGTTAATGGACATCTGGGTCATCTCCAATCTTTCACTATTAAAAGCAGTGCTGTGAGGGCGGGGCAAGATGGCAGACTGGTGAGCTGTATGTTTTAGTTACTCCTCCAGGAAAGTAGGTAAAAAGCCAGGAACTGCGTAGACTGGACACCACAGAGCAATCTGTCTTTGGGCATACTTCATACAACACTCATGAAAACGTGGAACTGCTGAGATCAGCGAAATCTGTAAGTTTTTGCGGCCAGGGGACCCGCGCCCCTCCCTGCCAGGCTCAGTCCCGGGGGAGGAGGGGCTGTCAGCTCCGGGAAGGAGAAGGGAGAATTGCAGTGGCTGCTCTTATCGGAAACTCATTCTACTAATTCAAACTCCAACCATAGATAGACTGAGACCAGACACCAGAGACTCTGAGAGCAGCCAGCCCAGCAGAGAGGAGACAGACATAGAAAAAAAACAACACGAAAAACTCCAAAATAAAAGCAGAGGATTTTTCGAGTTCTGGTGAACACAGAAAGGGGAAGGGCGGAGATCAGGCCTCGAGGCGCATATGCAAATCCCGAAGCAAAGCTGATCTCTCTGCCCTGTGCATCTTTCCTTAATGGCCCTGGTTGCTTTGTCTATTAGCATTTCAATAACCCATTAGATCTCTGAGGAGGGCCGTTTTTTTTTTTTTTTTTTTTTTTTTTAAATCCTTTTTGCTTTTTCTAAAACAATTACTCTAAGAAGCTCAATACAGAAAGCTTCAAAGAATTGAAATTTGGGCACGTCAAGTCAAGAGCAGAACTAAGAGAGCTCTGAGACAAAAGGCAATATTCCAGTGGCTGAGAAAATTCACTAAACAACACAACTTCCCAAGAAAAGGGGGGTGTCCGCTCACAGCCACCATCCTGGTGGACAGGAAACACTCCTGCCCATCGCCAGCCCCATAGCCCAGAGCTGCCCCAGACAACCCAGTGTGACGGAAGTGCTTCAAATAACAGGCACACACCACAAAACTGGGCGTGGACATTAGCCTTCCCTGCAACCTCAGCTGAAGGTCCCAGAGCTGGGAATGTGGAGCAGTGTGAATTAACAAAGCCCCATTCAGCCATCATTTGAGCAGACTGGGAGCCTCCCTACACAGCCCAGCAGCCCAGAACTACCCTGGGGGGACGGCACTCACCTGTGACATAGCACAGTCATCCCTCAACAGAGGACCCGGGGTGCACAGCCTGGAAGAGGGGCCCACTTGCAAGTCTCAGGAGCCATACGCCAATACCAAAGACTTGTGGGTCAGTGGCAGAGACAAACTGTGGCAGGACTGAACTGAAGGATTAGACTATTGCAGCAGCTTTAAAACTCTAGGATCATCAGGGAGATTTGATTGTTAGGGCCACCCCCCCCTCCCCGACTGCCCAGAAACACGCCCCACATACAGGGCAGGCAACACCAACTACACACGCAAGCTTGGTACACAAATTGGGCCCCGCAAGACTCACTCCCCCACTCACCAAAAAGGCTAAGCAGGGGAGATCTGGCTTGTGGAGAACAGGTGGCTCGTGGACGCCACCTGCTGGTTAGTTAGAGAAAGTGTACTCCACGAAGCTGTAGATCTGATAAATTAGAGATAAGGACTTCAACTGGTCTACAAACCCTAAAAGAACCCTATCAAGTTCAGCAAATGCCACGAGGCCAAAAACAACAGAAAATTATAAAGCATATGAAAAAACCAGACGATATGGATAACCCAAGCCCAAGCACCCAAATCAAAAGACCAGAAGAGACACACCACCTAGAGCAGCTACTCAAAGAACTAAAGATGAACAATGAGACCCTAGTACGGGATATGAAGGAAATCAAGAAGACCCTAGAAGAGCATAAAGAAGACATTGCAAGACTAAATAAAAAAATGGATGATCTTATGGAAATTAAAGAAACTGTTGACCAAATTAAAAAGATTCTGGACACTCATAGTACAAGACTAGAGGAAGTTGAACAACGAATCAGTGACCTGGAAGATGACAGAATGGAAAATGAAAGCATAAAAGAAAGAATGGGTAAAAAAATTGAAAAACTCGAAATGGACCTCAGGGATATGATAGATAATATGAAACGTCCGAATATAAGACTCATTGGTGTCCCAGAAGGGGAAGAAAAGGGTAAAGGTCTAGGAAGAGTATTCAAAGAAATTGTTGGGGAAACTTCCCAAATCTTCTAAACAACATAAATACACAAATCATAAATGCTCAGCGAACTCCAAATAGAATAAATCCAAAAAAAACCCACTCCGAGACATATACTGATCACACTGTCAAACATAGAAGAGAAGGAGCAAGTTCTGAAAGCAGCAAGAGAAAAGCAATTCACCACATACAAAGGAAACAGCATAAGACTAAGTAGTGACTACTCAGCAGCCACCATGGAGGCAAGAAGGCAGTGGCACGATATATTTAAAATTCTGAGTGAGAGGAATTTCCAGCCAAGAATACTTTATCCAGCAAAGCTCTCCTTCAAATTTGAGGGAGAGCTTAAATTTTTCACAGACAAAGAAATGCTGAGAGAATTTGCTAACAAGAGACCTGCCCTACTGGAGATACTAAAGGGAGCCCTACAGACAGAGAAACAAAGACAGGACAGAGAGACCTGGAGAAAGGTTCAGTACTAAAGAGATTCGGTATGGGTACAATAAAGGATATTAATAGAGAGAGGGAAAAATATGGCAAACATAATCCAAAGGATAAGATGGCCGATTCAAGAAATGCCTTCACGGTTTTAACGTTGAATGTAAATGGATTAAACTCCCCAATTAAAAGATATAGATTCGCAGAATGGATCAAAAAAAATGAACCATCAATATGTTGCATACAAGAGACTCATCTTAGACCCAGGGACACAAAGAAACTGAAAGTGAAAGGATGGAAAAAAATATTTCATGCAAGCTACAGCCAAAAGAAAGCAGGTGTAGCAATATTAATCTCAGATAAAATAGACTTCAAATGCAGGGATGTTTTGAGAGACAAAGAAGGCCACTACATACTAATAAAAGGGGCAATTCAGCAAGAAGAAATAACAATCGTAAATGTCTATGCACCCAATCAAGGTGCCACAAAATACATGAGAGAAACATTGGCAAAACTAAAGGAAGCAATTGATGTTTCCACAATAATTGTGGGAGACTTCAACACATCACTCTCTCCTATAGATAGATCAACCAGACAGAAGACCAATAAGGAAATTGAAAACCTAAACAATCTGATAAATGAATTAGATTTAACAGACATCTACAGGACATTACATCCCAAATCACCAGGATACACATACTTTTCTAGTGCTCACGGAACATTCTCCAGAATAGATCATATGCTGGGACATAAAACAAGCCTCAATAAATTTAAAAAGATTGAAATTATTCAAAGCACATTCTCTGACCACAATGGAATACAATTAGAAGTCAATAACCATCAGAGACTTAGAAAATTCACAAATACCTGGAGGTTAAACAACACACTCCTAAACAATCAGTGGGTTAAAGAAGAAATAGCAAGAGAAATTGCTAAATATATAGAGACGAATGAAAATGAGAACACAACATACCAAAACCTATGGGATGCAGCAAAAGCAGTGCTAAGGGGGAAATTTATAGCACTAAACGCATATATTAAAAAGGAAGAAAGAGCCAAAATCAAAGAACTAATGGATCAACTGAAGAAGCTAGAAAATGAACAGCAAACCAATCCTAAACCAAGTACAAGAAAAGAAATAACAAGGATTAAAGCAGAAATAAATGACATAGAGAACAAAAAAACAATAGAGAGGATAAATATCACCAAAAGTTGGTTCTTTGAGAAGATCAACAAGATTGACAAGCCCCTAGCTAGACTGACAAAATCAAAAAGAGAGAAGACCCATATAAACAAAATAATGAATGAAAAAGGTGACATAACTGCAGATCCTGAAGAAATTAAAAAAATTATAAGAGGATATTATGAACAACTGTATGGCAACAAACTGGATAATGTAGAAGAAATGGACAATTTCCTGGAAACATATGAACAACCTAGACTGACCAGAGAAGAAATAGAAGACCTCAACCAACCCATCACAAGCAAAGAGATCCAATCAGTCATCAAAAATCTTCCCACAAATAAATGCCCAGGGCCAGATGGCTTCACAGGGGAATTCTACCAAACTTTCCAGAAAGAACTGACACCAATCTTACTCAAACTCTTTCAAAACATTGAAAAAAATGGAACACTACCTAACTCATTTTATGAAGCTAACATCAATCTAATACCAAAACCAGGCAAAGATGCTACAAAAAAGGAAAACTACCGGCCAATCTCCCTAATGAATATAGATGCAAAAATCCTCAACAAAATACTTGCAAATCGAATCCAAAGACACATTAAAAAAATCATACACCATGACCAAGTGGGGTTCATTCCAGGCATGCAAGGATGGTTCAACATAAGAAAAACAATCAATGTATTACAACACATTAAAAACTCGAAAGGGAAAGATCAATTGATCATCTCAATAGATGCTGAAAAAGCATTTGACAAAATCCAACATCCCTTTTTGATAAAAACACTTCAAAAGGTAGGAATTGAAGGAAACTTCCTCAACATGATAAAGAGCATTTATGAAAAACCCACAGCCAGCATAGTACTCAATGGTGAGAGACTGAAAGCCTTCCCTCTAAGATCAGGAACAAGACAAGGATGCCCGCTGTCACCACTGTTATTCAACATTGTGCTGGAAGTGCTAGCCAGGGCAATCCGGCAAGACAAAGAAATAAAAGGCATCCAAATTGGAAAAGAAGAAGTAAAACTGTCATTGTTTGCAGATGATATGATCTTATATCTAGAAAACCCTGAGAAATCGACGATACACCTACTAGAGCTAATAAACAAATTTAGCAAAGTAGCAGGATACAAGATTAATGCACATAAGTCAGTAATGTTTCTATATGCTAGAAATGAACAAACTGAAGAGACACTCAAGAAAAAGATACCATTTTCAATAGCAACTAAAAAAATCAAGTACCTAGGAATAAACTTAACCAAAGATGTAAAAGACCTATACAAAGAAAACTACATAACTCTACTAAAAGAAATAGAAGGGGACCTTAAAAGATGGAAAAATATTCCATGTTCATGGATAGGAAGGCTAAATGTCATTAAGATGTCAATTCTACCCAAACTCATCTACAGATTCAATGCAATCCCAATCAAAATTCCAACAACCTACTTTGCAGACTTGGAAAAGCTAGTTATCAAATTTATTTGGAAAGGGAAGATGCCTCGAATTGCTAAAGACACTCTAAAAAAGAAAAACGAAGTGGGAGGACTTACACTCCCTGACTTTGAAGCTTATTATAAAGCCACAGTTGCCAAAACAGCATGGTACTGGCACAAAGATAGACATATAGATCAATGGAATCGAATTGAGAATTCAGAGATCGACCCTCAGATCTATGGCCGACTGATCTTTGATAAGGCCCCCAAAGTCACCGAACTGAGCCATAATGGTCTTTTCAACAAATGGGGCTGGGAGAGTTGGATATCCATATCCAAAAGAATGAAAGAGGACCCCTACCTCACCCCCTACACAAAAATTAACTCAAAATGGACCAAAGATCTCAATATAAAAGAAAGTACCATAAAACTCCTAGAAGATAATGTAGGAAAACATCTTCAAGACCTTGTATTAGGAGGCCACTTCCTAGACTTTACACCCAAAGCACAAGCAACAAAAGAGAAAATAGATAAATGGGAACTCCTCAAGCTTAGAAGTTTCTGCACCTCAAAGGAATTTCTCAAAAAGGTAAAGAGGCAGCCAACTCAATGGGAAAAAATTTTTGGAAACCATGTATCTGACAAAAGACTGATATCTTGCATATACAAAGAAATCCTACAACTCAATGACAATAGTACAGACAGCCCAATTATAAAATGGGCAAAAGATATGAAAAGACAGTTCTCTGAAGAGGAAATACAAATGGCCAAGAAACACATGAAAAAATGTTCAGCTTCACTAGCTATTAGAGAGATGCAAATTAAGACCACAATGAGATACCATCTAACACCGATTAGAATGGCTGCCATTAAACAAACAGGAAACTACAAATGCTGGAGGGGATGTGGAGAAATTGGAACTCTTATTCATTGTTGGTGGGACTGTATAATGGTTCAGCCACTCTGGAAGTCAGTCTGGCAGTTCCTTAGAAAACTAGATATAGAGCTACCATTCGATCCAGCGATTGCACTTCTCGGTATATACCCGGAAGATCGGAAAGCAGTGACACGAACAGATATCTGCACGCCAATGTTCATAGCAGCATTATTCACAATTGCCAAGAGATGGAAACAACCCAAATGTCCTTCAACAGATGAGTGGATAAATAAAATGTGGTATATACACACGATGGAATACTACGCGGCAGTAAGAAGGAACGATCTGGTGAAACATATGACAACATGGATGAACCTTGAAGACATAATGCTGAGCGAAATAAGCCAGGCACAAAAAGAGAAATATTATATGCTACCACTAATGTGAACTTTGAAAAATGGAAAAACAAATGGTTTATAATGTAGAATGTAGGGGAACTAGCAGTAGAGAGCAATTAAGGAAGGGGGAACAATAATCCAAGAAGAACAGATAAGCTATTTAACGTTCTGGGGATGCCCAGAAATGACTATGGTCTGTTAATTTCTGATGGATGTAGTAGGAACAAGTTCACTGAAATGTTGCTATATTATGTAACTTTCTTGGGGTAAAGTAGGAACATGTTGGAAGTTAAGCAGTTATCTTAGGTTAGTTGTCTTTTTCTTACTCCCTTGTTATGGTCTCTTTGAAATGTTCTTTTATTGTATGTTTGTTTTCTTTTTAACTTTTTTTTTCATACAGTTGATTTAAAAAAGAAGGGAAAGTTAAAAAAAAAAAAAAGAAAAGAAAAAAGACAAACAAGGAAAAAAAAAAAAAAAAGATGTAGTGCCCCCTTGAGGAGCCTGTGGAGAATGCAGGGGTATTTGCCTACCCCACCTTCATGGTTGCTAACATGACCACAGACATAGGGGACTGGTGGTTTGATGGGTTGAGCCCTCTACCATAAGTTTTACCCTTGGGAAGACGGTTGCTGCAAAGGAGAGGCTAGGCCTCCCTGTATTTGTGCCTAAGAGTCTCCTCCTGAATGCCTCTTTGTTGCTCAGATGTGGCCCTCTCTCTCTGGCTAAGCCAACTTGAAAGGTGAAATCACTGCCCTCCCCCCTACGTGGGATCAGACACCCAGGGAAGTGAATCTCCCTGGCAACGTGGAATATGACTCCCGGGGAGGAATGTAGACCCGGCATCGTGGGATGGAGAACATCTTCTTGACCAAAAGGGGGATGTGAAAGGAAATGAAATAAGCTTCAGTGGCAGAGAGATTCCAAAACGAGCCGAGAGATCACTCTGGTGGGCACTCTTACGCACACTTTAGACAACCTTTTTTAAGTTCTAAAGAATTGGGGTAGCTGGTGGTGGATACCTGAAACTATTAAACTACAACCCAGAACCCATGAATCTCGAAGACAGTTGTATAAAAATGTAGCTTATGAGGGGTGACAGTGGGATTGGGAATGCCATAAGGACCAAACTCCACTTTGTCTAGTTTATGGATGGATGTGTAGAAAAGTAGGGGAAGCAAACAAACAGACAAAGGTTCCCAGTGTTCTTTTTTACTTCAGTTGCTGTTTTTCACTCTAATTATTATTCTTGTTATTTTTGTGTGTGTGCTAATGAAGGTGTCAGGGATTGATTTAGGTGATGAATGTACAACTATGTAATGGTACTGTAAACAATCGAAAGTACAATTTGTTTTGTATGACTGCGTGGTATGTGAATATATCTCAATAAAATGATGATTAAAAAAAAATAATAAAAAAATAAAAGCAGTGCTGTAATAAACATCTTTTTTCAAAAATTATTGTTTATGTTTTTAAGCATTTATTAATTTCCGAGAGCTGCTGTAACAGATTACCACTAACTGGCTGGCTTAAAGCAATAGAAATTTATTCTCTCACAGTTGCGGAAGCTAGGGGTCCAAAATCAAGGTGTTGGCAGGACCATGCTCATCTCCAGGTGCTCTAGGGAAGAGTCCTTCCTTACCTTCTCCAGCTTCTGCTGGCCCCAGGTGTTCCTTTCCTTGCAGCATCATCACTCCCATCTGTGCCATGTCATCACATGGCCATCTTCCCTTTGTGTGTCTCTTCTCTCCTTCTAAGAACGCCAATCACAGTGGATTAGAGCCCTCCCCTCTCCAGCCTGACCTTACCTTAATTAATGGCATCTGCAACAACCCTATTTCCAAATTAGGTCACACTCGGAGGTACTGGAGGTTAGGGCTTCAACAAAGCTTTCTGGGTGACACAATTCAACCCATAACAAAATATACTCTGTATTATAGGTTCTAGAAGTGGAATTGTTGACTCAAGATAAGTACTTTTTACTTTTTTTGTTGTTGTTTTTATTATGGGAATTTCAAGCCTATTCAAAGGTAGGGACTAGTACACCAGACCCTGATGTACCCTTTATCCAGTAATTGTCACATGGCCAGTCTTGTTTCCCCTGTTCCCCCACTCGTTCCATCCCACCCCAACACTGGATTTATTTTGAAGCAAAGGCATATTTTATCCATAGATATTTCAGAATGTGTCTAAAAGTTAAGTACACCTTTTAAAAACATAATCACAATTACATCATCATACCTTAAAATTAACAATCATTCCTAAATGTCAGTGCTCAAATTTTCCCAATTGTTTCAGGAATTTTTTTTTATAGTTGAATCGTGATTGAGACAAGGTCTATACATTGTATCTGGTTGATAGGACTCTTAAGTCTTTTTTAGTAGGTAGATTTCCCATTCTTCTTTTTTTCTTTCCCTTATCATTTATTTGTTGAGAAGCATTTGTCCTGTAAAACTTCCAACGTTTGGGATTTTGCTGATGTGGTTTAACAAGTCCTCTGTCCCCTCATTTCCTGTATAAGTTGGTAGTTCAATCTAGAGGCTTATTTTAGATTGCAGTTTGAATTTTTGGGAGAAAGAATACTGAATAGGTGATGGTACATGCTTGTATCTGGTTTCTCTCATTTGTGATGCTAGCCACCATTGATAATCATTGCCTAGATCTATTATTTCATTAAGTGTTGCAAACTAGTGGTATTTGAATTCCGTCATTTCCCAACTTATTAGTACAAATACTTTATAAAGAGAAATTTCCCCTCATCAATGACTTGGTTACCCTGATGTACAGTCTGTATAGGAAAAGGAGGATAAATGCTTGATTTTTGCCTTTATTAGTTTTAAATGCAATGCGTTGGTTCCTTAGCATCCTTCAAAGCTGACCAGTGAGTTTTTATCAAATCATTCATTATGAACTCATCGTTTTAACGTTTGATATTTCAATCCTTTGTAGTTATTATTCTTCTCAGTGCTCAAATTATCCCCTCTTTGACCCAAAATGGATTCAAGTGGCTCCTGAGTCTTTTTGATACAAACTTAGTAGCTTCTTTGCTTCTTCATATGATAAGATGTTCCAGGATCATTTTAGGCATTTCTAGAGGCAGCCGTTTCTCCAAGGAAACTTGGTGACTTTTAGCGAAAGATGAATTTAGAGATCCCAGTCAGGCTTTGAGGTTCTCAGTGCCACTGGGTTGGTCATTTTTTTTTAGACATTTTCAGTGGACAGAGCTAGGAAATATGCATGTATATTTAAGGAAAACCACTTAATGAGTTTATGTTGATATTTCAATTCACATTTAGGGCTGCAGGATTTGTATTTCTTTGATTTTGTATTTATCTCTTTTCTCTTCTACTGAAAAATCAACAGGCCCCGTTGGGGGGTGGTTTGGAGGGGTCCTGCTGGGTGTCTCCCCATTTCTTCTTTTGGGAGGAGTCCTACTGTTGGTTCAGCAGGATGCAACATGGGTTTGTCATTATTCCTAGGGAAATAGAGCCAAATTGATGCATTTCAAAATCACATGAAATAGTGTGTCCCTTTTGTGGTTACGACATGAACCAGATACCTAGGTTCATTTGTTTCATTTTTGTCCTGGTCACAAACTCAGATGATATGCTCATTGGAAAACAGCGGTTTTAGGGAACACTTTTTTGCTTAATTCATTGTTTTATAATTATGTAAAGCACTCAGGTAGTTTCGGAAAGTCAAATCCCAAAATGTGTCACTTGTCTCTCTGTCGCCTTTAGCACATCTCCTCCCTCTACCTGTTGCTATCCGCTTTTCTTACTTTTTGGTTTATTCTTCCAGATTGAATAAATGAAAGCAAATGTATATATTTATTCAAATCCCCCTTTTCTCACATAAAAGGTTAGCATTCTTGGCACATTATTCAGCACCTTTTTTTCTCTTAACAGTGTATTCTGGAGATCACTCCCAAGCAGCATATAAAAATCATCTCATTCCTTTTTACAGGTTTTAATATTTCAATGGGTGAAAGTACAGTGGTTTATCCAGCTTATCTCTGCTACTGATGGACATGTGTTCCTAGAGTTTTACAGAAACATTTTTTAATATTTCACAGCCATAAATTTGGGATTTGCTCATTGGCAAGAGTTGTTTTAACCATTGTCTAAGGAATCCGTTTCCTGTGTGTAAAACAAAGGCTTAACTCTATAAGATAATAGCAGAGAAGAATGCGATTTATAGAAGCAGAAATAACTTCCTAAATTTCCTGTTTCAGTAGATGTAACATGAGAGAGGAAAACAGGAGTGACATGGAGACTTTCCCATATGAGGATGGCAAGGCATTTCAGATAAGGAAATGTCTGGAGTCACTTCTGAGTTCATCTTGTCATTCTGAATCAGGGGGGCCTGGCCACTTTTCCAAAAGAGCCTTTTGACAAACTGTATCCTCCCAATTCAGGCTTAGTTTCTGAACTCCTTGCTCCCCATCTAGCTATGGGAGGCCCCCATATTTTTTTCTGTCCTTCCAAATAAATTGATGTGTGTCTCCGTTTAGCCACAGTCTAGGTCTGATTTAAAGAGAAGGGGTCAAAGTAGGGACTGAGTGTATTTGTAGATTTCCTAGTGTGGATCTTGACTAGTTGTTACATTTGCAAATGAAAATGAAATACTATTTAGACGGTTGTTCCCACTAAAGCATGTGGTAATTACACCCAGTTGTTGGGCAGAATGCATATCCCTTGAGTCAGACTTTCACGATCCTGTCACGTGTACCTTTCAGGAGAAACGGTGTGGGCGATCGGGAGAAGGCTCTTCAGGTCATGCTCCAGGTTCTGCAGATCTGTGCCCACCCAGCACCCGACACATTCTGCCTGTGCGGGAGGATCTATAAGGACATCTTGGACTCAGACTGTAAAGATGACGCCAGCCGAGACAGCGCCATTGAATGGTAACCCCTCAGCCCTGGTCCACAGCATGTGCAGCTTGCAAAGGACAGAATCACGGAGGCTAAGGACCCAGGTCTTTTCCTCCGTGTATGTGTCTGCCTATCTGTCAGCAAGTGGAAGAAAAAAAAATGCAATACGTGTGGTTTGGAATTTTCCAGGTCCCCTTTCCTAAGGGGAGACCATTAGAAACAGGGTTTTCCTCTGATGGCACCCTTTTCTAACAGGTTCACTTGTCCGGGAGGGAAAGGAGGAGGCTCAGCATGTTTCTTGCCAGCTACTTCTCCCAGAACTTTGTTCCACCACCATCGGGGCACTACCTTCCCAGTGAGCTGTTCATCCTTCATCATTAATTCCTTCATTCATTCAACAAATATTTATTGAAGGCCTACCGTGCTCCAGAAACTTTCCTAGATGGTGGGGACACAGACACATTAGACAGGAATTCCTGCCCTCTCAGACCTCGTGTTGCTGGTAAAGGAAGTCGGGCAAACAAACAAAAAAGTAAAGTATACAGGACGCGAGCTGGTGGTGAGGGCTGTGGAGAAAAGTAAAGCAGAGAGGGGAGGATGAGAAGGGCTGGGAAGGATGGCCTACAATTTTTTTTAATTCATTTTTATTGAGATATATTCACATACCATGCAGTCATACAAAACAAAGCATACATTCAGTTTACAGTACCATTATATAGTTGTGTATTCATCACCAAAATTAATTTTTGACATTTTCATTACCACACACACACAAGTAATAAGAATAAAAATTAAAGTGAAAAAGAACAAAGTAAAAAAGAACACTGGGTGCCTTTTTTTTGCCCCCATTTTTCTACTCATCCATCCATAAACTAGACAAAGGGGAGTGTGGTCCACATGGCTTTCCCAATCACATTGTCACCCCTCATAAGCTACATTTTTATACAATCGTCTACAAGATTCATGGGTTCTGGGTTGTAGTTGGATAGTTTCAGGCATTTACTGCTATCCATTCCAATTCATTAGAACTTAAAAAGGGTTGTCTATATTGTGCATAAGAGTGCCCACCAGAGTGACCTCTCGGCTCCTTTTGGAATCTCTCTGCCACTGAAGCTTATTTCATTTCCTTTCACATCCCCCTTTTGGTCAAGAAGATGTTCTCCATCCCAAAATGCCGGGTCTAGACTCTTCCCAAGGAGTCATATTCCATGTTGCCAGGGAGATTCACTTCCCTGGGTGTCAGATCCCACATAGAGGAGAGGGCAGTGATTTCACCTGCCAAGTTGGCTTAGCTAGAGAGAGAGAGGGCCACATGTGAGCAACAAAGAGGCATTCGGGAGGAGGCTCTTAGGCACAATTATAGAGAGGCCTAGCCTCTCCTTTGCAGCAATAGTCTTGCCAGGGCAAGTCCCGCGGTAGAGGGCTCAGCCCATCAAACCACCAGTCCCCCATGTCTGTGAGCACATCAGCAACCATCGAGGTAGGGCAGGCCAACACCCCTGCATTCTCCACCGGCTCCTCAAGGGGGCTCTGCATATTTTTTCATTGTTTTTTTTTAATTAACTATATCAAAAAAAATTTAAGTTATATAATAAAAAAACATTTCAAGCAAACCATTAACAAGGGAGTAAGAAAAAGACAACTAACCTAAAATAACTACTTTACTTCCAACATGTTCCTACTCTACCCCAAGAAAATAACCTAATATAGCAACATTTCTGTGAACTTGTTCCTACCATACCCATGAGAAATTAACAAACCATAGTCATTCCTGGGCATTCCCAGAACGCTAAATTTACCCACGATAGCTTATCTGTTCTTATTGGGTTATCTTTCCCCTTTCATTAATTGCTCTCTATCACTAGTTCCCCTACATTCTACATTATAAACCATTTATTTTAGGAGTGTGTTGTTTAACCTTCAGGTGTTTGTGAATTTTCTAAGTCTCTGATGGTTATTGACTTCTAATTGTATTCCATTGTGGTCAGAGAATGTGCTTTGAATAATTTCAATTTTTTTTTTAATTTATTGAGCCTTGTTTTATGTCCCAGCATATGGTCTATTCTGGAGAAAGTTTCATAATCACTAGAGAAGAATGTGTATCCTGATGATTTGGGATGTGATGTTCTGTATATGTCTGTTAAATCAAATTCATTTATCAGATTGTCTAGGTTTTCATTTTCCTTATTGGTCTTCTGTCTGGTTGGTCTATCTATAGGATTGAGTGATGTGTTGAAGTCTGCCACAATTATTGTGGAAACATCCATTGCTTCCTTTAGTTTTGCCAGTGTTTGTCTCATGTATTTTGTGGCACCATGGTTGGGTGCATAAACATTTAATGTAATTGTTATTTCTTCTTGTTAAATTGTCCCTTTTATTAGTATGTAGTGGCCTTCTTTGTAAGGCATTTCTTGAATCAGCCATTCTATCCTTTGGTTTATGTTTGTCAGATATATTTTTTCCCTCTCTCTCTTATTGTCCTTTAATGAAACAATATTGAATCTCTTTAGTACTGAACCTTTCTCTGTATCTCTCTCTCCTTTCTTTGTTTCTCTGTCGGTAGTGCTCCCTTTAGTATCTGAAGTAGGGCAGGTCTTTTATTAGCAAAATCTCTCAACATTTGTTTGTGAAGAATTTAAGCTCTCACTCAAATTTGAAGGAGAGCTTTGCTGGACAAAGTATTCTTAGTTGGAAATTTTTCTCTCTCAGAATTTTAAATATGTCATGCCACTGCCTTATCGCCTCCATAGTGGCCACTGAGTGGTCACTACTTAGTCTTATGTTGTTTCCTTTGTATGTGGTGAATTTCTTTTCTCTTGCTGCTTGCAGAACTTGCTCCTTCTCTTCAGTATTTGACAGTCTGATCAGAATATGTCTTGGAGTGGGTTTATTTGGATTTATTCTATTTGGAGTTCACTGGGCATTTATGCTTTGTGTATTTATGTTGTGTAGAAGGTTTGGGAAGTTTTCCCCAACAATTTCTTTGAATACTCTTTCTAGACATTTACCCTTCTCTTCCCCTTCTGGGACACCAATGAGTCTTATATTTGGATGCTTTATCTATTATATCCCTGAGGTCCATTTTGATTCTTTCGATTTTTTTCCCCATTCTTTCTTTTGTTCTTTCATTTTCCGTTCTGTGGTCCTCGAGGTCACTAATTCATTGTTCAGCTTCCTCTAGTCTTGTACCATGAGTATCCAGAATCTTTTTATTTCCATAAGGTCATCTATTTTTTTAATTTACTCTTGCAATTTCTTCTTTACGCTCTTCTAGGATCTTCTTCATGTCCTTTATATCCTGTGCCATGGTCTCATTGTTTGTCTTTAGTTCTTTGATTAATTGCTCCAAGTACTGTGTCTTCTCTGATCTTTTGATTTTGGTGTTTAGGTTTAGGTTATCCATATTGTCTGGTTTTTTTCATATGCTTTAAAATTTTCTGTTGTTTTTGGCCTCTTGGCATTTGCTTTACTTGATGGGGTTCTTTCTGGATATAAAAAATACCGATCTCTAATTTGTCAGATCTACAGCTTGGTGGCGTACACTTTCTCTAACCAGCATATGGCATCCTCAAGTCACCTATTCCCCTTAAGTCAGTTCTCCCCAACTTTGTCTTTGTGGTGTGTGGGGGTCTGATTCTTGTGGGTTCCAATTGGTGCACCAGGTTTGGGTGTATTGTTGGTGCTGTCTGCCCTGAATGTGGGGCATGTGTCTGAGCAGTTAGGGAGGGAGGGCAGCTTTAATAATCAAGCCTCCCAGGTGTTCCTGGGGATTTAAGGCTGTTGCAAGAGTCTAAAACCTTCATTTCAGTCTCGCCACAGATTGTCTCTGCCGCTGACCCACAAGTCCTTGGTATTGGCGTATGGTCCCTGGGATTTCCAAGTGGGTCCCTCTTCCAAGCCATGCCCTTCTAGGGCCTCTGCTGAGGGAAGGTTGTGCTACGTCACAAGTGCGTGCCATCCCTCAAGGGAAGTTCTGGGCCGCCGGGCCATGTAGGTGCGTTCCCAGCCTGCTATAAGGATGGCTGTGTGGGGCGTGTTAATTTCCCCTTTTTCGCACAGCTCTGCCTTCCCAGCTCTGGGACAATTAGCTGTGGGTGCGCGAAAGGCCATTGTCCACACCCAATATTGTGGCGTGTGCGTGTGTTGCTGGAAACACTTCCTGTCACAGTGGTTTTTTGGCACAGCTCTGGGCTGTGGTGCTGGCGCTGGGTGGGAGCATTCCCAGCCCGCTGGGAAGATGGCTGCAAGGGGCATGGTTTTTTTCCCCTTATGGCTCACCTCTGACTTCCTCGCTCTGAGACAATTAGCAGCGGGTGTGTGAAAGGCTATCTTCCATGCCAGATATTGAGGCGTTCACACAGCCTGTTCCTGCCATGCTTCACTGTGCAGTTCTCGCTGCCGTATCTGCAGCCGCTTTTGGGTTTTTTTAAAAAAGAACTAGTCTGCCTCCAAACGCCAACCCATGGTTTTCCCACACTGCAACGTGGCTGCCGGATATTCAGCTGGCTTACTCGTTTCAGAATGCAGACTCCTGGTTTCACCAAGTGCACGGTCCCTGTGGATTTAGCAGACCTTGTCCAGCTGGTGCATCACTGGAATTGGTGTTCTGGGTCACTTTCTGGCTTTTATCTAGTATTTTTCACGGAGGTGTTTTTTTGCCCTATCTCTCCTAGCTGCCATCTTAGGTTCTCAGCCTACAATTTTAAATAGGGTGGTCAGTGAGGGCAAATAAAGATGTGAGGGAGGAGAGCCAGCAAGTGAGTCTTGCAGATAACTGTGGAGAGAGCATTCCAGGTAGAGGGAGCAGCAAAAGCAAAGAGCCTAAGGAGGAGGCGGGCTGGACGTGTTCACAGATGGTGAGGAGTGAGCGGGGGAGAGTGGCAGGAGGTAGGAGGGAAGAAGATCATGTTGGGCCTGGTAAGTGACAGAAGGATTTCAGCTTTTGCCCTGAGTGGTATGGAGCATCATTGGAGGGTTCTGAGTGGAGGAATGACAAGACCTGACATGTGTTTTAACAGTACTCTCACTGTTGTGCAGAAAAGAAATTGCAGGGGGTGTATCAGCTGCCTCTTGCTGCATAACCACCCCAGAACTTTTAGGGGCTTAGGACAGCAATGACTTGTTATTTCTCAGGATTCGGTGGATTGGCCTGGAAGTTCCTCTACTGGCTTCACCTGGGTTTGCTCCTAAAGTTGCCATCAGCTGGAAGGTCAGCGGGACTGGAAGGGCCAAGATGGCCTCACATGTGTTTAACAGCTGGGACTAGCTTTAATGGTGCACGGGGGTCCCCCACCCCATGGCCTTTCATCCAGCTGGACCGGCTTCCTCACGTGGTGGGCAGCATTCTAAGGGAGCAAAGGTGGAAGCTGCAAGGCTTCCTGAGGCTTAGGCTCAGAACTCACGCAGTGTCCCTTCTGCCACCTGTCATTGGTCAAAGCAAATCATAAGACCAGGCTACACTCAAGGGGGTGGAGAAATAGACTCTATCTCTGGATGGGAGGAGTGGCAAAGTCACATCTCAAAGGTGTAAACGTTGGAATGGTTGGAATTTGCGGCCACTAAACAGTCTACTGCAGGGGCAAGCGCAGAAGCAGGGAACAATTAGGAGGCTATTGCAGTAATTCAGGGGAGAGCAGTTGGTGACTTGAACCAGGGTGGCAGTGAAGAAAATGATGAGAAGTCATATTTGGGGTATATTTTGAAGGTGACACCAATAGACCATGTCATATGCTTCAATCATGCGAGCTCTTGGCATTGCTGTCCTAATCTTGTCGGATTCTAACTGCTTCCTCTCTGTATCTTCTCCTTCCACCCATGTCAGAGACTCTGGCCTCTGCCCTCTTCTCTCCATCCACACAATCTTCCCTGGTAATCCCAGCCACTCCCACACCTTGGGACCCATGGATGGAGATCTCCAGCCCAGCCTCTCCCCTAAGCTATGGCCCACATCGCCCCCATCTTGCGAACCTGCTCTACCTCAAAATGATGCTGGCATTTAAGACTCAACATGTTGAAGGCTAAAGTCATTTCCTCCTCCAAAGCTATGGTTCCCAATGTCTTGCTTTCTTACTACCATTCTTTAGCCTTTAGGCTTAAACTTTTGATTAAGGTTTGATTCTTTTCATTCACTTCTCTCCCCATTCAATCTGTTCCCAACTCCAACCCTTCTGTGAGTCTTCCTTCAACCCCTGCCAGTCCTTTCCCATTACCACCAACCTTAATTGGTGCCATTTCTTTTTTACTTTCTCATCAGGAATGTCCTAGTAGTAGCCCAGGTAGCCTCCCTGCTTGATGTTCCTTCATCCATCCTTCACAGATTTACAGCTTACTCTTCCTAAATCTCAAAAGCCTACCATGGCTCCCTGTTGCTTATTAAATAAAAATTAAAATTCTTAGTTTGCCATTCAAGGCACCTCTAGCTCTTATTTCCTCTATGCCATATACATCCAACTCAACTGAAGCTCCTTTAGGAACTCCCCAATCTCCGCTCCTGCCATTTCCTATCTGGGGGTTCCCTTCCCAAAAGGGTAACTATTGTAATTCTATCCATCTTCATGGCAGAGCTCAACTCTCTAGGGAACAGTCTCTACTGGACCTATATGTCTTCTATGAGTTCTTCTAAACATGGATTTGGGTGGTTTTAGGATACTTAGCCTTCTCTTGCTTGTATTTGTACTGTATGTGTGGGACCATGATGTAGGTTCTTGGAGGACAGGGGCTTGTTTTATTCCTTGCAGCCTACTATTCCTACTTAATCTGCAATTGCACCTAAGGCACTGCATGGTAGAGGGGAGTCATTTGGGGTGTTGGAGGGAAGGAAAGGGAAGGAAGTTAGTGTTTAGTAGAACCAAAACAGGAAGCTGTGTTCTTGCCATGGTGGCTGAGAATTCAACCCCAAATCAGGAAACTGCTGCCTGGGGCTCCTTCAAGAAAGTCGTAGGAGTCTTTTCCTACCCAATTCAGAAGGTACTGACAGTGAGTACAGGAGGAAATGAAATTTAGTCTTCTGGCCAGGGCATGTTGGCACTGGATGAGACTTGGGGGACTACCTGAGCCAAGCCCTCAGGTACAGATCTGGAGCATGTGGCCTGGGGAGGCAGGTAGCTGCTCCCAGGTCACAGAGCTGGTCAAAGGAAAAGCTGTGACTGCATTCCTGACTCCAAGTTCAATTCCTGTTTGCCCCCAAGCTCGGCCTGTTTCATCTATGGATAAGAGGCATGGAGACATAACCCCTTCTTCCCTCTTCACAGTGTAACTTTTCATAGTAGAAGAAAATGAAAAAAATATATGAAATCTAGCAGGATATGGAATTTTACATCCCCAAAACATGCAGGAAAAAAAAAGGTTGAAATTTTGTTGGGATTTTGTTGGCTGGGGTTGGAAGGACTTTCTTGGTGTCCTCTGGTCCATCTGAAGATACCTGTATTATTCTCCAAAGTTCATAAAACCAGATTTTAACTGACTTAAATGATAACCTCTCCTTTCCAGAATTAATATTTTTTGTTGTCGAATTATTTTGTTGTCACATGAGTGATAAAATTACTCCTGGTTCCTGGTTGGCAAGTCCTTGGTATGAACTGTGCCACTTAAAGACATTCTTGTGTCATTATGTCATTGATTGAATTCTTTTTTTTTTGCTGATTATAATCATATTTGCTCATGGAAGAGTAGGAAACATTTTATAAATAGAAAATAATAAAGAAGAGAGTAACAAAATGCAGTGTTAACATTTTCATATGATATGGTGCTCCCAGTTTTGTATCTTGTTCCTTATCCTAATGTAATAGGTCCTGCCCCTTATCTGACTATGCCAGTGGAACTGCTCGTGAAGCCATGTGCGATCCAGGATTCTGGCAATAGTGCTCCCTACACACACACACACACACACAAACACACAAATGACTCCCTTTTGTTGTTTAAGCAAATAAACAAGAGATCTGCAGAGAAATGGCCTGTGATGGATGTGATTTCTATGTAGTAAGCTGTACTTGAGATTTGGGCATCAAATTGCAGTAGTCTTTTGGGGATAGGATTACAATATATTTTAAATTCCTTTTGTATACTTTAATATAGTTTCCTTATTTTATATGATGATCATGGCTTTTATAATGAAAATATAAAGCTTATGAAGAAAAATTTATAAACTCCCTGGTTTAAGTTACTGTGTTGCTATTATATCATTTTAAAAAAAGTAATTTGAGAGCTGCATGTAGCTGTTTGTAAGGGTGGGGAGAAAGCTGGAAAATATTAAGTTAGAGTAGTAAAAAGTTTCATTAAGGTTGGTTTGTACCATTATTTACACACTGTTTATCTTGTTTGAATAGAGTAAGATTATATAATAAAACTTCGGTGGTTCTGTAAATACAGGTATCGCAAAGGGTTTGAGCTGCAGTCATCTCTCTATTCTGGAATTAACCTTGCAATTTTGCTGTTGGTTGCTGGACAAAAATTTGAAACTTCCATGGAACTAAGGAAAATAGGTAAAGCTATTTATTATAGCAGTGGTTGATGCTTGGGTTATGCAAGTTCAGCACTAAAAATATGCTCAACTCAAACAGATATTGTACACAAATGTTCATAGCAACATTATTCACAATAGCCAAAAGGTGGCAACAACTCAGTGTCCATCAACAGATGAGTGGATACACATTGTGGTCTGTCCATACAGTGGAATATTATTCAGCCGTAAGGAATGAAGTTCTGACACATGCTACGACATGGATGAACCTTGAAAACATTACTCCAAGTAAAATAAACCATACACAAAAGGACAGGTAGTATATGATCCCACTTACAGCATAGGTGAATTCATAGAAACAGAAAGTAGATTAGAGATTACCATGGGCTGGGGAGAGGGGAAAAATGGGGAGTGGTTGCTTAATGGGTATAGAGTTTCTGTTTGAAGTGATGAAAAATTCTGGAAATAGGTGGTAGTGATGATTATACAACATTATGCCACTGAATTGTGCACCTAAAAATGGTTAAAATGGAAAATTTTATGTTATATATATTTTACCACAATATTTTTCAAATACAAAATAGAAACACATCTAGTTAAAATTTTTAAAATACAAGCTCAGATAACTTATATTTTATTTCAGAAGGAACAATCAACTATTTTCTGGAACAGTAGCCAAAATAAAATACTTTCTTCTTTCTAAAGGCTTGCATGATAGAGAAACTGGAAATATTTTTCTTAACTTTATCTAAAATTCAAATTCTTAAGGTGTCCGACTGAACAGTTTGTTGGGAAGGAAAGGTTGCTTGGAGAAAATGAGCAATTACTGGGATGTGGGTCAGTTCTTCAACGTAAGCATGTTGGCCAATGATGTCGGGAAGGCGGTCCAAGCAGCAGAGAAGTTGTTCAAACTGAAGCCTCCAGTCTGGTAAGTCTCGTCTATGCATTGTCATCACCCATTTCAAAATATGATCTTGTTCTGAAATGTTTCCCCCAGGCAGAAAAAGTGTAATCTCTGTAAACAATAACAATTGCTAAGTTTTTCCTTCTGACATCTTCAATGAAAGCCAAGTTAGGGGAGACATAACAGCTCTGAGAACTCACTTGCTTTTTTTTTTTTTTTTTTTTTTTTTTTAATATTCATTTTATTGAGATATAGTCACATACCACGCAGTCATACAAAACAAATCGTACATTCGATTGTTCACAGTACCATTACATAGTTGTATATTCAACACCAAAATCAATCCCTGACACCTTCATTACCACACACACAAAAATAACCAGAATAATAATTAAAGTGAGAAAGAGCAACTAAAGTAAAAAAGAACACTGGGCGCCCTTGTCTGTTTGTTTGTTTGTTTCCTTCCCCCACCTTTCCACTCATCCTCCATTGTCTTTTTTTTTTTTTTTTTTTCTTTTTTTTTTTTAATCATCATTTTATTGAGATATATTCACATACCACGCAGTCATACAAAACAAATTGTACTTTCGATTGTTTACAGTACCATTACATAGTTGTACATTCATCACCTAAATCAATCCCTGACACCTTCATTAGCACACACACAAAAATAACAAGAATAATAATTAGAGTGAAAAAGAGCAATTGAAGTAAAAAAGAACACTAGGTACCTTTGTCTGTTTGTTTGCTTCCCCTACTTTTCTACACATCCATCCATAAACTAGACAAAGTGGAGTTTGGTCCTTATGGCATTCCCAATCCCACTGTCACCCCTCATAAGCTACATTTTTATACAACTGTCTTCGAGATTCATGGGTTCTGGGTTGTAGTTTAATAGTTTCAGGTATCCACCACCAGCTACCCCAATTCTTTAGAACCTAAAAAAGGTTGTCTAAAGTGTGCGTAAGAGTGCCCACCAGAGTGATCTCTCGGCTCGTTTTGGAATCTCTCTGCCACTGAAGCTTATTTCATTTCCTTTCACATCCCCCTTTTGGTCAAGAAGATGTTCTCCATCCCACGATGCCGGGTCTACATTCCTCCCCGGGAGTCATATTCCACGTTGCCAGGGAGATTCACTTCCCTGGGTGTCTGATCCCACGTAGGGGGGAGGGCAGTGATTTCACCTTTCAAGTTGGCTTAGCCAGAGAGAGAGGGCCACATCTGAGCAAGAAAGAGGCATTCAGGAGGAGACTCTTAGGCACAAATACAGGGAGGCCTAGCCTCTCTTTGCAGCAACCGTCTTCCCAAGGGTAAAACTTATGGTAGAGGGCTCAACCCATCAAACCACCAGTCCCCTATGTCTGTGGTCATGTTAGCAACCATGGAGGTGGGGTAGGCGAATACCCCTGCATTCTCCACAGGCTCCTCAAGGGGGCACTACATCTTTTTTTTTTTTTTTCCTTGTCTTTTTTCTTTTTTTTAACTTTCCCTTCTTTTTTCAAATCAACTGTATGAAAAAAAAAGTTAAAAAGAAAACAAACATACAATAAAAGAACATTTCAAAGAGACCATAGCAAGGGGGTAAGAAAAAGACAACTAACCTAAGATAACTGCTTAACTTCCAACATGTTCCTACTTTACCCCAAGAAAGTTACATAATATAGCAACATTTCAGTGAACTTGTTCCTACTACATCCATCAGAAATTAACAGACCATAGTCATTTCTGGGCATCCCCAGAACGTTAAATAGCTTATCTGTTCTTCTTGGATTATTGTTCCCCCTTCCTTAATTGCTCTCTACTGCTAGTTCCCCTACATTCTACATTATAAACCATTTGTTTTACATTTTTCAAAGTTCACATTAGTGGTAGCATATAATATTTCTCTTTTTGTGCCTGGCTTATTTCGCTCAGCATTATGTCTTCAAGGTTCATCCATGTTGTCATATGTTTCACCAGATCGTTCCTTCTTACTGCCGCGTAGTATTCCATCGTGTGTATATACCACATTTTATTTATCCACTCATCTGTTGAAGGACATTTGGGTTGTTTCCATCTCTTGGCAATTGTGAATAATGCTGCTATGAACATTGGCGTGCAGATATCTGTTCGTGTCACTGCTTTCCGATCTTCCGGGTATATACCGAGAAGTGCAATCGCTGGATCGAATGGTAGCTCTATATCTAGTTTTCTAAGGAACTGCCAGACTGACTTCCAGAGTGGCTGACCCATTATACAGTCCCACCAACAATGAATAAGAGTTCCAATTTCTCCACATCCCCTCCAGCATTTGTAGTTTCCTGTTTGTTTAATGGCAGCCATTCTAACCGGTGTTAGATGGTATCTCATTGTGGTCTTAATTTGCATCTCTCTAATAGCTAGTGAAGCTGAACATTTTTTCATGTGTTTCTTGGCCATTTGTATTTCCTCTTCAGAGAACTGTCTTTTCATATCTTTTGCCCATTTTATAATTGGGCTGTCTGTACTATTGTCATTGAGTTGTAGGATTTCTTTGTATATGCAAGATATCAGTCTTTTGTCAGATACATGGTTTCCAAAAATTTTTTCCCATTGAGTTGGCTGCCTCTTTACCTTTTTGAGAAATTCCTTTGAGGTGCAGAAACTTCTAAACTTGAGGAGTTCCCATTTATCTATTTTCTCTTTTGTTGCTTGTGCTTTGGGTGTAAAGTCTAGGAAGTGGCCTCCTAATACAAGGTCTTGAAGATGTTTTCCTACATTATCTTCTAGGAGTTTTATGGTACTTTCTTTTATATTGAGATCTTTGGTCCATTTTGAGTTAATTTTTGTGTAGGGGGTGAGGTAGGGGTCCTCTTTCATTCTTTTGGATATGGATATCCAACTCTCCCAGCCCCATTTGTTGAAAAGACCATTATGGCTCAGTTCGGTGACTTTGGGGGCCTTATCAAAGATCAGTCGGCCATAGATCTGAGGGTCTATCTCTGAATTCTCAATTCGATTCCATTGATCTATATGTCTATCTTTGTGCCAGTACCATGCTGTTTTGGCAACTGTGGCTTTATAATAAGCTTCAAAGTCAGGGAGTGTAAGTCCTCCCACTTCGTTTTTCTTTTTTAGAGTGTCTTTAGCAATTCGAGGCATCTTCCCTTTCCAAATAAATTTGATAACTAGCTTTTCCAAGTCTGCAAAGTAGGTTGTTGGAATTTTGATTGGGATTGCATTGAATCTGTAGATGAGTTTGGGTAGAATTGACATCTTAATGACATTTAGCCTTCCTATCCATGAACATGGAATATTTTTCCATCTTTTAAGGTCCCCTTCTATTTCTTTTAGTAGAGTTATGTAGTTTTCTTTGTATAGGTCTTTTACATCTTTGGTTAAGTTTATTCCTAGGTACTTGATTTTTTTAGTTGCTATTGAAAATGGTATCTTTTTCTTGAGTGTCTCTTCAGTTTGTTCATTTCTAGCATATAGAAACATTACTGACTTATGTGCATTAATCTTGTATCCCGCTACTTTGCTAAATTTGTTTATTAGCTCTAGTAGGTGTATCGTCGATTTCTCAGGGTTTTCTAGATATAAGATCATATCGTCTGCAAACAATGACAGTTTTACTTCTTCTTTTCCAATTTGGATGCCTTTTATTTCTTTGTCTTGCCGGATTGCCCTGGCTAGCACTTCCAGCACAATGTTGAATAACAGTGGTGACAGCGGGCATCCTTGTCTTGTTCCTGATCTTAGAGGGAAGGCTTTCAGTCTCTCACCATTGAGTACTATGCTGGCTGTGGGTTTTTCATATATGCTCTTTATCATGTTGAGGAAGTTTCCTTCAATTCCTACCTTTTGAAGTGTTTTTATCAAAAAGGGATGTTGGATTTTGTCAAATGCTTTTTCAGCATCTATTGAGATGATCAATTGATTTTTCCCTTTCGAGTTTTTAATGTGTTGTAATACATTGATTGTTTTTCTTATGTTGAACCATCCTTGCATGCCTGGAATGAACCCCACTTGGTCATGGTGTATGATTTTTTTAATGTGTCTTTGGATTCGATTTGCAAGTATTTTGTTGAGGATTTTTGCATCTATATTCATTAGGGAGATTGGCCGGTAGTTTTCCTTTTTTGTAGCATCTTTGCCTGGTTTTGGTATTAGATTGATGTTAGCTTCATAAAATGAGTTAGGTAGTGTTCCATTTTTTTCAATGTTTTGAAAGAGTTTGAGTAAGATTGGTGTCAGTTCTTTCTGGAAAGTTTGGTAGAATTCCCCTGTGAAGCCATCTGGCCCTGGGCATTTATTTGTGGGAAGATTTTTGATGACTGATTGGATCTCTTTGCTTGTGATGGGTTGGTTGAGGTCTTCTATTTCTTCTCTGGTCAGTCTAGGTTGTTCATATGTTTCCAGGAAATTGTCCATTTCTTCTACATTATCCAGTTTGTTGCCATGCAGTTGTTCATAATATCCTCTTATAATTTTTTTAATTTCTTCAGGATCTGCAGTTATGTCACCTTTTTCATTCATTATTTTGTTTATATGGGTCTTCTCTCTTTTTGATTTTGTCAGTCTAGCTAGGGGCTTGTCAATCTTGTTGATCTTCTCAAAGAACCAACTTTTGGTGATATTTATCCTTTCTATTGTTTTTTTGTTCTCTATGTCATTTATTTCTGCTTTAATCCTTGTTATTTCTTTTCTTGTACTTGGTTTAGGATTGGTTTGCTGTTCATTTTCTAGCTTCTTCAGTTGATCCATTAGTTCTTTGATTTTGGCTCTTTCTTCCTTTTTAATATATGCGTTTAGTGCTATAAATTTCCCCCTTAGTACTGCTTTTGCTGCATCCCATAGGTTTTGGTATGTTGTGTTCTCATTTTCATTTGTCTCTATATATTTAGCAATTTCTCTTGCTATTTCTTCTTTAACCCACTGATTGTTTAGGAGTGTGTTGTTTAACCTCCAGGTATTTGTGAATTTTCTAAGTCTCTGATGGTTATTGACTTCTAATTGTATTCCATTGTGGTCAGAGAATGTGCTTTGAATAATTTCAATCTTTTTAAATTTATTGAGGCTTGTTTTATGTCCCAGCATATGATCTATTCTGGAGAAAGTTCCGTGAGCACTAGAAAAGTATGTGTATCCTGGTGATTTGGGATGTAATGTCCTGTAGATGTCTGTTAAATCTAATTCATTTATCAGATTGTTTAGGTTTTCAATTTCCTTATTGGTCTTCTGTCTGGTTGATCTATCTATAGGAGAGAGTGATGTGTTGAAGTCTCCCACAATTATTGTGGAAACATCAATTGCTTCCTTTAGTTTTGCCAGTGTTTCTCTCATGTATTTTGTGGCACCTTGATTGGGTGCATAGACATTTACGATTGTTATTTCTTCTTGCTGAATTGCCCCTTTTATTAGTATGTAGTGGCCTTCTTTGTCTCTCAAAACATCCCTGCATTTGAAGTCTATTTTATCTGAGATTAATATTGCTACACACCTGCTTTCTTTTGGCTGTAGCTTGCATGAAATATTTTTTTCCATCCTTTCACTTTCAGTTTCTTTGTGTCCCTGTGTCTAAGATGAGTCTCTTGTATGCAACATATTGATGGTTCATTTTTTTTGATCCATTCTGCGAATCTATATCTTTTAATTGGGGAGTTTAATCCATTTACATTCAACGTTAAAACCGTGAAGGCATTTCTTGAATCAGCCATCTTATCCTTTGGATTATGTTTGCCATATTTTTCCCTCTCTCTATTAATATCCTTTATTGTACCCATACCGAATCTCTTTAGTACTGAACCTTTCTCCAAGTCTCTCTGTCCTGTCTTTGTTTCTCTGTCTGTAGGGCTCCCTTTAGTATCTCCAGTAGGGCAGGTCTCTTGTTAGCAAATTCTCTCAGCATTTCTTTGTCTGTGAAAAATTTAAGCTCTCCCTCAAATATGAAGGAGAGCTTTGCTGGATAAAGTATTCTTGGCTGGAAATTCCTCTCACTCAGAATTTTAAATATATCGTGCCACTGTCTTCTCGCCTCCATGGTGGCTGCTGAGTAGTCACTACTTAGTCTTATGCTGTTTCCTTTGTATGTGGTGAATTGCTTTTCTCTTGCTGCTTTCAGAACTTGCTCCTTCTCTTCTATGTTTGACAGTGTGATCAGTATATGTCTCGGAGTGGGTTTTTTTGGATTTATTCTATTTGGAGTTCGCTGAGCATTTATGATTTGTGTATTTATGTTGTTTAGAAGATTTGGGAAGTTTTCCCCAACAATTTCTTTGAATACTCTTCCTAGACCTTTACCCTTTTCTTCCCCTTCTGGGACACCAATGAGTCTTATATTCGGACGTTTCATATTATCTATCATATCCCTGAGGTCCATTTCGTGTTTTTCAATTTTTTTCCCCATTCTTTCTTTTATGCTTTCATTTTCCATTCTGTCATCTTTGAGGTCACTGATTCGTTGTTCAACTTCCTCTAGTCTTGTACTATGAGTGTCCAGAATCTTTTTAATTTGGTCAACAGTTTCTTTAATTTCCATAAGATCATCCATTTTTTTATTTAGTCTTGCAATGTCTTCTTTATGCTCTTCTAGGGTCTTCTTGATTTCCTTCATATCCCGTACTATGGTCTCATTGTTCATCTTTAGTTCTTTGAGTAGCTGCTCTAGGTGTGTCTCTTCTGGTCTTTTGATTTGGGTGCTTGGGCTTGGGTTATCCATATCGTCTGGTTTTTCCATATGCTTTATAATTTTCTGTTGTTTTTGGCCTCGTGGCATTTGCTGAACTTGATAGGGTTCTTTTAGGGTTTGTAGACCAGTTGAAGTCCTTATCTCTAATTTATCAGATCTACAGCTTCGTGGAGTACACTTTCTCTAACTAACCAGCAGGTGGCGTCCACGAGCCACCTGTTCTCCACAAGCCAGATCTCCCCTGCTTAGCCTTTTTGGTGAGTGGGGGAGTGAGTCTTGTTGGGCCCAATTGGTGTACCAAGCTTGCGTGTGTAGTTGGTGTTGCCTGCCCTGTATGTGGGGCGTGTTTCTGGGCAGTCGGGGAGGGGGGGTGGCCCTAACAATCAAATCTCCCTGATGATCCTAGAGTTTTAAAGCTACTGCAATAGTCTAATCCTTCAGTTCAGTCCTGCCACAGTTTGTCTCTGCCACTGACCCACAAGTCTTTGGTATTGGCGTATGGCTCCTGAGACTTGCAAGTGGGCCCCTCTTCCAGGCTGTGCACCCCGGGTCCTCTGTTGAGGGATGACTGTGCTATGTCACAGGTGAGTGCCGTCCCCCCAGGGCAGTTCTGGGCTGCTGGGCTGTGTTGGGAGGCTCCCAGTCTGCTCAAATGATGGCTGAATGGGTCTTTGTTAATTCACACTGCTCCCCCTTCCCAGCTCTGGGACATTCAGCTGAGGTTGCAGGGAAGGCTAATGTCCACGCCCAGTTTTGTGGTGTGTGCCTGTTATTTGAAGCACTTCCGTCACACTGGGTTGTCTGGGGCAGCTCTGGGCTATGGGGCTGGCGATGGGCAGGAGTGTTTCCTGTCCACCAGGATGGTGGCTGTGAGCGGACACCCCCCTTTTTTTGGGAAGTTGTGTTGTTTAGTGAATTTTCTCAGCCACTGGATTATTGCCTTTTGTCTCAGAGCTCTCTTAGTTCTGCTCTTGACTTGACGTGCCCAAATTTCAATTCTTTGAAGCTTTCTGTATTGAGCGTCTTAGAGTAATTGTTTTAGAAAAAGCAAAAAGGATTTAAAAAAAAAAAAAAAAAAAAAAAAAACGGCCCTCCTCAGAGATCTAATGGGTTATTGAAATGCTAATAGACAAAGCAACCAGGGCCATTAAGGAAAGGTGCACAGGGCAGAGAGATCAGCCTTGCTTCAGGATTTGCATATGCGCCTCAAGGCCTGATCTCCGCCCTTCCCCTTTCTGTGTTCACCAGAACTCCCAAAATCCTCTGCTTTTATTTTGGAGTTTTTCGTGTTGTTTTTTTTCTATGCCTGTCTCCTCTCTGCTGGGCTGGCTGCTCTCAGAGTCTCTGGTGTCTGGTCTCAGTCTATCTATGGTTGGAGTTTGAATCAGTAGAATGAGTTTCCGATAAGAGCAGCCACTGCAATTCTCCCTTCTCCTTCCTGGAGCTGACAGCCCCTCCTCCCCCGGGACTGAGCCTGGCAGGGAGGGGCGCGGGTCCCCTGGCCGCAAAAACTTACAGATTTCGCTGATCTCAGCAGTTCCACGTTTTCATGAGTGTTGTATGAAGTATGCCCAAAGACAGATTGCTCTGTGGTGTCCAGTCCACGCAGTTCCTGGCTTTTTACCTACTTTCCTGGTGGAGTAACTAAAACATACAGCTCACCACTCACTTGCTTTTAAGAGAAGAAAAGACAGACACATACACACACTCACTCATACGCACAGAATATATCCCTACGTGGTATATCCCAGGATTAGTCTCTCAATCTCATTAACTTCTTCAGGCACTCCAGGTCCTTAAGGACAAAATATTCTTTGGAACTAGTACATATTATGCATTTGCAAGAAAGCAGATAATTAAAGCTAAAAAGCACACCAAGAAAATGATATCCATGACAAATGAAAAGTGAAACTAACCTAAAAGACCAGTAATAGGGTATAGTCAAGAAAAAGATGGCACAGCAACAGCCCTAGGTTAACCCATCATGCAGACATTAAACTGTGTGGTAAAGAGTATTTGGTGACTTGGAAATGTGTTCATGGTTTGTCATAGAGTAAGAAAAACCAGTTGCAGGCTGTATTTTTCTGTATCGGTGGTTCTTAAACTTTAGTGCGCTTCGGGGTCGCCTGTGTTGATTAAAACACAGATTGTGGGGCCTGTCTTGAGGATTTCTGGTTCATTAGGTTGTGGTAGGGCCTAAGAATTTGCATTTACAAATGCAAGCTGATGCTGCTGATCTGGGGGCCACACTTTGAGAACCACTGTTTTCTATGATCTCATTTTAATTCAAAATATGTGTCTGATTTATGATTCATAGGGAAAAGTCTGGAAGGATTGGGCAATATCTGACTTCCCCAATAGATATTAACCTGCAATAGAGCTGTGGTTATCTTATTCATTGCTGTAATTGCATGATGGATGTTCAGTAGATATTTATATCATGAATGAATGAATGAGGAATTTTCTCCAAAATATTAACAGTGGTTCTCTCAGGGAGGTAACCTTGCAAGAAGCTTTAAATCTTTTTTTTTTTTTTGTTTTTAATCTGTTTTCTGATTTTTCTAAAATGCATATGTATTACTTGCATAATTTGAAATTTTTAATTATCTTCCTTCTCTTATTCCCCAGCAAAGTAGGCCAGTCTGGGTTCCCAAGGGCAGAAATCTCTTGTCAGATTTAGTTTGACTCTGTTTCTTCCTGGCCTGAAGGACCTTAAATTTGACACCCAAATTGTAGTAATCTCTTCAAAGTTCTCTGGGGCTGAGAGAACACAGAGCCAGGCCAGGCCCTCTGCCCTTGGGAAATGGCTGCTGTCTCCCGAGTCCTTATCTTAAGGTACACTCCTGTTTCTGGGCTGGATGGAACTGACTCCAGGTAGAGGAAATCCCAGGGTTGGGTACCTTCCCATTACATAGGCACCTGGCCTGATTGATAGCATTGGTACCCAAGCAGTTCAGTTGGAGTCAAGCTAACCTTCCCAGGATAGCTCCAGATTTTACCCTCAGTGGGTAAAATAATACTGTAATGCATGCAACTGAATCGAATCTGTTCAGTGCCAGTGAGGACAAGGCCACCACTACCTAGCAACTGGCAGCTATGTTTCAAAATGTTAGAGCTGTCCAAAGACAGAAAAGGTGTTATCAAAGTGTACCTGGTCAGATATATATATTTTTTGAAATAAAAGACAATGAGTTTCAAAATTAATGGTTGCCAGGGGTCAAGGGGGGGGGGGGTGGAAGCAGGAGGGAAGTAGGTGTGGCTATCAACATGACTGATCCTTGTGGTGATGGAAATGTTCTTTATCCCTGCCATATCAATGTCAAAGTCCTGGTTGTGATATTGTGTTATAGTTACCATTGGGGAAACTTGGAGAAAAGGGTACATGGGATCTTTCTGTGTTATTTTTTTTTTATTTTGAAATAAATTCAAAGTTATAGGAACAGTTGCAAAAACAATACTAACCCCATACACAGAATTCCATCATACCCTGACCCCCCTCCCCCGATAGCCCAATCCACCAACTTTATGTGTTATTTTTATAACTGCATGCAAATATTCAATTATCTCAAAATAAAAAGTTTAATTAAAAAGCAATGCACTCATTCTCAGGGAAACTTCATATATACACTCTCCTCCTGAGACCTGGGCCTGACTGGACTGGGAAAATCTGATTGGAGTCATTGGAGTTGATCATATCTGGGGAGATCCTCTAACAGAAAGGTTACATAGAGGCAGGGCAAGACCAGAAAAACAGAGCTGAATAATTCTGATCAACTAAACAGAAGCTATGTTAGAGGTCTAGAATAAGTTGAACTGAATACCAATGAACAGATAGAGAACAAAGCCAACCAACAACAACAACAACAAAAAAACCCTGGGTAAAAGAGTGAAAACAAGCTCCAGAGTAAACTAATCAAGAAAATCAGATGCCTAGATAGGTAAAAATAATGAGCCATTCTAGGAAACATGAAAATATGGACCAGTCAATGGAACAAACTAACACTTCAACTGAGATACAGGAATTGAAACAACTAATTAAAGATGTTCAAGCAAATCTTCTAAAATCAAATCAATGAGCTGAAGGAAAATGTGGCAAAAGAGATAAGGATATAAAGAAGATACTGGATGACCATAAAGAATTCGTAAGCTTGAGAAAACAAATGGCAGAACTTATGGGAATGAAAAGCACATTAGAAGGGATGAAAAACACAACGGGGACATACAACAGTAGATTTGAAGAGGCAGAAGAAAGGATCAGTGTACTGGAAGATGAAATCTGAAATCATACACACAAAAGAACAGATAGGGAAAGAATGGAAAAATACGAGCAGCATCTTAGGGAACTGAATGACAACATGAAGCACACAAATATACATGTTATGCATGTCCCAGAAGCAGAAGAGAAGGGAAAACGGGCACAAAGAATAATAGAAGAAATAATCACTGAAAATTTCCCAACTCTTATGAAAAACATAAAATTACAGATTCAAGAAATGCAGCATACCCCAGACAGATCCCAATAGACCTACTCCAAGACACTTACTGATCAGATTGTCCAATGTCAAAGACAAAGAGAGAATTCTGAAAGCAAGAGAAAAGCAATCCATCACATACAAGGGTAGCTCAATAAGACTATGTACAGATTTCTCCACAGAAACCATGGAGCCAAGAAGGCAGTGGTAGGATATATTTAAGATATTGAAAGAGAAAAACTGCCAACCAAGAATTCTATATCTGGCAAAACTGTCCTTCAAAAATGAGAGAGAAATTAAAATATTTTCAGACAAACAGACACTGAGAGAGTTTGTGAAAAAGAGATCAGCACTACAAGAAATACTAAAGGGAGTGCTACAGGCTGATAGGAAAAGATAGGAGAGAAAGGTTTGGAGAAGAGTGTAGAAATGAAGACTATCAGGAAGTGTAAAAGTAGAGAGAGAAAAAAATAAGATATGACATATAAAATCCAAAAGACAAAATGGTAGAAGAACATACTGCCCTTACGGTAATAACACTAAATGTTAATGGATTAAGTTCCCCAATAAAAAGACGTAGACTGGCAGAATGGATTTAAAAACAGAATCCATCTATATGCTGTCTACAAGAAACTCACTCTAGACACAAGGACAAAAATAGGTTGAAAGTGAACGGTTGGAAAAAGATATTTCACACAAACAACAAACAGAAAAAAAGCGGGAGTAGCTATATTAATATCAGACAAGTTAGACTTCAAATGTAAAACAAGAGAAACAAAGAAGGACACTATATATTAATAAAAGGAACAATTCATCCAGAAGACATAAAAATGTGTTTGAAATTTTGTCATTTTGCAGTTTTTTGAATTTCAAACTACTTGCTCTTGTTACCTAAAACAGTCACCAAATGCCTGCCAATCCCTACACTTTGGACACTGTGTACCAAAATTGAGGTTTAGCCCAATGTTGGTTAAAAGCCATGTTGTATGATTTTGTTGGACTGACTTATTTTGCCTACTGTTTGGGGTTTTTTTAAATTGATTATGTGGCCTCCAAGGGATCGTATAAGAAACGCTCATTACATAATATAATTTGGGGAAGCCTCTTTTAAAGGGAATATAATTAAATTCCATTTATTTAAGAATCTAATTTATTGATGTTTGTGATTTTTCCAGGTACCTGCGATCATTAGTTCAGAACTTATTAATTCAGCGCTTCAAGAAACCCATTATCGAACATTCACCTAGGCAAGAACGGCTTAACTTCTGGTTAGATATAATTTGTGAGGCAACAAACAAAGTTGCTAATGGACTCAGATTTCCAGTAAGATATGTTAAATCCATTTCTTTAAGATAAGAAAAGAAACTTTGGATTGGTAGAATCTAATTATTGAATATTCTGAAAGGAAGAAAACTTTTAGAGTAATTTAAAATGTTAGTGTAATCATCAGCTTATGTAGATTCAACAAATGATGGATTAACTCACTGGAAAAAGTTGGCTATAGCCTCTAAAATAGTCATTCTCAACTGGGGGTGATTTTGCCAACCAGGGGTACATTTGGCAATGTCTGGGGACATTTTTAGTTGTCACTACTGGGGAGGGGGGAGGTTGACTGATGGGTAGAGGCCAGGAATGCTGGTAAACATCCCCCAGCACAGGATAGTCCCCCAAACAAAGAATTATCTGACCCAAAATACCAATAGTGCTGAGGCAGAAAAATTCTGCTCTAAAACAATGCAGTACTAATAGCAAAAACTTGGAATTCAAAAGCTCTTTCCTGTTGAGCTTTGGTTTGCCTCTATTGCCACTAATTAATTTTTAAAATTTTATTGAAAAGCAAAATTGCTTCTACGTTTCCATAATTTTTGGTTTCAATTTGATGACCATTTTATAAGGAGTCATAAATAAGATATCTAAGCAGCCTGGAAACTGAACTTCAGATAATTGCATTTCATATTTATGCCATGAGATTTTTGTGAACATGCTGTTTCCAAGAATTTGATTAAGCATCTCGTAAAGGACTGAGTTGTTTGAAATTATTGTACTTATTTCATTCCTAGGTAGTAAGTTTTAAAATCTTTTAATTATGAAATATGTAAAACCTACTGAAAGGTACAAAAAAGAACCAGGACATGCATGTAATCTCTATCCAGGTTTAGCATATTAAATATCTTGCTTTATTTGTTTTGGATCTCCCCCTCCCCCTCCCCCTCTCTCTCATTAAATAAAATATTTACTGAAGAAATGTCACCCCACTTTTCATCCCCTTGCATTTTTTACAGATGCTGGGTACCTGCAGAACATCCCAGTCTGCTTCCTTATTTCTCTCATAAAAACCATAGCCTCCCTTTTGCTTCTCTGCCACCTCCTTGGAAAGGCTTTGCTTAGCCACTCTCACCTTTATTCTGCACTGTTTTCTTCAGAGCTCTACATGACCTTCTGTGGCATATCCTATCTGTTTGTTTTTCAGCCTGCCCAGTTAGAGCATAAGCCTTATATGGTCAGGGACTTGGTGTGTGGCGTGTAGGCAGTACTCGAGTATTTGTTGAGTATGAATCTTCCCACTTCCGCATCAGGCAGGGTGCCCTATGTTTTCTAGTCCCATGCGTTACCGAAGTCTGTTCTTATTTTAGGTTCTGGTGATAGAACCAATCAAAGTCTACCAGCCTTCTTATGTGTCTATAAACAACGAAGCCGAGGAGAGAATGGTTTCTTTATGGCATGTCTCACCCACAGAAATGGTAAGGGAAAAAATTCACAAACAGCTCTCTCTTTGTTCTGTATTATTGAATCAAAGGTTAGATTTTCGAGTAGAAGAGTCTATGTTATCGTATTTGAAAACGCAGGCACCCATGCCTAATTTCTGAATTATGGGAGATAGTGTGTGTGTGTGTGTGTGTGCGCATGTGTGTGTATATATATACATATACATATATACATATACACACACATATATGTATATATATATACATAATATATATATTAGTTATATATATAACTAATACAGTCTTGGTTTTTGTTCATTTTGTTTTTCTTTAAAGTTAAAGTATAAGGATGCAGATAAGGGATAAAGGGAAACTCCCTCCATATCCCTTAAATGTGGTGTCCGTTCCCACCCCCATCCCCAGTGATTTGGTAGCTATCCTCTTTTTTTTTTTCAGTTATTCATGGTATCATCATATATTTGTACATTTATCACCATAATCAGCACTTGAAGATATTGATTACTAAGAAAAAGCCTTTTTTTGGTGAATAAAAAAGCAAGGTTGACCTTCATTTGTTCTACCACAGGTAAAAACATTTTTATATTTCTACATTTAGCAACAGTCATTGGCCACTCCAGTTTTTGCCAAGTTACACAGTCCATCTCCATCATCCATCATTACCTCTGGAGTCATATACTCCCCATCCCACCTCCCTCAGCTTCACTCACAGATATTTTTGTTCAGTGTACCTAAAAAATTGTGCTACCTTCACACATTATTATATCTATTTCTGGATCTATACAATCAATCCTGCTGAATATTCTGTAGTCCTTCAGCATCAAATGTCCAATCTCTACCCTCTTTCTAGTTTCTGGTAGCCTGTGTTATCAGCTTTTAACTCTCAAAATTTGCTCCTTAATGTTAGTTCATGTTAGTGACACCATACAGTATTTGTCCTTTTGTTTCTGGCTAACTTCATTCAACATAATGTCCTTAAGGTTCATCCACCTTATTATATGTTTCATGTCTTTGTTCTATCTTACAGCTGCATAATAGTCCATCGTGTACATACCACAGTTTGTTTATCCACTCATCTGTTAATGGACATTTGGGCTGTTTCTGTCTCTTGGCAATCATGAATAATGCCACAATAAGCATCAGTTTACAAATGTCTGTTTGTGTCTTAACTTTCAGTTCATTTGAGTATATACCTAGCAATGGAATAGCTGGGCCATATGGCAGATCTATACTTAGCTTCCTGAGAAAACCCCAGTCTTCCAGAGTGGTTGCACCATTCTACATTCCCACCAGCAATGAATGAATGCCTCTTTCTCCACATCCTTTCCAGCACTTGTAATAATCTGTTGTTTGCATAGTGGCCACTCTGGTAGATCTGAGATGATATCTCATTGTGGTTTTGATTGGCATATACCTAATAGCCAGGAAAGTTGAGCATTTCTTCATATGTTTTTGAGCCATTTGTATTTCCTCTTTGGAAAAGTGTCTGCCCATGTGTTTTGCCCATTTTTTAATTGGGTCGTTTGCCTTTCTGTTGTTGAGTTCTAGGACTGCTTCATATATTCTGGATATTAAACCCTTGTCTGATACATGGTTCCAAATATTGTCTACCATTGTGTAGGCTGCCTTTTTACTTTGTAACAAAGTCCTTTGATGTACGAAAGTGTTTGATTTTGAGGAGATCACATTTGTCTATTTGTTCTTTGTTTACTTGCCCTTTAGGTGTAAAGTCTAGGAAACCACCTCCTTTCACAAGATCTTTAAGATATTGCCCTACATTTTCTTCTAAGAGTCTTTTTTTTTTATCTTCATTTTATTGAGATATATTCACATACCACGCAGTCATACAAAACAAATCGCACCCTGGACCGTCCACAGCACCACCACATAGTTGCACATTCATCACCCAAATCAATCCCTGACACCCTCACCAGCACACACACAAAAACAACAAGAATAACAGTCAGAGTGAAAAAGAGCAATTGAAGTAAAAAAGAACACTGGGTACCTTTGTCTGTTTGTTTCCTTCCCCTATTTTTCTACTCATCCATCCATAAACTGGACAAAGTGGAGTGTGGTCCTTATGGCTTTCCCAATCCCATTGTCACCCCTCATAAGCTACATTTTTATACAACTGTCTTCGAGATTCATGGGTTCTGGGTTGTAGTTTGATAGCTTCAGGCATCCACCACCAGCTACCCCAATTCTCTAGAACCTAAAAAGGGTTGTCTAAAGTGTGCGCAAGAGTGCCCACCAGAGTGACCCCTCGGCTCCTTTTGGAATCTCTCAGCTACTGAAGCTTATTTCATTTCCTTTCACATCCCCCTTTTGGTCAAGAAGATGTTCTCCGTCCCACGATGCCAGGTCTACATTCCTCCCCGGGAGTCATATTCCACGTTGCCAGGGAGATTCACTCCCCTGGGTGTCTGATCCCACGTAGTGGGGAGGGCAGTGATTTCACCTTTGAAGTTGGCTTAGCTAGAGAGACAGGGCCACATCTGAGCAACAAAGAGGCATTCGGGAAGAGGCTCTTAGCCACAATTATAGGGAGGCCTAGCCTCTCCTTTGCAGCAACCGTCTTCTCAAGGGTAAAACCTATGGTAGAGGGCTCAACCCATCAAACCACCAGTCCCTTATGTCTGTGGTCATGTTAGCAACCATCGAGGTGGGGTAGGCAAATACCCCTGCATTCTCCACAGGCTCCTCAAGGGGGCACTACATCTTTTTTTCCTTGTTTTTCTTTTTTTTTTTTTTAACTTTCCCTTCTTTTTTAAATCAACTGTATGAAAAAAAAGTTAAAAAGAAAACAAACATACAATAAAAGAACATTTCAAAGAGACCATAACAAGGGAGTAAGAAAAAGACAACTAACCTAAGATAACTGCTTAACTTCCAACATGTTCCTACTTTACCCCAAGAAAGTTACCTAATACAGCAACATTTCTGTGAACTTGTTCCTACTATATCCATCAGAAATTAACAGACCATAGTCATTCCTGGGCATCCCCAGAATGTTAAATAGCTTATCTGTTCTTCTTGGATTATTGTTCCCCCTTCCTTAATTGCTCTCCATTGCTAGTTCCCCTACATTCTACATTATAAACCATTTGTTTTACATTTTTCAAAGTTCACATTAGTGGTAGCATATAATATTTCTCTTTTTGTGCCTGGCTTATTTCGCTCAGCATTATGTCTTCAAGGTTCATCCATGTTGTCATATGTTTCACGAGATCGTTCCTTCTTACTGCCGCGTAGTATTCCATCGTGTGTATATACCACATTTTATTTATCCACTCATCTGTTGAAGGACATTTGGGTTGTTTCCATCTCTTGGCAATTGTGAATAATGCTGCTATGAACATTGGCGTGCAGATATCTGTTCGTGTCACTGCTTTCCGACCTTCCGGGTATATACCGAGAAGTGCAATCGCTGGATCGAATGGTAGCTCTATATCTAGTTTTCTAAGGAACTGCCAGACTGACTTCCAGAGTGGCTGAACCATTATACAGTCCCACCAACAATGAGTAAGAGTTCCAATTTCTCCACATCCCCTCCAGCATTTGTAGTTTCCTGTTTGTTTAATGGCAGCCATTCTAACCGGTGTTAGATGGTATCTCATTGTGGTCTTAATTTGCATCTCTCTAATAGCTAGTGAAGCTGAACATTTTTTCATGTGTTTCTTGGCCATTTGTATTTCCTCTTCAGAGAACTGTCTTTTCATATCTTTTGCCCATTTTATAATTGGGCTGTCTGTACTATTGTCATTGAGTTGTAGGATTTCTTTATATATGCAAGATATCAGTCTTTTGTCAGATACATGGTTTCCAAAAATTTTTTCCCATTGAGTTGGCTGCCTCTTTACCTTTTTGAGAAATTCCTTTGAGGTGCAGAAACTTCTAAGCTTGAGGAGTTCCCATTTATCTATTTTCTCTTTTGTTGCTTGTGCTTTGGGTGTAAAGTCTAGGAAGTGGCCGCCTAATACAAGGTCTTGAAGATGTTTTCCTACATTATCTTCTAGGAGTTTTATGGTACTTTCTTTTATATTGAGATCTTTGGTCCATTTTGAGTTAATTTTTGTGTACGGTGTGAGGTAGGGGTCCTCTTTCATTCTTTTGGATATGGATATCCAACTCTCCCAGCCCCATTTGTTGAAAAGACCATTATGACTCAGTTCAGTGACTTTGGGGGCCTTATCAAAGATCAGTCGGCCATAGATCTGAGGGTCTATCTCTGAATTCTCAATTCGATTCCATTGATCTATATGTCTATCTTTGTGCCAGTACCATGCTGTTTTGGCAACTGTGGCTTTATAATAAGCTTCAAAGTCAGGGAGTGTAAGTCCTCCCAGTTCGTTTTTCTTTTTTAGAGTGTCTTTAGCAATTCGAGGCATCTTCCCTTTCCAAATAAATTTGATAACTAGCTTTTCCAAGTCTGCAAAGTAGGTTGTTGGAATTTTGATTGGGATTGCATTGAATCTGTAGATGAGTTTGGGTAGAATTGACATCTTAATGACATTTAGCCTTCCTATCCATGAACATGGAATATTTTTCCATCTTTTAAGGTCCCCTTCTATTTCTTTTAGTAGAGTTATGTAGTTTTCTTTGTATAGGTCTTTTACATCTTTGGTTAAGTTTATTCCTAGGTACTTGATTTTTTTAGTTGCTATTGAAAATGGTATCTTTTTCTTGAGCGTCTCTTCAGTTTGTTCATTTCTAGCATATAGAAACATTACTGACTTATGTGCATTAATCTTGTATCCCGCTACTTTGCTAAATTTGTTTATTAGCTCTAGTAGCTGTATCGTCGATTTCTCAGGGTTTTCTAGATGTAAGATCATATCATCTGCAAACAATGACAGTTTTACTTCTTCTTTTCCAATTTGGATGCCTTTTATTTCTTTGTCTTGCCGGATTGCCCTGGCTAGCACTTCCAGCACAATGTTGAATAACAGTGGTGACAGCGGGCATCCTTGTCTTGTTCCTGATCTTAGAGGGAAGGCTTTCAGTCTCTCACCGTTGAGTACTGTGCTGGCTGTGGGTTTTTCATATATGCTCTTTATCATGTTGAGGAAGTTTCCTTCAATTCCTACCTTTTGAAGTGTTTTTATCAAAAAGGGATGTTGGATTTTGTCACATGCTTTTTCAGCATCTATTGAGATGATCAATTGATTTTTCCCTTTCGAGTTTTTAATGTGTTGTAATACATTGATTGTTTTTCTTATGTTGAACCATCCTTGCATGCCTGGAATGAACCCCACTTGGTCATGGTGTGTGATTTTTTTAATGTGTCTTTGGATTCGATTTGCAAGTATTTTGTTGAGGATTTTTGCATCTATATTCATTAGGGAGATTGGCCGGTAGTTTTCCTTTTTTGTAGCATCTTTGCCTGGTTTTGGTATTAGATTGATGTTAGCTTCATAAAATGAGTTAGGTAGTGTTCCATTTTCTTCAATGTTTTGAAAGAGTTTGAGTAAGATTGGTGTCAGTTCTTTCTGGAAAGTTTGGTAGAATTCCCCTGTGAAGCCATCTGGCCCTGGGCATTTATTTGTGGGAAGATTTTTGATGACTGATTGGATCTCTTTGCTTGTGATGGGTTGGTTGAGGTCTTCTATTTCTTCTCTGGTCAGTCTAGGTTGTTCATATGTTTCCAGGAAATTGTCCATTTCTTCTACATTATCCAGTTTGTTGCCATACAGTTGTTCATAATATCCTCTTATATTTTTTTTAATTTCTTCAGGATCTGCAGTTATGTCACCTTTTTCATTCATTATTTTGTTTATATGGGTCTTCTCTCTTTTTGATTTTGTCAGTCTAGCTAGGGGCTTGTCAATCTTGTTGATCTTCTCAAAGAACCAACTTTTGGTGATATTTATCCTCTCTATTGTTTTTTGTTCTCTATGTCATTTATTTCTGCTTTAATCCTTGTTATTTCTTTTCTTCTACTTGGTTTAGGATTGGTTTGCTGTTCATTTTCTAGCTTCTTCAGTTGATCCATTAGTTCTTTGATTTTGGCTCTTTCTTCCTTTTTAATATATGCGTTTAGTGCTATAAATTTCCCCCTCAGCACTGCTTTTGCTGCATCCCATAGGTTTTGGTATGTTGTGTTCTCATTTTCATTTGTCTCTATATATTTAGCAATTTCTCTTGCTATTTCTTCTTTAACCCACTGATTGTTTAGGAGTGTGTTGTTTAACCTCCAGGTATTTGTGAATTTTCTAAGTCTCTGATGGTTATTGACTTCTAATTGTATTCCATTGTGGTCAGAGAATGTGCTTTGAATAATTTCAATCTTTTTAAATTTATTGAGGCTTGTTTTATGTCCCAGCATATGATCTATTCTGGAGAAAGTTCCGTGAGCACTAGAAAAGTATGTGTATCCTGGTGATTTGGGATGTAATGTCCTATATATGTCTGTTAAATCTAATTCGTTTATCAGATTGTTTAGGTTTTCAATTTCCTTATTGGTCTTCTGTCTGGTTGATCTATCTATAGGAGAGAGTGATGTGTTGAAGTCTCCCACAATTATTGTGGAAACATCAATTGCTTCCTTTAGTTTTGCCAGTGTTTCTCTCATGTATTTTGTGGCACCTTGATTGGGTGCATAGACATTTATGGTTGTTATTTCTTCTTGTTGAATTGCCCCTTTTATTAGTATGTAGTGGCCTTCTTTGTCTCTCAAAACATCCCTGCATTTAAAGTCTATTTTATCTGAGATTAATATTGCTACACCTGCTTTCTTTTGGCTGTAGCTTGCATGAAATATTTTTTTCCATCCTTTCACTTTCAGTTTCTTTGTGTCCCTGTGTCTAAGATGAGTCTCTTGTATGCAACATATTGATGGTTCATTTTTTTTGAACCATTCTGCGAATCTATATCTTTTAATTGGGGAGTTTAATCCATTTACATTCAACGTTAAAACCGTGAAGGCATTTCTTGAATCGGCCATCTTATCCTTTGGATTATGTTTGCCATATTTTTCCCTCTCTCTATTAATATCCTTTATTGTACCCATACCGAATCTCTTTAGTACTGAACCTTTCTCAAAGTCTCTCTGTCCTGTCTTTGTTTCTCAGTCTGTAGGGCTCCCTTTAGTATCTCCAGTAGGGCAGGTCTCTTGTTAGCAAATTCTCTCAGCATTTCTTTGTCTGTGAAAAATTTAAGCTCTCCCTCAAATTTGAAGGAGAGCTTTGCTGGATAAAGTATTCTTGGCTGGAAATTCCTCTCACTCAGAATTTTAAATATATCGTGCCACTGCCTTCTGGCCTCCATGGTGGCTGCTGAGTAGTCACTACTTAGTCTTATGCTGTTTCCTTTGTGTGTGGTGAATTGCTTTTCTCTTGCTGCTTTCAGAACTTGCTCCTTCTCTTCTGTGTTTGACAGTGTGATCAGTATATGTCTCGGAGTGGGTTTATTTGGATTTATTCTATTTGGAGTTCGCTGGGCATTTATGATTTGTGTATTTATGGTGTTTAGAAGATTTGGGAAGTTTTCCCCAACAATTTCTTTGAATACTCTTCCTAGACCTTTACCCTTTTCTTCCCCTTCTGGAACACCAATGAGTCTTATATTCGGATGTTTCATATTATCTATCATATCCCTGAGGTCCATTTAGATTTTTTCAATTTTTTTCCTCATTCTTTCTTTTATGCTTTCATTTTCCATTCTGTCATCTTCCAGGTCACTGATTCGTTGTTCAACTTCCTCTAGTCTTGTACTATGAGTGTCCAGAATCTTTTTAATTTGGTCAACAGTTTCTTTAATTTCCATAAGATCATCCATTTTTATATTTAGTCTTGCAATGTCTTCTTTATGCTCTTCTAGGGTCTTCTTGATCTCCTTTGTATCCTGTACTATGGTCTCATTGTTCATCTTTAGTTCTTTGAGTAGCTGCTCTAGGTGCTGTGTCTCTTCTGGTCTTTTGATTTGGGTGCTTGGGCTTGGGTTATCCATATCGTCTGGTTTTTTCATATGCTTTATAATTTTCTGTTGTTTTTGGCCTCATGGCATTTGCTGAACTTGATAGGGTTCTTTTAGGACTTGTAGACCAATTGAAGTCCTTATCTCTAATTTATCAGATTTACAGCTTCGTGGAGTACACTTTCTCTAACTAACCAGCAGGTGGCGTCCACGAGCCACCTGTTCTCCACAAGCCAGTTCTCCCCTGCTTAGCCTTTTTGGTGAGTGGGGGAGTGAGTCTTGTGGGGTCCAATTGGTGTACCAAGCTTGCATGTGTAGTTGGTATTGCCTGCCCTGTATATGGGGCGTGTTTCTGGGCAGTCGGGGAGGGGGGGGGTGGCCCTAACAATCAAATCTCCCTGGTGATCCTAGAGTTTTAAAGCTGCTGCAATAGTCTAATCCTTCAGTTCAGTCCTGCCACAGTTAGTCTCTGCCACTGACCCACAAGTCCTTGGTATTGGCGTATGGCTCCTGAGACTTGCAAGTGGGCCCCTCTTCCAGGCTGTGCACCCCGGGTCCTCTGTTGAGGGATGACTGTGCTATGTCACAGGTGAGTGCCGTCCCCCCAGGGCAGTTATGGGCTGCTGGGCTGTGTAGGGAGGCTCCCAGTCTGCTGAAATGATGGCTGAATGGGGCTTTCTTAATTCACACTGCTCCACCTTCCCAACTCTGGGACAGTCAGCTGAGGTTGCAGGGAAGGCTAATGTCCACACCCAGTTTTGTGGTGTGTGCCTGTTATTTGAAGCACTTCCGTCACACTGGGTTGTCTGGGGCAGCTCTGGGCTATGGGGCTGGCAGCGGGCAGGAGTGTTTCCTGTCCACCAGGATGATGGCTGTGAGCAGACACCCCCCTTTTCTTGGGAAGTTGTGGTGTTTAGTGAATTTTCTCAGCCACTGGATTATTGCCTTTTGTCTCAGAGCTCTCTTAGTTCTGCTCTTGTCTTGACCTGCCCAAATTGCAAGTCTTTGAAGCTTTCTGTATTGGGCTTCTTAGAGTAATTGTTTAGGAAAAGAAAAAAGGATTAAAAAAAAAAAAAAAAGGGCCCTCCTCAGAGATCTAATGGGCTATTGAAATGCTAAGAGACAAAGCAATTAGGGCCATTAAGGAAAAGTCCACAGGGCAGAGAGATCAGCTTTTCTTCGGGATTTGCATATGAGCCTCAGGGCCTGAGCTCTGCCCTTCCCCTTTCTATGTTCACCAGAACTCCAAAAATCCTCCACTTTTATTTTGGAGTTTTTTGTGTTGTTTTTTTTCTATGCCTGTCTCCTCTCTGCTGGGCTGGCTGCTCTCAGATTCTCTGGTGTCTGGTCTCAGTGTTTCTGTGGTTGGAGTTTGGATCAGTAGAATGAGTTTCCGATAAGGGCTGCCACTGCAGTTCTCCCTTCTCCTTCCCGGAGCTGACAGCCCCTCCTCCCACGGGACTGAGCCTGCCAGGGAGGGGTGCGGGTCCCCTGGCCACAAAAACTTACAGATTTCGCTGATCTCAGCAGTTCCACATTTTCATGAGTGTTGTATGAAGTATGCCCAAAGTCAGATTGCTCTGTGGTTTCCAGTCCACGCAGTTCCTGGCTTTCTACCTACTTTCCTGGAGGAGTAACTAAAACATACAGCTCACCAGTCCGCCATCTTGCCAGCTATCCTCTTATACCTTATTCTAAACTCATTTATAAATACATTGTGTATGTATGTGTGTATGTGTATCCTGCAAGGCATTTTCATCAAAGTGAGACCATACAGTATATTTATTGTTCTGCTACTTAAAAACTCACATCAGGGACAGTTTGTCATATTAGCACACACTGACCCACTTGATTTTCTAAATATATTATTCCCTGTGGTCCCATGTCATCTGGTATATTTCCTGGTATGGATGAACCATAATTTAGTTCACCATTTTCCTAATGATGCACGTTTAGGTCTCTACATTTTTACTCTTGCAAATGATATACCAGTGCACGTCCTGCCAGTTGCAGCCTACCACACTTGTCCAAGGGTTTCAGGACCTGCTGGATTAAAGGGTACATGTGTTGAAAACTTCCAGAGCTATTGCCAAATTTATACCATTCCAACTTATGACAGCAGTATGGGCGAGAAAACATTTTAATTGCCCATTAAATAAGTTACAAAAATGTTGAGCTGGACCCAACGTTTTACATAACAGCTAGATTTTTTCATCTCCATTTAGCTAAAGTATCTGATCAGTTTTTTTCTTAAATATTTTGCAGTGATAAAGCGATGTAGCGCCTTTGGTGAGTACACTAGATATATCTATTTGCTATGCAGATATATTTTCATGGAGTGTGGGGAGAGTTCTGCCATTAACTTGACAAAAAGAAGGATTGTTGTTTCCTCCTGGAGACAAGAGTGTGAACAATTATGTTTCAATCAGGTAAAAATAATCATTATCTTCAAAAATAAAATGGCAACATTGGAGAAAAAGCAAAAGCTCGAATTCATATTAGAAACTCATCAGAAGTATTCTCCATGTCTCAATTAGAGGACAATAACCTTGTCCAGTATTTAACTTCAGAAGCAATCGTCTTTTCAGAAATCATCTGCAGCCATTTGTGAAGCCCAGCTGCCATGAAATGCTTGTGTATTTTTTTCCCTGCACTGTGTGCATTAAATACTCCAGTGCAATGTATAGAAATTAAAGCTGGAGGCGGGGCAAGATGGCAGACTGGTGAGCTGTAAGTTTTAGTTACTCCTCCAGGAAAGTAGGTAAAAAGCCAGGAACTGCGTGGACTGGACACCACAGAGCAATCTGTCTTTGGGCATACTTCATACAACACTCATGAAAACGTGGAACTGCTGAGATCAGCAAAATCTGTAAGTTTTTGCGGCCAGGGGACCCGCGCCCCTCCCTGCCAGGCTCAGTCCCGGGGGAGGAGGGGCTGTCAGCTCCGGGAAGGAGAAGGGAGAACTGCAGTGGCTGCTCTTATCGAAAACTCATTCTACTGATTCAAACTCCAACCATAGATAGACTGAGACCAGACACCAGAGACTCTGAGAGCAGCCAGCCCAGCAGAGAGGAGACAGGCATAGAAAAAAAACAACACGAAAAACTCCAAAATAAAAGCAGAGGATTTTTGGAGTTCTGGTGAACACAGAAAGGGGAAGGGCGGAGCTCAGGCCTTGAGGCGCATATGCAAATCCCGAAGCAAAGCTGATCTCTCTGCCCTGTGGACCTTTCCTTAATGGCCCTGGTTGCTTTGTCTATTAGCATTTCAATAACCCATTAGATCTCTGAGGAGGGCCGTTTTTTTTTTTTGTTTTTTTTTTTTTGTTTTTTTTTTTTAAATCCTTTTTGCTTTTTCTAAAACAATTACTCTAAGAAGCTCAATACAGAAAGCTTCAAACAATTGCAATTTGGGCACGTCAAGTCAAGAGCAGAACTAAGAGAGCTCTGAGACAAAAGGCAATAATCCAGTGGCTGAGAAAATTCACTAAACAACACAACTTCCCAAGAAAAGGGGGGTGTCCGCTCACAGCCACCATCCTGGTGGACAGGAAACACTCCTGCCCGCTGCCAGCCCCATAGCCCAGAGCTGCCCCAGACAACCCAGTGTGACGGAAGTGCTTCAAATAACAGGCACACACCACAAAACTGGGTGTGGACATTAGCCTTCCCTGCAACCTCAGCTGAATGTCCCAGAGCTGGGAAGGTGGAGCAGTGTGAATTAACAAAGCCCCATTCAGCCATCATTTGAGCAGACTGGGAGCCTCCCTACACAGCCCAGCAGCCCAGAACTGCCCTGGGGGGACGGCACTCACCTGTGACATAGCACAGTCATCCCTCAACAGAGGACCCGGGGTGCACAGCCTGGAAGAGGGGCCCACTTGCAAGTCTCAGGAGCCATACGCCAATACCAAAGACTTGTGGGTCAGTGGCAGAGACAAACTGTGGCAGGACTGAACTGAAGGATTAGACTATTGCAGCAGCTTTAAAACTCTAGGATCATCAGGGAGATTTGATTGTTAGGGTCACCCCCCCTCCCCGACTGCCCAGAAACACGCCCCACATACAGGGCAGGCAACACCAACTACACACGCAAGCTTGGTACACCAATTGGGCCCCACAAGACTCACTCCCCCACTCACCAAAAAGGCTAAGCAGGGGAGATCTGGCTTGTGGAGAACAGGTGGCTCGTGGACGCCACCTGCTGGTTAGTTAGAGAAAGTGTACTCCACGAAGCTGTAGATCTGATAAATTAGAGATAAGGACTTCAATAGGTCTACAAACCCTAAAAGAACCCTATCAAGCTCAGCAAATGCCACGAGGCCAAAAACAACAGAAAATTATAAAGCATATGAAAAAACCAGACGATATGGATAACCCAAGCCCAAGCACCCAAATCAAAAGACCAGAAGAGACACAGCACCTAGAGCAGCTACTCAAAGAACTAAAGATGAACAATGAGACCATAGTACGGGATATGAAGGAAATCAAGAAGACCCTAGAAGAGCATAAAGAAGACATTGCAAGACTAAATAAAAAAATGGATGATCTTATGGAAATTAAAGAAACTGTTGACCAAATTAAAAAGATTCTGGACACTCATAGTACAAGACTAGAGGAAGTTGAACAACGAATCAGTGACCTGGAAGATGACAGAATGGAAAATGAAAGCATAAAAGAAAGAATGGGGAAAAAAATTGAAAAACTCGAAATGGACCTCAGGGATATGATAGATAATATGAAACGTCTGAATATAAGACTCATTTGTGTCCCAGAAGGGGAAGAAAAGGGTAAAGGTCTAGGAAGAGTATTCAAAGAAATTGTTGCGGAAAACTTCCCAAATCTTCTAAACAACATAAATACACAAATCATAAATGCTCAGCGAACTCCAAATAGAATAAATCCAAAAAAACCCACTCCGAGACATATACTGATCACACTGTCAAACATAGAAGAGAAGGAGCAAGTTCTGAAAGCAGCAAGAGAAAAGCAATTCACCACATACAAAGGAAACAGCATAAGACTAAGTAGTGACTACTCAGCAGCCACCATGGAGGCAAGAAGGCAGTGGCACGATATATTTAAAATTCTGAGTGAGAGGAATTTCCAGCCAAGAATACTTTATCCAGCAAAGCTCTCCTTCAAATTTGAGGGAGAGCTTAAATTTTTCACAGACAAAGAAATGCTGAGAGAATTTGCTAACAAGAGACCTGCCCTACTGGAGATACTAAAGGGAGCCCTACAGACTGAGAAACAAAGACAGGACAGAGAGACTTGGAGAAAGGTTCAGTACTAAAGAGATTCGGTATGGGTACAATAAAGGATATTAATAGAGAGAGGGAAAAATATGGCAAACATAATCCAAAGGATAAGATGGCCGATTCAAGAAATGCCTTCACGGTTTTAACGTTGAATGTAAATGGATTAAACTCCCCAATTAAAAGATATAGATTCGCAGAATGGATCAAAAAAAATGAACCATCAATATGTTGCATACAAGAGACTCATCTTAGACACAGGGACACAAAGAAACTGAAAGTGAAAGGATGGAAAAAATATTTCATGCAAGCTACAGCCAAAAGAAAGCAGGTTGTAGCAATATTAATCTCAGATAAAATAGACTTCAAATGCAGGGATGTTTTGAGAGACAAAGAAGGCCACTACATACTAATAAAAGGGGCAATTCAGCAAGAAGAAATAACAATCGTAAATGTCTATGCACCCAATCAAGGTGCCACAAAATACATGAGAGAAACACTGGCAAAACTAAAGGAAGCAATTGATGTTTCCACAATAATTGTGGGAGACTTCAACACATCACTCTCTCCTATAGATAGATCAACCAGACAGAAGACCAATAAGGAAATTGAAAACCTAAACAATCTGATAAATGAATTAGTTTTAACAGACATCTATAGGACATTACATCCCAAATCACCAGGATACAGATACTTTTCTAGTGCTCACGGAACTTTCTCCAGAATAGATCATATGCTGGGACATAAAACAAGCCTCAATAAATTTAAAAAGATTGAAATTATTCAAAGCACATTCTCTGACCACAATGGAATACAATTAGAAGTCAATAACCATCAGAGACTTAGAAAATTCACAAATACCTGGAGGTTAAACAACACACTCCTAAACAATCAGTGGGTTAAAGAAGAAATAGCAAGAGAAATTGCTAAATATATAGAGACGAATGAAAATGAGAACACAACATACCAAAACCTATGGGATGCAGCAAAAGCAGTGCTGAGGGGGAAATTTATAGCACTAAACGCATATATTAAAAAGGAAGAAAGAGCCAAAATCAAAGAACTAATGGATCAACTGAAGAAGCTAGAAAATGAACAGCAAACCAATCCTAAACCAAGTACAAGAAAAGAAATAACAAGGATTAAAGCAGAAATAAATGACATAGAGAACAAAAAAACAATAGAGAGGATAAATATCACCAAAAGTTGGTTCTTTGAGAAGATCAACAAGATTGACAAGCCCCTAGCTAGACTGACAAAATCAAAAAGAGAGAAGACCCATATAAACAAAATAATGAATGAAAAAGGTGACATAACTGCAGATCCTGAAGACATTAAAAAAATTATAAGAGGATATTATGAACAACTGTATGGCAACAAACTGGATAATGTAGAAGAAATGGACAATTTCCTGGAAACATATGAACAACCTAGACTGACCAGAGAAGAAATAGAAGACCTCAACCAACCCATCACAAGCAAAGAGATCCAATCAGTCATCAAAAATCTTCCCACAAATAAATGCCCAGGGCCAGATGGCTTCACAGGGGAATTCTACCAAACTTTCCAGAAAGAACTGACACCAATCTTACTCAAACTCTTTCAAAACATTGAAGAAAATGGAACACTACCTAACTCATTTTATGAAGCTAACATCAATCTAATACCAAAACCAGGCAAAGATGCTACAAAAAAGGAAAACTACCGGCCAATCTCCCTAATGAATATAGATGCAAAAATCCTCAACAAAATACTTGCAAATCGAATCCAAAGACACATTAAAAAAATCATACACCATGACCAAGTGGGGTTCATTCCAGGCATGCAAGGATGGTTCAACATAAGAAAAACAATCAATGTATTACAACACATTAAAAACTCGAAAGGGAAAAATCAATTGATCATCTCAATAGATGCTGAAAAAGTATTTGACAAAATCCAACATCCGTTTTTGATAAAAACACTTCAAAAGGTAGGAGTTGAAGGAAACTTCCTCAACATGATAAAGAGCATATATGAAAAACCCACAGCCAGCATAGTACTCAATGGTGAGAGACTGAAAGCCTTCCCTCTAAGATCAGGAACAAGACAAGGATGCCCGCTGTCACCACTGTTATTCAACATTGTGCTGGAAGTGCTAGCCAGGGCAATCCGGCAAGACAAAGAAATAAAAGGCATCCAAATTGGAAAAGAAGAAGTAAAACTGTCATTGTTTGCAGATGATATGATCTTATATCTAGAAAACCCTGAGAAATCGACGATACAGCTACTAGAGCTAATAAACAAATTTAGCAAAGTAGCGGGATACAAGATTAATGCACATAAGTCAGTAATGTTTCTATATGCTAGAAATGAACAAACTGAAGAGACGCTCAAGAAAAAGATACCATTTTCAATAGCAACTAAAAAAATCAAGTACCTAGGAATAAACTTAACCAAAGATGTAAAAGACCTATACAAAGAAAACTACATAACTCTACTAAAAGAAATAGAAGGGGACCTTAAAAGATGGAAAAATATTCCATGTTCATGGATAGGAAGGCTAAATGTCATTAAGATGTCAATTCTACCCAAACTCATCTACAGATTCAATGCAATCCCAATCAAAATTCCAACAACCTACTTTGCAGGCTTGGAAAAGCTATTTATCAAATTTATTTGGAAAGGGAAGATGCCTCGAATTGCTAAAGACACTCTAAAAAAGAAAAACGAAGTGGGAGGACTTACACTCCCTGACTTTGAAGCTTATTATAAAGCCACAGTTGCCAAAACAGCATGGTACTGGCACAAAGATAGACATATAGATCAATGGAATAGAATTGAGAATTCAGAGATAGACCCTCAGATCTATGGCCGACTGATCTTTGATAAGGCCCCCAAAGTCACCGAACTGAGCCATAATGGTCTTTTCAACAAATGGGGCTGGGAGAGTTGGATATCCATATCCAAAAGAATGAAAGAGGACCCCTACCTCACCCCCTACACAAAAATTAACTCAAAATGGACCAAAGATCTCAATATAAAAGAAAGTACCATTAAACTCCTAGAAGATAATGTAGGAAAACATCTTCAAGACCTTGTATTAGGAGGCCACTTCCTAGACTTTACACCCAAAGCACAAGCAACAAAAGAGAAAATAGATAAATGGGAACTCCTCAAGCTTAGAAGTTTCTGCACCTCAAAGGAATTTCTCAAAAAGGTAAAGAGGCAGCCAACTCAATGGGAAAAAATTTTTGGAAACCATGTATCTGACAAAAGACTGATATCTTGCATATACAAAGAAATCCTACAACTCAATGACAATAGTACAGACAGCCCAATTATAAAATGGGCAAAAGATATGAAAAGACAGTTCTCTGAAGAGGAAATACAAATGGCCAAGAAACACATGAAAAAATGTTCCGCTTCACTAGCTATTAGAGAGATGCAAATTAAGACCACAATGAGATACCATCTAACACCGGTTAGAATGGCTGCCATTAAACAAACAGGAAACTACAAATGCTGGAGGGGATGTGGAGAAATTGGAACTCTTATTCATTGTTGGTGGGACTGTATAATGGTTCAGCCACTCTGGAAGTCAGTCTGGCAGTTCCTTAGAAAACTAGATATAGAGCTACCATTCGATCCAGCGATTGCACTTCTCGGTATATACCCGGAAGGTCGGAAAGCAGTGACACGAACAGATATCTGCACGCCAATGTTCATAGCAGCATTATTCACAATTGCCAAGAGATGGAAACAACCCAAATGTCCTTCAACAGATGAGTGGATAAATAAAATGTGGTATATACACACGATGGAATACTACGCGGCAGTAAGAAGGAACGATCTGGTGAAACATATGACAACATGGATGAACCTTGAAGACATAATGCTGAGTGAAATAAGCCAGGCACAAAAAGAGAAATATTATATGCTACCACTAATGTGAACTTTGAAAAATGTAAAACAAATGGTTTATAATGTAGAATGTAGGGGAACTAGCAGTAGAGAGCAATTAAGGAAGGGGGAACAATAATCCAAGAAGAACAGATAAGCTATTTAACGTTCTGGGGATGCCCAGAAATGACTATGGTCTGGTAATTTCTGATGGATGTAGTAGGAACAAGTTCACTGAAATGTTGCTATATTATGTAACTTTCTTGGGGTAAAGTAGGAACATGTTGGAAGTTAAGCAGTTATCTTAGGTTAGTTGTCTTTTTCTTACTCCCTTGTTATGGTCTCTTTGAAATGTTCTTTTATTGTATGTTTGTTTTCTTTTTAACTTTTTTTTTCATACAGTTGATTTAAAAAAGAAGGGAAAGTTAAAAAAAAAAAAAAAGAAAGAAAAAAGACAAACAAGGAAAAAAAAAAAAGATGTAGTGCCCCCTTGAGGAGTCTGTGGAGAATGCAGGGGTATTCGCCTACCTCACCTCCATGGTTGCTAACATGACCACAGACATAGGGGACTGGTAGTTTGATGGGTTGAGCCCTCTACCATAAGTTTTACCCTTGGGAAGACGGTTGCTGCAAAGGAGAGGCTAGGCCTCCCTGTATTTGTGCCTAAGAGTCTCCTCCTGAATGCCTCTTTGTTGCTCAGATGTGGCCCTCTCTCTCTGGCTAAGCCAACTTGAAAGGTGAAATCACTGCCCTCCCCCCTACGTGGGATCAGACACCCAGGGAAGTGAATCTCCCTGGCAACGTGGAATATGACTCCCGGGGAGGAATGTAGACCCGGCATCGTGGGATGGAGAACATCTTCTTGACCAAAAGGGGGATGTGAAAGGAAATGAAATAAGCTTCAGTGGCAGAGAGATTCCAAAACGAGCCGAGAGATCACTCTGGTGGGCACTCTTACGCACACTTTAGACAACCTTTTTTAGGTTCTAAAGAATTGGGGTAGCTGGTGGTGGATACCTGAAACTATTAAACTACAACCCAGAACCCATGAATCTCGAAGACAGTTGTATAAAAATGTAGCTTATGAGGGGTGACAGTGGGATTGGGAATGCCATAAGAACCAAACTCCACTTTGTCTAGTTTATGGATGGATGTGTAGAAAAGTAGGGGAAGGAAACAAACAGACAAAGGTACCCAGTGTTCTTTTTTACTTCAATTGCTCTTTTTCACTCTAATTATTATTCTTGTTATTTTTGTGTGTGTGCTAATGAAGGTGTCAGGGATTGATTTAGGTGATGAATGTACAACTATGTAATGGTACTGTAAACAATCGAAAGTACAATTTGTTTTGTATGACTGCGTGGTATGTGAATATATCTCAATAAAATGATGATAAAAAAAGAAATTAAAGTTATAATCAAGTGCATACATGAAATGCTTATTCATATATATATATCTCATTTGAAGAATGCATCTTTCTATTTAATTTGCCCCCTTTTTAAGCCTTTTGGTGAAGTAAGTCATAAATGTGCAGTTTGATGAATTTTTTACTAAGCGAACACACTTGAGTAACCAGTACAGGTCAAGGAAACGGGCTATTGCCAGCACCACCCCACCCCACCCTGAAGCTCCCTCCAGGTATTAACCTCCAAGTAGCACCCTGTCCTCAGTCTCAGGACGATTGTGCTAGGGACCAAACCTGACTATTTTCTTTGAGTCATTGACTCTACTGTGATACAAAAGCATTTCCAAGATTAGGATCTGTAGTCTCACTATTTCATTGATAGAGGTGCAATATACCTCACATTTTGAAAAGTAGTTGCAGAAAAAATTAAAGCTACTAAAGTGACTCTCCATACTTTTAGAGGAAAATGGTTTTGATGTCATGGAATTTGACAAATTTTTCCCATCTCATTTGAATCCTATAATGGTTACTGGCCCTTAAAGGAAATTTCCATTGGTGCATATAATATCTCACTAGTTGTACATATTTTACCTTGTTGTATGTAGTCTATAATAGGAAATAGAGAAGAACTATATAAGCAGCAAATGCTAATTTTCCTTAAATGATGAAATGTCTTGCACAAGTGCTTGTAGTTGTCAGTGGAACTGAGAGAAATATAAATTGCCTCTCTTGTTTGGAGAGGAAGGCTTTGCTTTTGCTTCATTTACTCTTTTGAAATTCTGGTTTTGAAACCCAGCGGATTTGCCGAGAAGATGATGACATTTCTCTACATGGTGTTGCACTTTTTCTTGGTGGGCTATAGATGGTGAGAAGGGACTGCACATCTACACCTCCATAGAACATCACTGTACGATGAGACAAAGGTCCTGGGTTATGAGCTAAGAATTCAGAAACTTATTGGAAGTAAGGAGGCCGAGGTATGCTGGTAAAGGTTTAACAACCATGTCTCCAGGGGTGTGAGGAGGAGACCCTGACTTGTAGTGATTGCTGATCTCTGTGGGATAAATACTCTCACCAAAGCCAGTTTCAAGCAACCAACATCAGGTCACTGAACATGGGGTTAGGAAGAGATGTCCAAAATTGGCCTCCCCAGGCTGGTGCAAGCTGCCTCCAGCACACCAATGCAAGGAGGCCTCCCAGAGCTGGAACAGATGCATTTCTCCCTCAGCTTCTCTTGGCCCCCAAAGTCCAACAGTGTTGTCCACACTGGTAGGGCTGCTGGTTTGGGAAAGCTCTTGTTTTTTGTGCCTTTTACACTTACGTCAGCCACCGGACAAACTTACACAAAAAGTCTACGCTCTTAATACAAAACTGTCACATATCTCCGAGCCCCTCCTTGTCCTTCGGCATTGGCATTGTGGGATGGGGCTGAAGCTGAGTCGGGACCCTGGAGGTGTGCCCCCACCTCTGGCTTCCAGGCCCACTTCTGCTTAGTCCACTCACTGAATGCACTTTTATTGGGGGCTTCTGATACTGACATGGGAAACTACCATCATAAAACCATTTCCTCATTGTGGCTTGGATAGGGTAAAATACCCCAGCTCTGAAAACATTAGGATGCTGCCAAACAGATGGCTCAGAAGAGAATGGTGGTCAGAGATTCCCTGATCAGGTACTTGGTGCCCATTGACTGAGCTGGGAACCAAATCAGAAGCAATGTCCCCAGCCCTGCCTTCCATAACCCAGTATTTTTTATGAAAGATCCTACTTGCAGGCACAAGAGAGCACGTACTTCATGGTTCCATTTATGTAATATCCCAGAACAGGCAAAACGCTCCATGGTGTTAGATGTCAGAATAGGGGTTTCCCTTGGGAGGTGGGGGATGACTTAGTGACTTGGGGTATGAGAAAGTGATGAGGGGGGCTTCTGGGATGCTGCTGGTGATGTGTTTTGATTAGAATGCTAGTTCCAGGGGATATTCATTTTCTGAAAATTTATTGAGCTGAACACTTATGATCTGTGCCCTTTTCTATGTATGTTATACTTTAATTTTTTTTAAAAAAAGCTTGATTTAAAAACAAAACAAAACAAAACAACCAGAAAACCCACTTGCCCTGGTCCTCATCCTCCTGATAGCCCCAATCATTACTGACACCCTTGGCTTTCTAGATAAAACTCAAGACTCTCTTACCAAGTGTTCAAGCCTTTATATAATCCTCCCTTTCTCTTTCTCCCTGATATGAGCCAGACTGTCCTCTTACCGCCCCCCTGAGCTGGCCCCATAGGGTCTAACATACCTGTGCACTTTTGCTCTCATCCTTCTTCTTCCCCCAAATTCCTTCTTCCAATTATGCAGGCCCCAGCTTTTGTACAGGAATGTCTATGTGGTTGAATCCTTTTTGATGCCTTTCATATTTCATTTTTCACAGCCCCCAGTGGCTTCTGTCTCAGGCATAGTAAAAGCTGAAGTCCTGGTGGTGGCCCACAGGGTGATCTGTTCTCATCAGCCCTCCAACCTTCTTTCTTGTTCCCCCTTCACTCAACTCTGCTCACTTGCCTCCTTGCTGGCCCTCGAACATGCCAAGCACACTCCTGCCTCAGGGCCTTTGCACTTGCTGTTCCCTCTGCCTAGAACTCTTCCCCCAGATATCCATGTGGCTCACCCCTTCACCTCCTTTGGCTTCCTGCTCACAAGTTATCAGAGAGGCCTTCCCTGAGTATCCAGTCTAACATTGTGATCCCCTGCCCTACCTTCATGCTTTCCCCTGCTTTATTTTTCTTCATAGCACTTACACCATCCATCACCTATATAATTATTCAGTTTATCACCCATCTCCCCTCACTCAAATGGAAGCCCCACAAGGGCTTTGTTATTCACTGCTGTCCTCCGTGCCTGGCACGTAATATGTGCTTAATCAACATGTCTGGATGGGTCATCTCCCACTGGGAACCATCTTCCCAGTCTCTTTCTGTTGCCATTGCAATAAGATGGCAGGAAATGTGTTAGCTGACTGCTCGTGGCTGTTCTCCTGAGCCATCTGCTCACTCGGCTCTCACTCTTCTCCTCCCTGGGTGGCTTCACTCGTCATTTATGACACTGCTCAGGCCAACCAAATGTGTTTTCCCATTTAAAATCATTTTCTGTTGTGACATATTGGTATTGTAGCCCATGGCTGTTCGGAAACCAAGATTTCAGACCTTCTTTCTGTGGCTTTGCTTTGTGTGAAGTTTAAGGGAAGGGAATGGAGGGGGGAGAACAGAGTTGTTAAAAAAAATAAACAAACTCCATCTTTGGCAGATTGAAATCCTGGTAAGTCTTTGTATTAATTGTGATAGGCTAGCTGCTAAAATAAACAGCCCCCAAATCTCAATGCCTCAGCATGGTACAGATTTATTTATGGCTCATGTCATATCCAGGTTGGCAGGCGGCTCTGTTCCTTCATGTAGTGGATGGGGAAAGAGAATGTAGAGAATTGGTGTGGAGCTTTTCATGAGCCAGGCCTGCAGGTGGCGTACATCACTCCTCTCATTCCATTGGCCAGAACTCAGTCATATGGCCCAACCTAGCTGCAAAGGAGACTGGGAAATACAGCCTCGCTGTGTGCCCAGGGAGAAGAAGAAATGGAGATCGGTGAACACTGAGTGCTGTTTGCCACAGTCTTCAAATATTTCTGCAGGTCACTCATCCGTCGGCTATTCCCAAACTCATGTTAAAGTATGCTGATATATTGATAGAAGATGTTGGGCCACTGTGTACTTCTTGTTTCTACATCCAATTTAGATCATCTCAAATTTAGATCATTTGCTCTAAACTGGATTATAGACAGAAATGAATTTTTTAATACATTAGAAAATATTTCTGGTGTTCGAAGTTATACAAAGTATGTTGCTTTAACCCCTGATGCTCTATTGAAAGTAAAATAGCAGAAATGATTGACTATAGAATAAAACAAAAAATGATTATTTGCTTCCCTTTGATTTAAAAAAAAAAATCAAACTATTGACTTCTGTCTTTGATACCTGCAGAAACAAATACACAAATGGAATTTTACAGCCTCTTCCATTAGAGGAATAAGGTAAGAACATCTAAGAAAATGATATTTAATGCATGTGATGTTTCTACTTATTTATATAATATATAATATTCTCATCTTTAATGGAATCCAAGATGGATTTTTTTTTTCATTGTTCCTGCCTGAGCTAGTTCATAGTATATTGTTAGTAAAGACTTTTTGGCTTATCATAACTCAGAAGTTTTTCTCATATCCAGTGGACAAAACCCGCTTGTCTCAAACTTTTTAAAAAGTAAAGTTATGTCTCTAGAAAGAGAAAATTGGTCTTGGTTGAACCACTGATGTTCAAGTACTCAGGGGCCCCCAGAGCTGAAGTTGGGAGTTTTTTTGGTAATTACACTAGAATGGGGTCTCTCCTGGGCAGAGTAACAGAGCCAAGGGTATTGTGGTATTTTCTAAGAGGAGTTGTGGCATTTGCCTTTTGAGTCAGGAGTGGTGACCACTTGGGTGTGAGTCACGTGGCATTCCCCAAGCAGGGCTGATACAACTCATCTGAGCTCGTCATCATGCCAGGATATCCAAGGGTGGAGGTGGCTCTGAAGAAGATGTGAGTTCTAATCCCTCCTCTGCTGTGTGACCTTGGGAAACTCTCTCAAACTCTCTGGGTCAGTTTCTTTATCCATCAATAGAAGGGTTTGGACTAGAACTCTCTGTCCTTTCTCTGATTTTGAGACTACCACAGGTCATTGGACGAATCCCCAATTACCTTCAAATGCAGTACAATCCTGTCCTGGACACATCACAGTGTTTCATGATATCAGGACCATGTTTTTGTTGCTTTAAAGGGAGAGAAACAATTTTAGAACATAGTGCGTTTGGGTTATACTGCCCAGAAAATACAAGGTAATTCAAAAGATGTTGAACATTTTCAAAAACATATTACTCAGTGTCTAGATTGTATGAGAACATGTAGTCAAGAACCTTCTGTTTGTACCTTCTCATCTTCATTAGCCTTGAGGAAATGAAGAGACACCTCTGGCTGCCGTTTCAACCATCAGTGGGAATGTGTAAAGGGCCTGGGGTAACTCAGACTCCGAGATTGAGATGATATAAAGAGCATGTGTTTGAACATTTGCAGTGTTACACTACTAACTGTGATAGTCCCTTACATAGTTATAAGTACTGTGTCCTGATATTCTCCAAGTCTAGAAATCCTGTTTGTATCATAATGAATTACCTCACAAGTGCCTTTCTTGTCTCTTTCATGACATTATAAATTCCTTGAGGGCAGGGACCATATTGTATTGTCTTTTCTGTCACCCATATACTTTGCTTAGCACTGAATACCTAGTAAGTTCTTATATATTTTAAAGTCAGTTCATAAAAACAAACTCAAGCATAAGCAAGATAAATGTCCTTGTTATTTAAATTTCATAGGGAAATAAAAGGCAAATCTTGGGGGCATCTGTTAAAAACCTCAGTGAATCTTTCAGAAATCTATAAAATGGACGAAAATCTGTTGCTAGGTTTTCTCATAAATTTAAAATTGGTCTCATAACTTAAGTATGATAAGTATTCTTATTTATTGAAATTTTATAGCATATCCAAGTTTGATGAATGGTGTTGTTTTCTTTACGTCCATGATAATTCTGATGACTTTCAAATCTACTTTTCCACTGAAGACCAGTGTAGTAGGTGAGTTATAGCTGATTAGTGGATTTGCAATGTAATTATGGTGAATCATTTTAAAGGGCACATCTAGTGAAAAATGTTTATTTGCCAAACTGCTTTTCTTGAGATTTTAACTTAAGAAAAAAAAAACATTTGCAGCTTTATTGATATATAATTCATATGCCATATGATCCACTAATTTAAATTATATATTTCAGTGGTTTTAGTATGTTTATAGTGCGACTACCACCACAATCTTATTTTAGAGCATTTTCATTACTCCGATAGGAAACCCCATAGCCCCATATTAGTGGTCACTCCCTATTCCACCCATCCCCCCTTCTGCCCCCAGCCCTAGGAACCCACTAGTCTGTTTTCTGTCTCTATATATTTGCCTAATCTGGACATTTCACATAAATGGAATCCATATAATATGTGGTCTTATTGTCTGGCTTCCTTCACTGATTGTAGTGTTTTCAAGGTTTATCCATGTCAGAACTTCATTCCTTTTTATTGCCAAATAATATTCCATTATACGAATAAACCAAATTTTATTTATCCATTCATCAGTTGGACATTTGGGTTGTTTCTACTTTTTGGCTATTCTGAATATTGCTGTTACGAACATTCAAGCAGAAGTTTTGGTATGGATGTATGTTTCCAGTTCTCTTGGGTAGATACCTAGGAGTGGAATTGCGGGTTCATATGCTAACTCTATTTCTAATATTTTGAGGAACTGCTAAACTGTTTTCTCAAATAGCTGTATAATTTTATATTCCCACCAGCAGTGCATGAGGGTTCCAGTTTCTCTACACCCTTGCCGACACCCTTCTCTACACCCTTGTTTTGATTATAGCTATCCTAATGTATCTGAAGTTGAATCTCATTGTGGTTTTGATTTCCATTTCCCTAATGACAGCTAATGGTGCTGAGTATCTTTTCATGTACTTATTGACCATTTGGAGAAATGTCTACTAAAATCCTTTCCCAGTACTTTTTTAATTAATTTTTTTTTTATTTTGGAAAATATTCAGACCTACAGGAAAATTTCAAAATGCAGCACAAAGAATTTCCACGTTTCACCCAGAATTCCCCAGTGTTAACACTTTACAACGTTTGCTTTATCATTCTCTCTTTATCCAAATGATTATTTTTTGCGGGCTGAGAGTAAGTTGTAGCCATAATGTTCTATTACTCCTCGGTAGTTCATTGTATGTTTCCTAAAAACAAGGACACTCAAATAAGTAATCACAGTACAGTTATCTAAATCAGGAAGTTAAGATCAACACAGTACTATTATCTAATCTATCAACCTTATTTAGATTTCATTGATTGTTCCATTAGTGACCTTTTTAGCAAAAAAAAAAAATTCTTATTTTTCTGATCCATTATCCAATCCAGCATCACATGTTGCTTTTAGCTGCCATATCTGTATAGTCTCCTGTTCATCAGGAACAGTTCATCATCAATCTTTCTTTGTCTTTCTTGATTTAATCCTTTTGAAGAGGACAGGCGATTTCTTTTGCATATTCCTCCATTTTTGTTTGTTTGATGTTTTCCTCCTGATTGGATTAAGGTATACCCACTCCTGAGACCCACACCTCAGAAGGGACCTGTGCCCCTTTCCCAGTTAATAAACTTTTTACAGAGGTAACTTGCTACTTTGACTTCTGTCACCATCAGTTAGTTTTGCTTGCTCTTGAACTTCAAATAAATGGAAACATACAAGTTTGTACTCTTTTGTGTCTCACTTCTTTCCCTTGATGTATTATCCATGCGATTCAGCCATGTCATGTCTCAGTTCATTCTTTGTATTGCTGTGTAGTGTTCCATCGTGTGAATATACAACAATATATCTGCTCTCCTACTGATGAACATTTGGATTGTTTTCACTTTGGGGCTATTATGAATAAAATTTCTAAGAACATTGTGGTACATGTCTTTTGATGAACACATATATCGATTTCTGTTGAATATGTACGTAGGAGTTCATTATTGGATCACAGGGTAAGTTTATATTCAGCTTTGGTTGATGCTGCCAGTAATTTTCTGGAGTGATTATATCAATTTACACTCCCACCAGTAATGCGTGAGAGTTCCAGTTACTTGAAATTCTTAACCATATTTAATATTGTCAGTCTTCTAAATTTTAGTTATTCTTGTGAGTGCATGCCATACAACTCTTAAGAAACCTGGCTATTGGGTTTTCTGGCTTTTGAAGATTAGAAGGTAGGATGGGGTAGAGAGAAGAATATTTCAATATGTTTTGCAAAAATTATCCTAAAGTGTACAAAATTATTCCCTGCCATCTTAAGAGAAAATACTGCATAAAAATTTCCTAGTGAGTCAAGATCACTTGTATGCAAATAAACAACTACCCAAGTGAAGGAAGCAGCTGATGTGCCCCAGTGGCATTTGTGACAAAGATTTCTAGGGGACTAGCTGATATTAAGCCTAATCTGTGTCAGTAGAATGATGTGGCCACCATATGCATTTCCTACTTGCCCCCTTTCCTTATACAAGACTTTATATCTCACCAAGAAATAGTGTGTACAACTTAGAAATGTGAAGGTCCCACTATCCTTAGCATTGATTGGATCACCACGAGATGAGTTGTCTCAGGGCCGGACCTGAAGATTAGTAATACAGGAACACATTTGAAGAATTACCACTTGAGGAGGGTGACTCACAAACAAATCCTGGGGACAACTTGGAGGGAACAACAAGGAAAGACTTATAAGGATGTTGTTCTAGTTTGCTAATGCTGCAGAATGCAAAACACCAGAGATGGATTGGCTTTTATAAAAAGGGGGTTTATTTGGCTATACAGTTACAGTCTTAAGGCCATAAAGTGTTCAAGGTAACACATCAATAATCGGGTACCTTCACTGGAGGATGACAAATAGCGTCCGGAAAACCTCTGTTAGCTGGGAAGGCACATGGCTGGCGTCTGCTCCAAAGTTCTGGTTTCAAAATGGCTTCTCCCAGGACATTCCTCTCTAGCAAGCTTGCTCCTCTTCAAATAACATCACTCACAGCTGCACTCTGTCCAGTCTCTTTGAGTCAGCATGTTTTATATGGCTCCACTGATCAAGGCCCACCCTGAATGGGTGGGGCCACGCCTCCATGGGAGTATCCCACCAGAGTCACCACCCACAGCTGGGTGGGGCACATTCCAAGCAAATCTAACCAGCACCAAAACGTCTGTCCCACAAGACCACAAAGATAATGGCATTTGGGGGACACAATACATTCAAACCGGCACAGATGTATACAATTATTTACATTTCTAATGGGCTGTTACGTAGAAAGGGATTAATTCTAAGAGACCTGTGGATGAAACCCACGTTAAAAAAAAAGTCTTGAGTTCAATATAAGGGAAACATTTTTCACTGAGTTCTTCAAAAAATGAACTTCCTTGAGATGTAATGAGTTCTCTGTCACTGGAGGTGTTCAAGCATCAGTTGGCTAACCAGTTGGTAGGATACTGTATAGAGGGGATTCAAGTATCACGTGAGTATTTAGACTATAAAATCCCCTCTCAGTTCAAGGAGTGGATTATTATTCCATGAACTTGTAAGGGCGTGGTTTCTATCTAAGCACAGTGTAATGTAAAAAGGCTAAGTTACAGGTGAGGAACAAGAGTGATCATAACTAGCAGCATCTTTGCCACACTTGCTGTTCTAGGTTTTGCTCTTTGGTCAAAGAGATGATAACCAACGCGGTGGGCAATACGGTCGAGCTGGAGGGAGAGGGATGCAGACACGTTAGAGGTGAGTCAGAAGATCTAGAACATGAAAACACTTTCCACTTCCTCATCCCCAGATTAAGAAACATAAGGAAAAATTAAAAGGTAGTTATTATGTCTATGATGCTTAAAGAAAATGTCATGTTCTTCATGTGAGATTCTTTATATGTATATTTAAAAGTCCTCATTTATGAACCAGCCAGCCATCAGCATCCATGACTTTCAGAGAGTGAGTTTAATGTTTCTGGAGAAACACCTTATGACTCTGGGATCCTCTTAGTCAGAATTTGTAAGAAAATTGTGGCCATGGACTAATTTGAAATTTACTTTTGTGTACAACCTATGAAAAACTGTTGCTAAGTTAGTCGATAATGTTTATAGGACTTTAAAACCAATAGTTGGCCAGCTGGAAGCAGACGTTTGCCATTATGCCTAAAATGACTTTGGTTAGATCTACTTGCATTTAGTGTATTAAATATAAAATTTTTAAGTCATTTATAAGAAAGTAGGACCTTCATCAACTCTTTAGGACAGATCAGTCATAGCCCACAGTTAATACAGCATCGTAGATATGTTTAAATTCTGCACAATCATTCAGATTTGTCACTAATTCAAGTTCTCCCAATAATTACAATTAAATGACATTTTACTATACTTTAAAGCTAGCCTGAAATCAATTCCTTAAGGTTTCTTTCAGAAAATATCAAAGGCGTTAAATTACTGCATTAGGTACTAGAATTCTTAGCTTAGAATCAGTTTGTTGTAGAAGTGAACTGTGAAGATAGTAGACATGGGCAACAGAGAAAAATGTGAAATAAAAGCCTTTTATGGAACAGGCTGATTTCTAGTTAAATAAGACAGCAATGGGAACCTTTAGTAATCTTAATTATCATGATTATCCCTAGAAATAGATGTGAGCAGAAACATACACACACACACACACACACACACACACACACACACACACACACACACACACACACACAGTTCTGTGTTTAAGCTGCAGTTTAGTGGAGCATATAAAACAAAAACAATCCATTGCTGCCTTCCTGCTCTAAGTAAGCACTGGTCAGCCTTGAGCTGCATTTGTTTTCATCATCAAAAATAATCGACTGTAATGCAGCCGTGCGTGACAGCTTTTGATGCTGAGATTGGTGAAACAAAATAGCAATGCTAGTTGTAGGTCAAATTTTTGCAGTATGTGTTTACTAGATCTAGACATCTTAAAGGGAGAGGAAACCCTAACGTGTCCTTCATAAGAAGAGAAATTTAATTTTATTGACCTTTGATTCTTTTGGGGGGCAATACAAAAAGGGTTGTTTGCTGACAAGTTCATAAGACATCCATTTTGGGGTACTTTACATGCTTAGAAGCATTTCTAAATTGCAGCATTAAAATGGGGGAAATCTCTAGAAGGTGAGCCAGTTAAAGATCACGTGAGCCATATTTTTAAATCTCTTGGATTCCATTTTAGAAAATCATTTTGTGAATACATGATTAACTGAGAATTCTACCATTTTCAAGTAACTATCTAATGGAAAGTATGTGACCTAAGAAGAAACGTGTGGTTTGCCTTGTATTCTAATAATGTTATTTATAAATTTAAAAAATCACAGACAGTTTTTGCACTTTTGGGGTAGGGGAGGCTTCTTGACCACAAGTTGTGTGCTTTGCTGTCCTGTTGATTTTCCCTCTTTAGTACGAGTATGACCAGGATGCCAATGGCAATCGTGTTGTGTTGGGGAAGGGCACATATGGGATCGTGTACGCTGGAAGAGATCTGAGCAATCAAGTGTGAATAGCCATCAAAGAAGTCCCAGAACGGGATAGCAGGCAAGTTGGACAGACACGTAGCATTCTTCAGTTGCCTTCTCAATACCACAAATCCCCATGTCCAACACTGGTGGTTCAGAGGAGTTAAGATGGAAGAGTCAGGTCATCAAAAATTTTGTCGTTCTCTTGCTTTTGTTCTCTGCATAGATATGAAATTGACTGAGAAAATGGAATAAGTTCACTCGGAGGCATATGGGTTGCCGAGGGTCATATTTTAAAAGAAAACTGTAGTTTCATTTCTCCCCATCAACATGGTCTGAAGTTTTACATTTTTACATAGAGGGTTTTTTTGTGAGTATTTGTAACTGTGATTCAGTGCATTTAAACTCACATTGTAACAAGTTAAAATGGCTATTAGTTGTTCAGATGTATCACTACAGAAAATTTAAATGCACTAAAACATTAGATTTTTGCAGTAGAGATTTTTTAAATATCCTGTCTTTGAACCTCACCCATGGATTTGGTTTTTTGTTTTTGTTTTTGTTCTTGTTCTTGTTTTTGTTTTACCACCAGTACTACTAACTTATTTCTCCATTTTTAAGAGTCTTATTAAATATTCAAAATATAAACCCTACCTAATTCTGAACAAGAATGTGGCAATGTTGGCTGTAAGCATTTTTTTTTTAATTGTGGTAAAATACACATTCTAGAGAATTTACCATTTTATTCATCTTAAGGTGTACAGTCCAGTAGCATTATGTACATTCACAAAGTCAGGCAACTCTCACCACTGTCTACTTCCAGAACTTTTTCATCACCCCAAAAGGAAATCCTGAAGTCATTAAGCAGTCATCCCCATTCCCTCCTCCCCCCAGCCCCTGGGAACCACCAATCTGCTTTCTGTTTCTACGGATTTGCCTATTCTGGATGTTCCAGACAAGTGGAATCATACAATATTTGTCCTTTTGTGTCTGGCTTATTTCACTCCACATGATGTCTTCAGGGTTCACCCATGTTGTCACATGTATCAGAACTTCATTCCTTTTTACAGTGGAATAGTATTCCATTGTATGGACATGCCACATTTTGTTTGTCCATTCATCTGTCAGTGGACACTTGCAGAGAAGCTACATCCGTAGTAGTGACTAAAGCATGGGAAATAATAGTTGCATGGTCCACAAGCATAGTCAGACCCCATCTGCAGTGTTGCCTCCAGCGGTGGGTACTGAATGGCCATGTGCAAACATCGATCCATCCATCCAGGGGGTCAGTGATTTATTAGGGATGGGTTATAAGTCATTCCCACCAGGTATAAGACCCTTCACTCATTTGTTCTTTCATTTTTAATGGCATAGCATGTTATGATATTTGAATTATAAGATAAGACTTGAAACAAGCTGGTCCAACTTATTCCTTTTACCAATAAGAAAACCAAGCTGAGGAAGATAAAATGAATCCCCAGGGACACACAGAAGCAAGCCTAGGATCCAGGGTTCTATTATTCTAATGATAGATGAGGTGCTGGAGTCGTATATATTTGAGGAAATTCTGGCATGTACCACTTCCTTGAGTTGGTTGCAGTAGTTCTAGATTTTCATTGCTGATAGAAGATCCTGGGATTTTAGAGCTGGAATGGTCCTTGGAGACTGCCTGGTTCAGCTCCCTAAATTTCCAGGCTGAACTCATGATGATTGGGCCCCCTTTCCATGCCAGAATCAGGACTGGCACTGAGGAATGAAAGGTGATTAGGATATTGTCCTTATCCCAAGGTGCTCCCGGTTTGGTGGGAGATGCAGATGATTTGCCTGTAAGGCAAAGTGACTAGTCTCATAATAGAGGGGAACACAGGGATGAATTGCTTTTCCCAGGTGTGTTGTGGCAAGTTAGAAAAATAAATCATCTTTGAACTGGTTTTTGAGCAATGAGTAGTAGTTTGGGAAAAAAAGAAAAAAGACTGAGGGAAGAACAGAGCCGTTAAGGCCCGAAGTATATTCAGAGAACAACCAATTGTCTGATATTACCTGAACATAGGATGTGGGGCCACGAAGGACTCTTCGGACGGGGCAAAGATAAGGTGCACTTCAACCTGATTTTGAAGGTCCTTGTGTGCCACGTGGAGTGTATGGTGTTTATGTGGGCTTTCTTTATGTAGAGAAGTGATATGATTTTAGGAAGAGGTAGTACAGGGGTCAGGTAGAGAATGGACTGAAAAGGAATGAGACTAGAAGGCAGCTAAGGACAGAACCTTCCAGAAAACCACCCTTCACAGTAAGCAGAGGAAGAGGGGCTGGTGAGAGAGACAAAGGACAGTTGGAGAGTTCAAGCCATAACAGTAGCGATGGTAACAGCAGCAGTTACACATCAACTACTTACCCCTGCCAGGCGCTCCGCTGACTAAGCACCTAGACACACTTTGGTCCCCAGCAGCCCAGCATGGCTGGCGTTGTTTTCCCTATTTTACAGATGAGAAGCTGAGTTAGTATCGGGAGCCAAGGGAAGTTTCCAGAAAGAAAGGCTAGTCCTCAATGGCAGCAGGTACTGGTGAGCTGTGATGCGAGCTCTGAACCCTAGGGACTTGTGGGAGACACTGGCTTTGTTTTTTCCCAATAGGTACTCTCAGCCCCTGCATGAGAAGATAGCTCTGCACAAGTACCTCAAGCACCGCAACATCGTTCAGTACCTGGGCTCTGTTTCGGAGGACGGCTACATTAAGATATTTATGGAGCAGATGCCTGGGAGTGAGTAATTGCTGGTCTTCTGCTCTCAGACTCTGAAAATCACTAATGGAAATGTAATGTGAATGTCACTACCTGTCCTGACATTTAAAAAATGACAGGCCTTTTAGATGTCGGAAAGTTTTTGTACCCAAAAGAGCCAGATACGCACTTTGCAATTCAGGTAAACAGTCTCTTTCTGGTTTGTCTAGTCATTCAGCAAATGTTTTATTGAGCATCTGTGGAGTGCCAGCCATTAAGCTGAGCACTGAAGACACAGAGATGAATGAAGCATGGTCGCTGGCCTTGAGGGGTTCATAGTCTGGTTGTTTAAAGATGGTTTAAAGAAGGATGGGGAAGAGGGGACATGGGTTTTAAAAATGTCATTGCGAAAAAACATTGATTACTAAATCACACATCATTGCTCTATCTAGAGAACCCCAAATGCAGGAAGTATGCTACAGGAGTTTGTTCCTCGGATCTTGAGCCAGACTCTCTGGTTTGAATCGTGGCCCTTCCAGCTACAAGCTGTGTGACCTTGGGCAAATTATTTTACCTTTCTGTGCTCTCAGGAATCAACAATGAATTGTTGGGTGGATTAAATGAGATGATGCATGTAATGCTCTTAGGTCAATGTGTGGCAGAGAGCTCCATATGTGTACAATGAAATAATAGTGGTCATCATAATAATAGTAATACTCATTTATATATTTTATATATTTATACAGCAAATATATAAATGCAAAACCTTCTGTTAGAAGTCTGTATTCATTCATTGATTCAACCAGCATTTATTAAGGGCCTACTATGTGCTGGGCAGGGGGCTAGATTTTGATGGTTACGTTAAGGATAATAAATAAATTACAGTTTCTTCCCTCAAGTTGAGCATAGTCTAGGAGAAAGTATGTCAGTCGCTGTTCACATTAATTGTTATTCCAGGCATGAAGTTTAAGGGTGAAGAGCAGAATCAGAGGTAGGTGCGCTCATCCCCTTTTTACAGATGGGGAAACTGAGGCTTAGCAAGGTCCCTTAGCATGTGTAAGTGGCATAGCTGAGACGGGCTGATGTACAAGGGCCTGTTCTTGCCAGCAGGCAGTGCCACCTGGAGCTCACACAATGACCTCTGGGACAAGTGGTCAGAATGTAGCAAAGGGAGGTTTGCTTTCTGCCCAAATGTTCAATGTTTAATAGAATAATGGGGGCAGGGGCTCCTGCAGCTGTGAGCAGGCATCGGGGCCTTCTCCCAGTGAGGATAGAGAGGCCCAACCTCCAATCCTAGTCCCTGTTGTCCTAATAGGGCCCCTTGCGCTGGACCTGTCCACCTCTGCTTTCAAGGCTTCAGGTTGAGACAGTTGGACAGAGTCCGAGCTTCACGTGGCCCGGGTCATCTGCAACGTTTGTTCACGCCTCTCAGGTTCGTAGAGCACTGCTTCACTCTCCTCCTGACCTTGTGCAGCTAACACGCCCTTCTTGGGCTGTGGTGCTGGCACATCTGGGAAATCAGCAATAGAGAGGGAGCAAACGGGTCACATTTGGCCCAGATACAATGATGTTGGGGAAAATGCCTACATTAGGTAGAAGTATCACCCCTCTCCAAACTCTTTGAATTGAATCTTCATTGCCCTGATGGGTTTTCTGCTGTATCTGTTTCTAGGGAGCCTTTCTGCTCTTTTGTGATCCAAATGGGGGCCGATGAAGGAACCCACGATCAAGTTTTACACCAAGCAGATCCTGGAAGGCCTTAACTATCTCCACGAAAACCAGATAGTGCACAGAGACATAAAGGTACTTGCTTTTTCAAGCCGATGAGGCTTCATTGTGCTCCTATCAGATCATGAGAGCTGTCAGTTGTGTCTGCTGAATGACTGAATCCCAGAAGGGGTAAGATTTACCATGACAGTCCTCAAAGCACAAAGTCCAGTCTTCCTAGGAACCTGTGTGACCCTTTCTTGAAGTCCAAATCTGTTTCATGTTAGTTTGTTTAAAATCTGTCTTTAAGCCCTTGATGTTCTTTTTCTAAACGGGGATAATGTTCTGGTAAATACCTACAGTGGAGTGGTGAAAATTTCCGATTTTGGAACCTCTAAACGACTTGCAGGAGTGAATCCATGTACGGACACTTTTGCAGGTAAGCAGAGCAAGCCCAATGTGGGCGGCCATCTTGGAGTTGTGCTTTCCGCATAAGATACGGCCACACAAGAGTTACTTTCTGAGCACCTTCTCAGCACAGATTGGGATTGATACTGGTGGTGGATAGTGTATCACCCCCACCTCAAATTATTTTAATGTTGTCTTGATGAGGCAGTTAGCCATCTACTTGTGGCAATGAGATTGCCTTACTGTCTTCTCTTTCAAAAGTTGAGTGGGTGCAGTGCTCTGCTTGAGGTTTCCTGAGGATTTCTCAACTGATCAGCAAAATGGCAGTGTCTTTTTTAAGTTAGTACCATGTTGTTCAAAATCGTGGGTAAATTCGAGTAACAGGTATTCCTCAGGCAGTTTATTAGGAAATGTTATTAGTCTATCATGAAAATAGCCTTAGTGAATTCTGGAACCTTGTGTTTTGATATGATGATGATATGATATGTGATTATGTTTCCTAGCGGGGCTAATTCTGGATAATATGAGATTCTAAGTGGGTTTGAAGAATTGGATTTTCTTTGCAGTGTGCCAGTGACGGAATCTTTAAGGGTTGGGAGGGACCAGATTCGAAGAGTGGTGTAAAATTACCTGCTAACTTTAACTTTACAAAACCAGTGGGTAGGATAACAGTTAAAATGCCCTGTGTCCCGGCTCAGGGATGCAAGCTGTGGCCATTGTTCCCTGCCTCCAAGCCTGGTCCTCTCTCCCACCCAAGGGTGTGGTGAGCCACTCAATATTTTAAAGTAAATTCTTTTTCTGCTTGCCAAAAAAAAAAAAAAAAAAATGGCAGAAAAGCCAAGTAAGAAAAGTATTTCCAGGAGGAGGGAGACATTGTTAAAGGTTGCTGATAGTTGAGGTAGGAGAACCAGAAAATGACCACTGTGTTTAACAGCAGGGAAGCCACCAGTGGCCTTGAGAAGGGCAGTTCTGGTAGCACGGTATCTGTGAAAGCCCACTCAGAATTGATCCCAGGGAGAACGGGAGAAGAGAAATGGGGTAATGACCGAAGGGGAGATGGGGGTCAAGAGAGGTTTGCTGCAGAGGAAGAAGAAAAAATCGATCCTATCATTTTTCAAAATTCCTGCTTAGAAACAACTCTAGCAAAAACTTTGATCCTTGGAAAGAAGTCTTGGTTTCTCATAAGTAAAGGTTTATGGTTCCCTAAGGAGGAACACAGGGATTGCAGAGGTCTGGCTTGATAGAATTACAAGCCTGCTTTTATACTATTATGGCTCTGAAATAAGCTACAAAAGACAGATGACTGTTTTCTCTCCACGTAGTTGCCCAAACGGTGGAGTGGACAGCTTTGGCCTTATTTTTGGTGAATAATGTCTCAGCTCTGAAAGACTTTTCTTCAACAAGAGGGTTGTTGTATCTTGGCTACTGGACGCCCACAGTGGAGACACATTCCTTCTCTAAAAGGAATGTTTATGCAGCAAAAATGATCTGTCAGTTGTAATGTAAGGGAGGAGGTACATACATCTCAAAAGAGGAAAATATTACTCCAAGGGCTCCATCAAGATCTTCCAAAGAAAGATCTTTGGAATAGAAAGAGAGTATAGAAGTTTCATTCATTGTTTCTGATACACACACACACACATATACACACATAAATATATATACATACTCATATATATACATGCATATGCATATACTTATATATGAATATATACATATGTTTGTACGACTGGCACATTTTTTTTCTCTGAGCATTTTACTGCCCAGGTTGACAGTAACTTCTGTCCTCCTCTTTGGAAGTCACCAATTAGCTTTGCAATACATAGTAAGAGGGGCTCTGATATGACAAGGAGTCATTTCAAGACATAAAACCCCCAACAATTTATCTCATAATTAGCATCCCCAAGGAGGAAAAAAATTCACAAAGATGCATGTATAATTCATTGTTGCATATCACATTTTCCCAAGTAATTGGCTTGAGGAGGCATGGATTTTGAATTGCAAAATAATGCAAGGGGTATTTGAGGGATAATAATGAAGGGGTCTTGTTTTGACTATGAAATTCTCCTGCATATAATTACTCCTTGCAAAACAGAGCAGTTCTGTAAAGAACTCTTGGCTGGTTAGTACAGAACTCCGGTAGGACATGAAAATATGGTGGGGCTTTCCACATAAAATCTCCAGAGGCTGTCAGGGCAACTTCCAGGAGAGCCAAAGGCTGTGGGCAACTTCTTGGCCTGGAATCCTCCCCTCCTGTGTTCCTCTGAAGGCTTTTCACTTTAGGTATAAACCTGCTGGAACCAGAGGGAAGGTGTTTCTAACCAGGGGCAGCCCCCCTACCTTGCTTTTTTTTTTTTTTTTTTTTTTTGACAGCTTTATTGAGGTATAACTTACGTATAATATGCACCCATTTTAAATGGTGCACAATTTGATGATTTTTAGTAAATTTACTGAGTTGTGCAGCCACCACCACAATCCAGTTTTTGAACACTTCCATCACCCCTGAAAGTGCCCTCATGCCCATTTGCAGTCAATCCCACTTCCCACCCTAGCCCTAGCCCACCAGATTCCATTTCTGTTTCTCTAGCTTTGCCAGTTCTGGCCATTTCACACAAACAGAATGATACCATGTTTTAGTTTGCTTTAAGCTGCTGAAATGCAGATATCATAAAATGGGCTGGCCTTTAACAATGGGAATTTATAAGCTTACAAGCTTACAGTTCTGAGCCATGAACATGCCCAAATCAAGGACTCCTCTGTCACATGGCAAGGCACATGGCAGAGTCTGCTGGTCTCTCCCTTCTCTCCCAGGTTTCATTGCTTCCAGCTTCTGGCTTCAGTGGCTTTCTCTCAGCTTCTGTGTCTTTTCTGTCTTCTGAGGCTTTTTTCTCTGCATTTCATCCTCTTATAAAGGACTCCAGTAAGAAGATTAAGACCCTCTCTGAATGAGGTGGGGTACATCTTAAGATCCTACTCACCAAAAGATCCTCCTTACAATGGGTCTGCACCCACAGGAATGGATTAACTTTAAGAACTTACTTTTCTGGGGTCTGTAAAGCCTCCAAGCACTCACAGACAAATTGTGGTCTTTTGCATCTAGCTTTTGCTTAGCATAATGTTTTTGAGTTTGTCCATCTTGTAGCATGTTTCGGTCATCGGTTCTTTTTTGTTGCTGAGTAGAAACCAATTGTATGGATATACCATATTTTGTTTATCCATTTACCAGTTGATGGACATTTGGGTGATTTCTACTTTTTGGCTATGGTGAATAATGCTGATACGAGCATTTGTGTTCAAATCTTTGTGTAGACATACATTTTCATTCTTCTTGGGTAGTGGAATTATGGGAGAGGAATTATTGCAGCCCTCTTGCTTTTAAGGACTGGGTTCACTGGGGTCCCTGGGACAGGAACTCTGTTCTGGTTTATGGCTATACACATCCTTGGTTCAAATATTGGCTCAACTACTTGACAGTTGTGTGATCTTGGGCATGTTACTTAACCTCTCTGTGCCTCAGTTTCTTCATAAGTAAAATGGAGATATTCACAGTATCTACCTCATAGGGTTTTTTTTTTTCCTCATAGGGTTTTTATGAGGATTAAATGAGTTAATGTTTATGAAGTGCTTAGACCGGTACCTGGCTCCAATTGCAAGGGCAATCAAAGTGTTTGTTAATGAAGTAAATCAAATAAAAGTAAGACTAATTTGTACTTAGAAGTCACAGATTATTAGAGCTGGAAGGGGCCTTTGAGATAATCGCATTTATGGACATAACCAACATGCTGAACTTGTAGGATTCAAAGATGTTATCATAAAAGCCATTTATTTTTGTCTTCCATGCCTCCTCTCAATCCTGCCGAGGGCAGTGGTCCCTTCCTGTGACTTATCCAATCACTCTGAGATAATAAAGACAAAGTCTTAATGTCACTTTAAGAAGCAAATACAGTCTGAGTTCAGCAATTAAAAGGGTTCACAATTGAACTGCAATCCTACCTGTTATCTATGTTACTGTAGCAATGAAGTAGTTCAGATTTACTTGAAGGTGGTATTGTTCTCATCTTTAAAAATATATATATTATTAAATGATTTTGTTCCATGTAAATTTTCATGTGCTGACATGCTTACAAGTTAATAGTGTTATAGAATGCTCAGCTCTCAACATGAGGGATTATTTATGGTGAATTGTATTACATGTTATCTCTTTGCAGAATATGGTGTTTAGCAAAACTGCCTGCTGAGCAACATAATAAAATTTTTGTACAAAGTTTTAAAAAAAAGGGGGGGGGTGGTGGGTTCAGGCCAATATACTAACCAACACTCTGGTCCTCATTCAGAAATTCAACTTCCCTCCATGTCCCTGCCAGGTTCAGCAGCAGGTAGAGTCTCAGGTGTGGGTGTCACCTTTGTCTCCCTCCCTCACCTCGCTTCCTACTCATTAGCTCCTGGAAGGACAGGGAGAGGGTGTGTACTGGTTTGCTAAAGCTGACGGAATGCAAAATACTAGAAATGGATTGGCTTTTACAATGGGGGTTTATTAGTTCACAAATTTACAGTCCTAAGGCCATGAAAATGTCCCAATTAAGGCATCAAAAGGACGATACCGTCTCTGAAGAAAGGCCAATGGCATCTGGGATTCCTCTGTCACATGGGAAGGCACGTGGCCATAGTCTGCTGGGCCTCTCCCAGGGTTAGCTTCTGGTTTCTGTTGCTTTCTCCAAAATGTCTTTGGGCTTCTGTCTTAGCTTCTCTCTCTCAGCTCCTGTGCATCCTTGCTTGTTTCTCCCAGGGTGTTTCTCTCTAAGCGTCTGGGGGTCCTCTCTTCACTTCTCCAGGGAAAACTCGGGATGTCATCTCTTAGCTGCCCTCCTGTTCTGGTTTCAGTGCTGTCTCCAAAATGTCTCCGGGCATTTTCTCTCTAAGTGTCTCTGAGCTCTCTTAAAAATGTCTCTGCCTTTTATCCTCTCATAAAGTACACCAGTAAAGACAATTAAGACCTACCTTGAATGGGGAGGGTCACATCTCCATGGAAACAATCTAATCAAAATGTCCCACTCACAATAGGTCTGCCCCTACAAGAGTAGATTAAAAGAACATAGGCTTTTATGGGGGTACATAACAGATTCAAACATGCACAGGGTGGGAAAAGCTGTGACTTGACTGGTACTGTTGGAAGCTGGCTTTGTGTTCTCTGGGTCTGGCTGTGGCTTCCTGTTTTTCCTACTGGGTCCCTCTGAATATAAGTCCCCTGTCACCGGCAGGGCAGTGTCCTTTGGCTGACGGCTATCTTCCCCCAACCAGGTTGTATCTCCTGCATTGTACCCACCCCTCAGTCTCTTTCTCCTAAGGGGTCCAAGCCCTGGCAGACCACCTTTGGAGAGGATTCCTTTTTTAAAAATAAAACCCTAAACCAATACTCCTACAGTGGGTCCCACATCTGGTGTCTGGGATTCGTAAATCTTTTACCCTGTCGAGAGGCAGTGGTGATGCTCCTGGCCTGTACTGTCCACCCCTCTGCTTCTGAAGTTGCTTCTGCCCTTTGGGAACTTCTGTGCAACTGACCTGCAGGGGACACATGTTCATCGAGCTCTGAGTGGGCCCAATGAGGTTTCCCTCCAAAGGCTCTGGGTTAAGAGGAAGCAGTGCTCCAGTCTACCAGGCCCAGCCCTTGGGCAGGGCAACTAGGATTGGGGCCATGGGAGCTGCATTTACTCCTCTTTTCTGTACATCATTAATATTAAATTTTGGAGAATTTGACTTTGCATGATTTCTCAAGGGGCCTGGGATAGACGCTGCCACGTTGGCCTCTTCTCAAGTGTGTATCCTGAGTTGATGTTGAGTTGCTTGATTCACCATGGGCCCGCACAGCCCTGCCCCAACTCCTCCAAAGCACAGCTCTTTCTAAAACCTCCCATTCAAAACTCCCCCCTCAGACTCTTCTCTCTTGATCAGGGAGGAAGGCCCCGGGTAAGGGGCCCAAGAGTTGTGTTACAGTTGTCTGAGAGTCCCTTGCTCAGTATCTGTAATGTGTCTCAGTAACTTGGTCAAAATTTCTAATGTATTGCCCTATGGCTTGTGTTTTCTTTGCTGGAAATTTGAAAATGCTGTTTGGGCCATCTTCCAGGTCCCAAAGGGGCCAGATCTTGGTGTCCTTGGGTCTCCCGGCCACCTCATTCTGAACGCTGCTTCACTGCACCGGTGGAGGTAACTGTGAGCCATCACTGGCCACTTCAGTGCCCACGGGTATGTGGGCACACCTTGGGGGAAATGCAGTTAATGGAGGATATGAAGCCCTTAGGAGAGACCGATTTAAGGACACCAAGTTTTCCAGGATTTCTGCATTATTCAGATGCCCCACATGGCATGGTCACTTGGTTTTCATGATAGAATCCAGCCCCTGGCATGGCTGATGGACACCCACAACACGCCCACTGCCTGGGGATGTTCCCTTGATGATTTAAAACAGTTGCGTGGACCCGCTTCTCTCTGTTGGCTTTTACGGGAAGTGGTTGGTTTCCCACTAACAAATAAAATGTCAATAAAACGGGGCACCCAGTTTTCCATTACTGCATTCTATCCTCCAGTCACATTGTGGCTTTGGAAATCCTTGCATCAGGTAGCTTTCCTTCAGTAGCCCTTCTCCGTGATGCCTTCCATAGATCCACGATAGCATGGCGCGTAGCTCTGAACTTGGAGGCAGAGGACCTGAGTTCTAGCTCAGGATTTTCTGCTTGAGCAAATCCCTTATCCTCTCTGAGCCTCAGTTTCCCCGTGATAGCAGTAGGGAGCGCCTCCTCGGCCCAGTCTTGCGAAATCATGAGAGTCAAATGGACAGCGCTTCCGGGAGATGCTTTGTAAGCCATCAGGTGCTAACCAGAAGTCAGACGTTGTGTGCAGGAGGCCTCCGAGATGCCCCCTCCCCGCCTTGAGCCCCACCTCTTGGAATTCTTGCCATTGTGTGATCCCCTCTCATTGCACGGCCGGACTTAATGACTCACTTCCAGTGAGTAAAATAGGAAGTGAGGGTGTGTGACTTGGGGTCTAGATCATAAAAGGCAGTGTGGCATCCCACTCCCCTGCTCTCTTGGGTCACTCGCTGTGAGGGAAGCCACATCCTGAGTAGCCCCCTGGAGAATCTCGTGTGGTGAGAAACCGAAGCCTCCTACCAATAACAACATGAGGGTGCCGCCTCGGAATGGGATCCTCCAGCCCCATTGGGCCCTCAGATGACGGCAGCCCCGGCCGCCATCCTGACCGCACCCCCATGCGGGACCCTGAGCCCGCCACACCCAGCCACACTGCTCCCAAATTCCTGACCCCTACAAACTGTGTGTGATAATAACTATTTATTTTCTCAAGCTACTGGTTTGGGGGGTAATTTATTATGCAGCAATAGATAACCAATACAGATGTTATTGCTGATTCCCTGCCTTCAGAAAGGATGGTGTTCACTATTGATCCATATAAAGAAAATCTTCAAAATTTAGCAATGATTTAGACTAAATAAACAGGCTCCAGTTATGAGACCATTGTGCTAAGGTGGGCAGTGATTTGGCCAAGGTTGACAAGCCATTGCAATTTGGTTTTGCATTATTTTCCATTATTGCCTAACTTTGTGATTTTATTCTCTTGCTCTTCCAAAAATTAACTTTTAGTGATTGTATTAGTCGGGGTCCAGGCAGGAAAACAGAAATCACCCCTGCAGTTTTTACAGAGAGAATTTAATAGAAAGAAGTGTTTGCTGGATACAGAGAATGGAAAAGGCAAAAAGGGGACACTGAGGTAGCAGGAAGCAGCCACACCCCTAGGGCTGAGAAGCGGAGCAGGGAGGGTGGGACTCAAACCTTTGAAGGGGGGTGCTAGAGGTCTGGAGCAGGTACCTCTGAGGGGGCCCAGATGAGGCTGGTTCTGGGAGTATGGGGAGACAAAAAAAGCTGGAGGTTGGAACCAAGTGCTGCTACTGGAACCAGGTACAGTGAAGCTTGCTCACAGGAACAGTGAGCAAGTCCCTTCTCCCCCTCCCTCCTCCCAGGCTCTCTCTCTAGCGCCGCCTGGTGGCAGACCTAACAGGGAGCGTTCAGCAAAGCAGAAATGTAGTTTGTTAAGTCCCAGCCCCAGCAACACTGAGCAGAGCTGAGAGATAATAGCTTAATAACCAGCCCGGTGTCGTATCTTTCCTTAACAAAGTAAGGATTAGTTAGGCACATTCCCTGCCGAGACCTCTCCCTCTGTTATTTGCAGCAACAGGGGCCTGTTGGGGACATTGTGTCACCGGAAGTTCCTTTCCTAGGGCTCCAGGATTTCCCAACAATGCAGCAAGTGCTATGAACCTCCATCTTGCCCAACCCTGCAACTGACTGAACACTTCCCCACCAGGTTTTCAGCTCCAGAGGCCAAAGCCATCGTCTCTGCCAAACTGAGCTGTTGCGCTCACAAATACAACATCATTTGCATTCAAATTTGTATTTAACTTAATTTTATCTCATTTGAATTAATTTAAAAGAGTATAAGATAATTTAAAATCCATTTCCTCGGTCTCACTAGCTACAATTTCAAGGGCCCAACAGCTGTATGTGGCTAGTGGCTACCATATTGGATTGCACAGAATGGAATGTTTCCATCATGGCGGACAGTTCTGTTAATCACAGCTGACCTACAACCTTTAAAATGCTAATGGATAGGAAAATGCTAATAAGACATTGGCTCTTGAAGAAGAGGATGGAGTTTAAGTTGCTCCTCCAAATGTTTTTGGCCAATGAGCCCTTTTTTTCAGTGGTTAGGACTCAGGAAACCTGCTTTGGTTGTGTGATCTTCAGATAAGCCCTTTATTTTCTTTGGGCGTTGGTGTCCTCTTTTCATACCTTGGCCAAGGTCGTCTCTGAGTTTCTGGTCTTGTTCTAAACCTCTTTGCCAGCACATAGCATCCACCAATGCTATTTCCACATTGCCCCAATCTTTGGACCTAGTTTTAAGGAAAACCAAAGATTTTACACCCGGAGCCCTGATTGACCTCCCTGCTACCTGTGTCTCCCCTCAACACTCCCTTCTCTACTTTGCTGCCGTATCTGATCCCCACCTTCCCTGTGACAACCTGGTGGCTCCTCATGACCCACAGGAGAAAATCCAAACCCTGGCCCCTGGCCTCCCAGAGCCTTTGGAACATGCATCTTGCCATTTGAGCTGCAGCCTTGGCCATTGCATCCTTCACTTCTTCCTACACCCTACCTTGTGTCAATTATCACTTGTTCCCTGAACTCATGATACATTTCACCTTCATGTGCTTTTGCCCAAGCTGTTCCCCTTGCCTGGAAGTCCTCCCATCATTTGCCCACCCTCTTCAACCTTGGCAGCAGGAGCATTGTTCACTGACAGCCCTAGCTGCTGTCCCTTTGGATCTACCACCATGTTTGTGCCAAAGTCACACTTTACCCAATGACTGAACATGGTGTGGATACTAGAACCAATGTGAGACTCTTCCAGTGGGCAACTTTGGGTCAGGAACTCTCCAGTGGCCTGGCCAAAGCTTTCTCAGAGCTGCTCTGCCATCTGGGGCTCTTCCTACCCAATTCTTCCTTCCCTCTTTCCTTTCCCATGTGTCAGACCTGCATCACAGCCTTAAGGCTCTCCTTGCCTACTTCCTGCTCTCTCCCACTGTGTTGTTCATAGGCCTTCTTCCCAATAAATCTCTTATATGGCTAATCTCATCTTGGCATTTACTTCTTAGAGGACCCAAATCGACACAGCCCCATTTGCCATAGCTTTCCCTGACTTGAACCAAGCAGAATCAAGCACTTTTCCATCTGTGTTCTTATAGCCATTACCACATTTTACCATCACTCCTCCCACTGCTATCCTCGTCATCATCGTCATCAGGTCAGTCTGTCCACTAGGCAGCACTTTGAGGTCAGGCACTAAGTTTCTCACATTCACCTTTCCACGTATCTGGCATGCACTAATACATGCTTATTGTATTGAATTGGGCCTCTTTATCCTCGAGGGGCTGAGCAATCCTCTTTCCACGACAGCATGAAAAGAAGGAACGTTGCATGTCTCTGCTCCAAGAAAAGATGCAACCACATTGTTTACACACAGGAATAGGCTCCATCCTTTGTTAATGAGGGAGTTAACATTAACATGCTTGTTTACTAATGGTCTACTTAGTTTTTAAGCAATATGGTGCCCATGAACTTTGTTTTTCTTCCTCAACAGGCATGCTACAGTACATGGCGCCTGAGATTATTGACCAGGGACCTCGCGGGTATGGTTCCCCAGCTGACATCTGGTCCCTGGGCTGCACCATCATTGAGATGGCAACCAGCAGGCCTCCGTTCCATGAGCTCGGTAAACCACAGGCAGCAATGTTCAAAGTAAGACATGTTTGCTGCTTTAAGTTGCTGGGCAAGACTCAAAGGCCATGTGGAGTCTTTGTCTTTGGAGGACAGGTTTCTGACTGGGTTTTGGAGAGAAGGGACTTTGGGTATCAGATAATCTATCCTTTTATCTTTCTAAAATTCCTCCCAAAGCTAACCGGAAGGGCAGTCCATGTGTGGAAGCTAACATAACGCTGACTGACCAGTAGTAGGGCTGGGGGTTTTACAAATGGGTATGCTGAGACCTTGGGGGATGGCCATGCTTGCTTGTGACCCCAGGGGAAGCTGATGTCAGGACAGCCCTGTGTGTCCAAGGTCAGACCTGTGGCTTCTGGTACCATGAATACTTGGAAAAGTTTGAGGGGCTCTTCCCTAAGAGTCCATTACCAGTCTGACCTTCCATGGAACATTTTGGCTCCCCCCAGTGTTCAGAAGTAAGAGAGTGGGGTTGCAAAAGGTCAGATGGCTATTGCTTATGGGATAATGAGGTCACAGTGCATTGAATAACTTGATATAATGTGATTCCAGAGGACTTTCTTCATGGCTTCCCTGCCAATATGGTGGCCCCTCTCAGCCTGTTCCTACCACACAGCCTCACTGCCTACATACTTTGCCAGACCCTCCAGCTTGACCGCTCAGGCAGAAAGAATTTAAAGGCATGAGTGCAGGTTTCTGCCCAAGGAGGTGAATGCAGGGCATCCATCCCACTCTGAGTTCCGGGTGCTGTGGAGCCCTGCTCTACAGGGAGACTTGGGCACTTGCAGATGGTTCTCAGAGCATCCTGCCCTCACGCCACTGGCTCAGGCAGCTCCAAAGCTAAGACCTCTAGTCAATAAGTATCTCGTGGCACCTGCAATCCCAACATGACCCTGAACACTAGGGCACTTAGATGTCTATCCACAACGAACCCATTTAGGGCCATTGAAGATCTTCCCTGCAGCCTCAGTCAGCAGCCTTGGAACAAATAGCAGCTGGGGCAGAGAAAAGCTTTGGGCCTGCCTAAGAGCCATGGCTGGCTGCTTTCCAGCCTGCTGCCGCCTTCCTGTGTAAATCAGGCAAACCCATCTGAAGGCTCTGACTCTCCCAGTTCAACCATAGGGCATGAGCCACTCCCCACTACCTCTTCCTTCCTCCTGTTTCTGGTTAGCTAATTAGCTATACAAATTCTCTGAAAATATATTCCGTTTCTTGGATGGCATATAATGTCTAATTTTTATTGCAAATGAGAAAGTTATTAGTAAATAATGTCCCTTGTGTTCTCTTAAGAATGACTGTAGAAATTATTTCTGGGGTCTCTGTAAGCCTTCAGAAAAATTTCTAGAAACTTCCAGACAGTGTCTCAAACCAAGGAGATCACCCCTTTGGGGGACCTCTTGAGTAACAGCAAAGCACCCTTAAAAGTGATGCATTTGCAAGATGCCCAGGGGCTGCCCACATTTGCTCTCTTCTTCCTGAGTCGGGGAAGAGGCTGCCCCTTTCTTCTTTGGGATCTTGTCCTGAACTTTTGTCTCTGACCTACCCCCTCCCCACCAGCGCCATGGGCACTGTCGACTTCTCTCCCCACCCCTCAGGTGAGGGGTGCCACCTGCAATGTCCCTTGCATTTCAAATCTTAGTGGTTACTTTGTCTAGTTTATGGATGGATGTGTAGAAAAGTAGGGGAAGGAAACAAACAGACAAAGGTACCCAGTGTTCTTTTTTACTTCAATTGCTCTTTTTCACTCTAATTATTGTTCTTGTTATTTTTGTGTGTGTGCTAGTGAAGGTGTCAGGGATTGATTTGGGTGATGAATGTACAACTATGTAATGGTACTGTAAACGGTCGAGAGTATAATTTGTTTTGTATGACTGCGTGGTATGTGAATATATCTCAATAAAATGATGATAAAAAAAAAAAAAAAAAAATCTTAGTGGTTAGATTCTGCCCAGTGTTTAGCATTCTCAAAATCCAAAACTCTTGAGCTTCCCCTAAGGAGCAGTGTGTTAGAAACAGAAGTGAGCATCTGGACTAGGGACTTTGGGGTCTGAAGTCTGAAGGGTCAGCAGTTCGCTCTCTGCAGCTCCCAGGTCTCACTCAGTGGAGCAAGGGGAGACTGCGAAGAGCTGGGCATGGGAGTGGACCTGGAGAGCAGAATGGCTTCCAGTCCTGGCTTGTTGGTTGGGTTTGGTAAGGAAAAGGGGAAGACTGTGAACTTCAAGACACCGCTGCCTGAAAAGAAGAGAGTGCCACCCCCAATTATGGGACAATTGTGCAGGAGGGGGGTTATGCAAGATGAATGAGCAGGGCTTGTCATGGAAGCATTCCCCTGTCACAGTGAGATGTGATAGCATAGACCCAACTCTTGTTCCCCTGCGGGTTAAAGGGACAGAGCCTTTAGCAAGATAACATTAGCTGGCCAGGAAGTAGGAGCTGAAGCAGAAATTCTAGCAAGACCCCTAAGAGGAAAAGGCAGTCCCCTTCCCTCAGTGAGCCTGACCCCATGGGGCTGAGGCGGTGGCTTTGGCTTCGGATGACTTTGGATGATCAGTTGCCTGTCTCTTGAGTTACCAGCCTCAGGGTTTTGTCTGCATGTGGTTTGGAGCTGGAGGGTGGGAATTTAGGCTGCAAGTGCACAGAGATTGAGAGGCATGTGGGGTGTCTTTGGGGGACGCTGTGAATCAAGAACAGACAACAGATGCCTTTGAATCCCCTCAGAGCATCCTGCTGCAGGCTGTGACCTAAGTCCTGCCTCGGCCATCTGCTGCTGTGGAGCAAAAACACCCCAAAACTTAGTGGCCTGAAACAGTGATTTTTAAATTCCTCACAATCCTGTGGGTTGACTGGTTCTGCTGCTGGGCTTGCCTGGGCTCACTCGTGGCTGCATCCCAGCTGGTGAGGCCGGGGTTGCAGCTGGGTTGGCTGGGGTGTCCCCATTGCCTGCGGGGCTCAGGGTTCGGACAGCACTAGAGCGGAAGCTACAAGGCAGCTTCAAGGCCTCGGCTCCCGAAGGCACACAATTTCACTTCCACACCTTCTATCAGTCAAAGCAAAGTCACAAGAGGTCCGCCCAGATGCAAGAGGTGGGCAAGCAGGCTCCACATCTGGATGGGAGGAGCGTCAGCATAACAAGGGAGCAAGAGTCATCGGGGCCACTCTTATGACCAGCCCCTCAGAGGGGCAGGAGCTGCACCTTGAAAACCAGCGCATGGGGATTTGCCTGAGGCCTCGGTGATGCCTTACCTCTCCCTTGCGTGCAGGTGGGGATGTTTAAGATCCACCCTGAGATTCCAGAAGCCCTTTCGGCTGAAGCCAGAGCTTTCATTTTAACCTGCTTTGAGCCGGACCCCCACAAACGTGTCACAGCGGCTGACCTGCTCAGAGAAGGTTTCTTAAGGCAGGTGAACAAGGGCAAGAAGAACAGAATTGCTTTCAAGCCCTCAGGTGAGGACGGCTGGGGCCAGGCCCAGGCCAGGTGGCTGGCGTGCCCCCCCCCCCGCCCCGGCTTCTCTGCTGTGGAGGGAGCATGCCAGCCCTCCAGAGCCCACCCTGTGCCCGTTTGTGTGAAAAGTGGCAGGGAGTCACGGAGCAGGGGTGGAAGCTGTTAAAAGCCAACCGATGAATGCCCCTCCGGTGTCCTGATGGGTCTGTGAGGCATGACCCCTTGTTATAGTCTTTTGTTTGAGATTGTGACGAGAGGCAGAGGCATCGGGCCGGAGTTTTGCATTTCTGCCTGGTGCTTCATTGTCAGGGCCTGGCCTGTGGTCCTCTGCTGACCCTGACCTTGATGAAAAGGTGTCTCGGGAGTTAGCAGGCCACCGAAGCTAACTGATCCCTTCTGGGGCACTAAGTCCTAAGGGGCAGTGACATAAGAGTGATCCCTGCAAAGGAAGTGGTTTGTTCTCTTTTCCGTGGTGTGGATGGGGTCAGAAGGGCTCGGCATCTTGCCCCAGGGAGTGTGGTCCTCGGGCTAGCTGCAGCAGCATCCTCAGCGGGCTTGTTAGAAATGCAGCGGCTAGGGCCCATCCCAGACCCGCTGGTTCAGAATTCCCTCCCGGGCGGTTGTTCCCACAGCCCGTTTGGAGCAGCGCAGGGTTAATGAGCCTCTGGCTCAGCCTCCTGCCTCCCTCTCACTCTGATCCTGCACAGAAGGTGGCCGGGGCGCTGCCCTGGCCCTACCCATGCCCAGGGAGCCCATGGGCAGCAGCAGCAGTGAGCACAGCTCTGTCTCCCCCGACTCGGACGCCCACCCTGACGTGTTCTTCGACAAGGCCTGGGCGCTGCCCTCCAAGGGGTGGCCCAAGCACCCCCTCAGTCACCTGCTCAGGTATGGCCATCCCCTTGCCTGTGGATCTGCAAGAGGTACTCATGTTCCCCAGGGGAAAATACCTCCCCCGGGAAAACCAGGCGGTGGCAGCAGGAGCAGCGAGGAGCTTTTGCTTCCTTTCTGCCCTGTCAGTGAGGCAGCCAGGCAGCCAAAAAAGGCAAGCAAGGAGAGGTTTCTTCATTTCCCCTCTCCCTGCCCCCTTCTCTCTCCCCCTCCTTTCCCCTTCTCCCCCCTCCCTCCCCTTCCTCCTTCCCCCTCCTTCCTCCTACCCTGTTCTCCTTCCCCTTCTCCCCTCCTTTTCCCTTCTTCCTCCCTTCTACCCCACTTACTCTTCTCCTCCCTCCCCCAGCACTAGTGCCGGGGAGATTAGAAAGAAACCTCTGCATTTCTCTTCTGATCTACACCCCCCCCCCCGAGATTTCCATCTTCTTGAGGGTGGGGACTCTCACCCCGCCCGCATGCTGCCCTAGCATGGTACACTTCCTGGAGAAGGCACCCTGGGGATGCACGGGGACTGTCCCCTGTGTTTGCCCACAGTGTCACAGATGAGAGCTCGGCCTCGGAAGACCGGAGCACGGCCTCTTCCCCGGAGGACAGGGACCCAGGCCTCTTCCTGTTGCGCAAGGACAGCGAGCGCCGCGCCATCCTGTACAAAATCCTGTGGAAGGAGCAGAACCAGGTGGCTTCCAACCTGCAGGAGTGCGTGGCCCAGGTACTGGCTTGAGGGTGGGACCTGCTAATCCTGCCTCCTTTGCCCTGCTCAGGACTGGGGACCAGTACAAGCAGGGACTGAGAGGCCTGTTACCCCAGAACATTTGCATGCGTTACAATAATCACAAGTATGTCCCAATTTTCTTCCCTCCCCCGACAAAAGAATACAAATGGGGTGTGTGTGTGGAAACTGCCTAAATTATCAATTGGCAAAACACTGCAGTCAAGCCAGACATTGATGGGGCGATGCTGCCCTCTGGTGGGCAAACAAGCCAGCTGCACGCAAAGCCCAAAGGGATGGAAGGGCCTCCAGCCTTCTCTCCCATAGTAACCATAGTAACCGTTGTAAGCCCCCAGCTGTAGGCTTTCTAAACGGCCTGGAAAGGACCCCAGGAGCTGTCCCTAGTCACTGGGAGAAGAACCACTTTGGGAGAAAAGGCTGTGGATGGCAATGTTCAATTCAATTTACAAGGACACGGCACTGGCAAACTGACCTCTCCTCCTTATTTTGGATGGGGAGAGGTCCTTTTATGAACAAGCCCCGCCCACCATGGAAATAGGAATTGTCCTGAACTGAACTGTGCTTTCCAACGGGGCCATTGATGGGGGCCTCACCAGGGGTTAAACCCAAAGGTGGAACCATTCATAGGAGGGCTTAGATGTGGGAATGTTTGTGCGCCAGAGGACCAGGGGCCAGGTAACCCCGTGACAGAAGAGATGTGAAGGAGTTCCAGGAGCAAACAGATCCCTTCTCACCTGGGGATCCCCCAGTTCCATTCTCAAATGGATCATCTTCAATCTAGTTTTCCTCATACTGCCTAAATTTCCCCTCCTTCTCTGACTTGATGAAAATGAATTTTCTTCCTTCCCTCCCTCCCCTCCCCCCTTCCCTTCCTTCCCTCTTTCTGTTAGAGTTCAGAAGAGTTGTCTCTCTCATTTGGCCACATCAAGCAAATAATTGGGATCCTGAGGGACTTCATCTGCTCCCCGGAGCACAGGGTGATGGCATCGATCTCAAAGCTTAAGGTAGACCTGGACTTTGACAGCGCATCCATCAATCAGATTCACCTGGTGCTGTTTGGCTTTCAGGATGCCGTAAGTGCTCCATCTAACCCTAGGGAACAAGCCAAGAGGTGGGGAGCCCACTGAAGTGGTTCATAACCAAGACCATGGAGTCTGGTTACCATCTCCTCCCACAGTCCCCGTCTCTTCTCACTTGTTTACCCCTGAACCCCGAGTTTCTGCAGCACCCTATAAACAGTATGCAAATTAACAAAATATCACCTTGGTGAACGAGATGATTTGCAATTGGACATGAAGAGCTTAAGTATAAGATTTGAGAACATCGGCCAGCAGAGTGGGTGTGGGGTTTAAGTTTATGTGGCTGCCCAAACAGATGTGAGGGCCTCCAGGCCAGAGAACATGTCCTGTTCATCTTTGTGACCCAAGCACCCAACACAGAGCCTGACATTTCAAAGGTGCTCAATAAATGCTTGTTGAATAAACAAACGAAATGCTCCAGTGAAGTTGACCAGATTGATGTACCCAACCCCCAGGCCCCAGCAAGACTTTGGGTCAGCTCAGAGGAAGACTCAGTCCACAAGAAACATAAGTCAGTTAGAAATCCAGGGCAGCTTTATCTGACAGAGTGGAAGCAAATTATAATCAGTAAGAAATCACATTTCTTAAAAGTCTGACAAATATGGATTTTTGTGATTTTTAGGTAAATAAAATTTTGAGGAACCACTTAATTAGGCCCCACTGGATGTTTGCAATGGACAACATCATCTGCCGGGCGGTACAGGCTGCTGTCACCATTCTCATTCCAGGTAAGCGCCCTCTTGGTGGTCAAAGTCAGCTTCAGGCTATGGAAAAGATCAGAAGTGGCCTCTGTTGCGGTCTCTGCTATCTTGGCTATACACTTCCCTCCAATTTGGTGAATGCCATCAGAAGCCCCTCCTGGGGCTAAGATTCTGAGATTCTAAGACAGAGTATCGGGAGGGGCAGGGCAAGATGGCGGACTGGTGAGCTGTATGTTTTAGTTACTCCTCCAGGAAAGTAGGTAGAAAGCCAGGAACTGCGTGGACTGGACACCACAGAGCAATCTGACTTTGGGCATACTTCATACAACACTCATGAAAACGTGGAACTGCTGAGATCAGCGAAATCTGTAAGTTTTTGTGGCCAGGGGACCCGCGCCCCTCCCTGCCAGGCTCAGTCCCGTGGGAGGAGGGGCTGTCAGCTCCGGGAAGGAGAAGGGAGAACTGCAGTGGCAGCCCTTATCGGAAACTCATTCTACTGATCCAAACTCCAACCATAGATAGACTGAGACCAGACACCAGAGAATCTGAGAGCAGCCAGCCCAACAGAGAGGAGACAGGCATAGAAACAAAACAACACAAAAAACTCCAAAATAAAAGCGGAGGATTTTTGGAGTTCTGGTGAACATAGAAAGGGGAAGGGCAGAGCTCAGGCCCTGAGGCGCATATGCAAATCCCGAAGAAAAGCTGATCTCTCTGCCCTGTGGACCTTTCCTTAATGGCCCTGGTTGCTTTGTCTCTTAGCATTTCAATAACCCATTAGATCTCTGAGGAGGGCCCTTTTTTTTTTTTTTTTTTAATCCTTTTTTCTTTTTCTAAAACAATTACTCTAAGAAGCCCAATACAGAAAGCTTCAAAGACTTGCAATTTGGGCAGGTCAAGTCAAGAGCAGAACTAAGAGAGCTCTGAGACAAAAGGCAGTAATCCAGTGGCTGAGAAAATTCACTAAAGACCACAACTTCCCAAGAAAAGGGGGGTGTCCGCTCACAGCCATCATCCTGGTGGACAGGAAACAGAGCTGCCCCAGACAACCCAGTGTGACGGAAGTGCTTCAAATAACAGGCACACACCACAAAACTGGGCGTGGACATTAGCCTTCCCTGCAACCTCAGCTGATTGTCCCAGAGTTGGGAAGGTGGAGCAGTGTGAATTAACAAAGCCCCATTCAGCCATCATTTCAGCAGACTGGGAGCCTCCCTACACAGCCCAGCAGCCCAGAACTGCCCTGGGGGGACGGCACTCACCTGTGACATAGCACAGTCATCCCTCAACAGAGGACCCACGGTGCACAGCCTGGAAGAGGGGCCCACTTGCAAGTCTCAGGAGCCATACGCCAATACCAAGGACTTGTGGGTCAGTCGCAGAGACAAACTGTGGCAGGACTGAACTGAAGGATTAGACTATTGCAGCAGCTTTAAAACTCTAGGATCACCAGGGAGATTTGATTGTTAGAGCCACCCCCCCTCCCTGACTGCCCAGAAACACGCCCCATATACAGGGCAGGCAACACCAACTACACACGCAAGCTTGGCACACCAATTGGACCCCACAAGACTCACTCCCCCACTCACCAAAAAGGCTAAGCAGGGGAGAACTGGCTTGTGGAGAACAGGTGGCTCGTGGACGCCACCTGCTGGTTAGTTAGAGAAAGTGTACTCCACGAAGCTGTAGATCTGATAAATTAGAGATAAGGACTTCAATTGGTCTACAAATCCTAAAAGAACCCTATCAAGTTCAGCAAATGCCACGAGGCCAAAAACAACAGAAAATTATAAAGCATATGAAAAAACCAGACGATATGGATAACCCAAGCCCAAGCACCCAAATCAAAAGATCAGAAGAGACACAGCACCTAGAGCAGCTACTCAAAGAACTAAAGATGAACAATGAGACCATAGTACGGGATACAAAGGAGATCAAGAAGACCCTAGAAGAGCATAAAGAAGACATTGCAAGACTAAATAAAAAAATGGATGATCTTATGGAAATTAAAGAAACTGTTGACCAAATTAAAAAGATCCTAGACACTCATAGTACAAGACTAGAGGAAGTTGAACAACGAATCAGTGACCTGGAAGATGACAGAATGGAAAATGAAAGCATAAAAGAAACAATGGGGAAAAAAATTGAAAAAATCGAAATGGACCTCAGGGATATGATAGATAATATGAAACGTCCGAATATAAGACTCATTGGTGTCCCAGAAGGGGACGAAAAGGGTAAAGGTCTAGGAAGAGTATTCAAAGAAATTGTTGGGGAAAACTTCCCAAATCTTCTAAACAACATAAATACACAAATCATAAATGCTCAGCGAACCCCAAATAGAATAAATCCAAATAAACCCACTCCGAGACATATACTGATCACACTGTCAAACACAGAAGAGAAGGAGCCAGTTCTGAAAGCAGCAAGAGAAAAGCAATTCACCACATACAAAGGAAACAGCATAAGACTAAGTAGTGACTACTCAGCAGCCACCATGGAGGCGAGAAGGCAGTGGCACGATATATTTAAAATTCTGAGTGAGAAAAATTTCCAGCCAAGAATACTTTATCCAGCAAAGCTCTCCTTCAAATTTGAGGGAGAGCTTAAATTTTTCACAGACAAACAAATGCTGAGAGAATTTGCTAACAAGAGACCTGCCCTACTTGAGATACTAAAGGGAGCCCTACAGACAGAGAAACAAAGACAGGACAGAGAGACTTGGAGAAAGGTTCAGTACTAAAGAGATTCGGTATGGGTACAATAAAGGATATTAATAGACAGAGGGGAAAAATATGACAAACATAAACCAAAGGATAAGATGGCTGATTCAAGAAATGCCTTCACGGTTATAACGTTGAATGTAAATGGATTAAACTCCCCAATTAAAAGATACAGATTCGCAGAATGGATCAAAAAAGATGAACCATCAATATGTTGCATACAAGAGACTCATCTTAGACACAGGGACACAAAGAAACTGAAAGTGAAAGGATGGAAAAAAATATTTCATGCAAGCTACAGCCAAAAGAAAGCAGGTGTAGCAATATTAATCTCAGATAAAATAGACTTCAAATGCAGGGATGTTTTGAGAGACAAAGAAGGCCACTACATACTAATAAAAGGGGCAATTCAGCAAGAAGAAATAACAGTCGTAAATGTCTATGCACCCAATCAAGGTGCCACAAAATACATGAGAGAAACACTGGCAAAACTAAAGGAAGCAATTGATGTTTCCACAATAATTGTGGGAGACTTCAACACATCACTCTCTCCTATAGATAGATCAACCGGACAGAAGACCAATAAGGAAATTGAAAACCTAAACAATCTGATAAATGAATTAGATTTAACAGACATATACAGGACATTACATCCCAAATCACCAGGATACACATGCTTTTCTAGTGCTCATGGAACTTTCTCCAGAATAGATCATATGCTGGGACATAAAACAAGCCTCAATAAATTTAAAAAGATTGAAATTATTCAAAGCACATTCTCTGACCACAATGGAATACAATTAGAAGTCAATAACCATCAGAGACTTAGAAAATTCACAAATACCTGGAGGTTAAACAACACACTCCTAAACAATCAGTGGGTTAATGAAGAAATAGCAAGAGAAATTGCTAAATATATAGAGACAAATGAAAATGAGAACACAACATACCAAAACCTATGGGATGCAGCAAAAGCAGTGCTAAGGGGGAAATTTATAGCGCTAAACGCATATATTAAAAAGGAAGAAAGAGCCAAAATCAAAGAACTAATGGATCAACTGAAGAAACTAGAAAATGAACAGCAAACCAATCCTAAACCAAGTAGAAGAAAAGAAATAACAAGGATTAAAGCAGAAATAAATGACATAGAGAACAAAAAAAACAATAGAGAGGATAAATATCACCAAAAGTTGGTTCTTTGAGAAGATCAACAAGATTGACAAGCCCCTAGCTAGACTGACAAAATCAAAAAGAGAGAAGACCCATATAAACAAAATAATGAATGAAAAAGGTGACATAACTGCACATCCTGAAGAAATTAAAAAAACTATAAGAGGATATTATGAACAACTGTATGGCAACAAACTGGATAATGTAGAAGAAATGGACAATTTCCTGGAAACATATGAACAACCTAGACTGACCAGAGAAGAAATAGAAGACCTCAACCAACCCATCACAAGCAAAGAGATCCAATCAGTCATCAAAAATCTTCCCACAAATAAATGCCCAGGGCCAGATGGCTTCACAGGGGAATTCTACCAAACTTTCCAGAAAGAACTGACACCAATCTTACTGAAACACTTTCAAAACATTGAAGAAAATGGAACACTACCTAACTCATTTTATGAAGCTAACATCAATCTAATACCAAAACCAGGCAAAGATGCTACAAAAAAGGAAAACTACCGGCCAATCTCCCTAATGAATATAGATGCAAAAATCCTCAACAAAATACTTGCAAATCGAATCCAAAGACACATTAAAAAAATCATACACCATGACCAAGTGGGGTTCATTCCAGGCATGCAAGGATGGTTCAACATAAGAAAATCAATCAATGTATTACAACACATTAACAAGTCAAAAGGGAAAAATCAATTGATCATCTCAATAGATGCTGAAAAAGCATTTGACAAAATCCAACATCCCTTTTTGATAAAAACACTTCAAAAGGTAGGAATTGAAGGAAACTTCCTCAACATGATAAAGAGCATATATGAAAAACCCACAGCCAGCATAGTACTCAATGGTGAGAGACTGAAAGCCTTCCCTCTAAGATCAGGAACAAGACAAGGATGCCCGCTGTCACCACTGTTATTCAACATTGTGCTGGAAGTGCTAGCCAGGGCAATCCGGCAAGACAAAGAAATAAAAGGCATCCAAATTGGTAAAGAAGAAGTAAAACTGTCATTGTTTGCAGATGATATGATCTTACATCTAGAAAACCCGGAGAAATCGACGATACAGCTACTAGAGCTAATAAACAAATTTAGCAAAGTAGCAGGATACAAGATTAATGCACATAAGTCAGTAATGTTTCTATATGCTAGAAATGAACAAACTGAAGAGACACTCAAGAAAAAGATACCATTTTCAATAGCAACTAAAAAAATCAAGTACCTAGGAATAAACTTAACCAAAGATGTAAAAGACCTATACAAAGAAAACTACATAACTCTACTAAAAGAAATAGAAGGAGACCTTAAAAGATGGAAAAATATTCCATGTTCATGGATAGGAAGGCTAAATGTCATTAAGATGTCAATTCTACCCAAACTCATCTACAGATTCAATGCAATCCCAATCAAAATTCCAACAACCTACTTTGCAGACTTGGAAAAGCTAGTTATCAAATTTATTTGGAAAGGGAAGATGCCTCGAATTGCTAAAGACACTCTAAAAAAGAAAAACGAAGTGGGAGGACTTACACTCCCTGACTTTGAAGCTTATTATAAAGCCACAGTTGCCAAAACAGCATGGTACTGGCACAAAGATAGACATATAGATCAATGGAATCGAATTGAGAATTCAGAGATAGACCCTCAGATCTATGGCCGACTCATCTTTGATAAGGCCCCCAAAGTCACTGAACTGAGTCATAATGGTCTTTTCAACAAATGGGGCTGGGAGAGTTGGATATCCATATCCAAAAGAATGAAAGAGGACCCCTACCTCACCCCCTACACAAAAATTAACTCAAAATGGACCAAAGATCTCAATATAAAAGAAAGTACCATAAAACTCCTAGAAGATAATGTAGGATCTTGGGGTAAAGTAGGAACATGTTGGAAGTTAAGCAGTTATCTTAGGTTAATTGTTTTTTTCTTACTCCCTTGTTATGGTCTCTTTGAAATGTTCTTGTATTGTATGTTTGTTTTCTTTTTAACTTTTTTTTTCATACAGTTGATTTAAAAAAGAAGGAAAAGTTAAAAAAAAAAAAAAAGAAAAGGAAAAAAAAAAGATTTAGTGCCCCCTTGAGGAGCCTGTGGAGAATGCAGGGGTATTCCCCTACCCCACTTCCATGGTTGCTAACATGACCACAGACATAGGGGACTGGTGGTTTGATGGGTTGAGCCCTCTACCACAGGTTTTACCCTTGGGAAGACGGTTGCTGCAAAGGAGAGGCTAGGCCTCCCTATGGTTGTGCCTAAGAGCCTCCTCCCAAATGCCTCTTTGTTGCTCAGATGTGGCCCTGTCTCTCTAGCTAAGCCAACTTGAAAGGTGAAATCACTGCCCTCCCCACTACGTGGGATCAGACACCCAGGGGAGTGAATCTCCCTGGCAACGTGGAATACGACTCCCGGGGAGGAATGTAGACCTGGCATCGTGGGACGGAGAACATCTTCTTGACCAAAAGGGGGATGTGAAAGGAAATGAAATAAGCTTCAGTGGCAGAGAGATTCCAAAAGGAGCCGAGAGGTCACTCTGGTGGGCACTCTTATGCACACTTTAGACAACCCTTTTTAGGTTCTAAAGAATTGGGGTAGCTGGTGGTGGATACCTGAAACTATCAAACTACAACCCAGAACCCATGAATCTCGAAGACAGTTGTATAAAAATGTAGCTTATGAGGGGTGACAATGGGATTGGGAAAGCCATAAGGACCACACTCCACTTTGTCTAGTTTATGGATGGATGAGTAGAAAAATAGGGGAAGGAAACAAACAGACAAAGGTACCCAGTGTTCTTTTTTACTTCAATTGCTCTTTTTCACTCTAATTATTATTCTTGTTATTTTTGTGTGTGTGCTAATGAAGGTGTCAGGTATTGATTTGGGTGATGAATGTACCACTATGTAATGGTACTGTAAACAATCGAAAGTACGATTTGTTTTGTATGACTGCGTGGTATGTGAATATATCTCAATAAAATGAAGATTAAAAAAAAAAAAAAAGATAATGTAGGAAAACATCTTCAAAACCTTGTATTAGGCGGCCACTTCCTAGACTTTACACCCAAAGCACAAGCAACGAAAGAGAAAATAGATAAATGGGAACTCCTCAAGCTTAGAAGTTTCTGCACCTCAAAGGAATTTCTCAAAAAGGTAAAGAGGCAGCCAACTCAATGGGAAAAAATTTTTGGAAACCATGTGTCTCACAAAAGACTGATATCTTGCATATATAAAGAAATCCTACAACTCAACGACAATAGTACAGACGGCCCAATTATAAAATGGGCAAAAGATATGAAAAGACAGTTCTCTGAAGAGGAAATACAAATGGCCAAGAAACACATGAAAAAATGTTCAGCTTCACTAGCTATTAGAGAGATGCAAATTAAGACCACAATGAGATACCATCTAACACCGGTTAGAATGGGTGCCAGTAAACAAACAGGAAACTACAAATGCTGGAGGGGATGTGGAGAAATTGGAACTCTTATTCATTGTTGGTGGGACTGTATAATGGTTCAGCCACTCTGGAAGTCAGTCTGGCAGTTCCTTAGAAAACTAGATATAGAGCTACCATTCGATCCAGCGATTGCACTTCTCGGTATATACCCGGAAGGTCGGAAAGCAGTGACACGAACAGATATCTGCACGCCAATGTTCATAGCAGCATTATTCACAATTGCCAAGAGATGGAAACAACCCAAATGTCCTTCAACAGATGAGTGGATAAATAAAATGTGGTATATACACACGATGGAATACTACGCGGCAGTAAGAAGGAACGATCTCGTGAAACATATGACAACATGGATGAACCTTGAAGACATAATGCTGAGCGAAATAAGCCAGGCACAAAAAGAGAAATATTATATGCTACCACTAATGTGAACTTTGAAAAATGTAAAACAAATGGTTTATAATGTAGAATGTAGGGGAACTAGCAGTAGAGAGCAATTAAGGAAGGGGGAACAATAATCCAAGAAGAACAGATAAGCTATTTAACGTTCTGGGGATGCCCAGGAATGACTATGGTCTGTTAATTTCTGATGGATATAGTAGGAACAAGTTCACAGAAATGTTGCTATATTATGTAACTTTCTTGGGGTAAAGTAGGAACATGTTGGAAGTTAAGCAGTTATCTTAGGTTAGTTGTCTTTTTCTTACTCCCTTGTTATGGTCTCTTTGAAATGTTCTTTTATTGTATGTTTGTTTTCTTTTTAACTTTTTTTTCATACACTTGATTTAAAAAAGAAGGGAAAGTTAAAAAAAAAAAAAAAGAAAAACAAGGAAAAAAAAAGATGTAGTGACCCCTTGAGGAGCCTGTGGAGAATGCAGGGGTATTAGCCTACCCCACCTCGATGGTTGCTAACATGACCACAGACATAGGGGACTGGTGGTTGGATGGGTTGAGCCTCCTCCCGAATGCCTCTTTGTTGCTCAGATGTGGCCCTCTCTCTCTGGCTAAGCCAACTTGAAAGGTGAAATCACTGCCCTCCCCCCTACGTGGGATCAGACACCCAGGGGAGTGAATCTCCCTGGCAACGTGGAATATGACTCCCGGGGAGGAATGTAGACCCGGCATCGTGGGACGGAGAACATCTTCTTGACCAAAAGGGGGATGTGAAAGGAAATGAAATAAGCTTCAGTGGCAGAGAGATTCCAAAAGGAGCCGAGAGGTCACTCTGGTGGGCACTCTTATGCACACTTTAGACAACCCTTTTTAGGTTCTAAAGAATTGGGGTAGCTGGTGGTGGATACCTGAAACTATCAAACTACAACCCAGAACCCATGAATCTCGAAGACAGTTGTATAAAAATGTAGCTTATGAGGGGTGACAATGGGATTGGGAAAGCCATAAGGACCACACTCCACTTTGTCTAGTTTAGGGATGGATGAGCAGAAAAATAGGGGAAGGAAACAAACAGACAAAGGTACCCAGTGTTCTTTTTTACTTCAATTGCTCTTTTTCACTCTAATTATTATTCTTGTTATTTTTGTGTGTGTGCTAATGAAGGTGTCAGGGATTGATTTAGGTGATGAATGTACAACTATGTAATGGTACTGTAAACAATCGAAAGTACGATTTGTTTTGTACGACTGCATGGTATGTGAATATATCTCAATAAAATGAAGATAAAAAAAAAAAAAAAAAGTACGTTGGAGAATTTGGGAAGTCAAAACACCCAAATTTCAAAAGCTTTCTTTTCTTTGGTCTGTTGTATCTATGTGATGTTATACTTAGCAACTTTGTCGTATATGCTTAAAGGCATTGATATTTAGAGGGAAATAAAGTTATCTAACCAGCTCTGAAGAGCTACTAAACTACCTGAAGCTGAAAGAAAGGACTGGGTAAGAGACAGACTCCAGCCCTTGGGTATCTGAGAATTGGGTTGCAAATGATGCAAAAATACTTTAGACCAACACTTTCCAATAGAAATATAATGTGCCACACAAATGTGAGCCAAATATGTAATTATAAATTTTCTTTAATGTGAGCCACATTTTTTAAAAAGGGAAAAACGAGATGAAATTAATTTTAATAATGTATGTTATTTAACCTAGTAGATAAAAAGCATCATGTTAAGCTGTAATCAATATAAAAATTATTAGTACAATATTTTGCAGTATCTTGTCTGTCTTCAAAATCCAGTGTGTATTTTACACTTCCAGCACAATTTGGACTAACCACATTTTCAAGTGCTCCATAACCACACATGGCTACGGACTACCATAAAGGACAGCTGCAGCGTTGAACCCAAACTACCTTGTTATAGTATTTTCTTTTAAAGGGCAAGCTGACAAATAAAATATAAAGAGAGCAAGCCAGCAAAAAAAAAAGAGTATCATGACTCTGTATGTGCCCTCTTGGCATAACCAAGGCGACTGGGTATGAAAGTCATTCGCACTGAAAAGGGAGAGTTGAGCTTGGGAACAGGGATCCTACAGTTGGCAGGTATCTGCTTCAAGCGTATTACGCTCAGGGTTGGCTCCTGTCTCAGTCATCATGTGGTGGTTGTAGCAATCTCTGGCTTTTGCAGCCTCTGTTTTTGAAATGTTAACAGCAGCTTAATACCAAAGTTAGTTCTCCTTCAATGATGACTTCCTCCCATCAAGTGAGGCTTTGTAGTGATTTTGTTGGCATTGCCCCTTCTTGTCTTTATTTGATCCTTCACTGGCCATCTTCTGAGAGTGCTATGTAGCCTAGGCTCAGCTTCCAGGAGAGGCTTGTTAAACCCTCATACCTAATGACTTCCCCACTCCAAGGAGATGACGGGGTTGTTAGGAACTTGGTGGTACATTGTAAAAGCTGTCTTTGGCCAGCTAATTTGACATTTTTAAGCCTCAGTTCCCTTGTCTGTAAACTGGGGGTGATTTTTACATTGCAGAAAACCGGGTTAAATTGTCTCCTTCCCATTTGTAAAGGCAGCAGTACCTGGTGGAGCGTTGCCCTGGCCAGCCCAGCCTCCCAAGAGCCTAGTTGGCTGACGAGCCATAAGCGAAAGCAAGGCCTGGCCTGGTTGAAATGCTTTTCTGCTAACCATGGTCATTTCTTCCATGACCTCACAGAGCTACAGGCACACTTTGAGCCTGCCTCTGAGATAGAAGGGGTGGATACAGATGTGGATGAGGTGGAAGAGGACTGCCCCTCCACAGACCCACATGGAAGTGAGGTGCAAGCCGTGCATGAGGGGAGCAGACCTGGTTCTGCGGTTGTTCTGGAGACCCCACCCCACCAGCAGCAACACCTGAGACTCCAGCTGGGCAAGCTCAGGCAGGAGACCAACAGGTGAGGCCCTTCCATGCTCTCCAGCAGGGGTGGGAGAATGCCAGGAAGCCTCCAGGTAACTGGTGTGATTGTTGAGTGGACAGTGCCTCACCCAGGTCTCAGGAAGGCCTTGTAAAGCAGATATTTGGCGCAAAGCATCTTAACCATCTGTGAACTTGGCAAGGGGGTATTCTCAGCTTAAACTGAAACTAGAACAATGTGTCTTTTTTCCTTAAAATATTAGGAATCACACAGAAATTAGCCACACTAAATGCAACTGGATCTCTGTGAGTTCTTTTTCCATCTCTTCACCAAGATGGGGCCCAGCAGAGTACATCTGCAACCTGTGGGGGTCAGTTAGCACTTTGTCAGTGGAAGTGTACCCCATAATTCTAACCCCCAGGGAGCTTCCCCAGTCATCTTCGAATCTCTTCCTTGGGATTTTTCATGATCCCTAGGCAAGAACTGATGAACTGCCTTCCCAACCAGGAGACCATGGCACTGTGGCAGTGCTCCCCCAAGAGTGCTTGTCTGTTATGCTCACTTCCTGATACACAGTAGGTGCTCAGTAAATATCTGGAAATTTTTTTCATTCATTTGCTTTGGGGAATCACATTATTATTGGGCTTTTAAAAAATACAATCCACAACCATAGCAAACCAGTTGATACTTGCTCAGAATGTTGCTTTGTTGCCCGATGGTCATTGGTCATATTAATAAATATTTAACGGAGTAGATAAGGTGCCAGTTATCCACATTTTGGATGAAAAGTTGTATACACCCCCAGGGATCTCTAAAGTTGAATTTTAGACAGATGTAATAATTTTTTAAGGGGTCTCGTTCTAATGAAATGGTAGTTGTGGCAAAATTTCTTGTTTCAAATACGAAGCACGTTTCAAATATGAAGCACATATGAAAGCAGCAATACTTGAAAATTTTTTTTCTAATGAGGTTTATAGTCATGACATACATAAAATGTTATATATGTGTTCATATATAACCACTGTTTAGTCATTCTGTCTTCCAGTCTCAGTAGAATTAGTTTGGTTAAATATCAGCCAGCTCCTTAATGCACACTGCTAACTAATCGACACACAGTCCCCACGTGCTGTGCCTATACTTGTGGGCTGGAGAACCCTTAGCTTTGGCTGTTGGGTGGAACAATGTTGACTGGGCCAACTGTCTTCATCCATGAGAGCACAGGGAGCCCTTCCACAGGTGAATTGGGAATGGCTGTGGATGCATGTGTGCAGAAAGAGAGTTCCGAGCCAGCTCTCTGGTCCAGATAGGTGCAGGGCTTGAGCATTCTAATTAGTGGCCAGAATTGTCTCCTTTGCTAGTGTAAAAAAGGACTTGAGAGACAAGGACAGTGGAAGGCAGGGGTGGGGAGTAAGAGTAGTCAGCATTCCTTACTCACTGAGCTCCCGTGTGTAGTCTCTGCTATCCCCGGGATGGAAGTATTCTCTCCCCACTCCATTTTGCCACCAAATTACCCAGCAGGGCCTGTGTTATCAGATTTGCTACGCTGTTTGCCAATATTGTTTACGTGTTGTTATAGAGTAACTTCTGAGGGCAACTGCAGAAATTAACTTCAATGAAAATAAGCGAGTTCAGGGAAGATGGCGGAGTAGGAGAGAGAGCAAAATTCTCCTCTGTGAAAAACACTAGATAAAGGAGAGAAAGTGCTCCAGAACAGCAGTTCCAGGGTTCCACTGGCTGGCAGGGACTTCTACACCCATAGTGAGTGTGGACTTGGAGAAGCCAAGAGACTACCTTTAAGACGGGGTGAGTGTTCAGCCTGGAATGCTGCCAGGGAACAGGCAGTTGGAGCTGGCTGATGAGTGCGGAGGGTAGCAGCCTTCCGTGGTCAAGGTACCCTCCTCAGCACTTGGCTTGGGTGATAACCCTTCGCAGATCTGCAGTGAAAAACCCCCGTGCCAGGGACTGGCGGTCGGACCAGGCAGATGAGTGCAAAATGGGACAGCTTTCCACACCCCATGCAGCCATCTTTGCAGTTGGCTGGGGAGATGACCCTTCACAGCCCCACAGCTGAGACCTTCCTTGAGGGAATTCCAGATTCAGACAGCATCCACTTTTTCTTCCACAGAAGCAAGGGTGCTGTGTGGAACTACCAGGAGCCCTCCCCCAATCCCAGGGAGTCACGGCCTCACAACAGACAGGGACTGTGGGGCATTTGAGCTGGAAGATAAGACACGCAGCTCTGCAGCCCCAGAGAACTCCACCCACAGCCCTGGGAACAGCTGGGATCACTGTGTGCTGGAGTGGACTCCCTGCCAAACTGTGCAGGGCAGGCTCCCCACCAAGAGGTGGCTTGGGAGCGCCATCCGCTGGTAGGTCAGGGAAAGTGCACTCCACCAAGCTGTAGCTCTGCCAAATTAAAGATAAATGTTCAAATAAGCCTGCATATCCTAAAAGAACCCTATCAAGACAAATGCCAAGAGGCCAAAACAACAGAAAATTTTAAGGCATAGAAGAAACCAGAAGATATGGATAACCCAAACGTCCAAATTAAAAAGCCAGAGGAGACACAGAACTTGGAGCAGTTAATCAAAGCAGTCCACGCAAACATCAGTGTCATGGCTCAGGATATAAAGGACATGAAGAGGACCCTAGAAGAGCATAAAGAAGAATTTGAAAGAGTAAATTAAAAAATAGCATATCTTATGGAAATAAAAGATACTGTTAAATTAAAAATATTCTTGAGACACATAATGGCAGATTTGAAGAGAGAGAGGAATGAATTAGTGAACACGAGGACAGGGCAATGGATTGCGGAAGCACAAAAGAACAAATGGTAAAAAAAATCAAATAATTTGAAATTGTTCTCAGGGAAATGATGGACAACACGAAGTGCACAATTATAAGAATTATTGGTTTTCCAGAAGGGGAAGAGTAAAGGGCTGTTGGGGAAAACTTCCCAAACCTTCTAAACGCCATAATATGAATATCAAAGATGCCCAACGAACTCCAAATGGAATAAATCAAAATAAACCCACCCCGAGACATATTCTGATCAGATTGTCAAATGCTGAAGAGAAGGAGAAAGTTCTGAAATCAGCAAGGGAGAAGCGATTCACCACATACAGGGGAAACAACATAAGACTAAGTAGTGACCCCTCAGCAGGCACCGTGGAGGTGGAAAGGTAGTGGTACGACATATTTAAGATTCTGAAAGAGAAAAATGGCCAGCCAAGAATTCCTTATCTCACAAAGCTCGCCTTCAAAATTGAGGGAGAGCTTAAAATTTTCACAGACAAAAGACGCTGAAAGAATTTGTTAACAAGAGACCTGCCCTGCAAGAAATACTAAAGGGAGCTCTACTGGCTGAGAAAAAGACAGGAGAGAGAGGCCTGGAGAAGGGCACAGAATTGAAGAGTATTAGTAAGGGTAACTTAAAGGAAATAAAGATAGAGCGGGGAAAAGTAGATCTGACTTGACAAAAACCAAAGGATAAGATGACTGATTCAAGAACTCCCTTCACAATAATAACATTGAATGTGAATGGATTGAACTCCCCAATTAAAAGATATAGATTGGCAGAATGGATTAAAAAATATGAACCATCAATATGCTGCTTACAAGAGACTCATCTTAGACCCACTGACACAAAGAGATGGAAAGTGAAAGGATGGAAAGAAATATTGCAAGCAAGCTATAGCCAAAAGAAAGCAGGGGTAGCAATACTAATTTCAGATGAGAAAGACTTTAAATGCAAGGATGTCATAAGAGACAAAGAAGGACACTATATACTAATAAAAGGGACGATTCAACAAGAAGAAATAACAATCATAAATGTTTATGCACCAAATCAAGGTGCTCCTAAGTACATGAGACAAACACTGGCAAAACTGAAGGAAGCAATAGATGTTTCCACAATAATCATGGGAGACTTCAATACATCACTCTCCTATAGACAGATCAACCAGACAGAGGACCAATAAGGAAACTGAGAACCTAAACAATGTGATAAACGAATTAGACTTAATAAACGTATATAGAGCACTTCATCCCAAATTACAAGGAAACACATTCTTCTCTAGTGCTCGTGGAACTTTCTCCAGGATGGATCATATGCACACAGATATTTGCACACTGATGTGCATAGCAGCATTGTTCACAACTGCCAAGAGATGGAAAGAATCCCAGTGTCCTTTAACAGATGAGCGAATAAACAAAATGTGGTATATACATACGATGGAATACTATGCAGCAGTAAGAAGGAACGAGGTTGTGAAACATAACAACATGGATGAACCTTGAAGACATGATGTTGAGTGAAATAAGCCAGATACAAAAGGAGAGAGATTGTATGTTATCACTAATGTGAACTCTGTGAAAAATGTAAAATAAGTGTCCTGTAGAGTATAGAGGGCCTAGAGATAGAAGCTAGTGAAGGGGGGATGATAATCTAATATGTACAGATCTGATAAAGAGGGTGAACTTAATGGTATGGGAATGGGCAGGTATGACTATGGTTCATTAATACGATTATAAGTATCAGTGACTCTTTGAAGGCATACATGTTCGTAAATGGTTGTTTAAAGGCACGTAACCCACAGAGTAGCACCACAAACCTACATAAGCGTTAGCATGATATAAGGTATGACACTGGTGCAGAGGGTTAACAACAGAGTGGTATATGAAAAAACTATCCATTACATATTAAAGACTATGTTTGATAGAAATATCTTACCAATACTACACTAATACTAGGGATGAATACTTAGCAGCTGATAAGAGCTCTGGGATATATTATAATTGTTTAAAGTTGAGAGTGATGAGGACTGTACAACTAAGTGAAGATAATGTAAGAAACGGACCATTTATCTTGGGATAGAATGTATATTAAGTGAAATTAGGAACCCACTACTTGATAAATCAAGCCCTCGACTTGAGGCATGCTCTTGTGAAACTTAGGGTTCTAAATGGGAGGCTGAGCCCTCCTATAATTATGCCAAAGAGGCACCTCCAGGGAACCTCTTTTGTTGCTCAAATGTGGCCTTTCTCTCTCTAAACCCAACTTGGCAAATAAATTCATTAACCAACACTCCCCCCATCCCCACCCCCACAAAGGACATGACTTCCAGGGGACTGAATCTCCCTGTTAATGTGGGACATGACTCCCAGGAATGAGCCTGGCCCTGGCAGCGAGGGATTGAAAATGCCTACTTGACCAAAAGGGGAAAAAAAAAAAAGGCAACAAGCTGAGGTTACAGTGGCTGAGGGATCCCAAATCTCTTATGCAAGCTCCAACTAGACATCCCAAATGGCCACAGTATGCCATGCCCTTACCAAAAGTAGTCCCCAAATACCTAGGCCCCTACCTGAGATTCTATAAAAGATTCACTCACTAAGTTTTATGTTTCAGAAACTTAAATCCACCAGAGTGTTCCTATGCCAGACAAGTCCTAAAACCCAGAGGCAACAGCCTCTTTAAGAACAATCAGATGCAGCCCCGATGCAGCCCCCTTCCCTATACTGTTGACACTCCCTTTTAATATGAACAAGGTAGGGGGCTCACTGCCTAGACACCCCTGAAGATGGAGAAAGGGACTAAGTGAGAGGAAGGGGTAGCAACAAACAAGACAAGATTTAACAAAAGTCTATGAATACTAAAGCTTTATATATACATATTTTTTTAGATGCTGGGGTGTTGGAATAGCTGGAAGGTGGTAAAAGACATAGTGGAACTGTAACCTATAACATCCTTTGGAATTTGCTTTATAGCTACTCGTTGAATTGTGCTCTGAAAGCCTTCACCTTTCTGTATATACCCTATATTGCATAATAAGAAAAGAACTGAAACTGGAACTGTAACCCATAACAGTTTTTGAAATTACTTATATAACTGCTTGAGCTGTACATCGAAAGTTAAACACCTTTCTGTATGTATGTTATATTTTACAATGCTAGAAATAGCTGAAGTTGTGGAACTGTGACCCATGACATTCTTTGAAATTTGCTATTTGTTAAATCTTACTTGGAAAGTTATCACTGTTATGTATATATGTTAAAGTTCACATAAAAAATATATTAAAAAAAAAAAATGAGCCCATTTACTAGGTACATGAACAAATGAGAAAACCTAGAAATGGCTCTAATCTGCCAGCCCCTAACTCCCCGTCCCCGTGTGACATCCCTGAGCTGGCATAGGGGACTAAGTTCTTCCACACTCAGCTATGCCAGGCCCTCTTTCTTTGTCCTAGGAAGAACTATGTACAAGATGGGCCACAGGAGACCATCCTGATGGGCAGAGTGCAGCCTTGTTGACTCTGGCCAATTACTTCTCTGGGCCTCAGTTACTTCAGCTATAAAACCAGGATAAAAAATGCTTACCTGATAAAAATGCAATAAGGCTCATATGCTTTAATCCACATGAAGTATGAAGCACAGTACTGGATTCTGTGCTAAACACTGCTCAGTAGATGTTAGTGGCATTCCTCCCAGCCTTCCAAGAAGTTCCTTTCACTCCCTCCCTACCCCATTACTTCAGAAGCAGAGGGCTTCTATCCTCCCTACTTGGCTTATTTCCTCCTATGAGGAAGGAGGAGTCTAACTGCTCGTTTTGGCTATTTTTATGTCACTCAGAGACAAGTTTAAATAATCAGACGATTCCTCCGCCTGAGTTCTTCTGCTACAACAAAGGGTCCCTTATACAGGCTGAAACCCAATTCACAGCTCTTTTAACAACGTATTTGCTTTCCTCACTAAACTGACTGTTGGGATGGTGCTTGTTTTTTCCAATCCCTAATAGTCAAATGTTTGAGTTGTGCTGAATAGTGTTAGGCTCTTCATCACTCTCCTCTGCATGACTTTTTTTTTTTAACTAGACTTTTGGAACACCTAGTTCAAAGAGAGCGAGAATACCAGAATCTCCTACGGCAAACTCTAGAACAGAAAACTCAAGAATTGTATCGTCTTCAGTTACGTTTCAAGTATAACGGTGAGAATCATTTTCCACTTGCTCTGACATGTCTGTGGATGTGAGACAGACTTTTAAAATCTTGCTGATTGAAGAAACAGTTTAGGTTATCCTCTATTCAATCAGTATTCCGGTAGATTCTAGAATACTACTCAACAATAAAAAGAAACTATTGATATATCCAACAATATGGATGAATGACAAATACATTATGCTAAATGAAAAGACATCAGCTTCAAAAGGATACATACTATATGATTCCATTTATATAATTCTCTGGAAAAGGCAAAACTATAGGGACAGAAAAAAATCAGAATGGCAGGGAGGGGGATGATTATAAAAGGACACAAGGTAACTTCTGGAAATTTCTCTACCTTGATTTGTGGTGGTGATTATACAACTGTATGGCTTTATCAATTCATAGCACTGTATGCCTAAAAAGGGTAGTTTACTGCATACAGTATACCTCTGTAAACCTGACGTGCTCATTTGGTGCCACTTAGCAAAGAGCTATGGCTACCTCTTCGAACATGAATGGGTAAGCTCTAAAGCAAAATCTCAATACTAAAACCTAAAAAAAAATATTTTAAAGACAAGGGAAAGAACATATAAAGCAGCTGACAGATAACATATGAAATTCCAATCTAAATAATGGTATCATAGGTAAAGGAGTGTTTTCACTCTCTGGAAACTGAATCCAAGAATTATGAATGGTTGATTAACATGTATTAGAGCAGCTGAATGATTTAAGTTCATTTCATTTCACCACATTTACATTCTGGAATAGTTTATTACATCCAACTTACTTTTTAAAAAGTTTTACTGTTAGACATTAATATACAATAAAATGAATTTCTAATCATTACAGCTATTGCAGAGAACCCAGCACCCCATCATAAGTCTCAGGAGAGAACAGATAAAGAGCTTGTAGATTGGCTGAAACTGCATGGAGCAGATCCTAATACAATTGAAAAGGTAAACATATAACCATAAAATGATCTAAATGCTATTGTGAAAAAGCTGCTTAGCTCTTTTGTGTATCTCATCTTTGTTTCAGATTGTTGAAGGTTATACACTTTCTAATATTCTTAATGATATCACTAAGGAAGATCTAAGATATCTTAGATTACGGTAAGAGTAGCCTCAAAACAGTTTCTATAGTACAAAATTATTTTGTGTGTGAAATTATGTTTTAAACAAAGTGCTGGTAACTTCCACTGTCATTGAAGTAAAATTTCCCTTTCCCATGGCTTAGTCAGACAACTAAAACTACCTAGCCTCCCTCCAAACTCTGGAATTTTGCTAGGTTCAAGCAGGGAAAAGGCAGCAGAAGGCCAGGTCCGAGAGAAGAAGGAAGATGCGGTGGAAGTGTTCTCCCCATTTCAATCTTCTGCCACACACAGTTGGCTGGGAGTAGGGTGAGGAAAGGCATGTAATGCCACGGATGAGACCCAAATCCTCCTTTCTGTAGCCTACTCATCCCAGCATTTATGTAGCCTGCTCTACACAAATCCACTCCTGCTACTTACTGCTGGGGCAGAAATGTCACATCTGTGTGTGTTTTATTTTTGTTGAGACTAAATGCCAAATCTAAACAAATCTAAAATGATATAATATTTGCCATAAGGGCTCCTAAGGAAGCGTTGGTTTTGTTGCTATAAAGTTTTTTCTTAGGACTCTGTCTCACAGGGGTGGTCTCCTCTGCAGGATCTGGAATGCAGTCACCCAGCACAGAATACAAGCTCAGGAGCCCTCAAAGACCAAAGATGAGGTTTAAGCACAGTCAAGTAAGCCATGGGACTGAGTGAGCAAATCCCCCTTCCCCCAGTCTTTGCTGGTAAAGCAGCTGTTAATATACATACTTTACACAAGAAATGCAGTTTTAAAAGCTAGCCTATGTAAATGGATTGCTTACCCATTATTGATGCACGTTTTAAAGATGAGCTGTACAGACTGTGAGCCTTAGTTTTGACATCCCAGCCTTAGTATCACAAAAATCTTAAAATTGACTTCAATGAAAAAAAAGATGAGCACACCCTATCACACTTGCTAAAAATGCAAAAGTTTTTGTTATTTTAAAAGGCTGGAAAACTACGATGTTAAATTATACATGATCATTAACTGGTATTGCACTTAAATTTGAGAAATGTGATTAAGAATATTCCTTGTATTTAATGTAAATAGAAAACTATTAAGAAAATAGTTTCGTATTTATATTGAATTATAAATGAAGAAAACTAAACCATCTGGCCTTTGAAATGATTACGAAGAAGTCTTATTTAACAATGGCATTGTCCTTCCACCCCCTGCCCTAATAATAAATATTGTGTTTTATTACGGAGAACCGCTGGTGATAATGGAACTCTGCATTCCCATTGCGGGGGGGGGGGGGGTGTGCTCTCAGGGGCAGTTGTATGAGCTGGTGGTTAATGCCAGTCTGCCACTGTAAGGGGCACAGCACTGATACCTCAGGGGAATGAGCTCCTCCCCCCCCCCCCCCCAGAAGCTGGCAGGGTTGAGGCAGCAAATCAATTGGAATTATTTTAAGAACCATTTTGGGAAATGCTGTATTTCCTATAAATCTTACCAAAACCTTTATATAAGTCCTTAACGCAACATATAAGCTGCATACAATTCCTATCCCTTGGATGTAATCTACATACTAGTCTTAACAAAAGTTTACAAGATATGTTGTATGGATTTTGTTTTATGGATTTTATTCCTCCTTAAAGGTGAGAATACAAACAGTTTCTTAAAGTTTATGATGAATGGCCTATTCAAAGTATAATAAATTTATTGCAGTCTCCCTTTAACTGATTGACTTAAACTTGATCCACTGATTTGCACCACGAACTTCAAAAGGTGGATCGCTGCAGTAGATGTGATGACCTAATTCCTCCAAAGGTGGTTCCGGGTCAGCTGTAGCAAACTGGGCTGCATCCTCAATTTCTTTCCTCACTTCAACATCAATTTCCTAAAAATCAGATCCCCATTCAAGAGATTTTGAATTAACAGCTGCTCAGGTACCAACTAGAGTTAAATTCTGAACCTGTTGCTAGTATAACTATTCTATGAATAATGAGTAATAAAAGTATTAAAATGTTGCTATTTTAAGTTATAAAACTACACATGTAGAGTTTGGAGTCCAGATGTCAACATTTAATATCCTGGCAAGAAAAGTGGAATTCAAACACTTTGCCTGTATGACTAATATGCTGTGGTAATATGTAATTTCTCATTTACTTAGGTAGTTCAGTGCCCACCAGAAACTTCCTAATAAAGAATAATTTTGAGTAAGAGAGCCAACCTTTAAAACCTGACTTTTAAACCATCAAGAGTGACTGTACCTTTAATTCTTCAATACTGGCAAGATCACTGTTCACCATTCTATCCTTGAGAAGCATAATAGGATCACTCTTACTTCTCACTTCCTGAATTTCTTCTCGTGTACGATAACTGGAGGGATGGGAAACAGTTATAAATAGGTTAAGAACACTTCCAGTACAGTAAAGACAGCTTTGTAAAATACAATATGGCATCAGCCTGTTGCTATAAAGTTAAAAAATGAAGGGACACATTAAATCCAACTTGAAATTGATTTTGGTGCTCAAAACACAAGAACTCAACATAATGTTTCATAAGCGCTGCATAGAAAACTGTACACTGGCAATTCACCCAGCCTTTCCAGCATTCTGACAACAGGAGCCACTTTTCTTTTTTAATTAGACATATGGGTAGGAAGGAAGGGATGGAGCCTCTTTGTGTGTGTGCAACTGACCCACCCTTTTGAGCTCCTATATTGTCCATGGGGGGGTGGGGAGGGGGGCGGGCAGTGGCAGTGGAGTGGTGATAGTTATAGCCTTTGAGGCATCACAATGCCAAGCTGAAAACAAATATACTTTTTCTTTCTCCCTGAAGTCCCCAGAGAATTGTAGCCAGCAAAATTTTGGATACCAGGTTTTCCCATTCTCGGTTCTATAATACATCACTTAGAACCATTGCTTTTAGCATTACTTTATTTTTTAAAGAGAATTATACAACAGGCTGTTTTCCATTTACTTTGCTTTCTGCAAAATTTACCCTTAAAACACCATTCTACAAACAAGTTTGTTATGGTTTGAAACTGAATCTACTTCTTTCAACTGTCACATGCCATAGTTTCTGAGAAAAGTACACTCATCTTCCTAGTGTAACATCTTTTTCAACTGATACGTTTCAAAATACTGAATGCCCTACTATGCCTGTAAACCTCACTCCATACCAGCCAAAAGAACATTTTGAAAGTCTGATCCTCTTGAGGTGCAGTATATCGTGAGTTTTGAATTTGGGGTAATGCCAAGTGCCCCCAAATATACTACCCTAACATCAGAATTGTTTTATGCAAAAAATTCTCTCTGCAATTAAGTTCCATAATGCTGTTGTTTTTTAGTACTGCTCATGCTAACATTTACACACTATGTATTACAGATTTTCAGAATGCCTTCTATATTAAAGGCACTTTTCAGACTAAGACAGATGTCAAGATAGCTAATTTAATGAATGACGCCAACTAGTATTTGGCTTCAAAAGCAAATGTTTAAATGTTTTGCTTTTTAATGTGATTTCAAAGCACAGCCACTCTGGAAAGCATACTTGGCTTTCCCATCAGCATACCTGACTCCAGGATCACTCATACTATGTCCATGATAACGGTAAGTCTGCAGCTCCATCAGTATGGGCCCCTAAAGCAGAGACAAAAGATTAAGGTGACCAGAGCTGTGCACCAACAATCCACAATCTCAAATGCAGCTCTTTGCAGGATCAAATATATCCTCACTAGATCTTCTATAAAAGCAAGCTGAGCTCTCAAGAACTGCTTATTGGTTGACTGAGGAACTTAATAAAACAACCTGCCACAGCTTGTTTAGAATCAAAAAAGGCATTTAGCATGTTACAGAGCCTACTGACATTAAATTAAAAAAAACACAAGTGAAGATAGAATTGACTATTAATTTCCTTAAATATGTAATTCTATAAAAATAGATCAGATTTAATCAAGAGGAATCTATTACAAAGCAGTGATGGCAGAGAGAGAGGTGATGGCTTCATCTTCAGGGTCAGTGGGCTGGCAACCAATCCTGCTTCACACAGATCTTGCTAGTGTGTAACAGGAAGGTGGCAGGGAACAAGGACCTGCTACCTAAAGCCCATGACTGCTGGGAGTTGGGCCAGCCTGGCTGTGCATCACCAAGTGGCTTGCTCATGTTATACTAGCCCACTTCCAGAAGACAAGATGGATCTAGGATCCCTGGGTAGTTTGGTATAGTTAAAAAGGAAGGGAGGGGTGGGGGTCTGGAGTCCAACTGCTTGGGTTCTAATCCTGGCTTTAATATATAGTAGCTGTGTGCCTCTCTTTCCTCATCCACAAAATGGGCAGAACAGTACCTAACTCAGAGTTGTAAAGATAACATATAAAGTGCATCTCTTCTCTTTTATGCCAGCCATTTGGAAGCCCATTTAGTCAGACTGGTGGTGATAAGGGGGTTTCCAGACCATCCCTAAATTCCAGGACAAGGCTTTGATAGGGTTAGGAAAGTAAACACATTCTATAAACTACTGACTTTTACACTAAGGTTAGATGCCACATTCTTTTCTGTTGAGGAATTAAGAGCTGATGTAGACTGCTTAGTGTACTGCAACCCATCTCCTTAGTCCTGCTCTGTTTCATTCGCCTCCCTTTCTTGTTTAACTTCTCTACAATTCTCTCCCCACTTCACATCCTTTGCCCTTTCTGACACTTTCATCACTGCCAGCTAAATCTTACTTGCATTCCTGATCCCTCCCCCCACCCAACCACACACACGGTGTTGTTATCACTGAAAGGTCAACCTCAGGGGCAGATTTTCTGGGCTGTGGAACACCGATTTAAACACTTTTAGGCCAATGTCACTGTTCCTCTCTCTCCACTACCACACACTGAAAGATAAAGATTTTTAGGACCAAAACAGCAAGATAAAGATTACATAACCATAATATATAATTTATATGAAACAAACATATTAAATGTCTATTACATAAGCAATGCTCTGTGCTGGGCAGTGTGGGGATACGCAGTCTGTTCACTCAAAGGGCTTATGACTTATCAGAGAAAAGATGTAATTAACCACACCAAAAGGCAAAAGAGATCATGATGAAGATATAGACAAAATGCTGACGAAGCACTGGAAGACTGGAAGAAAAAATTTAACCCAAATGGGGGAGAATGTTTCCCCAAAGTGAACTACCAAGCCCATGCTTTGTTTAAACGAACCCAATTCACTTCCATCATCTCTGCTGCTATCTTAAAAATCTCAAAGAGCAGCTACCCCTGAGGGCTATCATGGAAAAGGCATGTGGGAGGCATTCTTTAAACCTCAAGACAGACACGTCATTAGAAAATCTTACCTTTCCGGATCTGCAATGGGCAGCTGCAAACCTTGTTGCCTCCCGGACACACAGGATATCCATTCCATCTACCTGTTAAGAAACATGTAATGAGCAGAGCATAAATCAAACCAACCAAAACCACTGTAATTTTACATGAGCAGTCCATGGACTAAGAAAATGAAATTCTTAAATTTTTCTAAAATTGTCAAGGGGTGTGTAGCTGTCTAGCTAAGCAGGTGCAACCCTGGCTCTGTAAATATCCTTACCCTTATCCCAGGAATAAAATCGCCTCTCTTGTAATAATCAGTGCTGGCTGCTGCTCTCTCCACAGATGTTCCCATTCCATAGCGGTTATTCTCACAGATGAAAATGCAAGGTAATTTCCACAAAGCTGCCATATTGTAAGATTCAAATATCTGACCCTAGAAGTATTTATAAAAAGTTCAAGTGTTTTCATTTTGCTATTTTTCTCTAGACTCCATCATCATTAACAGGTGCTGTTCTACCTAGTAGAAAAAGCTTTCATAAAGGATGAAAAGTCTCATCTTCTTAAACAAAGCACTGGGTGATGAGGGAAAGGAATGTAAGTCTTTGGGGGACAGACGGGTGAAGCAGCAGGTAGCCTAAGGGAAGTGACAAACCAAATTTATACCACTTGTTTCTATGGGGCCATGCTAACAGTATAGAATACAATGGAAAAAAGATAAACATACAAAAAATATTTGTGGCTTTCTAGCTTTGTTTTATTATAAATTCTGACCCTCTGGGTAACTAGAGTCAACCTGTGTCTCAGAATCACCATCTAGAACAGTGCTATACAAAGTGTGGGACATGGACAAGATAAGTGCAGAAAGTTAAGAATCAGGGTTTAAAAATTATTGTAAGTAGTTTACATTGCCATGGCACCCAAGTGAACAGTCTGTATATTACAGTACTGATTTCAATATTGGTTTGCAATTGGTTAGAAATTTTAAATTAAAAAAAAAAAAGTTCTTTACCCCCAGGAGTTTGAAAAGCCCTGATGTAGAACAAAAGGAGAACTCCCTCATAGGAATACACCTCTATAAAGCTCTCATAAAAACGTGCCAAGACATTATAAGTCTCTAATTTGGCCATAAAACCAAATTTTAGTTTGCCATATAAATTTCTATTTCAACTAATAAGTAATATACTACTTCTTTACAAACTCATCAACTACGAATATTCAACAATATGGAAATAAAACTACATGCTTACCTGATTAGCAGCACCATCACCATATAAAGTCAGACAGACCTCATCTTTTCCATTATACTTACAGGCCAGAGCAATTCCAGCTCCCAGGGGCACCTAACATTGAGAACCACAGAAATCCGTGAGGAGAGAAATTAATGCTCTGAATTTTAACTCCTGGCCAGAATTTGGGCTAGAAATTTGTTACTACAAATACTTCCTACCTGAACCCCATCTCTCTGCTTACCCCGTCACCAATATTGTGAAGACATCAGTAAAGTAACAGGAACAAACATGATACTCTATTTCAACTATCAAGCAATAACATTTCTGTACTCCAAAATTCAACTACTAATCCTAAACAGTCCAAAAATAAAACCTAGGATATTTGGGGGTTTGTTTTGTTTTTAAACAGGTAAAAGAATTCTAATTTATTAGAAAGCAAAACGAATGCTCTAGATAAAATTTTATGCTGTTAATTCTTGATTATTCTGTAATAATGGAAGCAAAAAGAATTTCTGAAGCTGGCTTTGGATTGTAAATAGGCCTCTGAGATCACAATCACCTGCCTCTTCTAGTTTGGCACCTGTCTTAGCACTGTCAGGGAGTAGCAAGAACTAAACTCATGCAACCATGTGATAAATGTACTTCAAAATAAATGAAAAGGTAAAAGTATAGCTCGACTGCTCAGGGCTCCTGCTTATAAAAAATAAACTACTAAAAGGAAAAATTTCATATCACCCAAATTTACTTATTACATGATCAAATGGTAGAGTATGAAGTAACAGGTTTTTAAAAGCAAACCAAGCCCCAAAGTTAAATACTTCAGAGATAAGTTCTCTGGGGGGTGTGCAATTTTTGTGAAGACATGAGCCAGGGCCAAACCTAGGAAGACCCGACAATCCTCATCCTCATTAGGGACATAAACAGATAAGACTACCTGAGCCCCAACAATGCCATTGCCCCCATAGAAGTTCTTGGCATACATATGCATTGATCCTCCTTTTCCTTTAGCACAACCTCCTCTTCGTCCTAGAAATGGCAGAAAATATGCATCAAAAAGCAAATATACGAAACCAACCAACCAACCCACACCCCAAGTATTTACTCAGAAGTCTCAACTCTGAGGCTGATTCAATGATCCAAGCATCTGTCCCTCTGTACAAACGTATGTTCTGCCCGTCTCCCTGTCCTTTTAAAATGAAGAGCAGTCTAGTTCCCTGACCTTGACCTTTCCTGATGCTTCCTTCTCTCCACTGAGTTTCCTTCAGATGCTGGCAATGGTACCCTGGACTTTTGAAATTTACAAACATTTCTGATTGCTGCTGCATTGGTACCTTAAACAGTTTAAGACTAAAGGGGGAAAAGGAAAAAGGGAATATTAAGAGTCCTAGAATTTAAATTACATACCTTAATGTACTTTTACCCAATTTACTTTCTATAACCGATTTCTGTTGGCATGCTCAAGTGAGGAAAGAAATAAACACTATCCTGATTTAGCTGACCTTTTCAAACATTCATGTAAAGGGCCAGATAACATCAAAAATGGTCAATTCACTCAAAAGAACAAGAGGTACCAGAGCACTAAAAGGGAGTTTTGTTTTTAACCCAGAAATTATGAGGCCATAAACAGAGAAGCCATAAATTCCTAGATAAGACATGCACATTCCTAAACATGCTAGCCATCTGTACTAAACTACTCTTAGCTATGTATCAGTAACTTCAGATATATGTTTTATGATCTTGCAAACCCTGACTTGGCTCTGTGACTGTTTTGTTCTCACCCTATAGCACCCTCTGCAACCCGCAGGGCAGAGCGCTGCTCTGAACTTCTGCAGCTGCCCAGGACCAGCTTCCTGGTCTGTAAGTTCTCTAATAAAGTGGTACTATTTTGCTATACGGAGTGGCCTGCTTCATTTTTCAGTCTTAAGTGCCCATCGAACCTAGGCATAACCTATTCTGTAGGATCATGGCCAGACAAAAAAGGTTTTAATATTAATGCATAGCACTGAGCATCTTAATGGGAGAGAAGTGAAAACTTAATTCATTTATTTCACCTTTTGGTAAATCAATAGCAAACCTGTAAGCTCTGTGAGAATTTCTCGGACTGAAAGTCCACGAGTAAAGGTAAAGCCATGAGCCCGATAAGCTGTAATGAGATGATCTGTGGGATTTATTCCAGCCTCGAGGCCCACACAGCAAGCTTCCTGCATTAAAGAAGAAACAGTAAATAACCATGATACACATTTCTAGATAAAGGATTTCCCAGACTATTATGAAACATTTGGGCTATTAGAACTCTTCATTAATAGCCATAGAAAGTGGTTTTTTTTTTTCATCAAAAACATTAATGAAGAGTAAGGCCCAAACCAGAAGCCAAAAAAAGGCAACCCACAAATGTAATGTTTACTTTAGCCTGCCTAGTGATTGATTAAAAAAAAAAACTGAATCAGATGTCAACACTAAAATAGTGGGAGAATTTCACATAAGAATCTAGACTTCTGTCATTTTTGAAGAAATAAAAACTTGGGAGCATTAACCCCATATATCCACATGGCATCAATTGGCTACAAATGAGTGGTAGATGCCTCTCTGGGTGGACTAGGCCCATCCAGTGAACCACTAATCCCAGTCACCATGCTCATTTTTTTTTTTTTTTTTTTTTTTTTTGCACAACTGGACTTCTTTGCTCATTTACTTTACCTGTTTGGCCCTGTAGGCATCTGAATTTGTAACCCTTGGCCTAAAACAATGAAACAAAAAAACAGTAACAAAGACCCCTTTCTCCCCAAACTGTATATACAGTACAGATGATCACCATGCCATAAAGTTTTAAATAGTAAAATTCTACCAGGTACAGGAAATCAGCAATGCTATGTGTGAATAAATTCTTTAGCTTAAGCTTCATAGCAGGTTTTAGCATTCTAATTTTTATTCTACTATATCAGCCTTAAATCCTTCTGCTGCCTAAGGCAGGGTAAAAGCAAATAAACACCATACTTAAATATCTAAATGACATGGTTTTATTATAAAACTACCACTCACCTGACCATCACACAAATGACAGAAACCACGAATAATTTTCTGTTTATACAACTGATCTGCCTTTAACTCCATTCGGCGAATAGTCTGCATCATCCTGTAGTATCTGAGCCCATCCTCTCTGGTGAGCACAGTTGTGATAGGAGGGCCCTCTTCCAACTGATGAAGGTCACATTTCTGAAATGGAATCAAGAATTTGTCTTCCATTATTACACTGACAACACTGTCAGCCCATTCTAACATCTAACTCAATCTCAAATAATGTTTAATGCAAAAAAGAACAAAGGAGTACATTTCATATTGCTTCTGATTCCTTAAATCTATGAAACTCACTGTGCAAAATGATGGAGTTTTGTGGCAAGGAAATCTTTCCATTTTTTAATTTGACTTTCATTGAAAACCTCTAGAAGTCAATTGATCTATAGTTTGAAAAACAAACTTTCAAAGAAACATTCTAAGAGTTTTCTCATTCAAATTTTTCACTGAGTCACATTCTAAACTTTGGAATAACTGCTTAATCTTCTTTAGCTCTCCCCTAGGAAACACAAGCAAATGGCTAAAAACAATAAATCCTAATTTTTGCAAATAACTCTGAACCTAGATTCTGGAACATTAAGAAACTGGTGAAAAAGCCCAAATATCAAATGTTCTATTCCAAAGGTAAAACTATATATCAAAGTATGGGAAAATTATTAATGCAAAGTAAAACACCTCTTACCTTAATTTCAAATGTAGCATCATTTGCAAAGTTCCGGGATGCCACCAGCACTCTGCTAGCCTTGAAAGACCAAAACGTATAAATAAATCAGTACTTTTTTCATTGTCAGTTATTATTAATCAGTTATCAGGATGCAGTCATGGAACTTTAATAAGCCGCAACATATTCATGGGCTTATCTTCCATTCTGTTCCTTGTGTTGGCATCTTCCTTGTTTTCCAAAATAAATCCACGAGGTACCATTGTACCTTCACCTGAAGGCAAACAGCAGAAAGAGAAAGGAGACCAAAACCAAACCCATCCACTAAGTCACTTGGTTTTCAAAGTATTATGGCTGAGAATGTAATTAAATGAATGGCTAAACTGAAGAGACTAGATGATCTGTGGGCTTTACCTATGCTATTCTTATCATCATCAGATACAATTTTCTAGCAAGCTAAAAAGTTTCCCTTTCAGAATTAGACTTCAAATAAAACTATGATTTCATCCCAATTCCAGATAAATTTCACTTTTCTATGAAATGGATTTATAAGAAAAAAATATTTGAAACTACTCGAAGTATGTGATAAATACATTATTGAGAAATGTTCAAGACAAGACATTTGGCATTCCCTGACTTTAAAACTATGGACCTGAGAGATGTTTTAGCATTTGAACAGCCTCAACCTAGGGTGGGATGCTCCTGGAGTCCCCGAAGGGAAAAGTGTTCTCCAAAAATGTGTTACCATCTTGATGTTTGGTGGCTGTCATAGCTTGGATAATAAAAAACTGGGGAAATGTTTCCTTTTCACCCTTAAATTAAATATTACTGCTCACACCAAAAGTATTCTAGGGGATAGTGAAGGTCCAGGCTAGACCACAAAAATGTAACCTATTAGTATTGAGGTACTATTTTAGCTATAGCCCATTCTGGATTATACTCTTCTGACATGTTTTCACACACTGAAATGTAAACCAGAGTAATTTCTTTTCATGGAGACTTGAAGCATATTTATCAATTCCTACAAAAAGTACTTTTGATGTGTTCACACAGTGTATTCCCTTACCACCCACCTTCTAAGACTGGATGTGATCTTGGTAAGAAGGGTTAAGATTTACCTGATATGCGTATCTCCAAGTGTACTTATTTCTTCATCTATCAATATATCATTGTCTGATAAAGCCAACAAAGATAATGAGACTGCTGGAGGAAAAAAGTTTAAATTCTAGAAACAAATTATTTCAGTTAAGTTAGAGGCAGAGAAAGTCCATTCATATATTCTAAGTGAAGAAAATTTAAGAATTTGGGAAGAAGCAAAGCCGAGAGGAGTAAGGTAGGACATAAAAGATTACACTTGAAAATTGTGAAATGGAGATATTATTTGGGGCAGGTAATAAGTTGTTTCATAGGTGTCAGAAATATTTATTGTATTGCAAAATAATTTCCAGATACAACTACAGAAACTACATTTCTGGAAAGGATTTAAAACTAGAGATGAAGTCAGCCAGGGAAAAGTAACAGTAATGGACAAAAGGTAAATCCTTCTTTACCTATGCTAAGGTAGAAACAATGAAGAATGTTATTAGTGCTACATAATAAAGAGCAGGAAGGTAAGGACAAAAATTATGGCTGCAAGAAAGCTACTTAAATACTTTCTACCCTTGTTTCACTTTTTCCAATGAAGCTCAAAAACAAGAACCACCACTGATGTAGTGGGTGAAAAGAGCCAAGTTAAATTAAAGAAGCTAAAAGTCATATCAGAACCGTGAACATTACCTAACTTGAGGTTGGTTCAAGACACCTTTATCCTTATTTTCTTTGGAGAGCCATAAAACAATTCTGTGGAGGGGGGAGAAGATGGTGGCATAAAGAGGAGGTAAGATACCTTTATCCTTATTTTCTTTGGAGAGCCATAAAACGATTCTGTGGAGGGGGAAGAAGATGGCGGCATAGAGAGGAGTGGAAGTTAGTTAGTCCCCCTGGAACAACTAATAAACAACCAGGAACAACTAGCAAATAATCTGGAATAACTGCTGGGGGACAACCGTGACTGTCCACACATCGTACACCAACCTGGAGTGGGAGGAACGCCTGAGATCGCACCATAAAATCTGTAAGTAAAAACTGCAGACCCGAGCCAGGAGCCCCTCTCCCCCCATGGCAGCCCAAGCTGCAAAACCTCGCTGTAGTAGAAAGCAGCACTCTTTGAACAAGTGAATATACCTCAGTCCAGCTACAAATGGGGTTTTAATTAACAAATGTACAGTGCTCAATACAAGCTACACATCCCCAACAAGCAGACAGAGGCTTTCAGTGACAATTGACCTTAAAGAGACAGATGACTTCTCTGTCCCGAGAGGGGGAGCCCAGAGGACCAGGTGCTATCTCTGGCTGACGGGTGAAACTGGGGGGGCGCAGGGGGAGAGGACTGGCCCTGAAAGGGGGCTTTCTGTCCCTTTTTCTCTCTCTCAACCTGAGCAGCTCAGTGGAGAAAGCCTCAGCCATTTTCAATTCGCAGCACTCTGATCCAGACAAGGGTGGAGACAGCAGAGCCAGAGAGAAAAGAACCTATTTAAATGCAGATGATAACTCCCTGGGGGTTTATCTTCCCTAAGAGGAAGGAGGTGGTACCCAGCTCTACTACCCGCCTTCCATTCAGAGCCAGACCCCAGAGCCTGGGGGAAAACAGTCAAAGCAGAAATTAAGCAGGCCACACCTCCTTACACCAGTCAGGAGCGACAGGCTGACAGGTGCCACCTGCTGGGCAGGTAAGGAAAAGCACAGCAGCCTGAGGCCTCACAGGGTGTGCCAATCTTCTAAGACACACCCTCAGGGAAACCTGATACTGAATACTGCTTCCTTCTGAGACCTGAGACCCTTCTGGTCTGGGAAAACCTGATTGGGGTAACCAAGGAAACCAGATGCCTACACAACAGAAAACTACAACCTACACTATGAAAAATGAAGTTATGGTCCAGTCAAAGGAACAAAACTTACACTGCAACTGAGATACAGGAATTGAAACAACTAATGCTAAATCCATTCGAAAAGTTTAGGGAAGACATGGCAAAAGAGATGAAGCATATAATGAAAACACTGGGCATACATAAGGTTGAAATCGAAAGTTTGAAAAAACTGGCAGAATCTATGGAAATGAAAGGCACAACACAAGATGAAAGACACAATGAAGATATACAACAGCAGATCTCAAGAGGCAGAAGAAAACACTCAGGAACTGGAGAACAAGACACCTGAAATCTTACACACAAAAGAACAGATAGGGAAAAGAATGGAAAAATATGAGCAACGTCTCCAGGAACTGAATGACAACACAAAATGCATGAATGTACGTGTCATGGGTGTCCCAGAAGGAGAAGAGAAGGGAAAAGGGGCAGAAGCAATAATAGAGGAAACAGTCAACGAAAATTTCCCATCTCTTATGAAAGGCATATATTTATGGATCCAAGAAGCGCAGCATACCCCAAACAGAATTGATCTGAATAGGCCTACACCAAGACACTTAATAATCAGATTATCAAATGTCAAAGACAGAGAGAGAATCCTGAAAGCAGCAAGAGAAAAGCGATCCATCACATACAAAGGAAGCTTGATAAGACTATGTGCAGATTCTCAGTAGAAACCATGGAGGCAAGAAGGAAGTGGTGTGATATATTTAAGATACTGAAAGAGAAAAACTGCCAACCAAGAATTCTATATCCAGCAAAACCGTCCTTCAAATATGAGGGAGAGTTTAAAATATTCTCTGACAAACAGACAATGAGAGAGTTTGTGAACAATATATCTGCTCTACAGGAAATACTAAAGGGAGCACTACAGACAGATAAGAAAAGACAGGAGAGGTTTGGAACACAATTTTGGGTGATGGTAGCACAGCAATGTAAGTACACTGAACCAAGATGACTGTGAGTATGGTTGAAGGAGGAAGGTTAGGACCATGTGGGACACCATAAGGAAACAGGAAAGATAAATACTGGGACTGTATAACTCAGTGAAACCTCAAGTGCTCAACAATTGTGATAAAATGTACAAATAAGTTTTTACATGAGGGAGAACAAATGAATGTCAACCTTGCAAGGTGTTAAAAATAGGGTGGTCTTGGGGGAAAAATACAAACAATGCAAACTTGAGACTATAACTAACAGAAACATTGCATTATGCTTCCTTTAATGTAACAAAGGCAATATACCAAAGCTAAATGCATACAAAAGGGGGACATAGGGGAGGGGTATGGGACTCTTGGCATTGGTGATGTTGTCTGACTCTTTATTCTACTTTAGTTTAATGCTATCTTTCCTTTTGTTGCTTCCTAGCTTTTTTTTCCTCGCTTTCTTTTTTCTTTCTCTTTTGTCTCTCTACCTTCTTTGACTCTTCCTCCTGCTTTGTGGAAGAAATGGAGATGTCCTTATATAGATAGTGGTGACGGTGATGAATACATAAATACGTGACTATACAGGGAATTATCAACTGTTTACTTAGGACAGAATGTATGGTGTGTGAACAAAACCGTCTTTAAAAAAATGGGATGATGAAAAAACCTTGAGGGCACTATACTGAGTGAAATAAGTCAGACACATAAGGACAAATATTGCAGGGTCTCACTGATATGAACTGATTATAATATGTAAACTCATAGACATGAAATATATGTTACCAGGATACAGAACAAGGCTCAAGAATGGGGAGTGGTTGCTTATAATGAGCAAAATGTTCAACTAGGTTGAAATTAAATGTTTGGAAATGGACAAAGGTAACGGTAGCACACTGTGAGAATAACAGTGCTGAATGGTGCGTGAATGTGGCGGAAAGGGGAAGCGCGGAGTCACATATGTCACCAGAAGGAAAGTTGGAGGTTAAAAGATGGGGATGTATAAAACAGTGAATCTTGTGGTGGGCAATGTCCGTGATTAACTATACAAATATTAGAAATCTCTTTCATGAACTAGAACAAATGTATGACACTATAACTAGAAGTTAATAATAGAGGGGCATATAGGGAGAAAAGTATAACTATTGCAAACTATATACTACAGTTAGTAGTATTATAACATTCTTTCATCAACAGTAACAAATACACTTTACCAAGACTATGAGCCAATAACGGAGGCGGGGGTGGTTAGGGGTATGGGAGGATTTGAGTTTCCTTTTTTTGTCTCATGTAGTGAAAATGTTCTAAAAATTGAAAAAAAATTAATTGTGGTGATGAGTGCACAGCTGTATGATGGTACCATGGGCTATTGATTGTACACTTTGGATCTTTGGATAATTGTACGATATGTGAACAATCTCAATAAAAAAAACTGTTACATGGAATTCCTCTTTGACAGAGTCCATGGATAACTCATTCAAATTTTGAAAAAAAAATAAAAAATAGAAACTTTTAAGTTCTTAAACAGGGAGCCTTTGACATGAAAGAGGAAAAAGATTTCAAAAATTCCAGGTTCTATCAGTGCAAATTAAAAATTTTAACTACTACTTAAAAACCAAAGATACTGATAAGACCTCACAAAAATGTATAACACAAGGGGTCATAACAGAAATACAAGCAATAAGACAAACAGTTAAGTTTTAAAATGCAGTTCAATCTTCTGTGAAATAAGAACTTTGAAAAATATCCTCATTCAAAGATGAAATCACAAGTTAAGAACTCAAAGTAACTTTAATTTTAATCTGCTTTAATTTTAGAGATTCTCAGCTTTCTATATGGGGGAGCTAACATCCAGCTTCTGAAGGTTTTTGCTGGTTGGGTGAAGGGAGGCAAAGAGAGGGAGAGAAGAGTGGGAGAATGCTACTCTCCTAACCACAAATGCTCTCAAATAATAATAAATGAACACCATAATAAATTACATTACTATTTCTACTTAGGTTCTATAAGATGCTAATTACTACACTTAACTTGAAGTCACATAATGAGTTACAAGATAAATTCCTTAAACCTGTTTTTATTTCTTATGCTTAGACAGACACTGGTGGTTTCTTTCTTGAGGAGACCAACATCTGCTATTTTGGCTTAATTTTAAAGACTTTTTTGCAAACCAAAGTCTCAAATCCAGAACCACTGGGAACGTGGTATGCTGTGGAACAAGAAACTTTTCAAGTTCATGGAAGACAAGTCTCCAGGTTTTTCAGCTAACAACGATCTTTCTAGCGTTAAGTACAGGTTAAAAAAAAAAGTATAGGCCTATGTTGATTATAAAACAAACACTGAATAGGCTGTGTAAGAACAACTGAAACATAATGACAATGAATGAGCAAAAAAACACACTAGATGTAAGAGCCAGAAGTGCGGTGAGCACTCTGGGGACACTCTCATCGATTATTACAGTTTATGGAAACACTGATTAGCTGCTTTGCTTTGTTGTGGGAAGGCAGCACTATAAAACAAGGCTTCAGCCCACTGACACATAATTTAGAGTTACTCTGCTTCAAAGTATCTTTCAGTGTCTTAGTATAATTGCTGCCATATATACAGGCATAAAACAAACATGCAAACTAGCCAAAAGAGGGGTGGCTCAAAGTAAGGAAGGATAACTTCTTCCCTGTCTCTAATCCCCATAAGAAAATGTTAAGCAAAAGAGGAAGAAAATGCTATCCATGGGAATTCATTTCCACTATAATGGTCTTTGCTCTCAATAAGAATTTCTGGCTGAATGAAGTTATAGACCACTCTTGTTTTACCCAGTTAACAGACATTGTAACCCAAAACTCATTTCTGTTTGATTTGGGCTGCATTATATGATTTTTGAAGAGGCCCAAGTTTTATTGAGGTAAAGATGAAGTGCAACTTGTATTTCATGCAAACACATTACTGGAAGACTTGAAAACACAACCAAAAGTATTTTGGATAATTAAAGGAATTAGGCTCTGATTTTAAATGTCATCACTCTGTTCATGGAAGACAGGTAATTTGTAAAACCACACACACATTTTTTCATTTTCCTGTAGATTAATTCTATAAAGGTTCTTTAATATAGTCCTTCAGATTTAAAATATAGAACTACTTAAAAACAAAGTAGTACTTTGCAACCATTTTGAAAGAAATAAGTGAATTGAAAGTCAAATGGTTGCTAAAAGGTAAGTAAAAGAAATTTTTTAAGTAGCTAAATAAATAAATGCTTTTAACACCTTACTTCACTAGCAGCTCCATAGAGCAGCAGTAGTTAGGGAGAACGAAAACATTTCAAAGTCAACTCTTCAACATCTTTTTGAGTCTCTGCAGTCACTATACAAACTATTTCAAACTACAATTTCAAACCAAACACAATGTGATGAGAAAATGGCAATATGCAGGCCTGAGACAAATCTCTGTGCCTCCCCAGTTTTAAGAGGGGGAGAAAAAAAAGAAAAAAAAGAAAAGGAAAAATCTGCAGAGTCCTCAGAGGTAAGATAGGAGGAATAACTTTAGACAGAAGTTACAGCTGTCAAAATAACTACCTAACCCTTTACCCTTCCTCCCTCCCTTCACTGAGTGACAGATGGTGCTACTATAGTTCTGATGATGTAAGTTTACCTAATTTGCTTGAACCACTACTTGTTCTTTATCATCAGGATTTTAAAATACTATGCAAAAAAAAAGTCTTTTTCAATGCATAATATAAAAAGTAAAAACTTTGATCTATTTTTTGTTATTTATATTTAAAAAAGATATCTGTAAGTATGAAGAATCACAAAATATAAAGAGTTGACATGTTAATTTATTACTCTACCTTTAAAAAGGATAAAGGTGAAACTTAGTTTTCACTATCTTTGTAAGCTTCAGGAATGGTTCCTAATTAATTAGCCAAAGATTAGTGCCGTCAAATGAAAAACTCCCAATTATCTTGAATTTACAACACCAAATGGGAAGACACCTGGGCACTTTCTAAGGCGACTCCATCTCTGGACTTCAATTTTCTTTCTACTATTAACAAACTAATACAAGAACCAATAAATGTGACTTTCAGAGGAAATAATACACCTACATGGATACCTAACAATAAAGATTTAAGGATGTTTCTGAGCCAACTAATGGTAAAGCCCTATATCAATCCTTTGGGATGACACCTCAAAGCAGACACTCTGGTAGAAGGGTGTGAAATTTAAAGTTTCCTATTAATTTCACATCCCAATTCGACTTCTTGAAACCTTCTAAGTTTCATTTAAGTAGTATCTTTGAATTTTTTTCCTTTAAACTGATAAAATCTGAACCTTCAATAACAAAACTCTTACTCATTTTCACTTCTATTTGTTATCCATCACAAGGCTATAAGCAAACCCCCCACCTTCGGCTACCTTCCTCATGTAACCAAGGGCCTTATATAATGTTGAAAACATGTTTCTGTTACATCCAACTGAGAACCGATTTTGTTGGGATTAAATGAGATAAAGCATGTGAAGAACCCAGCCTAATGCCTAGCATATATTAAGCTCAATAGATTTTGGATATATCCTGTATATGCAAAAAAAAAAAAAAAAAAAATAGCGTGGAATGTACTTCTACATCAAGTACATCCAGTTAAAATTTAAATGCTAGTAACTGATTCTTCATTGTGTTTTGCAGTTATTTAGTCAATGGGATTCCTATCTTTTGACAATCTCTGCCCACACAAAGCAAAGTTGCATCAAAGTCCAGCCGGAGTTACACAATCCAGATTTACAAGTCAAAACTTGGCTGCAACACTACCCCACTGTGCTTAGAGGTCAAAATGCCTGAAGCTTAGGTGTCAGGGACATCCAGAAGCTGGGGCCACAAATAGTGCTAAACCTAATCCCTACTCTCCCAAACGTCACTGCGGTTTTCTTCAACCAATACTTTTACCTTAAGTGTGTGCGCGCGTGCGCGCAAGAGGGAGCGTGGCCTCCTCTGGGTTCTGTTTCATTGCTCTTGACTTGATTGCCAAGAAAGGCTCAACTTTGCGGGCAACTTCAGGGGATGGGACGAAGTTTGTTTCTTGGGAACCTGGCTCTGTCTGAAGTAAATGAACCCTCCACAGAGCCTCGCAAAGGTGCTCAACAAACGTATACCAAAGTGGGCAGTCAATAAATGAGAACAATATTTAACACAAATGGCACCTACTACGCATCAGGCACTATTCGGAAAGGTTTACGTACATGCAACTCGTTTACTCCTCGCAACAACCCGCCGAGGCAGATACTCTTTCTCTCGGTTGTAGAGATGAGAAAACTGGGCACAGGGATGTTAAAAAACTTTGCCCAAGGTCACCGGGCTATTCCGTCTCCGGAACCCATGCTCTCCATGGAATGCTCCGCACTACACAGCCGAAGTTAGGAAGATTAAAAGGAGCGGGCAGAAAGCGGTCGATTGGAGACTTTAGGAAGCTCCCCAGAGGAAGACCGTGACCCCCTTTCTTGTCGGCAGTAAGGCAAAGCACACCTACTTGCCCAGCACGGAGCTGGGCCCAGTGGGTCAAAGCCATGGTTGCCCTGCACACGGACGCTGCTAACCTCACCCTCCCCCGGGTCGGAGCAGCTTACCGCAAGGGCGGAGAATAAGAACGGTCCACGCCGGCTCCTCCCAGGGCCAAACGGAACGCACAACGTGGAAGCAAAACAGAGGACCGAGGCTCCCCGCGTCCTCAACCCGGCCCCCCAGAGCTCCTCGGCTCTCGCGCCTCCCCCGGTCCCTCCCGGGCCCGCTCGTGCCCCACCCCGTCCCGCGCGCGCCGCTCGCTCAGGTCGCCTCACCGGCTTCTGGGCGGCACCCGACAACACGCGGGAGACGGCGGCAAGCATCTTCCTCATGGAGCGCGGGCAGTGACAGCGACGACGGCTACTCCCGAAGACCCAAGCGGAAAAGCCACGGTGCTCTCGAGTCTCCTTCAGGCGCCCGGAGAGAACGGAACACCTCGGGGGCGGCGCGGCGCGACGGAGTCGACGTCATGCGCCGCATCAGGCCGCAGGCCAACCGGGACGCCTCGCCGGACGAGCCTCGCCCACGTGACAGGCCCCAGACCGCCCATTGGTCGTTATCGCCAGAGGGGGCAGGACTGAGAACTCCCTGCGTCACCTCGCGGCGTGGGGGTAAAGAGGCGGGCCTTAGAGGGCTCTTGCGTGGGGGAATGGAGCCGGGCCATCAGGACTGCGGGGCACGTTTCCCGCGGAGCCTTCTTTCCGGTTTCTGCACCACGGACTAGCCTGGAAACTGTGCGGGAAGAGCCTGCCATGCGCCCAGTCCTGCCGGTGCTGCACTTTTGCTGCCCTCGCTCAAATCACAGACTGAAGATTAACAGTGTGGCCAGGGCCAAAAAGACAGAACATCTGGTTTCTATAACGGGATTCTTTTTTTTTTTTTTTTTTAACATTTTTATGTATACAATTTAATGATATTAATTACATTGACAATATTGAGTTACTATTACCACTAACCATTACCAAAAGTTTTTCATCACCCCAAAAAGAAACAATGTACCCTCCTCCACACAAATTGTAATCTGCATTCTGTCTATGAATTTGCATATTTTAGGTATTTCATATAAGTGGAATCACAATATCAACAAACTCACGACTATTTTTCTCTTTAAAAAAATATATCTAACACTCTCCAATGGAAAGATCTAGAAGCTAAAACCTGCCCAATAGTGATTATTCCAAAAACTGATAAAGGGAAGGAATCAAGGATTTATCCTGCCTTTTCTGTGCAGACTGAATTTCAAAGTAAAGGAATAGTTAATGGGGTGAAAGTTGTTTATAAAACCATTTCTGCTAATAGATAAAGAAGGAATGATAGAATTCAAATGGAATCTTGCAACCCCTAAGGAAATAATGGCTCTAGCTGTTGGGGAATTTAATAATTTAGGATCAACCTGAGACTCCCGACTCCCCAAACAAATCCAGCCTTTAGCAAGCTAAGAATGGACTTACCGAAAGGCAACTGAGCATCTAGACCCTGAAACCAGGCCTGCCTCAACCTCTTACTAACTGTGACCTTGGGCAAGTTGCCTAACCTCCCTGTGCCTCAGTTTCCTATCTGTAAAATGAGCATAATGACAATATTCTTCTCAGAAGTCTGTTATGAAACTTATATGAGTTACTATCTGTAAAGTGCTTAAAACAGCAACTGACCGGTAACAAGCACTATACAAGAATTTGTTAAACAGAGATAAATATGCAAATCTTTTAGCCTCTTGGTGCCTCTATGTCATCGTCTGGCAAGCAAAGTTTAGACATCTTCCAGGTGAACTTTGAGAAAGAATCGCTTGAGCATTTGGTAGATTTAAGGGGTGACTACTATCTTTATAGTCAATAGTTAACTACCATTATGGGGTCACAGACAAGTGCTGCTAAATAAAGGACAAGAATCGGTGTCCAGTGAGGTATTTGGCCAAAGGTAAGCACACAGCATTGCTAATTAAACAGGCAGAAATCAAGGCAGATTGGGTTCAATGGAAGATGCGGCTGGGGATGGGGGTGGGGGTGCTCAACAACCTTTGTACCCATCTCTACAGCTCACAGCTGCTTTCTGTGTCAGGCTCTCCACTCATAAAAATTCCCTGGGTCTTGCAAACTGTCCGAAGAGCTTGCTTAACCGTCGATGAGCCTGGCCAATATTAAAGAAAAATCTGGATTTACGAAACACAAGGCAGGGAGCAGATGCTGACTTTATCAAATAGCTTATAATGGGATTCATTTAGAAAGCATTTCCTCATCATTTTATAACTCTTTTTTTATTATAAAAGAAACATGTTCCTTGTAGAAATTATAAAAACAAAAAATATATATCAAAATAAAAAAATGAAAATATTCTATAATCATACAGCTCTCATCAAGTCCTGTTAATAAGTCAGCATATCACCTTCCAGTCTTTTCTTATGTATATATGTGTATAAACATGTATATATAAGTTTTTAAAAAATTAGTCACCCTTTTTCACGGGTGACTAAATATTTTTTAGCAACCTGATATTTTACTCCTAATATTTTACTGTACCTACAAAATCCCTTACTATTGGACAATTAGATGGTTTTCCATTTTTACAATCATCAACCATACTTGATGAGCCCATTGTGGCTATAATCTTACCCTCATCCAAATTATTATTATTATTATTATTATTATTATTACTACTACTACTACTTAGAATAAATCTCTAGAGGGGAAATTGCTGGTTCTAACAGTCTGCAGAAAGGTAGGGTTCTGATTCATATTGCTACGTGGTAAACTAGGAAGCAGAGAGCGGTTCATTTGCTTCCCTAAAACAATGCAAGCAGTGATTTGGCGGTGGGGGGGGGCTGCTCTTGGATTTAGTGGGCAGCGCTAGAGATGCCAGCCACCCTGTACAATGAAACCTTTGTGCCCATTTTACAGGTGAGGAAACTGAGGCACAGAGAAGTTAGGCAACTTGTCCAAGAAGTATTTTTTTTGTGTGTGTGGCCTGGATTTTCAAGGAATACCAATGGCTTTACTAAGTAAATCAAGGACCGACTGTATCAATAGTTTGTTTTGTTCTGGACTTTTCCAGAAAAATCACGTCACCTGTGGAAATATGGCTGGTGGTATTTGACTCATGGATTTAATACCTCCATTTCAGTCTGCACTGCAGTTCCCAGAGTCACAGCTTCTGTGTTTAAGTACAAACATCCAACCACTTCATTGTGTCTTTAGCCTAGTCACACCCAAGCACACATAGTAGTTGTCTTAGTTTGTCAGGCTGCTATGACAAATACCATACAACTATTTTCATTTAAGACTCAAGAACACATTGGCAGGGACTTCCGGGAAGATGGTGGAGTAAGTGAGGTGGAACTGGTTTCTCCTCCATTAGAGTAGCTAGAAAGGGGCCAGAGGACACCAGGGACCACGGTTCCAGGGAGTAACCAGCCATAGAGGGGCCCCCACAGTATGTAGAGGGGACACCCGACAAAAATCGAGGAGAGACAGGGGCTGGAGAGTCACTGTGAGTGAGTTCCCCGTCCAGACAGCCCCCACCCTCCCAGGCCAGCGGCAGCAAAACCGCCGCAGGCAAGGGATTGAGTAGTAGCTCTCCACTTCCATCCACATACCTTGGCAGTTTGCTGGGGGTGGGGGGTGACCTCCCGCCAGGTAGCAGCACTCCAGTGAGGGAGCCCAGCAGGCAGCGATTGCACTCCCCACACAGAAGTCCGAGAGGGTGCAACAGGGAGAAGCCCGGGAGAGGCTCCATACCGGGGATCAGGAGCCCCTCCCACACCATGGAGATTCGCGGGTGCAAGGCAGGCAGAAAACCAGCAGACAGGGCCCACGTTCCACCTGTGGGGTGCCCTTGATAGGGCTCCCTGCCTACCGGCTTGGGGCCCACATTGCAGTCCCAGGGCCGGGATTCCCCAGAGCACACAGAGATCTGTGCACTGATTAGTTCCCCACCTGGTTTGGACTCCGCCCACAGCAAAGAAGTTCAGGGAACACCTACTTGAGAGCTCCACCTGCTGGTAGTTTAGGGAAACTGCACTCCAGCAAGCTGTACTTCAGGAGTGCCACCTGTTGATAGAATTAGGAAGCTGCACTCCAGCAAAGCAAACTAAATATAAATGTTCAATTAATTCTGCACATCCCAAAATAACCCTATCAAGACAAGCAAATGCCCCAAAGCCAACAGAAAATTATAAAGCACTTAAAGGATATAGAAGACATGGACAAGCCAAATGAACAAATTAAAAACCCACAAGAGACACACAATTTGGAGCAATTAATCAAAGAGGTACACACAAACATCAGTATTACGGCTCTGGATATATAGGACATGAAGAAAACCCTAGAAGAGCATGAAGAAAAATTTGCAAGAGGAAATAAAAATATAGCAGATCTTATGGAAATACAAAATACTGTTGATCAAATTAAAAATATTCTTGAGACACTTAACACCAGATTTGAAGATGTAGAGGAACAAATTAGCAACCTTGAGGATAAGTGATGGAAAGTGAAAACACAAAAGAACGAACAGTGAAAAAAATAAAAAAAAATTGAAATGGATCTCAGGGAAATGATGGACAATAAGAATCATTGGTGTTTCAGAAGGGGAAGAGAAGAGTAAAGGGCTTGGATGAGTATTCAAAGAAATTGTTGGGAAAAACTTCCCAACTCTTCTAAATGACATAAATATCTAAATTAAAGATGCCCAACAAACTCCAAATAGAATAAATCTAAATAAACCTACTCCGAGACATACACTGATTAAATTGTCAAATGCTGAAGAGAAGGAGAAACTTCTGAAAGCAGCAAGAGAGAAGCGATTCACCACATACAAGGGAAACAGCATAAGACTAAGTACTGACTCCTCAGCAGGCACCATGGAGGCGAGAAGTCAGTAGTATGACATATTTAAGATTCTGAAAGAGAAAAATTGCCAGCCAAGAATTCTTTATCCAGCAAAGCTCTCCTTCAAAATAGAGGGAGAATTTAAAATTTTCACAAACAAACACAGAGAATTTGTTAACAAGAAACTTGCCCTGCAAGAAATACTAAAGGGAGCTCTACCAGCTGAGAAAAAAAGGAAAGGAGAGAGAGGTCTGGAAAAGAGCACAGAACTGAAGACTTATTAGTAAGGATAACTTAGAGGAAAAAAAAGAGAGAAGGAAAAAGATAGATCTAACAACTAAAAACCAAAGGATAAGATGGCTGGTTCAAGAACTCCCTTCACAGTAATAACTTTGAATGTGAATGGATTAAACCCTCCAATTAGAAGATACAGACTGGTAGAATGGATTAAAAAATATGACCCAAGGATATGCTGTTTACAAGAGACTCATCTTAGACCCTGTGACCCAAAGAGACTGAAAGTGAAAGGATACAAAAAATATTCCACACAAACTGCAATCAAAGGAAAGCTGGGGTACCTGTACTAATATCAGAAAAAATAAGACTTTAAATGCAAAGACATCATAAGAGATAAAGAAGGACACTGTATATTAATAAAATGGATAACACAACAAGAAGAAATAACACTCATAAATGTTTATGTACCCAATCAAGGAGTTCCAAAATACATGAGACAAACATTGGCTAAACTGAAGGGAACAATAGACACTTCTACAATAATAGTGGGAGACTTCAATATACCACTCTCTTCTATAGATATAACAACTGGACAGAGGACCAATAAGGAAATTGAGAATGTAAACAATATGATAGATGAATTAGACTTACCAGACATATATAGATCATTACATTCCAAAATACCAGGATATACATTCTTCTCTAGAGCCCTTGGAATGTTCTCCAGGATAAATCATATGCTGGGGCACAAAACAAGTCTAAATAAAATTTGAAAAGATTGAAATTATTCAAAGGACATTTTCTGACCACAATGGAATGCAACTAGAAATCAACAACCACTGAAGAACCAGATGTTTCACAAATATATGGAAGTTTAAAAATACACAACTAAACAACCAGTGGGTCAAAGAAGAAATTGCAAGAGAAATTGGTAAATATCTAGAGACAAACGAAAATGAGAACACAACATATCAAAACCTGTGGGATGCAGTGAAGGCAGTGCTGAGAGGGAAATTTATAGCTCTAAATGCATATATCAAAAAGCAAGAAAGAGCTAAAACCAAACACCTAACTGAACAACTGAAGAGGCTAGAGAATGATCAGCAAAGTAACCCTAAAGCAAGTAGACAAAAAGAAATAACAAAGATTAAAGCAGAAATAAATGAGCTGGAAAAAAAAAAAAACAATAGAATAAATAAAACCAAAAGTTGGTTCTTTGAAAAGATCAACAAAATTGACAGACCCTTAGCTAGACTGACAAAGTCAAAAAGAGAGAAGACCCAAATAAACAGAATCAGCAATGAGAAGGGGGAAGGGCGGGGCAAGATGGCAGAGTGGGGAGGTGTAGGTTTTAGTTAATCCTCCAGGGCAATAGATGGAAAGCCAGGAACTGCATGGATCGGACACCGCAGAGCAATTTGGCTTTGGGCATACTTCATACAACACTCACAAATGTGTGGAAAAGCTGAGATCAGCGAATTCTGTAAGTTCAAGTGGCCAGGGGACCCGCACCCCTCCCTGCCAGGCTCAGTCCCATGGGAGGAGGGGCCATCAGTGCTGGGAACCAGGAGGGAGAATGACAGTTACAGCTCTGACTGAAAACTCAGACTGCTGATCAAAAACTCCAAACATAGAGGGTCGGGCAAGATGGCGGCATAGAGAGGAGTGGAAGCTAAGTAGTCCCCCTGGAACAACTACAAAAAACCAGAAACAACTAGTAAATAATCCAGAATAACTGCGGGGGGACAAACAAGACCATCCACTCATCATTCACCAACCTGAATTGGGAGGAATGCCCGAGAACACAGCATAAAATCTGTAAGTAAAACCTGCGGATCCAAGTCGTGAGACCCCCTCCCCCATAGCCCGAGCTGTGGAGCCTCGTGGTGCCACAGAGAAGCTCTCTCCCAGCAAGCGAATACAGCTCAGCTGACCTCCAACTGGGGTTTTAAGTAGCGAGTGTGAACTGCTCACTACAGGTACGCATCCCCAAAAAACAGACAGAGGCTTTGGGTGACGACTGACCTGGGAGAGCCGGAGGGTTGCCTTGGACTGGGTCTGAAGGGGACTATCTGTTTCTTTTTTGGCTCAGTGGAGAAAGCCCCAGTCATTTTCAGTTTCCAGGGCTGTGACTCCGGGAAGGGTGGAGACACCACAAGCAGAGAGCGAGACCATTGAAATGCTAATGACCTCCAGCTGAGGGGTCTGTCTTCTCTAGGAGGAAAGGGGTGGGGCCCTTTCCATTCAGAACCAGACCCCAGAGCCTGGGGGAACACGGCCATACCTCCTCACACCAGTCAAGAATTATAGGCTAACAGGCGCCACCTGCTGGGCAGAAAAGCACAGTGACCTGAGGCATCAAAGGGTGGAGCAATTTTCTAAGACACACCCTCAGGGAAACCAGATACTGAATATTTCCTCCCTCTGGGACCTGAGCCTGTTCTGGTCTGAGAAAACCCGATTTGGATAACCAAGGAAACCATGCCTAGAAAACAGAAAATTACAACCTACACTAAGAAAAACAAAGTTATGGCCCAGTCAAAGGAACAAACGTACACTTCAACTGAGATACAGGAATTTAAACAACTAATGCTAAATCAATTCAAAAAGTTTAGAGAAGATATTGCAAAAGAGATAGAGGCTGTAAAGGAAGAACTGGACATGTATACGGCAGAAATCAAAAGTTCAAAAAACCTACAAGTAGAATCTATGGAAATGAAAGGCACAACACAAGAGATGAAAGACACAATGGAAACATACAACAGCAGATCTCAAGAGGCAGAAGAAAACACTCAGGAACTGGAGAACAAAACACCTGAAAGCCTACACGCAAAGGAGCAGATGGAGAAAAGAATGAAAAAATATGAGCAACGTCTCCGGGAACTCAAGGATGAAAGAAAGTACAATAATGTACGTATCATTGGTGTCCCAGAAGGAGAAGAGAAGGGAAAGGGGGCAGAAGCAATAATAGAGGAAATAATTAATGAAAATTTCCCATCTCTTATGAAAGACATAAAATTACAGATCCAAGAAGCGCAGCGTACTCCAAACAGAAGAGATATGAAGAGGCCTACGCCAAGACACTTAATAATCAGATTATCAAATGTCAAAGACAAAGAGAGAATCCTGAAAGCAGCAAGAGAAAAGCAATCCATTACATACAAAGGAAGCTTAATAAGACTATGTGCGGATCTCTCAGCAGAAACCATGGAGGCAAGAAGGAAGTGGTGTGATATATTTAAGATGCTGAAAGAGAAAAACCACCAACCAGGAATCCTGTATCCAGCAAAGCTGTCCTTCAAATATGAGGGAGAGCTCAAAATATTTTCTGACAAACAGACAATGAGAGACTTTGTGAACAAGACACCTGCCCTACAGGAAATACTAAAGGGAGCACTACAGGGTGATAAAAGACAGGCGTGTGTGGTTTGGAACACAATTTTGGGAGATGGGAGCACAACAATGTAAGTACACTGAACAAAGGTAACTATGAATATGGTTGAGAGAGAAGATGGGGAGCATGTGAGACATCACAAGAAAGGAGGAAAGATAATGACTGGGACTGTGTAACTTGGTGAAATCTAGAGTATTCAACAATTGTGATAAAATGTACAAATATGTTCTTTTACGAGGGAGAACAAGCAAATGTCAACCTTGCAAGGTGTTAAAAATGGGGAGGCATTGGGGGAGGGATGCAATCAGCATAAACTAGAGACTGTAACTAATAGAATCATTGTATTATGCTTCCTTTAATGTAACAAAGGTGATATACCAAGGTGAATGCAGATAAGAGGGGGGGATAGGGGAGGCATGTTAGACACTTGACATTGGTGGTATTGTCTGATTCTTTATTCTACTTTGATTTACGGTTATTTTTCCTTTTGCTGCTTCCTAGCTGTCATTTTTTTTGTTTCCTCTTTCTTTTGCCTCTCTACCTTCTTTCACTCTCCCTCCTGCCTTGTGGAAGAAATGTAGATGCTCTTGCTTAGTATGAGCAGAATGTTCAATTAGGATGAACTTAAATGTTTGGAAATGAACAGGGGTGTTGGTAGCAAGATGTGAGAATAACTAACAGCGCCCAATGGTGTGTGAATGAGGTGGAAAGGGGAAGCTCAGAGTCATATATGTCACCAGAAGGAAAGTTGGAGGTCAAAAGATGGAAATGTATAAAACTGAATCCTGTGGTGGGCAATGTCCATGATCAACTGCACAAATACTAGAAATCACTTCATGAACCAGAACAAATGTATGACAATACAATTAGAAGTTAATAATAGAGGGGCGTATAGGGAAGAACTATATACCTATTACAAACTATATACTACAGTTAGTAGTATTTCAACATTTTTTCATAAACAGTAACAAACGTACTATATCAATACTAGGAGTCAACAATTGAGGGGGGTTGGTTAGGGATAGGGGAGGTTTAGAGTTTCCTTTTGTTTTTTTCTTTTTTCATATTTCACTTTATTTCTTCTCTGGAGTAATGAAAAGTTTCTAAAAATTGAACAAAAATTAAGTGTGATGGATGCACAGCTGTATGAGGGTACCCAGGGGCAAGTGATTGTACACTTTGGATCTTTGGATAATTGTATGGTATCTGAACAATCTCAATAAAAATGGAAAAAAAAATTAAAAAAAAAAAAAAAAAAAAAACTCCAAACATAGATAGACTGAGACCAGACACCAGAGAATCTGGGAGCAGTCTGCCTGGCAGAGAGGAGATACGTCTAGCAAAAACAGCAAAAAAAAAAAAAAAAAAAAACCCAAAATAAAAACAGAGACTTTTAGGAGTTCTGGTGAACATAAAATGGAGAAGGGCAGGGCTCAAGCAGAATCAGGTGCATATGCAAATCCAGAGGGTGAGGACCCTTATCTGAAGAGCCAGTTTCTCTGCTTTCTTGATTGTTCCTTAATGGCCCTAAACTCTTTGTCTCTTAGCATTTCAATAGCCCATTAGATCTGCAAGGAGGGCCCTTCTTTTTCTTTTTTTTCTTTTTTTTAATCTTTTTCTCTTTTTTTAAAACAATTACCCTAAGAAGCCCATTACAGAAAGCCTCAAAGAATTGCAATTTGGGCCCAGGCAAGAGCAGAGCTAAGATAGCTCTGAGGGACAAAACAATAAGTCTAGTGGCTCAGAAAATTCACTAAATGCCACAACTCCCCAAGAAAAGGGGGGCGTCCCCTTACACTCATCTTCCCAGTGGGCTGGGAATGCTCCTGCCTGGCACCAGTGCCACAGCCCAGAGCTTCCCCAAACAAGCCAGTGTGACAGGAAGTGTTTCCAACAACATGCACAAACACAACATAGGGCATGGACAATAGCCTTCGGTGCACCTGCAGCTAATTGTCCTGGAGCCTGGAAGACGGAGCTGTGTGAAAAGGGGGAAATTAACACGCCCAATTCAGCCACCCTTTCAGTAGACTGGGAACAACCCTACAAAGCCCTGTAGCCCAGAACTTCCCTTGGGGGACGGTGCTCACCTGTGATGTAGCTCAGTCTTCCCTCAGCAGGGGACCTAGGAGGGCATGGCTTGGAAGAGGGACCCACCTGCAAGTCTGAGGGACCATATGCCAATAACAAGGACTTGTGAGTCAGTGGCAGAGACAAACTGTGGCAACACTGAACTGGAGGTTTAGACTCTTGCAACAGCTTTAAATCTCCAGGAACACCTGGGAGATTTGATTATTAAAACCACCCTCCCTCCCTAACTGCTCAGACACATGCCCCACATTCAGGGCGGGAAGCACCAATTGCACACGCAAGCTTGGTGTACCAATTGGACCCCACAAGACTCACACCCCCACTCACCACAAAGACAAAGTTGGGGAGAACTAGCTTGAGGGGAATAGGTGGCTCGCGGATGCCACCTACTGGTTAGTTAGAGAAAGTGTACTCTACGAAGCTGTAGATCTGACAAATTGGAGATAAGTGTTTGAACCAGTCAACATATACTAAAAGAGCTCTATCAAGTTAAGCAAATGCCAAGAGGCCAAAAACAACAAAAAAATTTAAAACAAATGAATAAACCAGATGATATGGATAACCCAAACCCACATATCCAAATGAAAAGATCAGAGGAGACACAGTACTTGGAGCAATTATTCAAAGAACTAAACACAAACAATGAGAGCATGGCACAGGATATAAAGGACATGAAGAAGACCCTAGAAGAGCATAAAGAAGAAATTGCAAGAGTAAATTTAAAAAAAAGAGGATCATATGGAAACAAAAGAAACTGTCAACCAAATTAAAAAGATTCTGGATATGCATAGTATAAGACTAGAGGAAGCTGAACACTGAATCAGTGACCTTGAGGACGACAGAATGGAAAATGAAAGAACAAAAGAAAGAATGGGGAAAAAATCCAAAAAAATTGAAATGGACCTCAGGGATATGACAGATAATATGAAACATCCAAATATAAGACTCATTTGTGTTCCAGAAGGGGAAGAGAAGGGTAAAGGTCCAGGAATAGCATTCAAAGAAATTGTTGGGGAAAACTTTCCAAATCTTCTAAACACCATAAATACACAAATCATAAATGCCCAGTGAACTCCAAATAGAATAAATCCAAATAAACCCACTCCAAGACATATTCTGATCAGATGGTCAAATACTGAAGAGAAGGAGCAAGTTCTGAAAGCAGCAAGAGAAAAGCAATTCACCACATACAAAGGAAACAACATTAGACTAAGTAGTGACTACTCAGTAGCCACCATGGAGGTGAGAAGGCAGTGGCATGACATATTTAAAATTCTGAGAGAGAAAAATTGCCAACCAAGAATTCTTTATCCAGCAAACCTCTCCTTCAAATTTGAGGGAGAGCTTAAATTTTTCACAGACAAACAAATGATGAGAGAATTTGCTAACAGGAGACCTGCTCTACTTGAGATACTAAAGGGAGCCCTACCAACAGAGAAACAAAGAAAGGAGAGAGAGAGATGGAGAAAGGTTCAGTACTAAAGAGATTCAGTATGGGTACAGTAAAGGACATTAAGAGAGAGAGGGAAAAAATATATCTGACAAACATAAACCAAAGGATAGGATGGCTGATTCAAGAAATGCCTTCACAGTAATAATGTTCAATGTAAATGGATTAAACTCCCCAATTAAAAGATACAGATTGGCAGAATGGATCAAAAAATATGAACCATCAATATGTCGCATACAGGAGAATCATCTTAGACACAGGGACACAAAGAAATTGAAAGTGAAAGGATGGAAAAAAATATTTCATGCAAGCTTCAGCCAAAAGAAAGCGGGAGTAGCAATATTAATCTCAGATAAAATAGACTTGAAATACAAGGATGTTATGAGAGACATAGAAGGCCACTACATACTAATAAAAGGGGCAATTCAACAAGAAGAAATAACAATCATAAATGTTTATGCTCCCAATCAAGGTGCCACAAAATATATGAGACAACCATTGGCAAAACTAAGCAATTTATGTTTCCACAATAATTGTGGGAGATTTCAACACATCTCTTTCTCCTATAGATAGATCAACCAGACAGAAGACCAATAAGGAAATTGAAAACCTAAACAATCTGATAAATAAATTTGATTTAACAGACATATACAGAACATTACATCCCAAATCACCAGGATACACATTCTTCTCTAGTGCTCATGGAACCTTCTCCAGAATAGATCTTATGCTGGGACATAAAACAAGCCTCAATAAATTTTAAAAAATTGAAATTATTCAAAGCACATTCTCTGACCACAATGGAATACAATTAGAAGTCAATAACCATCAGAGACTTAGAAAATTCACAAATACCTGGAGGTCAAACAACACGTTCCTAAACAATCAGTGGGTTAAAGAAGAAATAGCAAGAGAAATTGCTAAATATACAGAGACAAATGATTATGAGAACACAACATATCAAAACCTATGGGATGCAGCAAAAGCAGTACTGAGGGGGGAATTTATAGCACTAAATGCATACATCAAAAAGGAAGAAAGAGCTAAAATCAAAGAACTAATGGAGCAACTGAAGAAGCTAGAAAATGAACAGCAAACCAATCCTAAACCAAGTGGAAGGAAAGAATAACAAGGATTAAAGCAGAAATAAATGACATTGAGAACAAAAAAACAATAGAGAGAATAAATAACACCAAAAGTTGGTTCTTTGAGAAGATTAACAAGATTGACAAGCCCCTAGCTAGACTGACAAAATCAAAAAGAGAGAAGACCCATATAAACAAAATAATAAATGAGAAAGGTGACATTACTGTGGATCCTGAAGAAATTAAAAAAAAAATTGTAAGAGGATACTATGAACAACTGTATGCCAACAAACTGGATAATGTAGAGGAACTGACAATTTCCTGGAAACATATGAACAACCTAGACTGATGAGAGAAGAAATAGAAGACCTCAACCAACCAATCATAAGCAAAGAGATCGAATCAGCCATGAAAAAGCTTCCCACAAATAAATGCCCAGGGCCAGATGGCTTCACAGGGGAATTCTACCAAACTTTCCAAAAAGAACTGATACCAATCTTACTTAAACTCTTTCAAAACATTGAAGAAAATGGAACACTACTGTCTTAGTTTGCTAATGCTGCAGAATGCAAAACACCAGAGATGGATTGGCTTTTATAAAACGGGGGTTTATTTCGCTACACAGTTACAGTCTTAAGGCCACAAAGCGTCCAAGGCAACACATCAGCAACCGGGCACCTTCACTGGAAGATGGCCAATGGCGTCCGGAAAACCTCTGTTAGCTGGGAAGGCAGCCGGCGTCTGCTCCAAAGCTCCGGCCTCAAAACGGCTTTCTCCCAGGACATTCCTCTCTAGCAAGCTTGCTCCTCTTCAAAACATCACTCCCAGCTGCACTCACTTCCCTCTGAGTCAGCTCATTTATATAGCGCCACTGATCAAGGCCCACCCTGAATGGGTGGGGCCACACCTCCATGGGAACACCTCATCAAAATCATCTCCCACAGCTGGGTGGGGCACATTCCAAGCAAATCCAACCAGCACCAAAACTTCTGCCCCACAAAACTACAAAGATAATGGCATTTGGGGGACACAATACATTCAAACCGGCACATTCCACCCCCTGGACCCCAAAATGACATCATCTTTCCAAATACAAAATACATTTGTTCCATCACAATATCACAAAAACTTAAATCATTTCAGTAACAAAAGTTACGTACAAAATCCCATCAAAATCAATTTAGGCGTGGTCAGTCCTAAGGCATAACTCTTCTTTAGCTGTGGATCTGTGAACTTAGAACAAGTTATGTGCTCCCAATATACAAAGGAGAGACATTCATAGGATAAACATTTCCATTGCCATAAGGAGAAACAGTAAGGAAAATAGGGTTAACAGGAGCAAAACAGTTCCTAAAACCTGCAGGACAAACTCCATTAGATTTCAAAGTCTGAAAGTCATTAACAGAACGATGTTGCATCTGTGGGGCTTGAGAGAGCGGGAGCCTAACCCTTCTTAAGGGCCTTTTCGGCAGCCCTTTCCTTTCCAAATGCTTAGGTGAGTGCTCCAACATTTCCACACATTGGGGAGACCACCTTCTCGGCCCCACCCTCCTCAAACATCAGGGCAGCTCCCGGATTCCCTTCCATCTCCGGGGCACACACTCAACCCCTTCAGAACAGTGTGGTGGCAGCCAGGCTCTCCCCAATTCCCTGGGAATGTGCTCCACCCTCTTTGGGACCTCAGATGGCAAAACTCTTCCAGAGCATCGAGGCGGAAAGCCCGCCCTCGACCTCCAGGGCAAACTCACCCTTTCCCTGCGTGTGGGCTGCTCCGCTCTCCCAGCCCGAGACCTCCTGACTCCAGACCTCAACCTCCATGGCTCTGTCTTTGAAGAGATTTTTCCTTTTTTTCCTTGTCTGTCTCCTCCAGTCCAGACCGGCAATGGCTCTGTCTATAAAGATCTCGCAAAAATTCTGTTGGCTTTGCATGAAGCACACAGGGGTCAAAGCCATTAGACAATAGGACTTTCCACAAATCCTTTCTGGATAATTCCATCTCCAATCTTGGCTTGTACTGAAATGGCGGCTGGGTTCCGTGTTTGGTTATATCCTCACACTGGGCTGTAGCTTCTGGGATTTCACCCCCTGGAAGCTCGTAATTTTCCAAGCAATCAGCTTCCGGTCTCTTTGAACCCAAGAGTTCAGTTCTAAGTTTATCTCTTTCCGCTCGCATTTTACTATAAGCTGCAAGGAGAAGCCAGGATATGTCCTCCACACATAGTCTGGAGATCTCCTCAGCTAAGTATTCCAGGTTGTTACTTCCAGATTCTTCCTTCCATCTGACACCAGGACTCAATTTTGCCAAATTCTCTGCCACTTTAAAACAAGGATCGCCTTTCTTCCAGTTCACAACAACACAGTCCTCATTTCTGCTCAAGTCCTCATCAGAAGTATCTTTAGAGTCCATATTTCCACAAGCAGTCTCTTTAAAGCAGTTTTGGCCTTTTCTATCAAGCTCCTCACAACTCTTCCAGAAACTCCCCATTATCCATTTAAAAAGCCGTTCCAACATGTTTGGTATTTGCAAACTCAGCAGCAAAAGCACCCCACTTCTCTGGTACCAAAATCTGTCTTAGTTTGCTAATGCTGCAGAATGCAAAACACCAGAGATGGATTGGCTTTTATAAAACGGGGGTTTATTTCGCTACACAGTTACAGTCTTAAGGCCACAAAGCGTCCAAGGCAACACATCAGCAACCGGGCACCTTCACCGGAGGATGGCCAATGGCATCCGGAAAACCTCTGTTAGCTGGGAAGGCAGCCGGCGTCTGCTCCAAAGCTCCGGCCTCAAAACGGCTTTCTCCCAGGACGCTCCTCTCTAGCAAGCTTGCTCCTCTTCAAAACATCACTCCCAGCTGCACTCCCTTTCCTCTCTTTGAGTCAGCTCATTTATATAGCTCCACTGATCAAGGCCCACCCTGAATGGGTGGGGCCACACCTCCATGGGAACACCTGATCAAAATGATCTCCCACAGCTGGGTGGGGCACATTCCAAGCAAATCCAACCAGCACCAAAACTTCTGCCCCACAAAACTACAAAGATAATGGCATTTGGGGGACACAATACATTCAAACCGGCACAACTACCTAACATTTTATGAAGCTAACATCAATCTAATACCAAAACGAGGCAAAGATGCTATAAAAAAGGAAAACTACAGGCCAATCTCCCTAATGAATATAGATGCAAAAATTCTCAACAAAATACTTGCAAATCGAATCCAAAGACACATTAAAAAAATCCTACACCATGAACAAGTGGGGTTCATTCCAGGCATGCAAGGATGGTTCAACATAAGAAAATCAATCAACGTATTACAGCACATTAACAAATCAAAATAGAAAAATCAAATCATCATCTCAATAGATGCTGAAAAAGCATTCAACAAAATCCAACATCCCTTTTTGATAAAAACACTTCAAAAGGTAGGAATTGAAGGAAATTTCCTCAATATGATAAAGAGCATATATGAAAAACCCACAGCCAGCATAGTACTCATTGGTGAGAGACTGAAAGCCTTCCATCTAAGATCAGGAATGAGACAAGGATGCCCGCTGTCACCACTATTATTCAACATTGTGCTAGAAGTGCTAGCCAGTGCAATCTGGCAAGACAAAGAAATAAAGGAATCCAAATTGGAAAGGAAAAAGTAAAACTGTCATTGTTTGCAGATGATATGATTTTATATTTGGAAAACCCTGAGAAAATGATGATACAGCTACTAGAGCTAATATACAAATTTAGCAAAGTAGCAGGATACAAGATTAATGCACATAAGTCAGTAATGTTTCTATATGCTAGAAATGAACAAAGTGAAGAGACACTCAACAAAAAGATACCATTTTCAATAGCAACTAAAAAAAATCAAGTACCTAGGAATAAACTTAACCAAGGATGTAAAAGACCTATACAAAGAAAACTACATAACTCTACTAAAAGAAATAGAAGGGGAACTTAAAAGATGGGAAAATATTCCAAGTTCATGGATATGAAGGCTAAAGGTCATTAAGATGTCAATTCTACCCAAACTCATCTACAGATTCAATGCAATCCCAATCAAAACTCCAACAGCCTACTTTTCAGACTTGGAAAAGCTAGTTATCAAATTTATTTGGAAAGGGAAGATGCCTCAAATTGCTAAAAACACTCTAAAAAAGAAAAACACAGTGGGAGGGCTTATGTTCCCCAACTTTGAAGCTTATTATAAAGCCACAGTAGTCAAAACAGCATGGTACTGGCACAAAGATAGACATATTGATCAATGGAATCAAATTGAGAATTCGGAGATAGACCCCCAGATCTACGGCTGACTGATCTTTGATAAGGCCCGCAAAGCCACTGAACTGGGACATAACAGTCTTTTCAACAAATGGGGCTGGGAGAGTTGGATATCCATATCCAAAAGAATGAAAGAGGACCCCCTACCTCACACCCTACACAAAAATTAACTTGAAGTGAATCAAAGATCTCAATATAAAAGACAGTACCATAAAACTCCTAGAAGATAATGTAGGGAAGCATCTTCAAGACCTTGTATTAGGCGGCCACTTCCTAGACCTTACACCCAAAGCACAAGCAACAAAAGAAAAAAAAAGATAAATGGGAACTCCTCAAGCTTAGAAGTTTCTGTACCTCAAAGGAATTTGTCAAAAAGGTGAAGAGGCAGCCAACTCAATGGGAAAAATTTTTTGGAAACCATGTATCTGACAAAAGACTGATATCTTGCATATATAAAGAAATCCTACGACTCAATGACCATAGTACAGACAGCCCAATTATAAAATGGGCAAAAGATATGAAAAGACAGTTCTCTGAAGAGGAAATACAAATGGCCAAGAAACACATGAAAAAAATATTCAGCTTCACTAGCTATTAGAGAGATGAAAACTAAGACCACAATGAGATACCATCTCACACCGATTAGAATGACTGCCATTAAACAAACAGGAAACTACAAATGCTGGAGAGGATGTGGAGAAACTGGAACTCTTATTCATTGTTGGTGGGACTCTATAATGGTTCAGCCACTCTGGAAGTCAGTCTGGCAGTTCCTTAGAAAAGTAGATATAGAGTTACCCTTTGATCCAGCAGTTGCACTTCTCGGTATATACCAAGAGATGGAAACAACCCAAATGTCCTTCAACAGATGAGTAGATAAACAAAATGTGGCATATACACACAATGGAATACTATGCAGCAGTAAGAAGGAATGATGTCGTGAAACATATGACAACATGGATGAACCTTGGAGACATAATGCTGAACGAAATAAGCCAGGCACAAAAAGAGAAATATTATATGCTACCACTAATGTAAACATTGAAAAATGTAAAATAAATGGCTTATAATGTAGAATGTAGGGGAACTAGCAATCAAGAGCAATTAATGAAGGGGGAATAAGAATAGAATAAGAATAAGAATAGATTAGCTATTGTGGGTAAATATAACATTCTGGAAATGCCCAGGAATGACTATGGTTTATTAATTTCTGATGGGTATGGTAGGAACAAGTTCACAGAAATGTTGCTATATTAGGTTATTTTCTTGGGGTAGAGTAGGAACATGTTGGAAGTAAAGTAGTTATTTTAGGTTAGTTGTCTTTTTCTTACTCCCTTATTATGGTTTGTTTGAAATTTTTTTAATTGTATTTTTTTGTATAGTTAATAGTTAATTTTAAAAAAACAGTTAACTAAAAAAAAAAAAAAAATGAAAAAATATGCAGAGCTCCCCTGAGGAGCTGGTAGAGAATGCAGGGGTGTTGGGCTTCCCCACCTCGATGGTTGCTGATGTGCTCACAGACATAGCAGACTGGAGGTTTGATGGACTGAGCCCTCTACCGCGGGACTTGCCCATGGCAAGACTGTTGCTGCAAAGGAGAAGCTAGGCCTGCCTATAATTGTGCCTAAGAGCCTCCTCCCGAATGCCTCTTTGTTGCTCACATGTGGCCCTCTCTCTCTAGATAAGCCAACTTGGCAGGTGAAATCACTGCCCTCCCCTCTATGTGGGATCTGACACCCAGGGGAGTAAACCTCCCTGGCAATGTGGAGTATGACTCCCAGGGAGGAATCTAGACCCGGCATCATGGGATGGAGAACATCTTCTTGACCAAAAGGGGGATGTGAAAGGAAATGAAATAAGCTTCAGTGGCAGAGAGATTCCAAAAGGAGCCGAGAGGTCACTCTGGTGGGCACTCTTATGCACAATATAGACAACACTTTTTAGGTTCTAATGACTTGGAATAGCTAGCAGTAAATATCTGAAACTATCAAACTACAACCCAGAACCCTTGAATCTTGAAGATGATTTTATAAAAATGTAGCTTATGAGGGGTGACAATGTGATTGGAAAAGCCAGATGGACCACACTCCCCTTTGTACAGTGTATGGATGGATGAGTAGAAAAATGGGGGCAAAAAAAAAAAGGCACCCAGTGTACTCTTTTACTTTAATTGTTCTTTTTCACTTTCATTTTTATTCTTATTATTTGTGTGTGTGTGGTAATGAAAATATTCAAAAATTAATTTTGATGACGAACACACAACTATATAATTGTACTGTGAACAATTGAATGTACATTTTGTATGACTGCATGGTATGTGAATATATCTCAATAAAATTGAATTTAAAAAAAAAAGAAATGAGAAGTGGATAATTACTACAGATCCCAAAGAAATAAAAGATAAATCCTAAGAGGATACTAAGAACAACTGTATGCCAACAAGCTAAACAATTTAGAGGAAATGGACAATCTCCTGGAAAGACAAGAACAACCTAGACTGACCCAAGAAGAAATAGAAGACCTCAAAAACCAATCACAAGAAAGGAGATCCAATCAGTCATCAAAAATCTAACTACAAATACATGCCCAAGGCCAGATGTTTCACCAGGGAATTTTACCAAACTTTCCAGAAAGAATTGATACGTTTCCTGCTGAAACTAAAAAAATTGAAGAAAAAGGAATACTACCTAATTCATTTTATGAACCTAACATCACTCTGATACCAAAACCAGATAAAGATACTACAGAAAAGGAAAATTATAGGCTGATCTCCTTATGACTATAGATGCAAAAATCCTAAACAAAATACTTACAAATTGAATCCAAAGGCACATTAAAAGAAGTATACACCATGACCAAGTGGGGTTCATTCCTGGCATGCACAGATGGTTCAACATAAGAAAATCAATCAACGTAATACAACACACTAATAAATCAAAAGAGAAAAATCAAATTATCATCTCGATAGATGCTGAAAAAGCATTTGACAAAATCCAACATCCCTTTTTGATAAAAACACTTCAAAAGGTAGGAATTGAAGGAAATTTCCTCAGTATAATAAAGGGCATATATGAAAAAACCCACAGCCATTATAGTACTCAATGGTGAGAGGCTGAAAGCCTTCCTCCCAAGATCAGGAATGAGACAAGGATGTCCGCTGTCACCTCTCTTATTCAATGTTGTGCTAAAAGTTCTAGCCAGAACAATTGGCAAAGACAAGATATAAAAGGCATCCAAAATTGAAAAGGAAGAAGTAAAAATGTCATTATTTGCAGAAGATATGATCTTTTATTTGGAAAATCCTGAGAATTCAACCACAAGCTACTTGAACTAAGTAAATTCAGCAGAGTGGCAGTGTATCAGTTAGGGTTCTCTAGGGAAACAGAATCAACAAGGGATACCTATAAATATAAGATTTTATAAAGGTGTATCACACAACTGTGGTTAAGCATGAGTCCAAATTCCATAGGGCAGGCAGCAAACTGGCATCTCCAGTGAAGGTGTTTGATGAACTCCTCAGGCAGCAAACTGGCAACTCTGATGAAGGTGTTCAATGAACTCCTCAGGAAATGCTTCGCTGGCTAGCCAAAGAAGTAGTGAAGGTCCTCTAACTTTCTCGCTTAAAAGTCTTCAACTGATTGGATTAAATCCAGCTGATTGAATTCTCTTGTTGCAGAAGACATGCCCTTCGTTGATGTAACAGTCACTGCTGCAGCCAATTGACTGATGATTTAATAAACTAGCCTTCTGGTTTACTAACCAGCCACAAATGTCCTTGCAATAATGGTTAGGCCAGTGCTTGCTTGACCACACACCTGGACACCATCACCTGGCAAAGTTGACACATGAACCTAACCATCACAGTCCACCCCTTGTCAACTTGACAGTTATATACATCACCTTAAACCATACTTTATCTCTGAGTAGAAAACAATAACAACATATATATTTCTACCTAACAATACTCAGCTGTCCTGCTGAGTGGAAATGCAATAAATCTCTCCAGAATAGGGTACAAGTTCTTGGGTGACGTTAACTCTTAAACTTCCTTTAACTTAAATACTGCAAAACGAACAATACAGCTTATGTCATATGATAAGGGGATAAGATAGAGAAGAAAACAAAGATATTTGCTTTACAGACAAAGCAAGGAGGAAATACTCATGCTATCATAGTCCTTGTTTGTGTAACTGGTTATGTGGTCATAGTTCATATTTATCACTACCTTCTTCCATTACCCATTCCATATTCCCTTTACCCTCAGCAAGCACTTCAGCTGGCCATGGTTCTTTGCCTGTTGAGGTGACCAAACCTTCATTCCTGAAGTTTCTTGGCCATTGGTAGTCCTGCCTGGATTGGGTTGTTGCAGTTTTCCATTGACTTCAATCACAGGGCATGGTAGTACCAAGAAATGCCCTAGGAGATCTCCTGTATTCCAGGAAAACTCTTCTTTACCTCCACTGTGTAGTTGCAGTTCTATTTCCCCTTGATAGGATCAATCATCCCAGCCAGTACAGTAATCCCCTTCCTTGTCTGTTGATTCAGAGGCATAAGAAGCCCAAAGTGGCCAGGTGGAAGTCTTAACTTCCAGTTCAGTGGAATTATAGTTGTGTTTCCTGGTGGAAGCACTCCTCCTTTTGGAACTAAGACTTGTAGACCAGCAGAACTTAAGCTTGCCAGGACAGAAAGCAAAAATTTTCCATGTGGATCACTAGGAGTGATAGTGAGTGGTGCCACTCTTGTTTCCACCCCTTGATTCCTGGACCCATGAATCCTGGCTATGGGAAAAACAGCACCATAGAATGGATGCTGATTCAGAGCATACACAACCTCCTGGAGAACACTGCCCCAGCCCTGCAAGGTACTGCCACCTAGTTAGTGCTGTAATTGAGCCTTTACAGGCCATTCCACCATTCTATCAACCCAGCTGCATCTGGATGATGGGTGTGCCAGTTGGAACGTATTATGTCCCCCGAAATGCCATTATCTTTGATGTAATCTTGTGTGGGCAGACGTATCAGTGTTGATTATATTGTAATTCTTTGAGTGTTTCCATGGAGATGTGACCCACCCAACTGTGGATGATGACTGTGATTGGATAGTTTCCATGGAGGTGTGGCCCAGCCCATTCAGCATGGGCCCTGATTAGTTTACTAGAGTACTGTATAAGCTCAGACAGAAGGAGCAAGCTTGCTACAGCCAAGAGGGACACTTTGAAGAATGCACAGGAGCTGAGAGAGGAACTGCAGTTTACAGAGACATTTTGGAGACGGCATTTGAAAGCAGACTTTTGCTCTGGAGAAGCTAAGACAGAACTGAGAGTGACATTTTGAAGAGGAGCTGCGGCCTAGAGAGGAATGTCCTGGGAGAAAGCCATTTTGAAACCAGAACTTGAAGCAGATGCCAGCCACATGCCTTCCCAGCTAACAGACCATTGGCCATCCTCCAGTGAAGGTATCCAATTGTTGGTGTGTTACCTCGGACACTTTATGGCCTTAAGACTGTAACTGTGTAACCAAATAAACCCCCTTTTATAAAAGCCAACCCATTTATGGTGTTTTGCATTCCAGCAGCATTAGCAAACTAGAACGATGGGAAACATGGTAAGACCAGAGAATTCCATGAGCACATGCCCATTCCCTCACTTCATTTGCTGTGAAGCAGGTTCCTTGGCCAGAAGCAATGCTGTGTGGAATACCATGATGGTGGATAAGGCACTCCATAAGTCCACGGATGGTAGTTTTGGAGAAGCATTGCATGCAGGGAAGGCAAACCCATATCTGGAGTATGTACCTATTCCAGTGAGAACAAATCGCTGCCCCTTCCATGATGGAAGTGGTCCAATGTAATCAACCTGTCACCAGGTAGCAGGCTAATCACCTCGGGGAATGGTGCCATATCAGGGACTGAGTGTGGGTCTCTGCCGCTGGCAGATTGGGCACTCAGCAGTGGCTATGGCCAGGTCAGTCTTGGTGAGTGGAAGTCCATGTTGCTAAGCCCATGCATAACCTCCATCCCTATTGTGCCAGTTTGAATGCATTATGTCCCCCAAAACACCATTATCTTTATGCAATCTTGGGTGGGCAGATGTATCAGTGTTGATTAGATTGTAATTCTTTGAGTGTTTCCATGGAGATGTGACCCACCCAACTGTAGGTGATAACTCTGATTAGATCATTGCCATGGAAGCGTGGCCCCACCCATTCAGCGTGGGTCTTGATTAGTTCACTGGAGCCCTATAAAAGCTCAGACAGAAGGAGTGAGCTTGATACAGCCAAGAGGGACACTTTGAAGAACGCACAGGAGCTGAGAGAGCAGCTGCAGCTTCCAGAGATATTTTGGAGATGGCCTTTGAAAGCAGACTTTTGCTCTGGAGAAGCTAATAGAGGACAAACACCCCAAGAGCAACTAAGAGTGACATTTTTGAGGAGCTGCAGCCTAGAGAGGAACATCCTGGGAGAAAGCCATTTTGAAACCAGAACTCTGGAGCAGATGCCATCCACATGCCTTCACAGCTAACAGGTTTTCCGGATGCCATTGGCCATCCTTCAGTGAAGGTACCCCCTTACCTTGGACACTTTATGGCCTTAAGACTGCAACTTTGTAACCAAATAAACCCCCTTTATAAAAGCCAATGCATTTCTGGTATTTTGCTTAACAGCAGCATTAGAAAACCAGAGCACCTACCATCATGACCACTTTGTTCATGTGCCCATTGGGCAATGACAGGAGTGGCTGGGAAAGAGGCTGATTGGTATCTACCAAACAAGTCATCTTATCCACTTGATTATTAAAATCTTCTGCTGAAGTCACCCTCTGGTGAGCATTCACATGAGACTCAAATATCTTCATGTTTTTTGCCCACTCAGAAAGTTCTATCCACATACCTCTTCCCCAGACTTCTTTGTCACCAATTTTCCAATCATGTTCCTTCCAAGTCCCTGACTATCCAGCCAAACCATTTAGCAACAGCCCATGAATCAGTATACAAATGCATCTCAGGCCAGTTCTCCTTCCAAGCAAAGTGAGCAACCAGATGTACTGCTCAAAGTTCCACCCACTGGGAGGATTTCCCCTCACCACGGTGCTTCAGGGATATCCCAGAAAGGGGCTGCAGTGCTGCAGCTGTCCACTTTCAGGTGATGCCTGCATATTGTGCAGAACCATCTGTAAACCAGGCCCGAGTTTTCTCTTCCTCAGTCAACTGATTGTAAGGAACTCCCCAAGATGCCACAGCTGTGGGCTGAGAAAGACAAGGTAAGGTGGAAGGAGTGGGGGCCCTGGGCATTTGGGCCACTTCCTCATGTAATTTACTTGTGCCTTCAGGACACACTCGAGCTCTATCTCGTATATACCATTTCCATTTTTTGATGGAATGCTGCTGTGCACACCTAACGTTATGGCTTGGCAGGTTGGACAACACCTGACTCATGACAGGTAACTCAAGTCTCATGGTAACTTGGTGGCACATGGTTAAGCATTCTGTCTCTACTAAGGCCCAATAGCAGGCCAAAAACTGTTTCTCAAATGGAGAGTAGTTATCTGCAGAGGATGGTAAGGCTTTACTCCAAAATCCTAAGGGCCTGCATTGTGATTCTCCTATAGGAGCCTGCCAAAGGCTCCAAACAGCATCTCTATTTGCCAGTGACACTTCCAGCACCATTGGATCAGCTGGATCATATGGTCCAAGTGTCAGAGCAGCTTGTACAGCAGCCTGGACCTGTTGCAGAGCCTTACCTTGTCCCAGTCCCCACTCAAAACTAGAAGCTTTCTTGGTCACTCAGTAAATGGACCAGAGTAGCACACCCAAATGAGGAAAATGTCTCCAAAATCCAAAGAGGCCAACTAAGTATTGTGCCTCTTTTTTGGTCATAAGAGGGGCCAGATGCAACAGCTTACCCTTCACCTTAGAAGGGATATCTCAACATGCCCCACATCACTGGACACCTAGAAATTTTACTGAGGTAGAAGGTCCCTGTATTTTTGTTGGATTTATCTCCCATCCTCCGACATGCAAATACCTTACCAACAAATCTAGAGTAATTGTTACTTTTGGCTCACCAGGTCCAATCAACATGATATCATCAATATAATGGACCAGTATGATGTCTTGTGGGAGGGAGAAATGATCAAGATCCCTGCTGACAATATTATGACATAGGGCTGGAGAGTTGCTATACCCCTGAGGTAGCACAGTGACTGTATACTGCTGGCCTTGCCAGCTGAATGCAAACTGTTTCTGGTGGTCCTTACTAACAGCTATTGAGAAAAAAAGCATTTGTCAGATCAATAGGTGCATACCAGGGGATGTGCTGATTTGCTCAAGCAATGATACCACATCTGGAACAGCAGCTGCAATTGGCGTCACCATCTGGTTAAGCTTACAATAATCCACTGTCATCTTCCAAGACCCATCTGTTTTCTGCACAGGCCAAATAGGAGAGCTGAATGGGGATGTGGTGGGAATCACCACCCCTGCATCCTTCAAGTCCTTAAAAGTGGCATTAATCTCTGCAATCCCTCCATGAATCTGGTATTGCTTCTGGTTTACTATTTTGCTAGGCAGGAGCAGTTCTAGCAGCTTCCACTTGGCCTTTCCCACCATAATAGTCCTCACTTCATGAGTCAGGGAACCAATGTGAGGATTCTGCCAGTTGCTGAGTATGTCTATTCCAATTATGCAGTCTGGAACTGGGGAAATAACCACAGAATGAGTCCAGGGACCCACTGGACCCACTGTGAGATGGACCTGAGCTAAAACTCCATTGATCACCTGACCTCCATAAGCCCCAACTCTGACTGGTGGACAAGAGTGACATTTTGGGTCTCCTGGAATTAATGTCACTTCTGAACCAGTGTCTAATAATCCCCCAAATACCTGATCATTTCCTTTTCCCCAATGCACAGTTACCCAGGTAAAAGGCTGTGGGTCCCCCTGGGGAAGGCTGGGAGGAAGATGAACAGTACAAATTTTTGGCAGTGTAACAGGCTCCTTCCCCAAGGGTACCTGGCACTCCCCTCATTCAAGGGGCTCTGGATCTGTAAACTATCTCAAGTCTGGGAATAGATTATGGGGACGTGATTCTCCGTTTTTGTAATTCAAAGTAGACTTTTGTTCACTTGACCTAGAATTCTTCTGCTTATAAAGATCAAACAAGAATTTAGTAAATTGCCCATCTATTTTACTTCTAGGTACTCCATGATCTACTAGCCAATGCCATTAAGTCTCTGCAAGTCAGATTATTTTGACTGCTGCTTTGAGCCTGTTTTCCGTTATGGTAACCGTGCCAACCTTGTCTTTGGTGATTGTTCCAGTTTGCTAATGCTGCCCCTTTGCAAAACACCAGAAATGGATTGGCTTTTATAAAGGGGGTTTATTTGGTTACAAAGTTACAGTCTTAAGGCCACTAAAGTGTCCAAGGTAAGACATCAACAATCGGGTACCTTCACTGGAGGATGGCCATCAGCGTCTGGAAAACCTCTGTTAGCTCGGAAGGCATGTGGCTGGCGTCTGCTTGCTCCCAGGTTGCGTTTCAAAATGGCGTTCTCCAAAATGTTGCTCTGGGGGCATTTTGTCCTCTCTTAGCTGCAGCTCCTCTTCAAAATGTCACTCTCAGTTGCTCTCCAAAATGTCACTCACAGCTGCTCTGCATCTGGGCCTGTGCAGCTCTTTTTAAAGTACTCCAGTGGTCCAATAAAGACCCAACCTGAATGGGTGGGGCAACACCTCCATAGAAATAATCCAATGAAAGTTCTTGCCCATAGTTGATTGAGTCACATGTCCAGTGAAACACTGAACCAATAGGTTCCAACCTAATCAACACTAATACGTCTGTCTCCACAAGATTGCATCAAAGATAATGGCGTTTTGGTGGACACAATACATCCAAACTGGCACAGCGATTAACCACTGCCATGTGGCTTCTGCTGACTCGGGATCCGATTATCCCCATTGTGTTTAAGGATTCCAGCTCAGTGACAGCAGTTCCCACAGTAATATCTGACCTACAGAAAAGGGCGACTACAGAGCTCTTCAGAAATGATGGAGCTAGTCTCATAAATTTATTCCTCACAGTCCTGGTAAAAGGTGTGTCCTCTGGACATTCCAGGGGTGTGTGAGCAGGTCTTCCATGATAAATCTACTCTAACATTTCAACCTCTCTAAGCCTTTGAATCCCCTCCTCTACATTATACCAGGGCAGTTCTAGCATTTCAACCTCTGGTAATGTCAGCCACCTTTTGATCCATGTTTCAGCCAACCACCCAAACAAACTGTTAATGCCCTTTTTAACCCCTCGAGCTACAACACTGAATGCAGTATCTCTGCTTAGTGGGTCCATATCAGTAAATTCAGCCTGATCCAACTTTATATTCCTTCTACCATTATCCCACACCCCTAATATCCATTCCCACACATATTCCCCCAGTTTCTGTCTGTATAAGTTGGAAAACTCATACAGTTCTTTTGGAGTATAGCGTACTTCCTCATGGGTCACACTTTGTACCTCACCCTTCAGGACCTGTTGGGACTTTAGTCTAGTTTTAGGTCTTGAAGCGAAGACTGGTGATGGGGGTGGGTCATGAAAAAAATTAGAAGCATCCCTCAAGCCATTTACCTCAGGACATCCTGTTGCAGTTTCATCTTGTGAAACAGGATTAATATCTCCAGGCAGAGGAGTGAGGGCTGCTTCCTCAGGGGAGGTGATTACAGGTTTAGCAGGCACTGAAGGGTTAATCTCTTTAGGTGGATGTAGGATGGCATACTTTTCAGGGCAGACTGGAGGTTGGGAAGCTGTTTCCTCAAAGCAGGCTGGAGGTTGGGTAGCTGTCTTCTCAGGGCAGACTGGAGGTGGGGGGGGGACTGTTTCCTTAGGACAGACCACTACAGGTATATCTAACAAAGACTCATCAGAATCCAGGGTTCCAGTGTCCTCACTGCCATTATTATCAATCCATATGTCCCCATCCCAAATTTCAGGATCCTATTCTTTTCCAATCAATGCCTTTACTTTAACAGAAAACACTCTGCAAGGTTGAGATTTTAATTTATGTTGTAAATCTGCTACTTGCACAATGAGACTCTGGGTCTGGTTTTCAGAAATCTCAAGTCTGCAGCCAAAGGAAATAAGATTTTCTTTCAGGGCACACATAGAAACCTTTCCATCTGTCATACGGCACTTAAGTTTCAAATTTGAAGCCTTTCGCTCATCCCTGTCTCTTATAACTTTATCTAGCATATTTAAGAGCAACCAGTCAACATCATTATACCTCTTAATTCTGCAAAACTCTGTTAAGGTGTCAAAAACACTGTCACCCAGAGCCTTGCTTCGTACAAGAGTATGATTAGGAGAATCAAATGGTGATATTTTGTGTATCTCCATCGCCAACTCATGTCATGGACTGTCAGTGCCATCTTGATTATTGGACATGGAGTCATTAGTGCCTTTGAATCTAATCAGAGTAGAAAACCAATTGTAACAGCCCATTTTAAAATTCTGTTTCTCAAGAACCACTCTCGGTACCAAGTTGTATTACTTAGGGTTCTCTAGGGAAACAGAATCAGCAAGAGATATCTATAAATAGAAAAGATTTTCTAAAAGTGTCTCATGCAATTGTGGGTATGCATAAGTCCAAATTCCATAGGGCAGGCAGTGAGTTGGCAATTCTGATGAAGGTGTTCAATGAACTCCTCAGGCAGCGAACTGGCAACTCCAATGAAGATGTCTGATGAACTTCTCAAGAAACGCTTCACTGTCTAGCCAAAGAAGAAGTGAAGGTCCTCTAACTTTCTCACTTAAAAGTCTTCAACTGAAAATGTGGCTTATGAGGGGGGACAGTGGGATTGGGGGGGCCATAGGGATCACACTCCCGTTTGTCTAGTTTGTGGATGGATGAGTGGAAAGGTGGGGGAAGGAAACAAACAAACAGACAAGGGCGCCCAGTGTTCTTTTTTACTTTAGTTGCTCCTTTTCACTTTAATTATTACTCTGATAATTTTTGTGTGTGTGGTAATGAAGGTGTCAGGGATTGATTTTGGTAATGAATGTACAACTACGTAATGGTACTGTGAACAATCAAATGTACAATTTGTTTTGTATGACTGCGTGGTATGTGAATATATCTCAATAAAATGAATAATAAAAAAATGATTAAAAATTTTTTAAAAAATTCACCCTCAAAAAAAAAGTCTTCAACTGATTGGATTAAGTCCAGCTGACTGAATTCTCTCATTGCAGAAGACACACCCTTTGTTGATGTAATCAGTCCCTGCTGCAGCCAATTGACTGATGGTTTAATAAACCAGTCTTCTGGTTTATTAACCAGCCACAAACGTCCTTGCAGTAACGGTTAGGACAGTGCTTGCTTGACCAGACACCTGGACACCATCACCTAACCATCACAGGCAGGATATATGATTAATGCACATAAATCAGTAATGTTCCTATACACAAGTAATGACCTAATTGAAGAGGCAATCAAAAACAAGATTCCATTCACAGTAGCAACTGAAAAAGTCAAGTACCCAGGAATAAACATTAACCAAGGACATAAAAGACCTCTACACAGAAAATTACAAAATGCTACTAAAAGAAATTAAAAAGGACCTAAATACATGGAAGAATATTCTGTGCTCATGGATAGGATGACTAAACATTGTTAAGATGTCAATTCTACCTAAACTGATCTACAGATTCAACACAATTCCAATCAAAATTCCAACATCCTACTTTGCAGACTTGGAAAAGCTAGTTATCAAATTTATTTGGAAGGGAGAGGGGCCTTGAATTGCCAAAAATGTCTTTAAAAAGGAAGAACAAAGTGGGAGGACTCACTTCCAGACTTTGAAACCTACTATAAAGCTACAGTGGTCAAAATAGCATGGTATTGATGTTAAGATAGATCTGTTGATCAATGGAATTGAGTTGAGAATTCAGAAATAGACCCCCAGCTCTACAGCTGACTGATTTTTGATAAGGCCCCCAAATCCACTGAACTGGGACAGAACAGCCTCTTCAACAAATGGGGCTTGGAGAACTGGACATCTATATCTAAAAGAATGAAAGAGGACCTCTACCTCATACCCTATACAAAAATTAACTCAAAGTGGATCGAAGACCTCAATATAAGAGACAGTACCATAAAACTCCTAGAAGAAAATCTAGGGAAACATCTTCAAGACCTAGTATTAGGAGGTCACTTCTTAGACCTTACACCCAAAACATAAGCAACCAAAGGAAAAATAGATAAATGGGAACTTCTCAAAATCAAAAACTTCTGTGCCTCAAAAAGCTTTGTCACATAGGTGAAGAGGCAGCCAACTCAATGGGAGAAAATATTTGGTAACCATATACCTGATAAGAGACTGATATCCTGCATATATATAAAGAAATCCTACAACTCAACAACAGTAATACAAACAGCCCAATTATAAAATGGGCAAAATATATGAAAAAGTATTTTTCTGAAGAAGAACTATAAATGGCTAAAAAATACATTGAAAATGTTCATCTTCACTAGCTATTAGGGAAATGCAAATTAAGACCACAATGAGATATCATCTCACACCAATAAGAATGGCTGCCATTAAACGGGAAACTACAAATACTGGAGAGAATGTGGAAAAATTGGAACTCTTACTCACTGCTGGTGGGAATGTATAATGGTACAGCCACCGTGGAAGACAGTTTGGCGGTTTCTCAGAAAACTAGATATTGAATTACCCTGTGATCTCGCAATTCCATTCCTTGGTATATACCCAGAAGATCTGAAAGCAGTGACATGAACAGATATTTGCACACCGATGTCCACAGCAGCATTGTTCACAATTGCCAAGAGACGGAAACAATCCAAGTGTTCTTCAACAGATGAGTGGATAAACAAAACGCGGTCTATATATACATACTATGCAGCAGTAAGAAGCAACAAGGTCCTGAAACATATGGCAGCAAGGATGAACCTTGAAGAAATAATTCTGAGTGAAATAACTCAGACACAAAAGGAGAGATACTGTATGTTACCACTTCTATGAACTATCTGTACAATATAAAATCAACATCTTGTAATGTAAGAAATTTGGGGACCTATTGATAGACAGTAGCTAGTGAGGGAGGATGATAATCTAATACGTTCAGATATGTTAATGAGGGTGAATTCAAAGGTATGGGAATGGATAGGGGTGATGATTGTTTGTTAATGGGATTATAAGTATCAGAGCTTTATTGAAGGCAAATAGGAATGAAAGGGGTTGTTTCAAGCCACGTTTCCCACAGATCAGCACTACAAATATAGATGGGTGCTTGCATGATACACTTCTAAGGTTTGACACTGGCACAGAGTGTTGACAACAGAAGGGTACATGGAAAAACTTTACATATTGCATACTAGGGACTATAATTAATAGGAATACCACACTAGTATTACACAAATACTAGGGACAAATAACTGGAGGCTGACAAGAACTGTGAGATGCTCTGGGTCATAAGAATTGTTTAAAATGGAGAGTGATGAGGATTGTACAACTGAGTGAGGATAGTGTGAAATATAGATGGATTATCATGGATATAACAAATGCTATGTGAACTTAGTAAACCACTAATTTATAAGTCGGCCCCTCGATATTGAGGCTTGCTAGGGCGAAACTTATGGCTGTAGAGAGGAGGCTGAACACGCCTGTAATCATGCCTAGGAGTCACCTCCAAAGAACCTCTTTTGTTGCTCAAATGTGGACTTCCTCTCTCTAAGCCCAAATCTGCAAATAAATTCATCACCCTCCCCGCTACGTGGTACAGGACCCCCTCCCAAGATGAATGAGCCTTCCTGGCGATGTGGGACATGGATTCTGGGAATGAGCCTCACCCTGGCATCGAGGGGTTGAGAATGCCTTTTTGACCAAAAGGGGGAAAAGAAAGCAAGAAAATAAGGTTTCAGTGGCTAAGAGAATTCAAATAGAGTCAAGAGGTTGTCCTGGAGGTTACTCCTATGCAAGCTTCACCTAGATATGCCAAATGGCCACAGTATGATAAGCCCAAGTCAACAGTAGTCCCGAAAACCCTAAAGAGTACCTGGATACATGAGACTCTAAAAGTTTCACTCACTAAGTTTACTCTTCAGAAACTTAAATCCTCCAGAGAGCTCCTATGCCAGCTAAGTCCCCAAACCCAGAGGCAATAGCCTCTTCAAGAACATCAACCAGATGTCTCCCCTTTTCCCACAATGTCAACACCCCTTTTCAACATGAACAAGTTAGGGTGGTCACTGCCTAGACATCCCTGAAGATCAGGAAAGTGATTAAACTAGAGGAAGGGGTAGCAACAGACAAGAAAGAATCTTAACAAAGGATTATGAATACCAAATCTCTATATAATTCTCTTTTTCTTAGTTGCTAGGGTATTAGAATAGCTAGAAGGAAAGAACTGAAATGGTGGAACTGTAACCCATAGCATCCTTTGAAATTTGTTCTATAGCTACATATTAAATGGCAATTTGAAAGCTATACTTTTTGTATATATGTTGTATTTCACAATAAGGAAATAACTGAAGCTATGGTACTGTAACTCAAAACAACTTGGGAAATTTCCTATATAACTACTTGTTAAAGCATACTTTGAAAGATATTACCTTTCTGTGTATACGTTATATTTCATAATAAGGAAATAACTGAAACTGTGGAATTGTAACCTATAATATTCTTTGAAATTTGCTAACTACTTGTTAAATTTCACTTGAAAAGTCATCACTTCTATGTATATATGTTATATTCCACAATAAAAAATATGATTAAAAGAAAAGGAAGTCACTTGTTCATGCCCTCTCTACACCCTAAATGAACCCAGATGCCCCTGTCTCGGGGATTTAGATATCTCTTAGTGTTCATTGATACCTTCGCGGGGTGGATCAAGGCCATGCCAACTAGAACAGAAAAGGCCCAAGAAGTCTCAAATGCTTTGCTAAAAGAAATCATCCTCCATTTTGGACTCTCTAGATCCATTCAAAGTGACAATGGCCCCTCTTTTACCTCAAAGGTAGCCCAGCAACTCTGTGGCCCTCAGAATTTCTGTTCACTTAGATAATGTAGAAAAAGCAAACTCTACCTTAAGAAAACTGTAGCTAAGCTTTGTCAAGAGACCACTGAGACATGGATAAAATCCTACTTATCACTCTTCTCAGAGCAAGGGCTGCCTCCAAAACCACCTTGTAGCTAAGCCCTTACAAGATGACTTATGGGAGACCCTTCCTCTCCTTAGACTTTCAGACACTGAGACACATGAAACTATAAGAGACCTCATAAATCTAGGGCGAGTCCAACAGGCTCTTAAGGAATACCAAATCCTCCCTACACCCTACCACACTGATTCACTTCCCCAGGTACATCCAAGGGACCAAGTATTGTTAAAAACTTGGAAAGAAAAATCTCCAGCACAGCAGCTACAGCCCAAATGGAAGGGCCCTTATACCATACTCTTAACCACTCCTATGGCTACCAAAGTGCTTGCAAAGGGCTCTTAGCTGGGTCCACATTTTCAGGATTAAACTTGTCTCTCTTAAGTCCCCACAGGAGGAAGAAAAGAAAGGACTGGAAAATGTGAAAGAAACACAAGCATCCTACTCTTGTGAACCAACTGAGGGCCTGAAGCTCCTTTTCAAGAAAATGAGATAAATTGTCTCACCAAGAGGGAAGGATGAGGTTACTCTTGTGCTTCTATGTGCACGTCCTCTTGCCCCCTTCCCCCGCACACAGGTCCATCCTGACTCCAGTGTGGCGCAGGGGCAGTCGATCTCTTCAATTTACCCTCCTGCTGGGTATGTGTCCCCTGTTCCGGGCAGCCTGAAGCATGGCCCACTGACACAGGTCTCTGGGCTTCTACTCACTTGTTTGGGACACCCAAAACCCACGTGAGACACACCGGCAGATCCTCTCTCAAGACTTCCACGTGCCCTTTATTACCATCTCAACAAGTTCTTCCAAGTGTCCAACCCAGTCGAGGGTGTCTCATCCACAGATACCTACCTCTCGCCTCTAGTAAAAACTGTGCCTTTTTTGCTTATATGCCATTTCCACTCACCCTGAACAAGTTGATCTAGGAGACCTTAATGCAACCCTTTCTAACCATACATTTTGGGTCACAGAAACTCATACCTCCACTGCCATTAGCTCCACCCACAGTATTGTCAGCCAAAGAGGGGGGAGTATCATATATGATCAAGAGCACACCCTCACTATCTCCAGATGCCCCAGAAAGATCACTCTCCTCGGGACTAATGTAACCCACTCCAAAGGGGGCACTACCCAGTTCTGCCAGGTTCAGCCAGGGGACAGATGCAAATCCCCTGTATTATCTTCAGGTTTTGTGTCCGATGCTTGTGTCAGATTCTATGACCTCCTGACAGGAACGCCAAGAATGGCCTGGGTTAAAAATCGAGGCATCCTACTCGATTCTAATGACAACTCCCTAGAGCCCTGCCTTTCAGCATGAGGGGAAGCATGGACCACCCACAAGCCAACTGAACTCCAGCTGGCTGCAGCAGCAACCAGCAGCTCATCATCTGGGCCAGCAGGTACCTGACAGTTGCTGTCTCTCTAGACCCCAATCAGGGAGTATTCTTCCTTTGTGGGCATAACTCCTATCTTAGCCTACCCCTGTGGTGGGCCGAAATGTGCACTTTAGCATATATGGCCCCAGTACTCAAGCTGAAAAGTGGAAATGAGCCTTTCTCACTCCCAGCTTCCTAGCCTGTCATCCCAAACCAGAGTCGAGCCTTGAAGACATAATGCTGCATGGAATAAGTCAGACACAAAAGGAGAGATATTGTAAGTTACCACTAATGTGAACTCTGTGAAAAATGTAAAATAAGTGTCTTATATTGTAGAATATAGGGGACCCAGAGATAGACAGAAGCTAGTGAAGGGGGAACGACTATCTAATATGTACAGATCTGATAAAGAGGGTGAACTTAATGGTATGGGAATGGTCAGGTGTGACTATGGTTCATTAATGTGATTATAAGTATCAGTGACTCTTTGAAGGCATACATGTTCGTAAATGGTTGTTTAAAGGCACGTAAGCCACAGAGTAGCACCACAAACCTACATAAGCGTTAGCATGATATAAGGTATGACACTGGTGCAGAGGGTTAACAACAGAGTGGTATATGAAAAAACTATCCATTACATATTAAAGACTATGTTTGATAGAAATATCTTACCAATACTACACTAATACTAGGGATGAATACTTAGCAGCTGATAAGAGCTCTGGGATATATTATAATTGTTTAAAGTTGAGAGTGATGAGGACTGTACAACTAAGTGAAGATAATGTAAGAAACGGACCATTTATCTTGGGATAGAATGTATATTAAGTGAAATTAGGAACCCACTACTTGATAAATCAAGCCCTCGACTTGAGGCATGCTCTTGTGAAACTTAGGGTTCTAAATGGGAGGCTGAGCCCTCCTATAATTATGCCAAAGAGGCACCTCCAGGGAACCTCTTTTGTTGCTCAAATGTGGCCTTTCTCTCTCTAACCCCAACTCAGCAAATAAATTCATTAACCTCCCCCCACGAGGAACATGACTCCCAGGGGAATGAATCTCCATGATGATGTGAAACATGACTCCCAGGAGTGAGCCTGGCCCTAGCAATGAGGGATTGAAAATGCCTACTTCACTAAAAGGGGGAGAAAAGAAAGGTAATGAGCCAAGGTCACAGTGGCTGAGAGGTCCTAAATAGAGTCGAGAGGCTATCCTGGAGGTTTCTCTTATGCAAGCTCCAGCTAGACATCCCAAATGGCCACAGTATGCCATGCCCTTACCAAAAGTAGTCCCCAAATACCTAGGCCCCCACCTGAGATTCTATAAAAGATTCACTCACTAAGTTTTATGTTTCAGAAACTTAAATCCACCAGAGTGTTCCTATGCCAGACAAGTCCTAAAACCCAGAGGCAACAGCCTCTTTAAGAACAACAATCAGATGCAGCCCCCTTCCCTATACTGTCTACACTCCCTTTCAATATGAACAAGTTAGGGTGGTCACTGCCTAGACACCCCCAAAGATGGAGAAAGGGATTAAGTGAGAGGAAGTGGTAGCAACAAGCAAGATAAGATTTAACAAAGGTCTATGAATACTGAAGCTTTACATAAATATATATATTTTTTCTTTTAGATGCTGGGGTGTTGGAATAGCTGGAAGGAAGTAAATGACATGGTGGAACTGTAATCTATAACATTCTTTGAAATTTGCTCTATTTGCTCTATTTGCTCATTGAATTGTGCTTTGAAAGTCTTCACCTTTCTGTATATACCCTATGTTTCATAATAAAGAAAGAACTGAAACTGTGAAACTGTACCCATAAGAATTTTTGAAATTACCTATATAACTGCTTGTTGAGCTGCACATCGAAAGTTAACACCTTTCTGTATGCATGTTATATTTTACAATAATGGAAATAGCTGAAGTTGTGGAACTGTGATCCATGACATTCTTTGAGATTTGCTCTCTACTTGTGAAATTGTACTTTGAAAGTTTATCACTGTAATGTATATATGTTAAAGCTCACAATAAAAAAAAATGAAAAAACAGAGACAAAGAGGGACAGTATATATTAATAAAAGGGATAATTCACCAAGAAGAAATAACAATCATAAATGTTTATGCACTCAATCAAGGAGCTCCAAAGTACGTGGGGCAAACATTGGCTAAACTGAAGGAAGCAATAGACACATCTACAATAATAAATACTGGGAGACTTCAATACACCACTCTCTTCTATAGATAGAACAACTAGACAGAGGACCACTAAGGAAATTGAGAACCTTAACAATATGATAAATCAATTAGACTTACCAGACATATATAGATCATTACATCCCAAAGTACCAGGATATACCTTCTTCTCTAGTGCTCATGGAATGTTCTCCAGTATAGATCATATGCTGGGGCACAAAACAAGTCCAAACAAAATTTTAAAAGATTTAAATTATTCAAAGCTCATTCTCTGACCACAATGGATGCAACTAGAAATCAACCACCACCAAAGAACCAGATCTTTCACAAATATATGGAAGTTAAATAACACACTTCTAAACAACCAGCAGGTCAAAAAAGAAATTGCAAGAGAAATTGGCAATTATCTAGAGATGAATACAAATGAGAACACAACATATCAAAACCTCTGGGATGCAGCGAAGGCAGTGCTGAGAGGTGCTTGTTGAGCTGTATATTGAGAGGAAACACCTTTCTGTACGTATGTTATTTTACAATAATGGAACTGGCTGAAGTTGTGGAACTGTGATCCAAGAAATTCCTTGAAATTTGCTCTCTAATACCTTGTGAAATCATAAAAGAAACAAAAAAATCTTTGATTTAAAAAGGGGGCTTTGGATGTGGCAGGATTGAGAGCAACTCTTCTTCAATCTTGCTACACCTGAGCATCGCTTCACTCAGCTAGTGGTTCTTGGGCTTAAAAGTTCGGGGGCTAGAAAATTTGGTAAGGAAATGGCTCTTTTCTCAGAATCCCAGAGCACAAAGCTCAGTGAGTTGCCCTCGGCCATCTCTCCCATTTGTCTCCACTCGAATTCCGAGGCAATCAAGTTATAGTTCCTAGAGTTAGTTTTGGTGATTTCAGGGGAAGGAGTTGCCTTTGGACAGGGCTCCCGTCAATTAGTGTGTTGGGAGCTGATCAGGAGGACAGAGGGAAAGTGGGGGGTTGACTGCAGGCTTCCCAGACCTAGATATCTGTTCATACCTAGAAAACATAGGCAAAGATGGGAGTTGTGTCACACCCGCTTTTTTCAGTCTCACCTACCGATTTTCCCAGTCGTAGCAAGATCCTCACGTGTATTTTCTACCCACGAGTTTCTTAAATCAGTGCTTCTCGATCTTGAGCGCAGACTAGCGTCACCTGCGGGGCTTGTTAAACTGCAGCCTGTCGGCTCCACCCCCCACCCCCCACCCCACCAGAGTCTCACATTCCTTAGGTCCCGGGCGGGGCCGGAGAACTGGCATTTCTGACCAGCTCCCAGGTGAGGCCGGTGCTCTTGTTTGCTGCCTCAAATCCTTGTCCGTAGTGGATATTATTTATCAGTCTCAAATTATGAGAACATGCTATTATCCTCAATTTCCCAAGTTCCAGGATTTTAAGGAAGTTGGCCATGTTCTAAAGGCAACAGGGTATGGTACAGGATTGCAGATTCTTTCCTGGGTGGTGGGGGGCAGAATTAGCTGTGATGAAGTCCCCATGGGGAAAATAAGATTTTCTACATGAAAGCATCCCCCCCCTCCAAAGAATGAGCCTCCATGCCTTTTAATAAAATTCTTAATTGAGAAGAGATAATTCCTCCTCTTGGCAACCTGGACTCCTCTGCTTTCAAAGAATAGTGTCTCTAATGAATTGGAGTAGCTGGCAGTAAATACCTGAAACTATCAAACTACAACCAAGAACCCTTGAATCTTAAAGACGATTGTATAAAAATGTAGCTTATGAGGGGTGACAATGTGATTGGGAAAGCCATAAGGACCACACTCCACTTTGTCCAGTGTATGGATGGATGAGTAGAAAAATGGGGGCAAAAAAAAAAAGGCACCCAGTGTTCTTTTTCACTTTAATTTTTATTCTTATTACTTTTGTGTGTGTGGTAATGAAAATGTTCAAAAATTAATTTTGGTGATGGACGCACAACTATATGGTGGTACTGTGAACAATTGATTGTATGCTTTGTATGACTGCATGGATGTGAATACATCTCAATAAAATTGAATTATTAAAAAAAAGAATAGTGTCTTTTCAGAGAAAAAAATTGGAGCCTCAAATTGCCAGAATACTTTTTTATTTGTGTATTCTGTTGGACTTGTTCTTTTCAGTCATTTTGAAAATAAAGACCCTCATGGGCTTTCTGAAAAATAAATAAGTAAGAGAGAGAAATAAAAAGAGAATGGAGGGAAGAAAGAAAATAATTCAGAGAAAACGATGAGAGAGAGAGAGCGTTCTTCCAAGTTGGAAGGACTAGCTGGAAAGGGGAGAAAAAGGTAATGTTCTGAAGAGAGAAGACAGCTACTAAAAGAGGGAGAAGTGAGAGAAATACACAAAAGAGGAAACAAGATTTCCCACAAGAGGATGGCATCTGCCCCATTGGCCGCAGGTCTCAAACTTAATGTACCTACACATCACCAGGGGCCTTGTTAAGGTGCAGATTCTGATTCACACCCTCGGGTAGGCCCACCCCCATCATATCCAAGTTGGTCTCGGTGACCAATAGCATATGGCAGAAGTGATGATCTGTCACTTCTGAGACGAGGTTATAAAAGGCACTGTGGTTTTCTCCTTGCTCTCTTTCCCTCTCTTGGATCACTCACTCTCAAGCCAACCACCGTGTTGGAGCAGCCCTGTGGGGGGGTCCCGCCAACAGCCATGTGAATGCACTTGGAAATGGCTCCTCCAGCCTCAGTGAAACGTTCCCATGACATCAGCATGGTCCACAGAAACCGTGAGATGATACAGGTTTGTTGCTTGAGGCCCTACATTTTGCACTAAATCAAGACAGCCGTCTGCTGAAGTAAGAAAGGATTGGAAACAGGGTACCAGAACTGAACAAGGATAGAGTCCAGATAGATTTCCCTTCCCTTCCTCTCAGCTGCTTGGCAACTTCTACTTCAGATCTCCAAGGGGAGATTTTATGCCAAGGATCAGGATTCCTGTGGCCTAAATTGCACATTTCCATGGCCAACATATGATAAAGTGCTTCCCAAACTTCTTCACGTCACAGCATACAGAGAAAGTCATAATATTTACGTGGCATCATGGAGGAAATGGACCAGGCAGTTCTCAGCACCAACCCGCTTCTCCCCAGGGGCTCCAGCCATGACAGAAGCCAAGGGGAGCTCTATCTTGGCAGCCCTGACATCCATTTGTGGCACCCCAGCCAGGCGGTTCTGTAGTAGATGGTCTTTAGGGTATTTTGCAGCCTTTCTCACTCCAGGTTCCTCATCTGAACCACAGGCACAGAAAATGAAGTGAGTGACTATTTTCTTACTTCTCCCCAGGAGAATATATAACTACTCCCATTCTAGACGCACAGGATAGAAGTTAATTCGTTATATACAACAGATACCTTGGGACATTTGGGCTTCATCCTCACTCAATTCAAAAAAGGCTAGAGAGTGACTAGAATTGCAAGTTGTGGTATCTTTTGGAAGAAATGGAATCCTGAAATTTTAGAGCTGGAGGTGATTTATCAATGGCTAGTACAGGCCCAGAGAGACTAAGTAATTTGTCTGTGGTCACATAGCTAGTTACTGGCAGAGCTGAGACTAGAACTCAGAGTTCCTGATTTTTGACCCAAATTTCTGTTATGTTAGCCTTTTAATAAAGAGCAAGGGAATAAATGCATGAACAAAACTTCATGTTTCCTGGATTTATATAATCTGCAAATTATGTTAACATAACTCGGCATAAACAGAGTGCTGTAAATGTGTCTGCAAATTAACTTTAAGCTTCCACACCTTAGGGGCAGTCAGTTAACCTGTGAAGTTCCCAGATCAGGGAGCCACTCTCCAGGGGCAGGTGGTTAACATCGGAGGAACCCTAACCAGAAGTCCACATTCTAGAGGACCTGAAATAGCCCATCTAAATTTGCACCAGGGAGCTTATTAATCTGCCTAAGGAGGGTTAGAAATGAGTTTTCCTTGATGAAATGAATAGTGTTCAAGATATGCAATTGGCTAAAACGATTATCAGGGATCCCAGCACTTGCACCAACAGAGTATAAGAATCTGACAAGCTTGAGACCTAACACCTTTGGAGTTAGGGTCCTGTGTCTGCCCCTGGTTGAGGACTCAGGCCTCTGATTGGGTCTGCTTTGGAGTCAACACTTCATGAAGACACTTGTTGCAGTGCTGTAAGGACAAAGCAGGGACCACACCAGGCATACGGGAACAGGCCATATGGCAGGTTTTGTGCCTGCATATCATTAAATATTTGATTTTGATAGAATTATGCCTGTGACTTTTATCATAACGTGGTAGTGAAGTTGTGGCAAAGGAAGGAGCCAAGTAGCTTCCACTTCAATTGTGGGAAGCCACTGTATTTATCCAAACCTGACAATGTTGAAGGGCAAAATTAATTCAATCACCCAACAAATATTTTATGGACCACCTATTCTAGGCTTTTGGGATACCCAAAACAATAGACAAAAACTACATTATAAAGTGGTTTATATCCGTTTGCAATAACTGGTATAAAAAGCAACTGAAATCATGCAACTGGTAGCTTTAATCAAAAGGTATCCTGAGTTCTTTGGAGAGATTTAGGAGAGCAAAGGTTTCAAATCTCAACAGCTCTTGAAAAATGAAACTGTAGAAATTATACAGGAAAAACAAAACAGTTATATGTGTGGAATTGAAATTTAAGGAGTGAGTACTTCATTTTTTCTCAAAGTGCAGCCCCGGACAAGTAGCATCATCATCATTTGGGAACCTGTAATTGTGGATCAGATTTTTTTTTTTTTCTATTTCTTATTTTAGAGTGCCACCCAGTGGAATTTTCGTGAAATTGCACAGCATATATGTTCCTTATTTCACCTGAGTGTCACCCAGTGGCATTTTCGTGTAATTCCACAGCACTTATGTTTCTTATTTCATGGGTTGGAGTGCCACCCTGTGAACTTTTCATGTAATTGCATAGCATATATGTTTCATTTCTAAGGTTAGCTTGCCACCCAGTGGAATTTTCATGTAATTGCACACCGTATATATTTCCTTTCTCAGGTTAGAGTGCCACCCTGTGGACTTTTCATGTAATTGCACAGCATGTATGTTCCTTATTTCATGGATTAGAGTGCCACCCTGAGGACTTTTCATGTAATTGCACAGCATATGTTCCTTATTTCACAGGTTAGAGTGCCACCCAGTGGCATTTTCATGTAATTGCACAGCATATATATTCCTTATTTCATGGGTTGGAGTGCCACCCAGTGGAATTTTTGTATAATTGCACAGCAAATATATTTCATTTCTAAGGTTAGAGTGCCACCCTGCGAACTTTTAGTGTAATTGCACAGCACATATATTTCATTTCTAAGGTTAGAGTGCCACCCAGTGGAATTTTCGTGTAATTGCACAGCATATACATTTCATTTCTCAGGTTAGAGTGCCACCTAGTGGAATTTTCGTGTAATTTCACAACATATATATTTCCTTTCTCAGGTTAGAGTGCCACCCTGTGGACTTTTTGTGTAATTACACAGCATATGTATTCCTTATTTCAACCAGGTTTGAGTGCCACCCAGTGGAATTTTCATGTAATTGCACAGCATATATGTTCCTTATTTCATGGGTTAGAGCGCCACCCAGTGAAATTTTCACTTGGTTGTTAAAACCCCAAAGTCCCAGACCCCATTCCAAATCTAAATAAGAAATGGGTTGGGGACCTGCAATCTGTTTTCTATAAAGCTCTCTAGGTGATTTAGATATCAAATTGAAGACTGATGGTGTACTTTATAACAAAGAAGGAACATTCCACCAGGTGGCACTTTCATAAGTATTAGCAAAGGACTTCTGTTCTGCAACTGCAGGATAATTCCATAAGGTGGCACTCTAAGAAATAGAAAAACATGTGTTCTGCAATTATAGGAAAATTCCTCTAGGAGGCACTCTAAACTGAGAAAGAGGAGAAACATATGCTTTGCAGCTACGAGAAAATTCCACTGGGTGGCACTCTAACATGAGTAATAGGAGAAACATATATGTTCTGCAACTACACTATTAAAATTCCACTGGGTCGCACTGTAACCTGAGCAATAAGAGAAATACATATACACTGTGCAATTACTGGGTGGCAGTTTAACATAAGAAATAGAAAAAACTCTGATCTACAATTACATGAAAATTCCACTGGGAGGCAATCTAACAAGAAATAGGAAAAAACAACCCATATGTCTCCTACAATTACATGGGCATTCCACTGGGTGGCATGCTAACCTGAGTATTAGGAGAAACATATCTGTTCTCCAATTACAGGAAAATTCTACCAGTGGTGCTCTAACATGAGAAATAGGGGAAACATACAGGCTTTGCAACTACACAAAATTTCCACTGGGTGGCAGTCTAACATAAGAAATGAGAAAAAAACACCCTGTATCTGATTTGTGGTTATATGAGAATTCCACCTAGTGGTACTCTAACATAAGAAATAACATAAGAAATAAAATAGAAATACAATACTTAACATAAGAAATAAAATACTTATATATAATATTTATATATTATATACACACACTCTGCAGTTACATGTGAATTCCACCGGGTGGCAGCCTAACATAAGAAATAGGACAAGAAAGGGGGGAACAAACAAACAAACAAACTCTCACCTGTAATTACATAAAATTTCCACTGGGTGGCACCCTAACAGAAGAAATGGAAATCATGCGCTGCAATTACACGAAAGTTCCACTTGGTGGCAATCTAACATAAGAAATAGAAAATATAGCTCTTATGTTAAAATTACATGCTGTGGCGATCTAATATAAGAAATACAAAAAAATTGCTTTTAAATTATTTGGAATTCTACTCGAATTTAAGCTAAATAGATATTAATAAGAAATGTGTGCTGGCAAACTTACAGGATTTACTGCTTTCTCAGTTAAATAAAAATTTAGAACCTACATTTTGGTGCTTTAGAAATATCTTAATTATAGTGCTTATACCATTGCATTTTAATGGCTTGTTTATATATTTTTCTCATCCCTAGTAGGTCCTGTAAGGCTGGGATCAAATAATTTAATCTTTGGATCTCCCCAACTTCTATAGTAGCTGACACGTAACAGGCATTCAATAAATATTTATTCAATAAGTGAAAGAAAGGATGATTAAAACTGTGAGATACCAGTGAAAGTCAACTAAACCGGGGCAAGAAACAGAATAAAAATCTAGGGTTTTTAAGCTCTATTCCTAGGACTTCTGTCCCTGCAGTTGGACAGGTAGGGTAAAAAGTGACTCAAACTGAAATAACAATGATGTAAATTTCAATGCTCTTGAGTTGAGAACTTCAAAATCAAAATTTTGAAATTAACAGATTAGAAAAATCAACAAAGTTCATTTTAAAAAGATGAAATTCAGTGAGAAAATTAGGTCTGGTTGAGTTTTTTAAAAATAGGCTATTTTTTAGAGCAGTTTTAGATCTACAGAAAAATTGCACAGGAAATACAGAGAATCCCTATATACTCCTGCCCCCCCCCCTTCTTCTATTATTAACATCTTACTTTAGTGTGGTACATTGGTTGCAGTTGATGAGCCAATACTGATATATTAATATTAATGAAAGTCTATGGTTTACATTAGGGCCCATGCTCTGTGTTGGACAGTTCTGTGGGTTTGGACAAATGTGTAATGTCATATAACCACCATCCAGTATCACAGAGAATAGTTTCATCGCTCTAACAATACCCTGCGCTCCACCCAGTCATCCCTCCCCCTCCCCTTGAGCCCCTGACGCCTACTGATCTTTTTACTGTCTCTATAGCTTTGCCTTTTCCAGAATGTCATATAGTTGGAATCAAACACTATGTAGCTTTGCCAGACTGGCTTCTTTCACTTAGTAATATGCATTTACGGTTCCTGCATGTCTTTTCATAGATTGATGGTTTATTTCTTTTTATTGCTGAGTAATACTGCATTGTATGGATGTTCCCGTTTGTTTATCCATTTACCTTCTGAAGGACATTTTGGTTGCTTCCAGGTTTTGTGTGGACATAAGTTTTCAACTCATCTAGGTATTTACCTCCGAGTGCGGTTGCTGGATTGTGTGGTAAGCCTATGTTTGGTTTTGTAAGAAACTGCCCAACTGTCTTCCAAAGTGGCTGCACCATTTTGCATTCCCACCAGCAGCAAATGTGGGTTCTGGTTGTGCCACATCCTCTCCAGCTTTTAGTGTTGTTGGTGTTTTGGATTTTAGCCCTTCTGATAGGTGTGTAGCAGGAGCTTATTGTTAGTTTAATTTACAGTTCCCTATGACATGTGTTTATTTGCCATCTATATAGCCACTTTGGTGAGGTGCGGGCAGCCAATTCAGCACCCGGCAGTCGGCCTAGTGGCACGGTCCCTGGGCCTTCAGTACATGTCGTGGTGACCGTTCCGCAAGGCGGAGCGTCGAGTGGCACCTATTACTCTTGCCTAAAAGGAATTTGTTTCTTATATGTTTCTTATATTCATACTGCTTCTTTTTCTCATTTGGTGTCTTTTGGGCTCTGTGATGGTGACATGTTCCCACACCTAGCTACATTAATGAGCCAGCAGCTTACCCTGAATTAGCGTCAGCGTAGTGAAAATGCCTGCTCCTTTCTTAGAAAACAATAGGTCACCCTTTCTGCTCAAAATCCCCCTTCCCAAGCTTTGAAAGAGTTAGCTAGAAGAAATAAAAAGGTAATGATTAACAGACTCTAAAACATGAACACAAAAAATAGTTATAGGTTGCTTGGTACTAAATAATAGGAACTGTTATGCCTGTGCCCAAACACTGTGTCTTGCTGCGCTCCAGGGAGTCTGTCCCTGCTAGCCCATTGATCACTGTGTAAGAATAAATAATGTCTGAGATTTAGCCAAACTATTCTAGTATTGTATGCCTAAATGCTAGTGCGTATGTTACAGAAAATTATAAAAATAAAGCTCTGATGCTCTGCTTGGTCGGAGATTTTTCATCTTCGTACCCGGACACAAGGTGTCTGTCTCATTTTTTCGCCGACTCCAGCTCCCCTATCAGGACCCTGCCCGTTGCTGAGGGTTAGGCCAGCCCTCGGCAGTGAGGTGTCTGTTTCGCCTACTTTGTAATTCAGTTGTTTGTTTTCTTATTAAGTTTTAAGAGTTCTTTGTGTATTTTGGATGCAAGTCCTTTATCAGATATGTGGTTTGCAAATATTTTCTCCCAGATTGTGGCTTGTCTTTTCATTCTCTTAACAGTGTCTTTGGCGGAGCAGAAGTTTTTTATTTAATGAAGTCCTACTTACTAATTTTTTCTTTCCTGGTGTTGTACCTAAAAAGTTATCACCAAATCCAAGGTCACCCAGATTTTATCCTACGTTATCTTCTAGAAGTGGTATGGTTTTGCATTTTATATTTAGGTTTATGATCCATTTTGAGTTGATTTCAGTGAAAGATATAAGGTCTGTGTCCAGATTCAGTGTTTTCCATGTGGCTGTCCAGTTGTTGAAAAAACTCTCCTCTCTCTGTTGGAATGCCTTCAATCCTTTGTCAAAGATCAGTTGACTTTGTTTGTGTGGCTCTCTTTCTGGGCTCTCTGTTCTGTTCCATTGATCTATGCATCTATTCTTTCACTAACATCACACTGTCTTGATCACTGTAGCTTTATATAGTTAAGTTTTGAGATTGGGCATTGCCAGCCCTCTGACTTTGTTTTCCTTTAGTATTGTATTGGCTATTCTAAACTGACTTTAGAATCAGTTTGTTGATATCCACAGAATAGATTGCTGGGATTTTGATTGGGATGGCAATGAATCTCCAGACCAAGTTGGGAAGAATTAACATCTTAACAAAGATAATAAAAACCATCGAAATGATTTCAGTAACATAATTGTTTTCAAATGAAATCTTTGGGTAGCTCACCAGAGGAGCCTGGAAAAGCCAATGGTGAGTGACCCATCCAAACCTGCTTCCCCCCAGCGTTGCCCTCTGGTGTACGCCTCATTACTTCAAGCTCTGGTTCAAAATCAGAAATCCTAATCTTCTGTCCGCATTGGCTTCCCCTCCTGACGGAACTATTTCAGTCCTTTGAGGACTTCTCGGAGCCATCTTCCTGTCTTCTCTCTTGCCATTTGGAAGATACTTGGTATTTGTGTTCAGGTTTAAGAACCTAAACCAAAAAGAAATCTCAAATGGTGGAATTTCAGCATCAGCCATTGATTAGGGATTGTTTGTAAAAAATTAATTTGGGGATCTTCCCCCAAACCCTGCTGTGCTTTTGCCTATAGCCCGTGTTACCTACACAGCTGGGAGCTCCCGGGGTGGCTTGGCTTTGACTCTCAAGGAAGTTACAAAATGCCCTACTTTCTGGCTGTTAGCCTCTTTAAAAATAAAAATAGGTTTTAAAGGCCCTGGCATTCATGGTCTCTATCATTAGTCACTGCTTGAGTCCCTCTGCCAAGCCCTGAACAGTCCCCATCTCACCCCTCCTCGTCCCCACGGTGGGCTCAGCTTACCCACACTTCAAGGCCCTCTGCGTGCTCCCCACCCTTCTCCCAAGTGTTTTTCCTAATCTGACCACTTCTAACATCCCTTCTCCTCTCAATCTAATTTGGCCGCCCCTGTCCATCTCTCACCTGAACTTCTGCTGAGGTCAGATAGCCATCTCCCCGGGCCACTCCGGTCCTGCTGCGATCCACCCCCAAAGCAGCAGTCAAAGGGGCTCCCAAGAACATCCATTGGGCCTTGTTCTTCCCCTGCTTAACACCGTCCAACGCCTGCCACTGCAATTAGAGTCAAACCCAAACCTCTTACCGAGGCCTCTGAAGGCCCAGCCTGATCTGGCCTCCAACTTCCTCCCTTTCCACTTGCCTTCCTGTTTGCTCTGCTGGCCTTCTCTTTCTGCTCCTGAGATACTCCAAACTCATTGCTGGCTGGGGGCTTTGCACTCACGGTTCCTTCTACCTTCCACCTTCGCCGCCATGCTCCGGCTCTTCGGTCACATCCCCCACCGCCAAGGGATGCGCTTCCACATCGTGCTGGTTGTCTTCCTCATAGCACTTGCCACTATGCGGAGGATTTTGCTGACATATATGCGTACGTGCTTATTGTCTACCCCTCACAAGAATGACAGTTTCCTTCAGGACAGGCCTCTTGAACATCTTGTTCACCTCCGTATCCCCAGAGCCTCCAAGCACAGTCGATGCTTGATAAATACATGTTGATGGTCCTCAGGACATTTCAGGAGGGTCTGTTTATCTTGAGTTCTTCTCTTTCGGCCCATGTGAGGACAGATGCGAAACAAACACCCCCGTGACACCGGCCTGGCATCAGCTGGTGATAGTCTAAACCTCTCAGAAACAGGATGTGGGGTTTTAAAAGGGGAGGCATCGCTTCTGTGTCCCGGAACCTCTTATTTGCTGTCCTTTTACACATTGAGGAAGTGTCCTCATCTTCTGAAGTAAATATTACTTTAGGCTAAATGTTGGCGTAACATTGGTCTTTTCAAAATGGAATAAAATGAAGCAAGTCACAAAACGCAGTTTGAATCATCTTATTTCACTTTTACGATTTTAAGTTCTCTTAGCCCAGTGGTTCTCAACTGGGGGTGATTTTTGCCTCTCGGGGCACTTGCCTATGTCTGGAGACATTTCCGGTTGTCACAAACCCAGGGGAGAGAAACTGCTAGCAATTGTTAACTTCTATGTTTCAGCTTTCTAGTATTTTTTTCTATGCCCATGTATATTATCATTAACAAAAATATCTACCAGAAATATTGTTTCACAATTGTTTCTTATTTAGTTGTGCCTTGTGAATATTTTTTCCATGTCATCAAGTACTATTTCACAACGTCATTTTTAAAGACTGCATAATATTTTGCACCATTATTTGTTTAATCATTTCCCTACTGTAAGGCATTTATATTTTTCTCATGTTCTCTATTATTTCCAACGCTTTGATGAACGATGAACATGTTGGCAATTACGTTTTGTGACAACTCTGATTATTGTCATAAGACGTATTCTTAGAAGTTGAACTGCTGGATAGAAAGGCATATTTTGAGGCTTTAACAATGTCCACTTTTTTTTTTTTAAATGCAATTTTATTGAGATACATTCATATAACATACAAGCATTCAAAGTGTGCAATTGTTCGTAGTATCATCATATAGTTGTGTATTCATCGTCACAATCTTCGAACATTTTCATTACTCCAAAAAATAAAATAAAAATTAAAATAAAAAGAGTTTCCAAAACATCCCCTTTCTCCCCCCCATTTTTCATTTACTTTTTTTTTTTTTTTTTTTTTATTAAATTCAGCTTTATTGAAATACATTCACACACCACACAATCATCCACGGTACACAATCCACTGTCCACAGCATGATAACATAGTTATGCGTTCATCACCACAATCTATCTCCAAACACTTTCCCTACATCAGAAAGAACCAGAACAAGAATAAAAAATAAAAGTGAAAAAAGAACACCCAAACCATCCCCCCATCCCACCCCCTTTGTCCTTTAGTTTTTTTTTGTTTTTTTTTTTTAGTTGCATCTTTTTTTTAATCATCATTTTATTGAGATATATTCACATACCACGCAGTCATACAAAACAAATTGTACTTTCGATTGTTTACAGTACCATTACATAGTTGTACATTCATCACCTAAATCAATCCCTGACACCTTCATTAGCACACACACAAAAATAACAAGAATAATAATTAGAGTGAAAAAGAGCAATTGAAGTAAAAAAGAACACTGGGTACCTTTGTCTGTTTGTTTCCTTCCCCTACTTTTCTACACATCCATCCACAAACTAGACAAAGTGGAGTTTGGTCCTTATGGCATTCCCAATCCCATTGTCACCCCCCACAAGCTACATTTTTATACAACTGTCTTCGAGATTCATGGGTTCTGGGTTGTAGTTTAATAGTTTCAGGTATCCACCACCAGCTAACCCAAATCTTTAGAACCTAAAAAAGGTTGTCTAAAGTGTGCGTAAGAGTGCCCACCAGAGTGATCTCTCGGCTCGTTTTGGAATCTCTCTGCCACTGAAGCTTATTTCATTTCCTTTCACATCCCCCTTTTGGTCAAGAAGATGTTCTCCATCCCATGATGCCGGGTCTACATTCCTCTCCGGGAGTCATATTCCACGTTGCCAGGGAGATTCACTCCCCTGGGTGTCTGGTCCCACGTAGGAGGGAGGGCAGTGATTTCACCTTTCAAGTTGGCTTAGCCAGAGAGAGAGGGCCACATCTGAGCAACAAAGAGGCATTCAGGAGGAGACTCTTAGGCACAAATATAGGGAGGCCTAGCCTCTCCTTTGCAGCAACCGTCTTCCCAAGGGTAAAACTTATGGTAGAGGACTCAACCCATCAAACCACCAGTCCCCTATGTCTGTGGTCATGTTAGCAACCATGGAGGTGGGGTAGGCGAATACCCCTGCATTCTCCACAGGCTCCTCAAGGGGGCACTACATCTTTTTTTTTTTTCCTTGTTTGTCTTTTTTCTTTTTTTTTTTTTTAACTTTCCCTTCTTTTTTCAAATCAACTGTATGAAAAAAAAAGTTAAAAAGAAAACAAACATACAATAAAAAAACATTTCAAAGAGACCATAACAAGGGAGTAAGAAAAAGACAACTAACCTAAGATAACTGCTTAACTTCCAACATGTTCCTACTTTACCCCAAGAAAGTTACATAATATAGCAACATTTCAGTGAACTTGTTCCTACTACATCCATCAGAAATTAACAGACCATAGTCATTTCTGGGCATCCCCAGAACGTTAAATAGCTTATCTGTTCTTCTTGGATTATTGTTCCCCCTTCCTTAATTGCTCTCTACTGCTAGTTCCCCTACATTCTACATTATAAACCATTTGTTTTACATTTTTCAAAGTTCACATTAGTGGTAGCATATAATATTTCTCTTTTTGTGCCTGGCTTATTTCGCTCAGCATTATGTCTTCAAGGTTCATCCATGTTGTCATATGTTTCACGAGATCGTTCCTTCGTACTGCCGCGTAGTATTCCATCGTGTGTATATACCACATTTTATTTATCCACTCATCTGTTGAAGGACATTTGGGTTGTTTCCATCTCTTGGCAATTGTGAATAATGCTGCTATGAACATTGGCGTGCAGATATCTGTTCGTGTCACTGCTTTCCGACCTTCCGGGTATATACCGAGAAGTGCAATCGCTGGATCGAATGGTAGCTCTATATCTAGTTTTCTAAGGAACTGCCAGACTGACTTCCAGAGTGGCTGAACCATTATACAGTCCCACCAACAATGAATAAGAGTTCCAATTTCTCCACATCCCCTCCAGCATTTGTAGTTTCCTGTTTGTTTAATGGCAGCCATTCTAACCGGTGTTAGATGGCATCTCATTGTGGTCTTAATTTGCATCTCTCTAATAGCTAGTGAAGCGGAACATTTTTTCATGTGTTTCTTGGCCATTTGTATTTCCTCTTCAGAGAACTGTCTTTTCATATCTTTTGCCCATTTTATAATTGGGCTGTCTGTACTATTGTCATTGAGTTGTAGGATTTCTTTGTATATGCAAGATATCAGTCTTTTGTCAGATACATGGTTTCCAAAAATTTTTTCCCATTGAGTTGGCTGCCTCTTTACCTTTTTGAGAAATTCCTTTGAGGTGCAGAAACTTCTAAGCTTGAGGAGTTCCCATTTATCTATTTTCTCTTTTGTTGCTTGTGCTTTGTGTGTAAAGTCTAGGAAGTGGCCTCCTAATACAAGGTCTTGAAGATGTTTTCCTACATTATCTTCTAGGAGTTTTATGGTACTTTCTTTTATATTGAGATCTTTGGCCCATTTTGAGTTAATTTTTGTGTAGGGGGTGAGGTAGGGGTCCTCTTTCATTCTTTTGGATATGGATATCCAACTCTCCCAGCCCCATTTGTTGAAAAGACCATTATGGCTCAGTTCGGTGACTTTGGGGGCCTTATCAAAGATCAGTCGGCCATAGATCTGAGGGTCTATCTCTGAATTCTCAATTCTATTCCATTGATCTATATGTCTATCTTTGTGCCAGTACCATGCTGTTTTGGCAACTGTGGCTTTATAATAAGCTTCAAAGTCAGGGAGTGTAAGTCCTCCCACTTCGTTTTTCTTTTTTAGAGTGTCTTTAGCAATTCGAGGCATCTTCCCTTTCCAAATAAATTTGATAACTAGCTTTTCCAAGTCTGCAAAGTAGGTTGTTGGAATTTTGATTGGGATTGCATTGAATCTGTAGATGAGTTTGGGTAGAATTGACATCTTAATGACATTTAGCCTTCCTATCCATGAACATGGAATATTTTTCCATCTTTTAAGGTCCCCTTCTATTTCTTTTAGTAGAGTTATGTAGTTTTCTTTGTATAGGTCTTTTACATCTTTGGTTAAGTTTATTCCTAGGTACTTGATTTTTTCAGTTGCTATTGAAAATGGTATCTTTTTCTTGAGTGTCACTTCAGTTTGTTCATTTCTAGCATATAGAAACATTACTGACTTATGTGCATTAATCTTGTATCCCGCTACTTTGCTAAATTTGTTTATTAGCTCTAGTAGGTGTATCGTCGATTTCTCAGGGTTTTCTTGATATAAGATCATATCATCTGCAAACAATGACAGTTTTACTTCTTCTTTTCCAATTTGGATGCCTTTTATTTCTTTGTCTTGCCGGATTGCCCTGGCTAGCACTTCCAGCACAATGTTGAATAACAGTGGTGACAGCGGGCATCCTTGTCTTGTTCCTGATCTTAGAGGGAAGGCTTTCAGTCTCTCACCGTTGAGTACTATGCTGGCTGTGGGTTTTTCATATATGCTCTTTATCATGTTAAGGAAGTTTCCTTCAATTCCTACCTTTTGAAGTGTTTTTATCAAAAAGGGATGTTGGATTTTGTCAAATGCTTTTTCAGCATCTATTGAGATGATCAATTGATTTTTCCCTTTCGAGTTTTTAATGTGTTGTAATACATTGATTGATTTTCTTATGTTGAACCATCCTTGCATGCCTGGAATGAACCCCACTTGGTCATGGTGTATGATTTTTTTAATGTGTCTTTGGATTCGATTTGCAAGTATTTTGTTGAGGATTTTTGCATCTATATTCATTAGGGAGACTGGCCGGTAGTTTTCCTTTTTTGTAGCATCTTTGCCTGGTTTTGGTATTAGATTGATGTTAGCTTCATAGAATGAGTTAGGTAGTGTTCCATTTTTTTCAATGTTTTGAAAGAGTTTGAGTAAGATTGGTGTCAGTTCTTTCTGGAAAGTTTGGTAGAATTCCCCTGTGAAGCCATCTGGCCCTGGGCATTTATTTGTGGGAAGATTTTTGATGACTGATTGGATCTCTTTGCTTGTGATGGGTTGGTTGAGGTCTTCTATTTCTTCTCTGGTCAGTCTAGGTTGTTCATATGTTTCCAGGAAATTGTCCATTTCTTCTACATTATCCAGTTTGTTGCCATACAGTTGTTCATAATATCCTCTTATAATTTTTTTAATTTCTTCAGGATCTGCGGTTATGTCACCTTTTTCATTCATTATTTTGTTTATATGGGTCTTCTCTCTTTTTGATTTTGTCAGTCTAGCTAGGGGCTTGTCAATCTTGTTGATCTTCTCAAAGAACCAACTTTTGGTGATATTTATCCTCTCTATTGTTTTTTTGTTCTCTATGTCATTTATTTCTGCTTTAATCCTTGTTATTTCTTTTCTTCTACTTGGTTTAGGATTGGTTTGCTGTTCATTTTCTAGCTTCTTCAGTTGATCCATTAGTTCTTTGATTTTGGCTCTTTCTTCCTTTTTAATATATGCGTTTAGTGCTATAAATTTCCCCCTTAGCACTGCTTTTGCTGCATCCCATAGGTTTTGGTATGTTGTGTTCTCATTTTCATTCGTCTCTATATATTTAGCAATTTCTCTTGCTATTTCTTCTTTAACCCACTGATTGTTTAGGAGTGTGTTGTTTAACCTCCAGGTATTTGTGAATTTTCTAAGTCTCTGATGGTTATTGACTTCTAATTGTATTTCATTGTGGTCAGAGAATGTGCTTTGAATAATTTCAATCTTTTTAAATTTATTGAGGCTTGTTTTATGTCCCAGCATATGATCTATTCTGGAGAAAGTTCCGTGAGCACTAGGAAAGTATGTGTATCCTGGTGATTTGGGATGTAATGTCCTGTATATGTCTGTTAAATCTAATTCGTTTATCAGATTGTCTAGGTTTTCAATTTCCTTATTGGTCTTCTGTCTGGTTGATCTATCTATAGGAGAGAGTGATGTGTTGAAGTCTCCCACAATTATTGTGGAAACATCAATTGCTTCCTTTAGTTTTGCCAGTGTTTCTCTCATGTATTTTGTGGCACCTTGATTGGGTGCATAGACATTTACGATTGTTATTTCTTCTTGCTGAATTGCCCCTTTTATTAGTATGTAGTGGCCTTCTTTGTCTCTCAAAACATCCCTGCATTTGAAGTCTATTTTATCTGAGATTAATATTGCTACACCTGCTTTCTTTTGGCTGTAGCTTGCATGAAATATTTTTTTCCATCCTTTCACTTTCAGTTTCTTTGTGTCCCTGTGTCTAAGATGAGTCTCTTGTATGCAACATATTGATGGTTCATTTTTTTTGATCCATTCTGCGAATCTATATATTTTAATTGGGGAGTTTAATCCATTTACATTCAACGTTAAAACCGTGAAGGCATTTCTTGAATCGGCCATCTTATCCTTTGGTTTATGTTTGCCATATTTTTCCCTCTCTCTATTAATATCCTTTATTGTACCCATACCGAATCTCTTTAGTACTGAACCTTTCTCCAAGTATCTCTGTCCTTTCTTTGTTTCTCTGTCTGTAGGGCCCCCTTTAGTATCTCCAGTAGGGCAGGTCTCTTGTTAGCAAATTCTCTCAGCATTTGTTTGTCTGTGAAAAATTTAAGCTCTCCCTCAAATTTGAAGGAGAGCTTTGCTGGATAAAGTATTCTTGGCTGGAAATTCCTCTCACTCAGAATTTTAAATATATCGTGCCACTGCCTTCTTGCCTCCATGGTGGCTGCTGAGTAGTCACTACTTAGTCTTATGCTGTTTCCTTTGTATGTGGTGAATTGCTTTTCTCTTGCTGCTTTCAGAACTTGCTCCTTCTCTTCTATGTTTGACAGTGTGATCAGTATATGTCTCGGAGTGGGTTTTTTTTTGGATTTATTCTATTTGGAGTTCGCTGAGCATTTATGATTTGTGTATTTATGTTGTTTAGAAGATTTGGGAAGTTTTCCCCAACAATTTCTTTGAATACTCTTCCTAGACCTTTACCCTTTTCTTCCCCTTCTGGGACACCAATGAGTCTTATATTCGGACGTTTCATATTATCTATCATATCCCTGAGGTCCATTTTGATTTTTTCAATTTTTTTCCCCATTCTTTCTTTTATGCTTTCATTTTCCATTCTGTCATCTTCCAGGTCACTGATTCGTTGTTCAACTTCCTCTAGTCTTGTACTATGAGTGTCCAGAATCTTTTTAATTTGGTCAACAGTTTCTTTAATTTCCATAAGATCATCCATTTTTTTATTTAGTCTTGCAATGTCTTCTTTATGCTCTTCTAGGGTCTTCTTGATTTCCTTCGTATCCCGTACTATGGTCTCATTGTTCATCTTTAGTTCTTTGAGTAGCTGCTCTAGGTGCTGTGTCTCTTCCGGTCTTTTGATTTGGGTGCTTGGGCTTGGGTTATCCATATCGTCTGGTTTTTTCATATGCTTTATAATTTTCTGTTGTTTTTGGCCTCCTGGCATTTGCTGAACTTGATAGGGTTCTTTTAGGGTTTGTAGACCTATTGAAGTCCTTATCTCTAAATTATCAGATCTACAGCTTCGTGGTGTACACTTTCTCTAAGTAACCAGCAGGTGGCGTCCACGAGCCACCTGTTCTCCACAAGCCAGTTCTCCCCTGCTTAGCCTTTTTGGTGAGTGGGGGAGTGAGTCTTGTGGGGCCCAATTGGTGTACCAAGCTTGCGTGTGTAGTTGGTGTTGCCTGCCCTGTATGTGGGGCGTGTTTCTGGGCAGTCGGGGAGGGGGGTGGCCCTAACAATAAAATCTCCCTGATGATCCTAGAGTTTTAAAGCTGCTGCAATAGTCTAATCCTTCAGTTCAGTCCTGCCACAGTTTGTCTCTGCCACTGACCCACAAGTCTTTGGTATTGGCGTATGGCTCCTGAGACTTGCAAGTGGGCCCCTCTTCCAGGCCGTGCACCCCGGGTCCTCTGTTGAGGGATGACTGTGCTATGTCACAGGTGAGTGCCGTCCCCCCAGGGCAGTTCTGGGCTGCTGGGCTGTGTAGGGAGGCTCCCAGTCTGCTCAAATGATGGCTGAATGGGGCTTTGTTAATTCACACTGCTCCACCTTCCCAACTCTGGGACATTCAGCTGAGGTTGCAGGGAAGGCTAATGTCCACGCCCAGTTTTGTGGTGTGTGCCTGTTATTTGAAGCACTTCCATCACACTGGGTTGTCTGGGGCAGCTCTGGGCTATGGGGCTGGTGATGGGCAGGAGTGTTTCCTGTCCACCAGGATGGTGGCTGTGAGCGGACACCCCCCTTTTCTTGGGAAGTTGTGTTGTTTAGTGAATTTTCTCAGCCACTGGATTATTGCCTTTTGTCTCAGAGCTCTCTTAGTTCTGCTCTTGACTTGACGTGCCCAAATTGCAATTCTTTGAAGCTTTCTGTATTGGGCTTCTTAGAGTAATTGTTTTAGAAAAAGAAAAAAGGATTTAAAAAAAAAAAAAAAAAAAAAAACGGCCCTCCTCAGAGATCTAATGGGTTATTGAAATGCTAATAGACAAAGCAACCAGTGCCATTAAGGAAAGGTCCACAGGGCAGAGAGATCAGCTTTTCTTCGGGATTTGCATATGCGCCTCAAGGCCTGAGCTCCGCCCTTCCCCTTTCTGTGTTCACCAGAACTCCAAAAATCCTCTGCTTTTATTTTGGAGTTTTTCGTGTTGTTTTTTTTCTATGCCTGTCTCCTCTCTGCTGGGCTGGCTGCTCTCAGAGTCTCTGGTGTCTGGTCTCAGTCTATCTATGGTTGGAGTTTGAATCAGTAGAATGAGTTTCCGATAAGAGCAGCCACTGCAGTTCTCCCTTCTCCTTCCCGGAGCTGACAGCCCCTCCTCCCCCGGGACTGAGCCTGGCAGGGAGGGGCGCGGGTCCCCTGGCCGCAAAAACTTACAGATTTCGCTGATCTCAGCAGTTCCACGTTTTCATGAGTGTTGTATGAAGTATGCCCAAAGACAGATTGCTCTGTGGTGTCCAGTCCACACAGTTCCTGGCTTTTTACCTACTTTCCTGGAGGAGTAACTAAAACTTACAGCTCACCAGTCTGCCATCTTGCCCCGCCTCTCTGTCCTTTAGTTTTTATCCCCATGTTTCTACCCATCCATACACTAGACAAAGGGGGTGTGATCCACAAGGTCTTCACAATCACACTGTCACCCCTTGTAATCTACATTATTATATAATTGTCTTCAGGAGTCCAGACTGCTGGGTTGGAGTTTGGTAGTTTCAGGTATTTACTTCTAGCTATTCCAATACATTAAAGCCTAAGAGGTGTTATCTATACAGTGCATAAGAATGTCCACCAGAGTGACCTCTCGACTCCATTTGGAATCTCTCAGCCACTGAAACTATTTCGTCTCATTTTGCATCCCCCTTTTGGTCAAGAAGATACTCTCAGTCCCACGACGCTGGGTCCACATTCATCCCCGGGAGTCATACTCTGCGTTGCCAGGGAGATTTACACCCCTGGGAGTCGGGTCCCACGTAGTAGGGAGGGCAGCGAGTTCACCTGTCGAGATGGCTCAGTTAGAGAGAGAGAGGGCCACATCTGAGCAACAAAGAGGTACTCAGGGGGAGACTCTTAGGCACAACTACATGCAAGTTTAGACTCTCCTTTGTGGTAATGAGCTTCATAAGGGCAAGTCCCATGCTCGAGGGCTCAGCACATCAAACCGCCAGTCCCAATGTTTGTGACAACATCAACACCAGTCCAGGTGAGGATGTCCAACACATCCGCACCTTCCCCCAGATCCTCGGGGCTGGGGAGGGGGAGGCTGTAAATATATTTTTTATTATCTGCCCAAATTACTCTAGGATGTGTCACTATTTCACTCCAGCCTATACTAACCTACCGTATCTCACTTCCTATTCAAAGTTCCATGCAATTGTGGTGTTTGAACAAATCGACTGTAGAGTTGTACCGTTTAGAAAATTTAGATCCTGTACCAAATAGATATCTATTCTCTTGGTCTCATATGAAAGTTGAAGTTTTAAAGCACAATCAGTTTCAACCTTTACCCTTTGGCCTGGCTTGCCCTGGTCTTAACCAGACCTGCTTCATTCATATCACTAATTGAAGTCTGGGCTCTTTTTCAGCTTTTTTTTTTTTTTTTGGAACAATGTCCACTTTTTAAACAAAACTTCATTAGCTCGATGGGAAGCTCTTTGTGGAGAGAGACATATTTCCACCCCTTGATGTCCCTCATGGTAACGAGCCATTTTAGGTTGGGCTCCCCAGAAGCAAACCCAGGGACAAGGATTTGAGTACAAGTTCTTATCTGGAAGCACCAGTCGGGGAGTGAGGAAGCGAGATAGGGAAGGGAAAGGGGCCAAGACAAGGTGGGCAACTGGGACCTCAGAGAGAGTGTGGGACACGCCTCAGAACTGTCCCACCTGAGGGGAGCGGAAGCTGGGGTCCTGGCCCACCCTCACCCAGTCATGGCCGGTGGAAGGCTGCCCCTGGGTGACCTGCCTCCCACTTTTGGCCAGCCCCACCAGCAAGCCCCTGGCCGGAGGGTGACAGATACCTGTGGGAAGAAGCCGTCAGTGGCCACGGGAACAGTGGGTGCCAAGGGTGTCGGTGGTGATGAAAGACAGCGTCTGCTATGCTGGCCCCGTAGTGAACACAAAGCCGAGGCCCACTTGGTACTTTTTTAATAAACTAATGCCACTTTGCAGCTTTTTTCTTATAGGCTGAATGAATCATACGTTTTTGGTGTAGGAGGTGAGCTTGGCCGCAGTCCAAGCCGAGCTTCCCACTTCACAAGTGAGAAAAGAGATCCAGGGAACTGAGATGGGACGTCCAAGCACATCTTCTCTTCCTTGCGCGTGATGAGGGTCTCCCTGTGCTCTGTGTGGGGTAATGGATTTGGCCACTATAATTACTGACCAGGAATGAAGCATTCAGCTCTGCAAAGTGGGTTGCACGGTAACTGTCTGTCCCTCCAGCACTCTGAATGTCCTTCTGTCTCAGAGCTCTGAACTGGCTGTTCTTCTGCAGAGGTGGTTTGTCTTAGATCTCCACGCAGACGCCTCCTTCTCACTATTCATGACCAGGTTCAAATGTCACTTCCTTGTAAAGGCCACTCCAGCTTGTGGTGAATGAAATAGAACAGTCCTTTCTCCAAAGTTACATTCAGGGAAGCGTCATTGGCTTCCTGATGATCAAAGCACAACGAGACGCACAGACAGCTGGAGGCTGTATAGACAGCAAACACAAATGAAGTATTTAAAAATGTTTAGGAAATGCGCTAGTGGTTTTGGTGGAAAGAAATGAAGAAAGGAGAGTCAAAGTAAATGCATGCCGATCAACACGGGTCAGGGAGAATTCTGATTTCTTTGGTTAGTTATGGTGCTGAATATCTTGGGTTTCCACAATCTAAATTCCACTCTCCACCGTCTCCACCCTGTTCTGTGCCCCCAGGAGGTGGACGTGTTTGAACGACATCAACTGTAGCTGCTGTTGGGTTCAACCAGTGGGCAACACCAGTAAGAAATGGGAGCCAAGCAGGGTCCATGTAATTATCCCCCCAGCTCCCTCCACGGAGTTCTGTAACCCTTGCCCAATCCTTTCTGAATAAACACTTTATTAAACTCGTCTCGACTTACCCACCTTGCGTGTGCCATCTGTTTCCTCTGGAGACCTTGACTGATATAATTATTTATTATGTCTAAGGCTCAGACATTCAGCTCTGTACATATTTATCCCAGAGTCTGTTGCACAGTCATTTAAAATGACGTGATGCAAAGGCTCCGCTCTGGTTCCCTTTTTCCTTTCTTGAAGGTCATGTTTTCTCTACCCTTTTTCATCTTCGTGACCTTTAAAAACTTCACCCAGGTTGATTTTCTGAATGTAGCTCCTGATTCCATGAGAAAACCTTCCTGCCCCCTGCCCAAAGGGGAAACAGAGCAGAGAAGTCACTTGAGCTTTCTGAGTGCCAGGAAGGTGGGAGACTGTTTGATGTTAATCTCCAGAGAAACCACAACTATGAAATGTTGGTGGCTCTTACTTTTATAAACCTAGCAGTGACCTTTAGGTGAGAACCTGTTACTCTCCTAGGATGTTAAGATTGGGAAAGGGGCTCTGAATGGAAGGGTGGGATTTCCTCTCCCCAGCTCCACACCCAGATTCCTATCTTTCGTCCCCAAGAATAACAGGCTTTGGTAAGACACGTGATTACAATGTATACAAAGTATGCTGTGGGAGGTGGTCAATGGTAGGGGAAAATCAGAAGGTTGACTTGGTTTCCGGATGCTCCACTCTAAGCAATATGAAAGGCTACCCCAGGACAGGATGGAGTGGACAAGAACTCAAACCTTGAGAATCTGACGGTGCTTCTCCAGATGGCGTTGGCATCCCTGCACAAGTGGGGTTCATAATTGCCCTTCCACTGTGGGCATACGTAAAGGTTATATGTTCTCTTTTCCAAAAAACATTTTTTACTATGATGTCATATATACAACTCAACATTTCCCATTTTAACCACTTGTGAGTGTACAATTCAGTGGTATGAATTTGCTTATTCTAGTTATTTCATATAAGTGAGATCATATAATATTTTTCCTTTTGTGTCTGACTTATTTCCCACAACATGATGTCTTCAAGGTTCATCCGTGTTGTCACAGGTATCAGAACTTCATTCCTTTTTATGGCTGAATAATATTCTGGGTTATATGGTCTCATTCTAATTAATGAGATGGGGGAAGTATCTGGGGACTTCCGGGAAAGTTTTCCTGACATTCAAGGAAAGATAGGTGGAAGAAATAGATCTTGTTCCCCCATTCTAGCTTTTGGAACCTGTTGTATGAGGATGGATTTCTTAAAGCTTCCATCGCCAGTTGCGATCAACGAAGGGCCAAGCAAGAGGGCAAGAAGTTAATACTCTGAATGAAAATATGAAGCACTGGGTCTGGGGTGACATTGTTGAATTAACCAACTCTGGAATTATCCTTCTTGTTATGTGAGGTGTGGTGGTTTGAAGATGTGTGTACCCCAGCAAAACATGTTCTTAAATCTAACCCATTCCTATGGGTATGAACCCATTGTAAGTAGGACATTTGATGAGGCTACTTCAGTTAAGCTGGGACCCACCTGTGCCAGTTTGAATGTATTGTGTCCCCCAAATGCCATTATCTTTGATGTAGTCTTATGGGGCAGATGTTTTGGTGCTGTTTAGATTTGCTTGGAATGTTCCCCACCCAGCTGTGGGTGATGACTCTGATGAGATATTCCCATGGAGGCATGGCCCCATCCATTCAGGGTGGGCCTTGATCAGTGGAGCCATATAAATGAGCTGACTCAAAGAGAAGGAACTCAGTGCAGCTGTGAGTGACGTTTTGAAGAGGAGCAAGCTTGCTAGAGAGGAGCGTCCTGGGAGAAAGCCATTTTGAAACCAGAACTTTGGAGCAGACACCAGCCACGTGCCTTCCCAGCTAACAGAGGTTTTCCGGACGCCATTGGCCATCCTCCAATGAAGGTACCCGATTACTGATGTGTTACCTTGGACACTTTGTGGCCTTAAGACTGTAACTGTGTAGCCAAATAACCCCCCTTTTTATAAAAGCCAGTCCATCTCTGGTGTTTTGCATTCCGCAGCATTAGCAAACTAGAACACCACCTCATTCAGGATGAGTCTTAATCTTATTACTGAAGACCTTTATAAACAGAATGAATTCAGAGAAGAAAGAGAAGAAAGCCACAAGAAGGAAGAAGCTAAAATCAACAAAACACAAAAAAGGAAGGAGAGACCAGGAGATGCCTCTACGTTCCTTGCCATGTGGCTGAGGAGCCAAGGATTGCCAGCAGCCAGTCTTCGGGAAGAAAGCATCACCTCGATGATGCCTTGATTTGGACATTTTCTCAGCCTCAATACTGTAAGCTAAAAAATTCCCATAATTTAAGCCAGTCCATTTCATAGTATTTACTGGAGCAGCCTAGAAAATTGAAACATGAGGTAAAAATACTTTCTGTATCATTTAAACACCAGGTGGATTAAGTTTTCTTCTTTGCAGTCAAAAGCATCATCCTAATAGCTAGAAGTAAATACCTGAAACTACCAAACTCCAACCCAGCAGTCTGGACTCCTGAAGACAATTATATAATAATGTAGACTACAAGGGGTGACAGTGTGATTGTGAAGACCTTGTGGATCACACCCCCTTTATCTAGTGTATGAATGAGTAGAAAAATGGGGATGAAAACTAAAGGACAAATGGGGTGGGATGGGGGGATGATTTGAGTGTTCTTCTTTCACTTTTATTTTTTATTCTTGTTCTGGTTCTTTCTGATGTAAGGAAAATGTTCAGAGATAGATTGTGGTGATGAACGCATAACTATGTTATCATACTGTGGACAGTGGATTGTATACCATGGATGATTGTATGGTGTGTGAATGTATTTCAATAAAACTGAATTTAATAAAAAAAAAAAAAAAAAAAAAAGCATCATCCTAACTGATAAAATGGGAATGTTTGTAGTGTTTCACCGCTGAGTATGATGTTGGCCATAAGTTTATGATAAGTGTTCTTTGTCAAATTAAAACCACTGTATTCTATTCATTTGTTTTCTGCTTTTGAAAAACCACGTGGCTGCAAAATTTTGCCAAACTTCCACAACTAGCTTTTTTTTGCTATTGTGAATGAGATCTTTTTGTATTGCAACTTATAATTTGTTATTGCTAATATGTTTGTTCATTATGAACCTAGTCATGTTGCAACTATCAAGATAATGGTTTTTTTCCCCTACTAGTACATTGTGAATTAAACTAGCATATTTTCTTATTTTCAACCATCTTTGCCTTCCTTGGATACACTCTACTTATTCATTTGAATATCTCAGAATACATTTTGAATTTTAGTTGCTGATGTTTATAATTTTTGGATTTACACTTGTACTGGTTTGTATATATTATGTCCCCCAGAAAAGGCCATGTTCTTTGATGCAATCTTGTGGGGGCAGACATATTAGTGGGGATTAAGTTGGAACGTTTAAATTAGGTTGTTACCATGGAGATGTGCCCCACCCAACTGTGGTGATAACTCTGATTGGATAATTTCCATGGAGGTGTGGCCCCGCCCATTCAGCATGGGCCTTGATTAGTTTACTGGAGCACTATATAAGCTCAGACAGAAGGAGCGAGCTTGCTACAGCCAAGAGGGACACTTTGTAGAATGCACAGAAGCTGAGACAGGAACTGCAGTTTACAGAGACATTTTGAAGATGGCCGCTGAAAGCAGACTCTTGCTCCGGAGAAGCTAAGAGAGGACAAACACCCCAAGAGCAACTAAGAGTGAAATTTTTGAGGAACTACAGCCTAGAGAGGAAAGTTCTGGGAGAAAGCCATTTTGAAACCAGAACTTTGGAGCAGACGCCAGCCAGTTGCCTTCCCAGCTAACAGAGGTTTTCCAGACACCATTGGCCTTTCTCCAGTGAGGTTACCCTATTGTTGATGCCTTATCTTGGACACTTTATGGCCTTAAGACTGTAACTGTGTAACCAAATAAACCCCCTTTTATAAAAGCCAATCCATCTCTGGTGTTTTGCATCCCGGCAGCATTAGCAAACTACAACAAAACTCATAAGCGATTGGTCTATAGCTTTCTTTTTCTTGTGCTGTGTTAGTCTGGTTTTGGCATCAGATTTTTTCTGGGTCATAAAATGAGATGGGTCGACTTCTTAATTTTTCTATGTTCTAGAACAGTTTATATAACATTTGGCTTATTTGTTTCTTCAAAGTTTGGAATAGGCCACCTATTAAACCATCTTAGGCCTGTTCTCTCTTTTAGGAATAAATCTTTGATTCTCTTTTTAATTTTTTCAGTAGCTAGGCAGTGGTGAAGACTGAGGTGAAGCCTCAACCCTGGTTGAGGTCTGCCCAGGCGCAGGCAATAAGGAGCAAGTTATCTGTCTAGAATTTTAGTCCATCTGCATTTTATCACCACCGTGCACTGGCAATGCTAGACAATGTCAGTGACAAAATACTCTTCCTTGCAGGTGTGAATGCCCCTCCTTGGTGGGCCACTATACCTATGGGTGGCTAGATTTTCTACACCTTGAGAAGTGATTTTGGTAACTTCGATTTTCCCAAGAAACTATCCATTTACTCTTAAGTTTTCATATTTATTATCTGCGAGTCATATCTTTTTAAAATTTAATATTGCTTATTTTGTGCCTTCTTCCTTTTCTCCTTGATTAGACTTCCCCCAAATTTCTTATTAATCTATAGCTATCTGGGCATTTGGATTTTCAAAGAACCAGTTTTTGGCCTTGATTTTTTCCTTGAGCTCTTCTTTATTATGTCTAACTCGTTCACTGTTTCTTGCCTTCCTTCTGTTTCTTCTGTTTTTCTTCAGGCTGCTTCTCACTTTCTTCCTCCCAGAGTTGAAAATGAAGCATACATTCTATATTTCTCACTTTTATTATCGTATTTTAGTCTAAGTATCACCTTAGACTCATCCCACTTGCTGTGTAGGGTTCCTGATCTTTCAGAAAGAGACTATTTTCAATTTGAGGTCTTCTCTAATCAAAGTCTTAACAAGAAATATGTTTTTAAACTTCCAGATGACAAACTTTTTTCCAGGAGCATCTTTTTCTTGCTAATGTCTACTTTCGTTACCTTGAGGCAGACCTTGTTCTATATATTTATCCATCTGAAATCTGGAATGGGATTGAAAAAAATACAAGGGGCCAGTGGACAATGGAAAGAATATGCAATCAGGAACCAGGAGACCCGAATTCCAGCCCTGTTTCTCGCATTTGGAGACCTGGCAACCTTGGACAAGTTATCTCACCTCTCAGTTTTAAGATTCTACTGGGTGTTGAACATCAATCTGTTTTATTGCTCTAATTGCCTTCTGAAATGTCTTTTCAAGGAGAAATGCCTTTAACTCTGCTCTTAATTCCCAGGTTATTTAGAATTAGATTGCGGTCATGGCCAGCGAGTTAGCCATCAAAGGTAGTTGAGTAAAATTGACCACCTATAGCAATGGGAGTCTACAATTTTAAGTGAATAATCATTCTAACAAATGTAACTTCCTATAACAAACATTCCTCATTCCAAGTTTATAAGGCAACAGTCCTTGGAACTACTAAAGCAAACCTTTCAAGATTTCAGGAAACTTCTTTGGGCTTTTGTTGTTGCTTTTTCTTTCCTTTTCTTTCTTTCTTTCTTTCTTTTTTTTTAAGGGCAACTTTATGATGTCAACATACAGAATAAGTTTAGGTTAACTTAATTTTATGGTGACTGTTATAAAACTGTTTGTTCAAGTCTATCTAAATACGGGCTGATTGTTAAGCCAGTGCTTTTTATCTTCAAAGACTCTAGTATCAAGAGCTTCTTAAATATTCTCTAAGATTTCTGTTAAAATTGTGACCTCTTTTTTGAGAGATAATTTACATACTGTAAGGTGCACAAATTTTAAGAGCACAGGTCTATGAATTTTTACATGCTGTATAACTACCAGCAAAATCAAGATGTAGAATTTTTCCAGCCCCTCTCCCTGACAACTCCCTCATGCCCCTTTCCAGTAAATACCACATTCCCAAAAGTAACCCCAATGTTCTAACTTCTGTCTTTATTGATGAGTTTTGCCTGTTTTTGAACTTCATATAAATGGAACCATACAGTATGTAGTTTTTTTTGTCTGGCTTCTTTCATTCAATTTAACATCTATGAGTTTCATCCATGTTGTTGAGAATCCTTTGCTTCTAACTTTGATTTGACCCAGATTAAATTAAAATCATTTAGAGCTTATATAAACTCATCTCCACAGTTTACTCATCTGTAAAATGGGATATATGACAATTTCCTCGTAGGGTTTGGGAGAGAATCAGATTTACAGGTAGCTGTATCTGTATTCGTTTATTATAATGGCTAATAAATCCGATTGCAAACACTACAATAGCAGAATCAAAGCCTACAGCACTTCTCTGAACAGGTAGCAAATGTTATCTTGGAAAAGTCTCCCCATTAGGTTTCTGGGCATGGTCTTTGCTGTCCATGTTGCCGTTTTTAGTGAGAGAAAAGACGTCTTCACATTGTTTCCCCACACAGAGCGCCGCTGAGTCAAAAGGAGACTATTGCTAACATTCAGTCAGCTTGCAAGGAAGACATTATTTTCCATAGATCTCTGAGAGCTGTGTGGTTTGGATCTGCTGAGAGGATGGGCTCCCCAAAGCTCCATTCATGCATCTGAGCTCGTCCCACCAAGTCTTGGGAAAGTTAAACTCCGTCTGAGGGCTGCTCTTGGTTTCTGTCATCTGGAAGGCTCCTCAGCTGCCAAGGAGAGCTCCATCTTGGCCATGCATCTGAGATATCAAGGAGCTTAAGCAGCTCCAGAAGGAATCTGCAATTAATTATGTTTCACAAATTGTCTTCAGTGCAAGACCTTCTCTTTTTCGGGCCCTGGATGAGGCGCAGCGTGGGACGTTGGCAGGCTTACCTGACTAAGTGACACATCCACTGGGGGACCGGAGAACACCAGTATCGTTTGGAAGAAGCTCACTTTTTGCAGAAGAGGACAGCTTCAGCAGCCAGGACATTTGGCAGGAGGGTCCCACCCTCCTGGGCATAATCTCTATATTTTAGTCATCTGCAGTATGGAAAGTTTGGCTGCCTATTGAAAGGGATGGAATTGATGACTTTCTTGTGCTCTGTTGAGCTGGGATAAGCTTCTTACATTTCTGTTACACCACAGAGTAGCATCTTCCGTCAATAAATCACAAGCCCTATTCTGCAGGCTGAGAACTAGAAGTGGGAATTGCAACAGGGAAAGGACTGGCCTTATGGATTGATGGGCGGCCACCCAGAAGCAGGGAAGAGGGGCTGAGAGGCTGGAGTCTGGAGTCAGGCTGTCTCGGCTCAAATCCTGGCTCTACCAGTGCTTGCTGTATGACATCAGAGAAGTAGTTCCTAACCCCTCTAAGCTTCAGTTTCCTCATTTCTACAATAGAGGCGATTTTACCCAAGTCAAAGAGTTGTGAGGACAAAACGAGATCACCAGTATAAAGTGCTCAGTACGTCATACATTTCAATGCATGTTGCCTAATATAAGAGAAATGACACTCAGTCCAAAAATCCAAATATTAAAAAGAAATCCTTTTATTATTTCCCTTAACTTAAATTCAATTTTGGATACCCACCTTGCAATGGTGGAGGGAAATTTGAACTCAATTATTGAGTCTTCTCTACCTCAGAGCTGTTGATATTATTTTATGGTCATTGACCACTTTCCCCAACTGGACAGCATCCCCTAGCTCCCTTTCAAGTCCAGAAGTTCTGGTGCTTCCAAGATGCATTTGAGTCATGAGATTATTTGGCAAGGCCAGAGCCCCTGTCTCTAGGACCTAGGGTCCCTGACGGCATGGAAAAGGCAATAGGAATGAGGCTGCAGACTCTTCACCTCTCTCTTCCTCCAAATGAGGAACTCTCAGGGCCTCAGAATAGAATGTTCTTTGGTATTCCATGAAAGCTACAACTGTTCCCAGCAGAGCAAGCGCCTCCGTTAAGCTCACTGGCCTATGCTAACTGAATATGAGAAGGGATATTTTGCCTGTATAGCGATGAAATGAAATGATTAATAAATCTGTTAGGAAAGAGAATTCTGTCATTTTCTTCTACACTGTCAAAGATGGTGATGTGCACAATGGAAGGTATATAAGTTGCAAAAACCTCTGCAACTTCTGTCACTTCTGTGATCAACTACGAATCTGGCAGACACCAACTATGTAAACTGCAAAAACTTCAGCAATTTCTGACACAAAAACATCAATCACCAGCTAGAACGCAATTCATCTCTGACTCTAACTACCCGGAGTTAGGCCAGGCCCCACAGGTTCAGGGTCATCTCTACAAGATTCCTCTTCAGGCACCAGATGCAATTTCAGGGGCCCAGGCCACCTGATTTCTGACAAAATTGTCTACAAATTTAGGGGTTCCCACCACCTCAATGGGTTCAACAATTTGCTGGAATGAGACTCAACAGAGCTCACCAAAAGCGCTATACTTACCATTATAGTTTTATTATAGTAAAAGGATACAAGTAAGATGCCAAAAGAAGAGACACATAGAATGAGGTCTGGGAGGGTCTCAAATGCAAGCTCCCCCATCCTCTACATGTGGAGTCAGAACGTACCCCCCTTTTGGTATAGCAATGTCATGATCAATCGTGGAAACCCATGGGGCTGTGAGCTCTCATTGCTGAGGCCTGATTGATGGAATCCATGTCCACATGGCTCAACTCACTCTGCTGCCCCCTCTCTTCCCAGAGGTTGGGCAGGTGGCCTGATAGGATGCACTTCCCAGCCCCAAAGCCCTCACCACCTGGTTGGTGTTTCTGGTGGGGCCAATCCTAAGGCTGCAGGTGCGGCTGCCCCTCCCTGCTGTATCATTAGCAAATGAACTATCAGGTGTGGTCCTGGCCCACCAAGAACAAAAGACCCTCCAGTCACAGGCAATTCCAAAGATTCAGAGGTCACTTCCCCAGAAGCCCAGACCAAGTCCACACCTCTTTTGGGAGGCCAAATTCACTACCATACAGAAGGCGTAACTTGATTTTATCTGCAAGTTACCTTTTTCTTTTAATTTTTTAGACATTTTATATAGAAAAATTTCATACCCACAAAGAAGTTGCAAGAGCAATACAATAAATACCTGTATACCATTCACCTAGATTCACCTATTGTTAACATTTACCACATTTGCTTTCTCTCTCTCTCTTTCATTCTTTGTATATACACTTATTTTTAATGAGCCATTTAAGAGTAAGTGGCAGACCTCATGACCTTTGAATACCTTGAATACTTCGGCATGCACTACTTGCGAACAAGGACACACTCCAATGAAATTACAATATAATTATCAAGGTCCAGAAATGGAAAGTGATGCAATATTATTATCTCTATATAGTCTGTATTCAAATTTCACCAATTGTCACAATAAAGTTCTTTATAGCAATTTTCCCTTCTAGGATCCAATCCAGGATCACCTGTATTTAGTTGTTGTGTTGAAACCAGCACTTTGAACATCATTAGGAAAGCACTAGATTAGGAGTCAGAAATACTGAGTTTAAATTACCTCTTCACCTCGCTGAGCTCCAGATCCTTCATCTTGGTAATGAAGATAAACACCCAGGCCTGCCCGCCTCACAAAGTTACTTCTTTGTGAGAGGCAACATGCTGTACAAATATGCATCCATTTTCTGCTTGTTTCCTAGTGCTTAATTGCAACAAGTTACTTTTCTGAAGGGATGGGAAGGTATGAAGCAGAGGCAGGAAAATGGCATCGACAGTGAAACCAGGTGGAGATCACAGCACAACTAACACCCTCCCCAAAGTCCTTGCAGAGTTTTAGGAGGCTTCATACTCCTCAGGTGAACTAACTTCCTTCCTTCCTTCCTTCCCCCTCCCCCTCCCTGTTGGGGACAATTAAGGTAGCATATATAATATTCACCTTCAGCGATACCGGTAACATGCAACATGGCCGCCAGGGCTGATGCAAGAACAGCTTAAGCTATAATTAGCCTTCTTCAAGGAAGTAACAGTAGTTCCCGCCTAAGCAGTAGCTAGTTCGCGCCTAAACAGTAGCCACCCATTGGCCATCCGCCCTAGCAACAGCAGCCACCAATCCTAGACCGCCACGAGCCCTTGCTAGCCACTTCCCCTTCTCCTAGAGTATATATGCTCTGCCTCTTCAATAAAGTTTTGCAGCTTGATCAGGATATTTGTCTTGCTGTCGTTCTTCGCGTCTCTTGTCCCATACCATTCCTCCCTCACAGGATTTGGAGCCTCCGTTGATCGTCCCGCGGGCCGGGACAAACTGGCGCCCAACGTGGGGCTCGGAGTTCTGTGAGAGATGGAACGCCGCACTCAAGGAGAGAAGTACCTCACACTCACCGCACCCGGGATCGCCGCGGGGAAGTGTGCTCGCGAGACAGATCCGTTCACCAGTCGATCAGTGCCGGCAAAAGGAAGAAACGGAAAGAAGAAAAGAAAGCAACAAAAGGTAAGCCCCCATCCCCAACATGGGACAAGCAATCTCCCAACATGAATTATATATTAGTCAGGTCAAACAATCGCTCAAGGCACGAGGAACTAGAGTTAAGAAAAAAGATCTCACGCGCTTTTTTGATTTTTTGTTAAAAACCTGCCCTTGGTTCCCTCAAGAAGGTACTATAGACCACCAATGCTGGCTAAGAGTCGGCGACTGTTTAAAAGATTATTCCCGGACCTTTGGTCCTGAAAAGGTCCCGGTTACTGCCTTTTCTTATTGGAATCTAATTAATGAAATCCTAAGAGTCCATTCTTTAGCTCCAGACATTCAAAACCTCTGCAAAAAAGGAGAGGAAGCTTTAAGAGAGCACTCTCGCCCCGCTTCAGCATGCTGCTCAGTAATTATTAACATACCTGAAAACCCCCTAAACAAAAACCCCAACAGGGATAGGCCAAATACCCCAACCAGTCAAGCTAGTCTATCGCCCGATCAGCACAAAATTGAACCAGAGGCTGAAATTTCTCCCTCTTTGGAGGAACCGGAGGCTAAAATCTCTCCCTCTTTGGAGAACAACTCCCTTCCTCCGTTTCGGCCACCCCCTTACGCACCCGATTTTCCCAAATCGTATTCTCATTTTTATCCAGTCACGTCCTTACCTCAGTTTCGCGCTTTGGAAGAGGCCACAGAAAACCTCCGGCTACATGCCGATAACTTTAGAGAAACTTTTAATCAAGAGCGGCTGCGAGCCGCCAATTTGCTCGCCGACCTCTGGTCGGCAACTCAAAGCGTTGCAGCCCTTGTGCTTCCAGAAAATGCCCGCTCATCGCGTCCCCATTGCGCTCACCACACCTACGCCTTTCCAGTTACACGTAGTCAAACCCAAAATGGCGCCGCCAGCTCCCAAAATGGCGATTCTAGTAGCGAAAGCGAGGAAAATGAACAATCAAATCCCCCTAGTTCTAACGAAGAAGAGCAGGAAGAAGCTAGCACTACCTCAACAGTTAAATATAAAAAACTCAGTTTAAAATATTTAGAAAAATTTAAAAAGGCAGTGAGTAATTATGGTGCTACCGCCCCCTTCACGCTCACCCTATTAGAGAGTCTCAGTGAAAAAGAACTCACTCCTAACGATTGGTCCCAATTAGCCAGAGCTGCCCTGTCTGGCGGTGATTTCCTGTTGTGGAAATCCGATTATGAAGAGCATTGTAAAAAATATGCCACCCGTAATGCCCGTAAGACCACCTCTAAAACCTGGACATTAAACAAATTTTTAGGTCAAAGCCCCTACCATCAGAATAACAAACAAGCTCAATTCCCCCCAGGCCTCCTAGCACAAATACAAACGGCCGAGCTTAGAGCATGGAAGAAACTTCCACAAAAGGGTGCGGCCACTGCCTCTCTTGCTAAATTAAGACAGGGACCCGATGAACCATATACCGATTTCCTCAGCCGCCTGCAAAACATGGCTGAGCGTCTATTTGGGGCCAGCGAAAGTGAGAGTGATTTCATTAAACACCTGGCCTATGAAAATGCCAACGCTGCCTGCCAAGCAGCAATCCGCCCCTTTCGTAATACCAATCTTAATAATTACATAAAGCTCTGTTCTGGCATCGGGCCCACTCAAACTCTTGGAATAGCCATTGGTGCTGCCCTTCAAAATTTTGCAGCGCAGCATAAAAATTTTACGGCACAAGCAAAGCCTCCAACGTGCTATAACTGTAAACAACCTGGCCATTTTTCAAAAAATTGCCCCGTGCCACAAACCAGTTCCTCTTTACCCATTACTAATAAACCCCCATTGCTGCCCTCTATTTGTCCCCGCTGTAAAAAGGGGTTCCATTGGGCGTCTGAATGCCATTCTCGAGCAGACATAAATGGCCAACCCCTTAAGCCTAAGCCCCAGGGAAACTTTCAATGGGGCCGGCCCCAGGCCCCAACCAGAATGAACCCAGGGGCAGTACGGTTCGTTCGACCATCCTCAGTCACAATACCAGCTCTCCCCACCATAAACCATGCTGCCGTGTCGCAGACTTATGGAGAGCAACAGCAGGAAGCGCAGGAATGGACCTCTGTACCACCTCCAAATCAATATTAACCCCAGAAAACAGTCCTCTCCTCATACCAACGGGAGTTTATGGACCACTGCCCCCAAATACCTTTGGCCTCATCTTAGGAAGAGCCAGTACCGCCCTTCGCGGGATTCAAATCACCCCAGGTGTGCTAGATAATGACTTTAAAGGTGAAATACAAATAATTGCAGCCACCTCAAACAATATTATCCCTATTCCTTCTGGCTCTCGAATAGCCCAACTTATAATACTCCCCATTCAGCATATCAACTCAAACTTCAAAAAACTCCAGCGCCCTACAGAGGCCCCTGGATCCTCCGATATTTTTTGGGCACAACCAATATCCCATAATCGGCCCATCTTACGATTAAAGTTAAATGGTAAACCGTTTGAAGGAATTTTAGACACAGGGGCTGACACCACAATTATATCCTCAAATCACTGGCCTAAATCCTGGCCTCTCACGGCCGCTGCCACCCACTTACAAGGAATAGGCGAAACCACAAATCCCCTACAGAGTTCACAAACCCTTAAATGGGAGGATGAGGAAGGAAACACTGGTACAGTTATACCATATGTTATCCCCCATCTCCCCGTCAATCTATGGGGCAGAGATATCTTAACTCAAATGAAAGTTTTTATGTGCAGCCCTAGTGATACAGTTACTGCTCAAATGCTAAAAATGAATTTTCTCCCTGGCAAAGGCCTAGGCAAAGCTAATCAAGGAATAAGACAGCCCATCTCTATAACACCTAATATAGCTAGAACAGGACTCGGGCTCTCCCAAAATTTAGCCTGACGGCCATTGACATCCCTGTACCCCATGCTGAAAAAATCTCTTGGAAATCCATAGAACCAGTATGGGTTGATCAATGGCCCCTAACTCAGGAAAAAACCTTAGCGGCTATAGAGTTAGTACAGGAACAACTTAATGCCGGACATATTGAACCTACTCAGTCCCCTTGGAACACTCCTATTTTTGTTATAAAAAAGAAATCAGGCAAATGGAGACTTTTGCAAGATTTACGAGCTGTAAACAAAGCAATGTTGCCCATGGGAGCACTGCAACCTGGCCTCCCTTCACCAGTTGCTATCCCTATTAATTTTCATAAAATAGTCATAGATTTAAAAGATTGTTTTTTCTCCATACCTCTTCACCCGGAAGACAGGCAACATTTTGCCTTTAGTGTTCCTCAAATCAATTTTCAAGGCCCTATGCCCCGATTTCAATGGAAAGTCTTGCCACAGGGCATGGCCAATAGTCCGACTTTATGCCAAAAATTTGTTGCTGACGCCGTTAACCCTGTCAGACAACTATGGCCACAGATCTACATTCTCCATTACATGGATGATATCCTGTTAGCGAGTCAGGACATGTCCAACCTACATTCTTGTTTTCAAGACCTTCTTAAAAATTTAACAGCAAAAGGTCTTCAAATAGCCCCTAACAAAGTACAAACTTCAGACCCCTTTTCTTATCTAGGGTTCGAGCTTTGGCACCAGCAAGTTTTAACACCCCGCATTCAACTGTGAACCTCCCATCTACTAACGTTAAATGACTTCCAAAAACTTTTAGGGGACATTCAATGGCTTCGCCCCTACCTAAAGCTACCCACTGAAGCTCTTCTGCCACTCAATAATATCTTAAAAGGAGACGCAAACCCCTCCTCTCCCCGAAGCGTAACTCCAGAGGCAATGCAGGCACTTACCATCGTAAACCAAGCTATCCAAAATCAAACTTGCTATCAAATAAATTACCACCAACCCTTAATTTTTATAATTCTTGCTACAACCCACACGCCTACAGGCGTATTCTGGCAATCCAATTTAAAACAACCAAACGGGCGAGGCCACCCACTACTCTGGGTTCATCTCCCAGCTACTCCAACAAAGGTGCTCTCACCGTATATTTCTCTTATAGCTGCCCTCATAACTAAAGGCCGACAAACTAGTCGCCAATTGTTTGGAAAAGACCCTGATTCCCTTATCGTCCCGTACACCCAAGATCAAATCCATTGGCTTTTTCAAACCGACGACGAATGGGCTATTGCATGCTCTTCACTCCTAGGCGATATTGATAATCATTACCCAAGCGATCCATTAATTCAGTTCACCAAAATCCATCAATTCACCTTCCCAAAAATCACTAAAGCAAAACCCATAGACTCTGCTACCTTAGTCTTTACTGATGGTTCAGCAAATGGGACCGCAGCATACGTCATCCAGGGTCAAGCATTTTCTGTGCACTCTCCGTATACTTCAGCTCAACTTGTAGAGCTCTATGCAGTCTTACAGGTTTTTTCCCACCTTCAAAACCAACCTTTTAATTTATACACGGATAGTGCATATATAGCTCGGTCCATACCGCTATTAGAAACAACTCCATTTATCAAACCGTCTACCAATGCAGTCCCCTTATTCTCAAAGCTACAAAAATTAATTCTCAAACGACAGCTCCCTTTCTTCATAGGACACCTCCGTGCCCATCAGAACCTGCCAGGCCCTCTAGCGGAAGGCAATGCGCTAGCAGATGCTGCCACCCAATTAATATGTCCCAATCTTTCTAATTCTCTAACCTTAGCTTCCCAAGCCCATGCCCAACACCACCTAAATGCAAACACCCTCTGCCTAAAATTCAATATTACAAGGGAACAAGCAAGGGAAATTGTTAAAGCCTGCAAAAACTGTGTAACCCAACTGCCAGTCCCTCATTTGGGAGTTAACCCAAAAGGGCTTATCCCAAATGAAATCTGGCAAATGGATGTCACCCACTTTGCCAGCTTTGGGCAACTCAAATATATTCATGTTTGCGTTGACACATATAGTGGATTTATTCAAGCTAGTTTGCAAACAGGAGAAGCTTCAAAACATGTTATTTCTCACTTGCTGCATTGTTTCACCATTTTAGGCCAGCCTAAACTCATTAAAACAGACAATGGGCCTGGATATACTGGCAAAAATTTTCAAACCTTTTGTCAGCAATTACAAATTAAGCATATTACGGGAATACCATATAACCCCCAGGGCCAGGGAATAGTAGAACGAACACATCGCACCCTAAAAAATGCTTTGTGTCGCCTAGCCGAAAGCACTCTCAACCTCACAAAACAACGTCCCCGAGACCTTTTACATCATGCTCTTTTTGTTCTTAATTTCCTAACTCTGGATGATGAAGGACACTCTGCAGCTGATAGACACTGGCATCCCAAAACACAAACGCAGCAAGCCACCGTTATGTGGCGCGACCCCTCAACATCAAAATGGAATGGACCTGACCCCGTTATCATCTGGGGACGAGGTTCAGCTTGCATATATGACCAAGAAAAAGAGGGTCCTCGCTGGCTTCCAGAAAGACTAATTAGACATGTTAATCCTCCACTGTCAAAACAAGCCCCAAAATCCCCCCTTCCCTTTAACAATAACCTTTCCAGGGAACAAACCCCTCCCTGAGAAAAAAATTTCTCTCCTTTTTTCTCTTCCAGCACGTCGCCAACTTTGCTGTAGCCTGCCCAGAACACGCCCAGCCTACGTGCAGCCGGCAACTAAGAGAAGCCCAACTTACAGGTTTGCCCCATCACTGAGACCACATGAACTATTGGCTCTTACTAATTGGCTCTCTGGCCTTACTGTTTGCGGCCGGATTGGCAGCCGTTGCCCCAGAACATTGGAACCCGTTAGAGAAAATCCTGCTTGCTACAACGTACTTGTGCGTTGTAGGGTGTATCACTCTGCTAGCTTGCTTTCCTTAACAGAACAAAAAACCTATAACCCCTATTAGTATGGCCTTGTTAAGCCTACTACCACTCAAAATTGCCGCTTTATGCCTTCTCCTACCTAGTATATCGCATGGCAATCCTAATCGCAATTTCAACCCCCATCAGCCTTGGAAATGGACCCTTGCGCGATGGGAAGATTCCAAAATAATTCTTTGCAATACCACTGCAGGACGCCCCTCTTTTGTTTTTAATGCCACTGATCTGTTTCCCCCTCCTAATCCAAAACCTGTTGGTTATCCTGGCAGCCTTAATATACAGAATTATTACATGTGCCCATCCTCAAATCCTGGAAAACCGTACTGCAATTCCCCCTATGAGTACTACTGTGCATACTGGGGGTGTGAAACACTGGCCACTAGCTGGAAACCCTATGCCCCTGACAAATTTCTAAATCTTACAGAGGTCCCATATACTTGCCAAAACCCAGGCAACCGCTGGTACGATAGGTACCTCTGTCCAAAAAAACTTATGCTCACCGTACTAGACCCTACTGATACCTCTTGGCTCATGGGTCAAACTTGGGGCTTCCGAATCTATTTAGCAGGATCCGACCCGGGATCTCTTATTCTAATAAAAAAAGAAGCAGTACAGCAAAAACCATCCGCCATAGGGCCAAATGTGGTGCTCGCTCCCCCGCGCCCAACTACCCCTTCTCGCAAACCCGCTAATTCTTCCCCTACTACCAACCCAACATTGTCACCCTCAAGCTCTTCCGTAGAGCTTAACCCAATCTATAAATACTCCAAGCCACCTTTCTCTCTCTAAACTCCTCCCAGCCTAACCTTACTCACAGTTGCTGGCTATGTTTCTCTATTAATCCCCCTTTTTATGATGCTGTAGCCCTTAATACCTCATTTAATATTTCTGACGAAGACAATCTTCCCCAATGTCCTTGGAATACAACAAAAATCGGCCTCACCATGCAATCCGTTATCCATTCTGGGCATTGTATTGGTAACGTTTCCCCCTCCTTAAAAAAGGTCTGTGCACAGTCGCCCTTTCCATCGCAAGGTAAATTCTATATTCCCCCTACAGGGGCAAAATGGCTGTGCTCTTCCACGGGGCTTACTCCTTGCGTATCAGCAAAAGCCCTCACTGAAACTAAGGAAATGTGCCTCTTGGTGGCTGTGCTACCCCGTGTCCTCTTCCATGAAGAAAAAGACCTTTATCAACACTGGGACGAGCAATCTCCAACCATGCTAAGAAACAAAAGAGAAATTATCATGGCTGTCACTATTGCCTCTCTTTTAGGTATTGCTGGCCTAGGCACCGGAACCGCCTCTATCATCCTCCAACGCCAAGGCTTCTCCCACCTAAGAGCTGCTATAGATGAAGATTTGGCCCGCATTGAAACTTCCATCACCCATCTTGAAAAATCCCTTACATCTTTATCGGAGGTTGTTCTCCAAAACAGGAGAGGCTTAGATCTACTTCTCCTTAAGCAAGGAGGGCTTTGTGCAGCATTAGGCGAGGAATGTTGCTTTTACACTGATTATTCTGGAATAGTTAAAGATTCCATGACCAAGCTTAGAGAAGGAATTGCAAACCGCAAACGTGAGCGGGAAGCCCAAGGAGGCCCCTCCTGGGGATTCAATGGAGTCCTCCCTTACCTCCTCCCTATATTAGGCCCCTTGATAACCCTAATCCTAATAATATCTTTTGCTCCTTGGGCCATAAGAAGAATAATACAGCTAGTAAAGGACCAAATTGATTCTGCCCTAGGCAAACCTATTCAAGTGCATTATCACCGGCTCCACCTCGCTGACCAAGGCGTAAATCCAGACTGCTTGAATGCTACCAACCCTGACGGGTAAGAATCCCCCTCCTACGGGAGCAGCATATAACTCAAAAGTATGCTTCTAGCTTATGCTATGATTGGTACCGCTGGGTGCGAGGCAAAGCACTGCAAACGAGGGTCAAAACAATCAAAGGCCGTTTTGAGCTCCTTGAGAAGTATGCCTCATTAGCATAGGGGTTTGCTCTGCAAAACATCCCCTCCCCAGAAAAACAGAGCCACAAACAACTTGGGGAATGAGGCCTCTATTTCCCCCAGCAGGTTAATGCCAAAGGAATGCTCAGTCAGCATTCTTCCTCCATCCTTTTGAAAAACAAAGGGAGGAGATGTTGGGGACAATTAAGGTAGCATATATAATATTCACCTTCAGCGATACCGGTAACATGCAACATGGCCGCCAGGGCTGATGCAAGAACAGCTTAAGCTATAATTAGCCTTCTTCAAGGAAGTAACAGTAGTTCCCGCCTAAGCAGTAGCTAGTTCGCGCCAAAAATGCTAACCCTACATCTGCCATCCGCCCTAGCAACAGCAGCCACCAATCCTAGACCGCCACGAGCCCCTGCTAGCCACTTCCCCTTCTCCTAGAGTATATATGCTCTGCCTCTTCAATAAAGTTTTGCAGCTTGATCAGGATATTTGTCTTGCTGTCGTTCTTCGCGTCTCTTGTCCCATACCATTCCTCCCTCACAGGATTTGGAGCCTCCGTTGATCGTCCCGCGGGCCGGGACACCTCCCTCCCTCCCTCCCTCCTTCCTTCCTTCCTTCCTTCACTATCATTTCTTGCTGAGATTATTTTCATAGTCCCCCTGCTTTAGTCCTTGCTCCCACATCATCTGATCTTCACACAGCAGCCAGAATGATCTGTTTACGGTTAGACCATATCACTATATCACTCCTCTGCTTAAAACCCTCTGATGGTTTCTCATCCCACTTAGAATGAAACCCCGATGCCTTCCCATGTCTACAAAGCCTCACATGATCTGGACTTTGCCTCTGGTCCCCTAGGAATATTCCTGAACTCCCGTGTGAAGTGAAAATTTTTTCTTTATGAAAGATTATGGCACTGGAATTGAAGTGGCTGCAAACACCAAAACTGAGGAGAAAACAGATTGGCAAATGATTTTCTTGTGGACTCATGTAGAAATCAGAAGGAAAATGGATTAGTGGTCAAGGCAGGGAAGGGAATGGTGATTGTAGAAATTGGATCTGTTTCTGGGTGGTTTGGCAATGGAACCCTCTGGAGATAATTAGAAAGGCTTCGAAAAAGCTCATCATGCTTTAAAGCAGCTGGTCTCAACCCCAGGGGACATATCATCAGTGTATCAGCAGGGGAAATTTTTCAGATGACATCCGTCCCCACTCTGAGGGACTCCGGGGCTCCCTGGGAGTGCAGTGGAGGCTGGACGTCTTGTGTGTGCTTTCCAGAACCATCCTTTTGCCCTCCTGCCTTCGGTTGGGTTTGGCCAATGGGGTGTTTGGGCAGGAGGTTGGAGGAAAGAGGAGTGAGGTTGAGATATTTATGCTGTAGGTTCCTTCCCTGCCAGGGAAACGTCTGTGTGGTGTAAGAAGCAGCTGCCCCCATGGCTGCCCTTTGGGTTCCGGTTAGCACCCTTCTCTGCCCTCCCAGGCTTAGGGCTGGTGCCAGCTCCCTGCCGTTAGAAGCCCTGAGGCACTGCACCCTCCTTTTGAGATTTCTCTAAAAATCTGACAGCACCTCTGCAAATAGTCCCTTCATTAAACTCTCCTCAGTTTGTCCCATGTGAGCCTGCCATTTGTTTCCACCAGGACCTGGTTTGTGGGTTTTGGGGTGGGTGAGTGGGTGGGATGATGGGTTGGTCTGTGTGGGGTAAAAAGCCCCCCAGGTGATTCTAATTCCCTGCCTGAGGGGCCCTTCCCCCTGCCCCCACCCCCCACTCCCTTTCAGAACAGCAATGCAGCCTAAGGCTGGAAGAAGCAAGGGGGTAGAAGGAAAGGAAGGAGTGGACACAGCAGCAGTTATTAGAGAAGAGAACGCTGGGATGCCCCCATTTCCCTTTCACTTCAGGGTCTGTGGAAATCCTGATTAGTCTGGAAGCAAATACTGGACCGCGAAAACCAAACTTGCCAATTTGTAAAACCAACTTGGATGTGGCCACTTATTAGACTGCTGCATATTATGCTGTAAGAGAGAAAACAGTACACAGGAAACATTACACTCCTTTCCCCCTCGCTGACTATTTCGACTAATAGGCTGTGGATTAGTCACTTTGCTATTGAGTAGTTTTATCCTGGACCTCGGCGAACTAGGCCTGCAGACTCTTGGAAAACCTCAGGAAAAGTTCTGCTCTTATTGACCCATTAGCAGGGAGGTGAGGCCTGCCAGCACCAATGTTTATACATCGTAGCTATATTTGGAAATTTAATTGTTTTCCTAAAAATCTCAAGTGAGAAGAGTTAAGGATTTTATAATGATAGAACTGAAATAGTACATTCTGGGACCTCATGTTTTCTTATTTTTCATTGGCCTCTAAGATTTCCCTAGTCTGGAAAAGAAAGCAAGGGAAAGACTGGTTTCATCAGGTCCTCTACATCAGCGGTGACCAACTGGGGGCAATTTTGTCTCCCAGGGGACATTTGGCAACGTCTGGAGACATTTCTGGTTGTCACAACTGGGGTGGGTGGGTGCTACTGGCATCTAATGGATCGAGGCCAGGGACGCTGCTAAACGTCCTACAGTGCACAAAACAGCCCCCCACAACAGAGAATTATCTGGCCTAAAGTGTCAACAGTGCCAAGGTAGAGAAACCCTGCCTCACATGAAATCACAGTTCCATTAGCAAGGAAATCGGTGTTAAATAATGTTTATAACTCTGCAATTTAAAAACCATGCTCCAATTAAGTTCGGTATCCCTAGTTTACAGATACCACTACAAATCACCCCGAAACTATTATTGCCTTAGACTTTGTAGTGTTTGAAAATGGCAACTTTATTACAGTGTGGAATTGATGTTTTTCAAAATAGAAACCAGGCTAGTTGGTAGGATGGGATGAAATATTTTTGGAGCACACAGTGTCTCCTTTTAATTGTGTCTCTAATCAAAAGCATTCTCCCTTCAGATTGTGGTTCTAACTAAAGGGATGGCTAACCCCAAAGGAAGTGGTATTAGGTTCAGAGTGTGGACCAAGGCAGGGGTAGTGTAATCAGCATCTTAACCATTAGCAATTTCATAGAAGAGATGAGAATCAAGAGATGAGAATCAAGTACATTTGGGAAGGATTTTGACTGCCCCAAATATATCAAATGTCCTGTCTCCTTTCTCACCCCCCAAAAATTCTGGCTTGAACATGAGGTCCTCAAGTTGTCTGAGTAAGGAATAAAATTCTGTTCTGGGCCTTTTTTTTGCTCAGATGTGGCCTCTGTCTCTAAGCCAACTTGGCAGGTGATCTCATTGCCCTCCCCCCTACGTGGGACTTGACTCCCAGGGGTGTAAATCTCCCTGGCAATGTGGGACATGACTCCCGGGGATGAGCCTGGACCCAGCATTGTGGGATTGAAAACATCTGCTTGACCAATAGGGGAAAGAGAAAAGAAACAAAATAAAGTTTCAGTGGCTGAGAGATTTCAAATGGAGTTGAGAGGTCACTCTGGAGGGTATTCTTATGTGCTATATAGATATCACTTTTTAGTTTTTAGTGTGTTGGAATGTCTGGAGGGAAATACCTGAAACTGTTGAACTGCAACCCAGTAGCCTTGATTCTTGAAGACAATTGCATAACTATGTAGCTTACATGGGGTGACTGTGTGATTGTAAAAACCTTGTGGATCATACTCCCTTTATCCAGTGCATGGATGGATGAGTAGAAAAATCGGGACAAAAAGTAAATGAATAATAGGGAGGGATGGGGTATAGGATGTTTTGGGTGTTCTTTTTTACTTTTATTTTTATTCTTATTTTTATTTCTTGGAGTAATGAAAATATTCAAAAATTGATTGTGGTGATGAATGCACAACTATATGATGGTACTGTGAACAATTGATTGTATACTGTGGATGATTGTAGGTATGCGAATATATCTCAATAAAACTGAATTGAAAAAAAAATCTCTTCTGGGAATTAACCACTGTATCCCTTCCCACCCCCCAACTATTAAGGTTTGCTGGTGAAAGAAGAGGCCAAGAGGGTATGACTTATAATGTGTGCCACTAATGGACATGGCGTGCTTGTGAAAACCCCTTTTGTTAAACCTTACTCTGTGTTGGAGAAGCAGATTCAGGAGGAATTGAAGAGCTATTAAAGAACCTAGAAGCCTTTTATGGCAAAGAAAAATCAACCTGGTAATAAAATTAATGAAGATGCTGGAAGAGAATAGATGAAAATTCTGGAAGAACGGAGATAGAGAAACTATTTTAAGATCAGTCTTCAAGAAGATGGAGAAAACAAATGTGGCCAGGTAGAAGGAAATGCCAACCTTTCCAGATTAGTTATCCAAATGAAGGACTACATTTCTTGGAAAAACTGACCCTAAGCAAATCTGCAGCTCCAAACACCGTTCTGAGTCTATTAGAAGAATCAGCTCAAAGGCCTCACCAGTTCAGGAGTTTGCACGAGGTTTGAGAGTTCGCAGAATCTTCTGTAGCTCTGCAAAGGAACGTTCCTAGAAGCAGAAATTGGTCTGCTCAGGCTGACAATCCTAAAATGATGGAGAGCTCAGATAGGCCCAAGCTGCAGCAATTTAACCTGGTTGTCCAAGGAAGAGATAAATAATGGAAGAAAGTCGTTGCCAAAGTTGTGCAACTTGGTTTTTGTGGAACATTCAAGCCCAGCTCCCTGCAAGACAACGGAGTGGGGGAGTCTGTGACAGACTCAGCCGATGCCCTAATGCCTGGCCCGTGGGAAGTGGGCTTTCCCACCGATACTTCAAGAACCATCTGAGCCAAGGAAGGCCCATAAGAATACGGTGGTGAGCTGGGGTCAGCATACTCCAGCAAAGCCAACAAAAATAGTGAACAATTAGTAACTACAAGTAATAACACTCTGTTATGGAATCTACTTTTTGAGGATATACTGAGCCGAATCAATACGATCCTAACAAAAGGTGGGGATTAAAACAGCCAAAAGTATTAGGGTCGTATTTGAAAGCAAGGGAGTAAATCAAGAAGAAAAAAAATTAACCTGGTAGAACCATTTCAACAAGGATTAGCAAGAAAGCAAAGATGGCCATTCATGAAAGGCAGTAAATCTAATGACAATAATACCTAATATTTCTCCACCCCTTACTATGTGCCAGAGATTGCTAGGTGCTTTTATTAACATTCTTGGTTTTAATCTTCCTCACAGCTCCATGAGGTAGATAACTGTTACCTCCACTTTGTGGGTGAGGCCCTGAGACACAAAGACTTTAAGTAACATGCAGTTCCCATAACTACTTTAAAGTACCAGAGCTGGGATTTGAACCCATGCCTGTCTGATTCCAGAGTCCAAGCTATTAAACACTATATTCTCCTGGCATAAACTTTCTGGCTCTGTGGTGGAGTAGGAAGCCCCAGGGGAAGAGCGGAAGTTTCATCACTCGGGTTTTCAGACCGAACAAAATATGAGTATGTGTGTCATCGGAAGTAATCTCTAATGGCTCAGGGGTGGGTTAAAATAATATCTGGAACTTCCATTTTGAATATTAAGGACTCTTAATCAACAGCACTAGCACACACCATTGTAGCCCTTTGCAGTTTTCACAATCCCTCACAGGCCCTTTCTCATCTGTTCTTCTCTGAAGCTTTGTGAGGTAGTCAGACTAGGCATCACCCTCCCCCATCCCCACCCCACCCACCCCCCTCACCCCATCCCCACCCCCCCACCCCTGTCTGAAAGAGCCTGATGGATGGTCCCGTTAGAAATGAGGCATTGCCAAGTTACTTATCATCAAAAATATGTGGGAGGAGGGGGAAATGTGATTCCAAAAAAGTTGCTTATTTCTACCCTGAGTGGTTCATAGGAGTTCATAATTTATTTCCATAACAGTGTGATTGCTTCCTTTTCAACAACTTTGACTCACTCCGTGGAATGTATTCCATTACAAGCCTGCTGGCTTCAGGCTATATGTAGAACCAGTTGGTTGCCACGACGACAGAGACTAACAAAATACAAACCGTGAACTCTTTCAATACTGGTCACTAACTTGTTTCTAACCGTTCACTTCAAAACTGTGGCAGCAGATAGGGGTTCTGAGGTGGTATATATTCATATCCTTGTTCATTCCAGGGGGTTCCCATTTCTAGTTTGAAACTAATCTCAAGATGTCTGTTTTGGACTCGAGGGAAACTTGGATATAAAGCTTTCTGTTTCTATGGCTAACAAGTATTTAGAAAGCAGTATCTTCAGTCATGTTACTCTGTTCTTAAAAGCTTGCATTTCTCATATCAAATACATTTTAGCTCTGATTGAAGCAAATAAACATAACTGAACTTTAGTAATGGTCTGATATAGCTTAACCCCCATAGCATTTCTTACTTAAGCACTTAACTCATCAGAAGATGTTTATTCACAATACCAAGGAGCTGCTGTAGGATACTAGTTTGACTTTTGAAAAACCAAATAATTTCTAAGATACCATAAAGCCTCACTGGTTATGACTAAATGGGAAGTTGGAGGGAAGAAAGGAAGGGAACTTGGATTTGAAATTCTAAGTTGTAAATCTAAATCTTTTTTCGTTTGCTCAGCATCCATCCTTTATTCTTCTGATGACAATCTGACTCTCCTTGGAAAACCACCCTCCACCCCATCCTCAGTCATGTAATTCACATACAGTTGATTCCACCCTGGTGCCAGGGGTGTCATGTGACATGAGCCTGGCCAATCAGAGAATTGCAGCCTTGTGGATATAGTGATTCATTCAAGGAAGGGCATATGACTAAAGCCAGGCCAATCTGAACCAATAAGACTCAGTTCCATGATTTTTGTTGGAGCTCTTGAGACGGAGGGATGGTCTCCAGCAGAAGGGTTGTATGAAAGCCTGGAGCTACTGGTAGCCATCTTGTTCTCATGAGAAGACTGTCTGCCTGAGCTTGGAATCTACTTAGAGGTTAAACAGGGAGGGGTGGAAAGAGCAAGCCTAATGCCCATCTCTGGACTTTTCAGTTATTTCACCCAATAAGTCCCTTTTTTCTATAACTTTTGAATTGGATTTGTTACTTGCAACCAAGAGTCCTGGTTAATATAGAAATATCTCTATAATATTTTTAAATATATGCAACAATTAAATCTAAGTTAAAAAGTAAGAAGAGATCTTTGGGGGCCCTTTTTCAGTGAGTAGATAATTATAGCTTCTAATAAGCCTATTAATTCCCTTGTAATCAATCCCTTGGGAAAAGTTTATTTGCTTAAATATTTTAGAGCTTTCCCCCTTACACTCTTATTCATGATTTTAATTTGTGCTCCTGAGAAATAATTTGCTCGGAGAGGGTAAATTTTTGCTCCCATTTTAACAAAAATGCATCAATAGGATTTTATTGCAGAAGGCTCGTGGGGGTCTTTCCCAGTCTGGCAAATAATTGGACGTGCTGATCTCATGAACTTCCAAAAGGAAAACTGAAAATATACTATATTTTTTTGTCTTTGATTTCAGGCTATTATTACATTTAATAAACTTTTGCTCCATAAGTCATTGCATAGATTTTTTTTTTTTATTATAAAACTTGTGGAGGCCCATCCAAAACAGAACTTAATGACATTATTATTATATTGTGGTTGTTTTTCTTTAAACATCTTCAGGAACTTTAAAAATTTTCCTATCCATTACCATCCATCTTAGGAGGTTAATACATTTACTTTAGTAGATTCTCTGGAGTATTAATAAGATGCTAAATGTTACATTATTAAAGGGGTTCTCAACCCAGGCTTCCCATTGGAATCACCTTGGGAGCTTTTCAAAAATTCTAATGACATGGCCCCACTCTAGACCAATTGAATCAGAATTTTTTGGAGTGGGTCCTGGCACCAGTGTTTTTTATTTGTTTGTTTGTTTGTTTGTTTCCAGGAATCATTTATTCCCTTTCTTTTCCCTCCAACACCCCAGGTTCCTCAGCACATTAGCACTCCCTGGAATCCCACATTCCCTAATGACACAGGGCCATTCCCAACACCTATCCCTAGCAAAGCTTGTGGTGGCGGAAAGAATGGACTTGCACCCCAGCCCTCCCACCTATATGTCACCCTAGCAAGGCACCGGCCCTCAGAGAGCATCCTCTTTCTCTTGGGTACAATGGGGATGATAACAGCTGTCCCACAGAGGTGTGTAAAGTGCCTGACACATGGTGGGGATGCAGCGAACAGTAGACACCATTATTTCTCCCAGACCCCCCAAGCTCCCCTCTCTTCCTTTCTCCCCAGCCTGGCCACATGAGCATCCTCCTCAATCCTGGTTTTTAGAGGCAAACCTTTATCAGGCATCTGTTTTCCACAGGAAGCACCAGGCCGGCTGCTGTAGAAGATAAAGCGGCAAGACTTCACCCTGCCTTCAGGTGCTCAGCAGCCCATGCCCCTTCCTGGCCTCACCAGGAACCATCAGTCCCGGTCTCCTCCAGCCTCCCTCTCTGCAGCTGGTCCCCCAGCCAGCGGGGCAACATGGCAGCCCTCCTCGCGGAGAACTTCCGCTTCCTGCTGCTCTTCTTCAAGAGCAAGGATGTGATGATTTTCAATGGGTTGGTGGCCCTGGGCATGATGGGCAGCCAGGAGCTATTCACTGTGGTGGCCTTCCACTGCCCCTGCTCCCCAGCCTGGAACTAACTACCTGTCCGGGCTGACGGCCATCAGCGTGCCTGCCCTGGCGTGCTTCCTCAACAGGTGTCATCCTCGACAGCCACACCTGGGGCCTAGTTGCCGAGTGTCAGCACCGGAGGACCCATCAGTGTTTTTTTGGAAGCTCCCCAGCTCTGATCAGAGCTGAGAATGACTGCATTATAAGAAATATTGATCAGAATCTATGATTTGGTTCAGTAAGGAATCATTTAATAAGGACTCTTAAAAACTTTAATTTCTAAAAATGGATTTTTTCCAAAAATATATATATACATATGAAATACATTATACATTATACACACACGTGTGTGTGTGCATGTGTGTATATAGCTATTTTAACAGATCAGCTATGTTCTCGAGTATATTGAGGTACATTTCACCAAACCTGATCCCTCAAAAATTCCTTTTGAAGGAATGTACAAGAGATTGGCTATTTGCCATGTGTTTGCACATCATTCTTCCTTTCTTTGAAGTGATTTATCTCCATCATTATCCTTGAATATTGCCTGTTTGAAATCTTTCCCATAGTTCTGCAATTGTTTCTTTGTTAAGTTTCCTCAACTAGAATGCTTAATTACTATTTTTCCAGCTCTGGTTAGTGTTTGTACTTAGAAGATTTATGATTACTGTCTTAGATGCTATTACCTTCTTTTCATTTCTAAATAGTACCATAAAATCTAAAAAGACCCAAGGATACTTTTAGCAAGAGAGAAAAAGAGGAAGATCTTAACATAAAGATGGCAAGATGAAGCTAAACCACAGAATCTCTTTCCTTCAGCATGAACAAAAAGGAATTTAAAAAACAGCAAAAATTTACCAACAGCAGCTATAGAAGAGGTATGGCCTCATACTCCTGAATCAAAAAGTGGTGAGCAGAGGAAGACATGGATGACTTTGGCTCTTCTTCTGGCTCAGTGGTGTGCTGGAACAGGTTCATACTGGCTCGTATGAGCTGACAGTCAAATTTTCAGGGATTTTGTAAGCTAGTTATTAAAAACACAGCAATTATTAAAAATTAAATTATATACACTTACAATTAAATAAATTATATGAAAAACAAAGGTAGTAAATACTCAAAACTCATCACTTCCTAATTACTACATTCTACTATTATCTATGCACTTGAGGCTATTTATATCTATTGTACTTGTATGGTGGAAATTTTATAGGATGATATGCTAATGCACATCTCTTCCCATTTCCACATTTAGTAACATCATGTTGGTAGCTTGAAATTGCCTATGATGGGAGTATTTCTACTATGGAAATCGGCATACACTGTACATTAGGGCTTTTTATTTTTGAGATCCACTTGTTAAACATTTGCCACCACACCACCACTCTTAACCTCGGCCCACCGCCCACCTCTGGTCACCTGAAGTGGTACTGTGTGAGAAAAAAGTGAGTCAACAAAACTCCAAGTTCTCACCAGTGTCTCTTGACATAGAAGTGAATTGATGAGGAAAGTAAGATGCCCTTGGAAAAGTCAAGGGAAAGCCCTTAGGAGTAGAAGACCCAATTCACCACCAGAGTATTTCATCAGAGACAGAAAAAAAATACCCCAAGTGGGCCATTTACTATGGATTCATACAAAATTGGGGGCATAATTCAAGTCTGAAGATATACCGTATTCGGAATAGGATATGTCCCTAAGTATGATGCCTGAACTTCTAGCTTAGGTCAAGTAAGGGATTCTTTAAAGAGAGCAGAATCCATATCCCCCAACAAAGGGGGCATACAACTCCAGCTGAAGTTTCTACCTCTTCCCCTATGTCCATAGCACCAGGGTAGAGAAAAGCATATAAAACAACTCATTTATCCCCCAAAGTGGAGCTCTGAGAGGAAGCTACATGGGCTTTAGGTAACTTGGAAGAGGGCCAAGAAGTCACCCACACCATATCAGAGCAAAGGAAGATCCAGGCAGCTGCCAACCTTGAGAATGAGAAAATGAAAATAAGTAAAGAACAATATGAAATGCTAAAACATGTAGATTGAGCCAAAAAGGGAAAGGTCAGAGTTAAGGAAATAAATTGAGGATCAGAACAATACTATTAGAGGTTGAATAAATGAAGTAGAAACAGCAAGAAGAGTGGACACAGGTGTAATATCAAATTATTGACAGAGAAAAAGCTCGAGGTAATACAGCTAGCACAGAGGGAAAAGACGAATGCTAAAATTTTGAAATAGTCGTAACTATACGAATTGGGTAACACCTCAGATGGGGGAGCAGAATTAACATCACAAATGAGGGGCAGATGGACATCAGGTGGATGTGAACCCTAAGAAGGATACAACAACATTTATGTAGTATTCCAGCAGGGAACATATAACCTGAATCTAAGGAACATTCTATTTAAAAAAAAGAAAAAGGTCTGTATTCTTTAAAAAATGTCTATATCATAAGTGACAAATGCTGAGGATTGGACCCATATTAAAGAGCCTGACAATTTAATACAACACATGAACGTATACCAGATCCTGTGTTAGAGGGAAAATGCTATACCAAAAACATTATTGGATTAACTGACAATTTGGAATATGCCCAGGAGATTAAAGTATTGACAATGTTGAATTTGCTGAGATTGCTAACTGTACTGTGGGTTTAAAGGACACCCCATATTCTAGGAAAAAGATATTGAACTAGTAAGTAATTGAAATTCAATCAAGCATCCATGCAGAAACAAGACAACCACAAGAGGGGGAAAAGGTCTGGCTGGTTTAGTCTTCTCCATAGCTATATCTAGCTTAGTAGGGAATGGAACAATATCTTTAGAGTTGTCAACAGAGTAAAGTGTGGCCTATGCATTTTATACCCTGTCAAATTGTCCTTTTAATACATTTAAAATAAGACCTCCATATAAAGAGGAACATAGAACAACAGTGAGATTTCAACCCAGATGTGATTAATTGAATGAAACAGAACTGATATTTCAGGTTCCAGGTTGTGATAACTTAAAAGTGTTTGAAATGCAAGATTGCAGGATACAAGGTCAGTGTACAAAAATCAATTTTCACTTATGAACAATCCAAAAACAAAATTAAGAAAACAATTCCATTTACAATAGTATCAAAAATAGTAGAATACTTGTGAATAAATTTAACAAAAGGAGTGCAAAATGTATATTTTGAAAACTATAAAACATTGTTGAGAGAAATTGAAGAAGGCCTAAATAAATGGAAAGACATTTCATGTCTTCATGGTTCAGAAAAATTAACTTGTTAAGACGGCAATACTCTCCAAATTGATCTACAGATTTAATGCAATCCCTATCAAAATCCCAGATGACTTCTTAGCAGAAATGGGCAAGCTGACCCCAAACTTCATATGGAAATACAAGGGACCCAAAATAGGCAAAGAACAAAGTTGGAGGACTCACATTTCCCAATTTCAAAACTTACCACAAAGCTACAGCAATCAAGACAATTTAGTACTAGCATAAGGATAGACACATAGATTTTATTCCATAAAATTGAGATAAAAAAATAAGCCCTCACATGTACAAGTAAATTGATTTTCAACAAGGATGTCAAGATAATTCAATGGGGAAAGAAATTGTGCTGGGACAACTGGATATCTACATACAAAAGAATGAAACTGGACCCTGTGCCAGTTTGAAACTGTTTATGGACCCCAGAAGAGCCATGATCTTTTAATCCAATCTTGTTGGATGGAACCTTTTGATTGAGTGTTTCCATGGAGATGTGACTCACCCAACTGTGGGTGGGAACTTTGATTAAATTATTTCCATGGAGGTGTGACCCTGCCCATTCCAGGTGGGTCTTAATTAGATCACTGGCATGCTTTAAGAGAGCTCATGGAGATAAAGAGCTCAGAGAAGCTGAGAAAGACATTCTGGAGAGAAGCCAAGATATGTAATCCAGAGTTTTCCCCTGGGAGAAGCTAAGAGCCGATACAGACCCAGATGCTTGGAGATGCTGAGAGATGCAGCCAGAAGGATGTTTGGAGATGCTAAGCTAAGAGATAAAGCTCAGAGTTTGCCCTGGAAAAGCTAAGAGAGGACCCCCAGATACTTAGAGAGAAACATCCCAGGATAACCAAGCAGAGGAGAAGCTAAGAGAGACTGAAGCCCAGAGACATTTTGGAAAAAGTCATTTTGAAATGCAACCTGGGAGCAAAGGACCAGCAGATGACAACTACATGCCTTCCCAGCAGACAGAGGTATACTGGACGCCATTGGCCTTCCTTCAGTGAAGGTATCCTCTTGTTGATGCCTAGAAGTTTGGACACTTCTATGGCCTTAGAACTGTAAATTTGCAACCTAATTAATCCCCTTTATAAAAGTCAATGCGGAGGCGGGGCAAGATGGCAGACTGGTGAGCTGTATGTTTTAGTTACTCCTCCAGGAAAGTAGGTAAAAAGCCAGGAACTGCGTGGACTGGACACCACAGAGCAATCTGTCTTTGGGCATACTTCATACAACACTCATGAAAACGTGGAACTGCTGAGATCAGCGAAATCTGTAAGTTTTTGCGGCCAGGGGACCCGCGCCCCTCCCTGCCAGGCTCAGTCCCGGGGGAGGAGGGGCTGTCAGCTCCAGGAAGGAGAAGGGAGAATTGCAGTGGCTGCTCTTACCGGAAACTCATTCTACTGATTCAAACTCCAACCATAGATAGACTGAGGCCAGACACCAGAGACTCTGAGAGCAGCCAGCCCAGCAGAGAGGAGACAGGCATAGAAAAAAAACAACACGAAAAACTCCAAAATAAAAGCAGAGGATTTTTGGAGTTCTGGTGAACACAGAAAGGGGAAGGGCGGAGATCAGGCCTTGAGGCGCATATGCAAATCCCGAAGCAAGGCTGATCTCTCTGCCCTGGGCACCTTTCCTTAATGGCCCTGGTTGCTTTGTCTATTAGCATTTCAATAACCCATTAGATCTCTGAGGAGGGCCGTTTTTTTTTTTTGTTTTTTTTTTTTGTTTTTTTTTTTTTTTTTTTTAAATCCTTTTTGCTTTTTCTAAAACAATTACTCTAAGAAGCTCAATACAGAAAGCTTCAAAGAATTGAAATTTGGGCACGTCAAGTCAAGAGCAGAACTAAGAGAGCTCTGAGACAAAAGGCAATAATCCAGTGGCTGAGAAAATTCACTAAACAACACAACTTCCCAAGAAAAGGGGGGTGTCCGCTCACAGCCACCATCCTGGTGGACAGGAAACACTCCTGCCCATTGCCAGCCCCATAGCCCAGAGCTGCCCCAGACAACCCAGTGTGACGGAAGTGCTTCAAATAACAGGCACACACCACAACACTGGGCGTGGACATTAGCCTTCCCTGCAACCTCAGCTGAATGTCCCAGAGCTGGGAAGGGGGAGCAGTGTGAATTAACAGAGCCCCATTCAGCCATCATTTGAGCAGACTGGGAGCCTCCCAACACAGCCCAGCAGCCCAGAACTGCCCTGGGGGGACGGCACTCACCTGCGACATAGCACAGTCATCCCTCAACAGAGGACCCGGGGTGCACAGCCTGGAAGAGGGGCCCACTTGCAAGTCTCAGGAGCCATACGCCAATACCAAAGACTTGTGGGTCAGTGGCAGAGACAAACTGTGGCAGGACTGAACTGAAGGATTAGACTATTGCAGTAGCTTTAAAACTCTAGGATCATCAGGGAGATTTGATTGTTAGGGCCACCCCCCCTCCCCGACTGCCCAGAAACACGCCCCACATACAGGGCAGGCAACACCAACTACACACGCAAGCTTGGGACACCAATTGGGCCCCACAAGACTCACTCCCCCACTCACCAAAAAGGCTAAGCAGGGGAGATCTGTCTTGTGGAGAACAGGTGGCTCGTGGACGCCACCTGCTGGTTAGTTAGAGAAAGTGTACTCCACGAAGCTGTAGATCTGATAAATTAGAGATAAGGACTTCAACTGGTCTACAAACCCTAAAAGAACCCTATCAAGGTCAGCAAATGCCACGAGGCCAAAAACAACAGAAAATTATAAAGCATATGAAAAAACCAGACGATATGGATAACCCAAGCCCAAGCACCCAAATCAAAAGACCAGAAGAGACACACCTAGAGCAGCTACTCAAAGAACTAAAGATGAACAATGAGACCCTAGTACGGGATATGAAGGAAATCAAGAAGACCCTAGAAGAGCATAAAGAAGACATTGCAAGACTAAATAAAAAAATGGATGATCTTATGGAAATTAAAGAAACTGTTGACCAAATTAAAAAGATTCTGGACACTCATAGTACAAGACTAGAGGAAGTTGAACAACGAATCAGTGACCTGGAAGATGACAGAATGGAAAATGAAAACATAAAAGAAAGAATGGGGAAAAAAATTGAAAAACTCGAAATGGACCTCAGGGATATGATAGATAATATGAAACGTCCGAATATAAGACTCATTGGTGTCCCAGAAGGGGAAGAAAAGGGTAAAGGTCTAGGAAGAGTATTCAAAGAAATTGTTGGGGAAAACTTCCCAAATCTTCTAAACAACATAAATACACAAATCATAAATGCTCAGCGAACTCCAAATAGAATAAATCCAAAAAAACCCACTCCGAGACATATACTGATCACACTGTCAAACATAGAAGAGAAGGAGCAAGTTCTGAAAGCAGCAAGAGAAAAGCAATTCACCACATACAAAGGAAACAGCATAAGACTAAGTAGTGACTACTCAGCAGCCACCATGGAGGCGAGAAGGCAGTGGCACGATATATTTAAAATTCTGAGTGAGAGGAATTTCCAGCCAAGAATACTTTATCCAGCAAAGTTCTCCTTCAAATTTGAGGGAGAGCTTAAATTTTTCACAGACAAAGAAATGCTGAGAGAATTTGCTAACAAGAGACCTGCCCTACTGGAGATACTAAAGGGAGCCCTACAGACAGAGAAACAAAGACAGGACAGAGAGACTTGGAGAAAGGTTCAGTACTAAAGAGATTCGGTATGGGTACAATAAAGGATATTAATAGAGAGAGGGAAAAATATGGCAAACATAATCCAAAGGATAAGATGGCCGATTCAAGAAATGCCTTCACGGTTTTAACGTTGAATGTAAATGGATTAAACTCCCCAATTAAAAGATATAGATTCGCAGAATGGATCAAAAAAAATGAACCATCAATATGTTGCATACAAGAGACTCATCTTAGACACAGGGACACAAAGAAACTGAAAGTGAAAGGATGGAAAAAAATATTTCATGCAAGCTACAGCCAAAAGAAAGCAGGTGTAGCAATTTTAATCTCAGATAAAATAGACTTCAAATGCAGGGATGTTTTGAGAGACAAAGAAGGCCACTACATACTAATAAAAGGGGCAATTCAGCAAGAAGAAATAACAATCGTAAATGTCTATGCACCCAATCAAGGTGCCACAAAATACATGAGAGAAACATTGGCAAAACTAAAGGAAGCAATTGATGTTTCCACAATAATTGTGGGAGACTTCAACACATCACTCTCTCCTATAGATAGATCAACCAGACAGAAGACCAATAAGGAAATTGAAAACCTAAACAATCTGATAAATGAATTAGATTTAACAGACATCTACAGGACATTACATCCCAAATCAACAGGATACACATACTTTTCTAGTGCTCACGGAACTTTCTCCAGAATAGATCATATGCTGGGACATAAAACAAGCCTCAATAAATTTAAAAAGATTGAAATTATTCAAAGCACATTCTCTGACCACAATGGAATACAATTAGAAGTCAATAACCATCAGAGACTTAGAAAATTCACAAATACCTGGAGGTTAAACAACACACTCCTAAACAATCAGTGGGTTAAAGAAGAAATAGCAAGAGAAATTGCTAAATATATAGAGACGAATGAAAATGAGAACACAACATACCAAAACCTATGGGATGCAGCAAAAGCAGTGCTAAGGGGGAAATTTATAGCACTAAACGCATATATTAAAAAGGAAGAAAGAGCCAAAATCAAAGAACTAATGGATCAACTGAAGAAGCTAGAAAATGAACAGCAAACCAATCCTAAACCAAGTACAAGAAAAGAAATAACAAGGATTAAAGCAGAAATAAATGACATAGAGAACAAAAAAACAATAGAAAGGATAAATATCACCAAAAGTTGGTTCTTTGAGAAGATCAACAAGATTGACAAGCCCCTAGCTAGACTGACAAAATCAAAAAGAGAGAAGACCCATATAAACAAAATAATGAATGAAAAAGGTGACATAACTGCAGATCCTGAAGAAATTAAAAAAATTATAAGAGGATATTATGAACAACTGTATGGCAACAAACTGGATAATGTAGAAGAAATGGACAATTTCCTGGAAACATATGAACAACCTAGACTGACCAGAGAAGAAATAGAAGACCTCAATCAACCCATCACAAGCAAAGAGATCCAATCAGTCATCAAAAATCTTCCCACAAATAAATGCCCAGGGCCAGATGGCTTCACAGGGGAATTCTACCAAACTTTCCAGAAAGAACTGACACCAATCTTACTCAAACTCTTTCAAAACATTGAAAAAAATGGAACACTACCTAACTCATTTTATGAAGCTAACATCAATCTAATACCAAAACCAGGCAAAGATGCTACAAAAAAGGAAAACTACCGGCCAATCTCCCTAATGAATATAGATGCAAAAATCCTCAACAAAATACTTGCAAATCGAATCCAAAGACACATTAAAAAAATCATACACCATGACCAAGTGGGGTTCATTCCAGGCATGCAAGGATGGTTCAACATAAGAAAAACAATCAATGTATTACAACACATTAAAAACTCGAAAGGGAAAAATCAATTGATCATCTCAATAGATGCTGAAAAAGCATTTGACAAAATCCAACATCCGTTTTTGATAAAAACACTTCAAAAGGTAGGAATTGAAGGAAACTTCCTCAACATGATAAAGAGCATATATGAAAAACCCACAGCCAGCATAGTACTCAATGGTGAGAGACTGAAAGCCTTCCCTCTAAGATCAGGAACAAGACAAGGATGCCCGCTGTCACCACTGTTATTCAACATTGTGCTGGAAGTGCTAGCCAGGGCAATCCGGCAAGACAAAGAAATAAAAGGCATCCAAATTGGAAAAGAAGAAGTAAAACTGTCATTGTTTGCAGATGATATGATCTTATATCTAGAAAACCCTGAGAAATCAACGATACACCTACTAGAGCTAATAAACAAATTTAGCAAAGTAGCGGGATACAAGATTAATGCACATAAGTCAGTAATGTTTCTATATGCTAGAAATGAACAAACTGAAGAGACACTCAAGAAAAAGATACCATTTTCAATAGCAACTAAAAAATCAAGTACCTAGGAATAAACTTAACCAAAGATGTAAAAGACCTATACAAAGAAAACTACATAACTCTACTAAAAGAAATAGAAGGGGACCTTAAAAGATGGAAAAATATTCCATGTTCATGGATAGGAAGGCTAAATGTCATTAAGATGTCAATTCTACCCAAACTCATCTACAGATTCAATGCAATCCCAATCAAAATTCCAACAACCTACTTTGCAGACTTGGAAAAGCTAGTTATCAAATTTATTTGGAAAGGGAAGATGCCTCGAATTGCTAAAGACACTTTAAAAAAGAAAAACGAAGTGGGAGGACTTACACTCCCTGACTTTGAAGCTTATTATAAAGCCACAGTTGCCAAAACAGCATGGTACTGGCACAAAGATAGACATATAGATCAATGGAATCGAATTGAGAATTCAGAGATAGACCCTCAGATCTATGGCCGACTGATCTTTGATAAGGCCCCCAAAGTCACCGAACTGAGCCATAATGGTCTTTTCAACAAATGGGGCTGGGAGAGTTGGATATCCATATCCAAAAGAATGAAAGAGGACCCCTACCTCACCCCCTACACAAAAATTAACTCAAAATGGACCAAAGATCTCAATATAAAAGAAAGTACCATTAAACTCCTAGAAGATAATGTAGGAAAACATCTTCAAGACCTTGTATTAGGAGGCCACTTCCTAGACTTTACACCCAAAGCACAAGCAACAAAAGAGAAAATAGATAAATGGGAACTCCTCAAGCTTAGAAGTTTCTGCACCTCAAAGGAATTTCTCAAAAAGGTAAAGAGGCAGCCAACTCAATGGGAAAAAATTTTTGGAAACCATGTATCTGACAAAAGACTGATATCTTGCATATACAAAGAAATCCTACAACTCAATGACAATAGTACAGACAGCCCAATTATAAAATGGGCAAAAGATATGAAAAGACAGTTCTCTGAAGAGGAAATACAAATGGCCAAGAAACACATGAAAAAATGTTCAGCTTCACTAGCTATTAGAGAGATGCAAATTAAGACCACAATGAGATACCATCTAACACCGGTTAGAATGGCTGCCATTAAACAAACAGGAAACTACAAATGCTGGAGGGGATGTGGAGAAATTGGAACTCTTATTCATTGTTGGTGGGACTGTATAATGGTTCAGCCACTCTGGAAGTCAGTCTGGCAGTTCCTTAGAAAACTAGAGATAGAGCTACCATTCGATCCAGCGATTGCACTTCTCGGTATATACCCGGAAGATCGGAAAGCAGTGACACGAACAGATATCTGCACGCCAATGTTCATAGCAGCATTATTCACAATTGCCAAGAGATGGAAACAACCCAAATGTCCATCAACAGATGAGTGGATAAATAAAATGTGGTATATACACACGATGGAATACTACGCGGCAGTAAGAAGGAACGATCTGGTGAAACATATGACAACATGGATGAACCTTGAAGACATAATGCTGAGCGAAATAAGCCAGGCACAAAAAGAGAAATATTATATGCTACCACTAATGTGAACTTTGAAAAATGTAAAACAAATGGTTTATAATGTAGAATGTAGGGGAACTAGCAGTAGAGAGCAATTAAGGAAGGGGGAACAATAATCCAAGAAGAACAGATAAGCTATTTAACGTTCTGGGGATGCCCAGAAATGACTATGGTCTGTTAGTTTCTGATGGATGTAGTAGGAACAAGTTCACTGAAATGTTGCTATAGTATGTAACTTTCTTGGGGTAAAGTAGGAACATGTTGGAAGTTAAGCAGTTATCTTAGGTTAGTTGTCTTTTTCTTACTCCCTTGCTATGGTCTCTTTGAAATGTTCTTTTATTGTATGTTTGTTTTCTTTTTAACTTTTTTTTTCATACAGTTGATTTGAAAAAAGAAGGGAAAGTTAAAAAAAAAAAAAAGAAAAAAGACAAACAAGGAAAAAAAAAAAAAAAAAAAAAAAGATGTAGTGCCCCCTTGAGGAGCCTGTGAAGAATGCAGGGGTATTCGCCTACCCCACCTCCATGGTTGCTAACATGACCACAGACATAGGGGACTGGTGGTTTGATGGGTTGAGCCCTCTACCATAAGTTTTACCCTTGGGAAGACGGTTGCTGCAAAGGAGAGGCTAGGTCTCCCTGTATTTGTGCCTAAGAGTCTCCTCCAGAATGCCTCTTTGTTGCTCAGATGTGGCCCTCTCTCTCTGGCTAAGCCAACTTGAAAGGTGAAATCACTGCCCTCCCCCCTACGTGGGATCAGACACCCAGGGAAGTGAATCTCCCTGGCAACGTGGAATATGACTCCCGGGGAGGAATGTAGACCCGGCATCGTGGGATGGAGAACATCTTCTTGACCAAAAGGGGGATGTGAAAGGAAATGAAATAAGCTTCAGTGGCAGAGAGATTCCAAAACGAGCCGAGAGATCACTCTGGTGGGCACTCTTACGCACACTTTAGACAACCCTTTTTAGGTTCTAAAGAATTGGGGTAGCTGGTGGTGGATACCTGAAACTATTAAACTACAACCCAGAACCCATGAATCTCGAAGACAGTTGTATAAAAATGTAGCTTATGAGGGGTGACAGTGGGATTGGGAATGCCATAAGGACCAAACTCCACTTTGTCTAGTTTATGGATCGATGTGTGGAAAAGTAGGGGAAGCAAACAAACAGACAAAGGTACCTAGTGTTCTTTTTTACTTCAATTGCTCTTTTTCACTCTAATTATTATTCTTGTTATTTTTGTGTGTGTGCTAATGAAGGTGTCAGGGATTGATTTAGGTGATGAATGTACAACTATGTAATGGTACTGTAAACAATCGAAAGTACAATTTGTTTTGTATGACTGCGTGGTATGTGAATATATCTCAATAAAATGATGATTAAAAAAAAAAAAAAAAAAAAAAAAGTCAATGCATTTCTGGTATTTTGCATAATGGCAGCATTAGCAAACCAGAACAGACCCCTAGCTCACAACAAATAAAAAATTAAATCAAAATGGATCAAAGACATTTATATGTAAAAGTTAAAAGTAGGAAACTCTTAGAAGAAAGCATAGGCCTAAATCTTCATGACCTGGATTAGGCAAGCTTTTCTTAGATATGACACCCAAAGCACAAGCAATAAAAGAAAAATTGCATAAATTGGACTCTATCAAAATTAAAAACCTTTGTGCTTCAGAGGACAGCATCAAGAAAGTGAAAAGACAAACCACAGAATGGGAGAAAACTTTGGCAACTCATATATCTGATATGGAACTCATATCTAGAATATATAATGAACTCCTACAACTCAATAATAAAAAGACAAATAACCCTATTAAAAAATAGGCAAAGAATCTGAATAGACATTTCTCCAAAGAAGATATATGAATGGCCAATAAGCACATGAAAAGATGCTCTACACCATTAGTTACCAGGGAAATGAAAATCAAAACCACAGTGAGATACCAATTCACACCTGTTAGGACATCTATAATCAAAAAGACAGATAGTAACCAACGTTGGTGAGGATGTGGAAAAATTAGAAACTCATACATTGCTGTAGAATGTAAAATGGTGCAGCCACTTTTGGAAAACAGTTTGGCAGTTCATCAAAAGTTTACACATAGTTACCATATAACCCAGCAATTCTACTTTTAGGTACATACCCAAGAGAAATGAAAACATATGTCCACACAAAAATTTGTACACCGATTTTCATAGCAACATTATTCATAATAGCCAAAAAGTGGAAACTACCCTAATGCCCATCAACTGATAAATGGATTTATGAAGTGTGGTATAACCACACAATGGAATATTATTCAGCAATAAAAAGGAATTAAGTGCTGATACATGCTACAACCTTGAAACATTATGATAAATGGAAGAAGCCAGTCACAAAAGGTCACATATTCTATGATTCCATTTATATGAAATGTCCAGAATAGGCAAATCTATAGAGACAGAATGGAGATTAATGGTTGCTTTGGGCTCATGGGAAATGGGGAGTGACCACTAATGGGTCCACAGTTTCTTTTTGGGGTGATGCAAATGTTCTGAAATTAGATCGTGGTGATGGTTGCACAACTTGGTGAGTATATTCAAAACCACTGAATTGTACACTTTTCATGAATTGTATGGGATGTGAACTATATCTCAATAAAGCTGTTAATAAAAAAATGTTTGAACAAAGGGAGAAGAAATATCACGGAATTTAACTAGCATAAGAAAAAACCTCTGAGCCATTTTATGTTTCACAGATCAGAATTTAGAATCACCTGCCTTAGCTCTAATGGAGATAAGGAACGGCAAGTCACTCACGCAGCCATTCACTTAGCGAGGTATTTGAGTTACTCTGTGTCAGGCTCTGGGCCGGGTACTGAGGATCCTGAATGAGACAGGCTTGGTCGCCACACTCCTAGTACTTAATTTACTGACGTAAATTAAATAAGTCATTGCCCAATTGAGTAAATGCCCTAGAAGGAAAACACAGGATAGTGGGAAAAGGTAATGCAGAGGATCCTAATCTAATCTGGGAAGGCAAAGAAGGCTTCTTTGAAGGAAGTGAGATGTTTGAGTTGAGGTCTTAAGGGCTATTAAGAATAAACCATGTGAAAACTAGGCACGAGGTAGAGAGGGTTCCAGACAGAGGGAACTGGGCCTGAGGTGGGGAGGCGCATAGGGTGCCAAGGAACCAGAGGAGAGCAAGAAGTGAGAGGGCAGCATGGAGGGTGCTAGAGGGGCTGCCAGGCCTTGCAGGACTTCATAAACCATGTTAGGAATTTGATCTTTATCCCAAAGGCCATGGGAAGCCATAGAAAGATTTTTAAGAACGTTTTCAATTCACGTGTCCAGGATACTTTGCTGTTATATTTTTCACTAACACAAAAACGAAACTACCAGATTATGCCAGTAGAGGTGATGTGGCTCCCCTAATTCTTACCACATCTCCTAGTGCATGCTTCTTATATTTTGGTCCCCGGGAAACTGTTTATGCAATTCCCAGATGGAGGAGGTAGAGGAAAATGTACGAGGAGCCCTTAGGAAATTAAGCTGGACCACGTGAGTTTTGGTGAGCTCAGCAAAGTCAGAAACAAAATGATCCATAGCGACACACTGGCCTTCTTTAAGCTTTGGATGTATGTCTGAGAATGAGATCACTCCCTCTGACTCTAGGGTCTTGTTACTTACAGCTGCAATGCTAAAATTGGCACCACGGCACTTTATAAAATACGGGCGGAGCAGCCCCTGGCCTCTGTTATATATTGCCTGGGTTATGAGCTGGTATCCTCAATTGAGTGCAGGTGAAAAAAGATGGAAAATAAATTATCTTACAATTCTCAGTGTTTTCATTGACTTAGCATCTGTTGGAAATTTTGTTCTGAGAATAGCATCAGGGAACTGGTCTACATAGTGGGCAATGGCCAACTGAGGCCTCTGAGAGATGGTTTCTCCATTGACCAAGGATTGCTTTGCCAAAATTCTCAAGGCTTTGAGGTTGCCTTGACAACACTAAGTAAAACAAGACACAGAAGTTCTTTAAATTTGCCATAAGTCACAAGTTAAAGTTGCTCTTAAATCCAGATCGTTGGAATATGTGTTCTCTGGCTGATTTAACTTTTTTTTTGTCTTGGTGTGTGTAGGGGTTGGGGGTGAGGGATGCCTTCTGTGCAGTTATTAATGGCAACTCAGAAAATATCTCTTTGCTTCTTCTTTCTCTTGACATTTCCTTCTTTCTCCTCTTCCTCTTTTACTACATTCCTCTTTGTTTCTTGATCTCTTTTTCTTTCCTTTGAGTGACCTGCTTGAATATTGAGCTGTTAAATATCATAGTTTCAGCTGCATAGGGCTAATTCATCATGATCAGCCTCCAAATATGTTTTATTAAAAATAACTCAATTCTACTATGTGCAAAGTGTGCACACTCAATGCAGCATGGGACTCTGCTAGTCATCCTATTTTCTTTTTGTCTTCTCTGACACCCAGCTCTCCTGCTTCCCTTCTCTTGTGATCACTGTGGTTAACACCCCAACATTCATTCAAACCCAGATATGATTGGTCTGAGCCAATCATGGTGGTTCCATTCTCCTAGAGAATGATTGCTATAAGAACTGCTGCAGCCATTTTCTTTCCAGCCTGAGAAGGAAGTCAACAGAATTCTGGAGAAGTTGCAGAGAAGTAAAGTTGGAGCCCTGATCTCCTGTGCCTGGAGCCCATACGTGTTCTGAACTTCTTGTTATGTGCCATCATTAACTTCCTTCTTGTTTAAGCTGCTACGAGCTAGGCTATTCTGTTCCTTGCATCTAAAAGCATGCTTACTGATGTACCTTCTCAGTTCTCTGATTTCTTCTTCTCAGGCCCCTTTATTGGTTTTGCTTCTTTCCATCTTAGGGGTTTGGCCTTGGTTCTCTTTTCTTTCTCTCCACTCTCCGTGTGTGAGCTCATCCATTCCTCTTGCTTCAACTGCATTTGAAGTGTCAATGATTCCTAGACTAACCCATTTGCCAAGCTCCATATCTAAGTTTTTTGCTGTCTGGGGACAATAATGGAATCAACCCTGACTGCACTTCACAATCACCTGTGGGATTTAAAAACTACATCAGTGTCCATGACCCATCCCCGGGAATTCTGGTCCACTAGTGTGGTGGTTTGAAGCTGTATGTATCCCTGAAAACATGTTTTTAAATCTAATCCATTCCTGTGGGTGTGAGCACATTGTAAGTAGGACCTTTTGATGAGGTTACTTCAGTTAAGGTGTGGCCCAGCCCAATCAGGATAGGTCTTAATCGTGTTACTAGAGTCCTTTATAGGTAGAATGAAATTCAGACACAGTGAGAGAAAGACACAAGAAGTAAGAATATGAACATCAATGTAACCCAGATTTTTAATTTAAATTCATTTTAATTAATTTTAATTTAAATAGCCATATGTGGCTAGTGGCTACCATAATGGATAGTGTAGCTTGCTCTAGCAAACCCTACTTGGTTACAGTGGAGAGTTTTCTATGGGCTTAACTACAAGATAACTACCATTTCTACCAGATGCTACTTCTGCTCCACAGGCAATCCCTTTGTGATTTTGACCATGGCCCACAGGAAGAGGCATTTTATATAATGATCCAGAACATAAACACATATACTCACATATGTGCACACACAATTGCACAAACATATATAAAACTTGCTGCTTGTGACGAACTCATATTTTTTATCCTCTTCTAGTCTATTAAAAAACTACTGGTCATGACCGACCAAGTTAATTTCATGACCCACAATTGCATCATGCCCCACAATTTGACAAGCACTATCCCAGGGAGTTATCTTGTTCCACTGGGTGCTTCTCTTTCTACTTTAGGCATTGAAGTCTTTTCTGGGTGCTACTGTTGCTTGGCCAGGGACCATGCCAGGCCCATCCTAGAGCCCCCATGGTATCACAGCTATGGTCTGCAGCAAATGAAGGAGGAGAAGGCCTGTCTCCTCTTTGTGTTTCAGTCTGTTAGAGGGCTTCCAAAGCTTGTTGCTGATACCCTAATCCTTTAAGAGTTCTTAGTGAAACCATTCTTTTGGCTTCCATTTATACCCTTCCAGCTGACAAAGCTGTGCATTTCCATTGGGAGTTTACAGGTAAGAAGATCTGAGTGACAAGCATCATGTTGTACTCACAATTGCTTTTTGTCCTTTCGCTCTTCAATTGCCTCTCCTGGCTCATGACCAACGTTTCCCACTGGGTCACGCCTTTTGGGTCTGAGATTAAGTTCTCTCTCAGGAGACTCCTTAGCCCGCATGCATCAGGCATCTGGTGTGCCCAACTCCCACTTTGCCTGGCTTGTAGAATCTCCTCAGACTCAAGGAACTTGGCAGGCATTATAAAAAAGGTGTGCTGTGGGACTATAGTTGAATTTGTCCTGTGTAAGGCTGAGAGGGCCTCAGAATGGGATAGAGAGGAGAAGATGAGGAGGAGGGATCAGGTGAGTTATCTCAAAGGATATGTGGGAGCTTGCTGGAAGACAAGAGGGACTTGCTCTGACACCCTTCCAAGCTTCCCTAAGTCAAGTCAGTAGCGTTCCCTCTCTGATTCCACAATATTTTGTTCATACAGCCATTATCAATTTCTCACACTTTAGAATGGCTATTTCTGTCTAGACTTTGAGATCTTCAAGGACAAAGATGACGTTTTCTTCATCTTTGTATCCTTAGCAACTAACATGACTCCTTTTCTATTGTAGAGAGAAATAATAGCTCACAGAGTAGACAAAGATGCTGGGGGCTTTAGCCCTGAGCCTCAGTACACTGGTCTGTCAGAGTGGAGCTCATTTGCCTACCTTTCAGGATGATGTGTCAAAGGAAGTAATGTTGCAGACCCTAAAGTGCTTTGTAAATATTAGATATTATTATTATTCCTCAAGATACATCAGGCCAAGGTTGATGGTTAGTTTCAGCTAAATCTGCTAAGCATGGTGGTAAGAATGTATCCAGGTGCCTAGAGTGATTGGCAGTGAACAGAACAGGTAAATTTCCTACCTTCATGGAACATTCAGTCCAGTGGGGGAGACAGGTGTCCAAACAAGCAGTGACAAGGCAGCATGGCTGGGGAGGCCTGGGTGGCTATAAGACAATGGAAACTAGCCTTAGGGCATTATGGGGGCTCCATGGAGGAGAAAGATGAGAAGTGAGCAAATAGGCAAATGATAAGGAAAGGAGTCATCCAGGAGAGGAAATAGGATAAATGGTGCAGTAAAGGAAATGAAAAAAGCTCTGTATGGAGTATTAGCGGGTACAAGGGAAAGTAGCAAGAGATGAGGGTAGAGAGTTAAGTATAAGCCAGATCTTAACTGACATGCACACTATTGAAAGAAGCATGATGTCTAACCCAACGTTAATAGGAAACCAATGAAGTGTTTTAAACAAGACTGTGACCTAAGATTTGCATTTTAGAATGGAAAATGGTTTGTAGGTGGTTCAAGATTGGAGGCTGCTGCAGAATCCAGGTGAGAGATGACAGTGGATGAGGGGCACCAGAGCTCATCTACATGGGCTACCAGAATGGGGTACCCTGGCCACGTGGGGGGCCACATGAGTGCATTAGGTGCCTGGGAAGAAGAAATGAAAGAATAAAATGGCAGATGTGGGCTCTAAAAGGGATACAGGGTAATGAGGACAAACCTACTTTGTCATCTCTGCCAGCCTTAGAAGAGTGTAAAGACTGAAGTGGATTTCCATGAGAGAACAGAGATCTGCTAGGAATTGCTCCCAGAGCCTCCAGGCCAACTCCAGATTCTCCTCTAGCAAAGTACCCTAGAGAGAATAGAAAGATGGGTCCTTCTGGAGACTTCCAAGGTGGCTTCAGGACCATCAAGGGCGATTTCAGAATCATCCCAGGATTCCTGCCCAACCACGGGTCTTGGCCTCTAGCTGTGAAGTAGACCAAATTCCTAGGGGACGCGGCAACCAACCATCTCCTCTGAACTCAGGAAGTTCCACAGCCAGGCCCCATGGCTGGCATACAGAGCCCAGCATGTCCTGGGTATATCACATCCCACTCCCAATCCAGAGCCAAATCCCCAGTCGGGTGTGCAGGCAAAGAATTGGAGGATTTCAGGCCTGAATTGGCTGTTGAGATGGTCTAGTCTGGTCCCTTGATGGAACTTCCATGAAAATGATACTACAAGCCTAAAGGAGCCCTTCAATTGACTTCCTGGATTTCCGTGGAAATCTGTGATGAAGGAGTGACTGATGATCTGCTTCCTGCAATTGTTCACATTCTCACCTTTTTGTAATATCTAGAAGTGAGGAAACCCAGGAGGAGGAGGTGTGGGCAGAGTTGATGCTATTTCTGGGTGCTGAATTTGAATTCTGAAGGCGCTTATGGAAACTCCCGGAGACCTTTATCCATCCAGCTCTCCCAAGCACAGAGCATCTGAGGAACATCATGGCCGCGGGGAACTGAGGCACTGTTGGCAGTTGGAAGCCCCAGCACTGGTTGTAGAAGCATGGCAGGGAGGTTTTGGCCCTGAGACTGACTCTGCAGACCCAGCTTTGCTTTTGCTTTACTTCACTTCTCAAAAATTCTGCGAGCTAATATTGGACATTTGGAAGTGGCTATATCTACGGGAGAACAGGAACGTTGGCTTCTTTCACTAACAGCATTTGTCTTTGCAGCTGCACGGCCTCATAACACAGGTGTACAAAGTATGATTAAATGACCCCAGAAAGCTGACTGGGCGGGGTGTGGGGGCTCATTCCTTCACCCTGATGCAATTATCTCAGGGTGTGGGTACTCTCTGGCTCACTCCCCTTTTTTCCTGCCCCACCACTGAACTCTGGGCTTCAGTTAACTGTGAAAAATAGACATGAGGAGGCAGGTTTCATGCTGTTCTTGTGAATTTGCTTTTTGGAATGACTAATTCTGGTCAAAAGAAAGGCAGTTCAAACGTTTGAAAAAATCTTGCAGCACCTTTATTGATCCAAATTTTAGTGTAATTTGGCAGACAACGTAGGGTAATATGTTCTGTGTTTTAACTTGCACATAATTGCTAGATTAGCTATTGTTTGACTTGTACAATTGTTAATGAAACGTTGGGGGGAAAAAGGGTGGTAACTGTGAAAGCTGCGGCAATGTCTAGACACGAGGGAGGGGGTTGGGAGGTGGAGCACCAAGGGAGACGACACAGAATTTCCTTGACTTTGGATTTTCTAAGATTTGGTATTTCTGCCTCGGCATATGAACACGTGGGCCAAGATATTGATTTGTGAGAGAGAATGCTTTAGTTTGAGTGAAAAATCCAGCCTTAGGCTATACGCCTGAGACAGCTCTCACTCAAGTGTGTTAAAAGAAAAGAGGCAATCACTTAGCTTGTGTGCTAAATACACACTGACACTGGTTTGTGAAGAGCTGCAACAGTGTTGACCTGGCCAGGAGAAAAGTGCCCAGGATGATCTTGGTTTTTGGAGGGAGAAGATTTTCGGTTCAGGAAAGCTCATGAATGTCGTGCATACTCTTTGTAACCTTGTGTCTGGAATATCTGCAGCATGGGTGTCGGGCTTTGCAGAATTATAGGATAAACACGCCCATGGACTCATGAGAATTGAGGGGGAGGAAATATATGGGATTATGAAGTTTTGACTCTTAATGTCTTGGTGTTTCCCCTGCCCAGCAACCCTCTTCCCAGCCTGCAATGGGGAGGAGAAAGCTGAAAATGAGAATTAGACAAGCCCACAGGTAAGACCCCCCATAGTCAAAAATCAAAAAGGAACTATTTACGTTGTGCATTTAGTTGCCTTTAGGTTTAAATATAGATCTACACATTTTGTATTATAATACTGTATACAGTATATAATTTTACATATACATGCAATTTCACATGCTCTATCTCATTCACATAAAAGTAAATATGGATTTGAAATGGCTGGATTGGCTGGATTTTGTGCATGTTGGGAAAATGCATTCCCTCTGATTTTGTAACAGCAAGGAGAGAATCTCCCTCTCCCAGTCTCTCAACCCACCAGGACCCTCCTTACAGACCCACATTACAAGCAAACCCCCAAACTTTAGTTCTCCAAGAACAGGCTCCCGGCTGGGAATGGGCAGCAGAACTTGATCTCTCCCTTCCCTGACCTGGCCACAGTAGCTCAAATCCCCAGCACTGCTTTAGGTGGAGGCACTGCTATTGGGTAGGGAAATCCATAAGTAGCTTGGCTCTGAGGAAATGGCTATCAGAGAGTAAATTTGATTGTTGGGCTTGAGGAAGAAGTCTGGAGCGTGCACCGTTGTCTACGATTGGTGGGTGCCCCAAGGAACGTCCTGGGGTGGTGGGGGAAGTAGGGGCAGCAGGAGAAGCCAAGGAGTCTGGAATAGAGTAAGAGGGCTGTGAGAATCACAAAGGGCCTGGAAAAAAAGAGAGCCACAGTATTTTAGAGCTAGATGAAATCTTTGAGACTATTTTAGTCCAATCCCTTCATAGTACAGATGGAGAAACTGAGGCTCAAATTGGTTAACTGATTCATCCAAAGCCATGAGGTATATAGTAACAGATCTGGAATTAGAACTCAGGTTTCCTATCTCAAGCCTAGTGGACCTCTCAATGTACTGTGATGAAATAGTAAATACACTAAAACCCCGACAAGCAAATATTGAGTTAATTTGTAATTCAAAGTAACTTGTTTCTCAACCAACTAAATGCCCTATTGTTCTTCATTAAGAAATCAGATAATTCTGGATCATGGTCATTCCAGATCTCTTTTCTAGATCTGCTACTTTAATGGAGTTTTACTGTAATCATGCCAAATATTATGTGCAGAAAACGAATGTACTAGATTATTTTAAAACACTTTGTTACACACTAATTGGTTTTACAGGATCGGATTCAAGCTCGTTCTTTTTTAAAGCAACAGAATCACCTTGGGATTTTGATAGGCAAACTTCAAAACACCAAGAGAAAAACTGTGTTTCTAGTATTTCCAGCTAAGATTTGAAAAGCCTAGGGCTGGAAACTGGATGAAAAAGTCAGGCGGTTCAGAATCTCAAGGTTTCCAGTAGAGTTTTTGCATCTGCCACAGCTGAAGCCTTGTTTGGACCACGTGGAAACTCATGGTGTTTTCTCATTGCTAAGAAGGAGCACAGAAACTCACTCCGGCACTATTTTAAGCAACGTCTTCTTTCCTAGCAAATTGGTCAGACTTGCCTCATTCTTTCAGAATTGCCCAAGTCTTTTCCAAGGCCATAACTTTGGTAGTGATTCTATCCTAATATGATTTATCATCTTTAAAGCGCTGGCCTCTGTACTTTTTAACTACTAAGTTGGAAGGTGCATATTGCCTTGAACATAGGGCTTAGGACACTTTATTTTCTCTAGCAAAACTTCCCATAAATAACTAGGAGTTATTTTGTTTCTAAGATCTCTGATTTGTTCTGCTTTCGATCCAACCTCATTTGCCCTAAGTCTTTCAGGGATTTCTATTCCTAGCACTGACATGTACTTATTCTTTTTAAAACTGTACATGGATATCTTTCCTGTCATTTCAATAGATTTAGGGGTGGGAGGGGGAGGTTGGAATGTGGGTTCAGTCAACCATCTTGATCCAATCATGGCGAGTCACATTTAAAATCATTTTCTTGAATGATGACCTTGAGGGATCCAAAAGGCTGAACTGAAGTGATCTAATATATATACCATGCTAGAGGCTGTGGCCTTTACTCGCAGGACCAAAGGACCCATTTCTGAATCCTTGACCCTCTAACAAGGTAGACCCAGTGACAGCTATCTCCAGCTACAACTCTCTTCCAAGGACAATTGTGAATTATCCCCACTAGAAACCTCTATAGAAATATTCTTGCAGTGCGGTGAACAACCAGCTCTGTCTTGCCATCCTTTTCTGTGGTGAACATGAGAAGACAATGTGGCTGGGAACAAAAATACCCATATGTGGCTGGATCTAATTCACAGAGATCCTGAAAAATCGCATGTGGTCCAGGGTTGCACTAGGATGCTGCATTCTGTAATCTTGATCTTTGATAACAAAAGAGGAGCTAATTTTATATCTGAAATTAGGTGGGATTTTGGACAAATATATTGCTGTGTGAATATGATCTCCTTTTCCTCATTTTTCTCCTTGCTCCAAAAGCAAAATCTTGGTGCATCCAACTAAGAGTAAGAAGACAAGTCCTCAGATTGTCTTAATTGCTTGGTAACAAGAAAGATACTGCTGGGTACCTACTGAAAGCCCATTTTCTCTTCCATGACACAGACTTTTGTTCTGGAAAGCAAAAATACCCTTCCAGATTCCCTTGCAGCTATATAAGGCCAGGTGGCACATTTTAGCTGATGGGATATAAGCAGATGTCAGCTAAGGGGTGTCCGGGAAAGCGTTGGATTTCCTGATAGATGCTGTCCCCATTTCCTTCCCTATTATGCTGCTGCTTTGTGGCTGGGATGTGGCCACCAGGCTGGTGGTGGAGATGTCATCATGCATCCATCAGGCAACAAGCATAGCCTGGAAATCCATACTCTAAGGGTGGTGGAACTGGAAGGTGAAAGGGGCCTGGGACTTAGCTCCAGGCAGGACTGGCTACCTCAGGACCTCCTCCTCCTTCATGAGAAATATAAAGCCCTATTTGGATAAGTCACTGTAGTCAAGTTATGTGCAGCTTTACACAAACTTAACTGATCTGATTTAGTCAATTCACCTATAAACTTGACGTTTAGTACCTATCCCCTAAGTTATGTCACTGAGCTATTGATGAAGATTATGTTGCATTCACTTTAACAGGAGTGTCGTTAATTTTATGTGTCAACTTGGTGAGGTTATGTTGTCCAGTCTTTTTGTCAAACACTAGTCCAGATGTTGCTGTGAAGGTGTTGTGTAGATGTGATTAACATCTGCAATCAGTTGATTTTAAGTAAAGGATTTTACCCTTGCCTAGCCTCCTCTCCTTGCTTATCTGTAAACTCCCACTCCAACAGTGACAAATTCGGCCCCCAGTTATCATTTTATTTTCAAACTTCCTGAATCATGGTTTTAGGAGTGTCTCTTCTATACAGCATGAAGTTAGAATTTTCAAAATCAAATATGAAGATTTTTCTTTAATAGGTGACTTAAATCTATTTCTATTTATTGATATGGAAGACATTTTTGGTCTTAGTCTCCTTATTTTATGGTGTGGTTTTTGTTTTTATGGTTATTTTTTAAATTTGTTGCCATGCAGGTCTGTTTTCTTTGCTTTATTTTTTGTCTGTAGTTCTGATATTTACAAAATTTGTATTTTTATTCTCATGGTTACCTTTATAGTTGTAACTTTGTCATATCTAAAGGAAAAAAGAGGAGTAAAGATAGTATCCTATTAGTTTCCTATTCTGAGCAATGATAAAATTAGTGATTCCTTTCTTTCACTATTCAATTTCAGTAAATATCTTATCTTTCTGAGTGTTTACATTTTTTGTGTTCATAATACTTATTTTTTTATTTAATTGGTCAGCTTTAAATCATGGGCTTTAACTTTCCACTATTACAACTGCTGTGATCTTCCACATTCTTTCCCTATTCCTCTCCCAATTTTTGTTGCATGCTACCATTTCTGCTTTGTCAGCGTATATAACATTTACATTCTTTTCCATCACCCCAATTGCCCTGTTTGTTTTAAATCTATTTGATGCTCACTGACAAATAGTTTGTTATAGTTTCACCATTCATCTGCGTTGGCTTACATTTTTCCTCTATTAGTTTCCTCAAGAAAGCCTCAAAAAACAATATTACCTGCTCTCTTGCATGTCCCAACGTGTTGGGGAGTAGCCTTTCTATTGAGGACAATTTGGCTGGATACAAGATCTGTGGCTCACACATCCTTTCCTTGAGCGTCTTGTAGGTGTTGATCCACTATCTTTTGGCATTGAATGTTGCTCTGAGAAATCTGAGGCCCAAATTTTGCCCTTATAAGTGACTTGATCTTTTTGCCAGGCTGCCCACTGCATTCGTCTTTTATCTTCCAAGTTCCCTATATTTACTGGAATATGTCTGTATTTATCTGGGTCAATTTCCCTTAGTCCTTGAACCATTTCGGTATATAGGCTTGTGTCTTATTCTATTTCCAGAAAGCTTTCTTAAATGGTACCTTTAAATTCCTGTTTTGTCCAAATGTTTTGTTTTTCTTTTAGGGGGACTCCAATTATGCAAATGATGGATCGCCTTTGTTGGTCTTCCGTATGCATTTCTTTATCTCTAGATCTTTCATTTTGTTTGCATTTGTCTTTTCTATCCTTGTTCCTTTACTGAGTTTTCTGCAGTGTCTCTTTTCCCTTATAGTCCTTCAGATTTTATCTTCATTTTAGATATGATTTTATTTGGTCTTCTACTCTTTGCCTTGGTTCTGCCAATTCATGTTTCATCTCCTACTATTGTTTACTACAGCCTCTATGAGCTTTCATATTTCTGCTTTGTGGTTCTTTTGTTCTAGAGATGATTGCTTCTTGGAGTTTTTTCTAATTTATAGTAAAATATGTGGTCACAATTTTCATCTGCTCCCTGAGCCTTCTTCCTTTGTGGACAAATTTTGCTGTTCTTTCCCACCTTCCTCATGCTATATTCACATCAGTACTGTGTGAGTTCTTTATTACACCTCATTGATGATTTACTTATGAGAGGTTTCTGGTTGAGGAGGGGTGGTTACAGGGCTGGGATAGGGCCACAGCAGCTTTCTAGGCAACACAACTGTGCTGGTTTGAATGTATTATGTCCCCCAAAATGCCATTATCTTTGATGCAGTTTTGTGTGGGCAGGAAACATATTGGTGTTGACTGGGTTGAAAACTTTCGATTGGATGTTTCCATGGAGATGTGATCACTCAACTTTGGGAGAGATCTTTCACTGGATAATTTCCACAGAGGTGTGGCCCTGCCCATTCAGCATGGGCCTTGATTAGTTTACTGGAGCACTATACAAGCTCAGACAGAAGGAGTGAGCTTGCCACAGCCAAGAGGGACACTTTGAAGAATGCACAGAAGCTGAGAGAGTAGCTGCAGCTGAGAGACAGTTTGAAAATGTACATTGAAAGCAGACTCTTGCTCCAGAGAAGCTAAGAGAGGACAAACGCCCCAAGAGCAACTGAGAGTGACATTTTGAAGAGAAGCTGAATCCTAGAGAGGAACGTCCCGGGAGAAAGCCATTTTGATACCAGAACTTGGAGCAGACGCCAGCCACGTGCGTTCCCAGCTAACAGAGGTTTTCTGGACGCCATTGGCCATCCTCTAGTGAAGGTACCTGATTGTTGATGACTTACCTTGGACGCTTTATGGCCTTAAGACTGTAACTGTGTAACCAAATAAACCCCCTTTATAAAAGCCAATCCATTTCTGGTATTTTGCATTCTGGCAGCATTAGCAAACTAGAACAACAACCCAAAGCTCTCTCCTTCTCTGCTTCCTGACAATATAGCTTATTTCTGAGATTCTTTGTCTCACCCTCCTTCTCTACTTTGCTGGAACAATCTGGGTCCAGGAAAGTCTTGCTCATCCATTCTTGTACAATTTGGGGCAAACAAGGGATATAAAATTTGTGCTTCAAAATGAACACCTTTCTTAGATCATCTGTCTCTGGGCCACCTTGCCACTTATTTCACTTTCCCTCTCTCCCCCCCTTCAGCTTCTGTCCTCCACAGCTACCATTGGGAGCCCTTTCACATATTTTGGAGTCTGTGGATTCCATCTCTCTCCTAGTTTCACTGAAAATAGAGTTTACCAGGATTACTATTTATTATTTTAATTCTCCTTGTTGCTTGAGGAATAATTTCCTAAAGAAGAAGGGGAGAAAAGGCTACCATTCACATATTCTTACTAAAGTTATGCAGACATTAAATATGGCATTTCTCTCTTTCCTAAGAAGCTGTTATGAAATTGGTGGAGCATTTTATAATTGATTGCATCTTAGAATTGAAGAAATACAGTATTAAAATCTACTATGAGCCTGCACTGTGTGTGATGTTTAATAAGTACAAAGTATTGTTCTTTCCCTTGTGGAATTTACAATCCCACTGAGGAGACAAAATATTCTAGTAAAAAGTTAAATAGCTATCTAGGGCAGTATGGTATTAAGGGCAAATTGAGTGGTAAAGGGGTGGTTTTGACAAAGTTTCAAGATATGGTGTCTTGAGTTGGACTCTGAAGTTAGGATAGGATTTAGGAAAGCACAGAGATGGCCGAGAATTCTAGGCAGCAGTGAGGATGAGACCTGAAAGAGAAATAATATTTATAGTATATGTGTCAAGCACATCAGCCATCTCATTTAATACTCAAAATAGAGCCTGAAAATATCGCAATAGAGGGAGATACTAGCATTCTCATTTTGTAGGTAAGAAAATCGACGTTAAGGAAGATTGGGAGGCCTGCCAAAGCTCATGTGGCTAATGAGTGGATCGCATAGCTAATCAGTGGCAGAGTGGGGGTGAGAATTAACTTAAATTCATGTTGTTTCCACTTTACCATCCTACTGGAAATAACAGCATGAACCAAATTTGGAGTTGAGATTTGGTGTCACTCTGGTGTCATCAAATAGATGACGTTGGCTGAACCAAAGGGCAAGTGTAGAAAGGGCATTGCCGGGAGGGAAGACCCTTTTCCTGGAAAGGATTTTCCAGAAGACAAAACAATTGACCAGCAGGGGCTTTCCGAGAAAACCGAACAATGGAACTTACCCTACAGAATTGCAGAGAAGCACCATCTGGTGATGAACTAGTTTAGGCCCAGTAGAGATAGCTTATTAGGATGGACGACATATCCTAATAATCAATGTATGTCTGCTCCCCACTTTGTAAGACTCCCGTATGTAAAATGGAAACTTAACATCAACCAGTGAGAACATTTCCTCACTTATTTCCGTGTTTGCCCTATATAAGCTTTCCTTTTCCAGTCCCTCCATGGAGCTTCTTTCTACGTGTGGTATGATACTCCCCGATTTGCAAATCATTTGTTGCCCAAATAAACTTTAACAAAGTTTTTTAAATGCCTCAGTTTATCTCTGACAGTACCATCTCCTGAGATTCTGATTTAATTTCTCTGTTGCATGAGCTCTAGAATCTGATAAAGCTCCCCAAGTGATTCTAAATGGGAAACCAAGGTTGAGAATCGTTGCTTTAGCTATAAGCCTTGGAAATAAGAGTCTATGGGAGTAGAAAATATTCTTTGGGGAAAATGAATAAAATGTGGGTCGTCATCAAGAGGTGTTTCTTTGTTTCCAGTAAAGTTTGTATAACATCCTGAACTCTTGGATTGAAGGAAAGAAGTATTGTGAAATTCAACTTCATATTACAGTAAAATATTTAAATACCAAAGAATCTTCATTTAAAAAATTGATTTGCTAGAACCTTTTGTATGGTTTGGCATTTTCATTGAAATTTATGGAGGTAGAAATTCTACTCATGAGTTTTTATTAGAGGCATTAGTGTAACAAGAATAAAGTTTCCAACTTGTACTGATCTGATAAAACAAAGATGAAATGCTTATGGAGTCACCTTTTATTTTTGACACATTGTTGACATCACCAAAACACACTGATGTGTCTCTGTATCTTAGTAGGGACACTGTAAAGGGCGAAGTCCTTCTGCTTTTGCCACATGGAGAAGGTTCATTAACTTGTCTTGTGGAACTTGTGGTACAGTTCATTAAACTGTATCAGGCACGATTCTGACAGGATTCTCTGACTCCGGTGCTCAAGTGCTATGTCCTAGATGGTTTCCCCACAGTTAGGGTCACTTGTCCCTCCTCTTTGTTAGACCAGCTCACTGTCCCCGCCAATCCTGACCTCAGCAGGAGAGATTTAAGGAAGTGTAGCCCACCTCTCTGGGACTCAGCATCTAGTCACCATTGCTGCTAGACTAGCCCCAAATTTATGTCCCGATTCAGGTAACTGGTTTCTGTCTGTGCCCAAGACCCACTCCCCAATTCCTGCAGTTCCAGGGCCTGGATCCTCAGCCTCCATACACCCATCTTGAAACTCAGTCATTCTAGGATGCAAGCCCACCCCTGGGCCCATGGCCAACTCCAGCCCAGTGAGTAGGCCTTCTTCTAAGCAGATGGCTGCCTCTCAGCTTCCCCCGTTTCTCCACGCTGAATCCCCTGACCACATTAGCAGGAGGCCATCCCAGGAGCTGGGGTGACTTGGCAGTGCCTGTCACAATACAGTAGCTGGGTCTGGCCTGACACCCAGCCCTGCTCAACCTACCCTGCCCTCAGGCATCCTTCCGGCCATGCACGATTGCACCCCCCTCCATGGTGTCTTGGCATCGCAGCTGCTGCTTCTCTTTCAGTCCTCACCCCCACCTTTCCTGCCCCTGCCCTAAGCTCCTTTAGTCCTTCCCTTGGTTGCTGTGCCCCTATCTCCTACTACACCAGGGTCTTCAAACACTGTCAGGGACCTGGCATCTGGCAAGTCCAAGTACATAGGATCAGATGCCCTGTAAATCCTTGAGGTGATAAATGGCCAACAAAAGAAACAAGACTGGAAACAAAGATGGTTTCAATCAGGAGCCCATTTCTGAAATAAAAACACCAACATATATTATGATTTTTAAATGTAACACATCCTTTTCTAAGTTCTGAGATGATGAGCTCTTTGTGTATAACCTGGTCAGTCTCTGGAACTTTGGGTATCTGTGTGACGCCTGAGACTCAGAGCCAGAGTTCAGCAGCTATGAATGTCAGCATTACCCCATACAGCAACTGTTAAGGAAGCTGAAAAAGAAATCAGACTTCAATTAGAGATATGAAGAGATGGACTTAGTTAGGACTAAGGTAAACCAGACTAAAGATGATATGACTGTGATTAAAACATCAACTTCTATGTGAGCCCAAAGGAAGAGATGTTTATTTGGTGGATGTGCCAGTTTGGATGTATTATGTCCTTCAAAACACCATGTTCTTTGATGCAATCTTGTGGGGCCAGTCGTATTAGTGTTGATTAGGTTGGAACTTTTGGATTAGGTTGTTTCCATGGAGATGTGACCCACCCAACTGTAGGTGATGACTCTGATTAGATAATTTCCATGGAGGTGTGGCCCTGCCCATTCAACATGGGCCTTGATTAGTTTACTACAGCCCTATATAAGCTCAGACAGAAGGAGTGAGCTTGCTACAGCCAAGAGGGACACTTTGAAGAATGCACAGAAGCTGAGACAGGAACTGCAGTTTAGAGAGACGTTTTGGAGATGGCCTTTGAAAGCAGACTTTTGCTCTGGAGAAGCTAAGAGAGGACAAAACGCCCCAAGAGCAACATATTGAAGAATGCACAGGAGCTGAGAGAGGAGCTGCAACACAACCCAGGATCAGCAGATGCCAGCCACATGCTTTCCAAGCTTACAGAGGTTTTCCGGATGCCAATAGCCTTTCTCCAGTGAAGATACCCTATTGTTGATGCCTTACCTTGGACACTTTATGGCCTTAAGACTGTAACTCTGTAACCAAATAAACTCCCTTTATAAAAGCCAAACCATTTCTGGTATTTTGCATAACAGCAGCATTAGCAAACTGGAACAGTGGAAAGTCTATATTTTCTGTAGCATGCTATATAATTTAACTTGTATGGTCAGTTTATTCAAACACCATAATTACATGGAACCTTGAATAGAGGATGAGATCTGGTTGGTTTGTATAGGTTAGCATGAAGCCCTGATACTTCCCAGAGTAATTTTGGCAGAGAATAAAAATATATTTGCAGAGCCCCCATGAGAGACTGTGGAAAAACTTCTCCACCTGGGGAATTCCTGATATTCTCACAAGCATTGGGGACTACCATTGTAGTAGGCCAATCCTTGATCTTGGGGCTTGCCCTTATGAAGCTTGTTACTGCAAAGAGGAGGCTAAGCCTATTTATAATTGTGCCTAAGAGTCACCCCCAGAGAACCTCTTTTGTTGCTCAGATGTGGCCTCTCTCTCCCAGCCAAACTGCAGGTAAATTCACTGCCTTCCCCACTATGTAGGACATGACTCCCAGGGCTATAGATCTCCCTGGCAACATGGGACATGACTCCTGGGGATGAGTCTGGACCCAGCATTGTGGGATTGAGAAAGCCTTCTTGACCAAAAGGGGGAAGTGAAATGCAACAAAATAAAGTTTCAGTGGCTGAGAGATTTCAAATGGAGTTGAGAGGTCATTCTGGAGTTTATTCTTATGCATTTTATACATATCCATTTTTGGTTTTTAGTATATTAGAATAGCTAGAAGGAAATACCTGAAACTGTTGAACTGCAATCCAGTATTCTTGATTCTTGAAGATGACTGTATAACTATATAGCTTATACGGTATGACTCTGTGATTGTGAAAACATTATGGCTCACACTCCCTTTATCCAGTGTACGGACAGATGAGTAGGAAAAAAGGGGACAAAAAGTAAATGAATAATAGGTGGCGAAAAGAGAGTAGGAGATGTTTTGGGTGTTCTTTTGTACTTTTATTTTTATTTTTATTCTTATTTCTTGGAGTAATGAAAATTCAAAAAATTGATTGTGGTGATGAATGAACAACTATATGATGATACTGTGAACAACTGATTGTACACTTTGGATGATTGCATGGTATGTGAATATACCTCAATAAAATTGCATTAAAAAAAAGGAATACAACTTCATTATAGAGAGGATGGAAAGTACAGAAAATCCCAGAGATAACCATTATCACTGGTTTTGGTATATTAGAGATATTCCTTCCAGTCTCTCTCTTTTATACACACACACACACACACACACACACACACACTACATTTAAAGGTACATTTTGGGATCACACTATACATGCTATGTGTAATTCTTTTTCTTTTTAATTCAATGCTCTCTCTTGAATCTTTTACCAAATTATTTTAAAACGTAATTTTTAATGACAGATAGATCCCATAATATGGATATAGATTATACATTATTTAATTGATTCTTGATGTAGGGGTGGATTATTCCTAGTTTTTTTGTTTTTTGTTTTGTTTTGTTTTGTTTTTTGGTATTTTAAACAATGGTGAGATGAATCTCTTTGTGCAAATATACACATTTTCCTGCATTTTGCTGGTGGTTTCATTAGAATAAATTTCAAGAAACGGAATTTATGGGTTAAAGAAAGGCTGTTCCAGTTTCCATCAAAAGTGTCCAGAAAAAAAGTGTCCAGAGCTCATTTTGTATTCTTTCTACCCACAGGTATTATTTTTAAAAGGTTGTTTATTTTTTTGAGAATTCCATACTTCTAAACACACGTGTCAGCTAAAACACACAAGAAAAAGGTGTTATTATGAAACAATAGTGATAAATATGAGAAAGGAACAACTTCTTAAATATCCAAAGGACTGGAATTGCATTCTTTTATGCAAGGGCTTGAATTTCAGAAGCTGCTTGAATCAGACACATTTCTTGGACATCAGACAACTTTTGATTATATTTTATAAATCTATTTTGCTCAGCAAATCATCAAGCCCATTGATGCAGCCCTAAGTAGCTTGGCATAGTAGTCACCAACTCTTCATCCAGTTGCCCCTTCCTAATTTATTGCTATTAGAATCAGATTTTGAAAAATATAATTGGATGGTAGCCTGCCTCCAAGTTCAGTGGGGATCCTAAATCTGAATTCAAAGACCTTTCACTCACTAAAAAAGTGGTCATCTTTCAGTTAGTTTGACTGGCCCGAGAATTTTGGCTAGCTACCATGGGAAATATTCACATCGGGGGAAAGGTTCTGAAGGAAGAAAAGAAAAGAAGTTATAGTTAATCATGAGGCACATGAGTCAGCTTCACTTTAAGGATTTACTGTGAAGTGGAGATTTCAAAAAACATGGGAAGCCCTGGGGATGGGGAAGGAGAAAGCTATTAGTGGTCATCACCATTTTCTTCAAAGGAAAGAATTCCTTTCTATATGAACTGCCATGAAAAACCATCTGAATGGTGAAATTAGTATCATTTGAGAAGGCTCTCTTTTCACCCTGGATGCTCTTTTGGATGAATACAATGTAGGCATGCAGCCAGGCCAGCTTGGAGGGCTTCAAAATCTGATATTCAGAGACTGTTGGGGATTGAATCATGTACCCCGTGGAAGACATGTTCAAATCTTCATCCGTCTTCCTATGGGTATGAACCCATTTGTAAATAAGGCCTTTGAAGATGTTGGTATTAGATAAGTTGTGGCCAAATTGAATCAGGGTGGGTCTTAACCCGCATTTCTGGAGGCCTCATAAAGAGAGGCCAGAAGTCAGAGAGAACCCCGGGAGGAGAATAAGGACATCACCATCTGACAGAGGACTGCCTGGCCGCCATCTTGATTTGGGACTTCCAGCCTCCCAACTGTGAGCCAATAAATTCTTGTCGTTTCAGCCAACCCATTGTGTGTGGTATTTGTCATAGCAGCCTTGGCAAACTAAGACACAGACCACAGAAAAATGACTCACAGGCAATATGTCAATATTTCTCCTGAGATTATGGAAGTTTCTCTATGAGGAAGCAATTTGTTTTCATTTAAAGCTACAAATGAGTATGATAGCGGTTGGGGCATCAAAATGAGATTTAGGATTCTTTCACCTAGTTTGTCATTAGCTTTTTTGTTGGCCTTGGGCAACTAATTGTTGCCATTTTTTTTCAGGTTCTATAAAATACTAAAATGAAAATAATAAAAGGCTCCAAGAAGATGTTTAAGAATATTTTACTGGCAGAAGGACATGCACAATGCACCAAATAGTTGAAACGTTTACTTATTGAAAACACCTGATTGACTCTCACAATGAGAAAAATAATTTTGCTTTTATATTTGAACAAGCTTTATCCCATATACTGGCTAAAGCAATTTGATACCATTTCTTAAGAGAAAAGCTGCTGCATTTATTAAATGGCTTTCTGACATCTATTTTTAACATATGACGAGTACTGTTCTTGGCAAGCTCACAGCAGTGTCCCGGGTGAATGGTCTGCCAGAGTAATTGGAGAGTAAATATTTTGCAATATTATCATCCTCAGAAGGAATTTTATTAACTAGGTGCTTATGTATAGTACTATTTTAAGGCCCTCTGAATATTGCCATAGGCTTTATAATTAGGATCCAATTACAATGCTACGGCGATGGCAGAACCCAAATTTGTCTTGCAGAGAAATAGGCCATAGCATGCTTTCTCCATGTTCGAAGGGACATGATTCAACTCTAAGTAGAACCCACAGGTCTTCAGAAACAATGCTAGTTATAGGTTAGGTATTGTGCTAGCTGCTTCCCATTTCTTATCCTTCAAGATAGGTGCTATTATTCCCACCTCAAACATGAGGAAACAGATGCCACAGAGAAGGTACATAATTTATTTAAGTTCCCATGACTGACAGATGCTTGAACAGGAAAGTAAATCACTGTCCTTCAGGGGCCCTGCTCTCAAGTGTGCACCACAGCTCTTCCCCAAGCTACCACAATATATCCTGATGCCCACGCTGCCATCTGCTTCACAGTGAACTCATCATCCTACTTTTAATACTGGAAGTGTTATTCCAATGCTGAAGTGCCCTCATCATTGCTGATGAGCCAATTGCCAAGAAGGAGCTAAAACCTCACCAGTGTGTGATTAGTGAATGGGGTATCCCTCTCAGGCCCCACGGTAGACAGAATAATGCCCTCTTCCCACCAAGGGTGCCCATGTCCTAATTGCCAGAAACTGTGACTATATTAGGTTACACGGCAAAGGGGAATTAAGACAGTAGATGGAATACATTTGCTAATCAGCTGACCTGACTATGAGGAGATTATTCTGGAGTGTCTGGGTGGGCCCAATATAATCACAAGGGTCTTTTTAAGTGGAAGAAGGAGGCAGAAAAGGAGGTCGGAGTGATACAATGTGAGAAAAACTCAAATGACTTTTGCTGGCTTTGAAGATGGAGGAAGAGGCTACAAGCCAATGACTACAGGCAGTTTCTAGAAGCTGGAAAAGGCAAGAAAAGGGATTCTCTCCTAGGGCCTTCAGCAGGGAATGTAGCCCTGCCATCTCCTTGATTTTAGCCACAGGAGACGCATCCTCTATTCCTGTAAGATGATAAATTTGTGTTGTTTTAAGTCACTGGTTTGTGGTAATTTGTTACAGTAGCAGTAGGGAACTAATACAGGCCCTTTATTGATAAAGCTTATCATCTAGATCAGGGATTGGCAAACAACGACCTGCAGGCCAAAGATGGCCCTTCACCTACTTTTGTAAATAAAGTTTTATTGGAACAGAGCCACACCCTTTTGTTTATGTGTTGAGTATGGCTGTCACAAGGACAGAGTTGAGTAGTTGGGACTGAGACCATTTGGCCTGCAAAAACCAAAATTTTACTGCCTGGGTCTTTACAGAAACCGTTTGCTGGCCCCTGATCTAGATTATAGTTACAAATACAGTACAATAACTATGGATGCAAATTTGATGTAAAACTGCACAAAATTTCTTTGAGAAAAATACCAAATGCTCCCACTTTGGGGGAGGGTTTTGGTCTAACTTTTCTCCTGAATAGAGAACATAGCAAAACTCTGGTTAATAGAAGACCCTGATCAGTTTCATGCTAGTTCATTGAAATTCCGGTATATATAACATCATGGAAAGGCCAAACTGCATGAATGCGATTGAGGATTTTTATTGTCGTTGAGATAGGTAAGAATTTGATTTTGATTTTTGTCCCTCCCCTAAAGAAAACACATAAACGAAAGAGAGAGCATGATTTCCAGCTAAAGAAAAGGTTGTTTTTCGGTTCTTATGTCTCTCCTTCCTGCTCTCGGCTGGGGAACTCCTCTTGGGTTGGCAGTGTCTGCAGTCCAAGAGGCCCCACAGGCCAGCTCTCCCCCCAGCGCCCTGCGTCAGCTTGCTACTCCCAATTAGCCTCAGCTGGGCCATTTCCTATTTGGGTCAACTCCCTTCTGAAATGGGCGACACTGCTGGAATACTGTAGTCCACTTGAACTTGATTATAGAGAAGCATTTCCATTCATGCTTGGCAATAGTTCTTTTATTGGAATGTTAGAATATTCTTCTAGAAAGTTTTCCCTTTCTACCAAGTGCCCCTTTTTAACATCTTTGGCCATGGGCCCTCACTTTTTGTTTCCTGTGTTTTTGAAAATCTATTTTCTTAAAATGTTTCAACTTTTTATTATGGAAAATGTCAAGCATTTATAAAAATAGACAGAATAGTACAATGAACCCCCTTAGATCCTTCACTCACTTCAATGATGAACAACTCGTGGTCAATCTTGTTTCATCTCTACACCCACCTAATTCCTCTTTGCCTAAATCTTTTGAAGTCAATCCCGAATCTAATATGGTTTCAGCCATAGATATTTTGGTAATGTTTCTCAAGAAGATAAGGACCCCTTTTTGAACTATAATCATAAAAGCATTATCACGTCTCAAACACTTTAATACAAATACCCAATAAAATGTTCAGTGTTCAAGGAAAATAGTATTTTTAAAATTCTCTTGCCCTTGAATATTTTGAGTGGCCTATGATTTTCATTCAGTCTCTGGGGTAGGCTACAGTGAAAGTGGCAAATGTAGAACTAACTCGTATTCATACACACCACCTTAAACACCAGTACCCCCTTCCCTCCCGCCACCCCCCACTAACCCTCCTGTACCCCAAAGACCAGCTGACTTTCTTCGTCACCAGATTTAGGATCCCAAAGGGGGCAAAGAAGGTGCAGGTGAGCAACATGGCAATTGCTCAATTCCACCATTCCCTGTTCTTTAAAAATAACGAAGTGGGATTCAATAACTGCCTTTAACTTCTACCAACTTTGGGCAGAGATTGATTATTGAAGATCCCTTCTGCATCCTTCTCAACATTTTTCATTTCTTACCCGGGAAGTTCTATGGAGTCTTTGTAGAATTCCTCCCCACTTGTCCACTAGCCTCTCTCATAAAACATAAAACGTATTTCCAATATTTTGAAATCCATTACTTTTCATCCCTAAAGAGAAATGACCCACTGTCACCTGCTCAAGCCTAGGTGTGAACAAGGCTGGATGGGGTAAGACTTGGTCTACCACTTGTGTTTCTGAGGAGAGTCACAGACTTGGGCTTTCAGTGCTTAAAAAGTGTATGTGGCGACTCAAGAAAACAATACTTTTCTCACAAATGGAAACAATAGCGATCGAAATTTCTTTGTTCATTTTCAGTTTCTCTTGCTGAAGAGAAGCTGTTCTTTCCGTTGGGGCCAACCTTGTGGATTCCCACTTCTGTCCTGCTTTTGGGGGGGCTGTTAAGCCAGTCATAGTTTGTGCTTTTTTTTTTTTAGCAACTATACTGAGATACAATTCACATTCCATCCAGTTTACCCATTTAAAGTGTTCAATTTAATGTTTTTAAATATATTCACAGATTTGTGCAGCCATCACCAAAATGTAATTTTAGAACGTGTTAATGACCCCTAAAAGAAACCCCATACCCATCAGCAGTTAACTCCCCATACCTTCCCTCCCCCCACCCCTGGCCCTAGAAAGCACTAATCTAATTTTTGTCTTTATAAATTTGCTTATTCTGAATATTTCATGATTCATAACTTTTTGAGACCCAACATCTAGGTGCCCTTTGGAAATTGGAGACTTAGAATTTCTGCTGATGGCTAATATGTGGTCCTTATCACCCAAATCTAAACTGAAGTGTGAAAAGGAAACTCAGAAACAGTACTTCCATCTTATTCTGAACTAACACTTGGTGGACATGCTAATCATATATCCAGGGAAAAAAATAGAAACGTGCTTAATAGAAGCTGTTAAAAAATATTTTCCCTTCAAAATAGTCTTAAATTTTTAACTAAATAAGGAACCAGTGTAAAAAGCTTTTGTACAGATCTGGGTCTGCCTAGTAAGTTCTGCCTTTAGCTCCCCCAAATTGGGTGGTGTTACCTGTAAGAAAGGGATAAGTTTAGTTTTCACATAGAGACAGCATGGAATAAGGGAAATGGAGGCAAAACCAGTTTAAACAAGCCCTGTGATAAAGAGAAGAAAGAATCTGCCAGCCCCTTATATGGAAAAGTAACCATGGTTACTGGAATGTAAAGAAATATGAGGTAAAATCAGAGGGGGGAACTCACAGCAAAAAGAAAAAAAAATTTTTTTAAACTAAATGAACTCTCTGGGATAGGCTGATCAGTTCAAAATCTCAATAATGAGCTAGTTGGCTCTCTGGGATTGGCTGTACAAATTAAAATCTCAAAAGATGAATTAGTTAGTGTTCTCGGATAGGCTGTAACCTCTGTAGTACCCAGTCAATGGGGAAACAGGGGAGGGACTTGCGAATTAGGAGTAGGAGATTTAAAAATCACCATTCTCTTCCTCTGGCGTGCCAGCCTGCCACATGTTTGGCTGGACGCCCTATCTTGCAAGATTGTAAATAAATTCTTTTCTCCTCCAAAACTGAGTGAGCATTTATTCCCTTACAGGTACCGCTTTATTTCCAACAACATGGGGGCTCGTCCGGGACCCGAAGCTTCAGAGGGGGACCCCCGAGGTGGACAAAGGGAAGGCGCGCCCCGCTGATTGAGCGGTCTCGGACTCCGCCATTGGGGGCCCATCTCCGGCAGCTAAAGGGCCCGAGACCAGACGCTTGGATCTGCCGGTTGTGGATGAGAAAAGGGGGAAAAGGAAAAGACTGCCTCTGGTTAACCAGGCAACTCCGTGCACGGACCAAGGTAAGGAAAGAAATATTATATTACCTTGGTGGTTAAAGCATTCTAAGAGTCTGGGGCTGATCCTGAGGGAAAGATGCCCAAACAAGACTCAGAATGGGGACATTCTGATGAGCCTAGAGCTGATCCTAAGGGAAAGATGCTCAGGCAAGACTCAGAATGGGGAATTGAGGCAGTCAGCCGGCCGGGAATAAAGGGAAGGGGGTACCTTTAGGGTCCCCGGGGAACATTCCTCTAAATAATCCATTGGGAAACACGTTAAAACATTGGGCTAAAAGTAATTGGACCAAGGGAAAGGGTAAAAGAAAATGATCAAATATTATTGTTATGTTTAGACAAAAAAAAAAAAAAAAAAAAAAGGCATTTTGCTGCCAAATGTATTCTGGCCAAAATATAAGGCAGATAAGGGTTGGCTCTGTGCTGACCTCGTGTGTCATGTTAATAAAAATAAACCTTTTTCCAAGGCAGAATTGAACTGTGCCATGTGCTGGCTGCAGGAAAAAAAAAAAAAAAAGAAACTAAAACCTGGGATAAGCATTCCCCCACCTTATGGTTTCCCCTCCCCCACTGGGGCGGGAACCATTAAAGCCTGGGGTTTTGGTGAAACCAGTCTATGCCCCCAGGCAATTGGAGAGCCAGTTAATGCTGACTGCTCCAGTAATTACAACCCACCAAAAGTTAAGAAAAGAAAAAAAAAATGGAGTGATTTCCAAAAGTTTCCATTTCTAAAGGCTCCTAAAGAAAGGAAGGTAAGAGTCATTAATAAAAAGCCTAGCAAGGCTAGCTGAATAACAATTAAATCGATTCTTAAACTCTGGTTTATGTAAATATCCCTTTCTTGGGAGAAGAAAGGGGAATGGGAAAGAGGGCGGCTATGAGAGAAAGAGAGAGACAGCATCCACCTAAAATAAAATTGGCTGTACCCATATCCCCAAAGAACGATGAAAGTTGAGGTCTGAAGTCAAGTGGTCTCGGGCTGGGAGAGTGGAGTGGCCCACATGCATGAAAAGGGTGAGTTTGCCCTGGGGGTTGAGGGTGGGCCTTCCGCCTCAATGCTCTAGAAAAGTTTTGCCACCTCAGGACCCAGAGGGTGGAGCACATTCCCAGGGGAATGGGAAGAGCCTGGCCGCCACCCCACTGTTCAGAGAAGGTAGAGCCTTTACCCCGAAGAGGCAGAGTCTGGGTGGCACCCCGATGTTTAAGAAGGGTGGGGCCAAAAAGGTAATCTCCCCAACATCACCCCAGACTTTGAAGAGAAAAGGGCTGCCACAAAAGCCTCTGAAAAGGGTTGGACTCCCACTCCCTCAAGCCCCAAGAATACAATGTCATTCTGTTAATAACTCAGACTTTAAAAGGTCAGCTATATAAAGGAATTTTAGCCTAATATTCAGAGAAGATCCAAAAATTAATGAATGGCTGAATAAGCCATTGGAGGAAATATTCAGAGAGTCAACAAGCCAGGGAGGAAACAGACAAAAGTGAGATAGAGAAGTAATTGGAGCAGTTTAAAAAAAAAAAAAAAGAGGAAGGGAATTTGTAGCATGGGGTTTGTGTGATTCTCTATTCATATACTTATGTGGGGCTAAACAGGTATTAATAAATATATTTACATATTTTAGTGTGTTGTGTAATTAAGTCTAAGGCATGTGGAAGCTACATTTAAAGTCCCTTAATGTGTGTATCAGGGTATACAGGAAGTTATATGCACATTTTTTTAGGACTGTATTTGGATGCATTCTGAGAGTTAAAACTTCATGAATCTAATGGGAGTTCAAGTTGTATGTTTATACAGGAATGTGGGAAAGTTGTATTTGTATGTAATAAAAGCATGTAATATAATTACGTAGGAGTCTTTGAAACTGTGGAAGTTTGTCAGTGTGTAATTTAAAACTTGGCAAAAATTTCCTGTGTACTCATCTATAGTAAACTGAAGCTATTTCTTCGTGTCTTTATAGCGTATACTAGTTTGTGTGTACTCTAAAGCTGGGCAATTGTGTGCAGTTTCACAATAGTGTGAAGAATGAAAAAAAAAAGTGAGAAAAACTGTGTAAAAGTTTTCTATGTATGTGTAACAGTAGTGTATTGGCTATACATGCTTGTAAATGGGAATAATGTATGTCTGTTTCGTATGGTTATGAGTGTGTATATAAGTTATATGTGTCTGTGTTCCAGATATATGAGACTGTGTATTCTTGTAAAAAGCAGTATAATTTTTCTGATATATTTTGGGCAAAAGCAAAAGGTCCATACTCAAAGTGCAAGTAAATGTTCCTATAAAAGGAGTTAAGGTTCACTAAAGCTGAATTAAACAAACTTAGGACAGTGAGTGGTTCATATCTATTCCCAGGTCTCCATTTGGTGATGCCAGGTTGCTATCTTAAAATTGAGTCTAATAGGAATAAAGACACCACATATATTGTCAAATACTACACACCAAGGCTTGTCCTCCTCTCCCTGGAGAGTGGGTTTTTACTCATCTAACAGCAAAACTTGTGTGTATGTTCAGGGTATGCATATATGTGAATCAAGTATATTCAAGCGTCACTAAACTAGGTGTACTAAAAACTGAATTTTAAGTTGGCATTTAAGAGTGGTAAGCCTTTTTATGTTCATTAATCTTAGGTTATTGTAAATTATTGTTGTCCTTTAGTCTAATTGTTCCAGCCCGAAATGTTGGTAAGTTCTTGCTGCTCTTCATGCACATGACTTCAGGAGTGTCTGTACCTAAAGCAGGTATTAGCAGTTTTACACTAGGGGAGTCATTAGAGGGGTGCAAGCCATGTGTAATTTAGTACTTAGGCAATTAGAAGGTGTAGGCCTTTGGTTTTTGGTTTGCCTTTCCCCAGGAGGACTGGAGAGCTCCCCTCCCTAGACACAAAGGATTTTTTTTTTTCCCTTAAAAATTATATACTGGCCTTGTCTTCTACTTTATCATCTCTCAGGCACCGTGGACTGCTGGCTCAGACCCTGCCTCTTAAATTTGCTGCCCATCAACATCAGCCCGGCAGCTAGGTTCTGATCCAGTCATGGAAAGAATCCAAACTTCAACCAATCTGAGAGGAACCCTGTCAAATCTTGCTGACGACTGAGACGGCAGTCCGAACAGCAGAAAGAGGCTGGACTCATTACACACGAGTAAAGGGACCAGTGCCTGAACCAGACGATAAGTATCCAGCAACTCAACCTAAATTCTGGAAAGTGACTCCCACCTCAGATTCCCTAAGGATCACTCTAAATAGGCAGCCATTGAAAAAACATACTAGGAGGGAGGAAAGGCTGGATTAAACCCTGTGTTTGCATTGTGCTCTGTGTATAGCTTAATAATGAAATTGCTTGTACTGATCATAATGTTCTATATTCAAGAAGTAACAGGTTCTGCTAAGCTGGTTACAAGTGTAGTCAAAGGTTAAAGTCTCAAACTGTACAATTTGATGGTTGTCAAGTAATTAGCTGTAAAAATCTAAAACATCAGCAACAACTGAGGGAGAATATAAGCATTTATGTAAGCAGACTGTTCAAATAGAGAGCAAAATTATTGGAGGGTGAACATTTGAAAGTATAACTTATGAGTCATCTAACCCCTGTTATTCTTGAAACACTGTTTGGTAAACCACACAGTATGAGGGATGGGTCTTACCCAGGTTGAAGGAAAAACCATTAAGGGAAACTTGGCTGGAGTTTAACTCTCCAGTTCAAATTGACCCCAAGGTCATTAGAATACTTAAGGCCAAAGACTTAAAGCAAACCACAGAAATAGAGACAGGTTATGGAAATACAAATGCCTGGGTAAAATGGGTCCAATATACCATCCAGAGTCTAAACAGAAGTGACTGTTATGCTTGTGCAACCAAACAACCCACTGTTCAGATTATGCCCTTCCCCTTGGGGATGAAAAAGCGTGAAAAGGAGTTTAAATGTATAACACTCCTCTTTCAAAATGCTACTCCTGGTGAAAGTTGTAGTACGTTGTCCTCCCTTTTCCCTCCAGTCCAGAAGGGAAGTGTCAAAGCCATACCAGCGTCTCACCTTGGTCCCTGAAACCACTCTGCCTGTCTCTCCAGATGGGAAGAAGGGCTCCAGGATCTTGGTACCATGGCTTTGTGTACACAGGTGTGGAATGTGAGCAAGGATAGTACTGGCAACTTCTCCAGCCTAACTATACCCCGAGCAGACCTCTGGTGGTACTGTGGGAAGGGCATCCTCTGGGCAACACTACCTGAAAGGTGGGGAGGAACCTGTGCTCTGGTTCAATTGGCTATCTCATTTACCCTGGCATTTGAAAGTAATAAGAAAGTACCAACCCAAGGCAAAGGAAAAAAAAAAATGTACAAAATGTACCCGGTTTCTTCAATAAAAAAATGTTTGTAGATAGTATAGGGGTCCCCCGGAAAGTTACTAATAAGTTTAAAGCTAAAAATCAAGTAGCTGCAGAATTTAAATCGTCCTTATTCTGGTGGGTCACCATCAATGAAAATGTAGATCATCAGCTAAAATTTATCAACTATACCAGGAATGCCATTAAAGGAATAGCAAAACAGTTAGATGCCACTAGCTGAATGGCATGGGAAAACAAAATGGCCCTAGATATAATGCTAGCTGAAAAAGGAGGCATCTGTGCTATAGTTAGGGGAAATTGTTGTACATTCATCCCCAATAATACTGCACCTGATAAAACTATCACCAAAGCCCTACAAGGCTTAACAGCCTTATTTCAAAAACTAGCAAAAAAATTCTAGCATTAACAACCCACTCACAAAATGGTTGGAAAATTGATTCAAAAAATAGAAAGGAATTGCAACGTCTATTTTAATTTTCCTTATCATTCCAGCCAAAATGTTTATAACAGCTGAGTACTACATCATCCCGTGTGCCCAGAGGCTAGTTCAAAAACCCATCAAAACCACTCGAATCAAAAATAAAAAAAATCCCTATAATGAGAAATGTAAAAAAGCCCTTAACAAATTTGAGAATCTAAAATGTAAAAACTAAAAGAGTTTAAAAAAAGAAAGAGGAGGGAATCTGTAAGAAAGGGATAAGTTTAGTTTTCACATAGAGACAGCATGGAATAAGGGAAATGGAGGCAAAACCAGTTTAAACAAGCCCCGTGATAAAGAGAGGAAAGAATCTGCCAGCCCCTTATATGGAAAAGTAACCATGGTTACTGGAATGTAAAGAAATATGAGGTAAAATCAGAGGGGGGAACTCACAGCAAAAAGAAAAAAAAATTTTTTTAAACTAAATGAACTCTCTGGGATAGGCTGATCAGTTCAAAATCTCAATAATGAGCTAGTTGGCTCTCTGGGATTGGCTGTACAAATTAAAATCTCAAAAGATGAATTAGTTAGTGTTCTCGGATAGGCTGTAACCTCTGTAGTACCCAGTCAATGGGGAAACAGGGGAGGGACTTGCGAATTAGGAGTAGGAGATTTAAAAATCACCATTCTCTTCCTCTGGCGCGCCAGCCTGCCACATGTTTGGCTGGACACCCTATCTTGCAAGATTGTAAATAAATTCTTTTCTCCTCCAAAACTGAGTGAGCGTTTATTCCCTTACAGGTACCGCTTTATTTCCGACATTACCTAAGGCTCTTGTGAAGGTCAAACATAAGGATAAGGCAAATGAAACAATATTCTCATGCAAGAATATGAGTCTTTTTTAAACAACTGAAAATAATAGGTCATAATATTAGATAACCAAACATAATGTAAAAACAGGCCAAAAGAGAATCATTTCAAAATGGATGGAACCAAACATTAACCACAGACAATGGGTCTGCTGAGTCGTGGGTGTGTGCTTAACTTCTCTTTGCTTCTAAAAACCCTGTCTTGAATCTCTTTCGATTTATTCACTGCTGCTTTCCTCTCTAATATTTTTGTTAAGGGCACCCAGAATATTCAACAAAGAAAGTATATAAATTATAATGTCAGGATCTTTAAAGAGATTGTAAGGCATTTACTATTTTCCAAAAGGCCTGAAAAGAAGGCTTCAGAACCTTAGATTAGCATCTCAGAATAATTTCCGAAAAGCAATGGGACAGAAAATGGGTCCCCCACCGGGGCTCATCAACATATTGTGTCTTAGCAACGGGTTCTCCGGAAGGAGGTGGGGTGATGGCTCAATCTTGGCTATATTTATAATCATTTGGAGGGTTTGGAACCTCAATACTTACATTTTGAGATGTGTAAAGCAAAACAAAAATAAACACCCCACTATTATTTGTTTCAAGTGACTTTAGCCAGCTTGACACTTTGGGGCTTAATTCCCAGGGTTTGAGTTAATCCCTAAAACCACACCCCTTGAAAATGCTAACACAAACCTTAGATAAATACTGTTAAGAGACAAAATTTGCCATCCCATGTTTTGTTCCATTGCTTAAAATTGAAAACGGTGTTGGGATTTTTTTTTTTTCTCTCCCGAAGGAAGGAAACTTTTTTTTCTGTTCTTGGGCCATACGGCTGTTTCTTCTCTTCCACTGTTGGAGGCCAGCAGAGCCAACCCTGACATCAGAGGCATCTGTTTGCACTAGGAAACTTCTGGTAAAATACAACTGACCTGTAAGCTTACTACAGGGAGCTTTGGGCTGGCTCAGTAAGTTTTAAAAAGCTATATTTTGGACATTGAGAGGAAAACCGTTGCATTAGTGATGCTCAGTCTGGGAAGGAGATGAGCTGAGGGAGGGTTCTGCCTGCTAGGTGAACAACAGAGGGGCAGAGAGACAGGAGCTCAAGTTCACAGACCATCTGGAGGCTTTCTCGGGCCACTGCCCGGGCTCTTCAGACCCTTTTAATTCTGGTTAATTAGCAAAGCAAATATCCCCCCTAGTCAGGGGCCGGGAGCTGTATTTCTAATACAAACTTGTTGTGTTAGGAAATAGGGAACAGAAAAGGATTTATTGATGTAAAGACTTCTCCTGTCCCTGCAATCCTAAATCACTGTAGGACATAGTTATAGGACCCCCTGCTGAACCAGAGCACCCCGTGCCCGGAAGAAGTCTCCTTTTCCTATGGCCAAGTCATCTTTCCATATAAAGGAGACCCTTTGTAGGGCTGCCTTTGTATTACACTAGTGGGTGTAGAATTTGAGCCTGCTTCACTACTGAGATGCAGTAAAAGAAAATAATTTGTTCCCATTTCCCTGGGTGAAGGATTCTAATGCATTCTGGGGTGAGAAAGTAAAAAAAAAAAAAAAAAGTCAAAGCCAGGTTGTCCTAGGGGAGTTATGTTTGTTGTTGTTAACCCCAGGAGGAAAGTCTTCATGTCATGCTTCCTTCATTTCTTCACCAAGTATTTATTGAGTTCTTTTATTGTGCCAGGAACTATTCCAGGTGCTTGTAATACAAAAATGAATCAGACTGACAAAATTTCCCACCCTCATGGAGCTCTTGTTTTAATGGAGAGAAGGGAGACAGACAGTAAACGGTGATAGTTGTCCACTAACAATCCATTTGCCCCTTTTTCCTTTGAAAATGGATGCTCAGCTAAAAATGACATTTCCCAGCCTTCCTTATGGTCAGGTGTGGTCATATGACTAAGTTCTCACTAATGAAATGTGAGTGGAAGGGATGTGGGCTACTTCCCAGATCGGGCCTTCAGATATTGGTTGTACTTCTTCCCTGTTCTCCTCCTCTTTTCTGCCAGTTGGAACCTGGACCTGGTGGTGACCCAGCTTCAACTGTGTAGATGGGGACAATGCCCTAGGAGGTGGTAGAGCAACACAAGGGAAGGACTCCAAGTCTCTGGATGACTGGAGCAGAGATATCCTACTGATCTACAGTCACTTCTATATTCTTCAAGCCACAGTATTATTGGGTTTTGTTATAGCCATTTTGGCAATACCCTAATACAACAAACAACTATGTAAAACAAGATATGTCAGAAGGGATATGTGCTATGGAGAAAATAAAAGGATGATGAAAATAGAAAGCACTGAGGCAGGAGAGAAGGGCTTGCAATTTTAAATACGGAAGTCAAAGAATGTCTTAGTGAGATGACATTGGAGAAAATGTGTGAAGGAGCTGAGAGAATCAAGCAATGTAGCCGTCCGGGGGAGGGGGTTCCAGGCAGAGTAGATGGCAAGTGCAAAGACCCTGGTGTGGGAATAGGCCTGATATGTTTGAGGGACGACAAGGAGGTCAGTGTGCTGGAGCAGAGTGAGGGAGGGGGTACTAGTAGGAGATGAAGTCATAGAGATGGTGCAGGGTGGAGGGTGAGGACCAGGAAGTAGATTGTATATGGCATTTGGTGGGCTCTTGTAAGGACTCTGGCTTGAATCTAAGTTGGAAGGGGAGCCATGGGAGGGTTGTGAGCCAGATGAGGGATATAATCTGGTTTATGTTTGAACAAGATCCTTCCAGCTTCTGTGTTAAGGGTGTGTTCTAGGAGATCAAGAGTGGAAGAGAAAACCAGTTACATAGCCACTGCAATAATCCAATTGAGACTTGATGGTGGCTTGGTCCAGGATGGGAGCAGTGGCGGTAGTGAGAAGTGGTCAGATTTTGGTTGTATTTTGAAGGTAGAGCCAATAGAAGTTCCTGATACAGTGGATGTGGGATGTGAGAGAAATAGAAGATTCAAGGATGACTACCGAGATTTTGGCTTGAGAAATTGAAAGAAAGGCATTGTCATTTACTGAGTTGGGGAAGACTCTGGAAAGAGCAGATTTGAGAGGGGAAGAGCGGGATTAAGTTTGGGGCATGTTAAGTTTGAGAAGCCTCATAGACATCCAAATAGAGATGCCAACTAGGCAGATGGATATGTGAATCTGGAATTAAGAGGGAGATTCATCAGCACAAAATGATATTTAGGCTATGAATTGGATGAGATCAACAATGGAAGGAGGGAGTTGTCTGAGGACAGAGCCCTGGGGCCTCCCAATATTGAGAGTTTGGGGAGTTGAAAAGGAACCAGCAGAGATGACTGAGAACAAGCCCTCAGTGAGGTAGAAGGAAAACCAAGAGAGTTTGGCATCCTGGAAGCTTCATGAAGAAGGTATTTCAAGGAGATTATTCACTAAGAGGCACTGAGGAACAAAGAGGGAGCCCTATACCTAGGACCCAGGATCCCAGGAGTCTATTCCATCTTTATCATCTGTGAGAACTTGAGTCTCTTAATAAAATTGAGGCTCAAAGAGTTTATCTGTAGAAGGGGACAACTAAATTCAATGATCCAAAAGCTTTCTCCATGCTGTAAAATTTGGAGGGGAAGAGAAATAAAAGGAAAAATTCAATGAGATTTAGTTTTTATTCCTTAACTAGACTGTAAGTGTTTTCTGAGGGTGGGGAGACATGTCCTGTATACCTGCATTACCACAGTGGCTAGAGGGTCTCATTGAAGGTATGCAGGGGAAACGAATGTTTGATAATTCCACTTGAAGCTCTTCAGCCTCATCTTTTGTCTGAATACTGAGAATTGGAGATGCAACTGACAGAAGACACTCCCACGAGAACAGAGCCCAGGAGGACATAGATACGTGCAGTCCACAGGGAGTGCACAAACATTGGTCCATCTCCTGCCACCTCCTCTGGAGTCAAATCTTTCCATCAACACTTGAAGCCACTCAAAAACGTGTTTCAAGTTTTCCCCTTTATTTTCTCTGGGTCACTTCCATTCATAGGAGATGCTAAGAGGAAAGCAAAGCAAGCAGATGGAATAGAAGAGCTCTGGAGACAGAGGAGGAAATAGACGCATGAACTTCCAAGCAACCTGTTGGGAATAGGTTGTCTCGATTGGTTCTTTAATGGGACATGTGCTAACATCCAGTTCAGGAGCGATTTCTGATTAGCTTTGGCTGTCATTTTCCACAGATATTTTAACTGACCAAAGCAAGGTTTTAAAGTGGCTCATTTACTCTTGTGGTGTCTTTATCTGACCTGTTTGTATCATATCACTTGATTGCTTTTATGAACATTGTGCAATACTCTCTCTCCATTTTTTCACTCAGTGATTCTATAGTGGAAATATAGTGATTCTATTGTGTAAGATGCCAATGAAATTTATGAACCCAAGGCCTTAACTTTTTTTTAACAAAAAGGATTATCACTAAATGAAACAAAACAATTGTGACTAAATGTGCTGAGTAATTTTTCCTCAGCTATTTACTTCTTCTCAAATATAGTGAATGATATTTCAGAAAAGCAGGGTATGAAATATCTTAATTGCTATGTTTTCATAATAAGCACTGACCTAAATGATTTCCCAATAGCTTGTTATCAAAAGGCAAAACAGAAGAGTGAAGTTTACTTAAAAAAACTGCAGTGTGTCTGTTAAAGTTGTATTTGGTTAAAAGTCTAGCAACAGGCCATTAAGTAAGCATGTTTAGTGTCCTCTTCTATTGTAACAGTTCCTTAAACTCAGGGTAAACACAGAAGGACTTATGAAATCACCTTACTTGGACAACCTCGAGAAACTCGAACAGTCTTTTCAGGAATAACAATGTTGTGAGCGTATCTTGTTTTCTCTTGCAGTGCAGAATTATTTCATTTTGTGTTATTAACATGTTTGCAGTCTGGATGGGCACCATAACTAATCCTGAGTAACTAAATTCATGAGGAAATCTGAGCTGTCTGACTGAGCCAAACCAAGTAAACAGTTTCAAACTTTTTTCTGTTGGTGCCTTGTTCTCTTTCCATTTCTTGCTCCTTTTAGTCTTTGTTTACCTGGAGATGTCAACTCAAGAGGTACTTGGATGGCCTGCATTTTCAGCGAGTTTAAGAACCATTTTTGCTACCTTTTGAAGCCAAAAAAATGGCATTCATTATGTGATGACAAGTTGTTTCCTCTAGGTGTTGGAAACAAAGCTGTTTAAAGAGCCAGGGAACTCTGGCTCCAAAAGAATTGCATAAGCACAAAGACTTTTGTCTTTTGCTTGCATCCTTTTTTTGGTGGTGGTACGAAAACAAGATCTTTGCTGTCACTTTTGTAAGGCAGGCTATCAGTTTGCTGCCAACAGTAGAAAGCCTAATTAGAAGCAGCTAAAACCAGTGCTTCTCAAACTTTAACATGTCTAGGAATCACCTGAGGATCTTGTAAAAATGCAGGTGCTAACTTGGTAGGTGTGAGGCAAGCTGAGAGTCTGCAGTCCTAACAAGCCCCTAGGTGCTGGTAATCCTGCTGCACCTTGAGTTAGCAAGGACTTAAACAGTAAGAACCTTTACTATCTCCTGTAACAAGTCCAGAGGAAAGAAGTTCTAGGGTTGGTTCCATCCACAGTTTAATGATACCATTAAGAACCCAGGTGCTTTTGTTCTTTTCTTTAAATATATTTTTTTAGTTAGAGAAGTTGTAGGCTCACAGAAAAATCATGCATGAGAGACAGAGTTCCCATATACCACCCTATTAACGCCTTACATTAGTGTGGTACATTTATTACAATTCATAAAAGAACATTTTTATAATTGTACTATTAACTATAGGCCATCGTATACAATAGGAGTCACTGTTTGTGTTGTATGGTCCTATGTTTGTTTTTTATTTTTTATTCTAGTAACATAGATACAACCTAAAATTTCCCCTTTTAACCACATTCAAATATATAATTCAGTGCTGTTAATTGTGTTCAGAATGTTGAGCTACCATTACCACCATCCATTACCAAAACTTTATGATCAACCCGAATAGAAACTGTGTACAATTTAAGCACTTACTCCGCATTCCCTACCTCCATCCCTTCCCTTAGTAGCCTATATTCTAGATTCTGACTCTATGAGTTTGCTTATTCTAAATATTTCATGTCAGTGTGATCATACAATATTTGTCCTTCTGTGTCTGGCTTATTTCACGCAACATGATGTCGTTCTTTAAGATCTGCCATCCTCAGCATGTTGGCAATAGTCCTCAGGCTTGTCTCCTCATGTGTACAAGACAGCTGCAGCAGGTCCTGCTATCACTTCTTCATCCAACCATAGACAGAGGCAGAAAGACCAGTTTCTCTCTATGTATCTCTCTTTGAGTAAAGAAAACCCTTTTCCCAGAACTGTACTCCACCCCAGTAGGCTTTCCCTTATCACATCCTATTGGCCAGAATTGTGTGTCACAAATTCATTCCTAAACCAGTCACCAACAAGGATTGCTCTGATTCCCTTTGACTACTCAAGGTTCATCCTGTGGGGCTGGGGAATGTCCCGGCCTTCCTTGAAACACATGGTTACCCAACACCTGAACAAAATCAGGGTTCATTTGTTAGGAAGAAAGGGAATGACAGGGATGGTGGGTAGAAAGTCAACAGTGTCTGCCACAAGCAATGTCCAAGATGGGACTTGTAATTTATATGGGCACTGCTTGTTTTTCTTTTTTTAAAAAAAGAATTCAAGTCACATTACAACAAATGCCATTGCAATGAAAAATTCTCTATAACCATCTCTCTAATCTTCAGCCAATGGATAATACATTTTAAGCATTAGTCAGTGCAACAAATAGGGCCAAGTCCAGTGAAACTAATGAAGTCAACTGTTTATTTTTAGCATGATTGTCTTCTATTTTGGTGGCCTCCCATCAACCCATTCCCCAGACCCAAGAATCTAGTATCTACATGTGGCCTCTCCTTGTCTTTCCAGGGGCCTTTTTTCTATCATGAACTCTTCTCCAGGCTGAGCTTCAGCCTCTGGACTATGTGACAGAGAAGAGCCCTGTCCCTCAGGACACTAATTATTGCCAACATTATAGTGGCTCCCAATGGATTCATTTTTTACCTTTTCCAGGCAACATCTACATTTTAACACAGGCCTTTAATCACCTAATCCAAGCTTGAGGACTGGCCTGGTTCAGGGGAGAGGGAGCCTAGTAGGATTTGCAAATAGATTAGTCATTTTAATATTTTAAAAAGGAGACTCCTTATAAAAATCAAAGTTTATTGAATTCTAGATCTCCTAATCTCAGATTCAAAAGGACTAAATGAGAAAATATCTCTCAAGGAGCTACTAAGAGACTGAAATGAAAGAATGGAAATAAAAGAGTCTATCATTTATGTATTCTTTGCATAGGGAATAGCATCAGCCCTCTTTCCCCATCTTGAAACCCCTTCCTCCTATGACTTTCACTGATGCATACACCCATTCATTCACCAAAAATGTCTTGAATTCCCACTACATGATAAAAATATCTTATCCTTCATTTTGCCCTTAAAAACCTGCTAAGTGAAAAGTCATTAAATAAAAATATTTCCACTAATATTAATGGAAAAAATCATGATGTGTGTCCCATCCCAACCCCAGATACTGAACAATAAAAACCTGCTTATGTATGTAATAAACAACAATTTTAAAGTAAACAATTTGAAGCCCATAATATAAAGAAGCTTATTGAACCTACCAAAGGAAAAGGAAAAGTTGACGGTGAGTGGTGCTGGTGGATGGGAATGAGAGGGAGTCATTCTTGGGAAGGTATGGAGAATTAGGTGCTTGACTTTCAATATTGGAATCGGATATGCATAATGATGTTTTCAGTTACTTGACACTGAGACACAGAAGATGCCCTGATGTGGATGGCTTTGGCATGACCATAGAAGAAGTGGAATCTCTGGTTTGAAAAAAAAGGCAAGGTGGATGTTCACTTATCTTCTCATACTTTGCTAATGGCAGCACAAGATGGGGCTGATTCTCCGTCCACTGAATAAGATATATTTCAAGTTTCTCAAATATCTCATGATAACTTCTTGGGACAGGATGCAATTTCTTAGCATATACAATTGATTCAGAACTTTTCTTTGTCTTTTCTTGATTTGAACAAATCATATTCACAGCAGAGTGAGCTTGGACTCTTCCTCCAACACCCACTACTTGCACTTGGTTACCAAGTTAGCTTGCTGGATTCTACCTTCACATTGCTTCTTTCATCAACTTCCTCCTTTGCATGCCCTTGGGCACTAGATTAGTCCAGGTCTGCCGCTTGGGTCAAGTCAACACACCGTCCACCCTTCCAACAGGCCTACTTCCTTAGAGAAAGCGTAACTTCTCCTTAAGGGCATGGGCTCTGGAGCCAGATGGCCTAATGTTCAAATTCTTGGTCTACAGCTTACTAGCTGTGTGACCTCAGAAAAATTACTTAATCTTTCTGTGCATAAGTTTCCTTACCTATATAATGGGGATAATGGTATCTACTTTAGTGGGTTGTGGGAAGATTTATTGGAGTTAAACAATGTAAAGGACTCAGAACAGTGCCTGGCACATGGCAAGCTCTCAATAATTGTATTATTTTGGCTTCCTCTACTGACTATGCTGCTGCAGAATTCTCTTCTGAAATCATCTTAATAAATGCTACCATATATTCAGTATCTGCTATGTGCCAGACACTGTACAGGTACCTTGTGCATAATATCCCATTTAAGCCTTGCACATTGTCCCTATTTTACAGATGAAACTGAAACTCAGGGGCATTTAATAGCTTTCCCCAAGTCACCCGGCTCGTGACAGAGGTGGTAGAAGTATTCAGGTCTGTCTGACCCCAAAGCCCTTTTCCTTAACCCCCCTTATGCATCTCTCAGCCACATATCACTCTTTCATCATATCACTGTTCCACTCAACCCCCTCCAAACATTTCCCAATCTTATAATGAATTAAGTACAAAATTTTTATTCAGTATGAGCAACTGGCCTCACTAGTACCATTCGGTATGAATTCTAATTATTATATGTGCATTTTGTTCTTCGTGTTAAATGAAATTTGGTAAGGCCATTTTTCCCTGTGGGGTAAAGAGATGCCTCTGGCAATTAGAAACTAGCTTAGGCCTGAAAAGAGTTAGTTGTCTATTGATGGTGATGATCACCACAGCTCTTCCAGTTGGCTGTAGCTCTCAAAATGAAAAGTGGAGCAGAGAGGAGGGCATTAGGGTTGGGACATGCACACCAAAAAGTTTACAGTTTTAGTAGTTAAAAAGAAAAAAAATGTTGTGTAGGTGTATGGAGGGGCTCTTTCATTTGGTTGGTCAATTCCTTATCTGGGAATGTTAGTCAGATATTGCTGAAAATGCTGTGTAACAAGCAGCCCCCAATTCTCAATGGTTTATTATAAAAACATCTCTTTTTCTTGCTCATAGTTCTGCAGGTTGGCTATAGTTCTGCTGGGCTTAGCTTGGATCAGCAAAGCTTGGCTCCAGAATATAGACGGAATCAGGTCTGCTCCCATAGCTCATTCTGGAACAGCAATTACCTGGGGCATGTTCTCCTCATGAAGGGTAACAGAAGTGCAAGGGTGAAAGCCAAATATCTAACACATTTAGTCTTTACTTATGTCACAAATGTTAACAATTCATTTGCCAAAGCAAGACACATGGCCAAGCCCAAAGTCAATGAGGGCAGGCAGGTACTCTACTGGGAGTCATTGCAAGGTCACCAGCAGAAAAAAAAGTGAAGAATTGAGAACAATCATCCAATCTAACACTTCAGACAACTGGACTTGTTCCTGGTGGGGAGAGGCACAGAAAGATATATTGACCACTGAATTTTTAGCACAGTAGTGGTCACATAGTGGGTGTTCAATAAATACATGTTGGGTGGATGCGTGGGTAGGTAGAGGGATGAAGGAAGGAAGAAGGAAGGAAGGAAGGAAGGAAGGAAGAGATGGAGGGAGGAAGTTGATAGTCAATTGCTGGTAGCAACTCAAGCAGTCCCTGCTTGATTGTACTAGCCCTCTGGGTCTAGAGTGGGTTATCATCTGAGGATAAAGAGATTTTTCACCCATATTGTTCCTTCTATTGGGATTTTGAATCAGAAACCTGGTACTTAGGAATTTGACTATGGCCATGCTGATATAATATTATTTAAACATATACTATTTTCCCTTTATCTTTCCTTAATATGTATCAGAGTTCTTGAAAGTGACAGCATGCCCCAACTTGCCAAAAGAACCCAATAAAGAAGTTTTCCTCCATGCTTGGCCAGAGTCTCAAAGCGGGGAAAGAGGTCAGGGCACAAATAGAGACAGGCAAGGAGAGCCACAGGTATCAAAGTGGCAAAACTGCCAGGGAGAGGTGAGATTCCGGGCCAGGAGACAGGGCAGCTGAACTTTCCCACCTGGAAATTCTCCCTCAGGAGCTCAGCTCCATTTCTTCCTTGTGTGACGGCATGCTGGGTTCTATTTTAGTGTGGGAGAGAGAGCCCTGCCCGGTGATTCAACTCTGCCCTGAAAACAAGGCCCTTATCTTTCTGCTTCCCTTCTGGCTGCTTCCATACCTTTGACCTGGACTGCAGTCAGAAGAAATTACTCCCTCGTGCTGCCCCCTCCAGGAAGACTTAACTGATTTTTTTAAATAGCTGTCCTTTAGGACCTCTGCTATAGGCTAGAAACCCTATAGAGTGGGTTTAAGAGTACAGCCTCCAGGGTTCAGAGTTTGAATCTTGGTTCTTCCATTTACTGGCTGTGGCCTTGGGTAACTAACTGACCCTCCCCACGCCTCCACATCCTCATCTCTGAAATGGGGTCATTGTGGCGGTTCAGTGAGTTAGCACATGGAAAGCATCTAGAACGTTGCTTGTCACCTAGTAAGTTCTCAATAAATGTTAGTGATAATTATATGGACTCTCACTCTTTTGAAATTTAGTTCAATTTTGGCTCACCCAATGAGAGAAAAGCAAAAGCAGTGCTTGTTGGTGTATTTCCATTACGACGACTTTGCGGTCCAAGCTGGTAGCCAATGGCCCAGCTGTCTGACTGTCGAGCAGGCTCGGCATAGCAATGACTCTTTTGAGCAAAAATGGGAGTTTTCTTTTCTTGCTACTTTTGCCCTAGCTCAAATACTTTCAGATCTCGTAAATTCAGTTACTTATTTTCTGCCAAGTGGACATCAAGATGTCTATTGTGAAAAGTAAAACAAAACAAAAAAAATTGTCATCCTTGTGGCTTTAACGCAATGCTTCTCACCCTAGGACACAACTGGAATCACCTGAGCAAATTTTTAAAGTGCTGATGCTCGGGCTGCACTCCAGGCCAGTGACGTCAGAATCTCTAGGAATGGAGCCCAGGTAGTTCCCCAGGTGACTCCAATATGCATCCAGGGCTGAGATTCCTTTAAAGGAATCCTCCAACAGGTAGACTCACTCTTCAGGCACCTCACCGAGGACTGCCAAATGTAAAAAGAACTGCCAGGAATGCTAGCAAGGCTCCTTTAGACTTCTACATCCCATAATATTGCAAATATAACTACTTCAGCCCTGTTTTCTTTTTCACAGTGATTTGTGGTAAACTTAGAAGTGGCCCCAGCCAGCGAAAGCACTTTGGAGCCATAGTGATTCTGCCCTTACCTCCCTCTTCACTTTCTGGACATGGATTTTGCTTTCTTTTCTCAAGTGACCTGGGTGGTGAATAGATTGTCCCAAGAGCATGAGGCAATTCTGGTCATGGTGTTCCGTGCTGCTCTTTTTCTAGGAAATCCACTTGTGTTCTAAGATGATTACATTCACCTCTGCCCCTGAGCAAGTCATTGAAAAGCTGAGGGAGGGCCAAAGCTTCTCCAAAACAGCTTTATGGCAATGCAGGTTCATACAATAAACAATCAACTTCTGAATCCCAAAGACTCAAATGAAGGATTGATGGACAAGCTGCCTGACCAATGCAAATCCCTTCATGTGAAGGCATATTTAAGTCTTAGCAAAGCCTCCTTTATCTGGCTTCTCAAGGCATGAAGAAATTCAAATCCCATAATTTTCCAGAATATTGAAGCTAGTTTCCTTGGGTGCCCCAAATCTTTCATTTTAATCCTTTCAGTTGAAAAATGAAATGAGTCTAAAATGTGTTATTCACTGGCTGTTTTCTTTAATAGAGAATACTGAAAACTATTTTGTCAGTCTTGTGCACCAAGCTGCCAGTGGGATATCATCTGGAACCTCCAACTCCCCAGGACTCAGCCAAGGTCATCCTCAGCTCCAGGCGGAGGCATGTCCAACCGTCCAGTCCCTCAAGAACCAGCCTCCATCGCTCCATCTCCTCACCCCCACCCGTCAGTCCTTGAGGCCTGTGGATTTTGCCTCCTGAGTATGTACTGAATCCTACCCCTCATCTCCCTCCGTTTCAGGGGCTCACCGCCTCTGCCTGGACTACTTGGAACGGCCACATCTTCCCCCGCTCACATTTACCAATGCTCTCTTTAAAACACCAACCTGCTCCTGTCATATTGATGGTGGAAAATCTTTCAGTGTTTCCCCACTACCTGCAGGATAAAGCCTGAGCTTCAGAATGTAGCATCTGACGCCCTCTGTGGCATGGCCTCCTAGTCTCTAACTTCTCTGATCTTCCCTGCCTCTGAGTTGATTGCCTTATGGCTCTGCTTGCCGCTCTCGCACCCACTGTGGCCTCTGGGCCTTTGCTCCTGCTGTGCCTGGACCAGGAAAGCCTTTCCCCCTTCTCCTCGCCTGCTCAGTTGCAACTCTCCCTTTAGGATACAGCTAAGGCTGAGTCCCTTCTCTCAGAACGTCCTCCTCCTTCCCCGCTTGCTGGAGATGAAAATTCTCAGCCCACCCCAAACCTACTGACTCAGAAGCTCTGGAGATGGATGGGGCCCAGCAGCTGGGCTTGAACGAGCCCTCCAGGTGATTCTGATACACAATCAAGTTTGCAAATCGCTGCTTTAAAGAACAAAGTTCGGAGCACCAACAGAGGGCTTGGTGACAATAGCTATTTCGGGTGCTCAGAGGCCTTTTTAATTGTTGATTTCCAAGTTTAGGGCCAACCAGGGGATTGTGGCTGCTGAGGGCCTGCCTTCTGAATGCTCATGAAGATTTGTTCCATCTTTTCTGCAAAGAAAATGCTTAAACATACTGATTTCACGGGGAGGGAAAACATGAGCAAAAATTAGTTTCTCAAGCAGAGAGGAGGGCTACTGGGTGGTTGAAAGGCTAATTTTAGATTTCTTTTTAACAATTCCAATCATGGTGCCCCCATCTTCCCTGGGCATTTTAAAAAATTGGGGGTGAAAGGACTGATTGAATGGAAGATCATGGAAGGAGAAAATTGTTACCCAAAAGACATAGTGACCAGGTGTCATCATGGCACCAATTTTGGCTCTGGGGGTAGTAAGGCAGGGCGGGTGCCACAGAGGATGAGCTGGGGGAGAAGACAGAATCTTTATTTTCCTTTCTGTTCCTTGGAGCTCTGGGGCGCTTCAAGCTCTGGAATAACGTTTCAAATTTTTATTTATTTTCACTTAAGTACATTAAAAATGTAAACAAACAAACCAAAAAAAACCTATGTGCAGTAACGTGTGCAAACAGATCAGAAGGATATGTAATGAAAAGGAACTATCTTAGATCCCCTAAACTTCCTTCTCAGAGTTAACCGCTCTTGTTTATCCTTCCAGAAATATCTTACGCATATACTGTAAGAAAGGAATAAGTTTCGTTTTCACATAGAGGCAGCATGGAATAAGGGAAATGGAGGCAAAACCAGTTTAAACAAGCCCCAGACAAAGAGAAGAGAGAATCTGCCTGATGTAAAGAGACATGAGGTAGTATCAGAGGCGGGAACTCACAGCAAAAAAATAAAAATTTGGGGGGGGGATTGGCTAATCAGTTCAAAATCTCAATAATGAGCTAGTTGGCTCTCTGGGATTGGCTGTACAAATTAAAATCTCAAAAGATGAATTAGTTAGTGTTCTCGGATAGGCTGTAACCTCTGTAGTACCCAGTCAATGGGGAAACAGGGGAGGGACTTGCGAATTAGGAGTAGGAGATTTAAAGATCGCCATTCTCTTCCTCTGGGGCGCCAGCCTTCCACGTGTTTGGCTGGACGCCCCATCTTACAAGATCGTAAATAAATTCTTTTCTCCTCCAGAACCGAGAGAGCGTTTATTCCCTTACAGGTACCACTTTATTTCCGACAACTTGGGGGCTCATCCGGGATCCGAAGCTTCGGAGGGGGACCCCCGAGGTGGACAAAGGGAAGGCGCGCCCCGCTGATTGAGCGGTCTCGGACTCCGCCATTGGGGGCCCATCTCTGGCAGCTAAAGGGCCCGAGACCAGATGCTTGGATCTGCCGGTTGTGGATGAGAAAAGGGGGAAAGGGCTTGCCTCTGTTTGACCAGGCAACTCCGTGCACGGACCAAGGTAAGGAAAGTAATATATTGCCTTGGTGGTCGGGAATTCCTGATGAGTCTGGAGCTGCTTGTGTGTGACTGAGACGTGTGACATACTGCACGAAGCGAGTGAGGAGTCTCAATCTGCGGTTCCCTTCTCCCGCGAGGGAAAGGGCCAGAGACAGACGAAGCGAAAGGAACTGAGAGAAAGAAGCCCAGACAAGACTCAGGATGGGAAATAGAGGCAGTTGGCCGGCCGGGGAAGAAGAAAAGGGGGCACCTATAGAGTCCCTCGGGGACATCCCTCCAGATAGCCCACTAGGTAGGATGTTAAAATATTGGACCGATAGCGATCGGACCAAGGGAAAGGACAAAAAGAAAATGATTAAATATTGTTGTTACATTTGGACTGAAGAAAGCATTTCACCGCCAGACGTATTCTGGCCAAAGTATGGGACAGAGGAGGACTGGCTCTGTGCCAACCTTGTAATTTATGTTGATGAGAAGAAACCCTTTTCTAAGGAGGAGTCTGATTATGCCACGTGCTGGCTAAAGAACAAAAAAACTCCCCTTTACCCTGTGAAAGATAAAAACCCAAACTTGGAAGATGAGTTGGTAGAATCTAAACCCTGGGACCCCTTATTAAGCCTTCCTCCTCCCTACTATTCCCCTCCTCCCCCAGGGCAGAGATTGTTAGAGTCTGAGGACCTAATAAGGTCTGCACAGGTTCCAGGGGAATCAGGAGGCCCATCGGCGCCAACTGCCCCACCAGATATGACCCATCAATGGTTGAGGAAAGAATTAACACAGTGCAAAAAGGATATACAGAATTTTCCATTTCCAAAAACTCTTGAAGGAAAGAGAGTAAGGGAACATCACCCCGTTAAATCCCTTTACCCCTTGAGGGAGGTGCCTATGGGGCCAAAGGAAGTCGGGTATGTAAATGCCCCATTAACGAGTGCAGAAGTAAGAAATTTTAAGAAGGAGATGAAATCGCTAATAGAGGACCCAATGGGGCTGGCTGAGCAAATAGATCAGTTCCTAGGCTCTAGCCTATACACGTGGTCTGAACTTATGTCCATATTAAACATCCTCTTTACAAAAGAGGAGAGAGGAATGATAAGAGGGGCTGCTATGAAAGAATGGGAAAGGCAACACCCGCCAGGGCAAGGGGTGATGGCAGCAGAGCAAAAATTTCCAAATACTGACCCTGATTGGGATAATAATGATAAAGAGGATAGGGCACAAATGAAGGATCTCAGAGACCTCATTGTAGAGGGAATAAAATTGGCGGTACCCAAATCTCAAAATTTGGATAAGGCCTTTGAGGTAAATCAAGAGAAAGATGAGTCTCCCTCTGCTTATCTACAAAGATTGAGAGAACAAGTAAGGAAATATTCAGGTATGGATCCTGAAGACCCTGTAGCCCAGGGAATGTTAAAGGTCAGCTATGTGAAGGGATCTTGGCCTGATATTCAGAAAAAGATTCAGAAAATAGATGGATGGATGAATAAGCCATTGGAGGAGTTATTAAGGGAAGCACAGAAAGTATTTGTAAGAAGGGAGGACGAAAAACAAAAGCAGCAGGCTAAAGTCATGATAGCCACTGTTGACCACTTGGTCAAGAAAAGATTAGAAACAGGAAATGGGGGATGCAGACAGAGGCGAGATAGGGGAGGGGGCTGGGCTGATTTAAAAAAAGGAGCAAGGAAAATGCAGAACTCTGCAGGGTGTTATCATTGTGAAAAGCCTGGCCATTTCAAAAGGGAGTGCCCAGACTTACAGAAGGAGGGTCGAGTTATACCGCTAATGAATTTTGAAGACTAGGAGAGTCAGAGGCTCCTCATCTCAGAAGCCCACCGGGAGCCTTTAGTAAATTTAAAGGTGGGCCCATATCAAGAGGAAATTACATTCTTGGTAGACACTGGAGCAGCTTGCTCCTCTGTAAATCATCTTCCAAAGGGGGCCAGGCTCTCTGGCAGTTCCCTCACCGTCACAGGGGTAAAAGGGGAGGGATTTAAAGTTCCCATTCTTGAACCTACTAACATTTGTTGGGAAAATAATCAAATCATAGCTCCCTTGTTGCACATCCCAGAAGCTGGGAGTAATTTATTAGGAAGAGACCTAATAATACCTATGGGACTGGATTTAGAGGTAAGGAATGGACGGATTGAGGTTTTGGCCCTGCTCACTGAAGAAGATGAAAAAGACATTAAGGAGGAGGTATGGGTAAAAGAAGGAAACAGGGGAGGGTTGCAAATTCCCCCAATTAAAATCAAGTTAAAAAAGGAAGGGGAGGTCGTGTGCCAGAAACAATATCCTATTCCTCTTAAAGGAAGACAGGGACTCCAACCCATCATTGAGGGTCTCCTTCGAGATGGACTCTTGGAAACCTGTATGTCCTCTTTTAATACTCCCATTCTCCCCATTCAGAAACCAGATGGTAGCTGGAGAATGGTGCAGGATCTAAGGGCCATTAATAAAATTGTCCAGGTTCGACACCCTGTAGTTCCTAATCCTTACACTCTCCTGAGTAAAATTCCCTTCCATCATAAGTGGTTTAGTGTAGTAGATTTAAAGGATGCCTTCTGGGCCTGTCCCCTTGATCCAGAAAGTAGAGACCTGTTTGCCTTTGAGTGGGAAGATCCCTTCAATGGGCGAAAGCAGCAATACAGATGGACGGTCTTACCTCAGGGTTTCACGGAGTCCCCCAATCTCTTTGGGCAAGAGTTAGAGAGGGTACTGGAAAAATTTCCAGTCCCACCTGAAATCACCCTTCTGCAATATGTAGATGATCTATTAATATCAGGTAAAGAAAGGCAAGTGGTGGCTCAAGCTACGAAAAATCTACTGAACTTTTTAGGGGAACAAGGATTAAGGGTATCTAAAAGTAAACTGCAATTTGTAGCAAGGGAAGTTAAGTACCTAGGCCACCTCATAAGTGAAGGAAAAAGAAAAATCCATCCAGAAAGAATCCAGGCCATAGTAGAGTTGCCTCTTCCTCAAACAAAAAGAGAGCTAAGAAAATTCCTGGGATTGGTAGGGTACTGTAGATTGTGGATAGATTCTTTTGCATCTCGAACTAAAGAGCTATACCAAAAATTACTAGAGGAAGAGCCTGACAAGATAGAATGGGAGGAAGTGGAAATAAAGGCATTAAATGAACTCAAGCAGGCACTGGTGCAAGCTCCTGTTCTAGCACTTCCTTCCCTCGAAAAACCCTTTCACCTGTTTGTTACAGTAGATAAGGAAACAGCTTTGGGGGTCCTAACCCAAATCTGGGGAGGCCAAAGAAAGCCGGTGGCTTTCCTTTCGAAGGTTTTAGATCCAGTCTCTAGGGGGTGGCCTGGGTGTGTTCAAGCCATTGCAGCAACTGCCCTTTTAGTAGAAGAAAGCAGGAAATTAACCTTTGGAGGGGCATTAGTAGTTAGTACTCCTCATCAAGTGAGAACTATTCTGTCTCAAAGGGCAGGGAAATGGTTAACTGATTCTCGAATCTTAAAATATGAAGCAATCCTAATGGAAAAAGATGATTTGGTCTTAACAACAGATCATAGCCTAAACCCGGCCTCCTTCCTCTGGAAGGGGCCTGAGCAAGTAGAGACCCCTGAGCATGACTGTTTAGACCTAATTGAATACCAAACTCGAGTCCGACCTGACCTAAGGGATCTTCCCCTGCACTCGGGGGAAAGACTGTTCATAGATGGATCCTCCAAAGTCCTAGAAGGAGAAAGGCACAATGGCTATGCAGTTGTAGATGGGATAACTTGTGAAGTAAAAGAAGCTAGCCGATTGCCCAATAAGTGGTCAGCTCAAACTTGTGAATTGTATGCACTAAATCAAGCCCTCAAATTATTAGAAGGAAAGGATGGTACAATATACACTGACTCTAAGTATGCCTTTGGGGTAGTCCACACCTTTGGAAAGATCTGGGAAGAAAGGGGATTAATCAATAGCAAAGGAAAAGAACTGGTTCATGGGGAATTGGTGAAACAAGTATTAACCAATCTACTCTTACCTAGAGAAATATCAGTGGTGCATATAAATGGACACCAGAAGGGACCTACTTTTGAGGCAAAAGGCAATAGGTTGGCTGATGAAAAGGCTAAGGAGGCCTCTCTCTACCCCCCTTTAAAAATAATGGTCCTAATACCCTCTATCCCTAAGGAATTTGGGGTCCCTACATTCTCTGCCAAAGAAGTAAAAGAGTTGAAACAGTTAGGAGCAACCTTAAATGATCAGGGGAAATGGTTTCTCCCAGATGGCAGACAAATGTTAAATAAACAAATAATGAGGGAGATATTAGCAGTCCTACACCAGGGGAGTCATTGGGGGGTACAAGCCATGTGTGATGTAGTACTTAAACAATTTGGATGTGTAGGCCTTTATACAGTTGCTAAACAAATCTGTGAGCGGTGCATAATTTGTCAAAAAATTAATAAAAAGGTTTTAAGAAAACAGGTACAAGGGGGAAGAGAGCCGGGCCTGAGACCATTCCAGAGCATTCAAGTTGATTATACTGAAATGCCACCAATCGGTCGTTTAAAATATATTTTGGTAATTGTCGACCACCTCACTGGATGGGTGGAAGCCTACCCTCTATCCTCAGCTACAGCATTGGGAACTTCTAAAGTTATCCTTGAACAAATCATTCCCCGTTATGGGTTAGTGGAAAATATAGACTCTGATAATGGCAGTCACTTTACCTCCCGTGTATTGCAGAATGTCATGAGAAGCCTGGGTGTCACTTGGGACTTCCACACTCCCTGGCATCCACCATCCTCTGGGAGAGTGGAAAGAATGAATCAAACCATAAAGAAACATCTTTCTAAATTAGTTTTGGAAACAAAGTTACCTTGGATCAAGTGCTTACCTATAGCTCTACTAAGAATCAGGACTGCCCCTAGAAAAGAACTGGGAATTTCCCCTTATGAAATGCTTTTTGGTTTGCCTTTCCCCAGGAGGACTGGAGAGCTCCCCTCCCTAGACACAAAGGATCTTTTTCTAAAGAATTATATACTGGCCTTGTCTTCTACTTTATCATCTCTCAGGCACCGTGGACTGCTGGCTCAGACCCCGCCTCTTGAATTTGCTGCCCATCGACATCAGCCTGGCAGCTGGGTTCTGATCCAGTCGTGGAAAGAATCCAAACTTCAACCGATCTGGGAAGGACCCTATCAAGTCTTGCTGACAACTGAGACGGCAGTCCGAACGGCAGAAAGAGGCTGGACTCATTACACACGAGTGAAGGGACCGGTGCCTGAACCAGACGATAAGTATCCAGCAACTCAACCTGAATCCTGGAAAGTGACTCCTACCTCAGATCCCCTAAGGATCACTTTAAATAGGCAACAGTTGAAAGAACATACTAGGAGGGAGGAAGGGCTGGATTAAACCCTATGTTTGCATTGTGCTCTGTGTATAGCTTAATGATGAAATTGCTTATACTGATCATAATGTTCTATATTCAAGGAGTAACAGGTTCTGCTAAGCTGGTTATAAGTGTAGTCAAAGGCTTAAAGTCTCAAACTGTACAATTTGATGTTTGTCAAGTAATGAGCTGTAAAAATCTAAAACATCAGCAACAACTGAGGGAGGAATATAAGCATTTATGTAAGCAGACTGTTCAAATAGAAAGCAAGATTGTTGGGGGGCGAACATTTGAGAGTATAACTTATGAGACACCTAACCCCTGTTATTCTTGGAACACTGCTTGGTGGACCACACAGTATGAGGGATGGGTCTTACCCAGGTTGGAGGAAAAACCATTAAGGGAAACTTGGCTGGAATTTAACTCTCCAGTTCAAATTGACCCCAGGGTCATTAGAATACTTAAGGCCAAAGACTTAAAGCAAACCACAGAAATAGAGACAGGTTATGGAAATACAAATGCCTGGGTAGAATGGGGCAAACATACCATCCAGAGTCTAAACAGAAGTGACTGTTATGCTTGTACAACCAAACAACCCACTGTTCAGATTATGCCCTTCCCCTTGGGGATGAAAAAGCATGAAAGGGAGTTTAAATGTATAACACTCCTCTTTCAAAATGCTACTCCTGGTGAAAGTTGTAGTACGTTGTCCTCCCTTTTCCCTCCAGTCCAGGAGGGAAGTGTCAAAGCCATACCAGCGTCTCACCTTGGTCCCTGAAACCACTCTGCCTGTCTCTCCAGATGGGAAGAAGGGCTCCAGGATCTTGGTACCATGGCTTTGTGTACACAGGTGTGGAATGTGAGCAAGGATAGTACTGGCAACTTCTCCAGCCTAACTATACCCCGAGCAGACCTCTGGTGGTACTGTGGGAAGGGCATCCTCTGGCCAACACTACCTGAAAGGTGGGGAGGAACCTGTGCTCTGGTTCAATTGGCTATCTCATTTACCCTGGCATTTGAAAGTAATAAAAAGGTACCAACCCAAGGCAAAGGAGAAAAGAAAAATGTACAAAGTGTACCTAGTTCCTTCAATAAAAAAAATGTTTGTAGATAGTATAGGGGTTCCCCAGAAAGTTCCTAATGAGTTTAAAGCTAAAAATCAATTAGCTGCAGAATTTAAATCGTCCTTATTCTGGTGGGTCACCATCAATAAAAATGTCAATCATCAGCTAAAATTTATCAACTATACCAGGAATGTCATTAAAGAAATAGCAGAACAGTTAGATGCCACTAGCCGAATGGCATGGGAAAACAGAATGGCCCTAGACATGATGCTAGCTGAAAAAGGAGGCGTCTGTGCTATAGTCGGGGGAAATTGTCGCACATTCATCCCCAATAATACCGCACCTAATGGAACTATCACCAAAGCCCTACGAGGCTTAACAGCCTTATTTCAGAAACTAGAAAAGAATTCTAGCATTAACAACCCACTCATAGAATGGTTGGAAAATTGGTTCGAGAAATGGAAAGGAATTGCAACATCTATTTTAATTTTCCTTATCATTCCAGCCAAAATGTTTATAACAGCTGGGTGCTACATAATCCCGTGTGCTCAAAGGCTAGTTCAAAAACCCATCAAAACCACTAGAATCAAAAATAAGAAAGATCCCTATGATGAGGAATGTGAAAAAGCCCTTAGCAAATTTGAGAATCTAAAATGTGAAAACTAAAAGTGTTTAAAAAGAAAGAGGAGGGAATCTGTAAGAAAGGAATAAGTTTCGTTTTCACATAGAGGCAGCATGGAATAAGGGAAATGGAGGCAAAACCAGTTTAAACAAGCCCCAGACAAAGAGAAGAGAGAATCTGCCTGATGTAAAGAGACATGAGGTAGTATCAGAGGCGGGAACTCACAGCAAAAAAATAAAAATTTGGGGGGGGATTGGCTAATCAGTTCAAAATCTCAATAATGAGCTAGTTGGCTCTCTGGGATTGGCTGTACAAATTAAAATCTCAAAAGATGAATTAGTTAGTGTTCTCGGATAGGCTGTAACCTCTGTAGTACCCAGTCAATGGGGAAACGGGAGGGACTTGCGAATTAGGAGTAGGAGATTTAAAGATCGCCATTCTCTTCCTCTGGGGCGCCAGCCTTCCACGTGTTTGGCTGGACGCCCCATCTTGCAAGATCGTAAATAAATTCTTTTCTCCTCCAGAACCGAGAGAGCGTTTATTCCCTTACAGGTACCACTTTATTTCCGACAATACAAGCATATATAAGTTCACATATCCCCCTCTTATACAAAAAGCACCTCACTTTTTTCTTATTATGTCTAGTAGGTTGTTCCATAGAAGCACAAATAGATTTGCCTCCTTTTCTTCACAGCTGCATAGTGTCTCATTTGTATGAATAAGACATAACTTATTTAACAAGTTTTTTGCACCCTGGGTTTGAGGGTCCCTTCCCCCTTTTCCAGCATTTTACCAAGGGAACATTTAAACTGGTTGGGCTTCAGCTGTGGTTAAACAAGCTCTATTTGCCTCTATGTGCTGTGCATGTTTTCTTTCTCTGTGTAAATCCAGATACACCTGGCATTTGGTGAACAAATAGTTCTAATCCCTACCTTCCTTTCTGGGGAAGTACTAGCTTCATTTGTAAAAAAAAAAAAAAAAATTCTTGAGAATGCAGAGTCCTCTTTGAGATGACAAAGAATACTATTCACATAGCAAAATGTGTTGTGCAGATTAGTGTAGAGGAAGGAGGATAAGTACTGGAAGTTTTATGGAATTTTCCCAATTTCTTGAATATCCTATTTGGAAAAAGGGATAACAATGACTTGGCATTTCATGCAATTTTTTAAAAAAGGATGAGAAGATCTTGTCATCACCCCCTCTCAAAGACATACGCTATGACTATGTCCCTGGGTTAATTATGCCGAATGAGTGGGGATTCTTCAGTCATTTTTTTATTCAACAAATATTTATTGAGTGGCTATTGTGTGCCAGGCACTGGGGTACATCACTGAACAAAATCTCATGGAATTTAGATTCTAACAGAGGCCCCAATCTAAAAAATCTCCTCTATGTTCTAAACAGAGCTGCTCAGGCTTTTATGTGCATTTGAATCACTTGGTGTTCTTGTTAAAATGCAAATTCCGATTCAGTCTAGGGAAGAGCCTGAGATTCTCATTTCTAGCAAGCTCCTGGGTAAGGCTGGTGCTGCCCCGTTCATGGAGTGCAATTTGATTAGCAAGGCAAAGCCTTCCTCGATAATAATAAGCCACTTTTTAAAATCGTTCCTAAGTGGCCTGTCAAAGCTTGATGAAAAAAAGGAAGAAATTCCTCCCACTGATGCATCATTTCAGATAACAGCCTGGGGGCTTTCCAGATGGCCATCAGATTCCGGGTCAGCCAGTCTTTTCATTCCCGGATGCTGAGGAGAGGAATTGCCTCGGGCCTGTCCTTTAAGGATGCTACTCAATAGTTCCGGCACTAGGCAGGGACATAGGGGGAAGCTTTAGGGGTCACCACCAGCTGGTGCCCCCAAGCCTGTTAGAGCTGGAAGCTGCGCTGGAGATCATTGCCAATAACTGGTTTCCCAGCGCGTTTGGACAGATAAAATGGCTGAGGCCCAGATATGTGAAGTATCTGAGGGTACCACATCCCGGGATCTGGGACCCCATCTCCTAAAGCAGGAGTTCTCATCTTTGGCTGAATATTTGAATTGCCTGGGAGTTTTAAAAAATGTACACATGCCTAGGCCCCAATCCAGACCAATTAAATCAGAATGTCTGGGGTTGGAGGGGGAGGGGGCAGCACTGATTTTTTTCAAAATAGCCTCCAAGCTCCAACCACTACGATTGAGAACTACTGTCCAAAGCAGTGGTTTCTAAACTTGAGTGTGTATTGGCATTACCTGGAGGGCTGGTTAAAACAAAGATTTCTGGTGCCAGGCCCCCAGAGTTTCTGATTCAGTAAGTCTGGGGTGGGGCCTAAGAATTTGCATTTCTAAGCTTCCAAGTAGTGCTGATGCTGCCTCAAGGCTATCCCTGGGGTCGGCCCATTTACCCAGCCCCTTACCCAAAGGCAAAAGCTGCAGCTGCCTCCACTTTCGTTACCCAGCCCCCTGCATGCATGTGGTTCTTGCTGCATGAAGTTCTTCACTTCCTTTGTCTCCCAAGGCTGCTTCGAAGCTCACTCGTTGTAGATTTTAACCTGATTTTACCCATTTAAAAAAGGAGTGAAGGGGAGATTTTCTCTAGGCCTCCCATCTATCTCTTTAAGAAACTTTTTTTATTGTTAAATAATTTCATTCTTACAGTGCAGTTGCAAAAATAATACAAACCCCATACAGAGAACTCCAACATATCCCCACGCCACGCCCAGATACCCAGAGCCACCAATTTAACATTTTGCCACCTTTGCCATGTCACTCTATCCTCCTATCAATCAATCAATTTATCTCTATTTTATGAACATTTAAGAGCAGGTTGCACATGTCATGCTCCTTGAACACACAATACCTCCATGTGCATATCCTAAGAACAAGGATATTCACTTATGTAATCACCTTAAGTGCAGTTAGCAAATTTGAGAAATTTAACATTGTTATAAAGCTTGCATTCTGTATTCCAATTTCTTATGTCCCAATAATGTCCTTTTGAGACTTTTCTCCTCCATTCTTAGATCCCATCCAGTATCATGTATTGCATTTAATTATCCTTCTCTCTTCAGTTTCTTTCTTTCTTTCTTTCTTTTTATTGTGGAAATGAATGTACAGCATAAATGTTCCCATCCCAATCCCTCCAAAGAGATTAATCACTTCCACAATGTTGCAGTACCCTCCCCACCTTCTGTTACTAGAACTTTTCCTTCACCCCAAACACAAGCCCTGCACTCATTTCACATTAACTCCCCATTGTCCCTGCCCCCTGGTAATATGTACTCTACTTTCTATCTCTGTAAGTTTGCATGTTCTCTGATATTTTCTTTGTGTTTACCATGGGACTTAAATTCAACATCACAAATATATAACAATCGCATTTGCTTTGAAACAACAAGTTCAATAACATTCATAAACCTTGTTCCTATACTTCTCAGTTCCCCTACCTTTATGGAGTTCTTGTCACAAATTATATATTTGTACATTATAAGTCCAAAATCATTGATTTATCATTGCATTTTATGCATTTGCCTTTTAGATCCTATAAGAAGTAAAAAGTGGAATTGCACATAAAAAATTTATACTTACCCATCTTATTATCTTTACTGGAGATTTTTATTTCTTCATGTGGCTTTTGATCTATTGTCTATTGTCCTTTCATTTCAACCTGCAGAACTCTGTTTAGCATCTCTGGTAGGGCCAGTCTAGTGGTGATGAAGTCCCTCAGCTTTTGTTTATGTGGGAATATCTTAATTCTTCCCTCATTTTTGAAAGAGAGTTTTGCTGGATATAGAATTCTTGGTTGGCAATTTTTTGCTGTCAGCCTTTAAATATGTCTTCCCACTACCTTCTTGCCTCCATGGTTTCCAATGAGAAATTGGCGCTTCATCTTATTGAGGCTCCCTAGTTTGTAACACGTTGCTCTCTCTTGTGGTTTTTAGAATTCTGTATTTTTAGCATTCTACAGTTTGATTATAATATAGTGCAATATGGGTCTATTTGAGTTTATCCTGTTTGGAATTTGTTGAGCATCTCAGATATGTATATTCATGTCTTTTTTTAGATTTGGGAAGTTTTCAGGCATTGTTCTTTGAATATTCTCCCTGCCCTTTCTCTCTTTCTTCTCCTTCTGCTATGCTTGATGGTGTCCCACAGGTTCCTCAGGCTCTGTTCACTTTTCTTAATTCTTTCTCCTTTCTGCTCCTCAGACTGGATGATTTCATTTGTCTGATCTTCAAGTTCACTGATTCTTTCTTCTGCCAGCTCCAATCTGCTGTTGAGCCCTTCTAGGGAATTTTGAATTTCTGTTACTGTGGTTTTCAGTTCTGTGGGCTCCTTTTTATGATTTCCATCTCTCTTCATATTTTCTGTGTCCATCTATTGTTTTCCTGATTTCCTTCCATGTTTTCCTTTAACTCTTTGAGCATATTTAGTACCACTTTTTAAGTCTTTATCTGGAATGTCCCAGGTCTGATCCTCCTGAATTATGGTTTCTAATGCTTTAATCTTCTTTGCCTGGGCCATCGCATCATGTTTCATTGTATATTTTATAATCTTTTGTTGAAACCTGGACATTTTGATTTTTTTAGTATGTTATCACCAGAATTTAGACTTTGTGGCAGCTGTTCCTTAAGCTTGTATCCAGCCAGTGTTACAACAGCTTTCCTTCAATGCCAGGAGCTTGAAAAAACAGACAAAAAGAAAAAGGAAAAAGAGAAAATACCTGTCCCAGTCTGCACATTGACCTGTGTAAATGCTCTCCTTCAGGGCTTATCCATACAATGAGTTTGGAGAATAGCTCCAGGCTAAAGCATAGGGGCCTCCCTGATGCTTTCTGTGCATGTGTTTTTTGGGCATGTGTGAGTGGTTTCCACATATATGAATGTCCCCTCTTCCCTAGGAAACACTTTCCTCGTGACCCAGGGGACTACACTGTATGTCCTAAAGCCAGCAATCCCTTGCCCCAGGCAGCATGACTTGACTGCTCTCCCACAGCATTCTGTAGGAGAGCTCAGTGAGCCATCTTCTACAAGCAGGGCATTCTGGGATAGTGAGTCCCTTAGGCCACCACCAGACAGATTGAACCAGACATACATGCTTCCAGTATGTGCACAAGGGTCACTTTGCTCCCTCAGAACTAGAACCAGGGATCCATACTGGGAGCATGGGCCAGCTCTGCACTGAACTGGTTGGGGGGGGGGAGCCAGTGTGTCATGAGATCCTACTGCTTTTAAGTGGCCTTTTCCTTAATTCAGCACCCTCCTTGTTACTGCAGTCCTTCAAAAGTTTTGTGGAGCTTTTATAGAGATGTTTCTGCAAGTTCTTGCTGGTTATTCAGTGCTTCTGTGGGGAGGACAGAGCCCTGAAGCATCTCACTACACATCTTGATCAGGGCAGGGACCCCATCCATCTTTGAAGTGGAAAAAGAATAACCTTGCTTTTTCTGAACACAGTACAACATTTTTAACCCCCCCCCCAAAAAAAAATAAAAAACATATTTTCTCAAGTTCTGTGTAGATGAATCAGAACACGACAAGATTGTTTTCCTGAAAATACCCACTTGATTCCAAACTAATCACTAGCCTCTCTGGATTGCAGCAACCCCAAACATGGAAACGTTCTCTGAGATGTTTGCCACATGAAATACAAAGGCATAGTGACCTGACTATGTTCCTGCAGCTGATGCACTTTCCAAATCCAATAAATGGCAGATTTGTTGTGAAGAATTTTACCCAGCTGCAATTTGAACTGAGAACCTGGGAATCCAACTGCCAGAGCTTTGGCCACTGGAGCTAAGGATGGAGATATGGCCAGGGTAGAGGCAAAGGGCAGGACGATGTTTTCCATACTTGACATGATGGCTGGGAGAACCGGAAGATCATGTCCACAGCAGGGATTGGGGAGGATTGGCAACTCTTCTGAAGCAGTGAGCTGAGTTCAGACCCCTGGTTCCAGCAGTTCATTGGTGGGGGCAGGGGTGGAATTTGTGGACTATGGTAGAGACATGCTCCCAAGCTTCAGGAAGAGCCATGGCAGCAGTGACTTGGTCACACGCCAGTGGAAGAGCTGTTCTGCCACCTGTGGTGTTCTGTCTCTGGGGACTGCAGGCTGGGAAGAACCTGGCCTAGGAGCCAGACCCCAGGTCAAAGCCCAGCTCTGCCACACATCATCTGCGAACTTGGACATGTCCCCATTTTTCTCATCCTTAAAATGGAAATTATATTTTACTTGTTCATTGGGAGGTTTAAACATAATGTGTAAGTAGCACAGAGTCCAGTGCCTGGCACATAGTAGGCATTCAATAAGTGCTAGTTTTTAGCTTTTAGTACTTGTTTGCCTCAAACTCAAGTGTGGATTGAGGTGGGATTGCACCAGTTTGGTAAGATAGTTTTATAGTTTTGGGTTTGATAGTTTTGGGTTTTTTTTTTTCTCCCCCATAATTCAGACAGTCTTTTAAAAAGTCTCTGAAGAACGCACATAATGCAATGGGAAGAATAAAAACTGGAACATCTGGAGTCTTGGCTTCGGACCCCAGCAAGCCACCAGACCTTGGCAATTCAGTTACTTCCTTTCTGTCATCTGTAAAATGAGGAAGTTGTACCATATGACCTCTAAGGCCCCTTCCACTCTGGCGTTACATAGGTATCTATGAGGCTTTTTTAAACTCATTGTTTAGTATCCATCCTTCCTCAGAGCAGCATTTTCCAAACTTGTTTAACAAGAGTCACCTGGGATGTTTTGAAACATACAGATTTCTAGGGCCTTCCCCCGGTGCTGCACTGCCCAAATGGTAGCCACCAGCCATATGTGCCCATTGAGCACTTGAAAAGTGGCTAGTCCAAATTAAGTTGTGTTGTATGTGCCAAATTTACACTGAATTCTAAGCTTTAGTATGAAAAAAAGAATGTAAACTATCTCATAGTAACTTTTCTTGTTGATCACAGGTCGAAGTGGTAATATTTTTGACATGTAAGTAAAACATTATTTCTAATATAAATAATAAAATATATTATTGAAATTAATATATTTAAATAAAATCCATTTTAGAGACATTTAAATAAAATGTTAAAATAAATATATATTGTTATTTAGCTAATATAAAATATATTATTAAAATTAATTTCACCTGTTTCTCATTTTTTAAAATGTGATGACTAGAAAATTGAAAACTGCATATGTACCTTGCGTGATATTTCTGTCACATAACACTGCCCTAGCAGTACAAATTCAGTATGTATTCTAAACTGCATATAATCTGTAATTTTAACACTTGCCCCAGTTTATACTTGGGTTCATCCCTGTTTGGGAAACACTCTTTTGGTGAACCAAAACAAATCTCACAGCTTTAGGCAAACCTCACAGTTTCATTAGGAACAATAGGCCTTAGATGGAGGAAAGAATTATTTTGGAATCAGATCAATCTGAGTAGTCCTCACTTTGTCTCCACTTTGATTTTAAGACCTCTGCTAGTGACCTGGTCATGGCATGTAAATTACTATACATGATTTTTTTTTTTTTTAAGGAACTATAACCAATTTTTTTTATTACAAAGAAAAGAGAAAGGAAAAGAAAAAAAAATTACATGTAAAATATGAAAATGTCTGTACTAACTTAATTATTTAAATTTAAAATTAATTTCATATGGCCTAAGAATATATCTTTATAAACATTAATGTTTGGTTTTTACATTGGCTTCTGTAGGCAGGAAATGTGTTTGGATTTCTGTAAACACCCCAGATTTCATCATAAGAGCAGTTAAATATAGGACTCAATACAAAATAAGGGAGAACACCAAGCAACAGGTGTTCCTTTTACACTGGGAAAAGAAGAACGGTTTTACTTTTTATAAAAAGGGAGAGTATTTTAGTGTGAATTTTGAAATAGCAGGTAGTATTCCAGCTGTTAGGGGCTGCTTTGGGCTCTTCCCACTTTATTTATTTATTTTTTTTTTTAATTCACTTTTATTGAGATATAGTCACATACCATGCAGTCATACAAAGCGTACATTCAGTTGTTCACAGTACCATTATATAGTTGTGCGTTCATCACCAAAGTTAATTTTTGAACATTTTCATTACCACACACATAAAAATAATAAGAATAAAAATTAAAGTGAAAAAGAACAATTAAAGTAAAAAAGAACACTGGGTGCCTTTTTTTGTTTGTTTGTTTTTTTCCTTCCCCCATTTTTCTGTTCATCTATCCATAAACTAGACAAAGGGGAGTATGGTCCATATGGCTTTCCCAATCACATTGTCACCCCTTATAAGCTACATTTTTATACAATCATCTACAAGATTCATGGGTTCTGGGTTGTAGTTTGATAGTTTCAGGCATTTACTGCTATCCATTCCAATTCATTAAAACCTAAAAAGGGTTGTCTATATTGTGCATAAGACTGCCCACCAGAGTGACCTCTCGGCTCCTTTTGGAATCTCTCTGCCGCTGAAGCTTATTTCATTTCCTTTCACATCCCCCTTTTGGTCAAGAAGATGTTCTCCATTCCAAGATGCTGGGTCTAGATTCCTCTCTGGGAGTCATATTCCACGTTGCCAGGGAGATTCACTCCCCTGGGTATACACCATTTTTTTTTTAATGGTGGGGAGCGGGGCTGAAAGGGTTAGGAAAAAGAGGCTTTATACCTTCTCATCTGGTCTTACTGCTCCTTGCTGCTGAAACTAACTTTCTTCAGGCCAACAGGATGTTGTCTTTGGGTCCATATTTGGTTAAAGCTAGGTGGCAGCAGCAGCATAAGATGGCAAGGCAAGAAGCCAGATCCAGGAGTTTATGAGAAGGGTGGTTCACGTCTCCGGACTTCGCCCATCGGCTCTGTCAGCCTTGACTCAGTGCCTAGATGTCTGACCCCTGAGCGGGCAAATTATAGAGGTAAAAGTAATGCAATGCTCAAATCCTTTCAGCTATTCTAAAGAGGATTTGGACCACATCCTCCTGAATCCATATGGCTTTAAAATATGACTCTTAACTTCTGGCTAAATCTGTAGATTGAATAAATGGTTGATCTCTGTTACCTCCAGGAACCTCATTAAAATGGCAATAAAGTAATACAAATAGTATAAACCTGCAAGGACAAAGAGAATGGGAGAAGTGACTTCTGCAGATAAGTGATGCCAATAAAAATCAGGGACCAAGATATCCTTTGGATGAGTGGTAACTAACTTAGCATATATGAAAAGGTAGAATGGATGGCTGAGTGGAGTCAACAAGAAGCAAGCCAATTTATGCCACAGTTCCTTGGAAAGGCACCTGCGAAAGCAGGGTTGGGAGAATTGATTGAAATCTACCTGAGTAGCAGTCAGGATATTTCCCCCTGGATTCCCTCCCTCAGCTCACTCAGCCAGATGATGATCTCCTCTCCCTAACCCACCCCCACCCCCCAACAGAAGTGGTTTTACTTGAGAATGAAGCAGAGATGTTCTCCACCTCAGGGGACTAGGAATAAACTGAGGACAAGGATAAAGCACCCTACCAGCAAGAGGATATTTAAGGGAAATTCTACATACTGAACAAAGAGACCCCTTAGCCACCTTACCCCTCAGGAAGTCTAAGAGGATGGAGTAATGAGGTCTAACCTATGTCTAATAGGAGTTTCAGTAGGAGAGAAGAGAGAATGGGAGAAGAGGCACTAACTGAGGGGTGATGGCTGAGAAAGTTCCTGAGTTAATTAAAGAAAACAATGCTCAAGTTCAAGGATCCCAATGAATCACAAGTAGAACAAATAAAAAGAAATCCTCTTGTATGCATATTATGTGAAACTGCAGAACACACACAAGAAGGCTATCAGAGAGAAAAGACTGATTTCCTATAAAGACTTATAGCTGACTTCTCAATAGCAACAATGGAAGCCAAATGGCAGTGGAATAATATTGTAATTGGCTGAAATCTGAAAAACAAAAAGCAATAGCAATAATATAAAAAACAACAACTTAGGAGTGTTTTCCAGTGAAAATATATTTCAATCTAAGACCAATATAATTTGGGTACATGAAATGCTTCTACCTTCCCCATCAGAGCTTGGCAGGAAACTCCATTTCTTCTTCCAGTAAAGCAAGATAGTATCTGCCCACACCCATGGCATAGACATTTCTTCCCTACTCTCAGATGACTGAGTCAGATTCAGCACAGTAAAATCTTGCTCTCAGTTACACTAGATTCCCAGCTTACTGTGGAGGGATCTAAGGGGCCAAGTCTCGTCTCTACCCCAGCTGATGCCTGACTTGGGCTGAGGCAAAAGAACACTCTGACCACCCTGTACTTCACTCTTTGTTTATAGGAACTTTGTTCCTGGAGGATGTGTTAAGTAAAGTCTCACTTTGTTCTGATTTCTTTGCATTTGATTTAGGGTGAATTTTTAAAACTGAGTAATTGAACTTCTTCCTCCAGAAGAGATGGTAGCAAAATAAAGAAATATCCAAATATTGAGCAATTGACACCAACAGGGGTCCCCATAAAAGAACTTGCACAGAATGTAGCATGGGCAGATTAAAAGTGATCCCAGATGAAAGGATGGAGCTATATGAAGAGTAAACGAGCAAATAAAGTAGTAATTATGTGGGTAAATCTGAAATATCGTTGAGTACAAAAGCAATAATGTCTTGTAGGGTTTAAAAAAATAGAGCCATAATATCCAATGACAATAGCATGTAAGTCAGACAGACGGTGAGTAGATTCAAAGTACTCTTAAATTCTTGTGCTTTTCAACAGGTAGGGAAAGATCTTAATTTAAATATTTCTAAGTTTATTTTGCATATTCAAATATATAGGATGACTACTAAAACACTAGAAGTTTTTTAGAATAGGCTAACTGCTTTAACAAGTAGATCCAAAAATATAAAATGACTGAAACACATGGATATGTATTTCTTACTCCGTGACAGTACTAGGGAAGCAAAACTTGCAGTGGTCTTCCTCCAGAGAGACCCATTTTCTGGGCTCTCTATTCTTTTCCATTGGTGTAGACCTCACTGTTTTAATTACTATAGATTTAAAATAGTTCTTGATATTGATAAAGTGAGGTCTTCCTCTTAGTTCTCCTCTAATAAGAGTGTCTTGGCTGTTCTTGCTTCTTTGATCATCAACATATATTTTAGTCAGCTTATGAAGTTCCTCTCTCTCTCACACACACACACACACACACACACACACACAAAAGCTGTTGGGATTTGCATTGGAATTGCATCAACCTGTATATCAACATCTCTATAATATTGAATTAACTTCTTCATGAACATGGTATTTTTATAACTAATGGATAGTGCCTTTAACAAATGCTTTTCTGCAGCTATTGAGATTACCATATGCCTTTTCTTATTTATTTGGTACTATGGTTGTGATACAACTGGCACTCTTCTATACTGGCAGTGGGACTGTAAAGTTAAAGGTGTGCTTGCCCTATGATCCAACAATTCCACTCCCAGGTATATATGCTAGAACCAGGAGATTTGTTGGTGAATATCCAAAGAAACACTGTTGGGAATAGTAAAAAAATTGGAAACAACCCAAATGCCCTTCAGTACTAGAATGCATAGATAAATTATGGCTTGTATATAAACAGTGAAAATTAACAAACTACTCTTTCATGTAAATCTCAGCCATTCAATATAAAATGAAAAAGAGCAAGTCCCAGAAATTGGGCAATATGTTTACATTCATATAAAATTGAAAAACATTCAAAATTAAACCATATGTTCTTTAGAGATAACCAAAAAAATATGATAAAACCACAAAGAAAAGTACACTATAACCCAAAATTCAGAGTAAGGGTTACCTCCAAGGTGAGAAGGAAGGCAATTTGATCTGCGGAAGTCACATGGGGACTTTATATTCATTGGTGATGCTTTTGTTTAAAGTTGATGGTTATATTGAGTGTTAGCATTGTTATTCTTTATGGCTTACACAGTTTTTATAAAAATTAAATTCAATCTGTTTAAGATTTAGTGAAGTACATTTTTTAAAAAGAACAAGTCACAGGAGAAAAAAAAAAAAGATAAAATTGGAAACTCAAATAAGAAGTCAAACATTCTGGTCATAGAGTTCCAGAAAGAGAGAAGAGAGAAAACGGAAGGGAGGAAATTGTCAAAGAGATACCATATGAATGTTTCCTAGGAATAAAGGATGTGAGTTCCCAGACTGAAGGGACATACTAAGACATATTAATATATTATTTCAGAATACTAGGATAAAGAGAAAATTACAAGTGTACATAAAGTGTTAGGAAGCCAAATGGCCTCAGATAGCAACACTGAAAACTAGAAGACAGCAGAATATCATTTTCAAATTTCTGATGGAAACTGACATCCAGCCTAGAATGCTATAAGCCAGGCAAATGAGCAATTGAATGTGTGGTAGAAAAAAAACAGTTTTAGATGGACAAATCTCAAAAAGTTTGTCTCTCAAAGTTTACCTCCTCAAGAAACTGCAGGATGTGTTCCATCAAAAGGAAGGAAGAAACCAAGAAAGGAAAAGATAGGAAAGAGGTTAGGGGGAGCTCTTGGGATATCCCTGCTGCAGGCCTAGGGAGCAAATAATACAGATGGAGTAGGCCAATGGAGGTCTACAGGAGTGATGCCTCCAAGAAGAAAAAAATGGAACTGATGCATTGCCTAAGTGTTAAACCACATCAAAAGGAATTTTAAAGTTTTCTTAGAGAGTTGAGGGATGAACTGGTGAGAGAGACATATAAAAAGCAAATAAAAACCAGGTGATAGTAACTCTATGGAAAAAAGAAGCTAGACAGTATGTAAAATGTAATCAGTGTCTACCATCTACTATGAACCCTATTTACATAGTTTAAAATAATGTAAACACGGTATATTGATTTAACCAAGAGGTATGTTATGGAAATATCATGTGAGTTGGGGACGAGAAAATATATGTCTAGGGAATTGTTTGAGATAACTAAATCCTATTCTTCCATAGTATCTTACCAATAGATAATTCTAAAATTGAATAATTAAGAAATAGCAGTCACAACATTCTATTCAGAAATATATAAAGAATTACCAGAAGGAACTTGTAAATTTTTGAAAGTAGTTGCCTTTGGGAAGCAGAAATGGGATGAAGAGGAAGGGGCGGGTGACTGCACAGCCTTTCAGTTTAAGACCAGTCATGCTATTTTATTTTTAAAACAATGTATTTTATTAAAATTCAGTTAAAAATAAATATTATGTTTTCTATCTTGATAGGGGTTTGGATTACCTAGGTATATGCATTTGTCAAAACTCAGTGAACGTGCAATTATGATGTGTGCATCTCGTTGGATATAAATTTTACATCAAAAGAAAAAGATTGGCAAACAAATATTGAACTCTAGTTAATAATATGCATGCTGATGTCTGTAATTCACTTTGAAATCCATCAAAAAAATAAGCTGGATTAATGGATGGAGGGGTGGATAGACATCTAGGAGGTGAGAATACAGGTGTTCCTGGTAGAATCCTTTCAAGTTTGCTGTATGTGTAAAAAAGTTTCATAATAAAATGTTGGAACAAATAAAAATAAATGCAACATTCAAAATCAATTTGACAGAATGTTCTGCCTGGTGTACCAGCTAGTTCTCCTCTAATCTTAAAGTGCTGCTTGCTTTCCAGAAGCATTCTGTAGCCATTTGACCCACAGATGAATGGTCAAGTAAAAGAATGAAGTGACCCGTGAAGAATGAATGCAGGCTGATACTTCTTGTTGCCATCTTCCCCCGTTTCCCCACAGGGCATGTGTGTGGTTCAACGTTGAATATTTACTCGCTCCTGACGAGATTTGTTCTCTGATTATGAACATCCCTGTTGTCACCTGCTCATCTGTCTCTTAGCCCTAATTGAATTGTAAACTCATCCAAGCTATCGTTTGTAACCTCCAGAATCACATATCCAGTGGTTCATTGATAGCAATTTTGCTCTACTATACCACAGAGAAAAGTAAAGTAGCTCTTTGGAATAATAGATTTAGGAGGAGTATAAACTGGACTGTCTGGGGAATAGAATCATACAATTTTCATCACAATTGTTCTTAGGACTCAAGTCCAGTCTGGTCAGGGCTGTAGATGAGAAAACGGAGGGCAATAAAGATGAAGTGATGTGTTCAGGGTGATAGCGCTATTCAGTATGGTCCTCTTTGGATGTTTTCTTCTCAATGCGTATTTTAAACTAGCAGATAAGTTTATGGGATGTGAACACACATACACTTGAATAAACATCTACCCCTTTCCCAAAGAGGTGCTTGATCTAAAAGGAACTATGGAATTTAAGAGACTGCGAGATCCCATCCAGTTCGTTTGTGATGAAGTGGGAACAGGAGAACATAGGTAATGGGGTGTTCCCCATACTCAATTTACAACCGCAATTAAAAGTTATCTCAGGTGAAAGTACTGATACATGCTACCATGTGGATGAAACTCAAAAACCTTGTGCTAAGTGAAAGAAGCCAGACAGAAGGTCACAAATCACATGATTACATTTATATGAAATGTCCAGAATAGGTAAATCCACAGAGACAGAAAGCAGGCCACTTGAGGGTCATTGTATTATTCCAGCAACTTTTCTTTAGGTTTAAAAATGTTCAAAATAAAAAGCTGATAAAAGATAAAGTATCTCTAGAAATCTGGGAATTCATGTAGTGTGATTGCTAAATCGAGGTCAACAGCGGCAGTCTCAAATTCGTACCGTTTAATATGCATCATTTGATCACTGGCATGTCAAAAATAGGAACGATAATTACCTTGCTGGCCAGTAAGGTTTCTAGCAGGGAAAATCACTTCTTAGCAGCGTTACAATCCAACACTGTTTAATGTGGGGGTCTAATAACATGCAAATTTCTGAATATCAGTGTCTGAAAACGTTTCTTTGGTCCCTCTGAACAGGTGGTATGAAGGTTTGGTTTAACGGAAAGATCTGAGTTTTTGAAACTCAGACTGTGTATTCTGGCTTTGTCACCATCTGATGAGTCTTACGTTTACTGGTGGCTGAAAGCAAGAGGATGCAAACTGCCTGCGAGTTTCCCATGAGAAACATTAGGGGTAAGGGTAACCATTCTGACCCTTGCACAGAGTGTTCTGAAACTCAAGCAGCAATTTACCCAAATGTCACAACCCAGCCTGCAGCCTCATAATGATGAGACAGGGCAGCTTGTCTGCCTCCAGTGCATCTGGACGTCACACAGTTAACTGCCCCCCGGTTGTTTCTGGGCCCATGACTGAATTCTAAATTCCAGATCCAACGACCTCTGAGGCTTGAAACAACAAACCAAACTCCTAGACAAGACAGGGTGAGCGTTTGCCTGTTTCTCTAAGATCTCTAAGATGTACTCCCCCCACCCCCCCCCCAAAAAAAGTACAAAAAGATACACAAGACCCAAGTTTCATTTTCATGCAGCAGACCTGAGAATTGCTTCCCTTTCGTTTAAAAAACGAGGTACACTGCCAATCTTTAAATCCCAGTGCAACTTAACACATTCCAAATGAAAGACAATCTGCTCCTACCAAAAAGGAAAAAAAGAGAGAGAGAGAGAGAGAGAGAGAGAGAGAGAGAGAGAGAGAGAGAGAGAGAGAGAGAGAGAGAGAGAGAGAGAAAGAAAAGAAAGAAAGAAACCTAGGAAAAAACACACTCAGGTCCTTGCATAAATCTTTGTCAAGCAAGTAAAACAGACAGAGGAATGTATTAATGGCAGAAGGACATTAAAAATAGAAAAGAACTATTGATTTGAAGGTGTTAGCTCAAGAGAGAAGTACCAATAAATATGAGAGAGCAGTGACATCCCTACTTTAGATGATGATGTAAACGACTCTCCTTTAGGGTTTACTCATGCTTTTGAGATGTGATTTATTGCTTATTTAAATAGTGCTGTGGGATTTAACAGATCAGTCGAGGGGTTGGGAGGTTCAGCTGTTTATAAATACGAGAATGCTCTACTTAAATAACTGAGTTGTTTTTTCCCCCACAAAATTTGTATTTCCCAAGAATTTTGGTCAAGCACATGAGAATAAATCCACGTTCAATCAATGAGACCTAATGAGAAACTCTTTAGTCCGCATCTGTTATAGGGAGATCGTTGTTGAGATTAGAGAGTGGTGCTGTCCCATTTGTTGGGTCATGTTGCTGTCCCACACGTGGCTCTCAAGTACTTAAAAAGTGACTAGTCTGAATTGAGATATGCCGTATGTGTAATATAATACCAGGTTTCAAAAACTTAGTATGAAAAAAAGAATGTAAAATATTTAATTAATAATTTTATATTGGTCACATGTTGAGACAGTAATATTTTAGATAGATCATGCTAAATAAAATATTTTATTGAAATTAACTATCTCTACATACTTAATTCTAGAGCCTAATTCACTTCTTTTTACTTTTTTAATGTGGCTACTAGAAAACTTAAAATGACATGTGCCTAGCATTATATTTCTCTCAGACAGCACTATAATAGACCATTTGAATCTTCTATCCCACTTTCTCACTCTTTAAATGTGTGTGTGTGTTGTATGTAAACATATATAGATGTAGATAATTATTCTGATTACCAAAGTAATTCATTTTAAAAAATGGGAAATAAAAAAACATTAAGAAAGAAATCCCCAGAGATGAATATTCTTCCCTCTATAATTAAAATGTCTTCTCAAGCATGACTTTTAATAAGTGTACATTCCATTTTATGAGTACGCCACAATTTATATTAAACCTTTCACTGGTAAATGAGTCTACACAAAGAAGTGTTGAGATTGGAGGTGATTCAAGGCAGGTCACTTAAAAATTGCTTTTATTTCTCAGAACTTGTTTCCCGATGGATTTTTCCTCAATTTAGATTAATTTGGTTGGAGTCAGAGATGCAAAAAAAGGCAGCAACTGTACTTAGCTCTATAAATCTCGGGAATGACTTAGAAATGACTGTATCACTTACATGATGAAAAATGATCCCTTTAGCTCAAAACATGCCAAGGATCAGAGAAAAATTACTCTGATGATCAGCAGAGCGATAGGACTGAGCTGAAGAAGCAAGAATCTTAAATAACATTGGACTTGGTAAAATGTTGGCTGAGATTTTTTTTTTTGAATGCAGGAAATATGACTTTTAAAAATTAATTTTCATCTAGCTTTGATACAAGAGTGTAATCCTGGTGACAGTTGTTTAAGAATGGAACTTTTCCTACCTAGTTTCAGCTGAGGTGTCACTGCCATAGACATCAGATGTCAAAGTGAGTGGGAGGCAAGCCCCATGAGGCAGAATGTCTGGGCGAAGCTTCTGAGGACTGTTGCTACGACCCTGGGACCCGCAGCCAGAACGAGGGCATCAAAAGAGGTCAGGGTGTGGAAAGGGGAGGGGATTTGTGAAGAAGTTTCTTTGGAGAGCACTCTTGCTGTACTTAGAGGAAGGAAGGTCCATAGCCTCCTTCACTTCCAGCTTTCATGAAGGGGACTTCTGGAGGGTCCCTGGGGAGCTCTGGGAAGGGTTTCCTTCAGAGATAGGAGAAACTGTACCTAAGTCACACCTCAAACACCCCAGTGGAGGGCTGGTGCCTGGGGCGTCTAGAGTGCCAGAGAAGGGCTGGCCATTTGCTCTGGAGGCGGGATCAGGAAAGGGCTGCTGTGTGGGATGGGCCTGAAGTCCAGACTTTGTCAAGTCAAGGGATATGGGAGGGCTCTGCGGGGATCAGTTGTGGGCCATCTTGGGTCCTGCTCATCGGGAACCCCTAGAGGGAAGAAAGCAACTGTTTGGTTTTTTGTTTGTTTGTTTGTTTGTTTACTTTCTAGTGGAAAAAGGATTAAACAGTTTCCTTCAATTGATGTCAAAGCTGAATTATACCTCCTTTTAGCCAAATGATATGTAAAATCTTTGTCCCAAATCATTGATGTATGGTGAATATAACCAAAATATTGTGCAAGACTGACACCTGTTGCAATTTATTACACTCTCCCTTTTCCCAGTCCCCAAAGTTCAAAAGCTCTTCTCTCTCCTAAGTTCCCCTGTCCCGCCAATCCTCCCGGGTCCTCCTGAGCATCTTTGTTGCCTCTCACTCTTTGGAGCCTTCCCACATCTGGCCCTCCACATCTGCCTGGGCTCTCTTTCACCTGAACTATTATGGTATAAGCCTTACTTGTTGCCCTGCTTCCCTCTGCCACCCTGCCGCCACACTCTTGTACCACCCAAGACATAATTTACCACCGCCAGATCAATTTTCCTGATTGCACACCTCCAGTCACGTGGCATCCCTGCTCCAAAACCGTAACCCCAGGGGTGGGTAGGGGACCTGGGGATGTTACCTGGGGGTGAGGAGGACAGGGACCAGACTGTGGAGGACTCGAAAACTATAGAGATTCTTTTGCACCCTTCCTCCTCTCCATGTCTCTTCCCACCCCTAGAGAATTGCTGCATATAATGAGAGTTGTTACCAAGGAGAATATATTATCTATGTGACTGGTGGATTGGCAGAATTAACCAAGGCCGTATTCATTAAAGATGGCAATGGTTTTATAACAAATAAACCTTCAATACTCAGTGGATTTATTTCTTACTCACATAAGAGTTTAATGTGGGTGTTCCTGCTTGGACAGCCTCCTGCATGGTTTCTCAGGGACCCAGTCACCTTTCACATTGCGCTCTGCCCTCCTCATCTGTAAAATGGGTACAGTGATAGTATCCTTGTGAAGATTTATCGTAATGATTAAATATGTGAATGTATGCCCAGTACACAGGTGTTCCATATTTCCTTTCCCCTTTCCTTCATTAGGAATTTCCTGGTAGATCCGGATAAACTTTATTGACAACCTGTCAACTCACCGTACCTGCCCGGTCTGAGCATTTTGAAATGTGGAGTTAACCTTTCGAATGTTTTTACCTTACCTTCCCATTCAGTTTTCGTCTTCTACTTTTAGCTGGTCTTATAGCCCACTTCCTCAAGAGAAAGAGAAGAGGCAGCTTTTAGCTAATCTTCCAAAAACAGAGTTCTTGATTTCAAACTTTTACCTTCTTTACAGTGTCTCAAATTAGTGACCATAAAATAACCTGGCACTCTCAGATTCTCTCAGATATCAGACTTTGGGGCTGGGAAGGGAACGCCTAACTTCAACTAAATAAAATTGTATTTGAATATTCTAGCAAAATATGTTGTAATGTGCTCAGGGAAGCAAAATGTTTTTTCATTGAGCAACCCACCTAAAGTGTTACCTTTTTGACACATTTTGAACATACCTGACCTGTGATGAAGCAGAGTGTGTGTTGTCAGCAAACAACTTTCTCTAGGGTGAGAACTGAATCACGTCCCCACAAAGGGCATGTGTAGGTCCCAACCCTTGGCCCTGTGGGTGTGGACCCGTTTGTCAATAGGACCTTTGAAGACGTTATTAGTGAAGGTGTGCCCAAACTGAGTGGGGTGGGCCTTAATCCAATATGGCTGAAGTCCTTATAAGCAAAGGAAATGGACACAGAGAGAGAAGCCACAGGGAGCAGCCAGACGCTGGAAGTCAACAGAACCCAGAGAGGAAAGGAAACGATATTGCCATGTGCATTGCCATGTGACAGAAAAGCCAAGGAACCCCAAAGACTGCTGGCCAGACGGAAGCTACCCACCCGGGAGGAAGGAAGCCCTCTAGCCTCTGAAACCATGAGCCAATAAATTCCTGTTGTTCAGCCAACCCATTGTATGGTATTTGTTGTAGCAGCTGGGAAACTAAAACACTCTAAGAACAATAATTTTCCAGATTGGTGGGGACTGGAAGTGATATATGGTGATAAAGAAAACAAGATTGGGGAAAATATAGCATCTTTTGAAGTCCCATGGTCCACATTATTTACCATTAGCTGTTGAAGTTCCTTCTGAAAATATTCTTTCTTTTACAATTTTCAAAGTAGGTCCTACCCAAAGCAAAGGATTCTGTCAAAATAGAGAGTTCAATAAAAGGAAAAAAAGAACATAAAACTTAGCAGCAGCAGAAATTTTGGTGTAAGAGGGTCAAATTGAAATAATTTGGTCATAATGCAGCCCATTTATATGTGAAAATTTTCAAGTATAGGAACTATAACCTACCCTTGTTAAGAAGTATGACTTTTTAAGTTGATTCTAATACCACAATGTAGATTCATGAATATGATTTCAACAATTAAAATAATAGGTGTCCTCATGTAATCAATATGCATTTATTGTCAGGTGTGCTAAAGAAAAGCACAATCCCTGTCCTCAAGAAACATATAGTCTAGTGGGAAAAAAGAAAAGTTAAAAAATAAATTAAATGAATTTTAATGTTTATAAAGCCCTTACGACATCGCCTGGCCCATAGTAAATGCCATATAACTGCTAAGTAACTAAATATCCATCCATTCATTTATTCAATAAATATTTACTGATCACCTTCTACATGTCAGACACCATGCTAGCTGCTGGGGGTGGAGTGATAAGCAAGAAGCTTATCTCCAGAGGAGAGGACAGATATTGAACAAACAACAAGTAGGGACATCACGAGAGCATTCTCAAAATGCTAGGGAAGAGAGAGAAGACTGCTGGTCTCAGTTGGCCAACGGCTAGGCCAGTCCAAGCTCAGGCTGAATGGACTCAGCAGCATGTCCACTGGCCATGTTACAAGAAGAGAAAAGTAGTTTACCTCAAGCTCAAGTCAAAATCTAGTATATAAAACTAAACTTGGGAGAGGTTTGAAGGCCAGCAGTGCAATCAAGATCTGGCCCCAAAATTCCACACTGGCTCAGAGGGAAAGTCCCAGGCAGAGACAAGCACTAAACTTTGTGCATTGGACCAGACACGAGAAAGAAAGTAGACAGTGTAGTTGGAATGGAAGACTTGGCAGAGTATTTGGGACTCTGGTATTTTGGTACCAGAAGTGGGGTCTACCACCCAGGGACCCACAGCACAAATGGAGCTCAACCAAGATGTGTTGGAGCTCCAGGCAGATTAATAATTTGGTGTGCTTCAATTGATATCTTTTCAGTGTTAATCCAACAGTTATTTAGTGGGGTAGCAGCGCTGGCACCAAGATCATTTCCACTGTCTACTTGACTGGAGTGGAAACAATTTATATTTTGATGGTTATATAAGTAGCACTTGTGGAGATCTGAGTTAAATGCTACCATATTTTGGATTTCCACTGGGAATGTGATTGCACTTATAAATTGGTGCTCAGAGCAGTGTATCCTTTCCTAGTGATGGCTTTAACAAATGACCACAAACTTGGTGGCTTAAATCAACAGAAATTTATTCTCTCACAGTTCTGGAGGCCAGAGGTCCCAAATCCATTTCACGGGACCAAAATCAAGGTGTCAGCAAGACTGCACTCCCTCCAGGGGCTCTAGGGGAGAATCCTTTCCTTGCCTCTTCCAGCTTCTGGTGACTGCTGGCATTCCCTTGCTTGCAGCCACATCACTCTAGTCTCTGCCTCCATCTTCAATGGCCTCCTCCTCTTCCATGTGTGTCAGATCTCCCTCTACCTCTCTCTTATGAGGACATTTGTGTTGGTATTTAGAGCCCACCCAGATAATCCAGGATGATCTCCTTATCTCAAGATCTTTAACTTAATCACATCTGCAAAAACCCTTTCTCCAAATAAAGTCACATTTACAGGTTCCAGGGATTACAAGCTGATATCGTTGAGGCCACCATTCAGCCTACAACAGGCACTTTCCAGTTGGCCTACCTTTTAACCTGGCTCTGAACACAAAGGATCCCAGAACAAAGGTGTCTGCTGACTGCTTGGATTTGTTGTTGTGTGGGCATGTGCATATGAAAGTGTATCTGTGTGTGTGTTTGTGTGTGTGTGTGTGTGTATGTATTCTTCCTGAACAAAGTGAATTCTGCAGGGTTTGGATATACTGCAGAAGAAATGGTCCTATGGGAGTTGTCCAAGTTTTACCACTTCAGAGGGACTTTAGGGTGCCATAATTTTCAAATGGCCTTTTCCTTTCCTCTTCAAATCCCAGAGCCTGGATTTAGGAGTCTCTGTTCTTTAGTAGTGGTGAGATGCTGGGCCAGATAAATCCAGCTAAATGGTAGTTTCATGATCTGTAAAATGAGGATAATGATATTCAGCTCATAAGATGGTTGTGAACCTAAAACAAGATATAACATATAGAAAGAATTTAATGTGATTCCTGGCCCATAGTAAGCACTGAGTAAATGGAAGCTATTACTGGTAGAGTTGAAGGTACTAAGCAGCGGCTGTGAACAGCCAAATGCCACCCAATACCAGGGCTTATGCTCATTTCACAACATTATAGGCAATGTCTGTAAATAGACAGTTAAAATGTTAAATAGGCTGTAGACTTAACTAAACCAAACGCACTTAAATGTGGCCCATCATTTGCTACTTTACAAGGTACTCAAGAGCTAGTCATTTCTCTTCCAGACAAACAGATGGCCTCTCCTCATCTTTAAATAGACATAATGACTTTGTGGACCAAAGTTGATCTGGCTTAAAAACCCCAGGCATCTCTTGTTTCTACATAAATTAATAATTCAAAGCAAAATTTCTAAACAACCAACTTCCATTTTGCTAAACACGAGAGTTCACTAATGGATGCCTCTAAACTTAGCAACCACTCTAGATGTATTATCCGTGGGTTTTTGTTGTCTCTCTCCTAATGCACAATGATGTAGGGCATTGGCAGCATTGGATGGTGTCAGACACAACTAGGCAACAGTCCAGGACAAACTTTTTCCTGGGCCGTAGATTCTAACACTGTTACGGTGGACTTTTAATCCATTCATTAGAGACGAAAAAGTAAGAGGTAAGAGGGGTATGTTCTGACATCAATGGTTTCAAACAGCCTAATGAGACATGCTGGGATGCCTTCCAAAATTGATGAGCTCAACCGTTGATGGGAGTAGCCGAAGAAAATGTTCAACACAGCTGAGATAACCCAACAGTTCTTTCCTCAGCTACTCATGAATCCTGAAACTGGAGTTCATTTGGAGGTTTCTTTCTTTCTTTCTTTCTTTCTTTCTTTCTTTCTTTCTTTCTTTCTTTCTTTCTTTCTTTCTATCTTATCTTATCTTTCTTTTAATTTGGAAAGGGAAATTTTCTAACTCTTTCAAAGCAAAATAACCACCTCCTTTCCTCACTGCCTGACATCATCAGGTTCTGTTCAAGCAGGCCCATTGAAATGTGTGTTTTGATTCCATTTTAACACTTGAAGAATAAAAGGTAATAACTGTGTATTATCTTACAGATGTGTTCCCCACCCCTCCTTCCCTTTCCTTCCCATAGTCCCTAGTCCAGGGCCTGCTACATAATTTGCATTGCCCCTTGCAAAATGAAAATGTGGGACCCCTTGTTCAAAAGGCAGGAAAAGAGTGCTATTAAACATACTGAAATATAAAATGTTCCCTTTCCTCTGCTGTCTCTCCCTCTCTTAACCTGTCATGGTGTTTTTAATTTCCTACTTGATGTTGTGCTCCCTTGTGCACAGGGATATAGCAGGGTGACTGCAGACCCTCACAGGCCCCTGGGGGTCCTGGCCTGTGATGCCGTGTGGGTTGTCCACTGGTCGCCAGTCTGTCCCTCCCACCTGCCACTGGACCTGCTGTCAGGACTGGAGCAGGGAGTCAATCTCCCGTTCCCACACCCATTGGTAGATGGTCAGCCCCCAAGGGATTGTGACTGCCACAACAGGATGCGCTGGGGACCTGGATCAGGGGTGGGCTGGAGGCCCACATCTGCCACCTCACCCACTGAACACACACGGCCTGCTGCCATTCCCTGCCTGAGATGCCATGGGGTGTGTATGCCCAACCCCCCACTCTCCCCGTGCCTGTGATAAGTGAAACATGGGCCTCCTCCTTCCTTCCCACCCTTGCCCCCACTTTCTGCCAACACAAATCAACAGCTGCCCTGGGCTGAGAGTGGCAGCAGGTTGCAGGGTGGAGAAGGGGAGTCCAGGTGATCTGGGGCTCCAGGGTGGGAACAGGTGGTCAAGAGCCTGTCCCCCCCGGGGAGGTGGAGGAAGCAACAGGAGAGAGAGCTGAGGTTACAAGGCCCCGCACATGCTCCATTGTCCCATAAGACTTCACTTACGAAATATGAATTCAAAGATAAAATGAGGAAGAATTTCAAGGGACAACCATAAAGCAATAAACCCCGAGCATAGGGCCCGGCTGACCCAGGAAGCCACCCAGGCTGTAGTCTCCAAAAATGCTCCCAAGGGAAGCCGTCTGGGGATGACACTGACCAGATTCTCTTAAAGCCCCTGGCTCCTGGGCTAGCAGCCAGAGCTGGAATTCAGAGCTGAAAATAGGGCGTGCTGGCATAGCTCCATTTTCTTTACCCCTGTTTGTATGTTTTGTCAGCTCCTGAGTTTTCTACGTAAGTATTTTTCGTAACTGCCTAATGGAGAATAGCTCCTAGGAAATAGGAACTGTATCTTTCACAGCAGAATTTTAAAAGTCTGCACTCTCCCTTCAAATTCTTACTTTTGACTCAAATTCTTATGTTTACTCTCACTCCCAATTAACCTGGAAAGACTGAGGGAAAGAAATCATCCATCAACAAACTCTTAAATCTTTTAAGTACAATTAGACCATTGAAATGGGGAGTTTTCGGTTTTGACTTCATCAGTGTGGATTTTGGGGGAGTTCAGTCTACAAGACTGCCCTCACTTCTGACACCAATTGCAAGTTGAGGGGGGGGTCCAAGACCACCCTTAGTTTCAACAATTTGCTAGAAGGACTTCAAGAGCTCACAGACAGCTATTATCCTTACAGTTATGGTTTATAACTGTTAGACAATACAGATTAAAATCACCCAAGGGAAATAGTGCACAAGGCAGGCCAGGAGAGTTCCCAAGTGGAGCTTGCAGTTGTCTTCTCCGCGTACAGTCGTGGAGAGCATTACTTTCCTGGTATCCATGTGTGAAAATACACGCAGGGTATTGCCAACCAGGGAAGTTCACCTGAGCCTTGGTGTCCAAATTTTTATTGGGGCTCCATGGTTGACTGCCCACATTGGCTGACCCAGTCCCCAGCCCCAGATTAGTAAACTTTAAGAAAGGGCATGATTCTGAGCCCCCACCATAAATCCCATTGTTAGAATTTCTGGCAGAAGCCTCTTTTTATCTATCTATCTATCTATCTATCATCTGTCCATCTCAAACATCAATATGAACACATGAATTCCTATTTTTTCCTAATGGTTTATAATTCACTACTGTACTTAATTGTTTTGGTGCACAAATTGTCCCAGATTTGGCCAGTTGGAGCCCCTTCAAGCTGGTGCCGGTATCTTTGTGACATGCCTCATTATTTTTTAAGCATTTCCTTACTTTCTGGTATAAGGAGATGTTCCAGGCTCATCTTGTACCTACCTTGCCTCAGCCCTGGAATCAGCCATTTCTCCTGGGAGCTCTGGTTCCTTTCAGTGGTGGATGGTATTAGATTCCAAGATCTCAGTGCTAGATGTGCTCATGTTATTGGAATGTCTTTGCTTCTTGGCCCCTTCAGTGCAAAGAGCTAGGAAATATGTGTGTGTGTGTATGCATGTACATGCTTATGTATACATACATACACATGCACACAATCATGCCTATCTGCATGCATGTACATATATATTTTAGAATTTATGAGTATGCACTGATACTTCCAATTCCAATTTATCTCCACAGGATTATTTCTTACCCTCCTCCCTTTCATATTTATTTGTCCTTTCTTCCACAGTGAGAACCCTGGCTCCCAATGACATCAACACATTTATTCATTTGTTCAAATTGCTTTGCTTCACTCACCCTACAATAAATAACTCCATAAAATGAGTTCTGAATTTGTTGCAATTGTCCCCCCACCTCCCACCCCACCCTGTCCAACACTGAGGATATATAGTCAAATAATGCTGTGTTTATAAATTACTAGGATAAATTCTTTCTTTCCTTCTTCCTTTTCTTTGGTGTGATTATTACATCATTTGATATACAGTTAGGCTCATTTGTTTCAGTTTATTTTCATTTTAGGTTTTCTTTTATTTCCCTATTGATTTAATTTTAATTTTTCAGTAAGTAGAATATTCACATGCTTTCAAAAGTCAAAACTATACAATTAGCTATACTCAGAGAAGTGTCACTCCCTCCCATATCCCTTTTACCCCAGCCCCCGCCTCCCCTTGTAGACCAACTTTAAAGTTTTCTGATTTATCCCTCCTGTGTTTCCTTTTACAAAGATAAGCACTATATGTATGTTTTCTTATTTTCTCTTTTTCTTACACAAAAGTAGCATCCTATTTATCCTGTTTTTCCCTTCATTTTTTTCAGTAATAGAAAATCCCAGAAATCACTACACATCAGTCCAGTTCATAGATATCTTTTGCATTCTTTTACACAGCTGCAGCGTACTCCATTGTTTATGAACCGAAGTTTATTCAACCAGTCTCCTAGGCTCAGGCATTTATGTTGTTTCTATTGCCAATAAAGCTGCAATAAATAACAGATTAGTAAACTTTAAGAAAGTGCATTTCAAGCTCCTGTGGGAAGGAAATAAGGCGATAAAGACGACTAATAGGACCAGAAGGTATGAAAGCCAACTTGCTCAGGCTAGCCTGTCTAGCAGCTCACATGGACAATTCACCCCAAGAGACAAGCAGGGTCCTAACCTTGGTCCTGTCATTCATGTGTTCTAGTTTGCTAATGCTGCTGGAATGCAAAACACCAGCAATGGATTGGCTTTTACAAAGGGGGTTTATTGGGTTACACAGTTACAGTCTTAAGGCCAAAAGTGTCCAAGGTAACGCATCAACAATCAGGTACCTTCACTGGAGGATGGCCAATGGTGTCCGGAAAACCTCTGTTAGCTGGGAAGGCACATGCCTGGCATCTGCTCAAGTTTTGGTTTCAGAATGACTTTCTCCCAGGACGTTCCTCTCTAGGCTGCAGTTCCTCAAAAATGTCACTCTTAGTTGCTCTTGGGGTGTTTGTCCTCTCTTAGCTTCTCTGGAGCAAAAGTCTGCATTCAAAGTCCATCTCCAAAATGTCTCTGTAAGCTGAAGCTCCTGTCTCAGTTCCTGTGCATTCTTCGAAGTGTCCCTCTTGGCTATAGCAAGCCTGCTCCTTCTGTCTGAGTTTATATAGTGCTCCAATAATTTAATTCAGACCCACCCTGAATGGGTGGGGCAACACCTCCATGGAAATTATCCAACCAAAGGTCTTTTCCACAGTTGATTGAATCACATCTCCATGGAAACACTCAAAGGATTCCAAAATCTAATCAACACTAATATGTCAGTCCGCACAAGATTGCATCAAAGATAATGGCGTTTTGGGGGACATAATACATCGAACTGACACACCATGTGAACTGATTGGAGAAAGAGTAGCTCAATGCCATTTTATTATACATTTTGTGTGCAATGGGAGTAGAGTAAAAGTCTACCAGGAAAATAAATTCCACTAGGATATTCTTCTTGGAGATTGGAATAGATGGTATTGCTGTTTGCTAAATATTCCAATGAAGATTATACATCTCTGTGGGAAGATTATACATCTCTGGCATGTTGAACTCAGGAGTGGTCATGTAATTTTCCTTAGCCAATGATATGTAGACAGAAATAATGTATGCCACTTCTGAGCAGAAGCTTCAAGGCCCAGCTCCAGGTTCACCATATCTATTTCCCTTGGCCCGGAAACCAGTAATGTTCTAGAAAGAGGCAGGCCCAGGCAATTCATAAAAGAAGAAGAAAAAAATCGGTGCATGGAAAGGTGCCCAGGATCAGTAGTCATAAGGAAAATGCAAATTAAAACCACAGTGAGATACCACTTCACACCCACTGGAATGGCTAAAATAAAGAAGACAGACAATACCACCTGTTAGCAAGGATGTGAAGAAATGAACTTTTATACACCACTGGTGGGGAAGCAAAATGGTACAACCACTTTGGAGAACTGTTTTTAGTGTTTCATAAAGTTAAACATACACCTTCCGTATGATCTGGCCATCCCACTCACAGGTATTTACCCAAGAGAAATGAAAACTTATGTCCACAAAAAGACTTGTACAGGAGTGTTTATAACGGTTTTGTTCAGAATAGCTGTTGGGGATTGAATCGTGTCCCCTGCAAAAGACATGTTCAAGTCTTGATCCATGTTCCTGTGGGTGTGAACCATTTGTAAGTAGGACCTTCGAAGATGCTATTATTGGTTACAGTGTGGTCTCATTTGAGAACATGATCCTATTTTGGATAAGGCCATATTGAATCAGGGTAGGCCTTAATCCATATGACTGGAAGCCTTATGAAGAGAGGAAATTAAGATGCAAGTGGTCAGAAGAAGACAGAAGTCAGTAGAATTCTTAATCAGAAGTAGCAAGAGAGGAGAGAGATGGCCATCTGACAGAGGACTGCCATCACCAGAACGCTACCGACTTGAGGAGAAAGCCTAGCATGGCTGCCATCTTGATTTAGGACTTCTAGCCTCCAAACGGTGAGCCAATAAATTCTTGTTGTTAAAGCCAACCCATTGTGTGGTATTTGCCAGAGCAGCGCTGGCAAACTAAGGCAGAGGCCAAAACTGTAAACAGCCCAAATGTCTATATATTACAAACTGTAATATATTTGTATTATGTAATACTCCTCAGCAATGGCAAGGAAAAGACAAGTGATCCATACATAACATGAATAAATTCTCAAAAATATATTTTTGAGTTAAAGAAATCAGACACTAGAATAAATACTGCCTATAGGAAGTTCTAGCACAGGCAAAACTGATCTGTGGTGCTAGAAATCAGACCAGTGGTTGCCTTTGGCCAGGGAAAGGACTGACTGGAAAGGGAATCTTGGGAACTTTGTGGGATGAAGGAAATGCTCTATATCTTGATATGGTTGGTGGTTTATATTGGTGAGTACATTTGTCAAAATTCATTGAAATGTACATATAAAATCTATGCATTTTATTGTACATAAAAAAAAACACAAAAAATAGAGTCTATTCCTTCAGTCTGTATATCAAAATGAAGATGATGTGGCACAGAACCAGTGAGGAATAAACCTGTGTTGATGTAACCCAGGGAGATTTTTGGAGTCACTTGTTATTGCTGCACAACCTAGCCCATCCTGATTAACCCAGGAATTTACTATCCCATTAGCACATGAAAGGATTTGAGAAGTTTTTCAGTAAAGAAACCTACTTAAACTCACTTAATCCTGTATTTCTCAAACTATTTTGACTGTTGAATGTTCTTTTTACTGAGCATCTTTAACATCTTATGGAATTAATTCCATGAAACACAATTTGTAGAATCTTCTTCAAGGAGACTGGGAAGCACATACTTTTCCAGATGATTAAAAGATTCCCAGACCTTAGCAGTTTGGGGATATAACTAATGTTACATTAACATTAATGTCCACATTATGAGGGCTCCTACCCCATCTCTACCTTCCCCAAACTCCCCCACTGCCCCGGGGATTTCATAGGACAAGTCTTGTATGGGTATTCAGGAGAGTACTTGCCCACATTCTTCTTCTGAGCTGTCCTTGTTTTCAAGGTACTTAGTTCCTGATGGTGGCCAGATAGATTCTTCTGTGAACTGCTGTCCTCCATTAATGGCCACCCCGAGGCCCCAGGGTGCCAATGCTGCCTGGTGGTCTGTGGCAGAGTTGGGCTGGGGGAGCGTGACCCCCCATCCCCCTCTCAAGCTCAGCATATCAGAGAGTCTAATGAATGGGGCTCCTTCAGCCTTAGACCCTGACCCCTAAACCTATATCAGATCAGGCACAGGGTAGACACCAGGCCAAGGCCTGGCTTCCCCTTGGCCCTCTCTCCTTGTGTTTTTCCCCCTCTTTTTGCCCCCAGTGAAAAGCTCCTCAAATCAACTCAGGCAAGACCCAGACTGCAGGTCTCCCCAACCCTAGTGGTTCTTCAGAGAGATTAACCCCTGGTTTGGGATTCAGCTGGGACACCTTGCTTCAGGAGGGCCTCACACCCCCTCGGCAGCTCCGCTGTAGGTGGTAATGGTGGAAGTTGGGAGCCACAACTCTGCTGTCAGACGGGCATTGTCAAGGCTCTGAAAGTCAGCGATTATTCCCACACCCAACCGGAAGGCTCCAACCGCCAGGCAGAAGTGGTGAACAGTGTCCCTGGGCAGTAGCCCAGGAGGCAGCTGAGGCCTTTTTACAAGACTTGAATATCCAGACCAATCTATAGGGGAATCTTTGAAATCTTTCCCACCACTGAAGCCATGTTGGAATTCTCAGTTTCCAGCTCTGTAAACTCTTGTGGAAAAGAAAGGCTAGCGGTGAATTACAATGAAGAGAGAGGGGGGTGGGAGGGGGAGGGGATTAGGAGAACGAGGAGAGAAGAAATCTGATTTGAAAATAGCTTGAGATTTAAAATCCAACTGCATTGGAAAACCTGGAAGCAAATTCAGTAAATGATTAATGAGTGAATTCAGTAATTCAGTCAGCCTACTTCCTCTTAACTATGATGTCCCCCCGCTGAGAATAATCAGCAGAACTCTCTAAGAAAAATATTTGCCAACGCTAACTCAGATTTAATTGTCCATAATTCTGTGCATGCCCAAGGAAGAGAAGGAAAACAGCGGTTTTGACTTCACAGTTTCTATTTATCTATCTCTGTACGTGGCCTGGTTCACAGGCTGGGGCACCATTGTCTTGCCTGATACAGAGGTGAATTTTATGGCTGTTTTGATTATAATTTTTGATCTGGATTCAAAAGCTCTTCCCTATGTAACTTACATGAAAGAATTTGGCTGAAGACATCTGGGGTCAGGAACGTTTTTTTGTGGGCATGCTTTTTAAGCAAACAAAGGTTAGCATTTTCTCTGGCAAAGCCTTGCCTTTGTGACAATTGATGAAGTCTTTGTCCCCCAAAGGCAGAAGTGGGATAAATAGGGCATTAGGTATTGGGCTCTCAAATATGTAGGGGATGGGTTATTGATTGGTTCAAAGTTGCAGAAGTGAGGATTCCTAGGGTCAGCAGATCCCACCTGCTTCCACTGAATCCTTCCTAGGAAAGAAGGGGCTGCCCTTGGGCAGAACGTCCTGTGGAGTTGCTTCCTCATTCCTGAGGATTTGCACAAGAGAAACCTAGCTCCTGCTTTCACTTGCTCTCCACGCCCCTGTAAGCCGGTGGGTGCCCCTGGAGGCGCAGAGGCGAATCAGCCAGGGACGTTTTGTTCTGATGCCTCGTACCAACTGCCCTTCCCACAACTCCCATTAGTCACCCCACCTTTGAACCCCAGTCTGGAGGCGAGCACAAGCCCACTGAACCAGTCCCCTAATGCCCGACTGCATGGATCATTTTCTTTTATTAACTCATCAGTTGATGTTGGTGACAAGAAGTAGGAAAGTAGGGAAGACCTGAGATAGCAGAAACTTACCCTTTGATTGCCCGGAATGACTCTTTTCCTTAAATATCTATTGTTTATTTGAAAATATTTGCCTAGATCTTCTAACTCTAGATAATATTGGATCATGGAGTGTACCTTTTCAAACTTTTTGTTGATATATAGATTACATGCAGAAAAGTGCATGTAACCTAAATGCACAGCTCACTGAATATTCAAAAACTAAACACATGCTTGCCACCAGAATCCAAATCAAGAAACAGGGGCTTTATTCTCACTCCAGGAGCCTCCCCTGCCCCCAGTGTGCTCCTTTCAGTTACAACTCCTACCCCTAAGTGTAACCGTAACCAGTACCCTGACCTTTGACAGCAGAGATCCTTTTTGCCAGTCTTTGTACTTTATAAAAATAGAATCCTACAGCATGTACTCTTTTCCCTGGCTTCTTTCGGTTGGCATTGTGTTTGTGAGATTCATCCTTATGTCCCCTTGTAGTTTTAGGTCCTTCACTCTCATTGCTGCATAGCGGTTTAAATACAGCCCAATTTACTTATCTATTTTCCTATTGATGGACATGTAGGTAGTTTCCAGTTCAGCATGATTATGAATAGTGCTTGTCACAGCCCAAGAGGGCTTTTGTAGCCAAGGGACTAAAGAAAGCACTGGACATGTTCTGAGACATGAGCTTTTATTATGGGGCTTACCTACAGGGTAGGGAAGTCAAGTCACGTTGCCCTGAAGTCAGGAGCTTCTCTGAATGGATTCAGGAGCTGCTCTGAATGGTGCAACGTGTTCAGAGCACAACGTGGAAAGAGTCCACACTTTTGGGGGGCTGAATAAGCTGGTTATAAGGGCTCGAAATTCCAGTGGGTATGAGAGCATAAGGCAGGGAGTGGGGAGGGATTGATTGTGGTCAACAGGGAGGAGGGGAGGATTATAGAGATAACAGTATCTCAGGGAGTCTCAGGGAGGAGGTAGTTTCAGGTATAGATTATATTTAGCACCTTATATTACAAGGAGAATAGGTCAAACCTTAACTGTCCTAGGTCAAGCAAACTGCTGTGTGCAGTCTTCAAGACACTCGGGGGCCCAGGGTTCCCACAGTGCTGCTGTAAACATTCAAGTCCATGTCTTTTCATTAACATAAGTAATACATTTTTGTTGGGTATTTACCCAGGAAGCACAGGGTTGTAAAGTAGGCATATGTTCAGCTCTAATAGATACTGCCAAACAATTTTCCAAAGTGATTGGGCCAATTTACACTGCCACAAGCAATGATAAGAATACCAGTTGCTCCAGATTCTTTCCTAAAATGCACCTCAATAGGTACCCTACTTACTGGAGGAGGTGGTATATTCTGGTGGCTAAGAGTCCAGACTCTGGAACTAGACTATCTGGGTTCAAATCCCAGCTTTACTGTTTAATAAGAGTGTGCCCCTGGGCACCTTACTTAACTTTTCTGTGCCTCAGTTTTTTCATCTGTAAAATGGGAATGATAATAATCAACATGTTCTTAATCCTCATCTATTGCTGTGGATGTGAGCCCATTGTAAACAGGACCATTTAAAGATGTGATTTTTAGTTAAGGTGTGGCCAACTGAATCAGGATGAGTTTTGATCCTATTACAGGAAGCCTTATAGAGAAGGCTACAAGGAGAAAGCCACCAGGAAGGAGTAGAAGCTGGAAGTCAACAGAACCCATAAGAGAAAGAAGACACCACCGTGTGCATTGCCAAGTGATGGAAAAGCCAGGCACCCAAGGACTGCTGGCAGCCAGCCCCAGAATACCACAGTCTTTGAGGAAAAAGTATTGCCTTGCTGACACCTCAATTTTAGACTTCTCCTAGCCTCAAAACTGTGACCCAAGAAATTCTCATTGTTTAAGCCAACCCATTGTATGGTATTTGTTTTATCTGCTGGGAAGCTAAGATAGGTTGCTATGAGGATTAAGTGAGTTAATGCATCTACAGCACTTAGAACAGTGCCTAGCACATAGAAAGTAGTCCATCAAATGTTAGGTGTTATTCGTATTTAAACTTATTGAAACTAATTGTCATCAATGCAGTAAGGGAGTTATGCCTCATACTGTAAAAGAAAGTGAAAGTTTCCCACATAACCTGGGGAAGTCAGACCACTTGGAGTGCCACCAGGGCATCTGTATGCCAGAGGCAAGTTAGCATATACAATCCCCGGCTATGCAAATCAAAGCTAATTCTTGAGAACTGGAATGTGCAAATTAAACCAGAATGTCAGTGCTCTGCAATGTTTATAAGGAAGTGTGAACCAGGTATACAATCAATATAAATGACAATCTTTGCTCTAGGTTGTATCGTTTTTGCTAGTGAAGCCAGTGACATCTCTTCTATTAAATTAGCTTACTACAGCACCTTGGCTTTAGCCGATTCCTTACAAACCCTATAGACTTTTATGGTGTAGCCCTTGGAAAACACTGTTTTGGGAATTAGCATACATATGGATTTCACTAAAATAATATTCCATGAACAGAAGGGAAATGATAGAAAAAGAATGATTATAGGAGAATTATTGGGTAGGAAGTTCAAAGGTGCACAAGACTGAACCTCACCCCAAACTCTAGGTGTAGGTCATTGAGTAGAATTTGTCTTTAATGTTAAATGTCAGAAAATACATTTTCTGTGACTCATCTTATAGTTTAGTGAGACTCAACCCTGGCTGCTTATTAGAATCACCTAGGGAGCTCTCAAAAATACAGATGCCCAGCCTCACATCCAGAGATTTTGATTCAGTTTGTTGGGTGATAGGACCTAGGTACTGTATAGATGTTTCTTTTCCTTAAGTTCCCCAAGTGATTCTAATGTGCAGCCAGAGTTTAAAACTGCCATTCCTTCTGAGTGTCAATAGTGGCAATACTGGTGGTGGCTTCTGTGTGGTCATCTCTTCCATTAGGGATCAGAGGGAGGGTCCTAAGTCGTTTCTATGGAGTCTGTCTGTTTTGATCAATTAAAGCTCCAAACACAGGCTCAACTGGTTTCCATCTGGTACATTTTCTCTCATACCTTTAAACTCAGAATATTCCAGCCTATTTTAAGCCTTCCTGTGGTTTCTAAAGCACAATACTTTATGAGCTAAAGACTAACCACTTCAAATCTCATGGGCTATGATTCAGTCTAGAACAGAACTAAACAGGACTAACTATTCCAATTAGAAATTTGACATTTTCTATTTGGTGAAAAACAATGCACAAAAGTGCATTGAACTGTAAAGCCCTTCATAGAAGTGTGGGATTTTGTTGTTGTTGTTGATGTTGTTGTTGCCATCATTGGTGATGTAAATGGCAGGAAGGTAGAAAAAGCCATGGAATAATCGCTGCATTTGGACATAGGCACATGTGAGTTTGAATTTCTGGCCCAGCCACTTATTTGCTGTGGGTCCTTGCCCTCTCTGAGTTGATGTTTCATGAAAGATTGAAGTATTAGTAGAAATTTTATATATTAATGGAGCTAATGTAAATGGTGCTTGGCAAGGAGCAAGCCCTGTGTAAATAGCAGTTACCCTTCTGTATTGGTCAGCAATTTTAGGATTCTGCTGCATAACAAACAATCCCCATATCTTAGTGGCTTAATAAAACAAACATCTATTGTTTACATCATGTGTCTATGGGTTGGCTGTGGTAGCATTGCTTAAGATTGTGAATCAGATTGAGATCTATTCCACATGGCTCTCATTTTGGGACTGGCTGCTACCCAGGGCATGTTCTTCTCATGGCAGATGGCAGAAGCACAAGAAGAGCCTGGCAGAAACTTGCCATGCCTTTTAACATCTCAGCTCAGAACTCATTCAGTTCTGCCCACTTTCCCTTGGCCAGAGCAAGTCACATGGCCAAGCCCAAGTCAATGGAATAGGAAAGTGCACTCTACACACAATGAAGCCATGACACAGTGAAGGGAATAGAAAGAAGAATTGTGAACAAATAATATATTCTACCACAGTGCCCTTCCTTGTTGGCAGGATGCCAACAGAGGAGGAAAGAGGAGGAAGGAGGGAAGAAGGAAACGGCTAGCTCTCATGGGAACTTTGCCTTGTACCTCATTCGTGAGAGCTTATCTGGCTTCCCTTGTGGAGGTGGTCCAGCATTCAAGCATGGACATAGATGTAGTTCTCTGGTGCCACAGATTCCTTTCTCCTCCTCCCCGCCTCCATGGTTTGTGATGAGGGGCTTCATTCAGAGGCAATCTTGACTTCAACAGAAGCCTTCTCAAAGCTTGCTTGCCTCAACACATCCAAACTGATTAAGAAAGACAAACAGAAAGGCTAATATGAAATTCAGCAAAACAGACTCTAGTATATATTGATTGCCAAAATAACTGAATCTTTGTCTAAATTCAACCCCTTCCCTTTACCCCTTCTATGTCTCTTAAAAATGTAGACACCATTTATGAGTATTTGCTCTAAATGATGTAATGACTTCTCCGATATATAATGGTGGTCAGTTGAGCCCTTTCTTTGCATTCTAACATTGTATTTGGATTTCAAACTTGGGTAAATGTGCAGCCCCATCTCTAGTATCTAACCAGAGTGTTCTGGCCAAACATGCGGTGTGGTTAGTAGAGAGTTACCAGATATGCCCCTTGCATATATTCGCTAATTGCAAGAGGATTTTTGTGAACAAATCAAAGGTGATTAAAAAAATTACCAACTGCAACTCCAGACAATGTATAATGTATTTCAAGGTATCAACCGCATTAAAGCCATCCCCTCTGAAGAGCTTCATTGAAGGATAGGTAGTAACAGCTGAGTGAGTAGAGAGAGAGTGGTGGTCAGTGGCTGGGTTGCATCATCACAGATCTCAAAACAAGCTACAGAGCGATGCTTCACCAGGGAATGGTTCCTGAACCACCAACATCAGAGTTATTTAGGGCTGCTTGTTAAAAATGCAGCTACCCAGGAGAACCCCAGGCTTACTGAATCAGAATCTCTGTGTGCGGGACCCAAGAATCTCCATTTTTATGATCGCCAAGAGGCTTAGGAACCACCTCTTTTAAAAGGGAGCTAGCTCTTGACTAAGTCCCTGATACCAACTAGAATCCTTGGGTTTGCTGCTTTTGCATAAAATCAAATGTAGACAGAGGTCCTGCACATCTTTGATTCCAAGTGTTGGCTATGGAAAATGTGAGGTTTTTGTAACGCCAGATAAATCACTTTCACTTATAAAAGCAGCCAAGAGATTTTTTTCCATTATTATACTAAACTTTTTTTTTTTTTTACTAAATTGTCTAAACTTTCAACCAGGGTGATACTGTAACAATTTTTTTTTTTTTTAGGCTACTACTTAAACATTAGAAACCATATTTTTCATTAAGATCTCTACTTTGGTAATAAAATAACCATTTTCCTCCCATTTTCTCCAACACTAGGGCCTACAAAACTTGTATAAACAGTGTTGGATGAAAGGAAAGCAAGTTAAGAGACACAAATATCACAAGGGCCAAGGGGAGAGTTTTATGTGTGTTGGTTACATTAAACATTTTTTTTCTGATGGATAGATGATAAACAGCCTTTTTGTTGTGTTTTAGTTGCATGAACCGTCTACAATGAAGGTGGTGTAACCATCTAAGTTAGCATGCTCTTTCCTTCCCCACTTAGTAAGTGTATTTTAATATTCTTTATGTATGTACATGGGACAATAAAAAGCATTAACTGCCTCAATAAATGAATCAAAGGAAAGGATGGTTTTGACAGCTGAGAAAAATATAGTAAACAGCTAAGAACAAAAGGTTCAAGGCCTTCATTATTATGACTTCCCACTTTCACCTGTGTAGAAAATGAATCTGAATTGTTTGGAAGATTCTGAAACCTTCTTGCTTTAATCACTAACAAAGATGCAAAGTGTGGGAACATCTGTTTCCGTTTCCCGGATGGGGAATGTTACCAGGATATTGAAAAGAATCTCTTCCATTATCTCGCCTTTAATCCAATTAGCAAGCACAAGTCATTCTAAAAGACTCTGGTAACCCTTGCTCAGAGAGGCAAAACTCTAGAAAAGACAGGCAAAAAGGGAATTTTCAGAACCATGAAATTTAAGGTCTAACAGAACTAAAGTAGGAAAGGTAACGATAAGGCTCATGCATATTTAAGGCTTTTATGTGCTCAGGCTTAGAGTTTTTTCACTCTATTTTATGACAAGAGAAGATATATTTTGAGTGGTAAGGAAAAATAATAATGTTACTGCCAAAGTGATTTCAAAGGAAACAAAGATTTCCTTATAAAAATAGCAAGATCTTCCTTGACCAACAGGGCTGAAATGTCAAGGGTTCTGATCAAGCATTTATTTCCACTTTGAAAATTTCTAAACTATTCGCTTCAACATATCCTTCAGCATTTTTCAGAGAGGTCAGGTGAAAGCCCTGGGGTTTAAGCCAACATTTCTTGGTTCACAAACAGATTCTAATGTTAAAGTTTGAGTGTGCAATAGCTGGACATAAAATGGCCCCATCTGTTTGGCTGCCTGGTGATTTTACCCTCAGTATCTAGCAACTTGGGATTTTATTATGGTGCTCCCCAAGGAAGGGGCTGATTGCAACTGGATTCCATTTTCTTTCGGTAGCCAATAATAGCATTAATGGAGCAACACTAGAACATTCAGACAGGTGACAAACTCTCTGCTTTTATTAGAAAAGTTACTGAGAACCAATTCTGGTTTGGGTTACACATCTATGCATAATTCAACTTTGGATTTCTCCCCCAGTGTTCTTGATGTCTGTATCTAAAACTAATCCTGCATCTTAAAAATGGCATACATGGATATTTTGCTTAAATGAAGAGTGAATGATTTTTATCCTAATTTATTTATTTTAACTAAGGCTACTGCCTCGAGGACTCAGGATTGGAGTATACAATTGTAACTAGAATAAATGGGTCACAGTTCCTGGCACTTAATATATGTTGAATGAATGAAAAAAAGGCAGAATAAAGAAAAACAGTGGCTTTAGACAAGGCCAGGACAGCAATTTGCACAATAATTAAAAAAAAAACCTATTTTGCAATTGTAGGAGTGAACCAGAATTCTTTAAGTTGTAAGGCCAAGTTTCAAAAATAGGGACACCTCAGTTGATATTTTATTATTATGGCAGCATTTAGAAAACCCCATGACTCTCTGAATCTGTATTGGGACACCTCTCCCCATCCGCATGGTGAGCTGTGGACACTTGGTCTCTCCAATATAGACTGTCAAGACTTTGAGGATGGAAACTTTGTCTTACATCATCTTTGAAGTTCTTTCAACACCTAATTCAGAAGAATGGACATAAAACACACTTGAATATTGGTTGTCCTCTCCCATATAGGGTTTTAGAAAAGTAGGGACTGAAAATAAAATCCGTGGTTGTAGTTTATTAGTGTAGTGTATAGCAATTATTACTGTGTATTTCTTTAGTGTGTGGCATTCAACTTTTCAAAGTATTTTTCAACACTTATGTTCTTACTTAAGCTCTCATGGGTTGGGAAAGTGGGTAGAAACAATTACATTTGTTATCCCTTGTTATTATGGGCAGATGTGGCCAGTTCTTCACACCATCAAACCATTGGCAAGACTTAATGTAGAAAACTGATCAGTTGTTTTTAGAATTACATGGACAGAACTTGATGGTAGGTGTATTAGGGCCTTCCAGAGAAACAGAACTGACAATATATATTAAAAGATTAATTATAAGGAATTGGCTCATGTGGCCATGGAGGCTGGCAAGTCTGAATTCCTGTAGGGCAGGCCACAAGCTGGGAACTCCAATCAATGTGATGCTGGAATTGAGACCAAATTCCCCAGGGAAGGCTGGTTGACTGAAGGTGAAGCAGAAATTCTTCTGTCCAACTTCTGAAACCCTTAGTTCTGGCTTTTAAGACCTCCAACTGATTGAATGAGGAGACTCCCCCAAATTGCTGAGGGCAATCTCCTTTGTTGATTGTAGATGCAATCAGCTGTAGATATAGTCAATTGACTAGAGATGAAAATCCATCTAAGAAATACTCTCACAGTAACAATCAGGCCAGTACTTGTTTGACCAAACAACTGGACACCATAACCTAGACAAGTGGACACATGAAGTGACCATCATAGTTGGCTGAGTTGCAGTAAATCCACGCTGGATGTTTTGCGTTTAATTGTGTGTTGTGTATTGAAATTATATTAATGATCTTGAATCCCAAAAAACATTGTAAACATATTGATCACAATTAGAATGTAAACAAATGGAGAAAAAAAAAATCCCCAAACTTGTAAATGTGTCGACCACAATTAGGATGTAAAAAGATAAAAAAAAAACAAAAAAAAAAACATGTTTTCGTCACATGTGATAACCAGACATTTATGTGAGAATATGATCTGGACTGGCTTGGTGCCAGCCAGAGGAACAGTTCCTATAAAATCCAATGCAGACACTGCTTTGGCAAGTGTCGGGTAAGAGGCAGGCTGACACTCGGTCTCTCTGACTCTCGGTTCCAATGCCTGTGCTATGCTGTGAGATTTTCAGACCAGTGCCTTCTGCCATCGCCTTTGGAGCCTCCACTGAACTCCACATCAGACCTAGCTCCTGAGACCCCTCATTAAAAGTACACCTGCTTTCTTTTGGCCCTCGGGCCAATGGACTTTCGAGACGCTGGCATCCTCCACCTTTAAATGTATTGTGTGCCCTTGACCTGATCATTGCGTATTGGTTGTATTGGCAGCCTGTGATTAAGCAAGCAAATAAATTGCATTGAGCCTTCAAATTTGAGTTATGTCAGATCTGCTTTCAAGTGAAGAATTTAGTTGCAACTTCATTCTGCTCTCAGTTTGTAATGACAACTACATTTACAGTACATGGTGTTGAATGGTATTAAACTAATAGGTAATTTTTATTGCACACTTCCTGTGAACCGGGTAGTATTCCTTCAAACTTCCTCTAGAGAAAGTACTTTTATTATCCCTAGTTTTCAGATGGGGAAACTGAGGTCAAGCTATTTCAGTCACCTTAAGTTAAAGTCAGATAGCTAGCAATGAAGCAGCGCTAGGGTTTGAATCCAGGCAGTGTGGTTCCTGAGGCGCCTCCACCTAGGATAATGTAGCAAGAATGTAGCTTCTGCTTTTCTTCCCCCCATAAAAGCAAAGGAAATGTTCAGCCTTGAAATTGCAACTCAAAGAAAGTTGCCTACAAATCTCCCTATCTTGTCAAAGTAATGAAAAAACACAAATATTCTAGACCTGTCAAGACACTGGAGTAACTTAAATAGAAATTGTGAAATGGCATTATTTCCATCCTGTGTATTTGCTCTGACAAGATCCAGGCAAGTAAATCCAATCCAAGAGAGTGAATCGATGGGAATCACTTGCTTTTCCCTCTCTGTAGACTCCACATTCTCCAAGTGACGAAAAAAACCTAACAGGGAACATGTTCTATTAAATTGGCTAAATGTTGCTAGTTCTCTGGATTTGCCCGCAGCTCTCCCATGACTAGTAATGGGAATTTTTCTCTCCTGCTAGTTCTCTGACAGCTGATGTCTCATCCCCAGGCTCTGTTTGCCCCTATGCTTCTTGAAGCTGGGGGAACACCCTTAAAGAAATAGGGCTTCTTCTGACGATTAGAATTAGCCAATGAGTTTGGGAAGCTTTCTGGAGTCTGTAGGAGAGTCTGGGCCAATTATGAGACAGAGAGAGAGAGAAAGAGAGAGACAGAGAGAGATGAAATGACACTGAAACTCCTTGAGAATGTACTGACATTAGAAAGGCTTTTAAAAACCAATCGCTAATTCAACATGATTAATTATCTTAAAATAGCTTGTAGAGTGTTTCCTGAGCAGCATCGGTGGTCACTTCAAGCAAAATAAATAAACCACAGCTAATGTGCTGACGTTTTTAGAGTAAAGACAAATGGCCAAAAGTGTCCATCTAATCTCCATTACTTACACTGTCATTAGAAACAAGGAACGGGCTCATCGATCTAAAGTGGCCCAAAGAGCATTTTCTTTATTCAAACCAATTTAGCCAGAGAGAAATTCAAGAGTTTGCCCTGAGACAGACAGAGAGATACACAGAGAGAGTGAGACCATTTAGGTGAGAAGCTGTTGTTTTTCAACCCGTAGGACTGCTCACCCAAGAGGAATAACTAGATTTTTATTAGAGCAAATTAACTTCTGCTGCTAATTACCATTGGGAGAGTTCTAGGGCCAGCAATATCAGCATAATATGGAAGCTTGTTAGAAATGCAGAGTCTCCAGCTCCACCCCAGACCTCAGAATGCACATTTTAACAAGATGCCCAGGTGATTTCCATGCCCATTTGTGTTTGACAAGCACTGGTCTAGGCCAACATAAATTGTTATTCAATCATTTGATAGAAAAAGGAGCTGGTGAAGGAAAGGAGAAAATGCTACCTGATAAAATCCCCTTTCTCTCGTTTCTTCAAAGATGAATTGGTGTTGATAAACCTGCTCCTACCCACTGATCCAGTCTTGAAGTAAAAATTTAATAAGCCCTGTGGCCACATGGCCCAACATCTGAGCACAAAAGCAGGGTCTGAGTTTGTTAAGTGATATCCAAAATTCCAACTAGAGGCAGACTTCAGAGGACAAACCTTAATCTAATTATTACACAGAAATGTTTTAAGAGCATTTTTATGGCTGAGGTTACCAGCTACACAGAACTTGCCAAGGTGGTACAAAACTCTCAGGGCTAAGGTGCGTTTAGTATTGGAGGTACAGAGTTTGGGAAAATTCAGCTAGGGCAAAGACAAGAGCTTCAGCCAGCCAAGGCTAAGATGTGATCACAGAAGACTGATGGAAAACATCTGGGCCAGGTCTGGCAGCCGCTTGTGGGGAAAAGGCTGTGTGAAAACGTTCATAAGCATAGCATCACTGGGGAAAATTTCCTTTGAGTCTTCTTTGTTTGATACCGAGTGGACAAATTTCATTTCTGTGTTGGGATAGTTCTGTCGAAATGTCCTGTAAGTGGAAAAATAGTTTTCTCCACTTTACCATGTATGCTCCCCTTGAACATTTAGTTGCTTATTCTGAAGCTTTCTCTGGAATTGGCATGAAGAGTCTCATCCCAAAGAATGAAGCTGTGCAGTTACTAGCTGACACAGCGGAATTAATGGGCTAAAAATAGACAAAGGACTCATATCTTTAATTCATCAAATGGTCATATAGGCTTACCAACTAGAAAACACTCACAGGAGACCATATTTGCCTCTGGAAAACTCAGCACAAATAGCTATTTAGTAAATTCATTAACAAGCAAAGCATTTAGTCTTTCTTACTTTAAATTTTACATAAGAATGAGTATGTCTTTTAAAAGCAAGAAAATGTTTTGTCTTGTTTTGTTTTCCTTCCTTGAAGCAAATCCACATTTTGCTCTGGAAAGTACTGATGACTTTCACGAGAAAATTCCTACAATGATAGTGACATTTTGCTTGTCTTAACACAGGCCATGTTAGAAAAAGGGTTTAAAGAAGACTGTCAGAGTCAACAGTTTTTTTATTGTTGCTGTTTTTCTGCCCAAACTGAATCTTGTTTTCGGGGGTTGGTAGAGGTGGGGTTGAGAAATACAAATCTAACTTTCATTTGAGCCCAGAAACAATCTTGTGGGAGTATGCTATTGTGAATGAACACCACCAAATTGTATACTTTAAAGTGGTTAAAATGGGAAATTTTTTGTATATACATTACAAAAGTATATAAAAAGAAAATCTTGTGCTTCAAAAAAACAAGCACAAGCAAAAACTGCCTCAGCAACGCAGGATATGACTCCCAGGGATGAATCTGGACCCGGCATCGTGGGATTGAGAACATCTTCTTGACCAAAAGTGGGATGCGAAATGAAACGAAATAAAGCTTCAGTGGCTGAGAGATTTCAAATGGAGTTGAGAGGTCACTCTGGTGGGCATTCTTACACAGTATACAGATAACCCTTTTTAGGTTTTAATGTATTGGAATAGCTAGAAGTAAATACCTGAAACTACCAAACTCCAACCCAGCAGTCTGGACTCCTGAAGACAATTATATAATAATGTAGATTACAAGGGGTGACAGTGTGATTGTGAAGACCTTGTGGATCACATCCCCTTTATCTAGTGTATGGATGAGTAGAAAAATGGGGATAAAAACTAAATGAAAAATAGGGTGGGATTGGGGAGGGGGTGATTTGGGTGTTTATTTTTATTTTTATTTTTTATTCTTATTCTTTCTGGTGTAAGGAAAATGTTCAAAAATAGATTGGGGTGATGAATGCACAACTCTAAGATGGTACTGTGAACAGTTGATTGTACACCATGGATGATTGTACGGTATGCAAATATATCTCAATAAAACTGAATTTAAAAAAAAACTGCCTCAAGGCAATTCATCAAAACCTTCCTGGTAATTGTTATTATGCCCATTTACCTGCTGGGATGCCCTTCGCATCAGAAGAGCAAAGAGGAGATAGTGTTACTATGTTTGCAAAACTGTGAGTGAAAGGTTGATAAACCATTTGTAACCACTCCCACAGCAGAGAGCACATTGGCCTGAGCATTTGGAGGCCGCTATTTGCATAGTTGGTTAATGATGCACAAGATGCGGGAGACAAACTCCCAGCTTTGGGAGAGTTACACCCTTGTGCAATCCTTTCCCCTGGAGTGATGGCTGGGCTTAGTGACTCTCTTCTAATGAACAGAAGAAGGCAGAAGTGGTGGTTTGTAACTTGAGGCTCTGTCATTAAAGGCAGTGTGGCCTCCCTCTCCCGCTCCTCCCCCTCCCCTCCCCCCTCTTCCTCTCCCCCTCCCTCCCCCCTCCCTCTTCCTCTCCCTCTCCCTTGTGTCTCATCATGGAGCAAGCCAGCTGCCATGTGTGAGCAGCCCTATGGAGAGGCCAACAGCCACGTGAATGCACTTAGAAGTGGATCCCCTTACTGTCCTCAAGCCTCAGATAGATGTAGACCCTGCTGCCACTTTGATTGAAGCCTTGTGAGAAACCCAGAGCCAGAACTGCCCAGCCAAGCTGTTCCCTGATTCCTCACCTACAGAAACTGTGAGATAATAAATGTTTGTTGTTTTATGATGCTAAGTTTTAGGGTAATTTGCCACACAGAAACAGATAATTAATGCACAGGGGACCTATGCTTCTTCTAGATTCCCACCCCCGCCCCCCGCCCCCCGCCCCCATTCATACAGCAGGTACTTACTAAAGGACCACATGCCAAGCATTGCATAGGCAGAGGTTAATCATCTACTGAACATTAGAAACATATATTGAGGCACTCCTGGTTTCTAAGCACCATACATATAGAACAGACAGAGGGAGTTTACATTTGGGAATTTGTCTTTGTGGCAGCCATCTTTGGAAACACGATCTACCTCCTGAAGCTACTACTAGTACTTTGCTGTTTATATATTAGTGGTTCAGTAAATATTAATGGATTGAATGCTTCCTTGAGTCATGTGCTCACCGTGTACTTTGAAAATGGAGATGACACTACCAGCCTCCTTCCCTTTCCCCAAATAGCCACTCAATCACTAGGTCTTTTCATTTCTCCTTTCTAATTCCCATCCATGTTCTTTCCTCCTTCCCCATCCCCCTTCCCACTCTTTCAGTTCATGCCATTTCATCAATGCTTTTTGTCATTTCCCTACCTTCTTGGTAGCCCTGTCTCTAGTCTCTCTGCCTTCTATGCTCCTCGCTGCCAACAAAGTAACTTTTCTAATTTGCAAATCCTTTTCTATTTTCATCCTACTCCATGGTTCTTAAATTATTCATGTGGATTTGTGATAAATCTCTGCCTAGATGTTTGTCTTCATCCCTCAGCATTCCCCGTGTTGCTTTTACACTCCAGGAATATTGAATGATTTATCACTTCCTGAACATTCTAAGTGTTAATCAGGCCTCGGTGATTTCACACATGCCATTCCTATTGCCTGGAACACTGGCTTACCCACTGTGAGGGGGAACTCTTTATTTCCTACAATTGATTTTCCATTCTATGTGAAGGGACCTTTATTAGTGTATCACTCCTGCTTTCTCCATTCATGGGGCTGGTTGGGGAGGAGGATCTTACCTGACTGGTGAGTTTGGGAAGGATGCAGTTTGGGTAGGAGCTGCTCTGGGGAAGCCAGCATTCTCTTCCACTGTTTTAGAGGCAGGTTCTTGTCCCTGTGGTGAGCAAGGTCTGCTTTGGTCTAGGGATTCTGGATGGGTGGGACAGTCTAATTCTAGGGATCAGCATTGGGAAGTCCACTTGTTGGCAGGTATAGGCCACATTTTCCAAAACTGGCTTAGCAGGAAAATAAAGTAAAGGTTTGATCTCCAACTGCCAACTTCTTTGTCTTATTTTCCAAGTAGTTTAGATGTCAAGTGGGGAAGAGCTCTCTATTTATCCGTATCAAACACCCCAACTTCAAACCAGCACACTCCTGGGCCCTCTGGGAAGCCTTCCACAATCGCTCATGGTAGACCTTTGATTGCATTATAACTCCAGCCTGCTGACTTTCTCCCATCCCCACCCCACTTGAAAGCAGGGTTCTGACACAGCATCTTCATATCTCCAGCATCTAACACACAAACTGGTACATGGTGGGTTCTCAGCGAATGGCTGTTTAATAAATGAGTCTTTGTTAGCAGGACATGTTCTTTGAGGGGCTTTTCAAGTAGGTGGGTGAATGGCATGACCTCATTAACAACCTGCTTGAAATAACTGGGATAACCAACCTCAGAGGAACCAGGCAAACACAAAGAATTTCCCAGAAACAATATTTCCTATAACTTTAAACTTAGTTGATTTAACGTGTGTTAGTATATTTGTCTCTTCCATTATTTATTGATAATAGTAACTGTACACAGTGTTTTATAAAACACATGGTCATTTCATTTAATGCTGGTTTATTTAAAGGCTAATCTAACAAATTGGTCAACAACCTGGTGTTTGGGTCATGTTGTGGGCCATTAGCAGTTCTGCTGAACAATAAAAAAGGAAAGATCTCAATGGTAGGTACACCATGTAGGTACTGAATAAATGTTTATTGAATAAATTAGTGACTGTAAATTCTTTCAGAATGATGGCAATACAAAAAAGGAATGAAGCTCTGATACATGCTTCAATATGGATGAACCTTGAAAAAATCATGTTAAGTGAATTAAGCCAGTCATGAAAGGACAAGTATTATAAGATTCCACTTATATGAAATTCCACTAGACTATGCACATGCGTGGAGACAAACAGAACATTACAGTGCACCAGGGATGGGGGCAGGGGAGTGGGTTTGTTAATGCTTCATGGGTACAGAGTTTCTGTTTGGGGTGGTAGAAAAGTTTTGGTAACGGATGGTGGTGATGGTAGCACAGCACTGTGAATATAATTAAGACCATTGAACGGTATACTTGAAAGTGGTTAAAATGGGAAAGTGTATGTTGTATATATGTTACCACAATAAAATTTTTTCTAAAAATAAAAAAGAGAAGAAAATCATGGCAACAAAGCCACGTTTCAACATTACCACATGAGTAGCTGATGCCATGTTGTTGGTTACCTCAACTTCTAGAACCATTGACTTGAATTCTTGGCCTACCCGTAAATTTCATTTATTTGTGCTGTCTCTTGTTCTTAGCTAAAGCATAAATCCCAATTTTAAGATATTCAGTTTTGGGAATCAGAAATCACAAGATCTATGTTCCAATTCCAAAAGAATTGACACAAGTTATTTGTGTGACTTTCAGCAAAGCTTTCCATTTCTTTGCACCTTGGTGTCATTTTTCTCATCTGTAAAAGGTAGATAATAACACGTGAACCCAAACATTTATTCCATTATACCCAGGGCCCAGACAAGGGTGAGGCAAACGAGGCACTCATTTCAGGTGCAACATTTAAGGGGAGGTGCCAGAAACAAACAAACAAAAACAACCAATAATCAAGAAAAATAGCATTTTAATCCAATATTTTTTAAAAAATAAAAATCAATGCAAAAAAATCCATAATGAACAAAATATTGAAACTTTAAATAAAGCAGGATCACTATTATTGATTTTTCCTTTTGCCTCTGGCTCCAATATGACTCAGATCTGTTACTGGTCCCGATTTTAATTTTTTAAAAAAATATTGGATAAAAATATTATACCTCTTGATTACTGACTTTTTTGGAGCCTCCCTAAATTTTGTTCTGGAGTCTAGTGCCTCACGTACCCTACCCTACTCCTAGCCGTATTCCATTTGATGTACATTTTTTTTTTTAATTAAATTCAGTTTTATTGAAATACATTCACACACCATACAATCATCCATGGTATACAATCCACTGTCCACAATATGATAACATAGTTATGCGTTCATCACCACAATCTATCTCTGAACATTTTCCTTACATCGGAAAGAACCAGAACAAGAATAAAAAATAAAAGTGAAAAAAGAACACCCAAATCATCCCCCCATCCCACCCCATTTGTCCTTTAGTTTTTATCCCCATTTTTCTACTCATCCATACACTAGATAAAGGGGGTGTGATCCACAAGGTCTTCACAATCACACTGTCACCCCTTGTAATCTACATTATTATATAATTGTCTTCGGGAGTCCAGACTGCTGGGTTGGAGTTTGGTAGTTTCAGGTATTTACTTCTAGCTATTCCAATACATTAAAACCTAAGAGGTGTTATCTATATAGTGCATAAGAATGTCCACCAGAGTGACCTCTTGACTCCATTTGAAATCTCTCAGCCACTGAAACTATTTCGTCTCATTTTGCATCCCCCTTTTGGTCAAGAAGATACTCTCAGTCCCATTTGATGTACATTTAATGAACACCTGCTAATTGCTAAGTGCATCAGGATATAGCAGTTCTTGCTTTCAAGGAGCTCACAGCTTTGTTGGGAAAGATAGGCAAGTAAACGGAAATGAATTGGGTTAGTGTGAAAAGTGCTGGGATAGAGCTAAGTAGTGGAGGCAATGGGATTGGATAAGACCAAGTATAAAAATCACACTATCCTTATTCCAAGGTTCGAGCCCTGCCTCTTCCAGTCACTAGCTGCATAATCTTTGGCAAGTTATGCCTTACCTTCTCTGAACTTTAGTTTCCTCATTCTCACAAAGTGAGAATAATAATCATATCTACTTTGTAGGGTTGTTGTGAGGATTAAATGGACCAAGACATGAGTCCTGAGAATAGCCTGGGACATAATGAACACTCAATGATATTAACTATAATAAGAAAGTGCTTATTTTGCAAGGAGACGCTCTACAAGGTAAGACTAAAGCAAAGGCTCTTCTACACCAGCTGGCAGGAGTTGCAGTGATTTTCTCTCTCTCTGACTTGTCACTCTATGTCCCAAACCACTTTCCCTTAGTTCCAGTTGAGCAGGAAGAGCTGTTTCATCCTTGGCAATTCTTCCAAATTCAGTAGACTGTGACCAGATCATTTAGAAAGTTAATGGACAAATTCTGGCTCATGTACAAATGTACAAGTCTTCAAATTTTTTTTTCTTGAGCCTTTGAAATAGAGAACGACAAGTGAACAGTGTAATGTTCCCCCTTAGCGTGTACAAGGAGTTTCACATTGTTTCCCAGGGACACAGATAGGAGCTCTTTGAGGTGGGTGGAAGTGACCCTCTGGTGCGTTATAAAATCCTGTGATCAGTTGGAGCACAAGGCGAAACCGGGATGAGCACATTTCCTTTTCATTGGACTGATGAAGTATGAGATGATTTGCTTTTTCAGCTTAACAAGATTTCACCATCTTAGTTTGTGGTCAACTGGATGTCCTGAGTGGGCCTAAGAGCGTACCGTCCTTCCTCCCTTGTTTTCTCAATTGTCTAGAAATTTAAATAATATGGACTGAGAGATGATATTTAGGAATTTTCTTTTCTTTTCTTTTTATGCATACTGAAATGAAATGATATGACATCTGGGCTTTGTTTTAGAGAAAATTCCAGCAAAGACTAAAAAAGTGCATGGGGGTTACTTGATAAAACAAAAATGGTGAAATATTAGGGGTTGTTGAATCTGGGTGGTGGGTTACAAAAGGGGTTAGTGGTAGCCTCTATTTTTATGTAGTTATGGAAATTTTCCAAAGAAAAAGTTTAAAAACCATTTCTCTGCTTTAAGGCACTGATTCTGAAACTTGCCTCATCCCCCTGGGCAACAGGCTAGCCCCCTCCCTACCTCAGTGGTGTGAGGTGGTGCTTCCCTAGCAGAGTGCTGGTGTGGATGGCAGGTGTGACTGGATGAAGAGCCTCTCAGCCCTTGGAGCAGCAGAGGATGGGGGTCCGAGTGGTCAGGACTCCCACATGGGTAACCTTCAGCCACGAGCAGCCTCATCTGTCTACCCCAGGGTGCTGTTCAGATAACATCATTTTCTCTGAGCGCCACACTCGTTCAAAGTTGTTCCCAAATACCTCTGGGAAGGGTTAACCCAAGCAAGCTGTCATCAACTCAACACTTTAGGTTTCAGTTATCAGCTTTTATTACCTTGACAACTCAGGGGCACCTTCCCAGATAGGTGAGTAGTGGACCTTGGTCAAAGCTTGGTGGGGTAACACCCTGAGGAAGCCTGGAAGCTGGTTACAGGGCTCCAGAGTGAGTAGGCCTGAGGGCAAAAGGGGAAGAAAGATGCTGAGAAGAAAGGAGACTGGTGTGTGTGGGGGGGGGGGGGGAGTTGGGGGGTGTGTGAAAGTAGGGGTGGGGGCAGGGATTGGGTGCAGGAGTGTCCCAGGGAACTGCCGAGAGGAAAATGTCCTCCTAGCCTCACATTCTCTGATCCTCCTCAGTCCCGAGCTTCTCCTAGGCTGCTGCATAGCAGTGTCATGTTCCACAGCGAGGAGTAACTCGTTGAAAACATTCCTAGGGCTTCCGCTCTCCACAGATTTGCCTACACCTGAAATGGAACCAAGTTGTTAAAGAATTGTGCTCAGGAGAATTCATATTTTGAATCAAATGCCCCAAGTGAATGTTTTTTTTCCCCAGGTGAATTTTATTTTAGTTTGGGTCCCCTCAGAAGCACAATCTGAGCTACCACGGGGGGCACGCTATCCCTGGCTGACTGCTTTTGGATTTTTTTTTTTTAACATAATAAATGTATACACTTCTATCTTATTTAAGCCCCAGTTGTTATGGATTTCTGTAATGCACAACTGAAAGTAATCTTAACTGATTCAGAATTCTACCAAGAGTGGAAAGATCCTGAGAATAAGTCCAACTCTAACGCTGTAGCAAACACTTAGAGGGAGGGGAGCTGAAATCTTTCCAAGCCAAGGGGGCAGGAATGAAGTCAACAAAGGCTCAGGAGCTGGAAGAAGCCCAAAAAGAGCAAAAAGAAGGTTGGGCACAAAACTAGGAGTTCCTTCTACACACTGCCTTTGTTGACTGTGCTGTAACTAAGGTAGACTGGTTTCAAGGTAGCTGTCAGAAAAGAGACGATTAAGTGTTAGGATTGGTAAAACTTTGGGACCAATTAGATATCAGGGGTGAGGAGAGGGGAGAATAACAGAAGGATGATCCCAGCTTTCTGGCTTGGGAAACTGCTTGGTGCTGCCATTTTCTGAGAGAGGGTATTCAGAGGGGAGAGAAACTTGGAGGCAAGGTGATGTGGTAAGTTTGGGACCCGTTGGGGATAAGGTGCTCATGCAAGGCCCAAGAGGAGATATCTGTTAGGCTGTTGGATCAAGACTCCACAAAAGGGAGCAGGGCTAGAAATATTAATCTGGGATCAGTTGGTCTATAGATGTGCTTTGGTGGCAAGGATGTAATGGAGGGTGCTGAAGAGAGTTTGCAGGATGAGACAACAGTTGACTAAATAACAACATCTAAGAATAGGACAAAAAATAGGGACACTATGAAGGAGATTGGGAAGAAGTAGCAAGAGAAGAGGGTGGACCACAAGCGTGGTGGGGTATTCCAGCACCCAAGGGAAGGAAGAGTTTCAAGTAGAGTCATCAGCAATGTGAAATGACACAGAAATGTCTAGTAAAGCAAATGCTACCAATGCTTGCCACATTCCTGAGGCCCTTACCAGTGTGTGTGGCCTGATTTCCTGACTGCCAGAGCTGCAGCTCTTTACCTCTGAGCTTTCTCTGGCTTTCTGCCATGGCTAGAAGTATCAGGGAATTAATGCACTACCAGCAGCTCAGTCACTGATTGACAGGAGTTGGTGTCAATCTAGCCCCTTGGATAAGATAACTCTGAGCTGTGTATTCTGCGCTATTTCCCAGAGTTCCCCAGCAGGATTCAGCTCCAGGTGCCCGTAGTGGTAACTTGCTTGATAACACACCTTGCATTGACTTCCTTCCCTCTTATTCTCACCTCTTCACTTCCTTACCCATGTTTCCTGGGATCACCTCTCAATCAAACTGTTTACACTCAATTTCTTGTTTCAGGTTCTGCTTCAAGGTAAACTAAGATACCTAAGAAAATAAGGCCTGAGAACCATCCACTAGATCTGACAGTTCAGTTGGTGACCTTCATGAGAGCAGTTGAAATGGAGTAATGGGCAGAGAGGCCACATTTCAGGGAGATAAGAAATGGATAGGAGAGGAATGACGACGAAGAAGGCGCTTCAGAAGCAAGGTTTCCGACAGAAGAGACATACAGCAATTGCATCATGTTTCAGTTCAACAGGATCTGCTCCCTCTTCCTAGCAGCACCCCAATAGTCTTTGGCACTGGGGCTTGCCTTTCTCCCATTGTGTCTGCCTCCCCCAGTGGGAGTTAGTAGCCCAGCTCCCTCACCCTGACGCAGGCACGGGGCCAATGCATAAGAACACGGGGGTCAGTTAGAGGTAATTTATCACAGCACCCAGTGCCATCCAGGCTCCTCCAAGCCTCCCTTTGGTCCCCCAAATCCTTGCAACAAATTAACCTTTGCTCAAGATTGCCACAAGCAGTTCTGCAGCCAAGAAACCTGATCAATACAAGATGATTTCACAGAGTGAGAGTGATTTTCTTCTACTCATTTTTTTTCTTCTGGCTATAAAAGTAACCCATGCTCAATGGAGGAAATTGAGAATACTTCGGAAAAGTATTCCGAAGTGGAGGAGAAAACACCCCACAAAACACCTCATAATGCCATTATCCAAGGGCAAACACTCATCTTGACATAATTCCTTCTAGTATTTTTTTCTGTGTTTTTTATTTAGTTGAGATAGTACTGTGTATGCAATTCAGTATCCAATTTATGGAATAGGCATATTTGCTCTTTCTTTCTTTTACTTAACATTATACCATACATTGTTTCTTTATTCTAATGAAAATTTCTCAGATCTAATTTTGATGATTCATAATATTCACTCTTATGGATATAGATAAACCATACTTTTCCAAAAATTTCCACCATCATTTAATATTCTGACTTGTTCAAAATTCTGTCTATCGTAAGTAATATTTTCCTGAGCATCTTTGTGCATAAATCTTGGTCTGGCAGTTCTGATTTTGCCTGTAGGCTTGATTCCCAGAAGTGGAATTACTGTTTCCAAAGGAGTGAACACTTTTAAAAGCTTTGGATAGCTAGTGCTAGAATCATCTCCAGATAATTAGTGCCCTTACCAGGATTTTTTAAATGGTTAATGTGATAGAAACGAGTTACCTCACTGCTAATCTAATTTCTTTGATTTAGATTGATGAGGTTGAGTTTTTTTCCCTTTCTTTTCCATTTCCTTCTTTCTGAATTATTTGTCTTTTCTTCAATATTTTTCTCGAGGATTTGCCTAAACTCTTTATGTATTAAGGGTATTAACTCTTTGTTATATTTGTTGAGAACATTTTCCTCAGTTTGTTGTTTACCTTTTCAATCTGAATGTGTTGCTTTGGCTATTCAAAGTTTTAAATTTTTATCTAATTAAGTCTAGCAAACATTTTCCCTGTGAAAAGATCTTTGAGAAGTTTTCACTATTTTAAGCTTGTAAAGGTCTCCCCATCCCAGTACTTTATGAATATTCATTTTGAAGAATGTCTTTGTCTTGAATCCACTGTTCAGTAACATTGCCACTGAAGTCGTCTTTTGCCTGCCTTTGAATGCTATATCTTTACTTACACATTTAATTTTTTTAAAAAATTTTTATTGTGGTAACATATATACCACATAAAACTTCCTATTTTAATCACTTTCAAGTATACAAATCAGTGGTGTTAATTACAGTGACGATGTTGTGGTACCATCCCCACAATCCATTACCAAAACTTTTCCATCACCCCAAACAGAAACTGTACCCATTAAGCAACAACTCTGCATTCCCCACCCCCACCCTTGGTAACCTCAATTTTAATTTCTGTCTTATGAATTTGCATATTCTAATTATTTCATAAACAAGTGAGATCATATGCACCCATTTGATTTTAAACTTTTGGTGTAATTTTGTTTTAGATTGTCTTTTATAAGTAGCACATAACCATATTTTGGTTTTAGTCCAAAGTGAGCATCTCTGCTTTTTATTGTAGAAATGCAAAATATTCACAATTAGCATAATAACCAATGCATTTGCTTCTATTTCTAGAGTCTTTTTCATACTCTCTAACGTTTAGGCTTCCTTGCTGTTTTCTACATTTCTTGCCCTTATCACTGGCACTGCTTTCATTCCTTTTCTTCAGTGGTAATTTGGAAGATAGTTCTTAATTCTAGTAATGGTCACCCTTAAGTTTAATAAATGTATCCCTGAATGTATATTTCTGTAGTTATCAAAATGAAGAGCAGAAGAGTGATATGTCATTTATCTAAATTCAGTGTGATTTTTTTGTTGTCGCTGTTTTTTTGGTTTTTGCTCACCGCAAATTCCTGTCTTTACCAATCTGATTTGGGGTCATAAAAACTCAGCCAATTTTTCTACCATATTTATTATCTAAATATTCTTTTCCGAAATTTGGTTTTGGATTTTGCATTTGATTTAGTAACCATATTTACAACAATTATTTTTATTTAACCAAATATTCGACTGACTTCCAAGTTCACTGCCAATTCTTTCACAGTTTGGTACAGCCTTCTCAACTAGAGCATGCATATCAGAGTCACCTGGAGAGTTTCTTTGTCAATTCACATTCCCTGGCCCCGCATCCCACCCTCGAGATTCTACGTCTACGCAGCTCGGACAGCCTGCGCATGCGCCCCTCTGGCCTCCGCCCTATGGCAGTCTGAGAGTTACAGACTCTAAATGGCTACAGGGAGGGAACTGTAGGGGGTGGAGATGGGGGGTGTAGAGCAGGGCTTTAGGAAAGGGAGCATTCGTGGTCTTCTACTGGGTGTAGGTGGTGCCCCCGCCATCGAACTCCTCATGTAATAGGAGAATGACGTTTGGAAACTGGCTTCAAATCCTGGTTCTGCCACTTCCTTGGTAGGCTCTGTAACAAGTTACTTATTCTCTGGCCCTCAATTTTCTCATCTGTTTTTTACAGGGTTAATGCTGACTTTCTAGGGTTGTAATCACAGACGATCTATAAAGTGCCTAGCACAGTGTTTGACAACAGCAAGCACTTAATGAATAAAAATTACTATAATTGTTGTTTTATTTTGCTATCTTTATTGTGGTAGGGCTCTTTTTTAAGGCAATTCAATTTTTACTTCCTTCTCTTGAAGTAAGTAAAGATCCAACTCTAACGCCCACACACCATTTGTTAGACTCTGTTTCCTCCAAATCAACTTGCTCTCCAGTGATTTCACAGGCCACAGCTACCCTGAAACCCTCCATTTCACACCTCATTCATCAAAACTCTATAGCAATGCTGTCCCATAGAACTTTCTGCGATGATGGAAATGTTCTGTAATATGGAGGATGCAGCTACTGAGCAGTTGAAATATAGCTAGTGAGACTGAAGAACTGAATTTCTTGCTTTAATTAATTTAAATTTAAGTAGCCACATGTGGCTAGTGGCTACCATATTGGATAGCACAGCTAGAGGCTTTCTTTCTTGCCTGAAAAGGTCTTATTAAATTAATGGTCCACCTTACAGTTAATGGCATCTTAGAAAAGAGGAAATGCGGTGAAAATGATAAAATGTATGATTTTAGGCATAATTTTCTGTGACGTATTTCCAGCCTTTTCTACATCATTTTTAATTTTGGTTTTCCTTCAAAAATGAATGCACGGTTATTCTATAAAAGTCCAGTGAGGGTCAAGAGGAAGTAGAAAGCTTCCTGCTTGGAGCACACCTAATGACGTCTATTCTGCTACAATTATATTATGTTTATGAGACCTGTGTTTTTAAGCAAGGATGTGAACAGTACATTCAGAGAAGAGGTTACGAGCATGGAGGATTTTGCCAACGATGGACCAGAATGGAAGTGCTTCAGGAATTGGAAAGAGGCAGAATTTGGGGTCAGATTGGATCAGTGGCCCACACTGTGAAATACAATTTACAGCATGACCCAGTGTACACACACACACACACACACACACACACACACACACACGCATATATAATGGAATAAAGGTTTCACAAGAACAATTCTTCCTTTTGCTACATGTAGTGCATTCTGTTATTTTCTATTCTACTCCATCCTATTCTATATCATTCCATTGTATTTTATTCCCTTCTTTTCTATTTTATTCTAGTTAATTTTTAAAATTAGGGTCAAGATTTGCTAAACTGATTTCATGACCCACTCCTGAGTTTCGATACGCAATTAGAAAAACCCTGGATGAAGAGATGCACTGAGTCGCATGTGTTGGAGACACTGAGTGAAGAGGGCTGGCTTGGGAGTGCCGGGCTTCAGACAGAGAGGGGTGGAGGGCGTGAGGGCAGGAGCCCCGGTGGTCTCCAGGCAGAGTGTGGCGGGGAGGCTGGGAGAGGTGGAGGAGGAGGCAGGGGTGGGGCTCTTGCTGGAGGGGTGCAGAGCTTTGGGGGCCACTCTTCACTCCCACCTTGGAGGCTTTGGAGGCCCAGGGAGCAGCATCCTTGCCTTTAGCTTACCAATATCTGGTCACCATTTTAGCCCTGAGCTGTTCTGTTGTAGTTATTGTTGTTCTAAGTTGGTAGGGGCATGAGTCTGTTCCTTGGCTGGAGTAAGTTGCTGGTGAGAGTTTTTAAAAATTGCTTTCCTCAATCAGCTAACCAAGCTGTAGCAAATGAGACAGATTGCAGAGGGGAAGTGAAGGGAAGCAAAATTTCAGGGAGGGGAAATGGTGGCATAAAACTGGAGTTGCTGATTAGGGTGCCTAAAATCCATCAGCTGTTATATACTCAATAAGTTCCTATGGTATACAGTAAGTCTCCTGTTTAGGCAGAGAGGAGGAAGTGGATACAGTTAAAAGCATAATCACAACATTAGTTGAAAGAAAAAAATACATGCAACATTTCAACTCTGCAAAATGTAATACATGAGTGCTAGTGAATCCCAGGCTAAAGAAAGAATGGGTGTGTAAAGCAGGTTGCAAGTGAATTACCACTATCTTAGTGAAAAGAGAAGTTGGTTAGATTCAAATAGTAAGCACTGAATTTAAAATATGAATGTGTATGCTTGCTTATATTAATATCTAATAAAAATCCCGGTGATCACATTTGATTTATTGATCAACATTTGCTTCAAGGTTCATTTATCATAAATGAGAACTGGACGTTCATTTCCAATTGGACAAGGAAGCTGTGTAGTCTCAATGTGCTATTTTTGAGAGCACTTGAAGAACAGAACAGCATTTTCTTTGCTAACATTAACTTGCCACATCATATAAAATTGTTCCCCTTGGACCACCTGTATCAGGACAGTATCGTTTCAGTTTTCCAGATACGGAACAGCTAGGTTCTCTCTCTGAAGTTGCATAAAAGCACCAGTGGCCTGAGCTAATGCTAAATTAAGAAATCGACTGGTTCTCATCCAATGCAACTAAACCAGATGGGCTGCTTCAGCAATGTCCAGACCAATTCTCTCTATTTTTCAACCCAATTTAATGGAATTGTGCATTGCTTGCCTCTTTCATTTGTTAACCTCATGAGGGAGAAAAGGAACACATTTTTAATAGTCATTTTTTTCTGTAAGTATAAAAATAATACCTTCCTGTTCATGGAAAATAAGAAGTTTTTTAAAAAAAGAAATGTAGGACATCCATAACCCCACAATGCACTTTAAGGTTTTAACACACATCCTTCCAGTATTTTTGAAGTATTTTTTCATAAGGGAGATCATGCTCTCTATATAACTTTTTATCCTGCATTACTTGCTTAACCCAATGGTATTCCACCCACTTAAAACTTTTCCCAAGCCTTCTTTTTCATGGCTACTCAATATTTCCTTGTGTACATTCAGTGGAAGTCAGGAGATGGCAGCCCAGGGTGGCACCCAAGCTGAGAGGGTAGTCCCAAAAGAAGCCAAGGACAGACCAGTAAGATGTCAAAGGGCTAAGGTGGTCCTCAGAAGAGCAGACCAAGAGAAGGTTCAAGGCAAGTGGTTGATGGGCTGTGGAGTAGAATGTTGGGGAGGGGAGAGTTGATTCTGATAGAGTAAAGATACCAGCAAGAAATGGGCATCCATGTGCCATAAAATATGAACCCTGAATCCCAGACCTCATGATCCGTGGGCACTGAGAAACCACTTTAATATGAATCCCTGCATCATAAGCGCTAAGCTCCACTCACTCACGCAACAAGTCCAGTCCCTTGTGACGTCTCTCTTGAGTGTCAGAGAGAAAGCAAGGGGCGCTTTAGAGGAACACAACAGTCAGTCTGGGCCACTGCTCTCTGTTAGCTTCTGCCTCTCTGGGTTCTGTTATAGCCTTTTGTGCCCTATTTGGAAAAGATCTCTCCTTCACCCAGCTCCTACCCCATAAAGGGACAGATTCCCAGAGATTCAGTCTGGCCGCTCATGATCCCAGCCCTCATATCCTTCAATTACCCAGCAGCCTCTTCGTGTGTGATCCATTCTGTGTTGGGCTCCCTTCTGCATCATATTCCTTTGAGGAGGGCATCTCACAGCAAAGTTGCTTGGGCCCTGAAGTGTGGAGAAATTAGCGAGGCAACTCTCTGAGCTCACGCATGCAGCCCTCCCACCACTAATTCCCTGGCAGTGTGCAACACACCGAACCAGCTGCTCCTCTCAGATTCTCCAGCTGGGTTGCTGAGTCTACCTTCTCATACCAAATCCCTTTTTATTCTGGAATTACTTCTTCTTCAAGGGCCCTGTGAACCCTCCCTGCAAGACGGCTGCCCTTGGCATCCTCTTCCTCCCTACCAAGCCCACTTGACGTGTCTGTACATATCTAAACTCCAACTGGGGGCTGGATTCAGTATTTTTTTTTTCTGTGCCCACGTAGATTAGTTAATTCAAATCTGTACCACAAGGGTGGGGACACTCAGCATATTTGAGTCTCTGTTCTGGCCTAATGGAGACCTCTGCTCCAGTTAGCCAGCCATTCTCCGAGTGAGGAGGTTTCAGAGCAGGCCACTATTGTAAATACTATCATAAGCATCTTTTTGCATAAATCTCTGGTCATCAGTCACATCTCTGGTAATTTCTCTCAGAGAGATTCTTAAAAGTGTAATCATACAGTCAAAAGGTAGAAACAATTTAAAAGGGTCTTTATACAAAATGCAAATTGCCTTTCACCAAGTTGGTTTTAATTTTCGCTCCCACCCACCATGTAGGACAGTAGAAAAGGTACATTCTAAAATAAATACCTTTGGTTCTAAGAGTCTGACTGGGCGGTGGCTGCACTGGGCACTGGAGTTTTGCCAGAAAGCCTTGGTTTAAACCCTGACTTGCCAACTTAAATTTCTAAGACTTGGTGTCTTCACATGCATAATGGGACTGATGACACTTTCCCAAAAGAGCTGTTGGGAGGAATACATGAGAAATAGCATGTATAAGGCCAAATTCCCAGCTCCTTTCAGCTCTGCCCAGAGACTAGTTAAGCTGGGAACCTAACAAAAGTTCACATTTTAGCAACCAACAATGTCTAACAGACAAGCCTTCCCAGCAACCTTCACCAGTGCCAGGCAAGTGGGAATGGGGCTTCTTTTCTTTACTTTGTAACTGGCTGACCATGGAGGCTGGAGGCGGGGGCTTCCCCAGAACCCCCAGACTACGCCACGCCAGTACTGCCGGCTCCGCCTCCCAGATGTGCAGGGCCCTGCACTTGGGTCGGATAATAAGCCACATGGCAAATGCAAAACTTTGGACTAACATTTCTGTTTTATGAACGGTTCCACAGTGTTGAATTCAGCTGAACACCGCACTTGCCAACAATAGCAAAGTAAGAATATAATTCAGCACCTCATTAATCCCAACATTATTGCATGTGTGGTTTTCGTTTCACATTTAATATTTATTTTTCTCAAGAGGAAGCCAGGACCAAGTTAAGCATGTTATAGTCATCCAATCTGGAGGTCAGAAAGGTACTGGCAGAAGGGGGAGGCAGGGGTTTCTGGGGGAAGCAGAGACTGTAGCTGACTTTAGTTATGATGTCCTGATGGGTAACACCCATTGACCATTTTTATGGACTTGAATAATTAGGTGGATTTTTGGACTGACTAGACTAAAACCATGAGATGCGTGAACAAATTTGGATTTGTCTCTGAACCTTTGAATCTACCTACCTATTCATTCCCTGCAACCACAACTTCACATCATAGCATCTCACATGGACCTTAGTGAGCAACCTCCTTGTTTCACAGGTGAGGAAACTGAGGTTCAGAGAAGTCACATGACTTGTTCAAGGTCACCCAGCCTATTTTGAGCAGGGCCAGAATAGAGCTGAGGCCTCTTATTGCTCAGCTCAACATAGCACACTGGCTTCCCCTGCATGTGTGAAATGTTTATCATTACTGTAGCTATTGGCTGGGCTTAAAAAAAATAGAAAAGCAGTTGAAAAATTGGAGAGTTAATTTTTCCCTAGAATTAAGTCCAGCATAAGAAACCTACAGGAGGACATTCATAAGTGGAATTTTGTTCTATTTGGCCCGAAAAGAGCCCGCTCCCTGGAATGAAAGAGCTGGGGAAGAAAAAGCTGTTTCTCATCTATTGACAGTATATTTGGAAGTGCGAGGAAGCACTCAGAACTTCTCTTAAGTAGAATAAAGGTAGGATATAATGCTCAGATGGCTTTTCTCAACTTCCTTTGAGCTTTTTCATTCTACAAATGTTTAGCAACCGCTTCCACGAGTGAGGCCACTGTGAGCTGGGTCTGTAGGCAGGAGCTCTGGACACTGCAAGGGTGTTTGGGTCAAAGGCTAGGGAGGCGGATGGTCTAGATTAGGAGAGGGGTTTGGACTTTTGTTCCCATTTAGAAAGTGGAGCAATGGTAAAGGATTTTGAGCAGGGGAAATGACACAATTGAGCAGGATTTAGAGATCTGGGAGCAATGTATGTTAAGAAAGCTAAACAGAGGAGATGGCAGGCTGAGAGGCTGGTTGGAAAACATACAAAACCATCAAGGAGAGAGGTGGCAAAGACCTGAATGAGGGCTTCAGAACTAGGAATTACCTTAGTTTGGGTGCCTCCTGGACTAGACCCCGAGAAAGGATTCAAGGGCAAGTAGAGGTGATCCCAAGAAAACAGTAGCTGGGGAGAGAGGAAGTGAGATGGAGAAAGAAAGGAAGCCAATAAGAGGTGTGGAATCAAGGCAGTTACAGATGTGGGCAACTGGAGCTCAATCCTGCTGGGGAGCTGTGGGAGACTGTGTAGAACATGCAGAGTTCTCCTCCCAGGGGACAAGGAAGGTGTTGAATTTACTCACCAGATTTCCAGCCATCATTGGTTGAGAACTGCTTCCAAAAGCCCTAACTCTCTGGCACTTTTGGCTTGCCCTGCATGTGGGGCGAATGTGCTCCAACAAAAATGCCTTTAGGAAGGGAGCTGCAGGTGTCCACAATAAGCAGCCTTTGGGGTGGAGAGGTGAATGCCGAAGGAATACGTGGGGGGTCCCAACAGGGCCTGATATAGACCCCTAATTCTCCCTGGAGTTACTCAAGAAGTCCTGGATATTGTAGATGGGACTTAGCATTCTGTAAGTCTGTAAGATGGGAAGACTTCTGATTTGACTTTCCACTCTAAATTCTGTGATTCCTTCATCTTCAAAAATAGATCACGCTACCTACGAGCACACATTGCATTCTCGCCAGAATGGAATTCCACTTTTTGATCCATGTCCCTTTTTCAGTTCTACTCCATGGTACCAATTTACTTGTGGAACCTGCGATTGGTGTTCTGCCTATCTTTTATGGAAGCAAATTTTTAAAACACTTCTGCAATGAGATTACAGATGACTGGAAATTATAGTAATGAAGATATTAGCCAGGCATGTGATACCCAAGGTAAGGAAGAAAAACATTGACTCAGCTTGCCATAACTTATTTTAGGGAGGTTGGCAAAAGGCAAGCCATCCGTCCCCATCATTTACTAGAATTAATTCAGAGTCCGTCTAGGGTTCAACTGAGATGAGAAACTTGCCAGGATTTCAAATTGGAAACCATTCAGCATTAAAACCAGCATGACATATTTTCTTTTCAGAACCACCACACTCGAAATTTAAGAAATCTGAGGAATTTCTGAAAAATTCCATAATAGGTCAATGATGATTTACTCAAAGAAGAGAGAAATTACTTCTTTTAGGGAAACAACTGTGGACCTTAAAACTAACACACACAGACACAGACACACACACCCGCACACACACAACACACACACACTTTCAGTGAGTTTTTTAAGGGGGTAAGGAATGGGAAAGCACTAACAGCTCCCAGGATAGATTTTTGAGTGCTGAGGTCCACCCAGTGAACTCCAGAGCCAAGTGCCCAACCCCTGAAAATACGTTTACATCATGGAAATAGAAGCGCCAAGCCCCAGATGGCCTTCACGAGCAGGGAGGAATGTAAAGCCCAGAATGAAAACATGGCACTTCCGGGTGAGGCAGCTTTTTCTTCACTTCCACTTGCCCCTCTCATTTGATCACAGACCCATGCGGCCTCCCAGGATTTGGTCTGGGAGGCAGGGGGAAGCTCCTGTGACTTTAGGTTGGAGCTGCCTGGGGCTGACTCAAATCTAGGAGAATCCATTTTCATTAAACCAGTAGATAGTTATTGAGCACCTGCTAAGTGCAAGGAACAGAGTGGAACATTAGACAGTTTGTAAGGATGCCTGCCCTGGAGGGCCTTAGAATTCAGTAGGGAAGATAAGACTGATGCATAAAGAACTCTGATATAAAGTCAAAAGGATCAAATGCTCCTCCCATGCTCCCACTTCCTTTGTACTCATAACCATGAAAACAGTCATAACAATAACAATAATAGGGACCCACTTATATAGTGCTTTCAGTGGCCTAGGTTTTATGAAATAAATATCATTACCATCTTATTTTCCTTATGTGGAAACCAAGGCACCGAGAGGTTAAGGTACATGCCCAAGGTCACATAGCTGGGTAGTACTAGAGCTGGGATTCAAACTCAAGCACTTCAGCGCCCACACTCCTAAGAACTATACTACCTACCACACAATGATTTTTTTAATGTTAAATTGGCTCTTGTACACAGTTGTCTCCCATTTACTCTGGTAATTCTGTTAGGAAGGGGCCTTGTATTTTCATTCTTATATCCTAGCACTTGGCACAGAGCCTGGTCCCAGAAGAATCTCAATAAATAAACTTGATGTACAGGTGAGACTGTGGCTGTTTAGAGGAGGAAGAAATGACATTTATTCGCAGGGATGATGGAAGGCTACATGGAGGAATTGGCATTTGGCTGCTGCCTTGACTGATGGACAGGACCCGATGGAGGTGGAGGGACATTTTTCCATTCTATGCTGCAAATGCAGATCTTCGACCACTTAGGAGATAGCTGGCCAGCTGGAGGACCTACAGCCTGTTACTTGGCAGCTTGCTCACCGGAAGGAACGGGCAGTGGGAGGTTACTGTTAAAAAGAGGCCACTGTTAAGTGCCTAGAGTAGTGGATGCATCTGCTTCCAGAGGCTGGGAGAGTGCCGGAGACAGAGTGAGGGCCCCTGGGAACCCAGACGCCTCACAACTGGAAGCCAGGGAGCATGAGGCTGCAGTCCCCTGAGTGTGCTGGGCTGAGCCCCACACTGGGGCCTCAGGACTCTGGGGAAGCTGGGAAGGGGCATGCTTGTCTGTGGAATTTCAGACTCTACAGAGGACTTTTGGCACTGCCCAGATTTGAGTGGCTGCTGCTGTTGGGAAGCACCTGTCAGAGTGAATCCCTGGGTGGAATGGCCAGGTGGAGCCCAGTGGAGCCCCCTACATGGTGGCTGGAAGCAGTTAGCAGCAAAGAAAAGTGTTGGCCAATTGAGACAGTACCCCCCATGCTCTGAGAGACATCGTGCCTGTTGGGACTGGGTGGGCACTGGAGGGGCCTTACTTGGATTGGCCCCAGGGCAATTAATATCTTTGTAAGAAAGGGAACCACTCACAGTCATGGTCCAAGGCCAACTTGCAAGGACTCTGGGGGCTGATAACTGGATTGTGTAAACTCCGTTAGGGCCTCATGATGCTGTAAGGATGATGGAGGGAATATTGGGGCTCCGCTCGGCTGCTTACCCTTCCTACCCCCAATCTGAATTGTGTGAACTACTGTGGTGAGATGAACCACAACGTGAAATGGCCGTCCATGTGTAAGAAGCAGCGAGGAATGGAACTGGAAAATCCCAGGCACAAAATATAGGCTACAAAGTTCATTTCCTATTTGAGGACAATAGCAGCTTGGCAATATCAGTTAAGCCAGGGCAGGAGAATTGGAGAGAACTAGTTAGAGGCCCAGAATCTTAAACTCTTCAAGTCCACAATCCCACCCTCTCTCCCACCATCCACATCAACCATCTCAAATTTTCACAACACAGCTTAAGTCCTCTGCTTTCAGCATGTGGCCTCTTAAGCTAACACAGAGAATATGGAAGCCAAATAGAGGGTCCTCTCTTTCATGTCACTCCCTTGAGTCAAATGGATTCTTTCCCTCTCCTATTCTCACAGTCTTCCCTCCATTTTCTGTCAGTGTCCACCTTATACCTGACCTGGGCATTGGGGCCCCTCCCTTCCCAGTTCTTCAGTTACCCTGTGTACTGGGTTGAATAGGGTCCCCCAACATTCATGTCCATCTAGAAACTGTGAATGTGAACTTATTTGGAAATAGGGTCTTTGCAGTAGTAGTTAGTTAAGGATCTCAAGATGAAATCAACCTGGTGTCCTTATAAGAAGAGGAGCCAACACAGAGAGGCGCACAGAGGAGAATGCCTTGTGACGATGGAAGCAGGGATGGCAGTGATGCTGCCACAAGGCAAGGAATGCCTGCGGCCACCACAAGCTAAAAAGTGGCAAGGAAGGATTCTCCCCTGGAGCCTGCAGAGGGATCGTGGCCTTGCTGACCCTTTGATTTCAGACTTCTGGCCTCCAGAACTATGAGAGAAGTTATTTCTGTTGTTTTAAGTCATCCAGTTTGTGATAATTTGCTTTGGAAGCCCTAGGAAACTTTGCACCTACCCTTTTACCTCCTCATGCATTTCCTCTTTTCTCCTTTTCCTTCTCTCCTTATCCAATCCTTTCTCCATTGATGAATTCATTCATTTCCAAGATTTCAACTACCACCCCTATTTTGATGACACACACACACACACATGCACACACACACAATCTATTATCTCTTGCCCAAACACTCTCCTGAATTCTAGACCCAAGGAGTCAACCCATCTGGGCAGTTCCACTTGTATGTACCCACACTCAGCATGTCTGAAACAGAACTCATCTTCCACAAAAATCTGTCTCTCCCCCTTAATCTTCCTTCTTGGTGAATAGTTCTAGTGCCCAGCCAGTTACCCAAACCAGAAAACCCAGAAAACTGGGAGCTTTTCCTGATAACTTCCTCTCCTTTCCCCCTACATCCAATGAGCCACCAATGTCCAAAGGCTCTATCATCCCCTCAAATCTCTGTCATTTCCACCTCCCACTTTCCTTACTCACCTCTACAGCTTTTTTTCTGGTCTGGATCCCAGCACTGGTCCAATCTATCCTCTAGCCTACTATCAAGTGCTCCTTTGGAAAAGAACATCTGGTCCTATCATTTCCCTGTTTTATATCCTTCAGTGGCTCCAACTGGCCTTCAAGATTAAATCCAAACCTCTCACTCTGATCTATGAGGCCTGTACATTTGGATCCTGCCCATCCCCAACACACCATGCTTTCCAGCTTCCCTCATCAATCCCCTACTGTGTTTCTACCTGGAATGCTCATGCTCTCTTTCTTCCTCTTCTCCCCCTCCTTTGAATTTGATCTCTTCTGGAAAGCCTCCTCCAGCCTTTCTCTGCCTCTTCTCCCCCAGGCTGAACTAGGTCCCAACCTCCCACCCCAACCATCAGTTGATGTATAACTTGACTTTTTTTTTAACCTGTGTATTCTAGCATCGAGTACTGTACTTGACACATACTCAGTAATGCTGTTCAACCCATGCAAGAAAAATCACATTCTGGACCCGCACTTTAGGGGGTCACAGATATCACAAACAAACATGAATATAAATATATTGGATATCTGGGCACCTCTGTCACATGTGCACCAATGCTAAGCTTGGAACAGCATGATCTGTCTTCTTAAACATTTACTCTCATGACTAACACTGTTCAGGCCCCAGAGAAATGCTTCTGCACATCTCTCACCCTGTGTCCTGAAAACAAAAGGTAGCTGTGTCCAACTGCTGTGAAAGTTCGTGGTTGCACACCAGTTGATATAATAAACAGCTCTAGCTTGGAGTGTGCGGAAGATTCGAGTTGTGGAAGTGCTTAGATAAGAGAAAAACAAATTATTAACTTGTCCTGCTAAATGTAATGAATGTAATAGATTCTTGTATAATGAAGTGTTGTTTCCAATAGTGCTGAGCACCCACATTTTTCCTTTCCTTCTTGTTTCAAGTTGGAGTTCAAAGATATCATGAATTAGCATGATATTTACAGTGGTTTCACATGGTGGCTGGGAAACATTTTGCAATATTTAAACAATTCATCAGTTTGTGTGTGTGTGTGTGTAGAAAAATGGGTACAAAATGTGTAAAGCATGAAACTGATTCTTTATATTGGCAATTAGATGGATCTTGAATGCTAGAGTTGCAAATAGTTTAATTTTATAAAACCAATAAGATTCAACTAAATTTTCAAAAGAATTAAATTTAAAATTTAAACTTTATTTAAACAATTTGGATTTATAATTATAATTATAATTTTTATTTTTAACTTTAAAATATATTTTTGAGTATTTAGAGGAAAACATGTAAAAAACAAATGTTATTTGGTTTGCTATATCTATAATTTTACATTTTTGATGAAAATATATTCAAATTTTGTAGACTTCAAATGCACATTCTATTTTAATCCTTTAAATCATTCTTTTCAAGGAACACAGATTATGTGAAAATCTTGACTCCAACAACATAATTAGTAATATTGTTGAAATGAAGTAAATGAAATATATTTTAAGAATAAATATATGATAATTTATAAATTATGCACGTCTTTATTTTCTTACTCATCTAACCATCATCAGCACATCAAAAAAACATATATTCAATACAAATTAAACACAGTCCTTTTTGATATTTTGCTGACTTTGGGTCATATAGAAACAATTATTCTATTTTATTTTATAAAGGTATATTTTTCAAGGGAGGAAAATAAAATATATTTTATTTAACATTTTGTTAGCTTGATTTACAACTTCAAAATATTTAGACAAAGATGGCTAAAAAAAAATACTTAGACAAATGGTTTGTGGGCTACCATTTATACTCTTCCCAAGACTTCACAGATGTTAGGGGCAGGCCTGTATCTACTGGTTGCTCAATAAATGTTTGCTGAATGGATGGATGGATGGATGAATCTGCTTTTTTAGGAAGCCTCACAGTTTCAAAAGTATTAACCTGCGGCAGATAGAGGCTGCTGTGGCAGCCATTGAAAAAGGGGCTGAATTGAGTTGAATAGTGTCCCACCCCCGAATTCATGTCCACTGGGTACCTGTGAATGTGATCTTATTTGGAAATAGGCTCTTTGCAGATGCAATCCAGTGAAGATGAGGTCCTACTGGATTAGAGTGAGTCCAAATCCAGTGACCACTGTCCTTATAAGGAGAAGGATATTTGGAAACACACAGACACACACAGAGGGAAAACAGCCATGTGAAGACAGAAGCAGAAATTGGAGTGATGCAGCTACAAGCCAAGGAATGCCAAGGATTGCTGACAACCACCAGAAGAGGCAAGGAAGGATTCTTCCCCAGAGCTTCGGAGGGAGCATGGCCCTGCCGACACCATGAGTTCAGACTTTTGGCCTTCATAACTGTGAGAGAATAAATTTCTGTTGTTTTATGTCACCCAGATTGTGGTAATTTATTACAGCAGCTGTAAGAAATTAATACAAAGTCTTTCTTTCTTAGTGACATCTGAGAAACAGACACAGCAATAGCTGCCATTTCCAGCATGTCCCAGTAGGCAGCAAGGCTGCATTGCACTTTCTTTATGAAGCATTTTGTGCTTTAGGAAAAGCATCATTTTCTTGTTATCTTCACTTATTGCTACAACTTCTAAATAATTCCATTTATGCATTGGTTTGTTATTAGTGAATGGTAGTGTGCAAATGGCAAGTGTGCAGTATGTTGATGTTTATAAATTCATGAGTTTTTAGAGAACGGAGAGAAAATAAAATTTGCATAAGCTTCTTAAAGTTCCTTTTAAATATCTTCCACATGACTCTTCTGAATCTGCAAGGAAACGACGAAGAAATGATTTCAATAATGAAATACAGCCTGTAACATCTTCTGATAAAGGCAAAAATCAGAACAGCCTGAAATGTCTTTTGATACCATGCAAGAATCAGTTCAAAATAAAATCGTTTATAATTCTGCAATGAAAAACCAACTTGATTATTTCAGCAAAATTTAAGGGTAGTTTATTATTCCTACTTATGTAAATGTTTGGCACAAATGTACTCAAAAGTTGTATCACTAAAAGTTGAAAGTGCCAAATGTAGCTTTTTTTCAAAATGGTACTCAGGTTCTGTTGAAGCTCATGGTTTAAAAAAATCACAACCATCAACGAGGAAAAATTAAAATAACATCAAGAATCAATTCCATACAATAAAGTTTTTGAAATAGTAAAAGTGCTCCAAAAATATTATATCAAAATGTCAAAAAAAGAGATTGAAGAACATTTAGAAAACATAATCAGAATTTTTAACATTGTCTATTGTAAAGCTAAAATTGATCAAGCTTTTTTGGAAAAGAAATTTTTATGAGCACTTCAAAGGAAGAATAGTATCAAGACGAGTTTATCAATGCAATCTAGAGTTAAGGTCCTCTTTATTGCAAAACCTGTCTAGTGAAATGAGAACACAATTTTCAGGAATATATATGAAACAAGGAGATAAAGCTTTCAGTAATCAAATGTACCCCAACTGTTTCACTTAAAATTATTGTAATAACTTACTTAAAATACGAAATTCATGACTCTGAAATAGTTTAATAAATTTTGTTGATATTGTAGAACCAAAAGAAGTAATATATTAAACTCTATTACTGGTGCTTGAGAAAACTGATTTAAATGACAATTACTGGAAACCTTATTGCTTGATTAAAAGAATAGAGCTTCAGCCAAAATTTTAGGAAACTTTCTGAATATTTTAATTTGGAAATAAGCTACCGTATTCAGTTATCTTTGGATGACGCAAAAAAAAAAAAAAAAAGTAAATCAAGGAAAACAGAGGCCATTTCCTAAGCCCATGGGCCAAAGCTGGTCTGATGTCTGATTTTGTAAAGCCTGTGAACTAAGAATGTTTTTTATATTTTCAAATGGTGGAAAAATTGTAAAAAAAAAAAAAAAAAAAAATAGAATAATACTTTGTGACACACGAAAATTACATAAAATTCAAATTTCAGTGTCCATAAATAGTTTTATTGGAACACAGTCACACCTGCTCATTTACATATTGCCTATGACAGCAGACTTGTGTAGTAGCTATAGAGACTATATGTCCTGTGAAGCCTGAAGTATTCACCATTTGGGCTTTTACAGAAGAAGTGTGCCAACCCCCTAAGTAAAACATTTAAAATCCTTTCTTGGTAAATTTTATAATATACTGCCATACAAAAATAATGATTAGAAAGAATTAAATAAAACATCTGAAAATCTGAAAATCAAACTAATGTAAGGGGGAAAAATTATTGGGAGCTTATCAGCCACCCTGTAAGGGTGGAGCTCCAAAAGCAGTTTGGAGAAGATATCAAGCCTTGTAGAGCCACTTTAATATAAATGATGAAAATAAATTAATTAAACATTGGGAACATGAAATATTTCTAAGACACGTGGCTTAAATCAATGGCATTCTAACCTAGGCATCAATAACTTTCTTCAGCTCTACAAGAAAGGAATGTTTTACTATTAAAGCTGGCAGAGTAATTAGACAAAGAGGGAAAGTTATTAAATTTATGAAACAAAATCAACGTGTGAAGGAGGTGGAAGATATTATAGAAATAACAAATTATGAAGCACCCTTTGAAACTAAACAAATATCAATTCCAAGAAGAAATACTATTCATTTGCCTAAAAAATTATTTTAAAGTGGATTCATTGTTTAATGACAAATAGGAAGAAAAAACACGTAATATTGAAACCTGAAATTTGACCAAATGATGTTACTGAGTCTCTTTGGATTTTAGGACAGCAAACATTTTAAAAATTAAGGCAACTAATTTTATATAAAATTCCAATAAATGATTTTAATGAGTCATGAAATGTCATGAAAATAAAAGAAATGTTGAATATACAAGAATCTTAGAATTATGAGGCAAAAAGTTTTCAAATGTTAGTGCCATAAGTTCAGCAGAAGCTCAAAGAGATTTCAGCACCATGAACAATATGATATTAAGATGAATTATCTCCAAACTGAGACTACAAGTCACATATTGTATATCAATTTAATGGTGAAGTTGTTGGAAGAATGCAATGTTGCTCTCTGCATCAAATCATTGATCGCCCGGGGGCATTATTTGGTAGTAATACCCATGTCCAAACCAAAGACTGCCCCAAGATTTTCTAAAAATCAACAAATAATTCAGAAATTATTAGAACTATTTAATAAGCAGTTTTATAATAAATAAACATGGAGTTTAGCTAGAAAATGAAAGGAATTATTTGCATTTGCATTTTTGATTAATATATAATATGTATCAATTTTTCTCAATCTCTATCTCCATGCATATATATCATGTTTCTATATTTCTATATCCACATCTCTATATTACTATAACTGTTGTCAAATATTTTGACCATCACCCTTAGGCACACTCTAACTTTCTGTCCTGGCCTCACCTTTTGGATGGCACACATGAAATTGACTTCCCAGCTCCGAGCTTGGCTCCACTCAAGAACTATTCTGGTTCTCGCCTGCAGCTGGCTGCACCGCCTCAGCCGGTCCTCAGTCCCACCCCTTTAATTCCGCCCAGGCCTCTGGGCCTTCCTTCCCTGGCATAGCCGGTGGGGAAGACTCCCACTTATCTCGCTCCTGTCAGTCTCAGTAAGGCCTGGGTAGTTAAAAGAAGCCTGCTCTCTTCCTCTCTGCCTCTATCAAAATTTGCTGCCTGGGAAGTAAGCATCTGAATTCTCGGCCAGTAGGCTCTTTTCCCAGGGGCCATTTTTATTTCATGTCTCAACTTTAGTTGCAGAAGGAAAAGCTTTATTCTTTTATAGAAGAATTTCAGGCATCAAAGGCTGGTGGGGAAGAATTTTGGGAACTGAAGAATCTAGAATGCTAATGTTTTATGAGTCCACCTGCAAATCAAAAGAGGAAAAAAAAAAATAACTTGGACTTTTAGCATATTATTTTTCCAGAGGGGAAAGGAGAAGTTCTTCCACATTTTTGGGTTTGTGCTTTATTATTCAAACGGATTGTGTGAGTGTACAGGCTTAAATAAGATGAAGTTGCTGTCTGATAACATCACTTCTATGTCCTGAAGTGTCAAGTCATGCAGTTTAGTGGAAAAGGCAGCTTGAAAAGTCACCATATAAGCCGGCTTTAAGAATCGTGTTCAAGAGGTCAGAAAACGTAACACTGGTTAATAGACTGGTCGTAACTTGAAACAAATAAATATGTCTGTATCTTCAATAGCCCATACAATAAAAATAATAGCTAACATTTATTGGATGCTTTTTCTATGCCAGGCACTGTGCTAAGTATTACACCTGCTCTGGCTCATTTAATCCTCACAGTAGACTTAGAAGACAGGTACTGTTTTTATCCCTGTTTACACATTTTTTGGTGTGCTGGGCATTCTCTATTTGAATCCCCCTTCCTGATTCACTCCGAGCCCACCTGGGTCCTGCTCTGTGCCCAGATTCCCTTCCCCTCTGGATTCTGTTTGGGTCCAGCCCATGGGAGCCCCACAGGAGACTGGTGGGTGGGAGGAAAGAGAGAGGTTGGGGTGTTTTCTTTGCAGCCCCCTCTTTTCTCCGATGCTACAGTTGTTCGAGCAGCTGCATCCCCTTTACAACAACACCTCCTGTCCCTCGTCTCCTACCATTGCCCCAGTGCTTCCTGGGAGCTGGTAACATCATTACATCCCCTTATTCTTTCCCACCCGGGGTTAGTAAGGGTTTTCTACTGCTGCTAGTCTCAGATTGCCCTGACATATCTTGTTGGTTCCCTTAACCCTGCCCACACCTCTGTAAATAGTCTTTTCATTAAACTGTCTTCACAGATCCCAGCTGAACGTGCCTTCTGTTTACTGCCGGAACCCTGACTAAATTAGTGTTTGATCTCAGAGCTAGCTGTTTCAGATCCTTTCCACTTAACTTCCATACCTACTGCCTTCTTTTAAAAGCTGTATTTTGGTTCATTTGTTTTGAAATGTCTTAGGCTTTATTTCAAGGGATCTTGATTTTATACACAAAGTTACCTGTTTTCAGGTGGGTGCTGATTTTTTTGACCCTTGGGCCCAGGAACCATCTTCTGTAGCTATATGTATGTATTCATAGATGTTGATCCTCTCCAAGGGGTTACTACTTATTATTTATGAATGTGTAATTAGAAAGTCTCAAGGACTGGTATTCAGTTTGATACAAGCACACATTATAGTAACCAGTGAGCAAGTTTTATCCCTTTAAACCAAAATAAACATTTGGGGGCATTTCTGGAAAATGTTAGGGAAATTTCAGCAAGATGCCGTTCATAGTTTTAGCAAGCTCTGTGTGGAGAAGGACTCTCTTTATTGGTAGCTAAAGAGGCTCAGCAGCTCAATTGTGCTCCTTGGAAAACTTGAATATTTACCATGTGATTTAGTAGATCCTTATGTTTGGGTGACTTAGTATGCTTTTGAAATCAGGGCAGAGAAGGGAAATAGAGGTTTGAATTGCATCTTTACACAGGCTCCCAATTGCTTAAAGGTTAAGTAAGAAAATATACTTAAATATTTGTCCTGGGATCTATATGCCTAGATGTAACTCAGTGTCAAATAATATGTAAGACAACCACAAACATAACAGATTCTTAATATCACATAATGTAATCCAATTTTCCTCTTCCCAACCCTCATGATTCATATTTTCTTAGCCACTGGAATTCTTACATATAGTTTCCAAGTTGATAGGGTTGACATTTTTTAGTGTTGGTGTGACTAAGCAGAGATAGCTTCTTGTTAGCGCTACATTGCTCCAGGCACCGACTCACCACTTGGATTATGTTCTACCATGGGCTTGCATAAGTTAAGATAATTGTGGTTTATCAAAGTTCTTACTCTGGATTTTTATTGCCCCAGCACAAGCCCAGGAAATGAAAAACACAGGTTATAAGAATGCCCAAACCCAAGTGTGAATGGCACTTTTAGAGAGGTCCTGGATTTTTATCAACTTGATAATGAAACATTTATTTATACGCACACACACTTTTTTTTTTTTTTGGCTTAATCATTTAAATGAATGATTTCAAAAGATGTGAAAGTGGCATTTTCAATGTTATTTTATAGATTGAATAACATTGCTGAGTTGCCAAGGGAGAGAAGTATTATAACACACAACCCCTAATTTTTATGGATATTTAGGCTGCATTCCAAAAATGGTATCAAAATCCCACAGAAGATCAAAGACCTTAAAATCCTACCTACAGGTTTTTGCCTAACACTTTGGGATAGAGTTTCATTCTTCTAGGTTAAGCTTTTAATTTCTGTTGACTTGCAAATGTCAACCCTGGAAGATATCTGATAGGATTAGACTTGGCTGTGTGTAACAGAAAACCCAAATAGCAGTGGCTTAAACACATAAGGGATATTTTCACTCATCTATAATAAATCCAGAAATAGGCAGTCTGATGTTGGGAGGGAAAGCCCATGATCAGTTGGAACCCAGGCCTCTTTAATCTTTTTGCTTTATCATCCTAAACATGCACATTCCGTCTTCAAGTTCCCCTCAGAATCCAAGGACGCCGTGGAGCTCAAGCCGTCATATATGTATTCTAGCCAGCTGGAAGGAAGAAAGAAGGTAAGGCAAAAGGGACACACCAGCTTCTGTTCCCTTTCCTGAACATCCCTTCAAAAAACGTCTCTTTACATCACATTGTCCAACCCTAGCTGCAAGGCAGGCTGGGTAGTGTAGTCTTGTCACTGGTCCCATTGTGATCTAGAATAAAATTAGGATTCTGTAATTAGGGAAGGAAGGCAACAAGTGGTCTCAACCACAGAAGGATAACATTTTCAATCTTTCATCAGTCACTTAAGCATTTGTGGGTATAAGGGACCTGAATAAATTATTTTAGGAGACAGCAGAAAAGCAGTGGGATCTGAAAAGGGTATAAGGAAGGGAACAAAACTGTAAAGGTTAGGAAAAGATTCAGAGCTTGGCACCTACTAGTCACACAAGAAGAATTTGTGGAAAGAAGGAGGAAGGAAGAAATGGAAAAAGGAAGGAATGAAGGGAGGGAGGGAAGGAAGGAGGAAGGAAGGAAGGAAGGAAGGAAGGATGGATTTCTCTTTTGTAAATGGCTTGAAGATAGAGACCTTGTTTTATTGTCCTTGTTTTATTGTCCTATCCTTAAAAGTCCCCAGCACAGGCTCCTGACATTTAAGTAGTTTTGAATGTAACGTCTCTTCTTTCTAGGAGCTCTGATACATTTTGCTCTACCTTGATGTCACATCACCTTGTCGTTATTCCTTGTTTGCATCACTCTCTCCCACTAAACCATGCATTCTTAATGGGAGTAAAATGGCCCTTAAGGGGAGAGAAATTGGTTCCTGGGGTGGGGGGAGGGGCAAAATAATCTTGGATATTATAATGGTTTGTGGGCCTGCAAAGGGCCCCAGTACTGAAACAGATATACATTGGGGGTGGGGGGGGGGTGGGGGGTGTCAATTGGGAGAAAAAGTATCTAAAAATGTTCCTTACAGGGTGATAATGAAAAAAAGGTTGAGAAACCCCTCATTAAACTATGAGTTCCTAGAGATCTGGAAAGAAGTCTCACTCATCTTTGTGTTCCCAGAACCAGAACCTCGTACACGGTAAGTAAATGAATGTTTGTTGAATCAATAAATAAAAATCGATAGAGAAGTGTCCAAAGAGTCAAAGAAATATCATATTAACATCACAGTTTGGGGCCAGCCCTAACCACTGCCCTCATTTCAACTTTACCAGATAGCAAATGAACGCCATCTGCCCCTCATCCCCCGCCTCCCCTGGAATGTATTCGTCTCAGTGCAAAAGCTCATGCAAGATAATTGATGGAAGAAAGAGAGGACAAAGGTGATGACAGAATTTATGCAGGAGAAAAGGAGTAAAAAAGGAATATTTTTAAAAAGCACCAGAAGAGTGGAAAAGAAAAGGCCAAAGTGAAGAATGTGGAAAATTTCTGTGCCTGTATATCTCCTTATTTGTCTTCCTCTTTGCTGTCCTAGTTTAATATTTTCTTCCTTTATTCTCCTTTTATTTAAGTTCTTAGTTCTAAGTAAACATGCAGGAAGACCTTGAAATGTCGAAAATAATTTGTCATTTGGAACACTGAGGGAAAATTTTAAAGGTCCTTCTCACAATGAATACAGTATCATTTGAAGAAGTGACTCCCATGTTTTTTTGGAGTTTTGTTATGTGGTTGCTTGAACGTATGGACAAAATGCAGATTGTATATAAATACACACAAACATGCACACACAACTGACAAATGTTCTACTGTCCTGTAGAAAAAGCCTAAAAGGAAATACCTTGGGTGGGGCCTTACAATTTTGATCACCCTGGAGATCCCTGATGTTAATCAGTTAAACAGTTCAAGATCATTCCAGCTGCTAAAGACTTAGCCAATGCCTTCTTTAATTGTTTTTTAAAATAACGGCTTTTTTGAGATATAATTCACATAACATACAATCCACCTATTTGTAGTGTAGAAGTCAGTGATTTCAATATATTCACAGTTGTGCAACCATCACCACCATCAGGTTTAGAACATTTCATGACCCCCAAAAGAAACCACATACTCATTAGCAATCAGTTCTCATTTCCCCCCAACAACCACCTCCCTCAGCCCTAGCCAACCACTCATCTACTTTTTATCTTTATAGATTTGCCTATTCTGGACATTTTATATAAATGGAATTATACAATATGTGGTCTTCTGTAACTGGCTTCTTTCACTTAACCTAATGTAGTCAAGGTTTGTCCATGTTGGAGCATGTATCCATAGTTTATTCCTTTTCATGGCTGAATAAAATTTTATTGTATGGTATACCACGTTTTGTTTATCCAATCATCAGTTGATGGGCATTTGAGTTGCTTCTACTTCCTGGCTATTATGAATAACACTATTATGAAGATTAGTATACAAGTATTTGTTGTGGGCATGTTTTCATTACTATTGGGTATATACTGAAGAGCACAATTGCTGGGTCATATAGTAGCTCCATTTGTAACTTTTTGAGAAATTGCCAGACTGTTTTCCAAAACAGCTGCACCACTTTATATTCCTGTCAGCAGTATATAAGGGTTCCAATTTCTCCACATCTTTACAAACACTTATCTGTCTTTTTAATTCTAGTCATCCTAGAAGGTGTGAAGAGGCATCTCATTGCAGTTTTGATTTACATTTCTTTGATGGCTAATGATATTGTGCCTCTTTTCATGTGCTTATTGGTCATTTGTATATCTTCTTTGGAGAAATGTCTATTCAGATCCTTTCCCTATTTAAAAAAGATTGGGCTGTTTGTTTATTATTGAGTTGTAATAGTTCTTTATATATTCTGGGTATAAGTCCCTTATCAGATATATGTTTTGCAAATATTTTCTCCTGTTCTGTCTATTGTCTTTTTCATTTTCTTGATGGTGTCCTTTGGAACACAATAGTTTTTAATTTTGATCACATCCAACTTATCTGATTTTTCTTTGATCCATGTTGAGTTAATTTTTGTATATGGTGTAAGGCAGAGGTTCAACAACTTCATTCTTTTGCATGTGGTTATTTAGTTGTCCTAGCACCATTTGTTGAAAAGACTTTTCTTTCCCCCATTTAATTGTCTTGGCACCCATGTTGAAATCAATTGGCCGTGAATGTGAGGGTTTATTTCAGGACTCTCAATTCTATTCCGTTGATCTGTATGTTGATCCTTATACCAGTACCATATGTATCTTCATTAATGTAGCTTTGTAGTAAGTTTTAAAATCAGGAAGTTTGAATCCAACTTTGTTCTTCTTTGTCAAGATCATTCTGGCTATTCTGAGACCCTTGTATTTCCATGTAAATTTTAGCATCAGCTTGTCAATTTCTGTCAAAAAAAAAAAAAAAAAGAAAGGCATTTTTACAGTATTTTATCTTCCTATCCATCAACATGGATGTCTTTCCATTTGTTTAGATTTTCTTAAATTTGTTTCAACAATGTTTTGTAGTTTTCAGAGTATAAGTATTACATTACTTTTGTTAATTTTATCCCTAAATATTTTATTTTTTTGAGCTATTTTTATAGAATTGCTTTCTTAATTGCATTTTGTGATTGTTTATTGCAAGTGTATAGAAATACAATTTATTTTTGTGTGGTGATCTTGTATCTGGCAACCTTGCTCACCTTGTTTATTAGTTCTAATAATTTTATGGTGGATTCCTTAGGATTTTCTACATACAAGATCATGTTATCTGTGAACATAGTTTTATTTCTTCCTTTCTAATCTGGCTGTCTTTTATTTCTTTTTCTTGCCTAATTGCCCTGGCTAGAACCTCCTGTACAATGTTGGATTGAAGTAGCAAGATTAGACATCCTTGTCTTGCTGCTGATCTTAAGAACAGTATTCAGTTGTTCACCATTAAGTATGATGTTAGCTGTGGGTTTTTCATAGATGGCTTTTATCAAATTGAGGATGTAATCTTCTATTCCCAGTTTGTTGAGTATTTTTATCATCAAGGGGTGTTGAATTTTCTTCAAATGCTTTTTCTGCATTTGAATATGATCACGTGTTTTTGATCCTTTGTTCTATCAACAGTGTATTACATTAATTTATTTTTGCATGTTAAACCAACCTTGCATTCCTGGAATATATCTCACTTGGTCATTGTGTATAATCTATTTTGTATGTTACTGGATGTGATTTGCTAGCATTTTGTTCAGGTTATTTTGTGTCTATGTTCATAAGAGATATTGGTCTGTAGGTTTCTTTCCTTGTGATGTCTTTGTCTGGGTTTGTTATTAGAGAAAAACTGGTCTCAGAATGGGTTGAGAAGTGTATCCTCTTTTAGTTTTTGAAAGAGTTTGTGAAGAATTGGTATTCATTCTTTAAATGTTTTGTCAAATTCACTAGTGAGCCATTTGGGCCCGGGCTTTTCTTTGTTGGGAGGTTTTTGAGTACTTATTCAATCTCTTTACATGGTACAGGTCTATTCAGATTTTCTATTTCTTCTTTAGTCAGTTTTGGTGATTTGCGTCTTTCTAGGAATTTTCCCATTTCAACTAAGTTCTCGAGTTTACTGGCATGCAGGTGTTCATTGTATTTCTTTATAATCCTTTTTATTTCTTTAAGATGGATAGTAATGTCCTCTCTTTCATTCCTGATTTAAGTAATTTGAGTCTTCTCTCTTTTTCTCTTGGTCAGTCTAGTTAAATGAATGTCCTCTGACTTTTTGCTACTTCCAGTATTGTCCTGGGACCAACATCATCACTATCACCTGGGAGCTTGTTGGAAATACAGAATCATAGACCCCTTCTCAGACCTACTGCGTCAGAATCCATATTTAAATAAGATCCCCAAGTGATTTGTATACACTTTAAAATTAAATAAGCACTTTTCTAGATACATCTTTCTATTCTATATATTTTAAAAAAAAATTGATTTAAAAGAGTATTGACACCTTATCCTGAATATTTAATGTTTTTCCCCACAAACAAACTAAACACCAGAAAGTTTGTCTTCCAGTTATCCTCTTTTATTAAGGGGAATACTTTTCCCCACATTTTCCCCCTTGATTTTCTCATTTTTAGTCATACATTTTAGTCATCATTCCAGAAAGTGATTCTGTGAAATAAGAGGACATAAGACTGTTCCTCAGAACCCCCAGGGACTATGTGTAAAACCGTCAGCAACGCCCCTTATGAGGAAATTAACTTCTCATTGTCAATGTGAAATTTGCTGTGTCCCCCAAGCATGGCTTTCACATGCAGAAAATATTTTTTAGAGACTAATTTGGGTCTTGGAGTTAATATTCATTCAAGTAGAAATAAAAATTTAAAAACCGAGTTCTTTCTTAATCTTTTAATTTCAATTTGAAAATCTCATTATTTTCCTTATAAATATAATTGCATTTTATTAATACTCTTTCTGGAACTTTTACAATTTAATTAATTTAATTATTTTAAGTAATCAAAGACTAATTTATCCATTTAATATATTTTATTTTCTATTTAAGTCCATCAAATGTTTTCTAACAACTTCCTCAAGAATGTCACTGATACTTACAAATTTACTAATTAAACTTCTAAATAAGTTCTTTTGAATGTTCTAATGCAGTTTACAAATTTGGCAAACTTGTCATCACAAGCCTAAATTGATTATGCACACACAGATTTTAAATTAGAAACATTAGGCTAATCTATTACATAATCAAATAATCAAAATTAGCTTAAACATTCCAAGCAAATATACACAGAGAATTCCTACACATAACCCCCAAATATTAATACTGTGGGTTTCATTGATTGATGAATTTATCTGTATACTTAATTGTAAATCTTCTTAGGGTTAAGCAGTGGTTCTCAAAAAGGGACAATTTCTCCCCACCCCCTGCCCAGCATAAATTTGGCAACATCTGGAGACAGCTTGGGTTGTCACACATGGGAGGGGAGGGTGTGTGAGCTACTGGCATCAAGTGGGTAGAGGCCAAGGATGCTGTTAAACACCCTACAATGCATGGGACATCCCCCCACAACAAAGTGTTGTCTGGTACAAAATGTCTTGTCTCCATTTTACAGATAGGGAAACTGAGTCTTAGAGAGATTAAGAAATTTGCCCAAGAACTGGGGCTGGCATTCTGACTCTAAGGTCTACATTTTTTCAATTAGAATTATCTAGCCCGTGGTTCTCAACTCTGGCTGCACATTAGACCCACCGAGGGAACTTTAAAAAATACTGATGCCCCCACCATTTAAATCAGATTTTCTCAGATGTGACCTAGGCCTAGACAATCATAATAATCCATCTCCCTCATACTTTGGTTGGTCCAAGCCAGGCGAATCAGAGTCTGTTCATGGGATTAATATACATTGAACTGGGGAGAAAGTTCTCTTTCATTTCTGGGACCGTTATCTGGGCTAATACAAGCTGGAGGTGTATGCTGCCGTGCCCCAAGCTGCTTAGCTTGTAAGAAGTCCTTGTGTAGAAGGAGATTGGGAGCAACTACAGAAAGAAGGCATGGCTAAGAGGGGAGGTGGGAGAGAGAATGAGAAAGAAATCTGATGATGTAATTTGAATTCCTGTGTCCAGAATCCAGGCCACTTCTGTCCTTCCCAGATATATGAGCTGATAAATTCCCTTCCTTAGTTAGATAGAAGGAAGCTTCTGTCACTTGCAACCAAAAGAGCTCTGACTCAGACTTATCATATACTCATTGAATAAACAAGTCCCATGACCCTCTGAGTTCATCTAGTACAGTGGCTCTCAAAGTGTGGTCTCTGGACCAGCACCATCAGCATCATCTGGGAACTTGTTAGAGAGGCAAATCCATACCTAATGAATCCAAAACTCTGGGGGTGGGACACATCCATATGTTTTAACAAGCCCTGAAGATGATTTTGAGTCATGCCAAAGTCTGAGAAACTACTTGAATACATCCTTTCCATGAGATGTGAAACCAGCAGCCCAGAAAAAGGAGGTAACTTGTTGAAGTTCACAAAACTAGTTAATGGTGACCCCAGACCCTGTTAGTAATCCAAGGGCTGTGGGGTTTGGGAAAGGAAGGCCACTTGGAGTTTTGAGGGAAGTAACACATGGATTGGCAAATAGGAAGGGGAAAATATTTTGGGTCAAATACTACAGTACGGTTGGAAACACTTGCTGTGTGTTTCCACAGGAGCTTAGAGAATATTTTACTCATCTTGGCTCCCCAACTCAGCCAACAACAATGTGTTAAAGCTCCATGGCCAATGGCAGGAATCCAGGAGAGTCTTTTTCATGTGCCAGCAAAGAGGAATTTCTTAGAAAAGCTACAGAAATTATGCTGCTATCACATTTCACTTTGTGGAGTGAAGGAATAAAGGGGGTGAAACAAAAAGCAGAGGACCAAAGTTATTCCTAAGAGTCCCACCTCTCCAGTTGCGAGAAAGAGATTTTATGATTGTTCCTGCCAGGGCAGCAGTTCCCAGGAGGGAAACTGGGCACCTAACCTGGTGACTTGGAGAATAACTTGCATTTTTTGTGCTTTTTTTTTTTTTCAGGTTGAGGGAGAGAGTAACAGTGTTCCAGAATGTCCCTGGAAACTCTATTTAGTAGCCTGCTTTCCGACAATCTACCCTGTGTGCCCTGGGGACGTGGTCCATCAGGGGAAAATCTAAGAGAAGAAAGGACCTGGCACCAATATCTCTAAGACCTTCACTCAGTGTTTCCTTCTCCTGTGCTTGAGTGTACAGGTGGGCATAGCAAGGAGCAGGGCAAAAGGCCAAGGGCAGTTGCTAGCACAACTGATTTTAGAGAGCACAAGCTTTTAATAGTCAATATACATTTTTCTTTTGATACATTCACTCACGTAAGGCCAATGCCATCCAGCAAGACACCTGGTAAAAACCAAGTCAAAAAAGCAAAAAACACATGAAAACAAAACAAAACAAAAAAACCCAAAGTATTACCATCTCTCATCTAAATCCATGGCTCACACATTCATTTGTTCATTATTTATTGACTATCAAGTATATGCCAGGCACAGGTCTAGGCATGGGTGATTTAGCAGCAAGGAAAATAGGTCACATTTACAAAGACCTTATTTCCAAATAACATCACATTCACAGGTACTGGGTTTAGAACATCAACATATTTTTGCAGGGAACACAATTCAACCTACTATGGTCATCAACCCGCAAGAAAGATCTATTGAAGCTGGAAAAGATCCTGTGAAAAAGACTCAATACTATCGGCCAAGAATTAACTACTGATAACTACTGTGGTACAGACATCAAGTACTCATCAAATATTTCATTTCCCATTTCTCAGCCTTCCTTGCAGTTAAGTTGGAGCCATCAGACTAGCTCTGACCAATCGATTGTGAGTAAAAGTGACATGTGTCGCTTCTGGGCTGAGAATTTAAAACTCCAGTTGCTGCCTCTCCCCTTCTCAACAATCTTGGAGGCACATGTTCCTGACGGCTTACCTTTAAGATGAAGGAGAGTATCCTGTCCTGCCTCAGACTTCATGTGAGTGCGAAATATGCCTCTGTGGATTTAAGCCACTGGATTTTAGAGTTGTCCCTGCAGCATAGCCTAACTTTATTTAACAACTACATCTACTATATCCAGATACAGAGGTAAACAGTGTAGAGAAAAAGGAAGCAGCAGGGCTTGCCCTCAGGAAACATTCAAATTCTAGTGTGGGCATTCAAAGTCTAGTTGAAGACTAAAACTGAGACTTAAACTCAACATTCAAGACCATGAATCTTCAATGCTTAATGAATGGTACAAGCAATGGGGGATTCACGAATTCATGGGGAGGGAAGGACATCTGAAGTTGCCCAGCATCCAGGCCTTGGCAAATAATTGTGGAATAAATAAAGGAGAGGGCAGAAGAGGCTTTGAAGAAGTAGAGTTTGAGCTTGCCCTTGAGAGAAGTGTAGTACTCAAAGAGACAAAGATGATGGGGGAAGGACATTTTAGGTCAGGAGTGGCGCAAATGTGAAGTCAAAGCTACGAGAATGGGCAAGGCTCATTCTAGGCTGAGTGTGCTGGGTTCATAAAGGGAACTAGGTTGAGGAAATATCGTGAAGGACTTTGAGTGCCAAGCCAAGGAATCTGGGCTTGATTCTGCAGTTGATGGGGGTTGCTGTGGACAGATCTAGGCCAGTTGGACCATTCACAATTGAGATATGGGGAAATTTTTTAGGAAGTTACTGCAGCATGTAGCTATGGGGTAGTGAAGGCCTGAACCAGGGAAAGGGGGATGTAGTGCCACCCCCTTTGGAGTGGGGTCCACGGACCAGCAGCTTCAGTACTGTTTGGTAGAAATGCAGAATCTCAGGCCTACCCCAGACCTATGGAAGCAGAATCTGCACTTTAATAAGATCCCTAGGTGATTCATATACACATTAAAGTTTGAAGAGCCCTGATGCAGTAGAACCATCTGATGGTATATCCTGAACCCACTCCTCTCTTCCTGTACTTTTTTTCAGGTATTCACCCTTCCCCCCTGCAGCCCATGTGACCCAGGACACTGACCCCTTCTGCAGCTGCTGAGTTGGGTCCCATGGGTTCACTCATCGCAGAGATCCTCTCAGTGTGGTCCCCAGGTTAACAATATCAGCATCACTTGGGAACTTGTTAGAAATGTAAAACCAGAAATGTAAATTCTCCACCTGCCCAGACTACTGAAGCAGACACTCTGGGATGGGACCAGCAATCTGTATTTAAAATTTGTTTTTTTTATTAGAGACGTTGTACGTTTACAGAAAAACCATGCATAAAATACAGAATTCTCATATACCACCCTATTATTAAAACCTTGAATTATTGTCGTAACTTTGTTACAAATCACGAAAGAACGTTTTTATAATTGTACTATTAACTATAGTCCATAGTTTATAATAGTCCTCAGGGTGATTCCAATGTAGGCTTAGCTTTGAGAACCACTTGTCCTCACCAATCATGGTCATCACACTACCCTTAACAGTGATTGGTTCTTTTTTTTTTAACTAAATTCAGTTTTATTGAGATGTATTCACATACCATACAATCATCCACGGTGTACAATCAACTGTTCATCATATAGTTATGCACTCATCACCCCAATCTATTTTTGAACATTTTCCTTACACCGGAAAGAATAAGAATAAGAATAAGAATAAAAAAAAGTAAAAAAAAAAAAACAAAACCTAAATCATCGCCCCCATCCCACCCTATTTTTCATTTAGTTTTTGTCCCCATTTTTTTACTCATCTGTCCATACGCTGGATAAAGGGAGTGCGATCCACAAGGTCTTCACAATCACACTGTCACCCCTTGTAATCTACATTATTATATAATTGTCTTCAGGAGTCCAGACTGCTGGGTTGGAGTTTGGTAGTTTCAGGTATTTACTTCTAGCTATTCCAATACATTAAAGCCTAAGAGGTGTTATCTATATAGTGCATAAGAATGCCCACCAGAGTGACCTCTCGACTCCATTTGGAATCTCTCAGCCACTGAAACTTTATTTTGTTTCATTTCGCTTCCCCCCTTTTGGTCAAGAAGATGTTCTCCATCCCCCGATGCTGGGTCCAGATTCCTCCCCCGGAGTCATGTCCCACGTTGCCAGGGGTATTTCCATCCCTGGGTGTCAGATCCCACGTAGGGGGAAGGGCAGTGAGTTCACCTGCCAAGTTGGCTTAGCTAGGGAGAGAGAGGGCCGACAGTGCTTGGTTCTTGAACCAGCTTTAAGCCCATCAGCGTGTGGCATTCTCCTGGCAGCTTTAATTGGTCCAGAGGTGGTCATGTGACCTAAGTTGGCCCAATCAGACTGAAGGGAAGGCTATTTACTCCATAGTCAGAGGTGTGGGTTATTTTTCTCCTTCCCCTTCCAGTACTCAGCCTCTTTTACCCATCTTGATGGTCCCAAAGGAGGAAGCCCATGGCCAGTGTATGACGGAGAGGGAAGCCAGGCTGAGGGCAGAGCTGAAAGGCTCACAGCAAATAGGAATCAGAATCCTTGCACTGTGCCTCTGGTCTTCCTGTTCCCTGACAGACTGCATTTCCTCATGATTTAAGCCAGCTGGAGTTGTGGTTTCTATGCTTATAGCCAAAAATGTCATAACTACAAGTGAGACCAAGGAAGTAGGGGGCTGATGGGCATACCAAAAATATTATTCTAGGTTGATGAAGGATGTATTTAGGTTAACACTAGAACCAGGTAGAAGAAGTGTTACAACTTGAGAAAAGCAATTTTGGACAGATAAAATGGAGCATTATTTCATGCAGTGTATCCTCCAATTGTTGAATTGGCTAAAAATACACAAATAGTTAAAAAAAAGGGGGGAGGGGAGGGGAGTGTGTGTGATTAAGGCCTATTCTTAGGTGAAATGAAAAAATGGAGTAACATACAAAATGAACCAGGAGCATTTTGTTGTGCCCGAAAGTATGGAAGTGCTAAAAAAAAAAAAAAAAAAAAAAAAGATTAGGGCCTGGGGAAAGGGCCTAGGAGCCACCCTGAAAGAGCTCCCAATGGCGGAGGCTGGAACAATTTGAACAATAAAATAAATAATGATAATATTGGATTATAACTACACTGATACAAAGAAATAGTTGAATAAGTGAAGAGCTGGGAGAGAGAAGGTACAGCTCTTCCCTGTAGAAGAATTCCAATGAATGAATGTAGAAGGAATGAAGGAAATAGACAATCACTGTTGGAACACCACAGTAATACTTGGTGCAGGCATGATCCACTGATGAGTGCTAAAATTAATGGGAGTAGGTTTTAGGAGAAACAGGGTATTTGCATAGTCTCAAAGTATCTTCCCCAAGGGCGAAATGGATACAGAAGGCAAAGTAGGGTGCTCTGAGTGTGTGTCTGCCCAGAATTCCCACCTGACCTGTGCCCTGTGGTTTGAGTCAAGTAAACCAAGAAATCTGGTTTCAAATTGCATGGTCTGGACTTCATGGGTTCCTGGGAGAGACCAAAAGGGCCGTTGCTGTTCAGAGAGCTTCAATTAGGACTGCGCTAGATGTCGCCTGGCCCACAGAGTTGTCCCCTGTCTCATTACCGAAGAACCCAATGGGCTCATCTTTCTCCCCCCAACTCCCCATCCTGACCCCAAACCCCGGAGATGGCTCACTGCCAGGCAGGTTGGTGGTGAGTTTCACAAGCTAATCCAGTGTGCAGATAGACTGGGCTGCCTTTAGTTTCCACTGGATTTTCGGGTTATTTGTCTTGGCACGGGGCCACACTCAGCTCTTCCCAAGTTGGAACACATTCTCAGAAAGGGCTGGTCCCACCATCCTCATTTCAGTTGAGGCCAAAGTCTGGTTTCATTTTTCATTAAACTGCCATTTGTAACTTTCATCGAACAGAATGACAACATGTCCGACTGTCTCCGTTCAGTAGTTTCATAAGAGAGCGCCTTTTGGTCTCCCACGAGAGCGTGTGATTTATCTCCTCCATTGTGCAATATGTTCGACACCACTGCAACTATCACAATGTTCTGGAGAAAAATTTGCTGTATCACATGGTGACTTCACTCACATTAGCATGATTTGTTTCTCACCTAGATCCACCAAAGCCTACATTGCAGTGAAATAAAATGCTCCCCTGAGACATCTATGGTCTGGTTGTGAGTGCCTTGAGGGCTGGGATGGTGTCTTGTCCATCTGTCTGGCTCATAGTAGGTGTGGTAGCCATCAGTGCTACTCACCAAATATTTCCCCTTGTAGGGCTGCACTTCCTGGCCCACTCTGCCTGGGTGCGACTGTGTAAACAGTTCTGGCTGATGAGTTGGGAGCAGAGGCATTGCGCATCGCTTCTGGCCTAGAACATTTAAATGCTTGTGGTCCAGAGATCTCTTTTTCACAACCGGCAATATTTGAGAAGGTGGCTAGTCAGTCAGCTTGGGTCCTTGAGTGGTTGCAACCCTAGAGCCCCCCTTCTAATCTGTAATGAACATGTAATGTGAGTAAGAAATAAACCTCTATTGCGTTAACCACTGAGATTTGGGGGGTGGTTTGTTACTGTGGCATAACCTGGACTATCCTTATTGATACGGTAGAGATAAAATAAATGTTTGTTGGCTGAATGAATGACATAAGCCAGAAGGGACTTCTGAGCAGTGGTAGCTCTAGAATTTTGATAAAGGAGAGGCTTAGGGATAGTAATCTGATTACAGGTGTGTGGGAAGTGGGCGCATGTTGGCTACGGGACTGTTTCTGTTTGCTAAAGCTGTTGGAATGCAATATACCAGAAATGGGTTGGCTTTTAACAATGGGGATTTATTGAGTTACAAGTTACAATTCTAAGACTATTAAAATGTCCAAATTAAGGCATCATTGTCTTGATGTGCTCTCAAGTCCCATGTTCTCTTGGGGCTCGATTTCCATTGGGAAATAATGAGTCCATTTTAAGCCATCATGCAGTAATTTTTTGGCTCTTTGGCCCCAGGTGAAGTGGTACTTAAAGTTCTAAGGAGAGAGCCAGGCTTTCCTCCTCCGCCACCTCCCTTTGCTGGGGGCCCACGCCAAGGAGGCCACAGTGCAAGGGAGCCAAGGAGACGGGACTTCAGCCCTCCCTACTCAGCCTGCCATGCCGACCAAGGTCTAGTGATCAAACTCTGTCACCGGCTCAAAGACCCTGTGGGCTAAGAGCCTAAGTCACCCACTCTCCAGCTGCGGGGACATCATCAGCCTGCAGGCTTTGGAGATATATTTAACCACAAGCCCTGAGCACCCACAGCCTTCCTTCATGCTACCAGGCAGTGGCCTGTGTAGGAGGTGTGTGACCACAGTGTAGACGTGTACACACACTTTATGAATTCCGCAGGGCTGCCTCTTGGGGTCCTGTAGTCCCAGCCTTTTCCCTCTCCTGTTGGTCCTGATGTCATTGATCTGAGAGTGTATGGAGGGGAATGAAAGCTTGGCTAGAGTGCATCAAAATATGAATTTTTAATTTTAGGATATTGACTGTCTCATTTTTGGTATTTTAAAAATGTATTTCCTTAAAATGACTTTTTAAAAAAAAACACAATTGTTTCCAGGAAAAGCTTGTCCATTCTGGTCTCGATCTTGAGAAATTGAAGCAACTTTTAATGAGATATACACTTTTAACTTTTTATTGAAGTAAAAACATACATACAGAAATGTGCACCTATCATAAGTGAACAGCTTGATTAATTTTCACAAACTTAAAAAATCCGTGTAACCAACACCCAAATCAAGCATTACCTGCACCCCATATAGCCCACTTACCCACTTTAAGCCTTTGGGGTAACATTGAGTCTGTTTACTAGAATACACTGCCTTCCCCTCATCTTTATTCTGCCTCTAGCTTTTTATAAAACCTGGATGAGCTTCCTGACCTCCACTCCCCCTTAATTCAACCAGTCAAAAGACGCTCTGAAAACACTTTCCATTCACGTAACCAGCCAGAATGTTGTGAGTGCTAATAAGTTGGTGTTTGCAACACAAATTCAACCCCTCCTGCAAAGCGGCGTATACATGGCACAGTGGAGTGTCTAATACGGCAGACGGGTGTGCTCTGCAGCTCTGCAGCTCCGCACTTTGTAAACATTGTCTCCAGACCTGGGGATGCAATTCACATCCCCGAGGCATATCTTTTGGGTTTTGTTGTAAAGAAAAATGAACACCTCCTACAGGTTTAAATGACAAAGGTGCTTTTAAAGCCGTAAAGCATTTTGCAAATGTAGGGATCATTTGCCTATGACCGGAGGGCTGAAGAGGGTAGTGGGGGGAGGGGTAGGAAAAGGCGCCAGAGAGGGAATTCAGAGCGCCTATTTTTCCCCTGGTCTCTACAACTAACTCCTGTTGTAGAACGGAGCGAGCCCCTTCTAGGCCTCAGTTTTCCTAACGGTAAAATGGGATACTTCAACAAGCCGGCTAGGTGATCTGTAAGTCCTTTCCCGATCTAGTTTTTATTCTATCAAGTGTAGAGGGAGGAAATACTGAGCAGTGAAAAGGTAGAGGGGACCAGGGACACTGCCCCCCTCCAGCAGGCAGCGCCCTGGGGACCCCAGGTTCTAGGTACCGTGTGTATCATGTCCTTCACCAGGAAACCACGGAGCTGAATCCTTTCCCAAGACATTCTCTCTCCCTTTCCCCGGTCTTTATTACCCCCTCTCACGGCTCTGACAGCTGATCTCGGCATTCAGAAATACTCTGGCAGCAGGGCGACCTCGGGGTTCCTACTCATCACACGGCACGGCACAGAAAGTGGTGAGACAGGCATTGGGTACCAGGGCGACCCCTAAAGGTAAGCAGCTGGGTCTGGAGGTTGGGGGTCATCGAGGAGGCGCGTGCCTGGCTGGACACTGGGCATCCGAGGGCCTCGCGGCCGAGGGAGGCCAAAGTGCCGCGGAGGCTCCAGCCAGGGTGGGGTGGGCCGTCCGGCCCGCTGCCCCGACTTCCCTGCCCCACCCCCCCCATCCCAGAGCTCCCGCCGGGCCTTGGCCGGCCGCGCCGCTCGCTCACTCCCTCCTCCCTCTGCGCCCCGCCCGCTCCCCACCTCCGCGCCCAGCCTCCGCGCCCAGCCTCGCCGTCGCTGAGCTCCGGACGCGCCACACCGCTGGGCAGCTGCAGCGCCGGCGGGCGGGCGCGCGGTCCGGGAGCGGCGGGGGCGGCGCCGAGCCCGCGAGGCGGGAGGAGGAGGGACACGGCCTGAGGAAAAGGGGAAAAGGAGGCGAGCCGGCGGGCGCCAGCAGCCATCCGTCGGCGTGGACCGGCAGGTAAGCGCGCGGCGCCAGAATGGGTCTGTCCCCGTGGGGTCCTGAGACTGAGCCCGGGGAGTTGGCGACGGGCGCGGGAGGCGCAGGCGCGGCGCCAGGACCTGGAGGGCGACGGGACGGCAGGGCAAACGTTCCCCTCATTCGGCTGCGGCTCGGAGCCGGGGTCCGGGGCCGCCCTGAAAGTGCCGAGTTTCGGGTGCCGGCACTCCGACAGCGGGAGACTGCACGCCGTGGGAAAGGGGGCTCAGGCCACGCGTTCTCCGGGCGGGGACGCGTATGTCCCAAACCTTTAAAACTCAAACTCTCCCTACTCCTCGGGGAAACGGAGCCACGAACCTTGCTCGCGCTGGCGGGCTGCGAGACGCGACTCCCAGGGGATTCAGTTTACCGCGCCGGGCAGTGGGTGCGGCGGTGCCCGTGGAGCGCGAGCGCGTCCGGGACCCTGGACGGCCTGGCGCAGCACTCACTGGCGGGACCCAGAACAGGTGGCCTAGGGCGCGGCGGGATGGAGCAGCAGTCCGGAGCCAGGGGTGAGGATGGGGGGAAGGAGGAGGCTGGAGTTCTGGGATAAGCACATTTCGACAGGGACTTGCAGGTCACCCGAGACCCAGATGAAGCAGGCGGCGGAGGTTTTCTGTGGCTGCCGCTACAGTGACACTTCTTAGTATGTACTGTGCACGCGAATCCCCTGGGGATCTGGTTAAAATGCAGATTCCGATTCAGCAGCTCTGGGATGGGGCCGAGGGCGTCTGCAGGTCTTGGTACCAAGCCCCCAGATGACACTGATGCTGCTGGTCCATGGACCACACTTTGTATGGTAGGGCCCTGCAGAAATACTCTTTATCCAACAGGCTGAAAACCTGGGAAAAGTAGGAGATTGGGAGGCGAGGTCCTAAGACTTTAGAACCTCACCTCCACCCAAAACACGCACATTAAAACGATCGATATTCATTTAGTAGCGAAATGCCTTACGAGGTTGCTAGTCAAATACGTTATCTAATAACAGAGCTGGCTTCATGGGCTTGCGACCTGCACTTGGTTTAATACTCTGCTGTCCCTGTCTTGAAATTCTTTTCAACTAAGCCCTGCATTTTCATTTTACACTGGGTCCCACAAATTGTGTAGCTGGTCCTGTCTTATAGGCAGCATAGGTGGAAAAAGGACCCACTTTGATCAGGGTTCTGGTGAGTGGGTGATAGAGAGTGAAGGTTTATTAACTGCAGACTAGCCTGGCATCACAGTTCTCCCAGTCTTTCCCAACTTAAGCTATTGCATGAGGTTAGCCTAGGAGTATAACCCGTTATACATCTTATGACAATATTTATTGCTTTTATTAGTACCACTTATTAATGATTTAATTGCTTAATTATTAATGAGCAATACAATTAAGTTTGGTGTCGCCATAATCGGTAAATTACATGACAACGTATGTGTCATTTCCAAAGGATTTGGGGAGTCTTTATTTAGTATCTCATAAAATTTTGCTTAAAGAGCTAAAATGAGCTGAACATTGCTTGATTTTGATTGCTTTTACAGCTCAAATGCAAAGCTGGAAAGCAAAAAGTGGCCAAAGTTTGTAGCTCTTCAGAGGTATTGTCTTACCAGCCCCAGCGTGCTGCCAGCCCTGATTGGATTCCCTCTGCTTTTATCATTCCCATATCCCTGCAAGGTGACTCTCATTAAAAAGGGCACAGAACAGATTTATCTATTGAAAAACACTGAAAAAAAGCTGGGCCAGCATCGGTGTTTTGTCTGTGAATAATTCTTGCCAAGAAAACACAGCTTCCAGGTGTGTGTGTTTTTCTAAAAAAAAAAAAAAAAATAAAATTGTTGGAAGCATAGAAAAGAAAAAATATTGAGCTTTAATTATAGATATGATTTTGTTCAGCAGGGGGAGAGAAAGTCTGAGAAATGGAATTTCATTGGCGGGTTTGGCAGGGAAAGGAGAGCCGCTATGTTTTTGGTACCCTGAACAGCCTTCCAGAAATGGCAACGTGGGTTTGCTCAGGTGTTAGGAAGACCCAGTGAAGAAGTTGCTGTTCCATGGCCCCTGAGATCTTTCTGGGGGTCTGGCGTGGCTGTCAGCTGGGACACAGAGTTGGGGGTGGAGGGGCGTCGCTACTTATGCACCTGCTGTTTTCACTGTTTAGATGAAACTGACAAACATTTTTCCAGTTTGTTGCCTGCAAATGCCAAGTAACATTCAAATACATGGTAGAAACTGGGAGGAGCACCATTAAATTTAAGGAAGGCTGGGAGGGGGGAGGGGGGAATGTAGTTTCTGTGATGTTTATGGTTCAGAAGATAGAAAGAAGAGTTCCTACTTTCAGCAAAAACCTGGGAGCTGGTTTTTATGGCTTCCTGAGAAAGGACGGTCTGCCTTACCTCAAGATAGAAAAAAATTATTTTCTTCTAAAATGTTTATATAAACACACAGGTCTTTAATCCACCTAGACCGCATTTTCGGTGCATGGTGTGGGGTAGGTGGTATTGGAACTTTGGGGGGAAATTATCATAAAGTAAATTCCCTCGTTCAAATAAGAGTCTTGTGAGCACTGTGTTCCATTTTATAAATCCATTTCATTAATTCTTGACCCTATTCCATGTTTTTTAAATTGAGGTGTAATTTATACACAGTAAAATTCACTCTTTTTAGTGTACAGTTCTGTAAGTTTTGACAAATGCGTATAGTAATATAACCACCACCATATAGAAATACTCCATCACGCCCCCGAATGCCCTGTTGACCCTTTATAGTCAACCTCTCCCACCACTTCTGGCTCCTGGCTACCACTGATCAGTTTTCTGTCCCTAGGGTTTTGTCTTTTCCAGAATGTCATGTAAATGAACCCATGCACTGTGCAGACTTCTGAGTCTGGCTTCTTTCACTTAGCATAATGCATCTGAGATTCATCCATGTTGTTGAGTAGGCCAGTAATTTTTTTTTTTTTTTTTATTGTTAAGTGATACTCCATTGTGGATATACCACAGCCTATCTATCCAGTCACCAACTTTGGGTGATTACGAATAAAGCCAATATAAACATCCACATATAGCTTTTTGTGTGACCATAAATTTTCATTTCACTCGGGGAAGTACCTAGGAGTGGGATAGTTGTGTTGTATGTTTAAGTTTATAAGAAACTGCCAAACAATTCCAGAGTGGCTATACCATTTTGCATTCCCACCAGCAATAAAATGAGAGGTCCAGCTGCTCGGCATTGGTATTATCAGTTTGTTTTGTTGTAGCCACTCCAGGGGGCGTGTGGTAGTGTCTCTTTGTACTTTTAGTTTGCCCTTCTCTGATGACTAATGATGCTGAGCATCTTTTCACGTGCTTTTCGACCATTCATATTTCTTTTGTGAAGTGTCTTTTTTATTGGGTTGTTCATTTTATTATTGAATTGTAAGAGTCCTTCTAAATCTGGATATGAGTTTGTATGGCAAATATTTTCTTTCGGTCTGTGACTTTTTTGAAGAGCAGAAGCTTTTAATTTTGATAAAGCCTAATTTATCAAATTAAAAATTTTTTAATTTTAAATTTAAAAAGTTTCCGTTTTTTCTTTTATGGATAGCACGTTTAGTAACCTGTCTAATAAATCTTTGTCTACCCCAAGGTCACCAAGATTTTCTCCTATGCTTTCTTGCAGACACTTTATAGTATTATCACTTACGTGTAGGTCTATGGCTTCATTTCAAGTTAATTTTTTGTATGAAATAAGGATCGAAGGTCACATTTTTTCATATAGATCTTCAGTTGTTCCAACACCATTTGTTGAAAAGACTGTACTTTTCCCCCATTGAATCCTTCCAGCCCCTTTGTCAAAAATTGACTGCATATGTGCGGGTATATTTTTGGATTCTCTGTTCTGTTCCACTGATCTATATGTCCATCCTTAATGCCAGTACCACACTGTAGGTCTTTCGCAGTCTTGTAAGGTGAGTTTCTAGATCATTTTAAGTGTGCAATTTTTGTTTCTTTAAAAAATTGTATCCTTTCTTCCTTTTCATTTTCTAATTACTATTGTTGGATATAGGAAGGCTATTTAATTTTTTGTAGGTCTATCTTATATGAAGCCATCTTACTGAATTGTGTTAGTTCTCGTAGTTTTTCAGTTGATTTTCTTGGATTTTCAAGGTAGTCCATCAAATTAGCTGCAAATGGTAATAACATAGGGTGCCCCAGCCCCCCACCCCCCAATATTTTTACCTCATCTTATTTTCTTGCCTTTGTGTCTGTGCTTACCTCCAAAATAATGTTAAGTAGTAGTTTCTGATTTTGGTGGGACTACTTCTAATATTTTACCATTACGTATTATGTTTGCTGTAGGGTTCTGGTAGCTATCCTTATTAGCTTCAGAAGGTTCCATTCCATTTTTAGCTTATTAAAAGTTAAAATTTGATTTAAAAATGTCTTGTTCTGCTTGTTTTTTTTTTTGGCTGGAGGTGGGGAGTGCAATGAGGAAGTGAGAGAGTGGCTGGAGGGGGAGGCGGGCAGTTTATAACCTACTTAGGTTTGTTGAACTTTTTTGCCCACCGTTCACAATGAGAATTTTATTTTCTGTCTCAACCACATACAAACATACCTATGTATAACTGAAACAAAATCTTACCAAGTAGTGTGTGTTTTTCCTATGTGCAGTGTATTCTGATATTTCCAGTTCTCTTCCGTCTGTTCTATTTCATTGTTAAATGTTGATCATGCCCTTCTAAATTGACTTTACCACCCTTTCATTTGATTTCATGACCCACAGTTTGAAAAACACAGGGTTATAACTGTTCATTTTGTTTTTAAGCCACCGAACTGTTGAATTGAGTCCAGGGCAGATTCATTTTGTATAAAATGGTTCTAGGATGCAAAGTGAGTTCATTTATAAGACCCTGGGATAATTTTAGCCCCCCTCATCTCTCTCCTCCTGCTAAAACTGCACTCCCCAGCTACTACTGTCAAGGTCCATCCCCTTATCCCACTTTTGTTTTCTTTGTGCCACTGTTACCTGCAATTATATTATTTAATTATTTGTTTGTTTATTCTCAGAACCTAGAACAGTGCTTGGGACACAGTAGGCGCTCATTAGACATTTCAAATGACTGAGTAAGTGCGCTTAGAATCTAGAAGAAATGAGACACTAATCCTAGAAGAGATTCAATGTGTTGGGCCTTTCTGTTCAATTTTGGTGTGGAAATTTCTTTAGGTTAAGAGTGGTGTACATTTTAATGTAAGCAGTTCACTACACAATCACAGACACTCACCTGGTCTCCACTACATTTCTGACTGTCATAATAATAATAGCTAATATTTATTGAGCAGGCACTGCTCTAAATGCTTTACATATATTAACTCATTTAATCCTGCCAACCTCTTGAGGCAGGTACTGTGATCATTATTTTACAGACGAGGAAACTGGGGCACAGAGAGTTTAACTACCTTGTCCAAAGTCATACAAAAAGGTAAGTAGTGGATCCAGGATTTGAATGCAGACCATCTGATTTCAGAACCTGTGTCCTTAACCACAATGCTCTTAATGAGGATAGCAAGGGTTATACACAATTCCTGACTTTTAGAAACATGTAATGCTTATGGCTTTTGTTCCCTTTGCACAGTGGTTCTCAACTGGGTGTGATTTTGCCCCCCCCCCCCCCGGGAACATTTGGCAATGTCTGGAGACATTTTTGGTTGCCCCAAATGGAGGAGGGGAAAGGGTGGGATGTTACTGGTATCTGGTAGGTAAGAGACTATGCTGCTAAACATCCTACAATATACAGGACAGCCCCCCACAACAAAGAATGCTCTGGCATACATTGCCAGTAGAGCTGAGACTGGGAAACCTTGGCTTAGCACAGTGGTACTGAAAGCTGGCTACCCAACAGAATCACCTGGAAAGTTTTTTGTTTTTTTTTAAACAACAGTGTCTAGGTCTAACTCTTGACCTTAGTAAACCTGAAGTGAACCTTCAACATTGTCCAGCAATTCTATCAAGCTTGTCTAGTAGATTTGCTTTTCTCCTCTTCAAAAACAGGTGTTTCACACCTTTTTTTCTTTTCTCTGCCCCATCCCACTGCAGCTGCCAACTCTGGCTCATATGCCATTGAAAACCAGCATTGAATAGACAGGAACCTCCTCGTATTCCTACCACTCAAACTCCCAAGGTGCCCACATGGGTACAAATCCTCACTGCATTCCCCTCTGGTACTGGGAAATTGTGAATGAAATGTCCCTAGTGTGGTAAATACTGGCTTCTTTTCTGGGCTCTGGATCCTCATGTTCTTTGCCTTCTCAAGGACATAATTTTTTCTTTCTTTCTTTTTTAACTTTTTATTTGGAAACAATTTCATACTTTACCACTAAGCTGCAAAAAATAAAAATATTATAAAGAATACTCACATATCCTTTATCCAGACTGATCTGTTATTAACCTTTTACCCCATTTGCTTTATCATTTGCCCTCTCGCTCTTAACACACCTAATTTTTTTTTCCGGAACCATTTGAAGATAAGTTCCATTTATCATGGCTTGTTACTCCCAAATACTTTAGTTTGAATTTTCTAAGAATAAGAATATTCTCTTACATAACCATAGTGCTCTTATCAACTTCAGTAAAGTTATCATTGATATATTAGTGTTATCTAATCTACTGTTCCTATTCCAGTTTTGACAATATATCTGATAATGCCCTTTTCAGCATTTTCCTTTTAGGATTCAGTCTAGAGTTAGGTATTGCATTTGATGTTCATGTCTCGTAGGATCTTTTAATCTGGAACATTTCCACAGCCTTTCTTTGTCTTTTATGACATTGATGTTTGGGATGAAAACAGGACTTCCCCTCTGTTTTTTTTTTTTGTTTTTTTTTTAAATAGAACATTCATCATTGGGGTTTGATGTTTCCTTGTGATAACATTAAGGTTATGCACACATCTTGACCAGAATATTACATAGGTGAGGTGAGGTTGTGTCCTTCTCAGGGTGTCACATCTGGAGGCCCATTTTGTCCCTCTGTCCTTCATTGGTGATGTTATATTGATCACCTGATCACCTGATAATGGTGTTTTCTGATTTCTCCACTGTGTAGTTACTGGTTTATCCCTTCCTAATTAGCAATCTTGTGGGGAGACACAAACATCCGTATTTCCATCTAAATTTAGCCTCCAGTGGTGATTTTTGCCTGACCCAATCTTTAATATGATGTTTGAAAAAAAAAATGATTTTCCAACTCTAGCATTCCCTCCACATTTGCCAGTGGCCCTCAGTGAGCGCGCTTCCTTCTCCCCCATTTATTTATTTATTCATCTATTTATTATTGGTATAGACTCATGAATTCCCATTTTTTCAATGATTTATAATTCATTCCTGAAGTTAATTATTTTGGTGTTCAAATTGTGAAGGACTTAATTCTTAATTGTGTCCTCCTCTTTTTCCTGCTTTCTCTATTTTCTGGATCATTCCCAGCAGCTTACTGTCATGCCCTAATATCTCCTGTCTTTCAGAAAGCCTCCTTTGACTCCACATTGCCTTCCAGTTGCCCCCCACATTTCTGGTCTCCCCTTCTCAGAGGAACCTCTTAAGGGCTGCTCATACTATTGCCCCACATTCTTTCCTGAGCATTCCCCTGAGGCTCTTCTGGTCAGTCCTCAATTAACTCCATGTTGCCATATATGCTGGTCGCTTCTCTGACTTACTGTGCTTGACTTTGCAGCAGCATCTGACACAACTACTCATTACCTCCTTCTTTGAACACTTTCTTCTTCTGGCTTCCATTATCCTCCACTCTCTTGGTTTTGCTACCCTTACTGGTAACTCTTTCTCCATCTTCATTTCTGGCTCCTCCTCTTCTTCTCAATCTGCACAATTTGACATCCTTCCTTCTAGATGCCATGCCTTCAGCCATGACCTCTCCCACTACTCAAGACTTATTAATTGACATGGATATCTAATAGACATCTTAAACTCAATATTTCCAAAGCAAAATCTTGTTTTGCTGCCACCCCACCCTAAACCTGATCCTCTCCCAGTGTGACCCATCTTGGTATATGGCACCGTCATCCACCCCATTGCTCAAGCCCCAAACCTACAAGGCTCACTGCCCACATCCAGTCCATCAACAAATCTTGTCAGTTTGGCCCACCTCTCTACCTCCACTCCTTCTCCATCTCTTTCTTGGATGATTATACTGGTCTTGTGTTATCCAGTTCCCACATGACAGCTAGAGCATCATTTTGGAAGCATTAATTGGATCGTATCACTCCCTGCTTAAAATCCTCCAGTGCTTTTATTTTAGTAAACCCAAACTGCTTGCCCTGGATTACCACATTCTGCCATGTCCTAGCTCCTGCATGCTCCTCGTTTTTATTCTTCCAGCGCATGAAGTTCCTTTCGGTCCTTTGTACTGACTGTTCATTCTTCCTGGAATGTTCTCTCCCCCACTCCCCCATCTTTCTAAAGCTGGTTCCTTATTATTTGGATCTCAGTTTAATTTTGATTGTCTGATTAAAATAGCCAGGTCACCCTTTATATCATTCTCAACCTGCTTTAATTCTCAACACTGGACTTACAATTGTTTATTTTTTCCCCCTGTTTATTTATTTGTGTATTCAGCACATGGTAGGCAATCAATGAATGCTCTCTTCTCCCCTGAGTACACTCATATTTCTGGGGCTAGCTGCTGGTGAGGACAGTGATCAGATTCATGTGTTAGGATCCTAATCATTAGAGTTTCCAGACAAATGAGAAATATTTTTACCAAGAGAAAAAAAAAAAACAACAAAAAACAACAGTGATTGAATTTCAGCATCATCAGTGTCATATTTTTGAGTAGGGGCTTTCCTGACCCTCTTATCTATAAGACTGGTTCTCAAATTTCAAAAAATTGATGTTTACCTTGGAATTCAGGCATGTAAATTCCCACAGCCTTTCATTTTGGACAATTGCATACAGATATTCAGGTGGGAAGATTTTTAGGCAGAATAGAAAAGGAAGTGACAGTCTTCTCTGCCTTGGATTATAGTACAATTTATGGTGCCCATTTCAGAATTAGCGCTGGTGTAACAGAAGTGATAATCTGTGTGAATTGTTGAAATCTGGGAAAAGGACACATATACAAATGTACTTGTACTTAATCTGGTCTGAAAATCCCGAACTGAATATATGGGGGGAGGGGGATTGGGTGGATGTATATTGAAGTGGTGTTGGCAACTGAATCATGTCCCCCACAACATTTGTGCTCAAACCGAATGGGGGGGAGGCTTAATCTGATATGGTTGAAGTCATTATAAGCAAAGGAAATTGGACACAAGAAGGAGAATCCATAGGACTAGCCAGAAGCTGGAAGTCAATGGAACCCAGAAGAGAAAGGAGAAAACGCCACCATGTGGACTGCCATGTGATGGAGAAACCAAGGAAGCCCAAAAGATACTAACCCAGGGAGGAAGCAAGCCTTTCCTCTGAAAACGTGAGCCAATACTGTTATGCCCACCTATTGTATGGTATTGGTTTTAGCAGCTAGGAAACTAGGACAAGTGGTTTTCCTTTAGGCATGGTTTGAAGATTTTTTGTGGCATTTGAAAAATCTTGTAGTGAATTCTATATGGTACTTAAGCTTTCAAAGAAAAATCAATACAAATCAGCCCAATTCATCATTTTGTCACCTAGATGATTGACTTTTTGACAAAATTTATCTCATTTTGGGATACTTGGAGAAATTGTTACCCTTGGCCCAAGAGGGTTTTTTTTTTTTAATTAAATTGGGCCAAACACTCATTGTATTCAGAGTTCATACATGAGTCAAGAGCTATGCTATGCACCATTGTCACTCTGCTCTTTATCACCTATGCATCATTATTAGTCATTTTCTTTCTAGCAACCATCCTTATGAAAGAAAGCACGTGTATCAAGAAGTGTTTCACGGGTATATTTGGCGTCTCCTCATCTGACTCATTTGTGAAAATGAATTGTATGTATATATATTTATTTAAAAGTGTACTTTGAAGTTCAGCCTACAACAAAAAAGTATACAAATCATGAGCATACAACTCAGTGAACTATTATAAACTGAATCCACCCCTGTCACTGGCACCCAGATTAGGAAACAGAAGCTGAGCGTCTCCCTAGGATCCCCCTTCATATCCATTTCTAATCAATATCCCTCAAGGGTAACTACTATCCTGACTGTAACACCATATGTTCCAACCCAGATTAGCCCCAAGACCAAAGAACACGTCTGGCACAGAGTTACCCATGAGTTTAATTAGGGACTTACAAAACAGGAGACATTCTGACGGTGGTAGATTGGGAGAGTGAAGTCAGTGTTTCGCCATTCCATCGAGAGAGGGAGAGAGGGAGAGAGAAAGAGAGAGAGAGGGACGAGTGCCAAGGGGTGTGTGTTTGTGTGTGTGTGTTTATAAAGGTTTGTGACAACGGAGTTTTGTCACGAGATTTGGTTACACCAGGATCTCCCATGGTGGGAAGGGGTCTGTTGCCGGGTCATAGGCGGCTGTGTGGATCTCGGTAATGGAGGAGGGGGGGTCCCGGGCCCTGGGTTCTCACAATCCACCCCTGCGCAGCAGACTACGTTGACCATAGGACAGACATTGCAGGATAAGAGATATCAACACTAGGGGTCCCCCCCATACAGAAATAACAACCCCACAAAGAGATGCTACTGACAATTGATAAAATCTGTGCTTATTTTCCAATGTGTTGAATTCTGTCAGGCCAGCAGGGTGTTCCACACAGTGGGACAGTACTGTAACCTTTGCAGAGGTTACAGTACAAGAGAGGCCAGTAGCACCTAAAGGTGACAAGTCCATGCAAACCCAACATTGGGTTCAGTTGTGGGCATGAGTTGCTGCTGAGGCCCCTAGGGTGCGATGGGCAAAAAGAAAGATTTGTATGGGGGAAAATAAGGGGTAATTCCTGCTGATATACAAGCTAAGTTTCCGTTAGGGGACAGAAGAGTTCCTGGGGCAGGAGTGCTCTGAGGGGGTTTTCCCCCTGCAATTGCTTGGAGTCTTCTTGAGTTGAATCTACAGTTAACTTAGGCATAAGTGTCCACAAAGTCACACATATAGTACCTTGAGGTATGGGGGGGGCTCCTGAGTTGGTTATATATATATATCTTTTAAATCTTAGGTGATCCCAATACCCCATGGGTTTAGGATTCCCAGCTAGCGTAGCTGCATCGGCCAAGACCATGGCCAATCAACTATTTTCCCCAATTTCTAGGCTTATGGTGCAGGCAAAAGCAAGTTATTTTCATTATCTCCTTGTGGTTGTATCGTTGCCAGTCCTTTTACCTGAATTTGCAGGGCTTGCATGGGTCCCACAGTTACCAACTCAATAGGAGCAGGAGCAGCTGCTCGAGGTCGTGAATTGAGGCTGGTGGGGACTGGATATAACCGACAGGTCCATTGCTGCAGGGATTGTTTGTCATCTTTTAGCTGCTATTTTAAAAGCCCTTTCATTCTTTCAGTTAACCCCGCTGCTGTGGGGTTGTATGGCAAATGAAATGTCCCTAAGACATCATGTTCAGTAGCCCAGGCTTGGGTTAATTGACCAGTAAAGGGGGTTTCTCTATCACTGTACACATGTATGGGGACCCCAAAGGAAACAATTTCTCTAGGCTACGTATTGCAGCCCTCTGGTTGGCTTTTCCTACTGGGAAGGTCAGAAACAGCCCAGTAGCTGTTTCTATGGCTGTAAAGGCATATTTTGCACCTTCAGATAAAGGAAGGGGCCTGTTCTGTTTTGCTAATGCTGCTGTTACGCGAAATACCAGAAATGGATTAGCTTTTATAAAGGGGATTTATTAGGTTACAAATTTACAGTTCTGAGGCCATAAAAGTGTCCAAACTAAAGCATCAATAAGAGGATACCGTCACGGAAGAATGGCCAATGGTGCCTGGAACATCTCTGTCAGCTGGGAAGGCATCTGCTGGTCCTTTGCTCCTGGGTTGTATTCCAAAGTGGCATTCGCCAAAATGTCTCTGGGCTTTCTCTTAGCTTCTTCAGCTCCTGTGCATCTAAGCGTCAGGGGTCCTCTCTTAGCTTCTCTGGAGCAAACTCTGGGCTAGCATCGCCCAAGCATCTCAAAGCATCAGCAAGCTTCTGGGGGTGTTCTCTTAGTTTCTCTTTTAAATACTCCAGTGAACTGATCAAGCCCTAGCTGGGATGGATGGGGCCACACCTCCATGGAAATAACCGAATCAAAGGTGTCACCTACAGTTGGGTGAGTCACATTTCCATGGAAACAACCTAATCCAAATATCCCACAAGATTGGATTAAAACATGGCCTTGTGGGGGACATAATATATCCAAACCAGCACAGGGCCCAATGTAGTCTACTTGCCATCTGGTGACTGGGATCTGCTCACGGCCGATGTGACCGAGTTGGTGAGGAAGCATTCTTGGTCGTCACAGCAAGCAGAAGGGGCACATGTCCACAACATGTTTCAGCTGTTGCCTCTGGTTGGGCAAATGGAATTGCTACAACAGCCTCCACAGAGTCTGGTTTCCTTGGTGTCCTGTTTTCCTATGTAGCCATTCAGCAGCCTCTTGAGATGGCTTCAGGCTACGAACTTTTGCCAAACTATCTGCTTCGATATTGTCAGTTAAAGAGTCAGTACAAATAGGTAGTGCATCTCCTGGTTCGTGAACAATGACCATCCATGCAGCCCTTAATTCAGCCCATTGGCTGCTTTGCATAGTCCCGGTTTCCCATCATATTGTGTCCATCACAGCTATTGCCGTCCACGTGGCGGGCTGCCCATGTGCTGATCCATCAGTATACCAGGCAGACTCCGGTACACTGTCACATCCGTCAATGGTGGGCACAGAAACAGCCACCTCGGGAGTATCAGCAGGGAGGGGCAAGTGTTGTTCTTCCACATGGGAAAGTGGTCCTACAATAATATCACTCATTTCTGCACTTTAAGCACATTTGTTCAAGACACTGTGTTGCAGTAGATAGGCTTTCCATTTTATCAGAGGGCTCAGCTGAGCCCTCCCTGATTGCAGTTTATTTGCTGTGTTTTTTATCCACCCCTGCATGGGGATGGCAGTGTGCAATGACACAGGGCATTTTGGGGTTAGTCCTTCAACTTGCAGCAGGGCATTATAGGCAGCACACAGTTGTTTTTCTAAGGGTCTGTACCATAGTTCAGCTCCTTTCCAGAGCTAAGACCAAAAGCCAAAGGAACTCGCTTTGCCTGCTGCCTTTGCCACAAGCCCCACCAGAGCCATATCGTACTGACCATGTATAATTCGCAAGGCACATCTGGGTCCAACCCCCGTAAAGCCTGAGCCTGTGCAATAGCCCCTTTGGCTTTTTCAGAAGCAGCCCGCTGTGGAACCTCCCATTCCCATGTTTTCCCTTTCCTAACAAGGACATACAAAAGTTTTAGAATCTGCACTAAATGGGGTATAAACAGTCTCCAATAACCCAACAAATGAAGGAAAGCCGTGAGCTGTTTAGGAGTATGTGGAGTGGGGTAAATTTGCACTTTATCAACAACAGCCAAGGGAATAGTCTTAGTGGTGGTTTCCAATTCTGCGAGAGAATAACCTGTCAACATAACATCATCAATATAATGAAAGAGAGTGACCTCTGCTGAAGGTTTCCACATTTTTAAATCTTGAGCTACCAAACCATGGCAAATAGTGGGACCATGAAGATATCCTTGTGGTAGCACGGCAAATGCCCATTGTTGTCTTTCCCACATGAGGGTGAATGCAGGCTGGCTGGAACGGTTTAAGGAGATACTAAAAAAGCATTAGCAAGGTCTTAACACAAAATGAAATTGGCCTAATTGTGCACTTATGTCCTGTAACAAAGTAGTTATGTTTGGTACAGCTGTAAACAAAGGAGGTACTTTGTTAAGCTCTCTATAATCAATAGTCATTCTCCAGGTTCCATCAGTTTTTCTAACTGGCCAGACTGGACTATTAAATGGGCTGAGATCATAATGCCCACTCTCTAATTCCTTGGTGGTAGCAGTAATTTCTTGATGTCCCCCTGGCAACCAATGTTGATGCACTGCTACTGTGCTTCTGGGGGAGGGAACCTTTACTGGTGACCACTTAGCATGTCCTCTTTGGACAGTTTTGACCACCCAGTACTAGAGACGGAATTTACCTACAATAGTTTTCAATGTTATCTTGAAAAATATTAATTCCTAATATATATTCTGGAATAGGAGACATGTACACTGTGTACTTTTGAGGTAGTAGCTGGCCAAACTGCATTAGTAATTGTTGTGTTGCTTTAATACTTTGGCCTCTATACCTGGAGATGGCTAACATAGGCCCTCCAGGCCATGGCTGTTTTCTGTATATTGGGGTGCATTTTGCTCCAGCATGCACTAGTGCTGAAACTTTACATTCATTAGTGGGGGCCAGAAAATCATTAATTCAATATGTGGCCTCTTGATTCCCAGTGTCCCCATATATAGCTTTTATTTGGGAATCTTGACCCGTTCCTTGTGCAAGGGGGAAAGAGGCTTGCCATGCCTCCTTGGCAGGGGGAGTGGGGGGCTCTTTATACTGTAAGGGCTGAGGTTTTTGGCCAGAGATTGTTTCTCCCTCCGGTGATCGGGTTTTAAATTTGGTGTATCTCTGCTCTTTTGGTAACTTACTTCATAACCTTACTAGCACAAGATTCAGCTGTCTATCAATATCTTCTGTTTTAGTACTGGCAGCTATTAGGTCGGCCCACATTTGTCTGCGTGATACATGGTTTGGACCGTCATGTCTTTTTGGGGCATGGCCCATAGCCCTGACCCCAGCTCCTTTTCACCTTAGGGGTTCAGATTCTCCTAGATCTGCTTCTATTTGGGCAGCCCTGGAGATGGGTTGCCCCACCAATGTGCTAAGAATGGGCACCAGGGTCCCGTACCATTGATTCGGGGCACTTTGTAAGATTGTGTTTTTTTAATGCCCCTGGTGAAAGTTTCGTTATCTGGTCCCACAAAGTTAGCAGCATAAACTGCATGTTTCATTTCTAGCCCCCTTAGTATATCTTGTAATTCATCAAGCATGCCCCATTTGGGGAGGGGTGACCTGGGGCATGTCCCCTACGTTGGGCCAAGATTCTTTACATTGAGTCACTAACCGATTTAATAGTGGGCTGGGACTCAGGTTGGGTGGCTAAGGAATATATACACTGGTGGAGGGAGGGGTGAATGGTAATAGAGGCCAATTTGCTGATTTCATGTCCTGAAAGCAGTATTCCTTCTGCACCAGTGTCCCATGGGCACAGCAGCAAATTTGGTAAAATTTCTTTAGGTTTTTGCTGTATTGATTCCCAATTTCCCGTAACTCAGTGGCAGTAAAATCCCACATTGTAACCAGCACCTTTGGATCAGGAGGTGCTGCTAGGGCAGTGCCATCCCCCCATTCCTGGAGATCAGGGTGTTGTATTTGCTCCGTCTTGACCTTTTGTTGGACCAGAGGACGGGCATGCTTACTTTCCTCAATTTCAGGTCCCCAGTCAGATGGCGGCTCATCCTCATCTGAAGAAAAATCAACGGGGTCCCACACTTTGGGATCCCAGTCAGGAGAAGTCACAATACACCTGACTTGCCCTTTGGGCAGCTTGCGCCCTCTCACTCTAGCATTCCAGCATGCTAATGTCTCTCAACCTTTATCTACATGACGCAGTCTCATTTAATGCATCCTTCAAATCTGCTTGGGCTATCTGCATGTTTCTTTCTAACTTAAGTTCTCCTTCTAGGCGGTGAACCTCAGCTTTGACTGCCAGAGCCTCTTCTGCAGCTGAGCGCACAGCTCCTCATAGAGGCCATGCAACAGCCGCGGTGGCCTGATGGCTCTCCCTTTTCTTATGGAATCCTAACTGTGCTGCCTGCTGCAGGAGAACTGGCAATCCATCTGGGGAGTTCTGGGTGCCACCATCCTCCCCTGGCAGCCCCCACTTGTCCAGGTGGGCTGCTACCCTTCCCACATGGGTGTTTCAGGCCATCCCAGACTCCCCTGGTCTCATCATGCCCGTTACAGCCAGCGGTTCCTTGGTCTCCCAGCTGGCAAGCCAGATGTTCCAACCCGGATTAGCCCCAAGACCAAAGAACACACCAGGCCTGGAGTTATTTAATGAGGTTAATTAGGGACTTACAAAACAGCAGACATCCTGATGGCAGCAGGTTGGGGGAGTGAAGTCAGTGTTCTGCCATTCCACAGAGAGAGAGAGATGTGCCGGGTGGGGGGGTGTTTATAAAGGTTTGTGACAACGGAGTTTTCTTGTGAGATTTGGTTACTAACAGTGATTAGGGGAGGGAAGTTTTAATGCTTCCTCCTCTGGGGGGAGGGGCTGTTCTGGTCATAGGCCACTGCGTGGATCTCAGTAATGGAGGAGGAGTGGGGTCTCTGGCCCTGGGCCCTCACACCTTAGATTAGTTTTGCTTGTTCTTGAATTTCAAATATAGAGAACCACATGGGGTATCAGACTTCTTTCACTCAGTATTATTGATGAGATTCATCCATATTGTTGCATGTAGCTGTAGTTTGGCTATATAATACATGTATATATATACTCACTGTTGTATAGTATTCAATTATATGAATGTAACCACAATTTATCCATCCTACTGTTGATGGGTCTTTAGTTTGTTTCCAGTTTTTGGCTTTTATGAATAGTGCCATGATGAGCACGTGTAAGTTTCTGCTGGCTAAATACCTAAAAGAATGCTTTAAATAGATTTTTAATCATTTTCATAGTTATTAGTTATTTTCTCCTGAATGCAGTTAAGATTAGCAGCCACCTTTGGTCATAACTCTCACGTCTGTATCCCTTTACAAAGTTGAGACATTTTTTCCCCATAACTTCAGAATTAATTTTTAACATCAGTCTTTAAAATTTAAATTTAGTTTTTCTAAGAGCCTGTTTCCATGCTAATTTATTCCTTTACCGACTACCTGTATCAAAATGTCACTTTAAAATATCTGAGGAATTTTGGCTTGCCTTTTTTCCCCCTGCCACACAAACACACACACTGGTATTTATTTTGAAATGAAAAGCGCTCCTGGAACAGCCGAATGTGTTTTGCAGATTCGAGGCAAAGATTTATCCACCTGAACAGCCTTGGAATGGTACAGACTTATTAAGCACTGATTTCTAATTTTGCCAAGAGGAAAAAAGGGAAAAAGAAGGGAAGGGAAAGGAAGAGAGAAGTAAATGGAGGAGGTTTTCAAAAAGTAAAGCATGCTTTCATTATTTCTGTGGCAGTCAGATTGACACCGCTATCTCCCAAGTTGCGTTAACTTGCTCCATTCAGCAAACATTAAGTTATTGGACAAACTGGAGAGAGCAAATATGGCCTGAAATGTGAGAAAATACATTCCAATTGTTTTTGGTAGGAGACACACTCCCAGAATGTGCTCTTTATGCAGAGAGAACTATTAGTGAATGATACCATCCATAGCAGTGCTTTTCACATTTTAATGTCAGCACGATCACCTGGGGACCTTGTTAAAATGCAGATTCGGATTCCGTAGCTCTGGGGTGGGGCCCGAGATTTCTGCATTTCAGTTCCTAGGTGCTCCTGCTGGGTGTGTGTGTGTGTGTGGGTGGGGGGACCACACTTTGAGTTGCCAGGCTTTAGAAAACCGCTCCTTCTCCCTTCCTGGAGATTAGGTATTGTCTGTTTAGGAATGATAAACATTCCCTGCCCAAGTCTTCTCTGGGCTTGTCCTTTCAGCCGGTCCTGAAGAACCGGGTCATTCACAATCTGTCCTGTAGCTGCAGACAAAGCCCAGCACTCTGAGCTTTTGTTCTCACCTCAAGTAGCAACTTCTTTTAAACCCCCCTCACTGGTCCCTCCTCCAACATTCCAGGCACCTCAAGAGAAACCACTGAACGCCTCAAACACATGCCAACCCCCAGGTACTGGCTTGAAGAAAGGAGTAGGGTGGAGCAGGCGTGAAACCAGCCTCTTTTCTCTCTTGGCGGCAATAGTTCATACCTCCTCATTCATTCCAGAGAGACTGGGTGTCCATTTCGGGGGTTGCAGGGGACGCCATGGGTGCCTAGCCCACCTCCCTCACCCTGACCACCTGGGTGCACACCCAACCGGCCTTCCAGCTGCTAGCTGCTGCCTTCCTCAGCCTCAGCGCGCTCAGCCCACCCACAGGTGGCAGTCTGAAAGTGCCAGGAGTTAACACTCCCCCACCCTTACCCCGGGAGCACCCCCCCAATCAACAGTTGATGAAAGTTGGTAGGTAAATATCCCAGCCCCCCTTGCCCTTGGGTGGGATAACTCTTGAGACTGGTATTCTGCATTGGCTCCCAGAATTCTCTAGAAGGATGAAGTCCCAGTTGCCCTCAGTGGTAACCGGCCAGATAGCGCACCCTATATTAGGTCCCTTCCTGCCCCCCCCGGACCCCCACTATCCTATCCGTATTTCCTGGGATCACATCCTAAATAAGCGACTTGCTTTTGAATCCTTGCCTCAGTTAGCTTCTGGAGGAACCCAAATTTAGACAGGACTTGTCAAGACCAACAGTCAGGAAGTACATTTTTTTTGCTTTAATAAAACCCCAGTACAAGAAAGCAACATGGGACCCCCCTGGGATTTGTTCTGAGGGGGTTTTACCAGTGTCTAGATGCTTTGTTGGCATGACACCAACCCTCCAGATGGCTGGAAGTAAACCGGATAATGAATGGAGAGAATGCGTTTGTGTTCCTGGGCCATTTTGGGATCACATCAGCAAAACTGATTTTCTGGGCTCCCCAGTGGAGCTGGTTCTAGTCTTTCTGTCCCCTGCCCCCAGGGCAATGTCTCCGAGTTCTTCTTCAGAGCCCTTGACCACATCTATGGCCCCTGCAAACCACATCCTGGCTACCTCCCATTTCCAAGCTCATTTCCATGGGCCTCCCTCACCGGGTTTCTCTGTTGTGGACTCACCGCGTAGCTCCTTGGGACAAGGAATCCTCTCTGGGACCTTCACTTTACTGTGTGGAGGCCCTGGACATAAAGTTCAACTTTGCATCAGTGGTCACTGCTCCTCCTAGCCATATCCCCAGCTGGTCCCCATCCTCCTGCCTTCTCCCCCTGACCGGAGATGGTTCTGAATCTTGGCATAATTTAAGCCTCTTAGTGCACTTTAGGGGATTTTAGGACTGCCTGGGTTCAAATTGGGGTTCTTAGTCCTGCTTTGTGTTCAGAAGTGTGCCATGACCCAGGCTTCTCCCCTCAAGACCCTGTGTCTAGAATTCTGCATTCTGGTTGTTTGCATGTTCAGCACCCACAGTCTTGCTCTACCTCTGCCGGGTTGTCCTGCCTGCTGGGCTACATATTCATTTCTCTGTTTGGGCTTCTTGGGGGTCCTAATTAGAGACCCTTGGTCCTTTGGCTTTGGATTGATAAATAAAGTTGATTCAAGGCCATCTTCTTCTTTCTTTTAAAATTTTTTATTTTTCCAAACACTTCTCCTTCCCCCTTCATGTAGTAACCTCTGATCCACTTTCTGTCTCTGTGAATTTGCTAATTCTAGCCATCTCTCATAAGTGATATCATGCAATATTTGTCCTTATGTGTCTTGTTCATTTCACTGAACATAGTATTTTCAAAGTTCTTCCATGTTGCAGCATGTCTCATAACTTCATTCTTTCTTATGGCCGAGTAATATTCCATTGTGTGATTGTGTGTATGTACCACATTTGTTGATGGACACTTGGGTTGTTTCCCCCTTTTTTTGGCTGTTGTGAATAATGCTGCTGTGAACATTGGTGTACAAGTATCTGTTTCAGACCCTGTTTTCATTTTCTTTGGGTGTATGCCTAGAAGTGGAATTGTCGGGTCATATGGTAATTCTACGTTTAACTTTTGGAGAAACTGCCATATTGTTTTCCACAGCGACTGCACCGTTTTAGCCCCACCAACTGTGCACTAGAGTTCCAATTTCTCATATCCTCTCCGATATTTGTTATTTTTCGTTCTTAAAATAATGGTCATCCTAGTGGATGTGAAATAGTAGCTCATTATTGTTTTAATTTGCATTTCCTTCATGACTAATGATGCTGAGCATCTTTTCATGTGCTTATTGGCCATTTGTATATTCTAAAAGTTTTAAATGTTGGCTTTCAAAATAATTTTAGTCTAATGAGAATGGAGAGAGGAATCTATGTGGATTGTTTTTCCACGTGTATGACCAGTTGCCCTAGGACCATTTATTGATGAGTTGATCCTCGCCCTCCCTAACTGCATCTGCCGTGGCCCTCCTTGGCTATATCAAGTGCCCACGCATGCATGAGTCTGCTTCCAGGCGTACTTGAATTTGGGTTCATGGTCTGTTTGTCTAACCCTGTGAGAATACTACACGGCCTTGAGTGCTATATCTTTCTAAGTCTTAGTGCCTAGTAGGTCAAGTCCTCCTTTCTTATTCTTCTTTGTCAAATTGCCTTGGCCTTTTGATTTTCCATATATACCTCAGAATTACCTTATCAAGTTCTGTAAAGAACCTCATTATGGTCTTGAGTGAAATTGCCTTGAATTTGTAGCATTATACATTTTTTTCAAAACTACTTCCATTTAGATTATCTCATTTGAGTATCTCAACAGCTTGGGAGGTAGGTTAATATTCCCCCCTTTTCTCAGATGAAGAAACATGTTAGGGAAATTAAATGACCTGCCCAGAGCTTACAAAGCTAGTCAATGGCAAAACCAGGTCTTCTTCTTCTTTTCTTTCTCCTCCTCCTCCTCCTCCTCCCCTTCCCTCTCCCCTCCCCCTCCCCTCCTTCTCCTCCTCCTCCTCTTCCTCCTCCTTCTTCTCTTTTCTTTTATTAAAAATTGAGATATAATTCATGTACCATACAATTTTCCCCTTTAAACTGTACAATTCATTGTTTTTTTAGTATATTCACATGGTTGTGTAACCATCACCACTATCAAATTCCAAAACATTTCATCCCCAAAAGAATCCCACACCCCTTAGCTGTCACCCCTAATCCCCTCTCCCCTCTGGCCCCTGGCAACTGCTATTCTATCTAATTTTTGCCTGTATGAATTTGTCTATTCTGGATGTTTCATATAAATTGAATCATCCAATATGTGTCTTTTTGTGTCTGGCTTCTTTCACTTAGCATTGTGTCTTCAAGTTTCTTCCATGTTGTAGCAGGGATCAGAATTTTATTCCTTTTTAAGAGCCAGGTCTTTTTGACTTTAATTCTGTTGCTCTTTTCACAGTTACCATATTAAATCAATCAGTAAGTGGAAATTTATGTCTTCAAGGAGTTCATGTTGACATGAGCCTACCAGTCAAGTTCTTCAGCCTCTTGCCCTGTCAGCATGTGGTAGACATTCAAACATTGAGCTGGGTGTACCTGAATAGAGGATGAGTGTCAGAATTCTTTAGAAGAATCTTGCCAATGTGTTTTCCTCTGTGTTAAGCCAAATTTTTGTTAAGCACTGTGTCTGCTTTTGTAGAACTGAAGTAGTATTTTCTTCCAGAGAACATCAGGTAGTTCAGTTGAGTGTATTATATAGATCTTGTTTGAAAGAATTATGTAAGGCGTCTTAGGTAAAGATTCTCTCTTTGGATGTTTTCCGTTAACTCTAATATAAATGAGTTTGAATTGAACTGTGAAGAAAAAATTAGAATGAACAGCACTACAGTTTGCCAAGCCCTGAACTAAACTAGGTACAAATATATACATTTTCCCTGCAAAGCCTGCCAAATCAATTCCTTATCACTCCCCAAAACCACTCCCAGTGAACAACTAAACCCATATTTTCCAGGGGGGAGGAAATATGCAGAATTTGTTGATCTGGAACAAACCTCAACCTATTCTCTTAACTAAACCCAAATCAAGCCACTGATTATTTAGTTTAAGTCCTTGATATTAACCAGCTATTTTAGAAATTGTTTGATAAGGCTTTAGTTCTTCCAGATGTTCACAACCCACAAAATTGGTTTGGGAAATAATCTTTTTTCCCCTCTTACCTTCAGGGAATCACAAAGTTGAGTTTGAGTTTATTTGTAGTACCTTTTCTTCACTTAGGTCTCCAGATATTATCTTTTTCTTTTCCCTTCTTTATTTGGTGTGGTTTTGCCCTGCTTTCCCAATATTATCTCCGACTCCTTCAACATCTCTCCATTCTTTCATCCGTGCGTTCTTTCAACACACACATATAAAGTGCCTACTATGTGCCCAGCACTGCTCGGAGACCCTGGGGAATCAACAGTGAACCAAAGATGCAAAACCTCTGCCTTCAACGAGGCTTATTTCCTAGTGGGGGAAGCAGACAGTAAGTAAGTAAAATATACAGCATGCTAAATGGTGATTAGGACAATCTGTGGAGGAACATGAATTGGGGAAGAGGCACAGGGAGTGTGGAGGGGTTGCAATTTTAAATAGCATTGCCGTAGGCCAGGGTTGGCAAATTATAGCCTGTGGGCCAAATCCAGCCCACGACCTGTTTTGTTTCTTTTTTTTTTAGTTTTTAAAGTTTTTTTTTAAAATTCAGTTTGTTAGAGATATATTCACATATCATACAATCATCTGTGGTGTATAATCAGCTGTTCACAGTGCCATCATATAGTTGTGCATTCATCACCCTAATCTATTTTTGAACATTTTCCTTATACGAGACAGAATCAGAATAAGAATAAAAAATAAAAATAAAAAAGAACACCCAAATCATCCCCCCATCCCACCCTATTTTTCATTTAGTTTTTGTCCCCATTTTTCTACTCATCCATCCATACACTGGATAAAGGGAGTGCGATCCACAGGGTTTTCACAATCACACTGTCACCCTTTGTAGTCTACACTGCTATGCAATCGTCCTCAAGAGTCAAGGCTACTGGGTTGGAGTTTGGTAGTTTCAGGTATTTACTTCTAGCTATTCCAATACATTAAAACCTAAAAAGTGTTATCTATATAGTGCGCAAGAATGTCCACCAGAGTGACCTCTCGACTCCATTTGAAATCTCTCAGCCACTGAAACTTTATTTTGTTTCATTTTGCATCCCCCTTTTGGTCAAGAAGATATTCTCAATCCCATGATGCCGGGTCCAGATTCATCCCCAGGAGTCATATCCCGCATTGCCAGGGAGATTTACACCCCTGGGAGTCAGGTCCCACGTACCGGGGAGGGCAGTGAGTTCACCTGCCGAGGCAGCTTAGTTAGAGAGGGGGAGAGAGAGGGCCACATCTGAGCAACAAAGAGACACTCAGGGGGAGACTCTTAGGCACAATTATAAGCAGGTTTAGTCTCTCCTTTGCAGTAGTGAGCTCCATAAGGGCAAGTGCCAAGATAGAGGGCTCAGCACATCAAACCACCAGTCCTAATGTTTGTGAGAACATCAGCAACAATGCAGGTGAGGAAGTCCAACACTTCCGCATTTTGCCCTCGCTCCTCAGGGGGGTCCTGCATATATATTTTTATTCTTGCCCAAATTACTTTGGGATGAATGCCACCTGTTTTTATAAATAAAGTTTTATTGGAACAGAGCCACACCCATTCATTTACCGAGTATCTATGACTGCGTTGACTCTACAGTGTTCGAATTCAGTAGTTGTGATGGAAACCATACAGGCTGCAAAGCCTAAAATATTTATTATCTGGCCTTTTACAGAAAATATTTGCTGTCTGGTCCTTTGCATAGAAAATGTAGATTTTTACATATGATAACTAAAAAATTAATATTCATGTTGTGCTTTTTGGTTTCCAAAGCGTTTTCCCGAACACTGTCTCATCTGAGTGTTACAGCAGCTTTGTGAGGCCGGTATTTGTGGCTTTGTTTTTCAGGTGACTGAACTGAAGCTCGGTGAGAGCAGAAGTTAATATGGCTGTCCAGGATTGCTGACCTTGTGAACTGGAGGTGTTCAATTGTTAAAGCTGGTGCTTTTGCCAGCGTAATCTCCTACTCCTCAAAGATAACCATAACCCAGATTTTCATTACCAGTAGTTTCCTAGCACATGAAACACAGAAAGGTAATGCTGTGCATTTATCAGTTATTGAGAGCGTGGTCTCTGGAGCTGGACTTCCCAAGTTCAAATCCTTGCTCTACCACTTACCTCTGTGGCTTTGGGCAAATTATTTAACCTCTCTGTGACTCAGTTTACTTTTCTATAAAGCAGTCATAGTAGCAAGCTGTAAGACTCACTTCCTAATCCCCTTTGACAGGTCTTTGCTCAGACGTTATCTTCACATGATGCCTTTGCAGGCCACCTCCTCAAAAGTGTCACCTCACCCGGAAACTTCCTATCCTCTTCCCTGCTTTATTTTTCTACTTAATACTTACACTATCTAACATACAGATTTTATTGAGTTACTACTAATATTTTTAGTGTAAGTTTTGTTTTGCTGTAACTTGTAAAGGGAACCCCCCCACCCCAATATGCTATGCCTGTAAGAAGAAGATTTATTTTTCTGTTTTTAAAAATGATGTATGTTTATTGTCAAAACTTAAGAAATTACAGAAAAATCCAGTGAGACAGATACAACCCACCCATAGTCCCACCTCCTAGAGTTGTCATTTTGATGCGGATCAGGAAGAAAGCAATTTTACACCAGCTGAAAGGGAATGCATTTCCTATTCTAATCATATACCTTTATCACAAGCAAATGAAGATTTACCATGTTTTTCTCTAGGTATTATGGTTTTAATTCTTTTAGATAAAGTTTTTTCCACCCATATTTTCATCTGAATCTGGTCTAAGAGAGAATATAAAATAACTGGTCCAGCCTAGTCCCATCTCTCGAAGTAAAGAAAAACAAATCCTAGAAGAGCTGCTGGGGGATAAGGAATGTTCCCCCCACTTGGAGTTAAGATTTCCTGGCACATTAGCAAAGCATTAGCTGGAGTTCTGCCAAAAGGAATGTCTTAATAGAAATTATCGTGTAGTGACATACTTTTTATTTGCTGACTTCCTGTATAATTTTGAGCAAGTTGTACATTCTTTCTGTTATCGTCTCCTCTAAGAATCTAATTTTAGATCATAATAGAATGCTGAGGAATCAATAAATATTATTTCTCTCATCTGAAGTATAACAGTCATATAGATTAGTCTCAGGGACAGATGCAAAATTTTACAGTAAAAAAAAAGACAGGGTGAATAGGAAACAATATTTCAGTCTCCCAATTTCTCGTTGGGAAGGGTGGAGTTGAAAGGAAATGGACTGAAAATGGGCTTGAAGTTCCAAGGGTTGAAAAGGAAAGTCAAGTGACAGCCAGTGGGGTTTCTCAGGAAGGAATATCCAATAGCTTCGTAATCCCTTGGAAAGAAAAGTTGCCACACCCCTTCACAAAGCATGATGGCAGAGCATTTAAAGGGGCATACTCTGGAGACAGAGCCCCTGCATTTGAATTCTGGCTCTGCCACTTGCCAGTCCTCAAAACCTTGGGCAGGTAACTCACTCTCTCTCCACACCTCAGTTTCTCTATCTGTAAAATGGAAGTAATATCAATAATATGCATCCCATGGGCTGTTGGGACACATAAATGTGTCAGTCCAGGCAAAACACCTAAAACATCCCAGGAACATAGCAAATGCTCAATAAACAGTAATTGGCAGTATTGAGTTAGGAATACAGATTGAAAAATATCATTTGATTGGAAAATGATTCCACCTGAATAGGGAAGATGTAGCATGCTCATGCAAATAAAAAAGTGTACAATATCTGCTTTTAAACCTCACTTTCCAGAAGTATTATCAGCTGCCTTTTGTTATTCTATAGTAATAATGCCAAATTATTGGCAAAATTGTCAAAGCATTTTCACATATAGGATACTGCCAAAAAAAGGGGAGGTGTAGGGAGGCAGCAGGATATTTTTACCAGGTCATTCCTGAAGATGATAATAATGGCCTATATTTAATTTTAGCTCATCACAAGCTGCAGAATAAAGGGGTCACTGATATTTAATGCCTCTGTACCTCGGATTCCTTAGCCGTAGAATGGGGGCAGTCATCGTATCTGTGTCCTAGCATTCTTGCGAGGAGTAGTGAGTCATTATTGGTGAAACACTTAGCACAGTGCTTGGCTCGTAGTATGAACTGAGCGATATCAGCTGTTAATATTATCACCGTCCTCAGCCGCTTAGGCCTGACAGACCCTCTGCTCGGAGCTTTACGTACATTGACTGTGGGTGAAATTTGATGCGCTTCTCCAGAAGAGACTGTCTGCTGTGGCCTCACTGCCCTTTCTGCACTGTTCCTCCCTGGCCGTCCCGCCTCCCCCAGCCCCACTTATGCTTTCCCCTTGACCTCTTCATTCCCACCCTGTCAAAACTGCCCCCCACAAGTGCAGGTGATAGCAACGCTTGACCCTTTAGTGTGAAGATCCTACCAAGCTCCCTAGCTCAAGAGGCATTTGCACTTAAAACCACCTCAGATGACTGAATTAATGACTCTGTGATTTGTTGAAGGAATTTGGGGGTGGGGTGGGGTGTTGGGGAGGAGTGTGGATGATCATAATGGCCAATATTTAATTTTAGCCCCCAGAGCCAAGGTCACCTTTTAGGGGTTCACTCTCTCCCAGCAAACTCCTCAGACCTTCACAAAAATACACTGGGGAGAGGAGTCTGCCCCTTAGTTTACCTGATAAGTGCAGATATGTCTGGGCCTAGCTTAGGCCCAAGTTGAGAGCGCCTCAACCCTCTTCCCCTGCAGAAGCCCAGACATCTTTTCCCTCATGCAAAGACCTGCTTAGACCAACCCCTCACTCGCCCAGGTCTCTGCTCAGCCCCTCTCTCCATTCTCCACACAGCTCCAAAGGCAGGAGGCCTGCTGGAGAGATGGGCCGGTGTTGGCCATGGAGGCAGGAGGCCTGGCTGGGAGTTTGGTCTTAGCTTTACCATTGGCCAAGATGTGACTGTTCAATTCAACAAGTGTCTATTGAGCATCTACTGTGTGCAAGGGACTCTGGACAGTATTAGAGAAGAAGGGCTCAAAGATGAGCAGGATGCAGTCCTTGCCCTCAGGCATCTTACAATGCAGGAGAAGGGCTAAGATCACCCATTGCCCTCAAGTGCCTATGGCTTGGTGGAAGGGCCAAGATCAGTCCGCCAATATTCACCGTAGCGGTTAGGCAAGTCACTGTTCATCTGGCAGGGTCTCAGTTTCCTCCACTGAAGATGATTTACCCTTTGATCTATGAGATTGTTCTAGTTTGCTAATGCTGCCATTAAGCAAAATACCAGAAATGGATCGGCTTTTATAAAAGGGGGTTTATTTGGTTACACAGTTACAGTCTTAAGGCCAAAAGTGTCCAAGGTAACGCATCAACAATCAGGTACCTTTACTGGAGGATGGCCAATGGTGTCCGGAAAACCTCTGTTAGCTGGGAAGGCATGTGGCTGGCATCTGCTCCAAGTTCTGGTTTCAAAATGGCTTTCTCCCAGGATGTTCCCCTCTAGGCTTAAGCTCCTCAAAAAGTTCACTCTTAGTTGCTCTTGGGGCATTGTCCTTTCTTAGCTTCTCTGGAGCAAAAGTCTGCTTTCAAAGGCCATCTCCAAAATGTCTCTGTAAGCTGAAGCTCCTCTCTCAGTTCCAGTGCATCCTTCAAAGTGTCCCTCTTGGCTGTAGCAAGCGTGCTCCTTCTGTCTGAGCTTATACAGTGCTCCAGTAATTTAATTCAGACCCACCCTGAATGGGCGGGGCAACACCTCCATGGAAATTATCCCATCAAAGGTCTTGTCCACAGTTGATTGAATCACATCTCCATGGAAACACCCAAAGGATTCCAAAATCTAATCAACACTAATATGCCTGCCCACACAAGATTGCATCAAAGATAACGGTGTTTTGGGGGACATAATACATCAAACTGGCACAGAGATGTTACCCCCTACAATGCTGTGCTTGGTCTCCAGGATTCTTGGTTCATTCAGGGACTGAATTCTGAGTCTCCTCAGATAACTGTGGATATTTGGGTCCAAACTGAGGGAAGCTGGGATGGTCCAAAGTAGCCGAAAGCCCCACCCAGGTCCAGAGAAGATAGTTCTGGCTGTCAAGGGTGCCACAGGGAAAGCCCAGGGTCATGTTCTTTCAGATAGAAAGTCAATTTCAGCTCTAGGCAACTCAAATTGAGATGATGCCCTGGAGAACTTGCTAGCTATTTGTTTCTCTGTCAACTCGGGTTTGAAATTCCTTTACCAGGTTTGAAACCTTTTAACCCATAATTAGCCATAAAACTTACTGAAGTAGAACACTTTCTGATTGACGTAGAAAACTTTCGCAGTGACATCCACACAAATAGCTTGGACATCTGTCTTAAAGGTGGTTTTGGGACAGGGCTCTGGGGCTGTAAAGCAGGGGCTCTTATGCTGAAGGTTGAAGCTGGGTGGACATCCCAATTTTGAGAAGGAAAGCCCCTCTGAAGTTCTTTGAGTCTGTTGTAAGTTTCCTTCAGACTGCTTGGGTCCTGGTTACCTTGTCCAGAACTAGACTTGCCTTTGTATTCCACTGGAGTGACCTGGGCGAAGTCCAGGCTGCAAGCCTGAGGGAACTCAGGACCTTCCCCGTGGGTCACTTCTGCCCTGGCCCAGGTGGCTGGACAGCCCCATTGAATGGAGGGTGAGTGTGCTCTGCCGTGGTGAGGTGCCTTCCCATTCAATAAATATTTATTGAGTAAATAGTATGTGCTAGGTACTATGTGAGGCACCAGGAACATGCTGGTGAACAAGACAGATACAACTTTGCCTTTCTGGCCAGTGGGGCACTCAGACAAATAAAAATGTAAATGCACAAATATGTGAAAGAATCACGAGTTTTAAAGAGAGCTGAGAAGCTAACACACAGGGAGCTGATATATGGAGATGGAGGTTGACACAGGACCCACTTCAGGTGGAGTGGACAGGGAGGGCCCTCTGAGGAGGGGCCATTTAGGTCCTAATGGAAGAGAAGAGCCAGCCACGGGAAGGGCCCTGTTTATGCAAAGTCCCCAAGGTGGAAAAGAGCTTAGCATGTTGGTGGAACTGAAAGAAGGTGAGGATGCTGGAACTTAGTGAGCCAGGGAGAAGATGGTGAGTGTTGAGGTTAGATCAGGTTTCTCAACCTTGGCAGTATTGACATTTGGGGTTGGATAACTCTTTGTTATCTGGGGGGCATTGTTGGATGCTTAGCAACATTCCTGGGCTCTACCCACTAGTTGCCAGCATCATCTCTCCTAAGTTGTGACAACCAAAATTGATTCCATACATTGCCAAATGTTCCCTGGGGGCAAATTCACCCCAGGTTGAGAACCACTGGGATAGAGGGAGAGATGAGCACTGGCCATGTTGGGTTGTGTGGGCCATGGTTGAGAGTTAGATCAGATTGAGTTTAGTGGGAAGGCATTGAAGGGTTTTAAAACCAGGGAATGATGTAATCCATTTCATGTATTAAGAAGATGGCTTTTGCCGCTCTGTGGAGAGGGCTAGAGGAGTAGCTGGGAGATCAGGTAAGAGGTGCATGTGGTCTTCTAAGTGACTGGGAGTGGTGGCGGTGAACCATGCGGAGGGAGATTCTGGAAGAATTGTGGAGATGGAATCAACAGGGGTTTCTTATGGCTTGAATGTGGGGAATGAGGAAAAGGGAGGAATCAAGGATGATTCATTCTATTACCTTTCTGTAGTGTCCTTATGAAATGAGTGTTGTCTCCTAAATATGTTGCCTATACTTAGCAGCTGCCTGGGTTTGATCATCTTTGAAAATCAGCCAGTGTTATCATGTGGCTAGTTGACTGTTGGGGAGGGTTGCAAACTGTCCTAAGCCTATTTGGTTATGCACAACTCCCAGGTTCTTTCTGGTAGATGATAGTAACAGGCAAAGACTTTTGAAATGGGTGAGGGTTAAGGACTTCCATACAACTTTGTTAATAGAATTGATGAAAAAAAAATCAGCCTCAGCTCAAGTCCTGCCCTGCCTAAAGGCACACATGAAACAAACAATATTTAGTAAGCAGGCACAAAACAGTTCTTCCAGCTTGTTCTGTAAGCTCAATTAAGTCCTAGCTGTCTGTCCTTTTAGGTCATCAGATTACCCCTTCTATAAAAGGTTTTCTCGAGGCTGACATAGTAACAGTCCAGAGGCAGGATTCCAATATGACAGCCACTAGCCATGTGTGGCAATTATTGAGCCCTTGAAATGTGGTTGGTCCAAGTCGAGATGTGCTGGAAGTGTAAAATGCACACCAGATTTCAAAGACTTAGTATGAAAAAGAGAATGTAAAATATGAATATCTCATTCATAATTTCTCCTGTTGATTACCTATTGAAATAATATTTTGGCTATATTGGGTTAAATAGAATATATTATTAAAATGACTTTTATTGGTTTCTTTTTCCATTTTTTTTTTCAACGTGGCTACCAGAAAATTTCAAATTATCTGTGTGGCTTGCATTATATTTCTGTTGGCGAGTGCTGCTCTAGACCTTTGCTATTGGAGGTGTGGGCCATGGACCAGTAGCATCAGCATCACCAGGAGCATGTTCAAAATGTAGAGTCTCAAGCCCCACTCCAGGTTTACTAAACAATAATCTGCATCTTAAGTCAAGATCCCCTGTTTATTGCATGTGCATTAATGTTTGAAAATCACAAAGATGCTATTTCTAGGAGGTAAAGGGTATAGGACTTCATAGCTTCTTATACTCTATTCAGAAGGTTTAAGGCATGTCTCAAAGCTATTTTAACTAATTCACACATCTTGAAAAAAACCAATGAGATCACTTTTTTTTCCCATGTCCAATGAGATCACTTTTCGAACATTCATCATTCTAATTAATGAGTCACTAGTTTTACCAGTAAAAAAATTTGACATTCCATATGCTGATTATCGAAGTCTGGATTGTAGATCAATGAACGTATGGGTGGCAGAAGGACCCATAGGAGCCGCCTCGGGAGAGTGACCCTTCTGATACAAAGTTTGCTGACTGCCCATAGAGTTCAAGCTTAAACTAACTGGCGCACACATAATATCACACTGCTTGTTCTGCAGTATATTACAGACCTTGTAACCTGCAGGCTCAGTACACCTTAGGGTTCAGGGAGACTTTGGGGTCTGGTGGTAAGTGATTAGCACTGAGAGTAACTCAACTCATGTAGTCTGCTCCCATTTCTTCAAAACATCCCGGGAGTTAATCTCTTACTGCAGGGAAAAAAGAATACTCCCAGACCACTTGGAACACCTCCATTTTGGAAAAGTCATTAAAAAAAAAAAATGCTTTGAAGCCACCCATGCTGCATCAGTGCAGGAAGGTCATTTGGAAAAGGCAGTGTCCAGACACTTGTGGGAGGTAGGGTTTTTGTGGGCTGTTTGTGTGTCCAGTTTTGCAGTCTTTAGAGGACTCCATTCAGGCTGTCAATGAAAACCATCGAACCTGTCAAGTTGTTGTTTGCCAGGCCTCCTGGAAAAACACGCTGAAAACTCTTAGCCGCGGGTGGTTTAAAAAGGATCGTACTAAAAAAAGAAAAAAAAATAGGATGGCCTTGCTCTGGTATGAGGCCAGTGCTTGGGGCTGCAGCCAAGTTTCCTGGTGATAGAGGAGTTTCCACCATCTGAGGCCTGCCCGCCATGGCTTTCCCCACCCTACCTCTTGCCATCCAGACATCAAAAATAGCTCCACTTCCGGTGCAGCCAAGAAGAGTCATTCAAAGGTGATGCAAGTGAAAGGAGCAGCTAGTTTTGATGCTTTAAGAGAGAGCATCCTGATGAGGGAGGACAAAGAAAGAAAACAGGGAGAGGGTCAGCCAGCTGGCACTTGGGAGATTTTCCTGGGTGTAGGAGAGCTGTTTGGAATGGCTGTGACTTCCAGTTACTAAGGACCAGCAGAGCACATCTATAATCTAGGCAAATCCCCTCCTTGGCCATCTCTTCCTCTCCATCCCTCCTCCTTGCTAAACAGCAGGCCTTCCCTTCTCAGTGCTCCTGTTTTGTCCAACACCACTGGGGTCTTCCCAGCTTCTATGCTTGGAGTATCCTTACTCATCATTGAAGTTGACCTGATAAATTAAGTCATGCATCTGTTAATGATGACAGTAATGGAAAAATTTGTTTTTGTTTGTTTGTTTGTTTTTTTAAACTGGTAGCAATGCCTTACCAAAAAACAAGCCTTGCAAGGTGGTCTTTTAGCTATCAGTCAAGAATTAAAGAGCAGGTTTACAGTAGGAGAAGAATCCTACTCTAGAAGCAAGCTTTAACAGGTTTTCTAGGTCATCATCATTTCCAAACCCTCTGATATAGAACCTGTTTTTCTGCCCTCCCTCTCCCCCAACTCACACAAGGGAGAATCAGTCATCCCCATCTTTGTGTCCTCAAAGCAGTTCTTATGACTGTGAGCCCATTACGGCACCATTCATCAGGGCGGAGGAGGTGACCAGAGATGTTTGTGGCTTTCCCGGAACATACCCCTTTATCCTTTCCCTGAGCAAACATAGACTGGCCCCCATTTAGAAAAGAGTCTTAATTAGAATCCACAGCTTCCTGAACCCCGGCTGAGAAGACAAAGTGACTGCTGGGTTTGGCCCTGTGGAAGTCATGGGCAGCCGTGATAAGAGCAGCACAAAAGCCTGATTGAAATCAGCTCAAGGGAGAGATTAGGCAGAGAGGAAATGGAGATACCGAATATGGCCAAGCCCCGGGCAGGTTCAGGGAAAAGCTTTGCGTTCTCTAAGGGTTATGTTTTCTCCTCTTCACCAATAAGATTTCAGAACCGAACATGATTTCCTTTTCTATTTGGGCACCAAGGAGCCATGTTTGTGGTTTGATAATAAAAACATGAAGACTTTCTATGACCTAGTTATCCGTTTTCTAGTTCCCCTCCCTGTTGTTTATCTCTTTCTCTAATTTGTATGTTCCTTGAACCTGTTTTTTTGAGGGGTGGGATGGGGAGTACAAGTTGCCATTTTGTCATGCGTGGTCCTGGGTGTTAATGGCCTCTTAGTCTTCATGGAACAAGAAGGGTCTCTAAATGAAAGTACTACTGAAGATTCTAAGCCTCCCCAGAGACCTCCTGGGCTGGGTCCTGGTTCAAGATGGGTTTGTGTAGCCCCTATGGACAGACTGATGGGCAAAATTTTGAGATGTGGGGGAGGTAAGGGTAAGGTTGGAAGACAAAAGCAGAAAAGAAAGGCCTGTGCATCCTCAAATCACAGCTCCACGACTGGTTTCCTGGGCTTCCCAGATCAGTCTATGTCCCTCCCTGGCGTAGAAAGTGTGTGTCCTCACGCCTGCCTCCTTGGGCTTGCCGTTCCTCCTCCTGCCTTCGACCTTCCTTATCCTCTCTAGACCCCTGACCCAGACTCATCTTTCTAAAGCTGTTCTCAGCAGTTAATTCCAACCCCTCTGATTTCTTCATTCCCTGCCCCTAACAATGAAGTTAGGCATTGGCTGTCTCCTGTGTTATTTTTCACCATCAATACCTTTCTTATTTTCAAGTTGTCTAACATGGAGTGGTGTGAGGAAAAAAGCTGGAAACTGATGTTAACCCTGTAGAAATTGTATGTGACTATGAGGAGAGAAAAGTGTTTTGAGGGAGCATCCCATATACTTCTAACATGGCAACTGTGGAATGCTGGGATGCTGTGGGGGCTGTGATGGGAGCTGCGGATTGGGCTGCCAGGGGGGCAGTGGCTGTGGTGGGAAGTCAGACGTACTGGCTACTTACTAGCTCTGAGCCTCAATTGCCTTAGATGTGCCTGCTACTCTCTGACCCTTAATATCCAGTCCAGGTCCAAGTTCTGTCAATTTTCCCTCCTGAGTAGCTCTCAAAGATGTACACATCTCTTCACCACCACTACCACCCCCAACCAAGCTATCGTTATCTCTCACTTCCAATACTATAATCACCTCCACATTGGTATAGAGCAAAGGTTGGCAAACAACTGCCCACAGGCCAAATCCAGCCCCTGCCTGTTTTTGTAAATAAAGTTTTATTGACATACAGCCATGCCCATTGATTTACATGTTGCCTATGGTGGCTTTTGTGCTACCGCTGCAGAGTTGAGTAGTTACGGCAGAGACTGGACAGCCCACAATGCCAAAACTGTTATCTGACCTTTTACAGAAAAAGTTTGCCAATCCCTGGTGTAAAGGAAAAACTTACTCATATATTCTGACTCTTCCTCCTTTTCTGAACTCTACTTTTCCTTATATTTCAGTAAATTTTCATGCACACGTGTGTGCACATGTGTATCACATAAACACATCGATAGTCTCCATGAATATGCCTCACACTTTGGATTTTTGTTTGATTTAATTGCTCATACCTTCTGAACAGTGTTTGAGAATGGAGAGCAGAAATACCCAACTGGGCCCCCACTTCCACTCTGTCCCTTTCCAATCCATTTTCCAGGCAACACCTGGAGCAATCTTGTCAAACCGTGAATCTGAACACATCACCTTCTCTTTAAAATCCTTCCATGATTTTCCATTGCTCTCAGAACAAAGATACAAATCCTTACCTTGGTTGGCCACCAAGCCTCTGTGTGATCTGGGCCTTGCCTGTACTTCCTGCCCCATCTCTAGTTGTCCTTCGCCACCACCTCAGTGTTCTGCCCACTCTGGCCTTTTGACAGTTCCTTATAAAGGTCTTACTGCCATAGTGGCTTTTTGCAGACTTTGCCCTCAACTTGGTCTGGTCTTTCCCTGCCTCTTTGCTGGGTTATTCCTCCCACACATTCTTCACATTTCCACCTTATTCCCACGGGGAAGCCTTCCCTGACCCCCTAGGCCAAATCCCATTGTCTTCACCCAGAGTTCCACAGGCTTTACTTTGTGGCACTTGCATCACAGTTGCATGTCTGCATTTCTTGATGTCAGTTTTTGTTTCACATCTGTTTTTCCTTATGGGACAATAAGCTCCGTGAAGCTTTTCTGCTCTTCGGGAAGCTTTTTTGCTCTTGGTGAAGTTTTTTGCTTTCCAGTGTGTCCCCAGCACTTAGCACAGGATGAGGAATCTGCCTTGTGGGTACTCTAAACATTTGTGGGTCAAATGGGATAATGTACATAAAAGCTTTTTGTCTACTATAAATCACTATACAAATGGAAGGGGTGATTATTATTAACAGATGAGAAGGAGGAAAAGGATTTCTCTTTCGTGGGAGGTTCTGTTGACAGCGTGGGAAAATAGGTAGGGAGATGTTGGAAGGTGCTTGGGGCAATGCAGTCTTCTGCTCTTCTAGAAGACCGCATTGGGAAATCAAGAAAAATCTTAAAAGTATGTTCCTGAAGGTCTGCTCCTGATTTATACTTGTTGGAAGCCATTCAAATCTCTGTCTGCCTGGCATTTTGGTGGTCAATTTTGAAATGCATTCACACAAGCACCTCAAGAAGAAAACTTCTCTAGGGAATCCTAAGGGAGAAAAGGGTCCCTTTTAAAACATCATCAAAAGAAATGAATATTTATACAATCCTGACATCTAATTTGACCTTTCTAAATATTAATGTCATAACCACAAACAAATGCCAGGTTTCTGAGCATCAGGGAAAAGTAAACTTTTAAAAAGTCCAAGAAAATATCATTCGGGGGAGAAAAATAAGTTGGAGTAGGAATAAAGTAAAGACTATAAATGTGGAAGAGGAAAGAAAAGCATTTTAAGAAATGACCTTCTTCTGCCTTCCGAGTTGTACAGAGTAGTTTGATGTCATTAGCAAGATGACCCTATTGATTTTCTTTTAGTCATGTAGTAAACAAGTGGAAATCTAAGCATTTTACTACTTACAGTGCGTTGTTTCCTGTAGTTATAAATATATTTTCTGATCACTTAGCCTGTGGATCCAAATGAGGGAAGGCTATACCCCTTAACCCTTCCTTGGGTCTCTGACTTGAAGGCCTGTTTTTTTATTACATCATCCCTCTGGTGGCAAGGAGTAATGGGGAAGGTCACGGGCCAGAGCACACCTCATTAGTCCACTCCACAGGTCACAGTAGCAAATGATTTTCCCGGGGAGATTATCACCAGCCAATGCCCAGAGATGGGCTGCAAAACTCTGCCAAGAGTCCACCCTGGGGACTGCTGATCCCCGGAAACATCTTGATTAATCGTTCTATGAAAGATTTGCAGAGTTTACTTACATCGGTTTCAGAGGGAATGGTTTAGAAGAAAACAGGACAGACTTTGAATGAGAAATAGTTCAAGCCAATGTCTTGTATGGTTTAATGGATCCTTGTAGAAGGATAAGAAAAAAGCAAGAAGGGGGGGGATTATGGAAGGAAGACTAGGTAGAGAATAGGAGAAGAAATGAGAGAGGAAGGAAAGGAAGAGAGAAGATATAGAAGTTAGCTTTTGTTATGTAACAAAACACCCCAAAACGTAATGGCTTAAAGCAACAACAATTTAGTTAGTTCACAATTCTGAGGTCAGCAGTCTTGGCTGGGTTAAGCTGGATGGTTCTTCTGTTGGCCTCAGTTGGACTCACTCACTTATCTGCAGCTGGCTGCTAGTCAGCTGGATGACTCTGTTCCTGGGAGTTGGCTGGCTGTTGGCTGGAGCAGTGGGGGTGACTGGGCATGTGTCTTTCATCAACTGGCAAGTTAGCTCAGGCTTGTTGACATGTTTGCATGGTGGTTTGGGTTTCTAAGAGCAGCAAACATCCATGATCAAGCACTTTTCAAGCTTCTGCTCCATCCTGTTTACTAATGTCCCATTGGCCAAAGCAAGTCACAAGGCCAGCCCACATTCACGGGGGTAGAGAAATAACCTCTACCTTTTGATAGGAGGAGCTGCAAGGTCACATTGCAAGTAGGCAGGCATACTGGGATGGGAAGAATTTATGGCCAGTGTTGCAATCGATCAAAGAAGGGAAGGATTAGAAATTTCTTTTGCTGGCAAAGTCAGCAGAGGTGCAGCAATCTGGAGGTTGAGTTTGAGGCCTTCACACTGAGTTAAAAAATGATATTAATAAATTACCAAGTCCCTATCTTCCACAGTTTATTTGTCAAGTAGGGCTCGATGATAATTTAACTTCTTACTCATTTCCAGTGGGAACAATAAAAATGTTATGGGCAAGAGTTTCCTTGTCTTTTACTCCCTGGAATTGAACTAAGGAGCAGTTAAATATTTAGTATATCTCAAGTGGCAAATATATTTGGAAACAGAAGATTTTTAATGTGCTAGTCTTAATTTCTAGCCCAAGGGTCAAATATACTGCAAAGACTTACTAAACAAGGGACAAATTTACATGTGTGGTTTTCTTAGTTACTTGGTGGGACCCATCCTACTTGCAATTGTTTGTGCTTTCCTCATGTATGTCTTTCAGTTATATTTTCTTTCATTATTGACAGTGCAATATCAAAACACAGTTTAAATAGATAGAAATGCCCAACATTGATTGTTACCCAGCGGAGAGAGAAGTTAAGAGTTAATGAGAAAATGTCAGATGTGGCAACTGGGATTGACTTAGGGTTGCGGTAATTATCTAAATTCAATTTTCCTGGTGAAATGTTCTCATATAAATGGAAGAGAAGAAAGTTCACCTCTAACTTGGTATGAATAAAGCTTAATATAGGACTTCATTTAGAAATCAAGTCTATACATGTGCTTTTCATGAAATAGTAAATTTCTGAAATAGTAATTTCTGAGAAAGAATTCATTCCTTTTGTAGGCACTTGCTTGTGAGGTAGGAATTGTTCACACCCTAAGGAAAGTCATGACTGCTTTAAAACACCTTTAGTTCTGCCATGTTAGGTAGAGGGCTTGTGGTTGCGTAACCTGGAGCGTTGGGAGCGGTGGTCAATGAGTCATTGGCAGGTGGGTCTTTGCTGTATGCCCCTTTCTGCTGCCCTGGGCAGAGGCAACTTACAACATTCTCACCCCCAGAATAGACTTGGAAAGCCTCAAGTGAGGGAAGGGAAGGGAAGGAAAAGAGGGCATTTGTAGGATGAAGGGAAGTTGAAGAAGGGAGGAGAGGAAGAGACGACTGGAGAGTGAGGAGGAGAGAAAAGAACGCTTTCAGTGATGTGGAAAAATAGCCTGGCTCCAGCAGTTGCAAGAGGTCCACTGCCCACTTCACCTCATCTCGTGGTCTTGCCCGAGTGGCTAAGAGATCATCTTTTCAGATGTTTCCGAAAGCAATTCCAAAAGCTCTCTTAATTGCTTCTACAATTTGATGATCACCAATACCAGGACATTCTTCTTCCTGTTAGTCCTTTGGGCTATGGTGTGAACCACTTTATTTGTTGTTATTGTTTTCATCTTCTGCCCATGGTTGAGATGGAGTACACCTAGTCACCATTTACTTTCTGCGAGTGTCTGGTACATGAGGTGAATATTATTCCTAATCCATCTAAATCTCCATGTGGACATACAATGTGAGTTTCCCCCAGCCTTTTCACAGATTGTATTTTTAATACCTTCTGTGGGTTTTCTGCTCCATCTCTCCAGGCTCCCCTCTGACCATCCTCTGCTTTGTTCTTTATGCTTAAGCAACATCAAACTGACTGCCCACTCCAAGCCAACCCTTGGCCCACTCCCTGAACCCTTGGTTCAGGCTATTGCCTCTCTTTGGAATGCTCTCTCCCATTTCTTCATGTAAAGGGATTTATACATCCTTCAGGATGCAGCCTGACTGCTCTGTCCTCGAGGAAGCATTCCTGGATCCATTTCCCCACACCAGGTTAGATGCCCTTCCTTGGCACGCCCCGATTTTTTACCTGTGATGGGGCCCCCAGCTGGCTCATATGGCACCTCTGTAAAGCCCCGCATTCTGGAATCAGGCTCCACTGGTCCCCTTTGCCAGGTGCCTTTGTGAGGGGTGTGACCTGCACAGCCATATAGTGGCCCTGTTTGGGGCACCTTGTAGGCATTCAGTAAATTTCATTGAGTTTTCCAGAGTTGTCTCATGATTTAAGTCCTCTTGAATGGTGGCATCCAGAACAGAACAAATCAGCGTACACAGAGAAGGATCCTATTAGGGTCCCATCAGTAATGGAACCACCTTGAGGTTCTTGAACCACCTTTGTTGCTCCTCGGTGAAAATCCCTCATATCCCCAGACCTCCTGTATATACCCACAAGCCTAACCTTAACCCTCGTCTGCATTTGTGCAATTTGTTTTTCCTAGCAGATTGGAGAAACTTCTCTTTGCCTATTTTTGGCCCCATTCCCAATTTATCAAAGCCTCTTTGTCCTCTGGTCCTTTCTTCCATGGTGCTGGTGTCATCTCCAGGAACTGCCAGCCAGTCTCTGCCCCTCAGTCTGGGGCACTAAGTAATGAATCGGTTCTAAATAAAGCATTGAGCTCTCCAGGACATGCATATTACAGGTTCTTTTTTCTATTGATCCTTGGACTGGTGGCACATTCCCTGGAGGACAGGGGGATAGCTGCCTGGGGCTGCTGTTAGCTGTGCACTTCCCCGGTTGGGTTGCTGATTATCCTCAGGATGCCTGGGATGGGTGCCCCCCACCCCTCCACTCCCCCCAGGCCTCTGAGCACAGGAGTTCTGATTCTTAGATGCAGCCTCCCGGAGATCTTCTGCATTGGAGCAGGGCAGGGCTCTAAGTAAGCCCAGAGACAATTTCCTTCCCACCCAAACCACGTGTAAAGTGTGCGTGCTTTTTTTTTTTTTTTTTTTTTTTGTCACACTGGTATTACCCTGGGTTTTAGCCAGCTTGATAAATAGAGGACTAGAGGAAGTTGGATGCATTCCCAGCCTCCCTGATGATGTCATGGTTTGGGGGTAATCTCCATCGGAGGAGATTTCACTTAATCCTAGCAATTGGTGTGTTTGCTCCTCTTCTCTGAGAAGCTTCTGTGTTCGGTGCCATGTCTTACATAAGTCGATATGGTTCCTTTAGTGACTTGTCCTTTCCTTTCCTTTCAATGATGTAAGATCCCAAAACATTGGCAGTCACTATGTTTTGTTACTGAAGGGCTAGTGGCCGATCGGATGTTGATTCCTGCTTCGTTTAGGAGAGAAAGGGTGGTGGGTGTGTGGTGGGGAAAGGGGCAAGGAGGGATCCGTGGGCTGAAGGATGAATTAAGTTTAGGCCTCTGCGTCTATCAGGCATTTGCAGATCTTTGTTTCTGACATTCTTTTCCACAACTTGCTCAAGCAAGTCCCTGTTCCCTGCTGGGAGGCTGGTTTCTTGGCTCTGAGACCAGAAGTCCTGGTGCTCTCAATTGGGCCTTCCTAATTGGGTTAGAGCAGGGCGAGGGTAGATGGCATTCCTTCCCATTTTCCCTCCCCCTGAGCTTTGCTCAATGTTTAGGAACTCCGTTTGGAGCATTTGGGTGGCTTGGCCCACCTTCTGTTTTGATTTTCTTCACTAGAAGAAGTATGTTTAATTGTATAGATGATGCATTAATACATGTTTGTGTTCTACAGAGTAAAAACTTGGCTTTCCCCTTTCCCCCATCATACTCCCATCTGTGACGTGGTGGTTTCCTTCCAGCCTTTTTTGTAGGCATCCACCCTTGTCACTGTAAGAAGAAACATTTGCACGTATAGCTTTGTTTCTTAACATAGTCAAATCTATATATTATTAAGAAACTTGATTTTTTCATTTGACATACATATTGACAATCTCTATATGTCAGTATATATAGATCAACTTCATTGTTTGAAACCATTGCATAATATTCCATAATATGGATGTACCATCATTTACTTAACTATTCTCCTACTGGTGGATACTTAGTCTTTCTTTTTTCCTGCCCCGCACAAAGCTGCAATGACTGTGTGTGTGTATATTTTTGTGTATATGTGTAAATATTTCTGTAGGGACAATTTCTGGAAGTAGAATTTCTGGATCAAAAGGTGTGCACATTTAAAATTTCAAGACGTAGCTAAACCCCTCAAAGTTTATGTTTTCACCGCTGGTGTATGCAAGTGTCCATTTCCCCGTGTGCTTTCCAGCTTTGGATGTTATTAGGCTTTGTAATTTTTTCATCCAGTGGGCAGAGCAGTTTTCATTGTTGCTTGCTCTATTTTTCTACCTGAAAGAGTTCCAAAGGAGTAAGTGGAACCTCCTGTTGCTTATTAATAAACTTTATTACCAGGAACCATGAAGCATGCTTTATTGTGGTCATCAGTAAGGTTTTGGAAGAGGTGGTATGCTTGAGTTGTGAAATTTCATCAAAATATTATGAGAAATCCCCACGTAGAAAATCCTCAATTTCATGAATGCTACATGAAATTGTTTCCATACTCAAGTCACAATCGATTTATTTCTTTGATTATTTTAATGCTTTTCTGTTGTTAATCCTGCATTCATTCCATGTTGAACACGGGCATGTGTTTGTAATTTGTTCATCCTAGGACAGGACTACATGGTTGGCCTTCATTTTTGTCTTTAAACATTATTTGATGAAGTTAAGCTTTGGGCTTTAATTTATTAAGGACATTTATTCAGAGCTATTCCTTATTTTTTTCTTCTGAAAGAACCTATTGTGATCAATAGAAACTCACCATGAGTTTCTAGTCATATTCATATTCTGGATCTCTCCTTGATCTCTTCTGTCTTAATAGTCTGTTGCATGAAGCCAGGGGTAGGTCAGCTGGTTCCAAGATTGCCTTTAGATTGTTTCCTTTTCCACATCTTGATTTGAAAGTCGTTGTGTCTGTAGTTTACATTAGGGGTAGAGGGTGGGATACCATTGTGTGAAGTGACTGTCATTCTCAAGTTAATAGATGTATGAGCGTTTGGGTTTTGAAGTCAAGTGTGATGGAATATTCTGAACTAGACAGGTCAAGGTGGTCAACAATGCTTTTTGCCTTGGGTGGGCACACTTTACTTTCCCAGCATGCATCTGGCCTTCTCCCTCACTCGTGTCACTGCCAATGCCTTTCCAGTCATCTGAAGTTGTCTGCGCCTCTCCCACCCCCACCCCCACCCTTTCACCTCTGGGCCAAATTTAACAATCAACACGTAATCATTTATTCGGCCTCTCTATGGAGAAAGGATTCTGCCTGCGGCTTTGGGGAGCACAGGAAATGTAAACAATTCTTGACATCAAGGAGTTTATATCCTAGAGAAGTTAGGTCACAACAGCATAAAAGGTTACCTTACCAAGTTTGGTCTTTGAAGGGTCCATCCCCACCCCCCACCCCACATCTAGCCCTCTTGCTGCTGTTGACAAAGCCCGAGTCTGAGCAGTAGTAATATACGCTACTGAAGCATTAACAAGATCAGTCCCAAATTGGCTTTGGGCTTCTCATTCCAGTTTATAATAAGTTCCTTAAGAGCAGGGTTTGTATCTCTGTTTCTTTTGTAACTCTACTGCCAAGTTCAAGCCTTGTTGTATAGCAGGGGTCCACTGGCTCTTGGCTGGTGGCCTGACTACAGAACTGAAGCATTATGGTGTCAGAAAGGCCCACTTTGCATTGATTTGATTTTCTTTTGTTTTCATTTTCAGATTTGTGCAGAGTTTCTCCATCTTTTCTTCTGAACTTCCTGTCAGGTGAGTAAGGCTAATTTTATGTGATAATGTTGTGGAAACTATTATGTGTGGTTTATTTTATTTTATTTTTTCAAAATTTTCACCTTTTATCCAAATCCCATTCCCATAACTTTGTTCTTAATTTGTTTATTTTGTTTTTAACCCCTCACTTCCACTTCAAGCCCTATATCTTTTTAGACATTTTCTTTTCCTTGAGTGTTCTTCTGTTGATCCTTTTTTTTTTTTTTTTGGTAACCCAATTGCTTTTGAATAGACTTTCAGTAATAGGTACAGATTTTGAAATTGCATCATGCAGTCGAATCTGGAGAAGGAGAACAATAATTTACAGAGAATTATTTGGGTTTTGAGTCATGATATTCTCCTTTTCTGCTCCCTGGACTTGCTTCCCTGTCCCCAACAGCCCTTCTCACGTTTTGAATTGGATCATTGAAGTGTTCTCTATCTTACCTGCAGTCTGTGCACGGGCAGCTTCCAAAGGCTCCTCCCTACCAGATTTCTGCTCCCATTTCCTTTCTAGATAGAATTCTGGAGCCACTACAGACTTTCACACTTCCTATTTCCTTTGAGACTCATAAATAGTGATTATTTCTGGGATCTCATTGGTATTTATTCATTGAAATCTTGTAAACAATAAAAATAGTTTTCATTGCAATTAATATGTTATAATGATCTTATTATAATTTATGCTGTAAATAACCCATATCTTTATTACAATAAAGAATAATACACTATTATTATAAATTAGGTTAAAACACCCGAGCAGGATCACACAGCTAGTAAATGGCCGAGCTGAGACTTAAAGCAGGAGCTGGCACAGTTTGATGATAAAAGCAAGGATGGAGGCAGGGCCTTGGTGGGGCTTTCGCTTTCCCCAGGACCTCATTTCACATCAAATCTCATCTCCTGATACACTATGGAATGATACAAATCATGGGCTTCTGCCCCACCCTTGCTCCCCGCCCTCCCCCAGGGCAGATCAATACCCTGAGGATGCTTTTAAGGAGAGTCTCCTGTTTCTCTCCTCTGTATATCGATAGCAGTGTTTTGCAGCAACAGATTCTGGACCAAATCAATTAAAAAATCTTTTTCAAGTGCATGTATGCTGCGATTGCGGTTGCATGCTGCAGGGGTGGGGAGGGGAGATCGTGTTTTGGTGCCTTGTTTTTGTTTTTAGGTCAAGTTGAGTCTCATGTTCCATGTCACTTCCCGTGTCTTTTAAGTTTTTAAGAAATCACTATTTATTTGGTCACACCAATGACCAATGAACCTAAGTCATGGCTATAAGCTCTTGACAGCAAGAAAGATACCTGTCTTGAATCCCTAGCATAGTCCCTTGCATGTCATAGGACCTCCATAAATAATTGTAAAATCATTGCAAATTGGATGAATGAATGAATGCATGAAATAATCTCCAAATCTATTCACATTTAGCATTGAAGTGTGCCATAATGTGTCCTCTAATCACGCTGGTAATAATAGCTAACACTTCTTAACTATACCAAGACCTTCATTCTATTACCTCATTTAATACCTAGAGAACCCTCTGAGGTAGATCTTATCATTACCTCCATTTTTCAGATGAAGAAATTAAGGTCCAGAGAGGTTAAGGACCTAGCCCAAGGTTCCACTGTAAGTGGTGGAGCTTGGATTTGAAGGCAGGCAGATGGCTCCACCATGCATGCTCTTGAACTTTGTTATTCAGCCCAATCATGTATGTTGAACATAGTTACTATGAGCATTGGGGGAGGAGCCTACAGAGTGAGGGGAGAGAAAAGAAGTAGGCTTTCTCTTTGCCTTGGATAATTCGCACACGGATAATCAAGAGTATGCAGATTATAGATAGGAGAGTGGAGAACTATGGAAATGAGAGAGGGAGCTAAAACAATGTAACACCTTTCACAAGGTTCTTTTGGGAGTATATGTTTACTTTAAGTGCCTAATTTATTTCTAATATTGCACATCTGATAGTGATTAACTTCTTATTGAATGAAGCTCTTTTGTCTGCATTAGAAGGCACCTAATGCTTATTATGTAAATCATTATGCACTGTAAAGAGGAAACAAATCATTTTTCTTCCCTTTGCTTCTAGAGATGCGAGAGCTTCACATTGCAATCATGGGCGTAGACTCATCATTGACTTTACTTAGTGCTATGACAAATAATACACAAAGCTGTCGTTTTAGAGTTCATGTTCAGCATTTACCAGTTAGTCCAGTTTCTGTCATCTCGAGGACATGTGGTTTTTTTTTCTTTTCTTTTTTTTTTTTTGGCATATGGGAACTGTTTCTCTTAATACAGCAATGCTGGCCTTAGTTCTTGATGACCTTATCCTTAGAAAATTTTGCTGCTGAAGTTTGAAATGGTTTCTTTTATCCTATATTTATTCAGATTTCCTCAATTTACAAGATTTGAAATTGCTGCTAGACATTTTTGCGAATATTCCAAAGAATTCTGTAAATAGGCTCATTTGATTTATGTAATAGGTAAAATGGTGAGGACTTCCCATGCCAGGCTTTGACATCAGGGTTATGCTAGCCTGGTAAAAATGAGTTAGGATGTGATTCCTTTTTTTTCTTTAAATTCTTTTTAGATTGGAATTCTCCTTCCTTGACTATTTGATAGAATTACCAATAAAACCATCTGGGTCTGGAGTTTTATTTGTGGGAAATTTTTTGAGACTTTTAATGGTTATATGTCTAGTTAGGTTTCCTATTTCTTCTTAATAAATTATATTTTTTATTAGAGATTTGTCCATTTCTATCTAAATTTTCAAAATTATTGAATAGAGTTGACTCTAAGATCCTCTTATCTTTTTTAATTTTTTTTAATTAGAGCAGTTGTAGGTTTAAAGAAAAATCATGCACACAGTACAAAGTTTCTACATACTGCCCTATAGTTTTTCCCATTATTAATATTTTGCATTTTGCATTAGTGTACTACCTTTGATATAGTTGATAAAATATTATCATATTTATGCTATTAACTTTAGCCACTATTTACATCAGGTGTTCTAGTTTGCTAATGCTGCCAGAATGCAAAACACCAGAGATGGATTGGCTTTTATAAAAGGGGGTTTATTTGGTTACACAGTGTTCTAGTTTGCCAATGCTGCAGAATGCAAAACACCAGAGATGGATAGGCTTTTATAAAACAGGGGTTTATTTCGCTACACAGTTACAGTCTTAAGGCCACAAAGCGTCCAAGGTAACACCTCAGCAATCGGGTGCCTTCACCGGAGGATGGCCAACGGCGTCCGGAAAACCTCTGTTAGCTAGGAAGGCAGCTGGTGTCTGCTCCAAAGCTCCGGCCTCAAAACGGCTTTCTCCCAGGACGTTCCTCTCTAGCAAGCTTGCTCCTCTTCAAAACATCACTCCCAGCTGCACTCCGTTCCCTCTCTTTGAGTCAGCTCATTTATATAGCTCCACTGATCAAGGCCCACCCTGAATGGGTAGGGCCATGCCTCCATGGGAACATCTCATCAAAATCATCACTCACAGCTGGGTGGGGCACACTCCAAGCAAATCCAACCAACACCAAAACTTCTGCCCCACACAAGACCACAAAGATAATGGCATTTGGGGGACACAATACACTCAAACTGGTACACACAGTTACAGACTTAAGGCCATAAAGTGTCCAAGGTAACACATCAGCAATCAGGTACCTTCACTGGAGGATGGCCAATGGTGTCCGGGAAAACTCTGTTAGCTGGGAAGGCACGTGGCTGGCGTCTGCTCCAAAGTTCTGGTTTCAAAATGGCTTTCTCCCAGGACATTCCTCTCTAGGCTGCAGTTCCTCAAAAGTGTCACTCTTAGTTGCACTTGGGGTATTTGTCCTCTCTTAGCTTCTCCAGAGCGAGTCTGCTTTCAATGGCCGGCTTCATAATGTCCCTCATCTGCAGCTCCTGTGCTTTCTTCAAAGTGTCCCTCTTGGCTGTAGCAGCTTGCTCCTTCTGTCTGATCTTATATAGTGCTCCAGTAATTTAATTCAGACCCACCCTGAATGGGCGGGGCCACACCCCCATGGAAATTATCCAATCAGAGTCATCACCCACAGTTGGGTGGGGCACAAAGAATTACAGTCTAATTAACACTGATAGGTCTGCCCATACAAGATTACATCAAAGATAATGGCATTTGGGGGAACATAATACATTCAAACTGGCACATCAGGGTTCAACTCTTTGTGTCGTACAGTTCTATGGGGTTTTGTGTGTGCGTGTGGTAACTTGTGCAACCTAAAATTTCCCTTTTATCCCTTTTCAAGTATGCAATTCAGTGGAGTGGTGTTAATGACATTCCTAAAGTTGTGCCTCCATCATGATTGTCCATTGCCCAAACTTTTCCATCACCCCACACAGAAACTCTGTACCAATTAAACATTAACTCCCCATTCCCCACCCCTGCCAGGCCCCTGGTAACCTGTGTTCTAGTTTCTCACTCTCTGAATTTGCATTTTCTGCTTATTTCATATAAGTGAGATTATACAGTATTAGTCCTTTTTTTGTCTGCTTTATTTCATGCAACAGGATGTTTTCAAGGTTCATCCGTGTTGTAGCATGCATCAGAACTTCAATCCTTTTTACGGCTGAATAATATTCCATCACATGGATATACCTCATTTTGTTTATCCATTCATCTGTCGATGGACACTTGGTTGCTTCCACCTTTTGGCAATTGTGAATAATGCTGCTATGAACAGTAGTATGCAAATGTTTCTTTTACTCCTTGCTTTCAGTTCTTTTGAGTATATACCTAGAAGTGGGATTGCTGGGTCATATGGTAATTCTATACTTAACTTTCTGAGGAATTGCCAAATTGTTTCTCTTACTACAGCAATGCTTGTTTTAGTTCTTTGATGACCTTACCCTTAGAAAATTTTGCTGCTAAAGTTCGAAATGGTTCCTTTTATCGTGTGTTTTCCACAGTGGTTGCACCAATTTACATTCCCACAACAATACACAAGTGTTTCTATTTCTCCACATCTTCTCCAACACTTGTTATTTTCCGTTTCTTAATAGTAGCCATTCTAGTGTACGTGAGATGCTATCCCACTGTGGTTTAGATTTGCATTTCCCTGATGGCTAATGACCTTGAGCATCTTTTCATGTATTTATTGGCTGTTTGTATATCTTCTTTGGAGAAATGTCTATTCAAGTCTTTTGCCCATTTTAAAATTGGGTTGTCTGTCTTTTTCTTGTTGAGTTGTAGGAGTTCTTTATGTATTCTGGATATTAAACCTTTATTATCCAGTAACCTATAACATCCTTTGAAATTTGCTCTATGGCTCCTCGCTGAATTGTGCTTTGAAAGTCTTCACCTTTCTGTATATACCTTATACTGCATAATGGGGAAAGAACTGAGACTGTGGAACTGTAACCCATAACAATTTTTGAAATTTCCTGTATATCTGCTTGTTGAGCTGTACATCGAAAGTTAACACCTTTTTATATGTATAATATATTTTACAAAAATGGAAATAGCTGAAGTTGTGGAACTGTGTCCCATGGCATTCTTTGAAATTTGCTCTCTAACTACTTGCTGAATTGTCCTTTGAAAGTTATCACTGTTATGAATACATGTTAAAGTTCATAATTACAAACAGTAACGATAAAAAAAAGAAATAATACCCATTCAGTATATGTGGAGGAAGAACCAGTATGACTGCATACTAATAGTAAATTTCATGGTGGTGAACCCTGGTCTTCCAGTTAGAGACCTGAAAATGAGATAAGTTAACAATTCAGCAAAATCTTACATGACTGTAGTTATAGTTTCAGTTAAGCATTGTCCCACTAAAATTTTTGGATAACTTGAATTTAGGAAAGAAGTTAGCCTGAACTTAAACTATAATCTGTGTTCCAATAAAAGGAAATTCGCAAAAAAAAAAAAAAAAAAAAGCGAAAATCAGATATGTGATTTCCAAACCTTTTCCCCTATTCTGTAGGTTGTCTTTTACTTTCTTGATAAAGTCCTTTGATGCACAAAAGTTCTTATCTTTTTTATGTTTGTCACATTTGCAGTTATGTTGCTTTTTTCTTTCACAAGATTTTGGTTATTTGTACTTGTTCTCTCTTTCTCCTTCTCTCTCTTCCATCTTCTCTTTCTCTCTCTCTCTTAATTTTTCCAGAATTGTCTTTTCAACAAACAGCTTTGGCTTTGTTGATAATCCTTATTTTATGAGTTTTTTGTATGTCATTATATGCCTTTATTTTTTTTTCATTATTACATTTCTTCTTTGGGTTTATTTTGCTGTTCTTTTTGGAACTTCTTGAGATGAAACTTAACTCATTAATTTTCAGCCTTTCTCTTTTTCTAATATGTGCATTTAAAATGTAAATTTAAAATACAGATCAAACATATCCCACGTTTTGATCTGTAGCATTTTTATTATTGATCAGGTCAAATATTTTCATATATACATTATGATTTCTTCTTTGACACATAAGTTTTTAATAACTAACAAAACTTAATTGTGTAATGTGTTAATTGTGTTATGGTAAGAGAATGTGTTCCTTTTCTTTTCCCAATTATTTAAAAAGTTTTTGAGACTTCTTTTGTGGCCCAGTTGGTTTTCATAAATATTCAGTGTGCACTAGAAAAGATTAGGTATTCTGCAGTGGTTTGGTGGGGATTTCTATATATGGTCTTTAAATCAGGTTGGTTAAATGTGTCATTCAAATATTCTATATCTTTAATGACTTTCTTATTTGCTTTTTTAAAAATTCAATTTTATTGAGATTGTTCACATACCATACAATTATTCAAAGGGTACAGTCAATTGCCCATGATACCATCATACAGCTGTGCATCCATTATTCTAGAAAAGAAATAAAAACAAAAAAGAAAACTCAAATCCTCCCGTAACCCTAACCCCATCCCCTCCATTATTGACTCATAGCATTGGTATAGTACATTTGTTACTGTTGATGAAAGAATGCTAAAATACTAACTGTAGTTAAATACAGTTAAAAAGCAACAAAAGGAAAGATAAGATTAAACTGAAGTACAATAAAAAGTACAATAAAAGAGTCAGTTTGCAATAGGTATATTTTTTCCCTATATACCCCTCTATTATTAACTTCTAGTTATAGTGTCATACATTTGTTCTAGTTCATGAAAGAGATTTCTAATATTTGTACAGTTAATCATGGACATTGTCCACCACAAGATTCACTGTTTTATACATTCCCATATTTTAACCTCCAACTTTCCTTCTGGTGACATACGTGATTCTAAGCTTCCCCTTTCCACCACATTCACACACCATTCAGCACTGTTAGTTATTCTCACAATAACATGCTACCGTCACCTCTGTCCATTTCCAAACACTTACGTTCAACCTAGTTAAACATTCCGTTCGTAATAAGCAACCGCTCCCCATTCTTTAGCCTCGTTCTATATCCTGGTAACTTATATTTCACGTCTATGAGTTTACATATTATAATTAGTTCATATCAGTGAGACCATACAATATTTGAATTTTTCTGTCAGACTTATTTCACTCAATATAGTGCCCTCAAGGTTTCTTCATCAACCCATTTTTTTTTTTAAGATGGTTTTGTTCACCCACCATACATTCCGTCCTAAGTAAACAATTGATGGTTCCCTGTATAATCATGTATTTATGCCTTCACCACCATCACCACTATCTATATGAGGATATCTCCATTTGTTCCACAAAGAAAGAGGAAGAGTCAAAGAATGTAGAGAGACAAAATAAAAAGAATGGAAAAAAAATGACCGTTAAAAAGCAACAAAAGGAAAGATAAAATTAAACTGAAGTACAATAAAAGAGTCAGACAATATCACCAATGCCAAGAGTCCCATACCCCTCCCTTATATCCCTCTCTTATAGGCATTTAATTTGGTGTATTGCCTTTGTTACATTAAAGGAAGCATAATACAATGTTTCTGTTAACTACAGTCTCTAGTTTGCATTGATTGCATTTTTTCCTTAATATCACCCCTTTTTTAACACCTTTCAAGGTTGACATTTATCTGTTCTCCCTCATGTAAAAACATAGTTGTACATTTTATCACAATTGTTGAGCACTCTAGGTTTCACTGAGTTTTGCAGTCCCAGTCTTTATCTTTCCTCTTTCCTTCTGATGTCCCACATGTTCCTAACTTTCCTCTTTCAACCATAGTCATAGTCATCTTTGTTCAGTGTACTTACATTGTTGTGCTACCATCCCCCAAAATTGTGTTCCAAACCTCTCACTCCTGTCTTTTCCTGTCTGTCTGTAGTGCTCCCTTTTGTATTTCCTGTAGAGCAGGTATCTTGTTCAGAAACTCTGTCATTGTTTGTCAGAGAATATTTTAAACTTCCTCATATTTGAAAGAGAGTTTTGCCATATATAAGATTCTTGGTTGATGGTTTTCCTCTTTCATTATCTTAAATATATCACACCACTTCCTTCTTGCCTCCATGGTTTCTACTGCAAAGTCCACACATAGTCTTATCAAACTTCCCTTGTATGTGATGGATCGCTTTTCTCTTGCTGCTTTCAGGATTCTCTCTTTGTCTTTGACATTTGATAATCTGATTATTAAGTGTCTTGGCTTAGGCCTATTCAGATCTATTCTGTTTGGGATATGCTGTGCTTCTTGGATCTGTAATTTTAGGTCTTTCATAAGAGATGGGAAATTTTCATTGATTATTTCCTCTATTATTGCTTCTGTCCCTTTTCCCTTCTCTTCTCCTTTTGGGACACCCATGACACATACGATTCATGCATTTCATGTTTCATTCAATTCCCTGAGATGTTGCTCGTCTTTTTCCATTCTTTTCCCTATCTGTTCTTTTGTGTGTAGGATTTCAGGTGTCTCGTTCTCCAATTTTTGAGTGTTTTCTTCTGCCTCTTGAGATCTGCTGTTGTATGTCTCCATTGTGTCTTTCATCTCTTGTGTTGTGCCTTTCATTTCCATAGATACTGCCAGTAGTTTTTTCAAACTTTCGATTTCTACCTTATGTTTGCCCAGTGTTTTTTTTATATCCTTCATCTCTTTTGCCATGTCTTCCCTGAACTTGTTGATTTGTTTTTTTACTTGATTTAGCATATTTCTTTGAAAATCTTTAATTGATTGTTTCATTAAAGTGAAACAATATCTCAACTGTATCTTAATTGAGGTGTAAGTTTGTTCCTTTGACTGGGCCATATCTTCGTTTTTCCTAATGTAATTTGTAGTTTTCTGTTGTCTAGGCATCTGGTTTCCTTGGTTACCCCAATCAGGTTTTCCCAGACCAGAGTGGGTTTAAGTCTCAGAGTGGGGTATATTCAGAGTCAAGTTTCCCTGAGGGTGTATCTTAGAAGATTGACAGACTTTCCTATCAGGCTTCTTGTCACTGTGCTTTTCCTAACCTGCCCAGCAGGTGGCGCCTGTCAGCTGTCGCTCCCAACTGATGTAAAGAGGTGTGGCCCCTTTAATTCTTAGCTTAGGTTGTTTCTGTTTTGACTGGTTTCTCCCAGGCCCTTGGATCTGAGTTCTGAGGGGAGGGCAGGCCCGTGAGCTGGGCCCCACCTCCTTCCTCTTAGGGAAGATACACGCAGTAGGGAGTTACGCTTTGCATTTGAAATACTTCTTTGTTTCTCTGACTCTGTTAACTCCACCCCTGTCTTGGTCAGAGCGCTGAAAACTGAAAATGGCTGAGGCTCTCTCCACCGAGCCACTTAGGTTGAGAGAGAGAACAAGGGAAAGAAAGCCCCCTTTCAGAACCAGTCCATGGCTTCCCAGGTTTGCTCATTGTTCAGATAGGGCACCCGGTCTTCTGGGCTCCCTTTCCCGGGTCACAGGTGTTTTCTGGCTCTCTAAGGTCAGTCTCTAAAAGCTTCTGTATTTTTCCTTCTTTTTTTTCTTTTAATTAATTTTTTCCCATCAGCCCCACCTCCTCTCCACTGGGAGCGACATGACCTCAGGGTACTTTGCTGCTTGTTAGGGGTTTTTCTATGTTGGTAGCTTGTATTCAGCAGTCCACATTTGTTAATTGAAACCCCAGTTGGACCTGGGCTGAACTATATTCTCTTGCTCCAAGAGTGCTGCTTTCTCCCACAGCAATGTCCTGCAGCTCAGCCTGCCATTGGGGGAGGGGGCTCCCGGCACGGGTTCACAGTTTTTACTTACAGATTTTATGCTGTGATCTCAGCCATTCCACCCAATCCAGGTTGGTGTATGATGTGTGGACAGTCATGGTTGTCCCCCAGCAGTTGTTCCAGATTATTTACTAGTCGTTCCTGGTTGTTTACTAGTTGCTCCAGGGGACTACTAAATTCCACACCTCTTTATGCTGCCATCTTAGCTCTCACCTCTTTCCTTTTAACAATACTAAATTAGACTGTTTCTTATCCAAATGAGACTGTTTCTTATTAAAATTATATTATCTCCTGGTCTTCCTTTCTTTCAAAATGTATTCTTTGTCTGAAGATGTCTTCTGCCCATTCTGGTCCAACTCAGACCTGCCTCGAGTATTGCAAGACTTCGTTTCTTGGGTCTCCTGTGGTCTTGGTGGCCTGTTTCCACCCAAGTCAGGTTGCAGTTACCAAGATGCTCTGGTTTTTATCCAAATCGCACACCTCTCACCATGACATTCTGTTTCATAACAGCTCACAACAATTCTCTTCTCCAGAGTCTCAACTGGTCCGGAAAATTCAGAATGTGTGACTGGCTGCAGGGCATGGGCTGATGAGGGCCTGGGGACAGGCAGCTGGAGGGGATACTGAGCCAGAAGAAGGAGCATCGTGGGGCCTGGAGCAGGATCTCCAGAGATGCTCCTCTTCGCTGTCCATGCTCTCATCTGCGGCACCAGGTAGCTGCCAGGGATGTGAGAGTGCACATGTATGCCTCCGACCGGCACCCGCTCTTATCTGCTTTTTATCAATTGTTGATAGAGATGTATGACTCTTACCAAGATTGTGAATTTATTCTATTCTCCTTGTATTTTGCTGCTTTGTGTATTTGAGGCTATATAATTAGTTACATTCACATTGAAATTTATTGCCGCCAATTGAATTGAACATTTTATGACTGAACCTTTTTATTTATAGGTAATGCTTTTTGCTTTAAAGTATAATTTGCCTGATATTAGTATCAGCACATTAATTTTCTTTTGATTAGTATTGGCATCTTTTCAAGACTTTTACTTCAAACTTTCTGTATCATTATGTTCCAGATGCATTTTGTATTTTTTTCCACTCTGATAATCTTGGCCATTTAGTTAAATCATTTAGACCATTTATATTTAATGAGTCATTGATTTGTATGTGTTTTTAAATCTATCATCTTATTTCTAGTTTTCCTAACCATTTCTTTGTTTCTTTTTCTCCTCTTTCTTGTTTATTTTGGATTTACTGAATATTTAAAAGATCATTTTCCTTCCTCCACCAGTTAGGAAATTATATGCCTTATTTCTAATCTTTAGTAGATATCCTAGAAATCACAATGTCTACTTAACTTTTCAATGTCTATAGATAATCAGTACCTTTAGTCTTCTCTAGGATAATATAGGACTTTGGAAGACTTTAATTTTTTTAATTTCATATTTATCATTTCCTAATTTATATGTTACAGTTGTCATATATTTTTATTCTGTTGCATTTCACTTATCCCTGCAAGATATTATTATTGTTGGATATTATCAAAACAACCCTTAGGCCTGGGCAACTGGGACCTCTGGCTGTGTCTCATGCTTCAGAGACCAATTTCTGGCCCTTCTCCAGTCTCGCCCCTTTCTAAAGGGTGAGGAGTCTGTGGCAGCAAGAAGACATGTCCACTTGGAGCCTGCTTCCCTCCACCCCCAACTCCTTCTAGATCATGCTCTGGAAACCCAGGACCCTGGAATGCCCTATCCAAACATTCTGTGCCTATTTCAAGGACCTGAGTAGGCTTATTCTCCAAGGCAAGCCATGCTGCAGGTGTACACCTCTAGACCCAAGGGATGACCAAGGAGCAGCTGCTTGCAGTTGAGAGGGGGTTTTGGTTATGTGGGCTGGGGTGTCCACACGCACATGCACAAAGTCTCTTGAAGTTTAGGATGGATCCTTTGTGGGAAGAAGTGGGGCAACCTGGGCCTCCTTTTGTACTCTTGATCTGGAGCTTACAAATATGTTAGGGATAGACCTGACCATGTACTGACCACTTTCTTTGTTCTCCATTCCTCATTGCATCTCAGATTGTACGTCTTCTGTGTGAATACATCCTTTCAGATTTATTTCAGTTGGAATTTGCAGGTGATGAGCAACATCACTGTTTTTGTTTTGTCCAAATATATCTATTTTGCTCTTATTCTTGAAAGATATTTTCACTAGGAGTAGAATTCTAGATTGACAGTTATTTTCTTTCAGCACATTGAAGGTACCATTCCACTGCCTTCTGGCTTCCATTGTTGATTCTGAGAAGATAGCTATCAGTCTAACAACTGCTCCTTTCAAGGTCAACTGTCTTCTTTTTCCTCTGGCTACTTTCAAGATTTTCTCTTTTGTCTTTGTCTTTCCTCACTTTCACTATGTTGTGTCTAGGTGGAGATCTCTTTCTATTTATTGTACTTGAGATTCTTTAGGCTTCTTGAATATGCGTCTTGGTGTTTTTCACCAGTTTTGGGTCATTCAGTCATTATCATTTCAACCATTGCCTCTGCTCCATGCTTTCCTCTTTGAATTTTGTTTAAATGTATGTTAGATGCTGTTTTTCTTTCCTCCATGTCTCTAAACTTTTCTTTCATATTTCGCATCTGAAGCTCAAGTTTGCTTCATTAGGCCCACACCCTCAGGCATAAGTGGCTCCATTGAAATATTATTTCTCTGGGTTCCTGCTTTGGCTTGGACATTGGCCTTTGATACACATAAGAAAATGCTTTTCATATCTATTCATGATTTTCAAATTGTTTTCAGCAGAAGGTTTGGTGTAAATAACCCAACATATTCCCGGAACACTGCTGAACTGATTTTACTTTTTCTGAAATATTTGCTGTATTGGGATCTTTTAGCAGAGTTTAAATAGAAATTTAATCGTGCTTTTACTAACAATTTTCCCTTTTTAAATAATTTGTTATTTTTCTAATTGAAGGGAATATTGAATGGCCATTATTTTGTTAGGCCCAATGTTTTAAACTTTGTTTGAGAGCGTTAGAGATATAATAATAAACAGGGTTTTTTTTTTGTATCTTTTATTTATTTATTTATAGGTGAGAATGAACTACTTAGTTGTCATAATGTCATTATTTAATTATATGAATAATGCTATTTTTCATTATTCAGGAAATGAAGATATTTTTATAAAGCGCTCTGTAAAGTTGCTTTCACGAATAACTGCTCTGAAGATTTTTTTTCGTCATCCTTCATATTTCCTGATTCTTTTTTTCAGTGGTTGAACATACTTAAGAAAGACAACTTTGAGATTCTCTGACTTCTGTGATGGTTGAACAGTCCAAGTCAGTTGCTTTTTCACCTTTTGTTCCTACATTGTCTGTGCTGAGCACCTCTTCAGCACCTCCCTTTCTAATTTCCTCTTGCGCTAGTCTTGTTAGCCAACAGTTGTGACTCAGTGTAAATATCTCAAAGGCATGGAATTTTCCAGAAGACTTAGGGAACAATTATTATACTCCTTATTACTTGGGCTAAAAAGTTGATCATTGCGTACGTCATGGCAGCCGTGGTGTAATCAAACAATGTCAATTGACCAGAAGTAACAGAGAATAACTCTGACCCAGACCTGCCCTCGGTAGGATTAAGCTATTTCCCCCTTTTAAAATCGTTATTCTTTAATTGTTCTTTATCAAGATAAAAGGTGACTAGCTACATTTATCAATTATTGCTATCAGAGTTTGTACTGATGATATATGTTTATATGGCAGTGATACTATTTAATGAAATGGAAGAGATTTGGAACAATTTCTTGGAGTGGTCCAAGTCAGGGCCATGGTATCCAGTCATGTAGCTTGTGCACTGCACAACCCAAGAGGTTGTCATTTACATCACAGTTGACAACCATAAAACAGGACCCTGGAACAAGATGAATTTGGGATAATCTTCAGTGAGCAGCTATATAGTGTTGAGGTCTAGATTTTGCAGTTCAAATGCTAGCAGATAGTTTTTCTGTGTAATTTGAGGCTATCTTGCCAGCCATCCTTAGCACTTTGAAAATTTGCTAAGAACCAGTGACTATTAAAATCATCTTTGTTGAAGATCTAGATAGCTTTGAGCTAACCCACTTTGCACCAGAAAATGAAGACATGTTCCTGTTGAAAAAGATAAAAATGACTTTTATGCTTAATGATTTAGGGTCTCAAAATCCATAGATTTCCCTCTTTATCAATGTCCCTAGACACCTTATGACCAAGCAAGATGTTCCCTAGGTTATGCAGAAGGCAGTGGGAGCTGCATTATTTCACATACTGTAAAATCTCTCCTTCTGTTAGCAAATATATATTCAGCCTTGAGGAAACATAATCCAGGCCTGATAATTGAAAGACTTTTTTCCCCCCCAGTGGCACCCAGTCTCTAATAAGTTCTTCTTGATCTGTATTCTCTTTTCAAGATGATTGCCAGAATTATCCTTCATTCTGGCCTTTCCTGCCCTCATTTGGTAATTGAGTACATGCTCTTTACAGTGAAGAAGGCATGGTTTATTTTGATCAGAGGCCCAAGTGAAGCACATAACAAGCAATTACTGTGTACCATGATTACTTTATGACCATATCTTATACACGACTTAAATCATGCCCTAGGAGTTGGCAGCACTCAAGAATGAGTTTGCAGAAATTTTTTTGATTTTGTCGATTCATTTCATCTGATGGCCTCAAAATAGTTTACCTTCAAGGAGACAAATTCTTGGGAGGCTGGCACTGTGGCCTAGCAGGAAGGGTAGGGGTCTCCTCAAGCAGCTGAATGGCCTTGACCCAGCCCCTGGAGCATGCTGGGCTTCTTTCTTCACCTGTAGAATGAGGGCTGGAGGTGAGGGAAATTCTGAGTTCCTCTCCAGAAATTAACTTCTCTGATACCCTTCCTAGAGCTCAGATTAGATACTTCTTGTGCATTAAATCTTCTAAATCAACAGGAAAAGTACCAACTCCAGGTAGAGTGGAACCTAAGGCATTTGTATGAGAAAGAGCATTCTGTAGAGTTTTAGTTAACTAAAATAATAGCTGTCTTTTTAAAGAGCAGTCCTTTTGTGTGTATGTATGAACTGAATTAACAAACTTAAAAATTATTAATTTTAAAACATTTTATTGAAACTTTCTATGACATGTATGTGGGTGTTCCACTCAATGAATTTCATAAGCTGGACACACCCATGTTACCTGCACACAGGTCAAGAAATATTATCTGCCCTTTAGAAGCTGCTGGGTGCCTTATGACTACCTCTAATTATTACTGTCCCTCCTCCCCTAATGGATAACCTGCTCTCCTGACTTCTCTCTCCATCGATTAGTTTTGCTTGCTTTTGTTCTTCATATGAATAGAATCATATACATCATGCATTCTTTTATATCCGCTTCTTTCACTAAAATTATGTTTCTGAGATTCATCAATATCGTTGCATGTAGCACTTACGTTTTATCTCCAGAGAGACATTTGATACATCTTTGCATACCATCTTAACATTCTCATTTGAATGACTCAGTTGGGAGGATCAATAATATGCCATTAGGAACAGAGAGAAGATAAAAGTGCTGAAGAGGAAGGACAGATCAGAGGCCTTTTAAAATTTATTGACATTATTGTATTATTCATATATAATACAACTTATTAATTTAAAAAATGTAAGTGGTCTTTTGAAGGAGAAGGATTCATCTTCTATCCAAGATGTCATCATGCCATGGCCAAGGAAAGAATCCCTGGCCTGGTATACTGGTAATGGTTATTAAAGTTTTTAAAGCTAAAGTATTAAAAAAATACAAGATTTTTAAAGAGTGCTAACTTTTCCTTGAGGCTGAGAAACCGTGATTAATTTATCCCTTTCTTTCCAGCCCCTCATCCCCTTAATCTCTGCATGATCTCACCCTGATTTACTTACCTTACTACTTTACCTTACTAGGTGCAAAATAGGTATTTATTGAATGAATGAGTGAAGAATACAGCTAACGTTTATATTGTCTTCACAGAGCTGGCCACTGTGCAGAGATTGCTTGTTTATTCACCACAGCAAACCTATCAGGTTGGAGGTGTTAACACAATTTGCTAGAAGGGGAATCCTGGCCATTAGGAAGAACTTGTCCAAAGCCACCCAGACATTATGTGGCAGAGCTGGGACCTTTGAAACCACGCTCTTGAGTCTGCCCAGCTGTGCCCACACACTCTTGCTCGGGTTTGCAGAGAGCCTGGTTTTGTCCTGGCCAGTTCCCCCCAGGCTGTGTAGAGGAGCCTGCTCGGTGGGCTCTCACCAGCCCCCTGCTGTGCCTGAGCCCAAGGGTGGGTTGTGATTTCCTGGTCCCTTCAGCATGCCACGCCAGCCTCCCCTGCTGGTGCTGCCTGCCCATTGTGGGGTTTGGTCCTGGCCAACTCCTCCATCGTGTGAGGGCCAGACGCAGTCTCGGTATTTGCACGTCTTTGTGTGCCACACTCTCCCCAGATCATCTCACCTCCAGCCGTGCAGTTCATCTGGGTAGCTCCTATTCAGCCCTCCAATTTCATCTGCTACATATTTTGGCCCTCAACAGATGTTTGTTCAATGAATAAATGGATGGTAAATGAGGCTTTTCAATTCAGCTCTGATATAAACATTGCTTTTAAAAAAATGTTCACTCGTTGCCCTCCTGACTACCAAAAATCTAATGATAATGAAATAAGATGCAATAAAGAGGAAATACAGTGCACCCATCCTTTTATCATATAAGATATAAATAGGGGTGGATTATTTGTAAGATTTTGTGATTCCTTCTGATTCTGTCTAGTCATTTTTTTTTGTGGTACCATATATAACTCAAAATTTGTCATTTTAACCATTTTTAAGTGTACAGTTCAGTGGCGTCATTACAGTCACAATGTCGTGCTACCATCACCACCATCAGTTACCAAAACTTTTTTATAAGTCCAAACAGAACCTCCGTACCTATTACACAGTAATCCCCTGCTTGCCCTCCCCTTGGCCCCTGGTAACCTCTAATCTACTTTCTGTCACTGTGAATTTGCTTATTCTAGATATTTCATCTAATTGGAGCCATGCACTATTTGTCCTTTTGTATCTGGCTTACGTCACTCAGGATAATGTTTTCAAGTTTCATCCATGTTGTAGCATGTATCACAACTTCATTCCTTTTTACAGCTGAATAATATCCCATTGTGTGTACATAACACATTTTGTTCACCCATTTATCTGTTGATGGACACTTGGGTTGATTCTACGTTTTGGCTATTGTGAATAATTCTGCTGTAAACATTGGTGTACAAATATACATTTGAGTCTCTGCTTTCAATTCTTTTGGCTACATACTTAAAAGTGGATTTGCCGAGTCATATTGTAATTCTATGTTTAACTTTCTGAGGAACCACCAAACAATTTTCCACAGTGGCTGCACCGTTTTACATTCCCACCAGCAATGTGTGGAACGATAGTAATTCAAAGGAAGCAGGATTGCAGGCGGCCTTGGCTGAGGAGCTGGCCTTTTGGGTATTGCTTTGTTTTGATTATGGCAGCTGAGATGGTCTGTTTTCCCCTTCTTTGACTCCAGGATGTTTTTCTCTGGTGGGCACTGCAACCACATTGGCAGACCTGAAGAACTTTTAGTGATGTTGAAGGTATTCCTTGTCATCATTTGTCTTCATGTCGTTCTGGTTACATCCCTGGAAGGTAAGGTGCCCGTTTTTCTTTCTTTCTTTCTTTCTTTATCCATTTGTGTGTTCATTTGCTTTTAACAGTATCTACTTGGAGGCTAACTTTTATATGGAAACTTAAGGGAGCCCAAGAATCATCCAAATGCAGCAGCTTGGTTTTCAGCAAAGGGGATCTTTAGAAGTTTAAGCGACAAGTAGAAAAGGAAGGCAGTAAAAAGGCCAGCAAGTTGGGGGCTGCCAATCTGTGGGTACAGCTGCCTAAATGTGACAGTGCTCCGCAAATGTAATGCATCCTCATGAGGAATGTGACGGGGAAATGGGTGTTATTTAAGGAGACATTATTGAGGACACACAAGGAAATACCTTCCTTATTCAGAAGAGGATGGTAGGAACAAGGAATCTTCATTGGATAAAGTAAAAATCAAGCAGCAGACAACAACAACAAAAACAAACCAAACATACACACATGACACACTCATATGCATACACAAGATAAGCAATAAAGATCCCAACCAGCTAAAACACAAATGGCAATTGTGCAAAAGTAGGCACTGCAGCTTATTGTCAAGAGGCCACCATGCTTTAAACAAAGAAATGGGAAGAGCTATCTATCCCGACTGCTTACAATGTTGTCAGATCCAGAAGTGCTTTACAAATGTCCACGCGTTTCATCTTCTCAACCAAATCTCTCAAGGGGAGGCCCTATTCTTAGCCCCGTTTTCCAGACCAGGAAGCTGCGGCTAAGAGTGATAGAAACTGGCACGAGGTTGTTAGGAAGCGGCAGAGCTGGGATTTGAACCCAGTGGTCTGGCTCTGGATCCTGTGCTTGTAACCACAAAACCAGGGTTCTCAAACTTGCATGTGCGTCAGAATCAAGTGGATGGCTGGTTAAAGCAGATTGTTCGGTGCTTGATTCAGTGGATCTGGGATGGGGCCTGAGAACTGGCATTTCTAATAAGCTCCCAGGTGATGCAGATGTCGCTGTGACTGGTGTAGGGACCACAACTGGCAGGAGACGTAAATAGGAACAGAAAACTCCTCCAGATGTATATCATGGGTGACAAATTCTGTCGCCATGGCTGTGTGATGTTCATATACAATTTGTTCACACACATCATCTCCTTGGGGCATTTAAACATCATTGTGGCATTGGCAGGGCAAACATCAAGCAGCCCCACTTTACTGATGAGTAAATGGCCCCAGGGACATTATTGGTTAGGAAGTGATGTAGCCCAGGTTAGACTAGATCTGCCGTCTCATGTTTCAGTGCTTTTTCCACCACAGGGGTGCATGAGCAGGAAAGTGGATCCCAAGGGGAAAAAAATAATTGAATCGAAAGCTGTTTATTAGAAATAAAATGATCATAAAATAAAATTTCATAAAAATGATGAAAATGGGCAGGTAAGCAGGAAAGTGAGTGGCTCTGAAACAAACCTGAGCAGGGGAAATCCTCAGTGGTCGCTGAAGGCAGCTAAATGTGTTTATTGCTCCGGCTCTTTGATGAATCGATTTCTTAAAGCAGTGGTTCTCAAAGTGTGGCCCCTGGACCAGCAGCATCAGCAGCACCTGGGAACTCTTAGAAGGGCAGATTCTTGGGCCCCAACCCAGACCAACTGAATCAGAAACTCTGGGTGGGGGCTTCAGCGATCTGTGTTTTCATAAGCCCTCTCAGTGATGCTGATGCCTGCACAAATGTGAGAACCACTGTCTTAAAGAATTGGCTGAAATGTTACTGCTGGCAGCATGATAGAGTAGAAAGGTGGTGAGATCTGGGGTTAGAGCCCCCTGATCCCCATGCCAGCCACCTGCTATTTGTATGGTCTTGATTTGCCACTTAACCAATATGTGTCTCTATTTCCTCATCTTCAGAATGGGTGTAATAGTAAACTCCCCCGATGGGTTCGATGTATGTAAAAATAAGCTCCATGAGATGAGCCCGGCCCTGGCATCTTGGGATTGGGAAAGAATTCTTGGACCAAAAGGGGAAGAGAAATGAAACAAAATAAAGTTTCAGTGGTTGAGAGATTTCAAATAGAGTCAGGAGGTCATTTTGGAGGTTATTCTTATGCATCATGTAGATATCCCTTTTTAGTTTTTTAGTGTATTAGAATAGCTAGAAGGAAATAACTGAAACTGTTGAACTGTAATCCAGTGGCCTTGATTCTTGAAGATGATTGTATAACTATATAGCTTGTACAGTGTGACTGTGCAATTGTGAAAACCTTGCAACTGACATTCCCTTTATCCAGTGCGTAAGGGGTATGGGATGTTTTGGGTGTTCTTTTTTAATTTTTATTTTTACTCTTAATTTTTGGGGGTTAATGAAAATGTTCAAAAGTTGATTGTGGTGATGAATGCACAACTGTATTATGATACTGTGAACCACTGCTTGTACACTTTGGATGATTATCTGGTATGTGAATGTATCTCAATAAAATTGCATTGAAAATAGAAAAAAAAAATGAGCTCCATGAAGGCAACAGGTTTTTCTGTTTTACTTCCTGCTATAACCCCACTGCTTGGGATAATAGCTAGCTTGTAGCTGGCCCACAATAAATATTTGTTGAATGAATGAAGTGTTTGGAGATCTGGAAAGGGCTAAATAGGAGTTCATTATTATCCTTCAGAGTTCCCAATAAGAGTGTTTATTCATTTCTATTTAATAATCACTTTGATTGTACTTGTTAATGTGCCAGCTACTGTTTGAAGCCCTTATAAAAAGGCTAATTGATTTAAAACTCACTCAATAACCCTTTGAAATAGGCACTATTTATTAGCTCCATTTTACAGATGAGGAAACTGAGGCACAGAGGAGGTAAGCAACTTGCCCTAGATCAAACAGCTAAGAAGTTGCAGATCTGGGATTCAAACTCAGGGCATCTGGCTCTAAAGTTTGTATGTTTAACTGCTACATTAAATTGCGTTTTGGCATGCTTAACCTCTCCACTCTGATGGGCTCAGTTGCTCGGTGATTGTGCACCTGCAGATTAAAACTGAAGGATAGAATCCATAGCTGTGAGACTCAGTGGATGTTGGACTGGGTCACCCAGGTGGCTCATAGGCATCATCTCCCTGAAGAGCTTTGGACTGGGGCAGGTTCTCTTCTGTTCAGGTTGGCTTCAGTTTGGTCTTTGACGAAGACCAAGGGGACTGACATGCTGTTGCTACATCGAGTAATCAGTTGTGCAGTAATGAGTGCTTGCTGTGTGCCCAGAATAAATAGCTGCTGAGAACATTGTCTCTGACTCCAGGGCATTTGCACTCCAGATGGAGGGCCATGACTATGACACGTGAGGGAATTAGAGAACTATACAACCGTACAATGCAAACTAGAGTTAAGTCCTAACATGTCAGTCAGTGCTTGGGGCTCTAACATATGGCCCTGGGCCAAATCTGTGGATTACGCTGGTTGAGTGCAAAGCCACCTGTAGCAGATGCTTATTGGTGCCCTGCCCATATCCCCTTGGCCCACCCCAGAAGTCACTTGCAGTTCCTGTGCATGCTGATGGCTCCTGTGTCTCTGTGAAAATGATCTGAGGCCATGGGAGTGTGACTGGCCTGTGCATGGGACAAGCCAGAAGTGCCAGGGAGTTGATACCCCTGTCTTAGTTTGCCAGGGCTACTATAATAAACATCACTGATTAGTTGGCTTAAACAACAAGAATTTATCGTGTCATAGTTTGGGAGGCTAGCAGTCCAAAGTCAAGGTGCCTGCAGGATCAGGCTGTCTCCGAGGTCTGTAGCATTCTAAGGGTGGCTTGCTGGCCATCCATAACTCAATCTCTGCCTCCGTAGCACGGCCGTCTCTTTCCCCTTCTGCCTCCTACTCCCTGTGTCCAAATTCCCTCTGCTTACATGGACTCCACTCATACTGGATTAAGGCTTGCCCTGATTCAGTTTGGTCCCATGTTAACTTCAAACATCTTCAAAGATCCTATTTACAAAGGGGTTTACATTCACAGCACCAGGGGTTAGGACTTGAACACATCTTTGTGGGGACATGATTCATGCCATAATAACCCCAAGACAATGAAGGATGGGAGTTGGTGTTTCAGTTCGTCAGCTTCCTCGTTCCTTGGCGGGACAACTCAGAGGCGTGTTCTGCATTGTCTCCTGGAGTTCCCCAGCTGGACTGAGCCCCAGTTGCCCTCAGCAACCTGCTCCTCAATGTACCCATTATTGGCTTTCCTCTGTGCCCTGTCTCACCCCCCCCCCCCCCCCCCCACTGTGCTTCCTGGAGTCATCCCCATTTGGAAACATACTCATCTTCCAAGGTGCAGCCAAATATTATTACCACTATAAAACCTGCCCTGCCCTCTGCAGAGAAATTAACTCTCCCTCTCTCCCCAGTGCTCCCTTTTCTCTTTCTCCATGCCATTTAATGCTTGTCACTTTGTGTCACAGTTTGTTATGTACTTCCTTCGCCTCCTGAGTCCTTTCAGTGCATTGTCAGTGTCACGTGAGAAGGGAGAATGAAGGGTGGGTGGGATGGGTGGGGTGTGAGGAAAACGAGTGATCACTGAGTGTTTGCTCTGGGCCAGGCCCTTCTGGGTGCTTTATGTACATTATCTCATTTAGTCCTCACAAAAACTTCACAGTGGGTATGTTCAGATTCAGTTTGAGGTGAAGAAACTGAATCTTGAAGAGATTAAGTGACTTGCCCAGAGCTAGGAAGGGGTGAGTTAGGATATGAAACCACCCCCTTTGGAATCTGTAGCCCGTATTGTTGACACCACACCAGGGCACCCACGATAAGTGTCTGAGGACTGAATGAATGTGTCACTGAGGCGAGGAAGAAGGTGGAGGGGAGCCTGGGTAAGCTGTCGGAGAGCGGCCGCTCCCACCGGCTCTGGGGGATCTGGGCTGCAAACCCAGTAGCTTCAGCCTGGAAGCCTCAGTGATGACTCAGTAACTCTTGACAGCAGGGAGAGATAGGCCTGGCCTTCTCTTGTTAGGCCACTGGCCAAGAGAAAGAATCCTTAGACCCTAACACTTTCTGTTGGCTAATTTGGTGATGTATGAGGGAGTCATTCTTGGTCTACCAGAAGCCCAAATGGGCTTCAGAAGGTAATCTCTAGCCTCTAGTTCTCCTGGCCTGTGTCAATGCCTCTTTTCCCCCCCTGTCTTTTTAAAGGAGGTCTTCTTTTAGGTACAACTATTCTATTTTCCAGTGGGTGAGATGACATAATATTGGAAGATGATTGTAAATTTATTCTTGCCTAGTTGTCTTCCCCATTTGGAAACAATTACATATTTGGGCCAGTTTGGTGATCTCATGAGCTATAATCCCCAACTTACTCTCTCCCTGGGCCAGGCCTAGATCTTTCTGTGCTGCAGGCATTTCCAACGATAGATCACTCAATAATTCCCCTTCTCCAAGGCCTCTCTGTCTTGTTTTCTCTTACCCTCTCATGCTTTGTCCATCCTAGTCTTTGTTCTTCTTTGTGTAGCAGATATAGGAGCTGCAGGAGGTAGAGCATATGCTACTGAAAGGCAGGGAACCTATTTTGTTTGGCTTTGCCCTCTTGTACCAAACCCAGTGCTGATCTCCTTCTTCCCGCTCAGTCCCCTACCTATAAAAAAAGAGATTATAGATACTTACTATGGCGTTGTTCTGATGTTCAGCTAATCTTACAGTGCCCCCAAATCCTACCCCCCATATATGCATGAGGTCAGATATAAGGGCCCTGACTCCTTCCCTGGGGTTGCAACCTTAGCAGGTGTAGGTGGTGATGAGGCATGATAGAGAATCCAGATAGGTTGGGGGAGAAGTTGATGGCAGCTTCTGGAAATATGTCCCACTTTCCATTTGAGAACCCCTCACAAGGGTCTGTACATCAACAGAGGAATGGTAGAGATGAGAAATGGTGGCTGGTGGCACAGACTGGTTAGGCAGAGAGAAGACCGGAGGTGGTGCCCCATCCAAGACTCTCTCAGCTCCCATGGGGCTGAGCAGGGGTTCTAAATTACCCCCATGTTCCCAGTGGGTAGCTGTTTTGAGAGCGAAGGGCTGGGACAGGGGCTGCCATGGCCAAAGAGGACGTGAGACCTTTGCAGAGACTGTGGCGTGGGCAACCTAGACTGGGGTCAGAGGGAGCAGGTGGCAGCAAGAGGGGAGACCCCTCAGGCCAGGGTGGAATTCTGAGATCATGAGGTTCACTGGGCACAGCCTTCAGCAATGGATGCCAGCCGGACACCCAAGAAGCCCACAGGGTGAGGGAGATCTCGAGGGAAGTTATTGAGAACCCAGGGCTCAGCACTGGGTGGGCTCACAGACTCGGGCCCCTTGTCCCTGCTACCATTTCCCAGCCTGCATGCCATCTTGACTACCAAAAGAGACTTAGTTAACCAGAGACCATTTTAGAACAAAAGAGATGGCGCTACCTTAAATCATCGGGGTTAAGGACTCCTTTCTGGTGCCCTTGAAATGGAGGCTCCAGAACAAAGTGGATCCATCCTGGACATCAAAAGAAGCTCTGGGATTTTTGTTCATTTATTGTTGTTATTGTTTGCAGATCTAAGTTGTATCTATAAATTTTAAACTTGCTCTAAAACTAATACATATTGAACACTTAACGATGTATCAGGACACTCTGCTAGGAACTGTTAAAGGCCGAACTCTTCATCAGATCCTGAATTCTGCCCCTCCTCCTAATTTCCCTGCCTAATTATCTTCTCAACTAAGTATAAATAGCTGGTCAGGTCCTTGAGGGTAGGGGTGACATCTTTTTCCCTCTGTATCCTCCATGGTGTCTAGCACATGGTAAGTACTCAGTAAACCCTGGTGGGTTGACTGTTTGTGATTTGTGACTCAAGTCTGAAGCCTAGAGAAACTCTGAAACTTGGGCCCCTCACCTCCACTTATAAGCACCACCGTATTATCCTCATCTGAACCCAATGAGTTCAATGCAACATGTACTACTCCTCTAAGCCTTTGCACAGGCTTCAGTGAGGTGGCTGTACCGTGACTAGAGCAACCGTCCTCCGTATGATGATCACCTGCTAAGATTCCATCACTCTCTGACATTCTGTGAGTTCAACCACCCAGCAGGTATGGTCTTCAGATTCCAAATTCATTTCCCTGGTATCCCAGGGACCCTTACGTCTGCCTTGGGCACAATGTCATTCTGAAAATCTAGGGCAGGTTCTCAAACTTGGCTGTTTATTGGAGTCCCCTGGGGGAGTATTTACAAATCCCGATGCCTGGAGATTCTGATTTAATGGGGTGCAGCCTAGGCATTGGGGTTCTTCAGACCTCCCCAGGTGATTCTAACGTGCATCCAGGACTGAAAACCACTCATCTCTGCCATCCTATTTTAAGGCTCTTCTCCTATTCAAAGTTCCTAATGTGAAATTGGAAACCATCTAAAAGTCATATTTTTTCAAATCACATTTTTTAAGTGAGAGGATTTCAAAAGCTTTTAAAGTTATAACAAAGCCAATAACTCTCTTGATTTGAAGACTAAGAAAAGCTCCAGAAGTGGTTTTTGTTGACTTGTAAATCCCCAAGTTACCAGTGCTTTCCTTGCCTAGCTCTTCATTGAAAAGTCCCAGTGTCTCTTCGTCAGATCCAGTAGCAGCAGCTCATAGTACTAAATATTAATGGCAGCCGCAGCATAGCTGGACATTTCCGTAGGTTTTCGTGGCTTGCAGAGCACCTTGTCATATATCATCTTGTCATATCCCATTGAAGCAGGCAGAGAAGTTTTTATTATCTCCACTTTGCCGACAAGAGGACTGAAGTTCAAAGCCATGGAGGAACTTTCTAGGTTCCCAGCAAGAATCAGTACTAAGGTCCAGAAAGCAGCTCTCCAGAACTCTCTCCTGTGTATCATCCTGCACGAAGTGCTTACATTTTGCCATATGAGTACATTTTAGCCAAGGTCTTCTATAACACTGGTAACTTTAACCAGGTTAATGTCCTTCTAGACCAGGTGTCAGCAAACTTTTCTCTAAAGGGTCAGATAGTAAATATTTCCAGCTCTGTGGGCCATACAGTCTCTGCAGCTGCTGCTTAACTCTGCTGTTGTAGCTCAAAAGCAGCCGTAGAATAGTGAATTCATAAATGAATGGGTGTGTGTCTGTGTTCCAGTAAAACTTAATTTGCAAAAACAGACGGGACTGGATGTGGCCTGCAGGCTGTAGTTTGCAGACCCGTGATTTAGACAGGAGTGGAAGTGGCGCAGCACATGCTGTTGACTGCTCACCCAAAAAACCGTTCCCCACCTTTTTCTTGCTGGCTAAGCCCTGGCTTTGTAGGGTGCTCACCTCCCCCACACAACGAAGGGGTAAACCCTGATTATTCTGTGACAAATCATGGAAATACTGTTCCTTGCCAGTGATTGATTTAGTGGTGGCGCGTGACCCAGTTTTGACCAATGAGACACACGGGCAAGTCTGTTGGGGGAATTCTAGGGAAAGTTTCTCCACTCTTAAGATGAGACTAAAGAAAAACAGTTCCTCTTCCTCCTTTGGACCTGTGCTGTCCAATACAGAAGCCACTAGCACATGTGGCTATTTTAATTTGAAATTTAATTAATTAAAATTAAGTAAAATAAAAAATCCAGTTCCTCAGCCACATTAGCCACATTTCAAGGCTCAGCAGCCACATGGGGCCTGTGGTTGCCATATTGGACAGCACAGATATGGAACATTTCCATCACTGCAGAGACTCCTGTTGGACAGTGCTTTAGCTGGGCATGGCAGTGTTTGGATGTGATGGCTGAAACAGTGGTTACCGTCTTTGAAACCACTGAGCAGAGCTAGCAAGTGGAAAGGCTGGCAAGTGGAAAAGTGGAGATAACCTGAGTTTTTGATGTTGTTGATCCACTGAGTTACACTATCTTGAGGATGAAAGAGCAGGATGGAAAAAGCCTGGGTCGCCTTTGCTATCCCTGAGTTGCAGAACCAACCTTAGAACTGTCTGCTTTTGGATTTCTTGTTAAGTGGGCCAAGTGAATGCCCTTATCGTTTACGTTACTTTTAATTGGGTGTTCTGTTACTTGCTCCTGAAGGCATTCTGACAGACGGATTAACTTTACAAAGGTGTTTTTACAAACTCATCATGTATTATCTTAGGGAATCCTGACAGTACCCTCATTTAGATGTTTCCCTCATTTTCTAGATGAGGAAACCGAGGCTTGGAAAGGTTGGGTCACTTCCAAGTTCACCCAGCTGGCAACCACCTCCCCAGATTTTAGTCTCTGAGTCAGTTGAGAATGGCTTTTACACCAGACCCTGACCAAAATTTTGCCATGATTCATTCATTCTGAGATGGATTTGTACCCTCCAAAGGACTGGATACAGACTGAGACAGCTGAAGAAGAAAAGCAATGGCTTCACTGATTTACTTTATTAGGAATTAAATTGTTCCAAGAGAACACACTGTGGAAATATACCTTGATAATGGGCACATCCTTATCTGAGGAAATAAGAAGCACATTGACCTTGGGAAGAGGTCTCATGTTCGTAAGGTCCCAGTGCTGTAAGAAAGGATGTTTTTGCAATGATGTTTGGGGCAACTGTGTTAGTCTTTAATGTTGGTGTCCTGTTTGACCTATAACCTTTACTCTGCTTTTCTTTCAGGAATGTACACAGCATAAAGTATAAATCATTATAGTGTTGTGGAATTTTGTTAATTTAAAGACAAGAGAAATGGAAATATAAAATGGACAATAATCTTGCTTTGTTGAATAAATTAGAATTGCTTACAGTGATCTGATTAATTGAATAAACAACGCATAGCTGTTTTTGCCTAGCACCTAATATGAAATATGATTTGTTATGACACCAATTTGGAGTCCCAGTAAAGTGTAACAAATTTTGAGTTTTGCTGTATAGGCAGGAGGGGATGAATTTGAATTAGTGAAGAATTTTCAGTTACAGGATATTTTAGAAATAGAATTTGAAACTGTCAAATGAGTTGCACAATACCACTAGAAGGTAGTCTCTATTTGAGGCCAGGGACTTTGTTTTATTCACTGCCTGGCACAGAATAGGCTTTTTTTTTTTTTTTTTTTTTTTTTTTTTAATCATCATTTTATTGAGATATATTCACATACCACGCAGTCATACAAAACAAATTGTACTTTCGATTGTTTACAGTACCATTACATAGTTGTACATTCATCACCTAAATCAATCCCTGACACCTTCATTAGCACACACACAAAAATAACAAGAATAATAATTAGAGTGAAAAAGAGCAATTGAAGTAAAAAAGAACACTAGGTACCTTTGTCTGTTTGTTTGCTTCCCCTACTTTTCTACACATCGATCCATAAACTAGACAAAGTGGAGTTTGGTCCTTATGGCATTCCCAATCCCACTGTCACCCCTCATAAGCTACATTTTTATACAACTGTCTTCGAGATTCATGGGTTCTGGGTTGTAGTTTATTTTTTTTTTTTTTTTTTTTTATTTTATTTTATTTTATTTTATTTTATTTTTTTTTAATCATCATTTTATTGAGATATATTCACATACCACGCAGTCATACAAAACAAATTGTACTTTCGATTGTTTACAGTACCATTACATAGTTGTACATTCATCACCTAAATCAATCCCTGACACCTTCATTAGCACACACACAAAAATAACAAGAATAATAATTAGAGTGAAAAAGAGCAATTGAAGTAAAAAAGAACACTGGGTACCTTTGTCTGTTTGTTTCCTTCCCCTACTTTTCTACACATCCATCCATAAACTAGACAAAGTGGTGTTTGGTCCTTATGGCTTTCCCAATCCCATTGTCACCCCTCATAAGCTACATTTTTATACAACTGTCTTCGAGATTCATGGGTTCTGGGTTGTAGTTTGATAGTTTCAGGTATCCACCACCAGCTACCCCAATTCTTTAGAACCTAAAAAAGGTTGTCTAAAGTGTGCGTAAGAGTGCCCACCAGAGTGATCTCTCGGCTCGTTTTGGAATCTCTCTGCCACTGAAGCTTATTTCATTTCCTTTCACATCCCCCTTTTGGTCAAGAAGATGTTCTCCATCCCACGATGCCGGGTCTACATTCCTCCCCGGGAGTCATATTCCACGTTGCCAGGGAGATTCACTTCCCTGGGTGTCTGATCCCACGTAGGGGGGAGGGCAGTGATTTCACCTTTCAAGTTGGCTCAGCCAGAGAGAGAGGGCCACATCTGAGCAACAAAGAGGCATTCAGGAGGAGACTCTTAGGCACAAACACAGGGAGGCCTAGCCTCTCCTTTGCAGCAACCGTCTTCCCAAGGGTAAAACTTATGGTAGAGGGCTCAACCCATCAAACCACCAGTCCCCCATGTCTGTGGTCATGTTAGCAACCATGGAGGTGGGGTAGGCGAATACCCCTGCATTCTCCACAGGCTCCTCAAGGGGGCACTACATCTTTTTTTTTTTTTTTTTTCCTTGTTTGTCTTTTATCTTTTTTTTTTTTTTAACTTTCCCTTCTTTTTTGAAATCAACTGTATGAAAAAAAAAGTTAAAAAGAAAACAAACATACAATAAAAGAACATTTCAAAGAGACCATAGCAAGGGAGTAAGAAAAAGACAACTAACCTAAGATAACTGCTTAACTTCCAACATGTTCCTACTTTACCCCAAGAAAGTTACATACTATAGCAACATTTCAGTGAACTTGTTCCTACTACATCCATCAGAAATTAACAGACCATAGTCATTTCTGGGCATCCCCAGAACGTTAAACAGCTTATCTGTTCTTCTTGGATTATTGTTCCCCCTTCCTTAATTGCTCTCTACTGCTAGTTCCCCTACATTCTACATTATAAACCATTTGTTTTACATTTTTCAAAGTTCACATTAGTGGTAGCATATAATATTTCTCTTTTTGTGCCTGGCTTATTTCGCTCAGCATTATGTCTTCAAGGTTCATCCATGTTGTCATATGTTTCACCAGATCGTTCCTTCTTACTGCCGCGTAGTATTCCATCGTGTGTATATACCACATTTTATTTATCCACTCATCTGTTGATGGACATTTGGGTTGTTTCCATCTCTTGGCAATTGTGAATAATGCTGCTATGAACATTGGCGTGCAGATATCTGTTCGTGTCACTGCTTTCCGATCTTCCGGGTATATACCGAGAAGTGCAATCGCTGGATCGAATGGTAGCTCTATCTCTAGTTTTCTAAGGAACTGCCAGACTGACTTCCAGAGTGGCTGAACCATTATACAGTCCCACCAACAATGAATAAGAGTTCCAATTTCTCCACATCCCCTCCAGCATTTGTAGTTTCCTGTTTGTTTAATGGCAGCCATTCTAACCGGTGTTAGATGGTATCTCATTGTGGTCTTAATTTGCATCTCTCTAATAGCTAGTGAAGCTGAACATTTTTTCATGTGTTTCTTGGCCATTTGTATTTCCTCTTCAGAGAACTGTCTTTTCATATCTTTTGCCCATTTTATAATTGGGCTGTCTGTACTATTGTCATTGAGTTGTAGGATTTCTTTGTATATGCAAGATATCAGTCTTTTGTCAGATACATGGTTTCCAAAAATTTTTTCCCATTGAGTTGGCTGCCTCTTTACCTTTTTGAGAAATTCCTTTGAGGTGCAGAAACTTCTAAGCTTGAGGAGTTCCCATTTATCTATTTTCTCTTTTGTTGCTTGTGCTTTGGGTGTAAAGTCTAGGAAGTGGCCTCCTAATACAAGGTCTTGAAGATGTTTTCCTACATTATCTTCTAGGAGTTTAATGGTACTTTCTTTTATATTGAGATCTTTGGTCCATTTTGAGTTAATTTTTGTGTAGGGGGTGAGGTAGGGGTCCTCTTTCATTCTTTTGGATATGGATATCCAACTCTCCCAGCCCCATTTGTTGAAAAGACCATTATGGCTCAGTTCGGTGACTTTGGGGGCCTTATCAAAGATCAGTCGGCCATAGATCTGAGGGTCTATCTCTGAATTCTCAATTCGATTCCATTGATCTATATGTCTATCTTTGTGCCAGTACCATGCTGTTTTGGCAACTGTGGCTTTATAATAAGCTTCAAAGTCAGGGAGTGTAAGTCCTCCCACTTCGTTTTTCTTTTTTAAAGTGTCTTTAGCAATTCGAGGCATCTTCCCTTTCCAAATAAATTTGATAACTAGCTTTTCCAAGTCTGCAAAGTAGGTTGTTGGAATTTTGATTGGGATTGCATTGAATCTGTAGATGAGTTTGGGTAGAATTGACATCTTAATGACATTTAGCCTTCCTATCCATGAACATGGAATATTTTTCCATCTTTTAAGGTCCCCTTCTATTTCTTTTAGTAGAGTTATGTAGTTTTCTTTGTATAGGTCTTTTACATCTTTGGTTAAGTTTATTCCTAGGTACTTGATTTTTTTAGTTGCTATTGAAAATGGTATCTTTTTCTTGAGTGTCTCTTCAGTTTGTTCATTTCTAGCATATAGAAACATTACTGACTTATGTGCATTAATCTTGTATCCCGCTACTTTGCTAAATTTGTTTATTAGCTCTAGTAGGTGTATCGTTGATTTCTCAGGGTTTTCTAGATATAAGATCATATCATCTGCAAACAATGACAGTTTTACTTCTTCTTTTCCAATTTGGATGCCTTTTATTTCTTTGTCTTGCCGGATTGCCCTGGCTAGCACTTCCAGCACAATGTTGAATAACAGTGGTGACAGCGGGCATCCTTGTCTTGTTCCTGATCTTAGAGGGAAGGCTTTCAGTCTCTCACCATTGAGTACTATGCTGGCTGTGGGTTTTTCATATATGCTCTTTATCATGTTGAGGAAGTTTCCTTCAATTCCTACCTTTTGAAGTGTTTTTATCAAAAAGGGATGTTGGATTTTGTCAAATGCTTTTTCAGCATCTATTGAGATGCTCAATTGATTTTTCCCTTTCGAGTTTTTAATGTGTTGTAATACATTGATTGTTTTTCTTATGTTGAACCATCCTTGCATGCCTGGAATGAACCCCACTTGGTCATGGTGTATGATTTTTTTGATGTGTCTTTGGATTCGATTTGCAAGTATTTTGTTGAGGATTTTTGCATCTATATTCATTAGGGAGATTGGCCGGTAGTTTTCCTTTTTTGTGGCATCTTTGCCTGGTTTTGGTATTAGATTGATGTTAGCTTCATAAAATGAGTTAGGTAGTGTTCCATTTTTTTCAATGTTTTGAAAGAGTTTGAGTAAGATTGGTGTCAGTTCTTTCTGGAAAGTTTGGTAGAATTCCCCTGTGAAGCCATCTGGCCCTGGGCATTTATTTGTGGGAAGATTTTTGATGACTGATTGGATCTCTTTGCTTGTGATGGGTTGGTTGAGGTCTTCTATTTCTTCTCTGGTCAGTCTAGGTTGTTCATATGTTTCCAGGAAATTGTCCATTTCTTCTACATTATCCAGTTTGTTGCCATACAGTTGTTCATAATATCCTCTTATAATTTTTTTAATTTCTTCAGGATCTGCAGTTATGTCACCTTTTTCATTCATTATTTTGTTTATATGGGTCTTCTCTCTTTTTGATTTTGTCAGTCTAGCTAGGGGCTTGTCAATCTTGTTGATCTTCTCAAAGAACCAACTTTTGGTGATATTTATCCTTTCTATTGTTTTTTTGTTCTCTATGTCATTTATTTCTGCTTTAATCCTTGTTATTTCTTTTCTTGTACTTGGTTTAGGATTGGTTTGCTGTTCATTTTCTAGCTTCTTCAGTTGATCCATTAGTTCTTTGATTTTGGCTCTTTCTTCCTTTTTAATATATGCGTTTAGTGCTATAAATTTCCCCCTTAGCACTGCTTTTGCTGCATCCCATAGGTTTTGGTATGTTGTGTTCTCATTTTCATTCGTCTCTATATATTTAGCAATTTCTCTTGCTATTTCTTCTTTAACCCACTGATTGTTTAGGAGTGTGTTGTTTAACCTCCAGGTATTTGTGAATTTTCTAAGTCTCTGATGGTTATTGACTTCTAATTGTATTCCATTGTGGTCAGAGAATGTGCTTTGAATAATTTCAATCTTTTTAAATTTATTGAGGCTTGTTTTATGTCCCAGCATATGATCTATTCTGGAGAAAGTTCCGTGAGCACTAGAAAAGTATGTGTATCCTGTTGATTTGGGATGTAATGTCCTGTAGATGTCTGTTAAATCTAATTCATTTATCAGATTGTTTAGGTTTTCAATTTCCTTATTGGTCTTCTGTCTGGTTGATCTATCTATAGGAGAGAGTGATGTGTTGAAGTCTCCCACAATTATTGTGGAAACATCAATTGCTTCCTTTAGTTTTGCCAATGTTTCTCTCATGTATTTTGTGGCACCTTGATTGGGTGCATAGACATTTACGATTGTTATTTCTTCTTGCTGAATTGCCCCTTTTATTAGTATGTAGTGGCCTTCTTTGTCTCTCAAAACATCCCTGCATTTGAAGTCTATTTTATCTGAGATTAATATTGCTACACCTGCTTTCTTTTGGCTGTAGCTTGCATGAAATATTTTTTTCCATCCTTTCACTTTCAGTTTCTTTGTGTCCCTGTGTCTAAGATGAGTCTCTTGTATGCAACATATTGATGGTTCATTTTTTTTGATCCATTCTGCGAATCTATATCTTTTAATTGGGGAGTTTAATCCATTTACATTCAACGTTAAAACCGTGAAGGCATTTCTTGAATCGGCCATCTTATCCTTTGGATTATGTTTGCCATATTTTTCCCTCTCTCTATTAATATCCTTTATTGTACCCATACCGAATCTCTTTAGTACTGAACCTTTCTCCAAGTCTCTCTGTCCTGTCTTTGTTCCTCTGTCTGTAGGGCTCCCTTTAGTATCTCCAGTAGGGCAGGTCTCTTGTTAGCAAATTCTCTCAGCATTTCTTTGTCTGTGAAAAATTTAAGCTCTCCCTCAAATTTGAAGGAGAGCTTTGCTGGATAGAGTATTCTTGGCTGGAAATTCCTCTCACTCAGAATTTTAAATATATCGTGCCACTGCCTTCTCGCCTCCATGGTGGCTGCTGAGTAGTCACTACTTAGTCTTATGCTGTTTCCTTTGTATGTGGTGAATTGCTTTTCTCTTGCTGCTTTCAGAACTTGCTCCTTCTCTTCTATGTTTGACAGTGTGATCAGTATATGTCTCGGAGTGGGTTTTTTTGGATTTATTCTATTTGGAGTTCGCTGAGCATTTATGATTTGTGTATTTATGTTGTTTAGAAGATTTGGGAAGTTTTCCCCAACAATTTCTTTGAATACTCTTCCTAGACCTTTACCCTTTTCTTCCCCTTCTGGGACACCAATGAGTCTTATATTCGGACGTTTCATATTATCTATCATATCCCTGAGGTCCATTTCGAGTTTTTCAATTTTTTTCCCCATTCTTTCTTTTATGTTTTCATTTTCCATTCTGTCATCTTCCAGGTCACTGATTCGTTGTTCAACTTCCTCTAGTCTTGTACTATGAGTGTCCAGAATCGTTTTAATTTGGTCAACAGTTTCTTTAATTTCCATAAGATCATCCATTTTTTTATTTAGTCTTGCAATGTCTTCTTTATGCTCTTCTAGGGTCTTCTTGATTTCCTTCATATCCCGTACTAGGGTCTCATTGTTCATCTTTAGTTCTTTGAGTAGCTGCTCTAGGTGTGTCTCTTCTGGTCTTTTGATTTGGGTGCTTGGGCTTGGGTTATCCATATCGTCTGGTTTTTTCATATGCTTTATAATTTTCTGTTGTTTTTGGCCTCGTGGCATTTGCTAACCTTGATAGGGTTCTTTTAGGGTTTGTAGACCAGTTGAAGTCCTTATCTCTAATTTATCAGATCTACAGCTTCGTGGAGTACACTTTCTCTAACTAACCAGCAGGTGGCGTCCACGAGCCACCTGTTCTCCACAAGCCAGATCTCCCCTGCTTAGCCTTTTTGGTGAGTGGGGGAGTGAGTCTTGTGGGGCCCAATTGGTGTCCCAAGCTTGCGTGTGTAGTTGGTGTTGCCTGCCCTGTATGTGGGGCGTGTTTCTGGGCAGTCGGGGAGGGGGGGTGGCCCTAACAATCAAATCTCCCTGATGATCCTAGAGTTTTAAAGCTACTGCAATAGTCTAATCCTTCAGTTCAGTCCTGCCACAGTTTGTCTCTGCCACTGACCCACAAGTCTTTGGTATTGGCGTATGGCTCCTGAGACTTGCAAGTGGGCCCCTCTTCCAGGCTGTGCACCCCGGGTCCTCTGTTGAGGGATGACTGTGCTATGTCGCAGGTGAGTGCCGTCCCCCCAGTGCAGTTCTGGGCTGCTGGGCTGTGTTGGGAGGCTCCCAGTCTGCTCAAATGATGGCTGAATGGGGCTCTGTTAATTCACACTGCTCCCCCTTCCCAGCTCTGGGACATTCAGCTGAGGTTGCAGGGAAGGCTAATGTCCACGCCCAGTTTTGTGGTGTGTGCCTGTTATTTGAAGCACTTCCGTCACACTGGGTTGTCTGGGACAGCTCTGGGCTATGGGGCTGGCGATGGGCAGGAGTGTTTCCTGTCCACCAGGATGGTGGCTGTGAGCGGACACCCCCCTTTTCTTGGGAAGTTGTGTTGTTTAGTGAATTTTCTCAGCCACTGGATTATTGCCTTTTGTCTCAGAGCTCTCTTAGTTCTGCTCTTGACTTGACGTGCCCAAATTTCAATTCTTTGAAGCTTTCTGTATTGAGCTTCTTAGAGTAATTGTTTTAGAAAAAGCAAAAAGGATTTAAAAAAAAAAAAAAAAAAAAAACGGTCCTCCTCAGAGATTTAATGGGTTATTGAAATGCTAATAGACAAAGCAACCAGGGCCATTAAGGAAAGGTGCCCAGGGCAGAGAGATCAGCCTTGCTTCGGGATTTGCATATGCGCCTCAAGGCCTGATCTCCGCCCTTCCCCTTTCTGTGTTCACCAGAACTCCAAAAATCCTCTGCTTTTATTTTGGAGTTTTTCGTGTTGTTTTTGTTCTATGCCTGTCTCCTCTCTGCTGGGCTGGCTGCTCTCAGAGTCTCTGGTGTCTGGCCTCAGTCTATCTATGGTTGGAGTTTGAATCAGTAGAATGAGTTTCCGGTAAGAGCAGCCACTGCAATTCTCCCTTCTCCTTCCTGGAGCTGACAGCCCCTCCTCCCCCGGGACTGAGCCTGGCAGGGAGGGGCGCGGGTCCCCTGGCCGCAAAAACTTACAGATTTCGCTGATCTCAGCAGTTCCACGTTTTCATGAGTGTTGTATGAAGTATGCCCAAAGACAGATTGCTCTGTGGTGTCCAGTCCACGCAGTTCCTGGCTTTTTTACCTACTTTCCTGGAGGAGTAACTAAAACATACAGCTCACCAGTCTGCCATCTTGCCCCGCCTCCAGAATAGGCTTTTGAAAAATGGAATAAATGAATGAACTTTGGAAAAATCACTTTATGTTTTTGGACTTGGACTAGTTTGCTAGCCAGTTTCTTCCCTACCTTCCTAGGACCTATTTTGTAATTCTTTTCTTCCAGTGAGCTCCAGTTTCTAAAAGGTGCTATCTCTCAAAAAAGGATTTATTTAAGTAAAAATATGTTTTTCCGTTTTTGCATTGAACAAAGTTATCTACAACTGTATTCAGTGTTTGCGATCAGCAGTAGAAAACCGGTATTGACAGAATTCCAAACAAAGCAAAGTTTACACTCTAATTTTCTTGTGCAGTCTAATTTGGGTAAATAAACAATTTTTAAAATAATAAAAATCTAGTCTAAGTGACTACCATGGCAAATTTTCTAGATTTACAATATTGAACTATATCATCTTCAAGTCTTCTGGGATTTCTGTGCAGTAGGAAGATCCATAATTCCATCCTCTCTTAGTGGCTTTTATTGGCACATGATTGTTTAGAAAAATGAGCCTTTGTGACCTCTGAACGTCCTGGAAAAACCATGGTATAGTTATTTGGTGGGAGCAAGGCAGGAGGGTGTGTTACAAAGAAAGGGGGGGGTCCACATTCGGTCTTGAAGTGGCAAGGACTTCTCCTCCCGTTCATATTGATTCCCTGACTTTTGATCTTGTTGGCATCATGAGAAAGAGTGAGAGAGAAAATGGTGACCGCGGAGAGTGAGTCTAGCATTAATTTTGTCCTATCACATGTTTTACGGGAATTAATCCCTCTGGGGCACTCCAGTTCAATTGGATGCAGCAGAGATTGGCTGGCAGATCACCAAACCTTTTTCTTTTTCTTTTTCTTCTTCAGACTACATTTCCCAGCCTCCCTTGCAGTTAGAAGTGGCCACATGACTGAGTTCTGGCCATTGGAGGTGAGCAGAAGTGATGTTTGCCACTTCCAGACCCAGCCATTAAAAATCTTTCCCCTGATTTCCCCATTCTCTCTCTTTCCCTGTCTGCCTGCTGGATGTTGATCTCCAGAGCAAACATGGCCCCTCATGTTGAAGGTGGCAGTGCCTCCATCATCCTGGGGCCCTCTGCCTGCCCTACCCAGCCTCCACTCTAGGCTGCTGATTGGACTTTAATTGTGGAAAATACACATCTTTTGTGTATTTTCCTTGAGATTTGGGGGTTTACCCATTGCAGCAGCTTGTGTTACCTTAACTGGCTATGGCTCTTCTCACCAGTTGTTGGTATATCTCATTCTGCCACTGGAAGCTTGGGGTGGTATGGGTTAGACATCCCCTCTTTCTTGAGATCATGCAAGAGACCAGGTCCATACAATCTAAGAAAACTAGGGGAGTTCTCTGGTTTTCAGTCTATTATAGCCACTACTGAGATGCTCATCTTCTAAATCTGAGGATAAGTTAAGGCTACAGGTGCTGAGCTTCTGGGTTCAAATCTCACCTTTGCCACTAACTATGGCCTTAAGCAAGGCATTCAGTCATTGTGCTTCGAGTTCCTTATCTGTAAAGCAGCAGTACCTAGATTATGAAGGTGAAGGCATATGAAACAGATGCATGTAATGCATCTGACAAATTGCAAGAGCTCAGTAAATACTAGCCATTATCACTGAAGGCCAGCACTGTCTAATAGAATTTTTTAGAAATGTTACATATTTGTGCTGTCTAAGACAGTAGCCACCAGCTACATGTGGCTATAGAGCACTTGAAATGTGACTGAGGAACTGAATTTTAAATTTCATGTAACTCTAATTAGTTTAAATTTCAATAGCCATATGTGGCTACCACATTAGACAGCACAGCTAAAGACCATGTAATCTAATTGCTTTAGAGGTTTTCTACTTTGTATTGTATAAGTCAGGGTTCAATTACAGAAGAACCACTAGGACACACAAGCACGTGCGCACACACACACACACATGGATTAAGGGATTTATTGTAAGGATTTGATCTTATACAACTGTGGGAGCTGGTTAAACTGTCTCTTTAAAGCTGTTGACACTGCGTCTGATGCTGGAGCTTGAAGTCCACAGGGCAGACAGTCAGAAGGGGAAGATGGAGATAAGATGGGGGAGCAAGAATAAACTGGAAGGCAGAAGTGTGAGTTGGAGTCCATAAGGACAGACCGAAACTTGTGTTAGTTCCTGCTGCCTCTGACCTTGCTGCAGAAGCCAAGGCCCTTTGTCCCAGAACTAAACACACACCTGGCCCAGGAATCAGAGAAGCTGAAGGAGGACCCAGGGGGAAGGTGGGCAATTGCACCCTGATGAGGTGAGGCAGCGGATAATTGACAACATTTGTGAGCTACCAAATGGCTGCTGTTCTACTTCTGCCTTCCACATCTCTCACAAGAAACTCTCTTGTGTCCCACACTAACCAGAAACATACAGGAAAGGGAATTCTGGGAATGTAGTTCAGCCTCACCAAGGTGCCACATTGCAGAACCATCACACATACTAGAAAGCTAATGAGCTAAATTTTGTATCTCTTAATACTTCCGAGTAAAACATAATGCCAGTATGTCCCACAGCTCTGTTTAGTTGTTATCGGTTCTACAACTGGCCCAAAGATATTCTGAAGATCTTTACAGCCAGCCAACATTATCTTTGAGTGGTAGGATTTTGAGTAATTTTTAGTTTTTCTTTATACTTTTTTGTGGTTTAGAATGTTTTTCCCACAGTAAACTCATATTACTGGTATTATAAATCAGAGAAAAATTAATGTTATTTTTTAAAAGCAGAGTTTGAGTCCAGGCTTGCCATTTAACTTGCCTATCTGTTAACTAAAGATGACAGTCTTTTATTGTAGAGCTGCTGTGAGGGTTATTCGCAGTTGTGTCTGGACTATACTGGCTATTCGGTGTTCAGTGAAAGGTAAATATTGTGGATTCTCTTTAGCTCAGACTCAGCTCAAGTTTTTTTTTTTTTTTTTTTTTTTTTAATTAGATCTTCATTTTATTGAGATATATTCACATACCACGCAGTCATACAAAACAAATCGTACATTCGATTGTTCACAGTACCATTACATAGTTGTACATTCATCACCTAAATCAATCCCTGACACCTTCATTAGCACACACACAAAAATAACAAGAATAATAATTAAAGTGAAAAAGAGCAATTAAAGTAAAACAGAACAATGGGTACCTTTGTCTGTTTGTTTGTTTCCTTCCCCTATTTTTCTACTCATCCATCCATAAACTAGACAAAGTGGTGTTTGGTCCTTATGGCTTTCCCAATCCCATTGTCACCCCTCATAAGCTACATTTTTATACAACTGTCTTCGAGATTCATGGGTTCTGGGTTGTAGTTTGATAGTTTCAGGTATCCACCACCAGCTACCCCAATTCTTTAGAACCTAAAAAGGGTTGTCTAAAGTGTGCATAAGAGTGCCCACCAGAGTGACCTCTCGGCTCCTTTTGGAATCTCTCTGCCACTGAAGCTTATTTCATTTCCTTTCACATCCCCCTTTTGGTCAAGAAGATGTTCTCCGTCCCACGATGCCAGGTCTACATTCCTCCCTGGGAGTCATATTCCACGTTGCCAGGGAGATTCACTCCCCTGGGTGTCTGATCCCACGTACGGGGGAGGGCAGTGATTTCACCTTTCAAGTTGGCTTAGCTAGAGAGAGAGGGCCACATCTGTCAGCTCAAGTTTTGAAAGTCAGACTGGGGTCATCTTCCAATTATCTATCTCTGTGTCACACACCACCCTTAAAACAACAACAGTCATTTAGTTTGCTTACAGATCTGCAGTTTGGGCAAAGCTCGGCCGAGAAGGCTCGTCTCTGTTCCACATGGCATCAGCTGGGGCTTCTCCACGGAGGGTCGGAGGCACTGCTTCCAACACAGCTCATTCACATGGCTGGCAAATTGGTGCTGGCTTTTTGCCTGGGAGCTTGGTGGAGGCTGAGGGCTGGGACTTCAGTCTCTCCACATGGCATGGTGGCTGGATTCCAAGGATGAAAGCCACAAGAGCCAGAGCCGAGCAGAAGCCATATTGCCTTTTATGACCTAGCCTCCGAAGCCACATGGTGTCACTGCACCATACTCTGTTTATCAAGGCAGTCACAAAGGCTCACCCAGGTTCAAGAGAAGGGACATGGACCTCACTTCTTGATAGTGGAGTGGCGAAGTTCTGGAAGAACCCATAGGGTGGCAAATACTGTTGTGGTCATTTTTGGAAGACCAATCTGCCACAAGTGGTAGCCAACTTCCAGTTAGGCTTTTGACCTGGAACTCGTGGAGAAGTAGCTTCTGAGGTTTAAAGAGTTGTGTGGGCACCATGGGTTACGTGGAACCAGGAGACCAGGCATGTCAGTTTTAATCCTGATTGTGTCACCAGCCAGCCATTTCATCTGACCCAAAGCACTCATCTTAGGGCTTCAGATTTCTCATTTCTAGCATAAGGGGTTGGGTTGGATGACACTCTTTCAGCTTTACTCTTCCTCAAATCTCCGAGACTCTGAGGTCCCAGAACAGTCTGTTCACAAACCCTAAAGTGCAAGCTGTGGCTGAATCAGTGGTTTTCCATCCTCATTTTGCATCAGAATCACCAGGGCAGCTGTCAAAAATTCAAACGCCCAGATCAAACTGGTCAGGGATGGCATCTGGGTATCAGTCATTTTATAAGCTCCTGGGCTGATACTAATGTGCAGCCAGGATTGAGAACCCCTGAGTGAAACCATTCTAAGTGTGTATAGGAGATCAATAAAAGTAACACAAGTGTAGCAGCTACTTTTCGTGCTCTATGTTGCATCTCTTTGACTAATTTCTGAATTCAGCCGCAGCTGTAGGGGACAGTTCTGCACCCACAGAATTCTCCCCCCCGTTGAGGGTGCGGCCCTTCTCTGCCTGGCTGCCTCTGGGCTTTCTCCAAGGCCAGGGAAGCCTGCTCAGCAATCGCAAGAAGAGCCTGGGAGTGGAGTTGATGCTCCTGGAGCAAATGTCAGTCATTGGGGATGGAAGCCTTGGATAAATGCCCTAGGCTCTAGTCCTTCCAATGGACAATTCCAGAAGGCATTCTCTGTGCTCCTCAGAGGTCTTTCAGGACTTATGCTCTCATTGCCCATGACAGAGGCCTCAGTAATAGACTCTTCATTGGCTTTCCTCCTCCCTTGTCTCATTCTCCCTGCTCCCTCACTTCTGCCTCCTGGAATTACCTCCCAAGTAAACTACTACTACCTGAGCCCTCGTCTTAGGCTCTGCACCCCAGAAAACCCAAACGAAGATGCCAAGTGATCACTGGCATCATCACTTTGCCAAAGAGTGGTGTGATTTTGGAAAAATACTCTTCCTACCCTAACCACTAGCCCCTCCAGCCCCCCTTTCCAGGTGCTTCTGCACTTAAAAAATTCTGCCACAGGAGATGCCACTAACCATAAATTGCAGATACTTTGCCATGAGTGAGTGTGTCAGCTGGTGAAAAGCAGGATCGTCCTAGACACCCATGGAGCCGGGCAGGAGAGGGCACCAAAGCAAGTGTTGCTGTCTTTAAACTTATTCACGTGGGGAGGGGGCAGAGATAACCTAGAGCAGGCATTCTCAACAGGGCAAGATTGTCCCCAAAGGGGTGAAAATTGGTTCTTGGAGGCAAACAAACCTTATATATTACACAGAGTGGGTCTAGTACGAGGCCAGTAAGGGGCTGAGGGCACAAAATCAGAGGAGACACCCAATCCCAGGGCTGTGTGTGTGTGTGTGTGTGTGTGTGTGTGTGTGAGTATAAAGACATATATACACACATTCTCATTGAATAGTGATCAGTGCTATGGATAAGGGAAGGGACAGGGTCTGGCAAAGGGGGAAAAGTGCTGCATTTTTAAATTGAGTGGTCAAGGACAGCCTCTCTGAGATGGTGATGTTTGGGCAGAATTTGAAGGCGGTGACAGGGAGGCGGGGCAAGATGGCGGACTGGTGAGCTGTATGTTTTAGTTACTCCTCCAGGAAAGTAGGTAGAAAGCCAGGAACTGCGTGGACTGGACACCACAGAGCAATCTGACTTCGGGCATACTTCATACAACACTCATGAAAACGTGGAACTGCTGAGATCAGCGAAATCTGTAAGTTTTTGTGGCCAGGGGACCCGCACCCCTCCCTGCCAGGCTCAGTCCCGTGGGAGGAGGGGCTGTCAGCTCCGGGAAGGAGAAGGGAGAACTGCAGTGGCAGCCCTTATCGGAAACTCATTCTACTGAGCCAAACTCCAACCATAGATAGACTGAGACCAGACACCAGAGAATGTGAGAGCAGCCAGCCCAGCAGAGAGGAGACAGGCATAGAAAAAAACAACACGAAAAACTCCAAAATAAAAGCGGAGGATATTTGGAGTTCTGGTGAACATAGAAAGGGGAAGGGCAGAGCTCAGGCCCTGAGGCTCATATGCAAATCCCGAAGAAAAGCTGATCTCTCTGCCCTGTGGACCTTTCCTTAATGGCCCTAATTGCTTTGTCTCTTAGCATTTCAATAACCCATTAGATCTGTGAGGAGGGCCCTTTTTGTTTTTTTTTTAATCCTTTTTTCTTTTTCTAAAACAATTACTCTAAGAAGCCCAATACAGAAAGCCTCAAAGACTTGCAATTTGGGCAGGTCAAGACAAGAGCAGAAGAAAGAGAGCTCTGAGACAAAAAACAATAATCCAGTGGCTGAGAAAATTCACTAAACACCACAACTTCCCAAGAAAAGGGGGGTGTCCGCTCACAGCCATCATCCTGGTGGACAGGAAACACTCCTGCCCATCGCCAGCCCCATAGCCCAGAGCTGCCCCAGACAACCCAGTGTGACGGAAGTGCTTCAAATAACAGGCACACACCACAAAACTGGGCGTGGACATTAGCCTTCCCTGCAACCTCAGCTGATTGTCCCAGAGTTGGGAAGGTGGAGCAGTGTGAATTAACAAAGCCCCATTCAGCCATCATTTCAGCAGACTGGGAACCTCCCTACACAGCCCAGCAGCCCAGAACCACCCTAGGGGGACGGCACTCACCTGTGACATAGCACAGTCATCCCTCAACAGAGGACCAGGGGGTGCACAGCCTGGAAGAGGGACCCACTCGCAAGTCTCAGGAGCCATACGCCAATACCAAGGACTTGTGGGTCAGTGGCAGAGACAAACTGTGGCAGGACTGAACTGAAGGATTAGACTATTGCAGCAGCTTTAAAACTCCAGGATCACCAGGGAGATTTGATTGTTAGAGCCACCCCCCCTCCCTGACTGCCCAGAAACATGCCCCATATACAGGGCAGGCAACACCAACTACACACGCAAGCTTGGTACACCAATTGGACCCCACAAGACTCACTCCCCCACTCACCACAAAGGCAAAGCAGGGGAGAACTGGCTTGTGGAGAACAGGTGGCTGGTGGACACCACCTGCTGGTTAGTTAGAGAAAGTGTACTCCACGAAGCTGTAGATCTGATAAATTAGAGATAAGGACTTCAATTGGTCTACACATCCTAAAAGAACCCTATCAAGTTCAGCAAATGCCAAGAGGCCAAAAACAACAGAAAATTATAAAGCATATGAAAAAACCAGACGATATGGATAACCCAAGCCCAAGCACCCAAATCAAAAGATCAGAAGAGACACAGCACCTAGAGCAGCTACTCAAAGAACTAAAGATGAACAATGAGACCATAGTATGGGATACAAAGGATATCAAGAAGACCCTAGAAGAGCATAAAGAAGACATTGCAAGACTAAATAAAAAAATAGATGATCTTATGGAAATTAAAGAAACTGTTGACCAAATTAAAAAGATTCTGGACACTCATAGTACAAGACTAGAGGAAGTTGAACAACGAATCAGTGACCTGGAAGATGACAGAATGGAAAATGAAAGCATAAAAGAAAGAATGGGGAAAAAAATTGAAAAAATCGAAACGGACCTCAGGGATATGATAGATAATATAAAATGTCCGAATATAAGACTCATTGGTGTTCCAGAAGGGGATGAAAAGGGTAAAGGTCTAGGAAGAGTATTCAAAGAAATTGTTGGGGAAAACTTCCCAAATCTTCTAAACAACATAAATACACAAATCATAAATGCTCAGGAAACTCCAAATAGAATAAATCCAAATAAACCCACTCCGAGACATATTCTGATCACACTGTCAAACACGGAAGAGAAGGAGCAAGTTCTGAAAGCAGCAAGAGAAAAGCAATTCACCACATACAAAGGAAACAGCATAAGACTAAGTAGTGACTACTCAGCAGCCACCATGGAGGCGAGAAGGCAGTGGCACGATATATTTAAAATTCTGAGTGAGAAAAATTTCCAGCCAAGAATACTTTATCCAGCAAAGCTCTCCTTCAAATTTGAGGGAGAGCTTAAATTTTTCACAGACAAACAAATGCTGAGAGAATTTGCTAACAAGAGACCTGCCCTACTGGAGATACTCAAGGGAGCCCTACAGACAGAGAAACAAAGAAAGGACAGAGAGACTTGGAGAAATGTTCAGTACTAAAGAGATTCGGTATGGGTACAATAAAGGATATTAATAGAGAGAGGGGAAAAATATATATGACAAACATAAACGAAAGGATAAGATGGCTGATTCAAGAAATGCCTTCACGGTTATAACATTGAATGTAAATGGATTAAACTCCCCAATTAAAAGATATAGATTCGCAGAATGGATCAAAAAAAATGAACCATCAATATGTTGCATACAAGAGACTCATCTTAGACACAGGGACACAAAAAAATTGAAAGTGAAAGGATGAAGGCGGTGACAGGGCAAATCAAGGACTCTCTGGAGGAAAATGGTTCCAGGCAGAGGGAGCAGCAGGTGCAAAGGGCCTGAGATGGAATATGCCTGGTGGGTGCAAGGACTAGCAGGGAGGCCGGGATGGCTGAGCGAGGGGAGAGGAGGAAAAGATGGGGTCCAAGTGGCACATCTGTTTCCCGGGAATGACGGGGAGAGCCCATGAAGGCGCGTAGTATAATGCCAGTGTAGTAAGCATTCAATGAAGGCTAGTCTGCCTCCCTCCTTCCCCGCCCCTGAAGCACTGAGTGGCACTCACATGTCATCAGACTGAAATAGCTCTAGAAGCTACCAGCCTTCTGGAGTCGAGCCAGCACAAACCATAGCTAGCATTATTACCTGAATTGCAGAACCAAGATATTCCATCATCAGCACTGGTCTTGACCAGCAGGTAGATTACTGACTAGAAGTCTAATTTTGGAGGCACCCAACATCCCCCACCTGACAGAAAGAGTTTGATGAGTGTTTTATCCCATTATTTCAAGGCTTTGCTCCTTCCTAGATTGAACATCCCTACTGGTGGAGAAGAGTAGGCCACCGGTAGGTTAGCAGCTCTTCACTTTTATAGACCACAGCCTAAGATGAGCAGGAGCTTAGTGCAGTAGGGCTGGAGAGCCTTGGCTCAGGTCCTAGTTCTGTCCCTTACTAGTGAACTTGGACAGGTTACTTGGCTGCTCTGTGCCTCAGTTTCCCCGTTTGTATGGTTGTTAGGAGGACTAAATGAGATAATATTTATGAAGGGCCTGGTCATAGTAATGCTATATAAAGCTTGCTGATTTAAAATGGACTCCCTTCTGGGACTCTTCTCTTCCCAGGAAAAAATGCATATAAACACATGTGCAAAGTTGCATTGTATTTCAGGGAATTTACAGACATTCCAAAATGCATCTCATAGACCCTTGGAGGAGGACCACCATCCATAAACCCCTGATGAAGAAACCTGGTCAAGTTATTGTCCTTTCCAGCGAACCAGAGAGCCAAGATGAGTTCTAGAGGGGCAAAGGGGCGAGGGGATGTGTGGATGGTGCTGTGTGAAGGTGGGAGAAGAGCAAGAATCAAGAGCTGGGGGACCAAAAACACAGCTCACCTTTATCCCATTTTGGCCAAGTCCCACGTAGAATCACTGATTGTTTGCACTTTGAGAAGTTCCATGGACTAAGAGCTGAAGTTTTCTCTAATGATGTCATTATGAATTGTTTAACAAATACGTTATGTAAGAGTACTTACTGAGTAGTGTGATGTGAGATGGTTATAGCTCAAGTAAGCACATTTCGGATGTGCCAAGTTAGAAATGTTTTCATTCATTTTCTTGGTTATGTAGTAAAATCTGAAAATACAGTTCTTGGAAGAGCTTCTGTTGTCACATGCCCCAAAGAACAAATATAATAACAACAACAACAAAAAGCACATTGTTTTGTTTGATGTTCCCATATAAGAGTGCCTAGGTGTGGCTTGTTTTTAATCATCTCTCTATGGAATAGTAATTCAATCCAGAGGAGGACTGCAACCAGATTACAACAAGTTTCAGTTGGGTCTAAGATATTTATGCAAGAAGGGCTAGTCATATCCTTTTTAGATCCATTTCTGGACCTTTCCTGCCCAACTTGGGGATGGGTATATTGGAAGTAAACACTCATTCATATTGCCACAGGCACAGGTTTAAGAAAACTGTCTCACATTTTACTTCTACATCTACCATGGTGTCAAATAGCAAGGAGGAAAATGAAAAATTCACAAGCCCCCAGAAATGAGCTTGCATGATTTGGGTGCATGTAGTTTATTTGGGAATCAGAAGTGAGGGAGTCGGGAGAGGACATTAGGAAAAGGAGGAAAAGTCAATAAGGGGTATGTTATTGACATCACTGCAGTAGACAATGGAGGCTCATAATCACTGAATAGTTTCTATTGTTTTGACACATATTTGAATGGACATTTCAGCAAACATTTGTAAGGTCTGATAAATGATCTATCTGTTATGATTGGCAGTTGTAACTACTGCTCCAAGCTTCAGATTTTCAATAGAAGTCGTCCAAGTAGTATTTCCAAGTCTTTCCTTCCTGGAGCCTGTGTAGGTCATTTTGCCTCTTTGCTCTCTGATCCCTTCCCCATCGTTCCCCTTCTCTGCTTTGTATCTAGGGAAACAGAACTGACAGGAGGTGACTGTAAATATTATGAGACTTGTATAAGAATTGTCTCATGTGACTGTGGGGATGCACAAGTCTGAATTCCATAGGGCAGGCTGCAAGCTGGGAACTCGGATGAAGGTTTTCGATGAATTCCCCAGGAGAATCTGGCTGGCTGAGGTGGAGATGGAAATTCTTCTGACTGCTGAAGTCATCACTTCTCCTTTTAAAGCCTTCAACTTATTAGATGAGGCATCTCCATTGTTGATTACTTCTCAGGTGATTGTAGATGTAATCAGCCATAGATGCAACCAACTGACTGATGATTTATGTCCACAAAATATCCTCATAGTAGCAATCAGACCAGGGCTTGCTTGATCAAACAACTGAACACCAAAACCTGGCCAGGTTGACACATGGACTTCACCATCACATTCAGGGACCTGAGTGAAATATTAAAGTGTATTACCCACATTCCTTTGCCAACTGGCTTCCAGCTAGATTTGGCCAGTGGGTATCCGTGGCAGGAGTTTGAAGGGCAGGAGGAAGGCTGACATCACATCCTCCCTCTGTTACTCCAGCCCGAGAAGTAGCAGCAGTTTTCTGCTGGCCTCTGGATCGCTTTGCCTTCCCGTGGTTGCTCTTTAGCCACACCTTTGAACTATTTCCCTGTATTAAATTCCTGCTCTTGAGCTACCTTCCACAGGCTCTGCTTTCCTGACTGATAGATTCCTTAATGACTTCATCAGTCAATCAAAAAATATTTATGAACAACTACCAGATGCAAAGCATGTGAATAAATATGCAAAACAAGACCCATTTTTTATATCACAGATTAGCAGTGTTTAGCATCAGTGATCCCAACAAATACATAAGCAAGCAAGAAAAACCATTTTCCTCAACTTGGTGGTAAAACTGGAAATCCTATTGCCATATTTAAGCAATATCCAGAAAGGAGGGAGAAGACTTGTGGCCGCACCCCTGAAAATAAGGGGAATTATTTTTCCAGTTCCTTCTTTAAGTTGTTTCTTGGTTAAAAGCCTCAACAAATGCATTAACTTTTTCAGGAAGCAGGAAAACAAAGGTGAGTTAAGATCCTGTTCTATAAGATACTTAATAAATCTACACTGAAGAAATGCGATAGTTTTGTCTTAAAAAGATGCTTAAGTTTTACATTGAGGTTTGCATTTCTTTTCATCCTGGTATGAAGATATATCCAATTTGAGTAAGTTGGCATGATATGGCATGTGATGGTTAGGTTCATGTGTCAACTTGGCCAGGTGATAGCACCCAGCTGTCTGGTCAAGCAAACACTGGCCTAACCATTGCTGTGAGGACATTTGTGGCTGGTTAATAAACCAACAGGCTGGTTTATTAAATCATCAGTCAATTGACTGCAGCTGTGACTGATGACTCACCAAAGGGCGTGTCTTCCACAATGAGAGAATGCAAATGGCTGGATTTAATCCAATTAATCAGTTGAAGACTTATAAGCAAGACAGATAGAGGACTTTCACTTCTTCTTCAGCTGCACAGTGAAGCATTTCCTGAGGAGTTCATCGAACACGTTCATCAAAGATCCCAGTTCATTTCCTGAGGAGTTCGTCGAAGTTGCCAGTTTGTTTCCTGAGGAGTCCATCGGACATCTTCCTTGGAGTTGACAGTTTGCTGACTGCTCTACAGAATTTGGACTCGTGCGTACCCACAGTTGCGTGAGTCACTTTTACAATTTGATAGTCAGAGACACCTCTCATTGATTCTGTTTCCCTGGAGAACCCTAACTAATACATGGCACGACACTCTTCACATAGCCTTTAAAATGAACTTGCTTCTACTGATTTAGAAATTATAGATACATTTAAAAAAAAATGTTTTCTACTTTAGAAAAAGAGTGGCTCATAAAAAGCAATTCCTTAAACTGAAAAAAGATCTCAAAAGCGAAAACCTCTCTAGAGAAAGTATTTACTGCATCAATGGAATATTTTCGCAAGAAAATAAAATCTCCTCTCTCGACGTGTGGTTCCATGCCGGGAGTGAGGCCTGCCTGAGCTCAGCTCGTGTGGGTCCCAGGGGCCTCCTCTGCCATCTAGAGAGGGGCAGAGAGAACCTGGACTTTCCATCCTAGTCTTGTAGCAAAGAACCCACGCATGCCACCTCACCACCCTTCCTCTTCCTTTCTTTTTTTAATGTCTGTCTCAGCTCTTACTTTTGGAAATAAAAGTGTGCTTCACAGGATCTTTTTCAAAGGGAACATTCATAAAGAAGATGAGGCGAAACTAAATGTGAGGAAAATTGCTTGACTCCCCAAAGAAACCCTCATTCCTTCTATTTTGCCTCAGTGGAGAAAGGAACCCCAAAGGCCAGACAGACCGGGAATTTGTCTGGAGCCCCAGGGAGTGTGTATTTAATGTTATTTTCAAAGGGAAGAATCGAAGATACCCAAGACCCTTTCCTGGGCTGTCTTCTCCAAGTGTATAGCTCTTGGGGGCTCTCAGAGTCACCTTTAATTTGGAAAAGAATAGGATAAAGACAAGAAAGAAGTGATTTCTCTTCATTTTCCTTAGAAGAAAAGAATCAGGGAAAATATTACATACTTGTTGTCAGAAACTAGATAAACAGATGCTAAAGAAATAGTTTTGAAAATTCCAATCAACTAGTTTTCATCCAAGACAGGAAATGTTTTAGCAACCATGACATGAACGAAAGTGAAAACTGAAAAGCTGGAAAAGGCAACTCTTCAATTCACTAGCAACATTTTTTTAAATGCTATTTTATTGAGATATATTCCCACACCATACTATCCATCCAACTTATACAATCAGTGGCTTACAGTATCATCACATAGTTGTCACTAGCAACATTTTGATTGGCAAAATGTATAAAAATCTCAGCTTAGTGCTTTCTTGAACAAGGCCCTGGATAAGGGGTTCCACTCAGGATTACAGTGAGAACCCCTATAACAATACTCCCTTCTCTAGCTACAGACTGTTGAGGGGTTATGGCTACATTACAGCATGATGTAAACATATTTATTCTACAAGACAAGTGGCTGCATAATCATAAAAGGGGTCACAGCAGCTACCATTTTCTTCATTTGGCCTTCTACACCACCAGATATTATCATCCTCATTTTACAGATTGGGAAATAGAAGCAAGAAAGGCAAATTGATCTGCTGAAAGTCCTAGAGTCAGTTACTAACATTACCTAAGACAGAACCAAGCTACTAGAGAACAACTCCCACCAACATGGCCATGCTGCCTCCGAAGTCAACACGTTACACTGCAATGGTTTTAGATATTAGTACATTGTAACAATTCCTCACAAAGCTTAACTCATCAAAGACTTAACAATCTCTTATTATAAGTGAAAGATCCTGCCCAAATTGTAATTTTCTATTACAAAGTAGTGAAATATTCCAGGGATCTATTTCCTGCACTGTTTATGCTCTGCATGTGATATTTCTCCAGCTGACAAGAAGCTCCCAGATGTTCAGGGACAATAATACCTTCTTGGAGGTTCTAGTCAATGGTTCCCATGAGCTTCTTTAAAGCAACCTGATAGTCTCAGCTACGAAGAACCAGGAGCTCCTCTCCCCTGAAGAAACAGTCCACAGTCCCAGATTTTTTTTGCAAATTTTCTTTAGCAAGAAACATGCATTTCATATGGTATCTTCCATGTCCACGGTCACTTCAATGATAAGGACTCAGGTTTGGATGTTGCAGTTGACGCCCTTGATGAATGTGTCCGATGTGCCAACACACAGCAATCTGAACGAACCCAGCCTTCATCTGTTGCTCCCACCTTGGAACTGTGAGGACCCCAGCAGTGAAAGGCAATGTGAAACATAGGAGGCCTTACTGATTCGGAAGGGAGCATTTTCAGAGGGATGTCTGACGCAGCCTGTGCCATGTCACAAATCCAATGTCTTCAGCTGCTCAAATGTCACAAAGAAAATGATATTCCAAGGACTGAGTCTCAACCAATTTGGCCAAAACTATATAGACCAAAAAATCCTTCATTCTTCTCTGTCTGTAATGAGCAGTCCAGGGTACCTGTGTAACCAGGGCACCTGCCATTTTGAAGGACTCTTTGGTTCATCACATGTGTTCTCGCCACATCCACAGGGTTTGAGGCCAGACCACAGGTGACGCTTGAGAGGAAGTGGGTGTATACAGTGTTTCCCATCAAGCGAGAGAGAATCCGATGCTTCTTGCTGATGTCATAGACAGGTAGCTCCACATGCCAACAATAGCAGCCCTCTGAGCAATTAGGGACACCCCCTTCCTCAGTCCTCTTTGTTCCCTCTTGCCGGTAAATTTGATGAGATTCCCTATCATTTCTCCTTGGATGTTGCTGCTTTGTGCTTGCATCTGGATTTTCAACACATCAGTTGGATTGGCAATGGCTGAGGTTATGACTCCAGAGAGAATTCCACATATGACATTTATCAGTAGGGTTTCATCTTCTGGCTGCTCAACAATCGCTTCAAGCTCTGTTAAGTGCATATCTTGATGGTGCCGAGGGAAGCCTGGTGTAGCATCGCCAGGGGCAATCCCCCAATACGGTGCTTTCAGCCTTTCTTCTCTGCCTATCTTTAAGAATGCATGCAATATGCATCAATACCTAATTTCTTTAAAGTATGCATCATTTGTCTAGCCTTGAATCTGAAGATGGGTCTCGGTTGAATCAGTTGGAAAGGTGCCACAGTCTGCTGTGATGGAAGCCAGCCCTCCATGCACAAACAGCTTCCAGTTGAGGGCCGACATTCTCCCCAGTGCCCCTTCTCCTCTGCCGTATTAGAAGCATAGCCTCCGACATGGTTTTTCCTGATAGTGGTGGCCCTCCGGCTCCTCCTCCCAAGGCTCAACTATGGCTGAGCCAGCAGCCATGCAGGAGGTGGAGAAAAGCTCATTATCTCTTTTTAATCCTCCCGACAGCCCCATGTTACAGAGGAAAGAATGTGTGGGATGGGACGATGACTGGAGGTGGAAGTTGGGAAGAGGGAGGAGCTGGGAGCAATAGTCAGAGAGTTGGTATCTTGATTTGTAGACCCAGCTCTATGGCGGAAACTAATTGTGTGTTTCTGGTCTTTCATTTAACCCCTATGGGACTTTTCCTCATCAAGGGTGGTTCCTTGCAACTCACAGTCTCCAGAATTTTAGAATATTGGATTTCTGAGTCTGGTAGGCAGAATAATGCCCGGCACCCCCCCCCCCCCCAAAGAAGTCCATGTCCTAGTCTCTGGAACTCGTGAATATGTTACCTTACATGGCAAAAGGGACTTTGTAGATATGATTAAAGTTAAGGACCTTGAGATGGGGAGATTATCCTGGGTTATCTGGGTGGGCCTAATTTTAAATTGGAAGAGGAGGATAGAAGAGTGAGTCCGAGGGATGCCATGTGAGAAGGATGCCCCCCTCCCTTTCTCTTGCTGGCTTCGAAGATGGAGGCAGGGGGCCATGAGCCAAGGAATGTAGGTGGCCTCTAGAATCTGGGAACAGCCCTTCGTTTACACCCAGCGAGAGAACGGAGACCTCAGTCTGACAACCACCAGGAATCAAATTCTGCCAGCAACCCAAATAAGCAGGAAATGAATTTTCCCCTAGAGCCTTCAGAAGGAAATGCAACACATTGACTTTAATCTGGTGAACCCCACAACCTACAGAACTCTACGATAACAAATGTGTGTGGCTTTGAGCCACTAAGTTTATGGTAATTTGCTGCAGCAGCAATAGGAAACACATACACTGAAGTTTCCAGCTTGAACTATTTGGCTGGTGTTAGCAGCAATACTACTGAACTCAAGAATAGAGCAAGTCTGGAAATGATGTGGGATGATGAGGGCTGAGTTCTTGGATATATTTAGTTGGAGGGACAATGGCGGTGAGATATTCACATGGCAGTGCTCTGACCACATTTGGCCATGTGGGATTGGAATTTGGGAGGTGGCAATAAACTTGGAAAGAAAATGCCAAGGAAACAACAAAGGGAGAGACTCCATCGAGGGAGCCAGTTTCTTGAGTTTCCAGGTCCTCTGGTTCTATTTGGCTTCCATTCTAAGCCCCTGCATGCCAAACTCATGCTCATCATGATGGAATATATGGACTCTGTTTTTTTAAAAATCACCAGGGACTCATAGTGAGTAAATTTTATAGATAAATCACAATAATTTTATTTATTGACTTAAATTGAGACTTCAATAAATGAATAATGCTTTTGAATGTGCTCTTTGTAGGTTTCCAAAGGAAAATCTGAAAATTTTAATGTTTTTCCTTTCTTTGTTTATGAATCCTTTTAACAATGGAAATGTTTTGTCTCCTAAGAGCTGCATGGAGCTCAAATATAATGACTCACTGGAAATGACGACCACCTCTTTAGTTGTAACAAATGGAACTTAGTCAGGAGAAAGCCCAAGAGAAGCATAGACTGACTCTCAGAAAAATGTAAGGCCTATGGGGATGCCAGTGGGACATTCAGTTTGAGATGCTGCAGGGAGCCCTGGAGTTTGCATGATGGAAGAGGTCAGCTTTGCCAATGGGCTGGGTTGGTCTAGGCCTTGATCTACATTTTGATCAGGTGTTTTGCTCTTGATTGTGAGTCCATGCATATCAAATTTGACTACCCAGGGATGGTGGACTAGTTTTGTGGATTTCCCAGGAAACTTCCTTCTCTGCTCTGGCCCTCCTATGACCCTTGTGTTGTCCATTTCCTCTAATATCTAAGAATGAAGTGAAACTCAAATCAGCCCTGTGTGTACACAGCTCTGGTCAAAGGATTTAGCAGTGGAGAAGGTTGGAGTGATTGGCTATGGTCACCCTTTGGGTAAAATTGTAAAGGAAGGAGTATTAGCCTCTGTTGCCCTTCAACATCACTCTCTCCATCCTTCTTCCTTTGTACTCACCTCTTTCCAGCACCTTCTTGCTGCTCCCTGCCAGTGCCATGCTTCTGCCCACTCCATCTCACCTGTCCACACTCAAGACAGTGCCATTCTCAAAGGAGCCCATATGGAAGGTTGATTCTCCCCAGGGCTTTTCCATATGGCCCAGTGTTCTAGTTTGCTAATGCTGTCGGAATGCAAAACACCAGAAATGGATTGGCTTTTATCAAAGGGGGTTTATTTGGTTACACAGTTACAGTCTTAAGGCGATAATGTGTCCAAGGTAACACATCAGTAATTGGGTGCCTTCACTGGAGGATGGCCAATGGCGTCCAGAAAACCTCTGTTAGCTGGGAAGGCACGTGGCTGGCATCTGCTCCAAAGTTCTGGTTTCAAAATGGCTTTCTCCCAGGACGTTCCTCTCTAGGTTGCAGTTCCTCAAAAATGTCACTCTTAGTTGCTCTTGGGGTGTTTTTCCTCTCACAGCTTCTCCGGAGCAAAAGTCTGCTTTCAACGGCTGTCTTCAAACTGTCCCATCATCTGCAGCTCCTCTCTCAGTTCCTGTGCATTCTTCAAAGTGTCCCTCTTGGCTGTGGCTCCTCTTCAAAATGTCACTCACAGCTGCACTGAGTTCCTTCTGTTATGCCAGCTCATTTATATGGCTCCACTGATCAAGTTTGACCCACCCCGAATGGGCGGAGCAACACCTCCATGGAAATTATCCAATCAGAGTCATCACCCACAGCTGGGTGGGGCACATTCCAAAGAAACACTCAAAGAATTACAATCTAATCAACACTGATAACGTCTGCCCACACAAGATTACATCAAAGATAATGGCGTTTGGGGTCATAATACATTCAAACTGGCACACCCAGTATATATTAAGTCTTCACTAAATGATCAGAAGATTTCAGCTTATTAGAAATAATCCATACTAAGGTGCAAATGATTGTCCCTTAGTGCTCCTAGGAGTGTTCTTAGAATTAAACTGTTAACTCAACAGACAACTCACTGGTGGAATATTAAGGTATCATGGGGGGATGCTGAAGGACAGACTAAGGAAAAGACAATTCCAGTTAACATAGGTCAGAGATACCTAACTCCTCTGCCTACATTTGCCTTGTGGGCTGCAGGACAATTGGGGAACTTGAGCACCCTTTCAGTTCTGCTTTCAGCTATGATTTTAATTATCCCAGAAAGTAGGCAGCACCCTATCACTATTTCAGGAAAAGGGGCTCCTGGAGGCTACCAAGTATGTTTCACGCTGCAGATTTTGTTTCCTGACAATGCTTATTCTTTCCTTTTTATTGTATCTCAAGATACCACTATGATTTTTGAGTGGTATCTTGAGTAAGAGTATCTTGACTCTTCCTTTGTAAATAAAAATGAAAAGATAAATTTTTAAGATAGTACTATTTTAAGATAGTACATTGTGGGTAAGGTTTTGGGGAAGGAACACTCTTAAGTACTGCAAAGGGTAGCATAAATTGGTTTAAGTGTTCTGTAGGGCAATTTGGCAATCAAAATTCATGGAATTTCTGAAAGAATTTAATCAAGTGTGAATGCAAACATTTAGCCAAACGATTTTATTGCAGCATTGTTTATATTCATGAAAAATTGTACACACCAAAATGCTCATCAAGAGGAAAATTGTTATATAAATTAATGGCACATCCAATCAACAAAATGTTATGCAACATCGAAAATGGTATTGTGGAAAACTGTTTAATGATCTAGAACAATGTTCAGGGTGTGCTGAAGAAATCTGATTATAAATAGCTTGTGATATGACCCTTTGTATATACATATAAATACACAGATAAGCATATATAGATATACATATACCCATAGAAAGAGAAAAGATATATGCCAAAATATTAATGTTGTTTATCTTTGGGTGGTAAAATTACGGGTGGTTTTTATTTTCTTCTTTTTATTTATCTGCAGTTTGTGGTCTCCAATAAGCATGCATTGTTTTTCATAGAGAAAAATATATAATTTGTAAAAATCTGAGCATTTTCCCAGATAAAATAACTCAGCAGTTTTTGTAGTTTACACACCCAGAGGTCCCTGATCTAGTTTAACTCATATGAAAGAAGGAATGGTTTAATAGGTATAAAGTCTGTGCCAAAAAGAAGCACAGTTAATGGAAGTTTAATATACGCAGATGTACGCATTTACTTTGACAAATTCTAATGAACATATTAGCTAATGACAGAAGTCTTAGTCATGATTTTTAGATTAAAATATACCAAAGCATTATATGATAAAGTATATAGCACACCAACAACAGTTAAAAATTGGAAAGATTGCTTCACCAGAGAGATATTGAGAGAATTGAAAGTTCTGATTAGTCTGTTGAAAATAATAGTAAGATCAATATACTGTCCCCTTCTGGTAGTTGTGTACAACTCATTTTATATTCATTCCCACATAAAGTTGTGAATCTACAAATTTGTACATAAACTGAACTAATTTTAAATTCACTTTTTTTCTTCAACAGAGAAAGCTGATAATTCCAGTTTGTTGTCACCATCTGGTAAGAGTGTTATTTCATGACTTCGGGGATTCCTGGAAGGTATTATTCTAAAAATTCTCTGCCGTATGTCATGGTCAGAGCAAAACTGCTTTCCTCTACAAAGTATAATTTAATTGCCCAATGTCAAATTATATCATTAAACATATACCTGAAAAAAATACCAAACATAGGCAAGAGGACAGACATAATGATCCTCTTGCATTGAAAACAAAGCTGGAGAATAAATTGTGGATTTTAATTACGATAACAGTTTAAGTTCATCAAAGTTATTTTTTTTTTAGTATTCTAGTGCAGAAGTCTCCTGAAAAGTATCAAGAATGTAAACATGCTAAATGTCCTTATATTTGAGGGACAATGTGTTATCTTAAACATACTCTCAGTCCCTTACTGAAAGAATAATTTTCCAAAGGCTTCTGAAGGCTTAGCATGAGTGAGAATCTGAGATTGTGGGAAGGGCAATAAATTAAAGAGAAATGTATAACCTGGACCGGTATATTGGCAGGAACCAGGAACAGAACCCGCATTCGAGACAGCTGGGCTGGAGCAGGGCCTTAGCGATGAAGTGGTCCAGCCTGGTCCCTGTCCCTTAGTTGATGAGATAATGAAGCCTGCAACTGACTTGTCTAAGATCATGCAGCTTCTTGCCCTACATCACCCAGAGGCAGCACGTAGCTTCTCGGATTCCTGGTTCTGTATTCCTGCTGGTATACCATATATTTCAGAACAATCTTTTATGATAAGGAGTGAATCAACTCACATTCCATTCATAGTTGTGTAAAAATGAGCTTCTACTCTTACTAATTCACTTATTCAAACCAAATGAATAATAATAGCTATTCTCATGCACATCCTCCATGCCTGGAAGTCTTCAGATGTCTCCTCATTCTCCTTGCAGTCTTGCAACGTAGGAATAATTATATTCATGTTATAGATGAGGACACTAGGTTTAGAGAGGCTAAAGCCAGCCCATGTTCACACATTCTCTGGAGCTAGACTGCTTAAGTTTGAATTTGGCCACCACCACCACACCCCTGTTGCTAGCTGTGTGACTTTGGGCAAGTTCCTTAACCTTTCTGTGCCTCTGTTTCCTCATCTGTAAATTGGTTATGAAGATGAAATGAGGTAACACCTGTGGCTGGCCCAGAGGAAACCCTCGATAAATAGTAATGATCACTGTTAGGCATTATTAAATAATGGGGCAAAGATTTAAACCCGGGACTGTAGGCCCCTACAGCCCAAGCTTTTTTGATGGTGCCAGTTTGCCCCTCAGCTGTTAAGCTTCTAAGAGAAAATGAACCACTATATTTTCCTATCAGTAGACCAGCCATTGGCAGACTTAATCATGATGATATCTTTGCAAAATCCTGTTTGCATGGAGTGGGGAATGGGTTTGGGGGACACATTGGATCCAGTCACAGCCTGGGTGTTGGGTGCCCTGGGGGAGAGCTCCCGGCACAAACTGGAAGATAAGAGCCGGCGTACCATCCAGGCATGAGCAGCTATGTCCCCAGGTCTCTCTTTGGATGGCATTGCCATCCATCAACATTCAGAAGCATTAACAGTCATTAATTAAAAACCAGCTTTGTCCAGCTATCTTGTTCTGCCCAACGAGGAAAGGATTCTGCATCTACACTTTGAAATTTGTTGCTCAGGAAGTGTCTTATTTCTCAAGAAATATCCTTGGTAATTAAAAAAAAATGTAGTAAATGACAAAATATGGAAGCAAGAATGTGGGACAGACTGGGTGTGTGTGTTTCAGCCAAGGCGTGAACAGTCTAAAACAGGCAGGCCAGCCAAGGGACCTGACACACCCAAATTTTGTTCTTACCGGCTGAAAATCAGGCTGCTGACCGCAAAACTTGTTCTAGTTGTGAAGTGTTTGGGTTTGCTTTGCCTGTGTTTAGGTAGAGATCAAGCCATCGGGTCTTTTGAATATTTAAACATGCAAAATGTGTGTGGTAGATTGACCTCTCAGCCTAAGTGGAGTCATTCCACCAGAAATTTATACCTTGATTGATTGTCTTAATAGCAGCCATATTTCAAAATAACTTACCGGGAAATTGTGTCGGGTAGTAGAGAATTGAGTAGTAGAGATTTTTTTTCTTTTTAATTAATCCTAATGCTTGCAGGGGACAAGAGGCATCGTCATAGCTGAACGGTGCCAGTGTGCTGATATATTCCATGATTGTAGTTTGACAAGTCGTTTAAAGCATAAAATGTTTTCTAGAACTCTCTGGCTGACACATTTTGAAAGTAGTATTTCTTGTAGTGTGGTGTGGCTCCTAAACTTCTGTTTCGTAGGTACCAACAGGCTTTGTGATCATGGGCCTCAGCCTCCTGTCTATAGAATGCGATGGCTGTACTCGCTGCGTCTCATGGGCCTTTCTCTGCAATTCTTTGACTAAATGTTGACTCACTGAGTGATTTTGGGACTTGCAGATTGAACCACATATGGGTCTGATGGCACTTTTTCACTTCTTTACATAGTTATAGCTCAAAAGTTCTAAGTCCTTAAAATTAAAAAATAATTGTTTCACAGCATTCATTTGAAAAATTTGTCTTTTTTTTTTTTGCCTCCTGCAGTTGAATCATCTCTTGTTGGTATTGTCCCCTTCGCCGATGATGCTCCAGGCAAGATTTTGAAAAATTTTAAGCCTAGATTTAGCCCAATTTGTTAAGTTTTGGATTTAATTATACCTTTGTATCATTTTTCTCCTTGGGGCCAAAGAAATTGAAACTACGAGCCTCAATGGTAAGATATTTTTTTTCAGGAGCAAATGAAAATTGATAACCCTTAATATGACTATAGATAGAATCAATGGCTTTGAAGGTTTCCACTTCTAAATTATTTCTCCACACGTCGAGTAATTCCAAATGATCAAACCAAAGCAAACCAAACAAAAAACTGTCAATCATGGAGAGCAGCCTACAGTTTCTGGTTAAATGATCAAATTCTTATTATCGTGGAGGGAGAACACCCCTGCACTACTCTGTTCTATAAAAGAAAAGCAATACGGACCACATTTTGAGTACCCCATTTCACTTGCTCTCCAACGCAATGGCAACAAGTTTTCCGTGACAGAGAGTTTAAATGTGAAAAGCACATCCAGTGACTTCAGCGTGATTCAACATGGATTTGGAGGCACAGGGCGTTCAATGTCAGCCTTTTTACAGCTGACTTGATCGAATTTTAAATAGTATGAAATGAGAAAAAATTGGCTTCTTCATCATGCCAGAGGAAAGGGCAGAGAACCGGGTTATATTCAAGGGAGGTAGGCAGGGCGGCACAATCTGTTCCTCCCCTCATGTTACAGTCAAAACCCCACACTTTTCGTAATCCCTTCGTTAAAAAAAGGAAAAATCTCACCACGTGCTTGGTGGTTAAGGAGCTGAACAATCATAGGTACATGTCGCACAGAGTGAAACTGGTTTAATTTCATATTTGGCCCAGTCATTTGTAGGTGCAGTCACTTTTTATGATGAAAGGAATATCTTCAAAATAGCTTTGGCAGCAGCTTTTGGATCCCATTCTCTCTTTTCTTTCTTTCTGTTTTTTTTAGGCATGATAATGTAACACACACTTTTTGTTTTTTTCTTAAAATTTCATCCAGGAAAATCAATTCTAGAATGATTTTCACTTTAAGAAATACTAATAGAGTAGATTTTAAATTGGATTTTAAGTCAAACAAGGTCAAAATGAGATTTTCCTAAAAATTAGTTGAATATAATGTTTAAGTATTCCAGGTTTAAACTAGAATTACTTAAAAATGGCTTCCTAAGAGTGTACCATTAGGTCAAGCCCTATTAAGCATCCATGGAGCTGTATATTAAAGTTAGCACTAAAGGTGGAGATATCATATCCTTTAGGGACTTTCATGATAGTAGAGAAAAAAAGGGACAAATTATTATGCAACATAAATGGGTTTATTTAAATCTGATAATTATAGGAGTGTTCTTATGTGCTAGACACATACCCTGAATTAGGGAAATACGTTTTGAATGAGTGACACTTGCTCAGGAATTGTCCCTGGGGGTTGGAGAATGGATAATGGCAAGGAGATGGCAACAAATGCATTTAGTAGTGTCAGTTGGCTTTTGCAAAACTCCCTAACTTCTCCTGGATTTCAGGAAAAATGAAATGTTTGAAGGAACCCAGGAAGATGCACCTGTTTGTTAACCAAACCAGTAGTTATGCTAATTTTTGTTATTTTATTTCAGATGCTACTTCAAGCGTATTATCTGCTTTAAACAAAACAGGTAATGTCAAGGTTGTTTCTAAATACAATAGCATGTTTCTCTGGCTTCTTGAGCTTCACAATTGTGAGGGCTGCTGAGTTAGTAAAGAGATTTCCTTTATCTCCTTGCCCACCTCCCTGTGCCTTCAACTGTTTATTACCCCTTTGACTTTGACATTGAGCTATACTTCTGGTATCACCACACTCCCAAACTTCCAAACTGTTATGGAAGTAGTACTCCATTTAAAATAGCATTTATTATTTTTCTAATTATAATAGCAATACATGTTAGTTCATAAAAAATGGAGACATGGCAAAATACAAAAAAGAAAATAGAAATCATCCTTAATATCACTTTCCTAAGGCTACTACTGTTAATAATTTGGTATATTTCCTTTCAGTATCATATATTCATATACATATATACCATGTATATAGCTTTACAAAATAGTCATAGTTTACATAGATTTTTGAATCTTACCTTTTTAGCTTAATATTATATAATAGTATTCCCCAGTGTCCCTTACTATTAATGACATGATAATATTCCATGATGTACCATAATGTTGAACAGTAAAGTTGTTTCTATTTTTTTAATAGAAATTGTTGCAATGAACATCCTTGTGCCCGACATCTTTGCATGCATCCCTGATTTCTTTAGGGTACATTCCAAAGAGTGAACTTAATGGGTCAGCATTATCAACATTTTAAGGCCCTTGATACCAACTGCCCAGTTGCCTTCTAGAAACCTGGCAACATTCCTGTCAGCAGTGGATAAGAATGCTTCTGTCGCTATACATTTGCTGAAAGTACATCAGATATTATTAGATTTTTTTCTCATTTCCTTAGATTTTATTTTTTACTTCTTGATTATTAGTGAGGTTGAAAATTTTCCCCCCAAAATCACTTGTGTTACTAGAACCACAAGTTCATTTCTTACTTGTGTTTTGTTTGCTCTGGAAAGGAAATGCAAACAAAAGAATATATTTAAGGGATTCTTAATTATGATGCAAAATGCCACCAGCCTCTATTAATAAATTACCACCAATCATTGCCCATGAGTCACACATTGAAACAGAAACCCATCAATAATACACACACAAATGAGGTTTCTGAAAGTGTCAGAATAACGTCAACATTCTTAAGTGTATCTTCAAGCTCTGAGCTTTGCCTCTTCTAGAATTTGCCAATCCATCCTATGAGACAGAGCTTTTTTGCAAATCTGTGCCCTGAACACAGCCCCTTCTATTTGGCCATCCTTTTAACCAGGGTTTCTGGACCTGGTCCTCTGTTATTTGGGGGATGAACCATGGTTTCTGCCTCCAAAGTATGTCAAGAAGATATTTCTAAGGTTGGCTCCTTCAGAGTGTGTTGGTACTTGCCTGTGAATCACTGACTGAACAGTCCTGACTGTGCTCTGGGCTTGTTGTGTGACCATAGTTGGGTGGTCTCGACCTCTCCGAGAATGATTTTATTCATCAAGACAATGGGGATAATGTTGTCTTAACTCTTACAGAAAATAGCTGGGCACTTTCTTGATTTTAGAGTACAGTAGCAATATTTTAGATCCTGCTCACCGTGTTTCCATTCATTCTACTCTGAATAACAGGGATTGCCTGAAGGTCCTAATAGCGACTTAATTCTACATATCTGAAGTGTTAGTCCACGTTCATTTGTCTAGCGGCAGCACGTGGAAATTGAAGTAGAATTACCCAAGCAGTGGGGCGTGTGATAGGTGTGATCTAACTGGGTAATCATGGGACTCCAACTTCCAGACCCACCCCTATGCCAATGCTATACGATCCGCATCTGTGATTCCCATTCATTCTGCTGCTGAGATGACAAATAGTGTCTTAAAGGTGTCAACAGTGTGCTTTTCTTAGCACTTCACGAAAATGGTACTCATGGGAAGTTGTTTTTTAAAAACAAGCAACAATTCTGCTCTAATATTTAAATTGCTTCTTTGCAGAAAAAACTAAAATCACTATAGTAAAAACCTTCAATACTTCAGGTATGGCTTATTATCAATATCAAGACTTTCTTTTTTTATAACTGAGGTAAAATGAAACAAATGGCTGGTGTTTGTTTTCTTTCTCTATTTGCTTAACTTGTCAAAATAAAATCTCTTCTTAAAGAATAGGTGTTTATGCACTGGGAACCTGAAGTTGTACTAGGTATTTGGGGCTATATAATAATGAGAAGCCACAGTGCCTACCCTCAAGGACGTTCTAGTCTTTGGGGAGAGACCAGGCAAGCACACAGATAACTAACATGAACATGTTAGTTCATGTTAAGTAAAGGCAGTGAAGGCACAAGTGCTTCTGACCTGGTTAACAGGAATGGGAGCAGAAGGCTTGGGGCTAATGAGATTATCAACAGGATGCAACTAAAAAAGGGAAGATTCTTAGAGGAGTGAGCTTCAAACCCTTTTTAAATCAAAGACAGATTATACTTTTAAGTTCCTACTGCAAGCCAAGGCACACAATACATGCTTTGAAAAATGCTTCTGATTGAGTTAAGCGGGAGTTGGCAAACTATGGTCTGGGGGCCAAATCTGGCCCACCACTTGTTTTCATAAATACAATTTTATGGGAACACAGCCATGCTCATTTGTTTCCATATTGTCTGTGGCTACTTTTCCACTACAATGAACAGTAGAGCTGAGTAGTTATGACAGAGACCATAGGGCCCACAAAGCCTAACATATTTGCTCTCTAACCCTTTGTAGAAAAAGTTTGCTGACTCATGATTTAAAGGATGAACTGTGGCCATGTACTTGGGAAAGATGACAGATTACAGCCCTAGCAATAAGAAAGAAAATTCTCAATATGAATGAGCAGCAAAGAAGGCGCTCTTCACTGGAAATGAAGATGCGCCTAGAATTTAGAACAAGTTGAGAGATTCCAAAATGAAAAACCTAGCAAGCAATGGGCCAATGGTTAGGAAGAACATTTAAAGCCTTACTACCCACCAGCTATATATTCTATAATATTTACGTAGTATATTTTTCAGAGTACATTATATCCATAAGCTGGTATACTTAACAATATACAATATACTCTCTCTTTTTGTGTCGGTAACATTGATGGAGAACATACTAGAATAGATTTCAGGTAACTTTTGGCCCCCAAATTCTGTTTGCTCCACAGAATCCAAACTCTTAGCTGAAATGATGCCTGCACACCAAAAGCCCACTACATCATTCTGGCAGAAACTCTATCACATGCACTAGCTCAAATTATAATTTTAGTTTGTCCAAACTAGTTTTCCCATAGGAAAGAACTAAGGATTAATTATGTGCAATGGAAATAAAATAGCAGTTGGGCATGGCAGACATAATTCTGATCAAACCAGACCTAACAAGGAGACCAAAATATTCCTTAATATAACAACCTTATTTTCTTGGCAGTTTGCTTTATATATTATCAGCATTTGCCCCTCATATTTTTTATGGACTTCTTACGCTTCTCCGAAAGGATGCAGTTAATGAAGGGAAGAGTCTGAGAGGAGTAAACCTTGCATTCTCTATAAATCAAAGAACGGCTGTAGTTCTCCTTTCATTGGAGGAGAGAGTGCTTCTCAAATTAATCCATATGCAGTTTTTTGTCATAATGTGGCTCATTTCATCTCCCACTCCTCTCTGCTTCCTTTGTATCCCTGCGTGGTCTGTTGTCCTGGCCATCATGCCATTTTGCCCTCACTATACTTTTCTTTCTACTGGCCAGGATCACCCACTAGATTGTAAGCTCTTTGAGGGCAAGGTCTGTATTTGTATTTGGAAACTTTTCAAGCCTGACTTTGGTAGTTGTTGCCCATATGAAATGATATCACATCAGTGATATTTCACTTGGACATTTGCATAAGGAACTTGGACCAGCTTTAGAGTGTTCATGGAATCCCCTACCCAAGAAAGGAAGGAGGAGCTATACTTAAGGGCTATTCTATTTTGTGTGTCTGTACTCAATTTGTAGTCATGGTGCCCTGTTTATATTGGACAGGAGAGAGATTAAATTGGGAATGGGACAAAGAAATTTCAGGGAGGTGGTGGGGGATCAGACACTGACATACTTAAAGAATAGTAAAGAATCAAGTTTGCTAGTTGGCCAACTCAGAAATGAAAACTCTGTCACTCTTTTAGTCCTTGTGGAATTCATCCAGCCAACCTTTGCTTAAAATAATTTTAGCCCACATCTGATGCCTAATTTGTAAAGTCTCTTGACAATGTAGTATTTATGTGCAGGTGCTGACACACTTAACCAGCTGAGTTATGTTTTCTTTGCAGGAGTCAAAGTCCAGAGAAATAAATGCAATATGTCATCTATTTGCAATGACTCAGGTTAGTTCTTGTGTACAGTACACATTACTGGATAAATTAGCTTCGTAGAGAAAAATGGTTTGTTTTTCTCCTGTTGAGTGTGTGGTGTGTGCCCTCTGATCTGTCTCTTTTCGTACCACTTGGCTACTAAGGTTCCCGAATGAAAACAAAAGCAAGTTTCAGATCTGGCTGAAATTATCTTCCCGTTTGACTAGTGAGATGATTGATGAGTTTCCTTAATATAAGACATGAGGCTCTGTACTAAATATTTTCCACTGTTTTAAATCCATAACCCTTAGAGTTAATTCATGAACATAATAATGAAATTAATAATTAATGAAAGCGATTTCTTACATATAAATGCCCCAGGCTTTTCCATAGGACCTTAAATGTTATAGCTGAGAAACAGGATGTTGTCTTTTGCTAAAAATAAAACAAATTACTCTGCTAGAATTTTGAAACCTCACGTACACCTTATTTAATTAGATGCCAGTTCCAGCAGTGCCCAAAGTATATTTTGCCATCTCTAACTAAGGCTGTCCACTATTTTTAAAAACTGAGATGGAAATCTCTTGAGAACATGCTATTTTTAAAATGGGAGTGTTTTCCCTCTGTCATGGGCCAGAAGGAATGAAACAACTACTTTTCTCACCTTGGTTCGGTTCCCTGGGCTCCCTTCCTTGTTAAAACCAACAAAAGCAGATGTGAAAAACAGAAAAACATGGTATGGCAGGTTGGAGCTGGACGGGAGATCATGGGAAGAGGGAAGAGGAAGGCAATGAGGTATTTTACACTATTACAGACTTAGTGTGATGCCAATGATATAAAATCAATCCTTATAGGGATGGTTTCCTTTTATTCTGTTCCTTTTAACCATTTAACAGTTTAATAATTTGTTTGAAAAAGACAGGTAGCAGTTTCACGTAAAATAAGTTAAGGGGAATAATTTAGGAAACAAGAAAACTTCTGTTGAAAGAATGTTCCACAGACACTTTCTATTTGTGTGAATGTGAGATTTGCTCATGTGAGCTTTCTGCTGTTATGTTCCAGGTAGAATATAGCAGGAAAATATTAGCTGGTTTTGACTAAGAAAAAAGAAACCTTATTAGATACATTTCATTTTCATATGCTCTAACATTTTTCTCCTCCTCTTCCTCCCTCTCTCCCTCTTCTCTTGCCCTTCTCTTTACTGAAGTCCCCATAATTTCATTATTTTTGTGCCTCATCTGTTTTGATCTGGTGGCTAATGTTTAGTTCAGTGTCAATTCTATGCAATGTTTGTTAACTGTTTGACAATTGAACATTTAATAATAAAAAATTTTGAAAAACTGGTCATCTTGAATAGCAGATGCCAGAAACCTGGTTGGAGTAATGTTTTCCCTAATTAAGTGACTGAATTGACCATTTGTTTTAGTGTCTGGTGAAAATAACCTCATCAGGGAACCAACTAACTGTTTTGGTACCAGATATTCCATGATCCCCTGCCAGAAACTAGAAACTTTCACTTCTTGCAGGTCCCATTCTGGGTTCATAAAGGGAATTGGAGGCTGGTGAAGAAATAGAGCTGACCAGGAAGAGTTAGGCTGAGGGCCTGTGCTCAACAAGACTGAAGGATGAACTTGGAGAATGTTGGGGTGAGGGAGAGAAATTGTGGGTGTTGGCACACATACATACACATACACACTCTACATAAGTTTTTAAAAGCTCAGATTTAAAAAAAAATGGATGAGTAATTCTATGAAGATATCAAGTATCTTTACTTTTAATAATTAAGTACTGTATTAATTGAAATTTCAGTATCACTATGTAGACGCTGAGGTCCTTAGTAGAAAAGTTGCTAAAAAAGATGGATCCTTGTTAATCGCTGGTCTAGTGACTTTGTCGGCCATTTTTAAGTGGAAATGAACCATTGGGTACATGGCCAGGGGAAGCAACTGTTGTACTTTGGGGTGCAGCAAAAGAAAATGAGATGAGGAAACCTTTGACCGTCTAGTTCAGGGGTTGGTAAGTTACAGCCCATGGTCCACATGTGACCTGCTGCCTGTTATTGTAAATAAAGTTTTATTGGAACACAGCCATACCCATTTGTTTAGTATCAACTGTGTACACGATGATCAACATCAATATAATTTTGCTGTACTACAGCAGACTTGAATAGTTGCAACAGAGACCATATGGCTTGCGAAACCTAAATTATTTACTGTTTGTCTCTTTATGAATAAAGTGTGCTGACCCCTGCTCTAGCGTATATGACATCCTTCCCCTAATGATCAAGAGGCCGGTTTTTTGGTCCCTATAGTTAATGAACCACACAACATACAGTTAAGGAGTTTCTCCGTCATTTGTTTCCAGATAAGTCAAAGCCCCTTGGAGTATACAGTGTGGGAAATAGGTTGACTGAAACTGAGTTCAGTATTTCCCAAAGAACAGGATTTTCTGGCATTTCTGAGGTGGAAGCCGCACCTGAGGAGAGGATCCACCCTGCATGCTCTTCAGATTTCAAAGCAAAATCTCAACATTGTTCCTGGGAAAGAGAACGTATTTGGTAGCTGAATTAAAAAAAATAGACTTCCTTAGTCCCCTCTTAACTGTTGAAAAATGCTTTTCCCTTCCCGCTCATCTGTGTAACTGCAGCTTGCGATGATAACAACTTCAAAAGATTTTTTTGAGTTACTGTTAGGGCTGCAGTTCCAGCAGTCAGCGTCTTGAGGGGAAGGGAAGTTCTCACGGGGAGTGGGTAGGTGTAGAGTTGTTTGGCTGCTACATATTTGAGGAGGTACAACTCAGTAACTCTTGACAAGGGGGCAAGTTTTCTCTGTCATACTGTTTAGAATTCCCACTTAAAATTCATAACTCATATATTTTGAAAATTATATTGATGATCATTGTATAGCTAACTGATAGAAAAGAGAGTAAATATGAACAAAAACAAAGAACTTAAAACTCCGTTTGTAAAGTAATTTGATGATCTTTTTATGTACTGCATTAAACTCAAGTTTTAAGGATACAAGTCTCAAATTTCTTTCTGAAAATTTATTTATAGCATTTTTTAGAGGCGAGATCATTTTTCAGTATCACGAAGAAAGCAATGTTACCCAGGTAGGTTTCAAAGATTTTTCTTATTGCCATCTTTAAAAAGTAAATATACATGTATTGAAAGATTTGTTTAAGGTTATGATTATTTATGACATTTGGCATAATATTTACTTTTATGACCAAATGTAAAAAAAAATATGTATTGAAATTTCCAGAATCCCTGGCTTTTTTTTTATTCCCAATAACCAAGGTATTTTGTTAATCACTGTATTTTAGTTTTCACTAGGTTGGCTGCTAAATAAGAATCTTAATATGATACCTGTCTCTTGCCACTTAAAATTTAAAATTATATGAGAAACTCCTGGCAATGAAAACTATGTGTTAACTCCAAGAATAGTCTTCTGAAGCTGATTTTGCTTATCCCATGGGGATGTAGATCCAGTAATATCAGCTTTCACACAACCAAGATTGGTTAGAGGATCCCAGCCAAACGTGATTTATTAATTCAGCAACTATTTCCTGAGCATCTACTATGTTCCCAGCAATGAGCTGGGTGCTGGGAATGCAGCAACAATTGCTATCACATTTCACATTTCCCTTTTTACATTGGGGTCTTGTTGCTTAACTCTGGGACCTCTCATGAAGAGAGCTTAAACGTGATTCTTTGAGGGGAGCTTTGGAATGAAGAAAGATAGAAATCAGTACAGTGGATTTGCTGATTCAGAATATTGTTTAAAGAAAACATCAAAACAAAAACTGGATCAGCCAATATTGATTTGATCATTTGATGGACAAGATTCCATGCAGTTAGGATTCAGTCTTTGGGGTGCGGTTCTTTGGGTGGCCAACAAAACCGAAGAACGTTATCTTGTTAGAGAGTGCAAAAATAAAATGCTTGTTGTATTTTGAAAATTTTGTGCTTCTAACAGAATCAAGACACGGCTAATGGCACCTTAACTGGAGTCCTGTCTCGAAGTGAATTGAAGTGAGTAATCTGCTGTTTGATTTAAAACTGAAAACATCGATTCTAGTAAGATATTGTTGTGCTCTCTTTGCTTTTGGAAACCGAAAGAGACAGACACAAAGGTCATAGGGATAATTGGTTCTTGAGCTCTTTGAAAACTAATGATAGTCGCCTGTCATCAACTAATATCCGTGAGGATATTAATATTAATATCTGCAAGGCTCTTCTCATTGGCTCTATACAATTACATAACAACTTCATTTGAATTGGCACTTGAGTTTTAATGTGATTTGGTGGCCAGCATGGTTGAAAGAAGAGTTTGAGGCAGGAGTCTATGCTGTGTACCACTTATTCATATTTTCATGAAGCATCAGTGACCCAAAAGTCAGAGAGAGGTCTTTTGTTAGTAAACCTCAGCTTAAAAGGGCAAGCATAGACATGCATTACGAATAAGATGCCCCTAGTTGGACAGTAGGTCAAAATGTTGGCCAGCATGCATACTCTAGCAAGGGGAGCCTGGGACAATCCCCACATGTTCATGAAATCTTAAGACAATTAAAACCTCTTATTTGCAATATGTTTCCTGCAACTAGTAGGGATATGTTAATAAGTGATTCACATTTCCATTTTCTCCCCATCCTCACTAAAGGCTGGCAGCTGGAGCAAGTGGAAAAATGAAACCTTTTTGCTTGATTATTGATGACATTTTTCAAGTTTTCAGTATTAAAATGTTCAGGTTTAGTGAATTGTTTATTATATAAACTCTGGTGGATAGGAATTATTTGATAATAATTTAAAACATGCTAATGCATGTGTTGTACATTCAACAATAAGTCTTTAGCATCAACACCAAATTTTTGTGTGATAGAGGTGCTCTGTCTGGGGATAAGAAGAATAAGATGTGGGGTCTTCCTTGCCATTCAATAAAGCCAGTGGTTTAAAATATATATATATATATATATATATATATATTGCTGTAGGCCAGGAGACAGTCTCACCCTGCCTCTGTACCTGGGAGGGGAAACTTCATGTCTTTGCCCTTGTGGCAGGGAAGTGGTATCAGGTGACATTCTTCTACTCCCCACCTTGCTACTACTCACAAATGAGATTTTCTAAAATTTTGAACCAAATCCAAAAGCTCTAGTGAGTTGCCTGTGATGACACTGCGGAGAAACACCTTTCCTAAATTAAAACTATTCTTATGGGACATCCTTTCAAATTAGCATTTTGTTCCTACTGTTTCTGATGACTCAGCAATGCTGAGGTGGCAAACAACATCATGATCCACCGGATGGATGGCAGACATTCTTAGGGCTCCACTAAGTTTATAGTGGTAAAAAGTTAAACTAGTGAGAACAGGGATTGGGTGGGTGTTGTTCATATCCTATATATCTATTTTTTACCTTCTGATGAAAATCTAGCTTTTCTAACAGTTATAGAGTTATAGATGTGAAATAAAGCAGAAGGTAACAATGGACCTAGAAGGATTTTGACATTTAAATAGGCAATAATAGTGCTAAAGTTCTAGGAAACAACTTTTTTTTTTTTATGCACAAACATGAACAGAGTACAACTTAGCACATGTGTAAGTGGTTAATCTTAATTAGTAGATTAGAAATATAGTTCAGTTCATTTAAGGTCCATGTTGGGGATTGAAGCATGTCTCCCACAAAAGGCATGTTTGAGTCCCAAACCCTTGGTCCTGTGAGCATGAACCCATTTGTAAATAGGGCCTTTGAAGATGTCATTAGTTACGGTGTGTGTGCCCAAACTGAAGGAGGCTTAAGTCCTTATAAGCAAAGGAAATTGGAAATGGAAAAGAAGCCATGGGAGAAGCAAGAAGCTGGAAGTCAATGGAACCCAAAGGAGAAAAGAGAAGAATCTGCCACATGTCAGAAAAGCCAGGGAACCCCAAAGACTGCTGGCCAGCCAGAAGCTACCCACCCGGGAGGAAGGAAGCCCTCTAGCCTCTGAAACCATGAGCCAATAAATTCCTGTTGTTCAGTCAACCCATTGTATGGTATTTGTTTTAGCAGCTGGGAAACTAAAACAGTTTTTGGAACTGGAAAGTGGGGTGTGGCTATTGCGAATACCTAAAAACGTGGAAACTGCTTTGGAATTGGGTAATGGGTAATGGTTGGAAGAATTGTGAGGGCTCAGAAACGAGTGAGAGCTGTAGACCAAGTTTGTATTGTCTTAGAGAGCACATAATTCATCATGAACAGAATGTTGGTAGCAATATGGATGTTTTTTTTTTTTTTTTTTTTTTTTTTTTTCAAATATACACATTTTATTTAATAAATGATTAACAGCACACTATACATGTACATCTGGCTCATCCCTTCTTTTTGTTTTTTTTTTTGTTTTTTTTTTTTTTGTTTTTTTTTAATCATCATTTTATTGAGATATATTCACATACCACGCAGTCATACAAAACAAATTGTACTTTCGATTGTTTACAGTACCATTACATAGTTGTACATTCATCACCTAAATCAATCCCTGACACCTTCATTAGCACACACACAAAAATAACAAGAATAATAATTAGAGTGAAAAAGAGCAATTGAAGTAAAAAAGAACACTAGGTACCTTTGTCTGTTTGTTTGCTTCCCCTACTTTTCTACACATCCATCCATAAACTAGACAAAGTGGAGTTTGGTCCTTATGGCATTCCCAATCCCACTGTCACCCCTCATAAGCTACATTTTTATACAACTGTCTTCGAGATTCATGGGTTCTGGGTTGTAGTTTAATAGTTTCAGGTATCCACCACCAGCTACCCCAATTCTTTAGAACCTAAAAAAGGTTGTCTAAAGTGTGCGTAAGAGTGCCCACCAGAGTGATCTCACGGCTCGTTTTGGAATCTCTCTGCCACTGAAGCTTATTTCATTTCCCTTCACATCCCCTTTTTGGTCAAGAAGATGTTCTCCATCCCACGATGCCGGGTCTACATTCCTCCCCGGGAGTCATATTCCACGTTGCCAGGGAGATTCACTTCCCTGGGTGTCTGATCCCACGTAGCGGGGAGGGCAGTGATTTCACCTTTCAAGTTGGCTTAGCCAGAGAGAGAGGGCCACATCTGAGCAACAAAGAGGCATTCAGGAGGAGACTCTTAGGCACAAATACAGGGAGGCCTAGCCTCTCCTTTGCAGCAACCGTCTTCCCAAGGGTAAAACTTATGGTAGAGGGCTCAACCCATCAAACCACCAGTCCCCTATGTCTGTGGTCATGTTAGCAACCATGGAGGTGGGGTAGGCGAATACCCCTGCATTCTCCACAGGCTCCTCAAGGGGGCACTACATCTTTTTTTTTTTTTCCTTGTTTGTCTTTTTTTTCTTTTTTTTTTTTTTTTTTTAACTTTCCCTTCTTTTTTCAAATCAACTGTATGAAAAAAAAAGTTAAAAAGAAAACAAACATACAATAAAAGAACATTTCAAAGAGACCATAGCAAGGGAGTAAGAAAAAGACAACTAACCTAAGATAACTGCTTAACTTCCAACATGTTCCTACTTTACCCCAAGAAAGTTACATAATATAGCAACATTTCAGTGAACTTGTTCCTACTACATCCATCAGAAATTAACAGACCATAGTCATTTCTGGGCATCCCCAGAACGTTAAATAGCTTATCTGTTCTTCTTGGATTATTGTTCCCACTTCCTTAATTGCTCTCTACTGCTAGTTCCCCTACATTCTACATTATAAACCATTTGTTTTACATTTTTCAAAGTTCACATTAGTGGTAGCATATAATATTTCTCTTTTTGTGCCTGGCTTATTTCGCTCAGCATTATGTCTTCAAGGTTCATCCATGTTGTCATATGTTTCACCAGATCGTTCCTTCTTACTGCCGCGTAGTATTCCATCGTGTGTATATACCACATTTTATTTATCCACTCATCTGTTGAAGGACATTTGGGTTGTTTCCATCTCTTGGCAATTGTGAATAATGCTGCTATGAACATTGGCGTGCAGATATCTGTTCGTGTCACTGCTTTCCGATCTTCCGGGTATATACCGAGAAGTGCAATCGCTGGATTGAATGGTAGCTCTATATCTAGTTTTCTAAGGAACTGCCAGACTGACTTCCAGAGTGGCTGAACCATTATACAGTCCCACCAACAATGAATAAGAGTTCCAATTTCTCCACATCCCCTCCAGCATTTGTAGTTTCCTGTTTGTTTAATGGCAGCCATTCTAACTGGTGTTAGATGGTATCTCATGGTGGTCTTAATTTGCATCTCTCTAATAGCTAGTGAAGCTGAACATTTTTTCATGTGTTTCTTGGCCATTTGTATTTCCTCTTCAGAGAACTGTCTTTTCATATCTTTTGCCCATTTTATAATTGGGCTGTCTGTACTATTGTCATTGAGTTGTAGGATTTCTTTGTATATGCAAGATATCAGTCTTTTGTCAGATACATGGTTTCCAAAAATTTTTTCCCATTGAGTTGGCTGCCTCTTTACCTTTTTGAGAAATTCCTTTGAGGTGCAGAAACTTCTAAGCTTGAGGAGTTCCCATTTATCTATTTTCTCTTTTGTTGCTTGTGCTTTGGGTGTAAAGTCTAGGAAGTGGCCTCCTAATACAAGGTCTTGAAGATGTTTTCCTACATTATCTTCTAGGAGTTTTATGGTACTTTCTTTTATATTGAGATCTTTGGTCCATTTTGAGTTAATTTTTGTGTAGGGTGTGAGGTAGGGGTCCTCTTTCATTCTTTTGGATATGGATATCCAACTCTCCCAGCCCCATTTGTTGAAAAGACCATTATGGCTCAGTTCGGTGACTTTGGGGGCCTTATCAAAGATCAGTCGGCCATAGATCTGAGGGTCTATCTCTGAATTCTCAATTCGATTCCATTGATCTATATGTCTATCTTTGTGCCAGTACCATGCTGTTTTGGCAACTGTGGCTTTATAATAAGCTTCAAAGTCAGGGAGTGTAAGTCCTCCCACTTCGTTTTTCTTTTTTAGAGTGTCTTTAGCAATTCGAGGCATCTTCCCTTTCCAAATAAATTTGATAACTAGCTTTTCCAAGTCTGCAAAGTAGGTTGTTGGAATTTTGATTGTGATTGCATTGAATCTGTAGATGAGTTTGGGTAGAATTGACATCTTAATGACATTTAGCCTTCCTATCCATGAACATGGAATATTTTTCCATCTTTTAAGGTCCCCTTCTATTTCTTTTAGTAGAGTTATGTAGTTTTCTTTGTATAGGTCTTTTACATCTTTGGTTAAGTTTATTCCTAGGTACTTGATTTTTTAGTTGCTATTGAAAATGGTATCTTTTTCTTGAGTGTCTCTTCAGTTTGTTCATTTCTAGCATATAGAAACATTACTGACTTATGTGCATTAATCTTGTATCCCGCTACTTTGCTAAATTTGTTTATTAGCTCTAGTAGGTGTATCGTTGATTTCTCAGGGTTTTCTAGATATAAGATCATATCATCTGCAAACAATGACAGTTTTACTTCTTCTTTTCCAAATTGGATGCCTTTTATTTCTTTGTCTTGCCGGATTGCCCTGGCTAGCACTTCCAGCACAATGTTGAATAACAGTGGTGACAGCGGGCATCCTTGTCTTGTTCCTGATCTTAGAGGGAAGGCTTTCAGTCTCTCACCATTGAGTACTATGCTGGCTGTGGGTTTTTCATATATGCTCTTTATCATGTTGAGGAAGTTTCCTTCAATTCCTACCTTTTGAAGTGTTTTTATCAAAAAGGGATGTTGGATTTTGTCAAATGCTTTTTCAGCATCTATTGAGATGCTCAATTGATTTTTCCCTTTCGAGTTTTTAATGTGTTGTAATACATTGATTGTTTTTCTTATGTTGAACCATCCTTGCATGCCTGGAATGAACCCCACTTGGTCATGGTGTATGATTTTTTTAATGTGTCTTTGGATTCGATTTGCAAGTATTTTGTTGAGGATTTTTGCATCTATATTCATTAGGGAGATTGGCCGGTAGTTTTCCTTTTTTGTAGCATCTTTGCCTGGTTTTGGTATTAGATTGATGTTAGCTTCATAAAATGAGTTAGGTAGTGTTCCATTTTTTTCAATGTTTTGAAAGAGTTTGAGTAAGATTGGTGTCAGTTCTTTCTGGAAAGTTTGGTAGAATTCCCCTGTGAAGCCATCTGGCCCTGGGCATTTATTTGTGGGAAGATTTTTGATGACTGATTGGATCTCTTTGCTTGTGATGGGTTGGTTGAGGTCTTCTATTTCTTCTCTGGTCAGTCTAGGTTGTTCATATGTTCCCAGGAAATTGTCCATTTCTTCTACATTATCCAGTTTGTTGCCATACAGTTGTTCATAATATCCTCTTATAATTTTTTTAATTTCTTCAGGATCTGCAGTTATGTCACCTTTTTCATTCATTATTTTGTTTATATGGGTCTTCTCTCTTTTTGATTTTGTCAGTCTAGCTAGGGGCTTGTCAATCTTGTTGATCTTCTCAAAGAACCAACTTTTGGTGATATTTATCCTTTCTATTGTTTTTTTGTTCTCTATGTCATTTATTTCTGCTTTAATCCTTGTTATTTCTTTTCTTGTACTTGGTTTAGGGTTGGTTTGCTGTTCATTTTCTAGCTTCTTCAGTTGATCCATTAGTTCTTTGATTTTGGCTCTTTCTTCCTTTTTAATATATGCGTTTAGTGCTATAAATTTCCCCCTTAGCACTGCTTTTGCTGCATCCCATAGGTTTTGGTATGTTGTGTTCTCATTTTCATTCGTCTCTATATATTTAGCAATTTCTCTTGCTATTTCTTCTTTAACCCACTGATTGTTTAGGAGTGTGTTGTTTAACCTCCAGGTATTTGTGAATTTTCTAAGTCTCTGATGGTTATTGACTTCTAATTGTATTCCATTGTGGTCAGAGAATGTGCTTTGAATAATTTCAATCTTTTTAAATTTATTGAGGCTTGTTTTATGTCCCAGCATATGATCTATTCTGGAGAAAGTTCCGTGAGCACTAGAAAAGTATGTGTATCCTGGTGATTTGGGATGTAATGTCCTGTAGATGTCTGTTAAATCTAATTCATTTATCAGATTGTTTAGGTTTTCAATTTCCTTATTGGTCTTCTGTCTGGTTGATCTATCTATAGGAGAGAGTGATGTGTTGAAGTCTCCCACAATTATTGTGGAAACATCAATTGCTTCCTTTAGTTTTGCCAATGTTTCTCTCATGTATTTTGTGGCACCTTGATTGGGTGCATAGACATTTACGATTGTTATTTCTTCTTGCTGAATTGCCCCTTTTATTAGTATGTAGTGGCCTTCTTTGTCTCTCAAAACATCCCTGCATTTGAAGTCTATTTTATCTGAGATTAATATTGCTACACCTGCTTTCTTTTGGCTGTAGCTTGCATGAAATATTTTTTTCCATCCTTTCACTTTCAGTTTCTTTGTGTCCCTGTGTCTAAGATGAGTCTCTTGTATGCAACATATTGATGGTTCATTTTTTTTGATCCATTCTGCGAATCTATATCTTTTAATTGGGGAGTTTAATCCATTTACATTCAACGTTAAAACCGTGAAGGCATTTCTTGAATCGGCCATCTTATCCTTTGGATTATGTTTGCCATATTTTTCCCTCTCTCTATTAATATCCTTTATTGTACCCATACCGAATCTCTTTAGTACTGAACCTTTCTCCAAGTCTCTCTGTCCTGTCTTTGTTTCTCTGTCTGTAGGGCTCCCTTTAGTATCTCCAGTAGGGCAGGTCTCTTGTTAGCAAATTCTCTCAGCATTTCTTTGTCTGTGAAAAATTTAAGCTCTCCCTCAAATTTGAAGGAGAGCTTTGCTGGATAAAGTATTCTTGGCTGGAAATTCCTCTCACTCAGAATTTTAAATATATCGTGCCACTGCCTTCTCGCCTCCATGGTGGCTGCTGAGTAGTCACTACTTAGTCTTATGCTGTTTCCTTTGTATGTGGTGAATTGCTTTTCTCTTGCTGCTTTCAGAACTTGCTCCTTCTCTTCTATGTTTGACAGTGTGATCAGTATATGTCTCGGAGTGGGTTTTTTTTGGATTTATTCTATTTGGAGTTCGCTGAGCATTTATGATTTGTGTATTTATGTTGTTTAGAAGATTTGGGAAGTTTTCCCCAACAATTTCTTTGAATACTCTTCCTAGACCTTTACCCTTTTCTTCCCCTTCTGGGACACCAATGAGTCTTATATTCGGGCGTTTCATATTATCTATCATATCCCTGAGGTCCATTTCGAGTTTTTCAATTTTTTTCCCCATTCTTTCTTTTATGCTTTCATTTTCCATTCTGTCATCTTCCAGGTCACTGATTCGTTGTTCAACTTCCTCTAGTCTTGTACTATGAGTGTCCAGAATCTTTTTAATTTGGTCAACAGTTTCTTTAATTTCCATAAGATCATCCATTTTTTTATTTAGTCTTGCAATGTCTTCTTTATGCTCTTCTAGGGTCTTCTTGATTTCCTTCATATCCCGTACTATGGTCTCATTGTTCATCTTTAGTTCTTTGAGTAGCTGCTCTAGGTGTGTCTCTTCTGGTCTTTTGATTTGGGTGCTTGGGCTTGGGTTATCCATATCGTCTGGTTTTTTCATATGCTTTATAATTTTCTGTTGTTTTTGGCCTCGTGGCATTTGCTGACCTTGATAGGGTTCTTTTAGCGTTTGTAGACCAGTTGAAGTCCTTATCTCTAATTTATCAGATCTACAGCTTCGTGGAGTACACTTTCTCTAACTAACCAGCAGGTGGCGTCCACGAGCCACCTGTTCTCCACAAGCCAGATCTCCCCTGCTTAGCCTTTTTGGTGAGTGGGGGAGTGAGTCTTGTGGGGCCCAATTGGTGTCCCAAGCTTGCGTGTGTAGTTGGTGTTGCCTGCCCTGTATGTGGGGCGTGTTTCTGGGCAGTCGGGGAGGGGGGGTGGCCCTAACAATCAAATCTCCCTGATGATCCTAGAGTTTTAAAGCTGCTGCAATAGTCTAATCCTTCAGTTCAGTCCTGCCACAGTTTGTCTCTGCCACTGACCCACAAGTCTTTGGTATTGGTGTATGGCTCCTGAGACTTGCAAGTGGGCCCCTCTTCCAGGCTGTGCACCCCGGGTCCTCTGTTGAAGGATGACTGTGCTATGTCACAGGTGAGTGCCGTCCCCCCAGGGCAGTTCTGGGCTGCTGGGCTGTGTTGGGAGGCTCCCAGTCTGCTCAAATGATGGCTGAATGGGGCTCTGTTAATTCACACTGCTCCCCCTTCCCAGCTCTGGGACATTCAGCTGAGGTTGCAGGGAAGGCTAATGTCCACGCCCAGTTTTGTGGTGTGTGCCTGTTATTTGAAGCACTTCCGTCACACTGGGTTGTCTGGGGCAGCTCTGGGCTATGGGGCTGGCGATGGGCAGGAGTGTTTCCTGTCCACCAGGATGGTGGCTGTGAGCGGACACCCCCCTTTTCTTGGGAAGTTGTGTTGTTTAGTGAATTTTCTCAGCCACTGGATTATTGCGTTTTGTCTCAGAGCTCTCTTAGTTCTGCTCTTGACTTGACGTGCCCAAATTTCAATTCTTTGAAGCTTTCTGTATTGAGCTTCTTAGAGTAATTGTTTTAGAAAAAGCAAAAAGGATTTAAAAAAAAAAACAAACAAACAAAGAAACAAACAAAAAAAAAAAAAACGGCCCTCCTCAGAGATCTAATGGGTTATTGAAATGCTAATAGACAAAGCAACCAGGGCCATTAAGGAAAGGTGCACAGGGCAGAGAGATCAGCCTTGCTTCGGGATTTGCATATGCGCCTCAAGGCCTGATCTCCGCCCTTCCCCTTTCTGTGTTCACCAGAACTCCAAAAATCCTCTTCTTTTATTTTGGAGTTTTTCGTGGTTTTTTTTCTATGCCTGTCTCCTCTCTGCTGGGCTGGCTGCTCTCAGAGTCTCTGGTGTCTGGTCTCAGTCTATCTATGGTTGGAGTTTGAATCAGTAGAATGAGTTTCCCATAAGAGCAGCCACTGCAATTCTCCCTTCTCCTTCCTGGAGCTGACAGCCCCTCCTCCCCCGGGACTGAGCCTGGCAGGGAGGGGCACGGGTCCCCTGGCCGCAAAAACTTACAGATTTCGCTGATCTCAGCAGTTCCACGTTTTCATGAGTGTTGTATGAAGTATGCCCAAAGACAGATTGCTCTGTGGTGTCCAGTCCACGCAGTTCCTGGCTTTTTACCTACTTTCCTGGAGGAGTAACTAAAACATACAGCTCACCAGTCTGCCATCTTGCCCCGCCTCCGCAATATGGATGTTAAAGGTACTTCTGGTGAGACCTTAGAAGGAAATGATGACTGTGCCATTGAAAATTGGAAGAAAGGTGATCCTTGTTATAAAGTGGCAGGGAACTTGGATAAACTGTGTTCTGATGTTGGAGGAAAGGCAGAACTTGAAAGTGAACTTGGATATTTAGCTGAGGAGATTTCCAAGCTAAGTGTAGAAGGTGCAGTTTATAGTGAAATATGAGAGGAAAGAGATAAATTGAGGATTGAACTGTTAAGCACAAGTAAACCAACAATTAATAATTTGGAAAATTCTCAGCCTATCCAGGTAGTGTGCTCTGGGACTAGGGCCAGAAACAGCTCTACCCAGGGACCTCCTGGAACTTTTGGGAAGTGAGTCCCCAGGGGCCAGGGCTCCATGTGAGGGTTTCACTGAACCTCCCTTGGCTAAGGAGGGTGTGGCTGAACATGGATCAGCCAGCCAGCTTGGTAGAAGTCAGGATTGGAAATGCAGTTGTCCAGGAAGGATCTGTGGAAGATTCTACTGTCTGATGGTTTAGACCTGCCTGAACTGCATGCGAAGCTGACACATTTTTTGGTAACATTTGTATGAGCAGAGCCACTGCCAGTTTGGGCTGAGAGTGACAGAGCTGGGGTGAATTGAAGGAAGAATGATCATGGAAGCTGAGGACTGACCCCCAGAGATCTCCTCAGGCCAAGAGAGCAGGCCCACGCATGTGTGTGGAAAGGGCCAATCTGTTTTAGAGCTTGGAAGGGGCAGGCCTTGCACCCCCATGTGCAGGGTGGCCTCTGTGCAAGCACTTGGAAAGGGTGGGGCTGCTGCTCCATCAGACCCAGAGGACAGAGCATCAAGCCACAGGTGGCTCTCGGACCTTGACATTTAATGAAGTTTGCCCTGCTGGGTTTTGAACTTGTTTGTGACCCATGGCCCCTGTTTTCCTTCCTGTTTCTTCCTTTTGGAATGGAAATATTTATCCTATGCCTGTCCCTGCATTGAATATTGGAAGCAGATAACTTGTTTTCTAGGTTTTACAGGTCCATTCGACAGAGGAATTTTGCCCTAGTATGGACCACAGCCATAAGCAATTTTGATGAGACTTTTTACTTAGCGTTGTTCTAAAATGGCTTAAAGCTTTTGGGATCTTGTGATGGAGTGAATGTATTTTGCATGTGAGAAGAACCGGTCTTTTTAGGGTCCAGAGAGCAGACTGTTGGGAATTGAATCATGTCCCCCACAAAAGGCATGTTCAGGTCCCAATCCCTGGACCTGTGGGTGTGAGCCCATTTGTAAACAGGACCTTTGAAGACGTTATTGGTGAAGGTGTGCCCAAACCGAATGAGGGTGGGCCGTAATCCAGTGTGGCTGAAGTCCTTACAAGCACAGGAAATTGGACAGAGAGGCCGGCCATGGGAGCAGCCAGAAGCCGGAAGTCAGCAAACCCAGAAGAGAAAGGAGAAGATGCCATCATGTGCATGGCATGTGACAAAAGCCAGGGAGCCCAAAGATTGCCAGCCAGCCAGAAGGTACCGATCCTGGGAGGAAGCAAACCTTCTGGCTTCTGAAACTGTGAACCAATAAATTCCTGTTGTTAAGCCAACCCTTTGATTGGTATTTGTTTTAGCAGTGGGGAAACCAGGGCAGCCAGTCAGCACTGTTGAGCATCTACTATGTGCTAGACTATGGGGATAGACCCAATTCTCTGAGATGGAAAATCCAGTCTAGAGCAGTGGTTCTCAGCCCTGGCTGCATAGTAGAATCACCTGGGGGAGCTTTTAAAGATTCCGATGCCCAGGCATACTCCGTAACAATTAAATCGGAATTTTGTTGAGCGCCATGCATTGGTACTTTTTAATGCTCCCCAAGTGACAGGATGAAGCCAAGTCTGAGAACCAGGGGTCTAGAGTGTGGTGGGGAAGATTCAGGATGCAAACATGATAACAATTCAGAACAATCCCTACAATGAAGGGGGTGTGTACAGGGTACCAAGGAAATGTTCTAAGTGTCTTGAGTAACAGAGCTGACAGAGCTGGCAGAGCTGGTTATACCTGACTGGAGGGGGCAGGGAAATCCTCAGAAAGAAGGCAGCCTCTGAGCACAATTCTGGAAGAGTGGCTACTGCTGGCTTGAGAAACAGGTTGACTACTGCAACAGTCCTTCTCTTCTTCCCTCCAGACCTTCCCTGGAGCTAACCGGAACTATTGCCCATCCCTTAGAGAAGGGTTTCTCAACCTCAACCTTACTGACTTTGGGGCTGAATGATCCTGTGCTGGGTGTGGGGCTGTCCTGTGCACTGTGGGATGTTTAGCAACATCCCTGGCCTCTACCCACTTGATGCCAGCAGCACATGCCTCACCCCAGTTGTGACAATCAAAAATTCTCCAATCATTGCCCCGTATCCCAAGGAGTTAGGGAGCAGGGGGGTTAGTGCCACCTCTGCTTGAGAACCACTGTCTTAGACTGAATGTCTATTAATTACATTTCTTTCATCCTAACTTCATGCAAAGCTCTGCCACCCAGATGAAATTAAAGTGTTGATGGAGTTGGATTGGCAGTGAGGAATACAAAATTCCTAAAGGGGAGTTGTAAGGATGGGGAGGGCTGAGCTGGAGAGTGCTAGAGAGGGCAGGCTGGGTCAGTTGGAGAGGAAATGAGGGAATGAGGAAGAAATCAGAGGCACAGGGTCTCCAGGGTGAATGGATTGTGGCTGCTCAGAAATTTTGCCTGGGGCCAGCTCTGCTGGCTCTCTGCCCAGAGGAAGCTGCCTGGGGATTGCAGTAGCCTAATGAATAACAAGATTGTTCAATCCTAATTTATATCTTGCTCTTGGCTAGAGCCAATACAGCTTCTGCCTGGTTAGTTTCCCTTGTTGCATGAATAATTTATTTTCCTCCCACAGGAATCTCTTAGTGTACCCAGTATTTCTTCAAAGTGACTGTTGTAAGCAATAAATACCATGTGCTTAATTTAATTGCTAAAAATCTAACTTGTTTTAAATTTAACATCTCTAATGGTCTCAATGTCAGTTTCTTTTCATTTTTTAAGAAGACGATCAGACCTCAACAAAACCCTGCAAACCCTAAGTGAGGTAATCATAGTACATCCTGTACCTTATTAACAATTGTGATAATTTAGGGGAAAGTGTGGAGTTCTGCATTCCTTGGGAGATATGTGTTCAAATGCCCCCAAAGCTGTCATGTAAAAGACTGAACAGACTAGTTCTGTTATTCCAGAAATCAGAGCTAGGAGCAATGGGTGGATGTTACAAGGAAATAGATCAATGCTAAGACCAAAAGTTATTTAAAACAAGAGCACCAGGAGAATGAGCTCCCTTGTGTGATAGTGAGCTCCCTGTCACTGAAGGTATCCAAGCAAAGCCCCTATGGCCTGACTAGCTTTGGTGATACATCAGAAATCTGGTGGGATGGTGTATTGGATGATCCCTAGGGATTCTTATGATTCTGAGATTCTGTGTCGCTGTGATTAACCCTGGGTTGTCTTGTCTGACATTTCCAGCTGTCAAAGTAACTTATATATATATATTTTGTTTCTTTGTTTCAGACTTATTTTATAGTGTGTGTTACAGCAGAGGCCCAAAGGTCAGTCATTTTTAATACTTTAAAAAATATGATTATCCATTCATGAGAAATAAAGCATTGAGAAGTCTTAGTTTAGTTGCAAATTCAAAGGCATTCCTCCAAAATAAACACATATTAATGACACTTAAGATTGTTAAAAGAACTGCAACTGCAAATAAAGAGCACTTTATTAACAGTATAACAGTTCGTGAATTGGGCAACACCAAGTTAAAACAGGTGCTCCAAAGCATTCAGGGGCATTGGGAATTTTTAGTCCAAAAACAAAAGGAGAAATTGCGGTTGTCAGGCGAGTTCTGTTCTAGTGATTTATCAGAACCTAGAGGCAGCAGGAAACCTGTTTGAAATGGATTGGACAGAGCTTCCATTTCTTTTACTCCTCCTATTTCTCTTAAGCTTCATTTTGTAACCCAGGGCCTGAAAGTCAATTTAGAGTTCCTTTCACAGGATTCATATGTTTTTATTTTTCCAAACGCTCAGCTTCCCATTTCTTTGTGAGGAATAGAAGGGTGGGTGGCATCGGGCCATTTGCCTCTGGTTCTGTGAGGCTCAGGGTCAAATGTGCCGTTAGTTCTGGGGGCCACCAATATAATCAAGAAGTGGCCCCCAGTGATCCAGAGGAGGGGGGTTGGAGGGGAGGGCCCAGACAGGGAAGAAGGAGAGAGAGGGAAGGAAATAGTAGGAAAGAAAGGAAAAAGAAGAAATTGAAGAGTCCATGGAGAGGAGAAGCATGTGTCCAATTATTTGGGGTTGCACAGATTATTATTTTAGTTGTGTCCATTGGCTGTCCTGGCTGCAAACACCAATGGTTTAAAGGGCAGTATTCTCACCACCTGGTTCCTGAGTGTTCCCCGAGAGTAAGAGTCCTAGAGAGTAACAGTTTCTATTCATCAAACCATTCATTGGTGCAAATAATGGCAAGTCTTCCATGAACTTGTAGATTGAATCTCTAACCACTATATGTATTTAGTTCATTTCACTTAACTTCTTTTTGTTACTTTTTCAGTGTTTCTTTGCAACATTAACTTGTTTTTTCACCTAAATCAGGACTAAAGTAGAAACAGAGAGAATGTCTTTAATTCCTAGCAGGGACATTGGTCCCATTATCTGATAATCTAGATTGAATTGCAAGAGAGATTTGGGATTTAAGACACCTCCATGTCCAGCTCAGCTGATAAGGGGGGGTCAGAGGGTCTCCAGTCTGCAGCCTCTGTGAATGTAAACCTCTCTAAATGTCTTAGTATAAAGGCTTTCGGGTAAAGTTCAGACCCTAGTAAGCAGGTGTTTAAGACCTTATCGGGATGACATTGCCAGCTAACAGTATCGGTGTCCCCTTTCCTCACTGTAGGTTTGGGAAAACAATTAAAAACATGTATGTCAGTTTTCAATGTGGTAACATTCTGGTTCTCTTTATTTCTCTTTACAGCACTTTAAATTGCACATTCACAATAAAACTGAATAAGACAAAGGACATATGTGCTGTAATGGCTGCTTTGAAAATCGTGAAGATTCAACCAATGGGTAAGTTGTCTCTGCTTTACTGCTGTGTTCATTCTGCCGTGACCTTTTTTTTTTTTCAGTTTTATTGAAATATATTCACATACCATACAATCATCCATGGTGTACAATCAACTGTTCACAGTACCATCATATAGTTATGCATTTATCACCCCAATCTATTTCTGAACATTTTCCTTACATCAGAAAGAATCAGAATAAGAATAAAAAATAAAAGTAAGAAAGAACACCCAAATCATCCCCCCCATCCCACTCTATTTTTCATTTAGTTTTTGTCCCCATTTTTCTACTCATCCATCCATATACTAGATAAAGGGAGTGTGATCCACAAGGTTCTCAAAATCACACTGTCACCCCTTGTAATCTACATTGTTATACAATCGTCTTCAGGAGTCCAGACTACTGGGTTGGAGTTTGATAGTTTCAGGTATTTACTTCTAGCTATTCCAATACATTAAAACCTAAGAGGTGTTATCTATATAGTGCATAAGAATGTCCACAAGAGTGACCTCTCGACTCCATTTGAAATCTCTCAGCCACTGAAACTATTTCGTCTCATTTTGCATCCTCCTTTTGGTCAAGAAGATATACTTGATCCCACGATCCCGGGTCCCGATTCATCCCCGGAAGTCATATCCTGCGTTGCCAGGGAGATTTACACCCCTGGGAGTCGGGTCCCACGTAGGGGGAAGGCTGCCATGACTTTTGAGGTGTTATTTTTTTAATTGAAAATATAACTAATAAATGTACATATGTTATGGTTTTCTGTTTTGACTCCTTTGTCCTTGGGCAAGTTTTAGAGAGCCCAAGAAAGTTACTTTTCCTGCTTTCTAATAAAGTTTCAATATATTGTATTTGAAAACTTGATCCAAAGCCCTATTGAGAGGTTGAATTCTGATTGGAGAGTTCAATGGGTTGCTACTGGGATATATTTACTTCTGAATTCCTCTTAGGAGTTGGTGAAGAGTGATTGATATCAAATGCATAGACCCACAGAAGAAAAAGTATTCATTCAATAAACATTTTTTCTGCACTTACTACTTCTTATGTAATTTCCAATATAATGGCATCTAGGTTACTTTATCACCGGTTTCAGACAAATGCAGACATTGTAAGCGCTGTGATACCTGATGGGTCTCAGCTTCTACCTTGCTTCATTCCTGACTGTGCATTTCCTTTTTCCTTTTCCTTTTGTCCCCTCCAGAACAATGCTGCTGTTCTATCAGGACACCCTGCCCTTCTTCCCCGGAAGAGTTAGAAAAACTACAGTGGTAGGTACCAAACATGCTAGCCCTTTTCCTAAAACATGAACATTTCATCACTATGCTGGCTAAGAAGTTTTGGAATTTCAGAAGTGAAGAAGGCCTTTCAATTTTAGGGAAAAAGCACAGTTTCTGTTTATGAAGTTTCCATTTGGGCCATTGCCTTGAACCAGTGGTTCTCAAACTTGGCTATACATGGAATCACCTGGTAGCTTTAAGCAAATTTCTCACAGCCTCACCGACAGAATATGTTGTCATACTTCTTCATTTTTGCCAGTCTGGTAGATGAGAAATGTCATCTGTTTTGTTTTAACTTGCTCTTCTCTTATTAAGAGTGAGTTCGACCTTTTTTTCAAATATCTGAGGGCCATTTCTGTTTCTTTGTGAATTGTCTGTTCATGTCTTTTTTTTTTTTTTTGCATTTTTTTTATTGGGTTTTGGTCAACTTTTAAGAGTACTTAATGTATTGTGGATATTAGCCCTTTGTATGTGGGATATGTTGCAGATATTTTTTCCCAGTTTGTCAGCTGTCTTTTGAGTTTGTGATTTTTTTTTTTGGTCATTCAACATTTTAAAAACTTTCATGTCATTAAATATTTGTCTTCTCTTTTAATGCCCCTGGATTTTGAGGCATAGTTAGCAAGCCTTTCCCTACACCCAGGCTCTAGAGAAATTCACCCATGTTTTGCGAGTACTTGTATGGTTTCATTTTTTACATTTATATCCACTTGGTGTTTATTCTTTTGTATGGTATGAGGGATGGATCTAAATTTATCTTTTTCCAAATGCCTATCCGGTGGTCTCAGCACCATTTATTAAAAAGCCCATCTTTTTCCTGGTGATTTGAGATGCCACCTTTGTCATACCAAATTTTGATATGTATTTGGGTCTCATTCTGGACTTTAGCTGTTAACATTTGGGAAAAGCTGGGTAAGGAGTATATAGGAACTCTGCTATTTTTACAATTAGTTCAGAATAAAAAGCTAAAAAAATTACTGATAATCTCTACCCTCAGAGGTTCTGATTTAATTGGTCTGGGAAATGGCTTAGGCATTAAGGGTTTTAAAAGCCCCCTAGGAGTCTTTAATGTGCTATTGTAGTTGAGAATCACTGTCTTAAACTTATTGCCTCAATGAAAGGAAGTTGGGAGATGAATGATTCAAAATAAGCAGATGACTCTGAAAGACGTGTATGATGTGATCACGGGTATATAAAAGTATTCATAGATAAAAAAACAGTAAATGAATAAAAATCTTCACAGGGGCTCATAACGACTGACCTGCCTTCTGGCCTTATGGGTGATGTTTTCTTTTTTACTTCATGGCATTTTCTATATTTTCCTACAATCAGATCAAAATTGTATTTGAGAAAAAGGGCATGTTGCATTTTTAAATATGAAGTTTCTCATACGGGAAAGAAGGCTCAGTGCAGCCTCTCTTGTCCTGTGTTTTTGCAATAAAAAGTAAAGAATATTGAGTTTTAAGCTTAACATGCCCCATTAAGCTGGCATGTTGAACCCCATTTCAGGGGGATAAAATTTCTGGAAGCATCGGGGTTGGTTCAGGAGACCACAGATCTTTTGAGGCAGCCTACTGACCTCTGCTGGCTGCCCATTCAGAGAGCTGTTAGAAGGTGGAAGCAGCACATAGAAAGAGGGTAGGGAAGCAGTCTAAACTCTGGTAGCCCTGTGTCTGGCTAGGACTGTCATCAATAGCTGTGTCCTGGTGCAAGAAGAGGTGCTTCTTTACCTTTTGAAGTTTTGGTTTCCTGTTCTGTAAAATGAGGATGTGGATTAGATCAGAACATCTCAAATGTTACTGTGCATATCAGTCACTGAAGATTTTGCTAAAAGACAGATTCTGATCCAATAGGTCATGGGCAGACCTGAGAGTCTGCATTTCCAATAAGCTCCAGGAGAAGCCAATGCTTTTGGTTCATGGACCTCCATTGAGTGGGCAAGGTCTAGACCGCAGAGAGCAGTGGAGCTCAGCCTTGGCTGCACATTGGAATCACCTGGGGAGTTTTAAAAGCACAGATGCCTGAGTCCCACCCTCAGAGATTCTGATGTAGTTGATCTGGGGCAGCCTGGGCACTGGGATTGTCTTAAAACTCCCAGGTGATTCTAATGTGGAGCCATGTTTGAGAACCATTAGACCAGAATTAGATGATCATACAGGGTCCTTTTGGCACACTGATTTTTTTTTTTTTAATGCAATTTTATTGAGATTTATTCACACACCATATAATCCACCCAAAGTATACAATTAGTGGCTCATAGTATCATCATATAGTTGTGCATTCATCACCAGAATCAATTTTAGAACATTTTCATTATTTAAAAAAAATAAAAATAAAAAAGAACACCCAAAACATCCCATACCCCTTATTCCTCCTCTATTGTTATTATCTTTTTGTCTTTATTTTATTACTCATCTGCCCATACACTGGGTAAAGGGAGTGTCATCACAAGGTTTTCACAATCACACAGTCACACCATGTAAGCTATATAGTTATACAATCATCATTAAGGATCAAGGCTACTGGATTACAGTTCAACAGTTTCAGGTACTTCCTTCTAGCTATTCTAATACAGTAGAAACCAAAAAGGAATATCTACATAATGCATAAGAATAACCTCCAGAATGATTTCTCAACTCTATTTGAAATCTCTTAGCCACTGAGACTTTATTTTGTTTCATTTCTTTTCCCCCTTCTGGTCAAGAAGGCTTTGTTAATCCCATGATACCAGGGCCAGACTCATCCCTGGGAATCATGTCCCACGTTGCCAGGGAGACTTGCACCCCTGGGAGTCATGTTCCACATCGGGGGGAGGGCAGCGAGTCCACCTGCCAAGTTGGCTTAGAGAGAGGCCACATCTGAGCAACAAGAGGTCTCTGGGGGTGACTCTTAGGCATAATTATAAGTAGGCTTAGCTTCCACTCTGCAGGAATAAGTTTTATAAGGGCAAGCCTCAAGATTGAGGGTTTGGCTTATTAAATTGGGAATCTCTAATGCTTGTGATGATATCAGGAATTCCCCAGTGGGGAAGTTTAACATTTCCACATTTTTCCCCAGTCCCTCAAGGGGGCTTTGCAAATACTTTTTAATTTTGTCCCCAAAATACTCTGGGAAGTATCGGGGCATTAGATTAACATGTACAGAATAACAGGATCTCATTCCCTATTCTAGGTTCCATATAATTATGTTGTTTAAATAAATGATCGTCATACAGGTTAAATTAGATGGTGTGCTAGAGAAAATTTAAACTTTGTACCAAATAAACATCTCTTCCTTTGGGTCTCACACAGAAATTGAAGTTTTAAAATATAGTCAATATCATCCTTTACCCTGTATTCTGATATACTTTATTCCTAACCAAATCCATTTCATTCATATCCCTAATTGAAGTCTGATCTCTTTTTCAGCTTCTTGAATAACTGCTCTATGGAGTAATGCTGACTTTCAAAGCTGAAGAACTTTATCTCTGAGTCTCAGGTGTCACACATGATACCCAAAGTTCCAGGGAGCTACCAGGTTATACACAAAGAGCTCAGCATCTCAGAATTTAGAAATAACAGCTAAAACTCAGGAATAGATGTGACTGCTGTAAGAGCTTACAATCTAGGAACCTTTACAATAAGCCTTATTGAACATTCTGTCCTCCTAAATCATCGATTGCCCAATCTCTGTTCGCGTTCTATCTCTGGATAACCCATGCCGTCAAACTCAATTCTCAGTGTTTGCTCATTATAGTTAGTTTACGTTAGTGAGACCATACAATATTTGTCCTTTCATTTCTGGCTTATTTCACTCAACATAATGTCTTCAAGTTTCATTCTCCTGGTTGCATGCCTCACAACTTCATTCCTTCTTGCAGCCACTCAGTATTCCGTTGTATGCATACACACAGTTCACCCTTCCATTCATCAGTAGATGTACTCTTAGACCACCTTCATCCATTGCAAATTGTGAATACTTCTGCCATAAACACCTGTGTACAAATGTCTATTTGTGTTCCTGCTTTCAGTTCTTCCAAGTGTATACCTAATAATGTAGTTGCAGGACCATATGGTAACCCTATACTTAGCTTCCTGTTGAACCAGCACACTGCCCTCCAGTGGGGCTGCACCATTCTACTACCCTACCAACAGTGAATAGGTATATATCTCTCTCTCCACATCTTCCCTAGCACTTGATACAGTGATTCTTAATACTGGCTTTAGGTTAGAAACACCTGGGGCACTTTAAAAAAAATACCCATGTGTCAAAGTGGCCTTCAGGGGGCCTGGAAATGCTCTATATTTTGATCTAGGTGGTGATTATATAGGTGTATACACCTATAAAAATTCTTCAAGCTCTAAATGTAAGATTAGGACACTTTACTGTATGTAAGCTGTACCTTAGTAAAGAAGCAAATTAAAGCAAATACTGATGCCAGTGTCCCATCCCCAGAGATTCCTGTTCCACTGGTTTGGAGTGGGAGCCCAGACATCTTGAAGTGCTCTGGGAGTTTCTAATACACAGCTGGAGTTGAGCACCACCGTTTAGCCATTTCGTGTGCACCTCATGCGGTGGATGGAGGGCTCCAGCCAGCACAAAGTGACGAGAGCAATACAAGGCAACATTCTCATGGCTGAGTCCAGTGGATGGGAACCCTGCGCTGGGGTGGGGGTGGGGGTGGAATCTGGCTGCTGCAGAAAATATGAAGAAAATTTAATTAACGCTTTACAAAGCAACTTTACCGCAACTTGGCCAGATGGGTTGCCACAATATACAGTTTAGGAGGGGAGGGTCAGAGAAGTTGGATGAATTGCCCATAGAAGTAGTGAGAGCTGGCACCCAAGCCAAGCCTTTTCAATTCATCGTCGTTCTGACTATCTGATCTCACTTTGTCCTCACCGCTGCCCTGTACCTCGGGGGATACAGGGAGGCCTATAGTCAGGTGTCTGGTCAAACTGGACTGGGCCAGCATTTCTTTTTATGAATGTAACTTGCCTTAGGCCCCTCAGCCTAATATTCTGCCCTCCTCTCACCCAAGAGAGACCCCAAGAACATATTCTCATTGGCGTTCTAAGTCTCCATCTAAAACTGGATCCATCAGAGGCTTCCCTGGGTAATAATTTGTTGCCCCCTCTAGTTGCTTTCTCCTACCTAAGGCTGGCGATCTTGTGCCAGATAATAGATGGCTTCTTCTCAGCCCTCTCAACCATTGGTGTCCATGTTTAGAAAATACCCATGTCTTGGAACTGCCCTCCTCCCACCCCCAAGACCAACTGAATCAGACACTGAAGAGTAGGCCATGGAAATGGGTATGTTCTTAGAAAGTCTCCAGGGTAATTTTCATGCACAGCCAGTGTTGAGAATCACTGGCCTAAAGCAAAATTGAGGGTGGAGCTGATTTACAAGCTGGGGACCACCCCTTTGGCCCCAGCTTGATTCATATTTTCATTCAACAAACATTTCTTGGTCACTTACTTTGTACTGCTTACTACTCGGCCGGGTTTTAGCAATATTAAATTAATTAAGACAGGTTTCTAGTTTATGGAAACCAGTTGGGCCATGGGGCATTTCCCAGCTCCCCTCCCACCCATGGAAGTGTTACAAGGTGCCCTCAGTTGAGTGATAAGTGGTAAGACAGACACGAGCAGCAGTGCCCTAATGAACCAGAACTGGAAATTCGTAAGAGAGCATGCTCCTTGCTAATTTCTCTCTCCGGGAGTAGGTGGCGGAAGTGATGGCGCAGATGCACAGAGAGTGTGAAATGGCAGAGGCTGGGAGTGGCAGGCCCGCAATGTAGTCACATCTCCTTGGCGGTGTCAGATGGTTGCTGGAGGAGGAGCTTGGCCCCTACATAGCACCTTCATGACTCACCTGCATCTCTCTGGTTCTTTCCTTTAGTGAGCCACAGGACCCTGTTGCCTGTCTTGCTGTTCATCCACATGGCCCACCATTTTCTTCCTCCAGCAAGTTGGTACCGGTTGCCCCTCGTGCCACTATTCTTTCCCAAGTCTCCAGTGCCTTCTCTGTTGCTGAGCCCCTGGGACGTCCACCTGTGACCCAGAAGCCTTCCTCTGCAACCAGGGAGATTCACCTTCCCTCTCTCCAGCCTTCGGCTCCCATAGCTTCCAGCCCTGCTATGGTTGTGTCCCCCCAATCTGGAATTATCCCTTCCCCTACGGACCATCCCCATCCTTCCCCCACGGACCATCCCCATCCTTCCCCCACTCCACCGCCTGTGAAATCCTCGCTCTCCTCTCCCACCACGTCTGCTCCTCTGAATGTCAACACAACCAGAACATCTCCCGAAAATACAGGTAAATATGAGGAGCCAAACGGCTCCCAAGCTTTCTATGATTTTGCTTGCCTGCAATGCAGCTGCCGGCCTGCCAAGCCGCGGTATCTGAAATAACCTGCTGAGCCTTTCTTTTTAGGTTGTTTGCTTGATTTCTAGAGTTTTCCTTCAGGCCTTCACAGAACGTAGAATCCGGTCAAGTTCAATTGCTTTGCCTAAGATAGTGGAGAAATAGCTTTAAGAGGCAAGTCGGGATCTCATTTTATTGATATGGGCATCTTTTACGTTGCTTTCCCCTACAAGGGATTGTTGGATAGTAGTTTTTCACATTCTGGAGAGAAAACTTTTGAACTTTTAAACAGAGCAGTTCCTTTTAGATAGAAGGCAAAAGGAAAAGAATTGGGATTCTTGTAAACAACAGAATGACAGAGCTGGGGCCGAGCCAAGGTAGCCATGCGGACGAGAGAACCATTCGGGAGACTGGGGTTGGGATTTGCCTTGGCTCTCACGGGCGGTGTGACCTGGGACAAGCCATTTAAGGCCTCTTGACTCAGCCTGTTCTATTCAAAGATTGAATTGAAATCCTCACACTCATTGCAGTACAGTAAATGCCTTGGAAACCACGAAGAGCTCCCCAGGCACAAAGTAGGCTCCGCGGTGAGGAGATTAAGTGGAAAAGGAAAGGAAGCAGGAAGAAGTCTGGATAAACTCTGGATCTTAAATTCAGGGAGTAAAGAGCAGGTCTTCTTCTAGAATTTGGAGGGTGAGAGGCAAAGCCGGGTGTTTGGTGACAGAGTTGGGGCTGAGGTGGTCCTCTGGCATGGTGCCCCAGGAGATCTGGAGCTAATGCCGGATGATTTGATAGGTCTTCGAATTTGTCCTGCCCTCTCTTAAATAAATTATTTTGTAGATGTGAGAATTTTTAGACCAAATTGTAAAATCATTAGGGCTCTAGTTAAGGGAAGGTTTGACGGCTGATGAAGAACAAAGTAAAATCGAAGTTAGTCAGGCTGGGCTGAGGATGCCCACCTTTGCAAAGCTATTCCCATTGGCCCTGAGAATCAGCCTAACAAGCTACACAGAAAAGCCATCTTGGTGGCTTCCTGTGCCAGTGATTCTACTCCAGGGACTTCAGTGTTAGCCAGTGCGGCAACAGAAGCAGTGACTTATGCATCAATGAAAAAAGTACGTAAAACTTAACAGTTCCACACGAGGAATGACTAAATCAGATATGACACCTTGACACAATGACTATTACACAACCATGTAAGCTATTAGAAGGGCTATACAGAAACAAGGGGATTTTTCAAGTCCTGGTGTGACGTGAAAATAGCCCAATAATAAATAGTTTGTACACCATATTTATAACAATGTAAATGCATAAGGATGAGGATTGGGAGGGAATATGCAAAATAAAAAAGAGCATGGGTGGTGAAATTAAGAGACTTGTTTGTTGTTAAAGAGAGGTTTAGCTTATTGTTTCCCAATTAACAACACTATTAAAAATCAGATTTACAGAAGATAGTCCAGCTTAGTTTCATAATACTCTCTTTTTCACGTAAGTTTCTAGTGACCCACATAAAATCCTGTACATATGCTATAAATTAAATACAAGTATGTATGTGCTTATACAAATGTACACTAACGTGCTTTTATATTTTTAAAGTCAGGTTGATCGAAGTGTAATTTATATACAGTAAAATTCATCCTTTTTACAGTTCTGTAAGGTTGGGTAAACACAGAGTTGTGTAACCATCATCACAATCAGGATATATAACATTCCACCACCCTTAAAGTTCCCGTGTGACCCTTTGTAGTCAACACCTTCCCCCAGCCCCTGACAAGCACTGATCTATTTCCCTATAGTTTTGGCTTCTCTATAATGTCAGATGAAGAGAATCATCCAGAAGCATCTCGCTTCTTTCTCATTAACATAATGCATTGGAGAACTAGAGATCCATCCGTGTTGTTGCACATATCCAGTAGTTCATTCCTTTTTATTGTATGGGTGTCCTGCAGTTTGTTTATCCATTCTCCAGTTGATGGACATTTGGGTTGTGGTGCTACTTAGGAGCAAGGCTGCAAAAAACATTCGTGAACAGGTCCTCTGAAGACACGGGTTTTCGTTTCTGCGGGGCAAATACCCAGGCTTGGGGTTGCCGGCTCACAGATGTGTGTTTCTTTATGAGTGATTTTTCCATCCAGTGCTCAGAAAATGATTTGGCTCTTGTTCTAGAAATCGCCACTCCCAGCAGGATCACTTTTTCTGAAATTGAGAGCCAAGTGTCCCAGATGGAGAGTGCTCTGTCCGGAGGCATCTTGGAACCTAACCGCGCAGGAGAAATGGTCAGCCAAGTCAGCAAGCTCCTTGGCTCCCCGCCCCTCTTACTGGCCCCTCTGGCTCGAAGGTATGATTTTATAAATTACGCTGTCCTGAGAGCAGTCCTCTAATGATATAGATGCTTTTACATGACTAATTATAGCCAAGTGTTTTGCTCCCCAGTGATAGGTGCATAATCACTTCTCAAGTTGCTATTCTAAATTCTGCTAGAATGTTACAAAAAGTGAGAGGGCTGAATTTGAACTGCCCTCTCTCTTTCCAGATTGCTAAAAGTAGTGGAGGACATTGGCTTACAGCTGAATTTTTCGAATAAGACCGTAAGTCTAATCTCCCCTTCTTTGGCTCTGGCTGTGATCAAAGTGAATGCCAGTAATTTCAACACAACTACCTTTGCCGCCCAAGATCCTGCAAATCTTCAGGTATGTTGTAATTTATTGTGGAAAAATATTTTCTTGTATCTAATTGTAGTCTTGGTTGTATTTCACAACTGAGGCAATTACTACTTGTCAAGGCAATGTTCAAAATATTTAACACCTGGAACAATGAGGCACCAGGGAATCAAAAAAGACATTGATCTTAGCTGGAGCAAAATCCAGGAGGTTGCTGTAGGGGGCCCTGTGTTAACTGGGCAGCTGGATTGTGGAAGTTCAGGGTAGGAAGGAGGGTGGGGGGGGGGGAGGTCCCTTGGGAGAGCGGGGTTCTCAGCTACTTATCAACCCATTTCAATCTTTTAACAAGTGTTATGACTACACTGTTTTGTACAGTGGTGCGGAATATCTATCCTGCTTCTAGTGTATTCTCTCCACCTGTCGGAGGGATCGGGGCCTGGAAATTCCAAGTAAAACATTTTTCTTTTTTGACGTCTCCCCTTTATGGGTTTAGTACATGTGGTTCTATGAAGACTTGACCCCAAAAAGGTCACCAAGTCCATGTGTTTGCTGCTGTTGTGTCCCGGGCATCTGCAATTATCCTGCGTTTCGGGACTGTTTCTGTGGATCCTTAAAATGTTTTCTCTGTGTTTGGAGGGCCTCATCTCCCTATGACCCATGCTCTCTTTAATTTAGCAGCGAGCAGAGAAACAAAAGTAGAACCCATTCTTCATAGAGATGCCACAGACCAAACACCTATACAGGATCCTCTGTCTTAACTAGCTGTTGTGTTTTCCATCTCCTCATCGTGCTAACTCCAGACATCTTCATACCTTTCACTTGACTTTCAGATTTCTCTGGAAACACAAGCTCCGGAGAATAGTATTGGTGTTATTACTCTCCCTTCATCAGTGATGAGTAATTTACCTGCTAATGAGGTGGCGCTAGCTTCCAGAGTTCAGTTCAACTTTTTTGCAACACCTGTCCTGTTTCAGGTAAAGTTGCTGCTAACTGCTTTTGGTTTGTTTTTATTTCAGGGGAGGTGGGGGGGCATTTCTTTGAATCCTCAAAAGTCTTAATCCTGCTCTAAGTCAAATGAATTGCTCAAAAGCTACAGTTGAGTTTCAAACACTTGACCTACAGATGGTGATGATGATAAATACAATAGCTGGCACTTCCATAGTACTTTCCATGTGCCAAGGGCTATCCTAAGCACTTACAAATATTATCTCCTTCAATCCTGTCAACATCCCTGTGAGACAGGAACTTGTATTATCCCTATTTTACAGATGAAGAAATGGAGGCACAGAGAGGCTAAGTAACTTGCTCAAGGACACACAGCTTAAATGATATAGTGTTATGTTTCCTTTAAAGATTCCAGAGGGCCCCATTGTTTCTACCTGTGAAATTTAACTCAGTATTTAGAGCACTATATAGGGAAACGAGCTCTGCTCCTAAATGTGGTACCTTGGGAAAGTCACTTTATTCCCTAATGTTCAATTTCTGACCTAGGTTGTAAAATTAGCAATTGGACTAAATGGTCCATAGGGTCCCTTCCAGCGCTAAAGCTTTCTAGTTAGATTTCATTTTCCCTTGCCATCTTGTTGACTCTTTGGTGTTCTAGGACCCTTTCACGAAGAACCTCTCTCTGATCAGCTATGTCATATCGTCGAGTGTTGCTAACCTGACCATCAGGAACTTGGCAAAAAATGTGACGGTCGCATTAAAGCACACCACCCTGATCCAGGTGAGGAAAGGACAGTCCAGTCTGTTCAGTGACCAGAAGCACCACGTGCAAACTCTGCCTCTAAAAGATGGGCCCTTACAAAGGCAGACCCAGCAGTACCTTAAACTCAGCCAGGGGAGTATGGGAGGCTGTTTTCCGCCTTCATAAGAATCATCTATTCACTCTGGTGGGTTTCAGCATGCCTAATAATTGACCATTTAATTTCCAAGAAGGAACGGTGCCAAAGCGAGCACTTACCAGCTGCTGAATTTCAGCGTGGGTGGACTTGTGACTGCAGGTCTGATTCTCACATCCAAAGAGAGACCGGCTCTCATCTCAGTTCTCGCCAAGCAGCACCTTTTGACCTCGCTCCTCCACAGACCTGCAGCCTCAGCAGCCCCTGGGAGGTGGTTAGAAATGCAGACTCTCAGGCCCCACCCCAGACCCACTGAATCAGAAACTGCATTTTAGCCAGGCCCCAAGTTGGTGAGCTTAAGAAGTGCTTACCTATATGGGGCATCCTTGTTTCAGGGACCACTATAACTAAGAATTGTCCTTCAAAATTCAAGCACGAAATTCTGAAGTAACAAATACCAGAGTTTCTTTCCAATTGCTTCTCAGTTTTTTCAGTTCAGCAAATTAATTATTTGGAATGTCTTTCTGCTGCAGGATAACTTAACAGTGAGATGTGTATTTTGGGACTTGGACAAAAAAGGTGGGTTCCAGTCACACCCTTTTTCAGTCTTGAGTGGGTGGGGTGAGAGGGTGGGGAGGCGGGGGGTGTGACTGGCTCTGTGGCCCTGCGGCCCTGCTGATGGGACAGATAACACTTCCCAATGCCAACAGGTGGCAGAGGAGACTGGTCATCTGATGGCTGCTCCGTCAAAAACAGAAGGCCAAACGAAACCGTCTGTACCTGCAGCCACCTGACGAGCTTCAGTGTTCTATTGGTAACGTGCCAGTGCCACGTGGCCTTAGATTCTTGAGCCTGAGGGGTAGCAGGGTGTCATACCATGACATCTAACCTGATGAATGACCTTGATAGATCAGCAGATATCACGATACTGTGGCAAAGTTATAGACCAAGGAAATTGCTCTTCTAATAGGCAGATACACCTAGGAGAACTATTTGAACATGGAATACAAGTAGTTTTTCATGTTCTGTTTTTATATTTAAGTTTTTCTCTTTTGAATAAGTAAGAGAACTAGTGGATTCAGATGAAAATGGGTAATAATAATCATTTAGTTTGCAATGAACTTTGAAGTTTACAGAACGCTTTGACGTAAATGATCTTGTTTAATCTTTCCAATAGCCCTATAAGGTAGGTAGAATGGGGGGTTGTTATTGTCATATCACTGAAGTCAAAATTAAGAGTCATTTGTTAGGTAATTGTCCACAGTCATGGAGCTGAGAAATATAAGAGCCAAATTCAAGTGTAGGCTCCTAGTCCACTGGTTTCCCAGGGCACCATAACACAGTGCTCAAATATATGGGCTTTGGAGTCAGCCAGATGTACAATCTTGACTCCTCTATTTCCTAGTTGTGTAACCTTGGCAACTTCTTAACCTGATGACAATTGGGCCCACCTCATAGGTTTGTTGAACAGACTATGCATGAACACCTAGAACACTCAGAGAGTATAAATCATGACTCTTATTTTTTTTAAAATATTTGATCATTGAAAGCAGTATTTTATTTTCTAGGATCTATCTCGAACATCTGTGCTGCCTACTCAAATGATGGCTCTGACGTTTATCACGTATATTGGTTGTGGGCTTTCATCAATTTTTCTGTCAGTTACTCTTGTAACTTACATAGCCTTTGAGTGAGTATCAACAACTGGAAATTTGGACTGTAGGATGCAATGCTCACATCTGTTGCCAAAATGTTTTAATTAAGGGCTTTCCTCAGCCTACCTTATGCTGTATACCCATCTACCAGAGCATCTCTATGGAAAATTGAGGGGCCTTTTTGGTTTACATGATCACCTCCTTCCACTAGTGTGTGATGTCACTGAAGGCAGGGGTTGTGCCTTAATCACCTTTGTACCTTAGACTAATGCCTGGTACCAAGCTGACATTAAGTGTGAAATGAAAGATGGGTGCAGACCCCCAAATTCAAGAATTTATGATCTGAAATAGACCATAGCACCATGTACAGTATAAGAGCTATGTTTAATAAATTAGGTTTCTAAATTATACCGAACAAACACAAAAGGTTAAATAAAGGCCAGCATACAAGAACAAAGGGTATAAGGCCTCCCTGAAAAAAAATAGATACTCTGAGAGTGCAGCTTTTAAGGCCAAAGCAAGGACGACACTCCAAATAACAGTATCTCCTTCTTGGCTTACTGGAAGGATCCATTTGGTCACTTTTGGGGGAGAATTCCAAAAAATTCTTTTGGAAAAGAGGAAAATAAGCAGTTTTATTACATTAAATGAAACAATAGGTATGTCTTAGGACTTAAATCTTCGACACTGATCAGGAAACACACATTCATTTTCAGTGCCAAACTTAGGGCACATCTGCAACTACAGATCTTCTAGTGGGTCTTTGGAAATATTAATGAGACCACATTACCATAAGGCTAGCCACTACTTGGAATGATTTCACCAGATCTAATTTTATATGCATAAACATGTACATGTAATCAATTAGCTATATTTTCCTTTGCTTGTTATATTTAGCTATAGTTTAGGCTCTTCTTCCCACGATCTCATTTTAGCTAGTAACATCAGATAATAGGGGAATCGGGGTATATTTTGAAGATCTGAATATAATAACCCATTGTATGAGAAGCAGCAGCAATGCTTTTAGAGATAGTTTGGGAGAAATGGGGTGGGTGTTCAGTGGATTCCACTACAAACTATTTAAAAGGATGGGTCAACAGTCAGCATGGAAAATGTTCCGCAGAAATTTTAACACAAAATTCCCTGTGGTATCATAGATGATTCTGTTTCAATTTTTCCTTTTTGTGGTGGTTGTTGGTAGTTTGAATGCACACCCCCCCCCATACACATATACTACTCCCCCCGACACACACACAACACAAATAGAGTAAATTTATACATGTAGAGGTTTATGAAAGAATAATAATAAATTGCTGAGAACTCAGAATGTTATGCTAATTCTTTTCTTGTCCTTTCCATTTAGAAAGGTCCGGAGGGATTACCCTTCTAAAATCCTTATCCAGCTGTGTGCGGCTCTGCTTCTGCTGAACCTGGTGTTCCTCCTGGACTCGTGGATTGCTCTGTATAACATGCGAGGCATCTGCATCTCAGTGGCTCTATTTCTTCATTATTTTCTCTTGGTTTCATTCACATGGATGGGCCTGGAAGCATTCCATATGTACCTGGCCCTTGTCAAAGTGTTTAATACGTACATCCAAAAATACATCCTTAAATTCTGCATTGTTGGTTGGGGTATGTATGTCTTCTTTTGCTTGCACATTGCCTGGACTTTCTGTGCTTTTACTTCAGTGTTTTGATTTTTAATCAGGTCAGAAAACAAGGAAGCAGGTCATACTTGACAGGTTTCTAAAACAGCTTTCTACTCCTTACATGCTGACCTGCCCAAGGAGCAACCTTGGCTAGTCTCTTTCTAGAACACCTGCCTATTTCCTCAGATTGGTTATGAACAAAAAAATACTCTTTGAGGTTAGGGCCTTGAATCCTCTTTGGTATCTCCAGCAACTAGAATTGGGGTTGGCACATGGAAAGTGCTCAATGAATTGAAAAAGTTAGCTTAGTGGTAAGGAGGCCAAACTCTCAGTCTCCAAGCTCCTAGCTAGTCTGAGTCTGTTTTGTACCTCCCAGATAACACATGTATGCATGATTGTCTGCTTAAGAAGGGCAGAGTGTGAGAATGTACCATAAAACCTAATGTAACTTCATCACCATGCAGGTACAATATTTCAGATCATATGACCTGTTGGTGTGTCACAAAATCTTTGAACTCCCCAAAGATCTTGAAAGTTTCTTTGTTCAACTCCCCACTGTTGAGCTTCCTCAACAGTATCCTTGACTAAAGACCATCTAACCTCTGTTTGAACACTTCTCTTGTTCGGGAGCTCGCTGCCTTTCAAGAGAGCTAAGGACCATTTTCTAAAACTATGGAGTTCTGTTTCTCCTTTGCATTCAGTCTGCTTCCTGGTGCCATTTACTCGGTGCTCTTGATTTTTGTTCTGAGTCTCAAGCAAACTACTCTGCCAGAGAGTCCTTCTGATAACCCACAAGTAATACCTAACATTGTATGTAATGCCCTGTTTATCAAAGTATTTTCATACACGTAGCCCTGTTTAAGACAAGTCAGTGAGGGTAGCACGGTAGAGATTGCTCACTCAAGGTGAGGCTGAAAGTAGTGGCATGATTTACTCCAGTCCGCAAAATGAGAAAATAGCTGAGCCTGGCTTTCTGATTTCTTCTGCTGTGTCCTTTCCACAGTGATACAGCCACTGTCTCCCTAGATCCCCTTCCTCTTCTTCAGGCTAAATATTCCTTCCAATATTCCCAACATGCAGGATTACAGACCCCTCACCACCTTTGTCACCCTGTCTTATATATCTTTGTAAGGAACCATACAACAGCACCTTTTCCCTACTTGTCCCAGAAAGACAAGTCAGTGCTCCTAACATTGGCCATGAGTTCTTTCTTCTTTATGGACGACTGACAGGTCAGATTACTTTGTCAAGGACAAGCTCCATCAATCCACCCTCCCACCCCCTACCCCCTGCAATATTTTATTTTTATAGAAATGTTGCCCTTAGGAAATCATCACATGTCAGTGTCACCAGAAGGTACAAATACAAAGGAATTATAATGAAATATTGTGCTAGATTGTTCCAGGGAGCCAAACTTGTCTGTCAGAAGGAATTGTTTTTAATTTCCCAGAGCCCTGAGATCAGATTTCAGCCTGGCTGTGTGCACACAGTGCGAGGTGGTGGTGTGAGGCTGGGGAGGGTGGAGTGGGGAGGGAGAGGGACTCCTTCCCAACCGAAAGCCTTTTAAGCTGGGAAGAGCCTTCTCATAGTGCTGCCACTTAGTGGAAGTGCTTGTGGACCCCTGAGACAGCCAGCATAAAGGCAGTTGTAACCCCCAAATAAGCCAGGCCAGGCTCCTCTCTCCATCAGGGTGCTCCAAATAATCAACTGAGGACTTGTCAGGAGTTGCTGATAACCTTTCTATGGTGTCTGTGGCTCACATTTGGTTTACATTTTGGGCCCTTCACTTTGCCTGACACCTGACCATTAAAGTTACATTCCAGAAGAGCATAAGTTAAGGGTAATGCTAGCTGCTGTAACAGAAAAGCCCTGACATCTCAGTAGAAGATCATTTCTCGCTCATGCACCAGTCCAGTTAGTGAGGGCAGAAGGGGTCCCTGGACTTGCAGTTATTCAGGGATCCAAGCTGATGAAAGTGCTCCCTCAAGGCATAGCTTCCAAGGTAGCCCTGAATTTGGGGGAAAAGAGGGTGGAGGATCACATGGGAGGTTTTCATGGGGCAGGCCTGGAGGCGGAGAAAATCACTTCTGCCCATATCTCATTGGCCAGAATTTAGCCATGTGGCCACGCACACCTCACTGCAAGGTAAGCAGGCAGATGTCTAGGAAAAGAACCTGGGTTTGGTGAACCATTAGCCAGACTGTGCCACAAGAAGTAAATAGAATGTGGTCTCTATTTATATTTCTTAGCACCTTTGGTTATTAGAACTATGTGTCACTGATGCTTCCATCTTCCAGGGATACCAGCTGTGGTTGTGGCCATTGTCCTGGCTATATCACCAGATAACTATGGGCTCGGATCCTATGGGAAATTCCCCAATGGCTCACCTGATGACTTGTGAGTACAAAGCCCTGCCCCACCTCTGACTTGTTAAGTGAATTGGGAAATTCACTTAAGTGAATTGGGAAATTCTCCAAGAAAATTGAGGATCTAATCAGCATATTGACTCAGGCTCTCATCCATATGAAATCCAGAAAATTTTACAGCAGCCTTCACAATCACAAATGTAACAAGATAAGCCAGTTGGAAACGTAGCGTTACCTCTTAAATTTAATACAATGAATTAGGAGGAAGTATTTTTAAAGTGTTTTTCATAACCCTGTGATAAAAACGAAATACCAGTTACATTGTGTTAATAAAGATACACGCAGTAGAGTTACTGGGATTTACTGGATAAAATCCTGAATGTTTAAAATACATATATTTTAAATACTTGCAATCACCTAGTGTGACAGTAACTATTTAGAAAATAAACTATCGTAGTTTTTTTTTTTTTTATTCACCCTAAAGCCGTAAATGGTTTTGGAGAACAGTGGTTTTATATTTTTTTTCTTTTGTACTTGCAGAAAATATTTCCATAAAATGTTATAGGTTCATTGTCTCATTTTGAAATGTATTTCAGTGTTGTGATTTGTTGTCCCCTGTTTTTTTTTTCCTCCCTAATTCCAGTTGCTGGATCAACAGCAATGTTGTATTCTATATTACTGTTGTGGGATATTTCTGTGTGATATTTTTGCTGAACATCAGCATGTTCATTGTGGTCCTGGTTCAGCTCTGTCGAATTAAAAAGAAGCAACTGGGAGCCCAGCGAAAAACAAGTATTCAAGACCTCCGGAGCATCGCTGGCCTTACGTTTTTACTGGGAATTACTTGGGGCTTTGCCTTCTTTGCCTGGGGACCAGTTAACGTCGCATTTATGTATCTCTTTGCCCTCTTCAATACCTTACAAGGTGAGCTCTACAGCATCAAGACAGCTGAATGACTCCAGTTGAATATGAAAGTTGGAGTATCTGCAAAGTAGCTTATTTAGTAGATACACTCATTGCAGAATAGATCTATCTTAGAGAAAAGGTGCTTTGAGATCCTTGGAGGAAAGGTGTTCAAAGAATTCAAGAAGTGCTGCGTTTTCCTCTTTATCCTTCACTATCTCGTCCAGGAGACCATAGTGATGGGAACTTGCCAGAAACTCCATGAGAGAGCCAATTAATTACTCTTCCTTCACTTGCTGCCTTATGGTTTTTTTTTTGTTGTTGTTTGTTTGTTTGTTTTGGTTTTGTTTTTTTAAGTTTTTTTTTTTTACTGAGGCAGAATATTCATACCCAAAAGTGCACATACCACAAGTGTCCTTGTGAAGGCTCACCACTCTGACCTATGTCTGTGTTTGATTTGGGGACAGTGATAGATGTGCAGGCGACAGATCCAAGTGGGAGCAGCCTCGCCCTGGGGTGAGTCCTGAGAAGTTCCTCTGAGGCCACACTGCAGAAAGGGCCAAGTCTGCTTAAGTTTCCCATTTGCTAATGAAGCCCGGCTGCAGTCCTGCCTTTCAGTATTCTTTAGAAAAGCAAATTACTAATTCTTTTAGGCAGGTGTTATAAAAGACTTGTCAAGCATTAAAAGCCGGGCAGGCTATAAAGTTTACTTTACAGTAACAATAGTTCACTGTCCATTGGTTTCCGTTTATTCCACATGCTCTGATGGGATGGATACCTTTGAGTTGTGTTGTCATCTGCTTTTCTTCCGTCTTATTTTCCTGTTGCTTTTGGCTCCTGTAGCATCCTCCCATAGTTCTATCAGGCAGTAGATCATTTTGCTGGTTTTTGAAGCAATCCCAACCTGAGACTAAATTGAAATGTAATAGTTTGGCCATCAATTCTTATTTATTGGGAGGACACCAATTAGTATGCTTGGTTTCCCACGTTGTTCATTTTTACCTACGGTGTGCCAGTTTCTGAATTGGTGTACCAAGGTGCTGGCTGGCCTACAGTCACAGACTGTTAGAAACAAAACCCCCCCAAAATGAGGAAATTATTTTTAAGTCAATAGCATGCTAAAAGTCCTAGACACTTTAAAAGAAAAACAAAAAGTGCCCACAGTCACACCAATTATAAAAATGAAAGCAGGGCACCTACCCTGACATATTAAATGTAGAAACTGAAAGTACCTCTTTTTCTTCATTCCCCTCCATTTCATTGTTCCACCTGCCTCCCCGGAATACCCTCTCATTAGAATATGAATGGAGAGCGGGGAACTTACTGTTTCTTCTATAAAGGGGAACTAATGCCTATTTCATAGGGCTTTGGGGTTGAATAGAGAAGAGGAATGTTTAAGTTCTGATTTTGGAATGGCTTATCCCCATTGTGATCTCTCTTCTGTATGCTGCTTTCCCCGCTAATGCAACCAAAGGTAGCCTCCCAGGGTGGCAAATGAACAAAGCTGTGCAGTATTCAAATTCTCAGTCTTTAGGATATAGGCACATGACCCCACTGGAAGCAAACCTGATATTTTAAAATGAAGATTTAAAAGTAGGTATATTGAGGGTTGGCAAGAGCAAGAACTCAGAATTTGTCCATTCGTTCAAGAAATGTTTATTGGCCGAGCCTCGGGCAGTGGCAGAGGTGTGCTGTGAAAGGAGGGGCCTGGGCCTGCATGGCTGAGGTCACAGGGGGTGCAGGTGGGCACAAGGGTGTTGCTGTCTGCGGGGCCAGGACGCCAGTGGAGGATTTCCCTGAGGAGGTTTGGATGTTGACGGGAGGCAGGAAGGGAGGACGAGGCCCAAACAAGGGATGTGAGAGTTGGGCTGGAGAGAAGAGGGATGTGAGTATATGGAGGACATGGCACTGGACAGAACGTGGAGATGGATAACAAATACGGAGGCAGGGAGAGGCTGAACTGAGCTCGCAGATGGGTGGCTTGTATTTCTAAGAGAGAGAATGCAGGCAGAGGACAGGATGTGAGAGGGGAGATGGTGAGCTTAATTTGGGAAATGTGGAATTTTATTCCTTTTCTAAATATGTTCTATCTTACAAGAGAGTTCCCCTAGAAGGCCTTTCAATAGCAAGCTCTCCCAGAACTTGGGGCATTATTCAGTTTGCAGAATTTCACTTTGCCCACAGCTGCCAAAGAATTTTATCTTTTGTGATCACAGGCATCCAGGTCTTAGTTTGGAATTCATTGTGTTATGGTTTGTTTGTTTGTTTTCCCTTAGGATTTTTCATCTTCATCTTTTACTGTGTAGCAAAAGAGAATGTCAGGAAGCAATGGAGGCGGTATCTTTGTTGTGGAAAGTTACGGCTGGCGGAAAATTCTGGTAAAGATTGACCTTACTTTTTTTTTCTCCTAAATCGTAAGAGGTCAAAATTGTATGTTAAGATCCAAAGCAGCCATTGCCAAAGGTCTGTCAATCCAGAAATTGGTGAAAGAACCCACTCAACAGAAAATATGATTCTGAATGCTAATTGAAAAAAAAAAAAAGTAGTGAATTGAAAAATAGTTATTTGTATCTGGGAAGTTAGTGAGCAACAGAAGTAATGGACTGAACAACTGCTTATTGAAGGAAGCAGAAGTGACATTTTTAGAATTTAATTCCTTTTGAGCTCATGTTTTTTTCATTTACCCAAAGTCATTTTTAACATTTGCCTTCATAACTTCTTAAATCTTGGTTCAACCTTTTCTCCCCAGCTCCTGGTTGTTAGTAGCTTAGTTTCTTAAGGTGCTGGACTTTGTAGATAAGCTTTGGCATACATTTGGTTATGGCATATGTTTGGTTATTTTGAAGTTATTTTCACCCATGCCCTATTGGTTCATAATAAATAGTTCATTTTTAAGAAAATAAGAAAAACTAAGTAATGTTTGAAAAAATAAATTCTTTTTGCATGACTACCACCCATGAATACCACCTTTGCCGGGCCTGGGGTCCCAGGAGTCTGTACTCAGAAAATGGTATAACAAAGAGTTCAGCCGTTTCCCTGGACGTAAGAACCAGTAGTAATCACAACATAGTCGATGTGTGTTTTTATCAAGACAGCGGCTCTGAATTACTGCCTAATTCAGTGGCTATTTATGGATGCAATCAAATTAGTTCTAGGAGAATATAGGTAACTTTTAACCAGGCAGGCATTTAAAGGACAGATGTATAAAGTCTTAAATTAAAACACATTTTATCACACCAACTTGGGAAACGTGAGAATGTGACTTCTCTATTAGATCCTGGAGTGAGAAATTAGTTGCTAGAACTTGTTACACTGTGATCGGTCTCTTGCGTTTGAGCTTCAACATACTGCCCTGTTTTTCTGTAATGCTTATTCTGCTGTAGACTGGAGTAAAACTGCTACTAATGGTTTAAAGAAGCAGACTGTAAACCAAGGAGTGTCCAGTTCTTCAAATTCCTTACAGTCAAACAGTAACTCCACTAACTCCACCACACTACTGGTGAATAATGTGAATAATGATTGCTCAGTACACGCAAACGGGAATGGTATGTATGCCTCAATACGGTATTTCTCAAGCTAGTAGTTGTTTTTTAACATACTTTTGTCCGTTAATGGCATTTTTGCTAAGCAAAGTGAATAATTACCTGTATGACTAGTGGGTCAAAATGCAGGTCCCTTATAAAAGAGAATGTTGATTAATACAAATGAATTCACTTTAGACAAATACTACAACAACTGTTTTTTATTATTTTTAAGATTTAGTTTTTCATAATGGGACTTGATAATGACCTAAAAGTTTTAATGTTGCAAATCCTAATTTGAGAATTGCCCAGACTCCCCTACTGTGCTGTTTCTGTGAGAGCAGTACCTAAACTAGTCAATAATACCATATCAGTTTTTATTACATCTATAATCGTACACATCTTCAACCCTTTGAAACCTTCCTATTTTTTGCTCGTCAGGTTTGTTAATTCTTTCCCTCAGTGTGGCTGCCTTGTGACAGTGCCCCAAGCCCCAAGAATGTATCAAATATCGGAGGATGAATTGTGACCAGTATTGGTGACCACTTTTGCCATCAGTTTATGAACAGATTATTGCTGCTGAACTGCCCTTACTCATGAAGTCTGACATTTCCAGCTGAAACTTTCATTGCATTTTTTTCTTTCATAAAACTGGGCTATTTATTACTCATAAATGTTTTATCTTATCTATCTTTACCTTCTTTTGCTTCTTAATATATCTTTTGCATTTTTATAAACACTTGAATTCTGCTGGTATACTTTCCCCTCTGGAGTATACGATCACATTTGCCTTTGTTCATTGTTTCAGGATATTAGTTCTTGTTAGAACTAATTCAAATCAAGTTTGTGAGCGGTTCATACATCTACCATATAGTTTTCAAATTGCCCAAAGATGGGAGGTTCTGTTGGTTTGTATAGATTTTTAAAATACAATAGGATGCCTCTAAAGCAGGATTTCTCAGCCTGGCACAATTTGACATTTTGGGCTGGATAATTCTTTTGTTGTGAGATGCTGTCCAGTGCATTGTGGGATGTTTAGCAGCCTCCCTGGCCTCTACCTAACAGATGCCATTAGCACCTTCCCCCCAGTCATGACAACCAAAAATGTGTCCAGGCATTGTCAGATGTCTTCTAGGGGGACAAATTGCACCAGGTTGAGAACCACTGTCCAAAAGATGAGAAAAAGCTGCCATATAGCCTCAGATCTTTACTGTAGATACCAGAGAGAAAGCTTTGGGCTCCATGCCAAAGGGATATATCAGGAATGGCTAACAGTAGGTAAACAGAGTAGAAGCAGTGGGAATCAAGGCTCCTTAATAAGCTAGTGTGGGAAAGCAAGTTCAAAGTCAAGAAATCAGAGGAGTGAGGCAGGTTATCAAGGATCCTGAAAATCACAACAGAGCAGGAAGTTTACTGGCTTGGATAGAAGTATTTGGGGCTCTTGATCCATAAACCAGATTTTTCCATATTCTGGAAAGAGCTCAGAGGTGAAGCCTCACTTGCCTGGCTGTGGCAGTGTGCTATCATCCCTTGGGAAATACGATTTGACAGAAGCTGCAAAGTTTGAAGCAGTATTTTGATTCATCTGATTTGACACAGCTATTTTTGACACCTGACAGTAAGGGTGAGGGTGCATCTTTAAATGGCCAAGGGTTTAATCCCATGTAATATGCATGTCAGATGAACATCCCCTGACCCTCCAGTGTCCACCACCCCAGGATCTGGGATGGATGAAGGATGGAGTAGCATGGGGATAACTATCACCCACCTAACTTGGCAATTTCAAAAAAGAGGCTGAAAGTTTAATGGTTTATTATACCAGGACAATTGTTCCTGTACCAAAAATGTCCTCAAACCAAAATGACTAAATCAGGACAGCTGTCACAGAGAGTCACAAGCCCTATCTGATTTGTGTGAGAGATGGAGCTGTTTTAACCATATCGATCATCTCGTGTGCATGAATATTACATCTCTCAGTCATGATCTGCCTTGCAGGCTTGGCTACTAGCAGCCATCTCATTCTGTGATGGGGCCACAAACTCACGGTTGGGAAGAAACATCCCATGTTGACCCCGACACTACTGAGCCATGTAACCTTGGGCAAAGCACTTCTGAAACTTCAGTTTCATCATCTGTGAAATGGGATAGTAATAGTACCCATCCCATAGGGTTATAAATGAGATAATACTTATAAAGTGCTTAACTCTGTTATTATCATTATTAACAATCATAATTATGTTACAAGCTAACAAATGGGTGGCTTGCTCAGCTTTCTGTATCGTTTCCCAATGGCATAATGGTCAGAAGGATGGCAGCAAGTAAGCTAGAGCCCCTTAGGAGCTGTGCTCCCCTACTATTCAGGGCCCGCTCGGGGTGGGGGAAGCCCAGGTACAAACCACAGCTGCCGTAGAATGCCCGGCTGCTCTCTGGCCTGGACTGGACTATTGGGTTAGAGTTCATGGTCTCTTCTAGGGAATCAGTCTATCCTGATTTAGTCGGGGGTGGGGTGGGGTGGGGTGCTTGTTTATGAGAGAGACAGTTTGTACTTGTCATGACTATTGTTGCTTATTTTTGTCTGGTACAAAATTTCACTGTATAGGAATCTTAGGTAACTAAGAACCTTGGAAATGTATGCACAGGGATTTCTATTAACCTTAACCTTTTGGGGAGAACAAAATATTACATTAGGTTATATTACACATATGTTACTACTTGAAGTCAATCTGGGACCGACCAGAATTAGGAAATGGGCCCTTTAAAATAAACTTCTTGCCCATTTCATTAAAAAATCTGCCATAGAGAATTGGTTTCCAAATCAATCTCCAATTTTTTTCTCACTGGAGTGGCCTCGGGGAAGGAATGAAAAGTAGATGAAATATGGCACTGCATAATAAATGCTTTTTAAAAACACACAGGCATGTGTTATGTGTGCATATTCAGGAATGAAGTGATGTTCAAGTTTATTGTTTTTGTTTTTTGTGGGTACTCCGTGACACTGATTTTGTTTTTCCTTATACAGGGAATGCTTCTACGGAGAGGAACGGTGTTTCTTTCAGTGTTCAGAATGGAGACGTGTGCCTTCATGATTTCTCTGGAAAACAGCACGTGTTTAATGAAAAAGATGATTCCTGCAATGGTAAAAGCCGCATCGCTCTCAGAAGGACTTCAAAACGAGGAAGCTTACACTTTATTGAGCAAATGTGATTCCTTTTTCTAGAAACAAAGCATGATGCTTGACAGTATGAAAATGTCCACTTTTACCTTTTTACACAATGTGAGATGTACGAAAACCAACCTGTCTTATACTCTCAGCCACCTCTGGAGGAGCACAAGCTCCTTGAGGGCAATGGTTACTATTGGAAGAGAAAGCCGAGACATTATACTATGGTTTTCAGACATTTGCGATTTGGTTCCTTATCCTTTATTATAAAAGAAGATTGGTTTTAAAAAGCATACTAAGAATAAGACTCATGTAAAAAAATTAAAAAAAAAAAGTAGGTAATTGCCAGGCACATTTTAAAGAGGCTGAGTTATCTTTGATAACATCATATGAAACAACTGTTGACTTCAACCTGTTGGTGAGTTTAATTGTGCATGCCTTTGTTACGTGAAAACTAAATTCTAGTGATCTACTTGTCAAAAATCTTACTTCTACATTTTTAATATTTATTTTCTACTGTGTAAATTTATTCCTTTGTAGAATAGTGATTGTATTGTTTTGTTTAATGTGATAACTCAGAAAATCCTTGCTGGTTCAGTGAATTCTAAAACTCCTTCTAGAGGTTACATAGGATGTGAAATACAGAGATTTCACTGAAATCAAGACATAACGATGTTGGCCAGACTGAAAAATCTAAGCAGACAGTGCCACAATTAGCTCAAACAGTGCCTTCGTTCGAGTTAGGAAAAGGCGCCCCCACTGGTGGACACAGGCCCATGGGCTCCCAGCTTGGCACACAGAGTGGCGGCCAGATTTTAGCCCCACTCATCCCCTTGGCTGTGCATACTTGTGCAGGGTGCGACCTGTATGGCCGTGCATGGTGCCCAATACCGATAGCCAGCCCCTGACCTTATCCCTACTGATCAGATCCTGGAATCTACACCGAGATGTTTAGCTTAACACCTTGGCCACGAAGGGGGTGGAACTGTAATCGAGAACATATGTTGGGAAAATTGTGAATGTGGAGGAGATCCATACACTGCCACTTCTCAAATCCCCAGAGCCTTTCAGGAGAGGGAAGTAGAGTAGGGTTACTTCTTTTAAAAAAAGAGATGTATATAAGGAAAAATTCATATTGCTGTTCTTTAAAAGTAAGGCAACTGCCTGGGACTCTCTGTTGGTTGTTATTACTGGTACACTCTGGCCCAGCCAGAGCTATAATTATTTTGTGAAATCTGTCAAGTCTTGAAAAGTGTACAGTGACATGGAGGAGCGGCTATTGGGGACAGTGACCTATCCTGCAATGCTATTGTTTCTATATGTATCAAACCCTGATTGCTCCTAGTATATAGGGTTTATCTTGCTTCCCACCTACAGCTCCTTGAGCACTGCCTCGTAGTACGTCCTTATTAGGAACAGTTCAAAACCCTTTAGTTAGGTCTCACACTAAGGTTCCCTTGCATATATTTCAAGTGAATGTTGTATCCCAAACTAATCATAGCAATAGTAGAATACATTTCTGTGAGTGCTGATTTGCCTTTCCAATATTTCTTCTCAGATTTATTTAATTGTCTTGTATTTATATGTTCAAATCAAGAAAAATGTTAAAATTGACCAAATAAATTTGCAACTAAGTCTTTGAAGTTTAAAAACTCTCACAAGGTTGAAATGTTTGCAGTCTCTTTCCCTGATGGCAGGGCATGGATGAAGTGGTAAAGATGTGCCCTTCACACTGTGACTGTGAAAATAGGGCAAGGATTGTTGTACCCAGTGCAATTGGTTTCTGAGGTCTCTTCTCCATTTTCCCATTATTCCTTCAAGATTATTTCTTTAAAACCTGTTGTCATTGGCGGCACGGGCCCCAGGTTTGAATCCCTCTCCATGCGTCTGTTTTTTCAGCATCAAAAAGTAGGATTTCAACATGATGAGGACAGGATTTGGTTAGTGTGGGAGCCAAAAATGGGGGAAGTCACGTCACTCCCGCAAGAGGTCTTTGAGCAGTCTCTCCCCCTAATATCATCAGCTGCTTCAAAGAGGCCGAGTTTTCAAATGATAAGGAAGGTGGTGAGACACTCTTGATTTGGGTGGGGTTGGGGCATGTGAGACCTCCAAAACCAATCTCCTGAGGCAGACCATGTAACTGAAGTGCACATAAAAGGACGCACAATGTCTCATGTCCTTTAGACACGCTCCCACCCCACTCCCAGTTTTTTCCTATTGTGCCTGGGCTATGATCCTTAAGTCAAACTCTCTTGTCAGCAGCTGTGTTTTTTACTTCAGAAAGGTAAGGGGCAGGACAGAGAGAATGTTCCTGAGAGGCATCCTCCTTTGGGTCTAAAGTTGGTCCCCTAATCTGAGGCTCTGTTGTAAGGAGATAAAGGTGGTGCCAACATTAGGAGGCAAGGAGTGTCAGAGTGGTGGCCAGTTTTGGAAGAAGTATTTCCTTAGAACACTGGAGAAGTTTGTTCCCCAGACACTGCAATCATTAATCCCACAAAGGAACTCTGTTAACTTCAGTAAGTGGCATCATGATTGTTCTTTTCAAAAATGGTGAAATAGCTTCATCTGGGATACTGGGTTGTATCCATTGTGGTCCCCTAGGAACTAGCAGGTCACTTTGCCAAATGGACTTGTTTGGTGTCATTTTGTCTCCATGACAGCATTTTAAGAACTGTTTTATATCCACCTCAGCTCCCCACTGCTGTGGTTGGATTCTGAAAGACAGAAAAAAAACAGAGAGACTGAGTGGGCCTAAGAACATATTCTTGAATGCTGAGACTTCTTATCAATATATTCTTTCTTCTTTTCTCCTCAGTCTTCAGGTACAGCATCAAGAAGTTGAGGCAGACACTAGTTGAAAACACTTGAATATACTCCTCAAGAATATATTCTCTTAAATATATTTAATAAATGTATTCTTCACTCTGAAGAATATATTTTTCACACACACACACATACATAGATACATATCTCATGATATTTTCATGAATACATGTTTTTATGCTCCACAATGTTTCCTCTCTTTACCTCTGTTTCAAAATAGCTACAGGAAGCTGGAGCAGAGACAATCCAACATTCCTTAAAATGTTGTTATAAAAGACAAAATGATATCCATTCAACCAAAATTAAGTTGTTACAGAAATAACTAAATTTGGTAATTGGCTATTTTCAGCACATTAATTCAGAATTGACCCTGTTCTCTGGGTCAGAAGATGGAATGCTTTTCTTGAGGGTCAAAGACTTGAGCCCTCCAAGAGAAGCATTTGTTGGTTTCCACCTTGGACACTGGCATGTGACTCACTGGGAACTGTCTTGGCAGAAGCACCGGTGGCAGGACGATGAGCAGACCCTCTGGTGGGGTTTAGATAAGTCATACATGATGCCACCCCAGGGTCCAGTTCTGGGTTTTCATCTTTATGAAGATCATGAATCGGCTTCAAATACAAATAATAACATACATTATCAGATACCATATCTGATTCTTGACAAGTATTTGAGAAATGACTTGGAGACAGGTTTCCACTGAGTAACAACCAAAGAAAGGCTTCATGATTATGGGGACCAAGATAAGGAGGTTTTGTATCTCAGGAACATGAGGATACTAAGATGTGACACTGATTCTTACTTAGCACAGCTTCCTAGTCCAAAGTGAATCACTAAAATTAGCTTGGAAACTTAAAAGTGAAAAAGGAGTAGTCTTCCTTCTTCGTTTGCATTATATTTTATCCCAGAATTTCAAGTTTATTGAAAAACATAGTTTATATGATGATACACATTAAAGCATAGACCGAAGCCTACAAATGTAGACTGGCTATATACCAGAAGGTGTGTGTGTCTGTGTAGCAGAGTTTCCAAAGAATGAGAACAAGACACTGAATTAATGTGTCTATGCTGGATGGAAAGGCCAGGAGTGAGCACAGGTCATCAGTTATTTCCCCCATGGCTGCAAAATTGAGTCCCAAAGAAGCATTCACTCTGAACTAGAGCTGTTTAAAAAAAAAAAAAAGCAATGATCACAGCTTTTAAATGCAGGCGAATAGATGAGAATTCTAGTAAGAGTATATATTCAGATTCTAAAAGAGATTTAGTGCTGGTAACATTTAGTTTATTTACCCCTAGATGGTAGTAAATTTTGCATGGAGGCACATCACATGGAATGCCGCATAATTCAAAAGCCAATAGTAAGAAAACAAGATTGCTGATGAGGGGCTTAGTGCTTTAGGTGAGTGATGGAGTAAAGTCATAGATTCACATTCTGGAATACCTAAAGTGAGCTTGGTTAAGCACCAAACATCAGGGAGACACGGCTGAGCAGAGCTGATTTTCATTCATTCACTCAGCCAACGTCAGCTCCAACTACCTGCTCAACACTGTACCAGGCAACGTAGGAGATATCAATGTATGTTCCAATGAGGGATTTGAACAATCCCATTAGATAAACATGCCTCATCCACATATGAAAATAAGTAGTAATATGTGGCAATACATTATTGCCAAATGATGATGAAAGCAGCTATGATTTAATTACTTTTCTATGAGCCAAGCATAAGACCGAGTGCTTTATATTCATCCTCTTGGTTTCACAGCCACCCTATGAGGTAGGTGCTATTATTACCCCCATTTTATAGATGAGAACTTGAAGTTCAAAGAGCTAAAACACCATGCCAAGGGTCACACCAGTTGGTAAATGGTAGAACTGGAATTTAAATCAATTTGTTCTGACTCCAAGTCCTAAACTCGTACTAAAGAAATTGCTATGGGAATTCCGACATTGGGGAAGGCTAATAGGAGAGGGGAACTGAACTAGCCCTTGAAGGACAGATAGGCTTCAGATCGGTAGAGGAGGAGGAAGGACCGACTGGCTTGAACGTACAGTAAATGCGTGGAGACTAGCAAGTGGCTTGCGGAAATAACGATTACATTAGTCTAGCGGTCCAGTGGAATTCGCCTGGGAGACAGATTTTAGTGGGCAATGAACACTGGGCCGAGGACTTTGAACTGTAATGAATGCCAAGTTGCAGGAGAATCGAGTCATTCAAGTTGTAGACCTCCAAGAGATGAATTGCTGCGAGCCTGGCCCGGGGCGGGGCACCCAGGTGTCCAGGGGCGAGGCCACAGGCGCCGGAGGAGAGCTCGGGGACCCTGGCGGGGCCGCCCCCTCTTCCTTCCGTACTGCGCCCCCACTACTCAGGCGCCGTTTGGCGGCGGGGGCGGGATCAGGGGCGGGGCTTCGAGTCGGCCTCGGCGAGAGGGTCGACTTCTCCCGCCTCCAGAGCGGCTGGAAACCGGTCCCGGGTCTCCTAAAGACTGCTCAGAGAGGCGGCCTCGTGCCCCGTCAGAAGCGGGGCTCCGCGCTGCTCCCGCGGCTTTCCCTTCTTTCTTCCCGCTCAGGCCGCGACTCCGCGGGTTCCGCGGCGGGGGCGGGCCTGGGGGCGGGGCGGTGAGTTCGGCCTGGGGTTGGGCGCCCGCGGCTGGCGGGCTTCCTCCTCCTGCCCCCGAGCGGGTGGACGGCCCGCCCCCGGGCCGCCTCGCGACCGCCCGAAGACAGAAGAGGCTTGGCAGGGGCCTCTTCGCCCCAACCCCGGAACCTGCTCCCCGCTTCTGCGAGGCCCCTCAGGACCCGCGACCGCCCGGGGCCCTGCGGGGCCTGGTCCAGGCGGGGCCGCCTAGGCGCCAGCCCCCTTCTTCGCCCCCGCGCCTCCCAGTCGTGCGAGACTCTGGTTGGGTCGCTTTCCAATCGCCTTTTGCTTCTATCATTTAAAAAAAAATTCTCCTCATCCCCTCGCCGGGTCCTGTGCGCGTCCGGACACCAGGCCCGCTCGGCGGCCGCAGCCCAGGCGTCCCACCTCTGCGCAGCAGGTCGGGCGCCGCCGCCGCCGGGGCATCAGGGAGATGCGGAGCAGGAGCAATTCCGGGGTCCGTTTGGACGGGTACGCACGGCTGGTGCAGCAAACCATCCTGTGTTACCAGGTAAGGAGGGACCACCTCAAGGTAACGCCGAGAACTGGCCGCTCGTGTCACTCAGTCCCCTCCCGGAGCCTGAGTCCCCTCTTGTGATCTGAGAGCTTGCAGTGAGGAGGGGTTCTAGTTAAATCCAGTCCTTCCTGGCGGGTGATCACCCCCCAACCACACCCTGTCCTCTTTGCCAAAGGCTGCTCTACGCCGATTTCTTGGACCACTACTTGGAATCGAGGACAGAAAGATCTCCCTTGGGTACTACAAAATGCTGTGTTTTTGCATCAACTCTGCTGCTTCTGGATGAGGGAGAGGGTGTGTGTAGGATGGACAGAGGATGCCGAGTGAGCGCGGTGAACTCTGGACTGTGAGGACAGTAGACAGGAGTGAAGAAACTCCTGATGTTTATGGAGTATTGCTGCCCATCCCCGCTAGTTATTTTATTAAAGCCCATCTGTGAGAGCCTCAGGGCTGACTGCAGTTACTGTTTTACAGACGAGAAAATCATGGGCCAGTAAGGTTAGTAAGTGTAGCAGGGATGGACCCAAACGCAGGACCTCTGCTCCCAAGTTCAAAGGGTTCCGTGCGGTCTGAGGTATGACTATGCCTGCCATGTTTGGCGTTACTAGGCTAAAGCTATGTCTGGGTGCATAGTGTAAGACCACTGGACTATTTTTATTCCTAGAGAGGACAGCAGCTATTGCTTGCCTTCAATCAGCAGCAACTATTTATAGGATCTTCAGAGTCAGAGAAGAACGTGGCATTGGATGGTTAGAGGCCTGACCTGTGCGGGGGAGGGGGGGTGTCATGTTCATGCCCCAGCCACTGGCCATTTCCCCTTCTTAACCAATTTCTCAAGCCTTGTTTCCTCACTCAGGAAATCTTTATTGTACTGGGTTTACCAAGAAGTGCAGTGACCTTTATGTACAGGTTATAGGGTCCAGAGTGCCTTGTCCGAAACCCTTGGGGATAGATGTGGCTTGCAAATCAGAAATATCTGGATTTTAGAAAGGTAGTATGCTTATACTACATATTTTATAATAACGGCAGTGGGATCTGTGCAGCACCCCTTAATCAAACACATCATTATTTCAACCTCAAAATATGAGTATTCACCCTGATTGGGATAAGTTAAGACTGCAAATAGTTTCACATCAGTACAGGTCATCTTTTGCCACCAAATGAGTTTGCTGCAAACTTACAAAAAACTTTCAATTTTCAGAGTTTTTTGGCTTTTGAAATTGTACATAAAGGATTGAGGTTCTTATTTGGGGAACTCTGACGGAGGACCCCCTAAGCCAGTTTGAGGGGCAGGGAAGAAGTCCTAGAAGAGTTGATGCTCAAGTTGAGCACTGAAGAAGGGTCGGCCAACAGCTGTGATTTTTCTGCCTTCCTCCTTAGAATATATTATAATTATGTCTATAAACTGTTTTAAAAATTCCAGTGGAAAGACCTTTCCTTTCGTTACTGTGATGGAAGTGATTGTAAGGAGAAATGATGAAGCTTAGGTTCTGTGTCAGACCCGGGTTTGAATCCCCCGCTCTGCCGTGAATGACCTGTGTAACTTTACTCAACCTCTCTGAGTCCATACCTTTGTGGGTAAAATGGAGATAATAACACCTGCCTCCATTGAGTTGTGGAGGAGAAATTAGTGCTGACTATGTTGGCCTGGCACCTAATAGGCAATCGGTAAAGAGTGGCCGCTCATGGTGGCCTTATGTCCTTGATACAGGCCACACAGTAGTGCCCAGGCCTAACAGTCCCTGCCTGACCAAACTGGCCCACGATATTCCCTTTCCTTGAGGCCCTGGCGTGGCCACTAATTGCTTTCTGGTCCTTGACCAAAATTAAATCCCCCATTGATGCAGTGAGATCCTTAAGCACAAGGAATTCCTGGGTTTCTTTGCTTATGCATCAAGCAGTGCCCCAGGCACATGAAAGGTATATGTAAGTCCTTGTCAATAAAGTACTTCCTGCAGGCTCTCAGGCCTCTTGATGACCCAGTTATTGATCCAGGCTTGCAAAAGAACTGTCCTCTTATTAAAGCAAATCTGTAGGGCTGGACTTTCCTTCCCAACATTTTAATGCTTTTAAAAAAAAAAAAGAGTTGTCCAAACATTAGTTGTATTTATTTTGGGGGTAGTTGGTGAGAAACCCTCATGTTTGCCCTCTTTCTCCCTTTCTGGCTGCATCATCATGCTCTTCTGGCTTATCAGAATACTCTGAGCAGGGGCATGCTGGGAAATCCCATGAGTCCACAAGTGTAGATTGGTGCTTTTTCCCACTCTCCCCAACCCCCACCCATCTCACCTCAGCCACTAGTCCTCACAGTGTAGAGCCCTAACCCATTTCTGAGTGGTCTTAGGCAGGTCACCTAACCATTCTGAACATGAGTGAGTTGGACTAATGGTTTCTAAAGTTTATGCTGTATCACCCCATCTTCTCTTATAGATACATGCAGCTGCTTGTGAGGCATTGTGCAGTGTCAGTGGGTACAAGCTCTAACTCTGTTTCTGAAAGGCTTTTTAAGTCAAGAGATCTACTTTACATTGATTTCACTTGTTAGAAATCATTCAGCATTAACTATGTCAAACTAATAATCATTATTCTGTTAGAGGCAATAGTTTGCTCATATCCGGTAACATGTCGACTCATTCCTTTTCCCATATCTGTGAAAGGGGAGAAAGTTTTCCATTAGTCATCTGCCAGATATACTTGCTACCAAATAGTATGTGAATCTTTAAGGCAAAGAAGGAGAGAGGTAGGTTTATAAAAGGGTCTTTTGCAGATTTGATTTTGTAAATATATACTCTTGGGAGTATCTTCAAGAATTTGTTGACTTTTCAAAAGAAACTTATGGATTCATTTTGGCCCAGATGGGAAATAACAGCTTTGTCTGTTTCTTCAATAACAGCTCTGTTGGAAGGTTCATTAATAAAGAGTGTTAAGTCTGAAGTGGTGATAAGAGAATATGGGTCAGAAAGAAAAGTACCTGCCTATACCTGCAGATTATCTAGTATAATTATTTGGTATAATAAAACAGATAAGTAAGAGACCAGGTTAAGTGACTAAACATTGCTGTTTATTGACAATAGAATTTAAAATTAGAAGAATGGGATAACTGAAACATGGAGTATGGAACAAATAATAAATACTAATTTGGGGGAGGGCCAAAAAAAGATACCATTAAATACTGAGCAATAATAATATGAATGGGAGAAAACTAGAATTAAAGCATTCTGAGGCCCTTATCAAGCTAAGAAGGAAGATAGAGGCATTATTATAAACTTTAAGTCAAGAATTCATGTTTAAGTATTACCACTAAAATAATAGAAGCAGAAACAGAATAAATAACTTTAAAAACAGTGGAGAAATTAAGAAAATGTGATCACTCCAAGAGGAGGAAGGAAAAATGTCTTGGGGGGAGGGGGTAAAGTAAAAGCATGCCAAATGAAAAAGACAAAATAAGAGGGTGCAACCAAATCTTAACTATATTAGTAATCACAATAAATTTAAATGCTTAAATTAGCCAGATAATAGTCTATTAGAAATTTTTAAAAGGTTTATAAGAGACAAGCCAAAAACTAGTTGATATAATTATACCAATATCAACAGAATAGACTTTGAGATTTAAATATGTGTGTGTGTGTATATATATATATATTATTAGGGATGAAGAATGTTATTACTTGATGAAAGGATAATTTACCAATTTTAAATCCACAGAATACTGACAACATAGTTTCAAAATATATAAAGCAAAACTTGAACTAATTATAGAAGTTGACAAATCCATAGTCACAGTAGGAGTTTTTAACTCATCTCTCTCAGATACTAATAGATCAAGAAATAATCAGACATAGAAGATTTGGACACCATAAAAAACAAACTTGATCAAGTGTACATACATCTATCTCTGTGCCCAAGAAATAGAAAGTACTTATTTGTTTTGACCTCACAAGATACATTTTTCAAAATTTGATCGCAAATGAGGGTAATAAAGAAAGTCTCAAACTTTGTGCACACCTCATTTTTTGGCCAAATGCAACAAAATTCGAGATCCATAGTAAACCAATGCTAAAGTCCCCCACATATGCTTGGAAATATAGTAAGCCTACTTCTAAATATGCCATGGATCTAACAAGAGATTATAATGGAAATTATGGAATATTTAAAATTGAAAACAAAAGCATTCCAAATAAAAATTTATGGGATACAGCTGAAGAGGGATTTGAAGGGAAATGTAAATCCTTAAATGTATGCATTAGAAAAAAAGATTAAAAAAATTAATTAACTCAAGATTGAGGAAAGGACAACAGAGTGAGTAAATAGAAGAAAGGAAATAAAGATAAGAACAGCAATTAGTATACTATAAAACAAATAAAAAGACTTGCAAAACCAAAAGCTGTTTTTTTGAAAAGACGAATAAATAGGCAAACTTCTCATGAGATTGATAAGAGAAGGAGAGAGAGGAAGGAGGGATAAAGAAATAATATTAGGAGTAAAAATGGAAAAATGCTATGAATAATATTTGGCAATACATTTGAAAACTTTCAACAGACAGTTTTCTAGATAAATGATACCAACATTAACTCAAGAAAAAACTTAAATCCTCATTAGACCTATATGCATTAAAGAAATTGAGTGAGTCAAAAAATGTCCTAGTCCTAGATGATTTTACAGACAAGGAACATTGAGAGGTTTATTTATTTATTCATCTCTGAAGACTAAGGAACTTTGTGTTTATTCTCAGTGAGAAGGGAAGCCACGAGAGGGTTTTGAGCAGAGGAGTGATATCGTCTGAATGCTGAATGACGTTATAAAAGAATCACTCCCTCAGCTGCATGGAATATAGACAGAATAAGGGGCTAAGGACCAAAGCAGGGAGATTAGTTAGGAAGCTTCTGCAGTTAGAGCATGATGGCTCAGACAAGCATGGCTACAGTGGAGACAGTGAGGAGTGGTGGAATTTAGGGTAAAATTGTCAGGTAGAGACAACAGGATTTACTGGTGGATTGTATGTAGGGTGTACAAGAAAAGAGGAGTCAAGGATGACTCCAAGGTTTTGACTTGAGCAACTGGTAGGATGGAATTGCCATTTGCTGAGTTGGGGACATTGTGGAGGAGCAAGTTTTGGGAGGAAGATGAGTTTTATTAAGTCAAAGGTGCCCATTAGGCATCCAAGTCGGGGTGGTAAGTAGGCAGTTGGATATGTGACTATCAAGTAGGGGAGAGGTCTGGGAGTCTTCGGTGTTTATGTGATGTTTAAAGGCCACGAGACTGGATGAGATCAGAGTGAGTATAGTCAGAGAAGAGATGAGGTTCATAGAGGAGCCCTCTGAAAGTGGAGCAATCTGGAAGCTGCAGAGGGCAACCAAGGGAGACTAGCAGAAGCAGTCGGGGAAGTAGGAGGAAAACCAACGCAGTGTGGTGTCCCAAAAGCTGAGTGAGGAAAGTGATTCAAGGGGAAAGGAGTAAACAGTTTGGTAAAAGGCTAATAATGGGTCAAGGTCAAGTAGCCTTAGGCCTGTGGAGTGACCATTAGATTTAGCAATGAAGAGACCATTTGTGACCTTGTTGAGAAGTTTGTGTGGGAGGCGAGGGGAAAAAATTTGGTTGAAGTGAACTCAAGAGAAAAGGAAACGACGGAAATTGAAGGTTATGAGTTTAAACAATTCTTTTGAAGAGTTCTGCTGTGAAGGAGGGCAGGGGTGAGTGGAGAGGTGGGGTTGAGATGATATTTTTTCTTACACGAGAATTGATTTATCTGATGGGAATGATCTAGTAGACAGGAAAAACTGACAATGCCAGAGTGAGGGAAGAGGGAAGGCAGGCTAAGTGGGCACTGGGTTCTCTTTCATTGCTTCTGCTTTCTCAGCAAAACATGAAACACGAGGCATGGTCATCAGCCAAGAGTGGGGAGAGAGGAATTTTTGGAGGTTTGAAGAGAGAGGAGAAGGTTTGAAATAGTCCTCTAGGAGGATAAGGGAATGGATGGACCAGGGATTTCTAGTTTGATTGTTGGCCAGCGTTAAGGGTCATTAATTTCAAGCCAGTCCAGTCAGCATGGTTGTGTGTTTCTCTCCAACCACATTCAGCTGCACAGGTGCAGCCTCGAAGTGGGTGAAGGGTCACATTTAAGCCGAGCTGGGGTTTTGCCCAGCCAGTACAATGGAGTGAGACAGGGACAAGGGATTAACAGATATCCCTTATCTTAAATAAACTGTTTCAGATAAAAGATAAGAGGATAGCTCCCAACTCCTTTTATATGGTCTCTATCCCATGATACTGTAGTCACACAAGATGCTATGAGAAATAAAATTTATAGACCAAATTCAGTTATGGACATTGTTGCAAAAATCCAAAGTAAAATATTCAAATGAGTCTGGCATGTATTTTTAAAAAATCATGACCAAGTGGGGTTTATCCCAGGAATGCAGGACATTTGCTATAAGAAAATCTAATAATGAAATTTACCACTGTTCTAGTTTGCTAATGCTGCTGAAATGCAAAACACCAGAGACGGATTGGCTTTTATCAAAGGGGGTTTATTTGGTTACACAGTTACAGTCTTAAGGCCATAAAGTGTCCAAGGTAACACATCAGCAATCGGGTACCTTCACTGGAAGATGGCCAATGGTGTCCGGAAAACCTCTGTTAGATGGGAAGGCACGTGACTGGCGTCTGCTCCAAAGTTCTGGTTTCAAAATGGCTTTCTCCCAGGACGTTCCTCTCTAGGCCGCAGCTCCTCTTCAAAATGTCACTCTCAGTTGCTCTTGGGGCATTTGTCCTCTCTTAGCTTCTCTGGAGAAAGAGTCTGCTTTCAACGGCCGTCTTCAAACTGTCTCTCATCTACAGTTCCTGTGCTTTCTTCAAAGTGTCCTCTCGGCTGTAGCTCCTCTTCAAAACATCACTCACGGCTGCAGCTGCACTGAGTTCCTTCTGTTTGCCAGCTGGTTTATATGGCTCCAGTGATCAATTTAGACCCACCCCGAATGGGCGGAGCAACACCTCCATGGAAATTATCCAATCGGAGTCATCACCCACAGCTGGGTGGGGCACATCTCCACAGAAACACTCAAAGAATTACAATCTAATCAACACTGATAACGTCTGCCCACACAAGATTACATCAAAGATAATGGCGTTTGGGGGACACAATATATTCAAACTGGCACAACCACATTAATAAATTAAAGGAGAAAAATGGTGTGATCATCTCAATAGATGTAGGAAAAGCCTTTGATAAAATTCAACATCCATTAATATTTAAAAAAGACTACTTAGCAAACTAGGCATACAAGAGAACTTTGTTGTCCTGATAAAGGGCAACATCAAAAAAAGTCTATTACACACCTCATAACTAATGTAGAAACAATATCTTTAAAGTCAGGGACATCAAGGATCCCCCCTGTCATCCCGTCTATTCCATGTTGTAATTGTGACCCCTGCAACAGACAAGAAAAATAAATGAGGTATAAGGATGGTCGTTATGGGCAGCTGTAAGTGCCATAGAAATCTTAGGGTTTTGAGGAAGTTCATCATATATAAGATCCATATGCAATAATCAAAGTGCTCCTTTATACTAGGCACAAACAATTAGTAAGTGTTGTTTTTTTAAAAAAAAGATTTCATTCACAGTAGCAACCAAAATTTTAAGATATCCTTGAATAAATCTAACAGAAGGGCTAGACATGCATGGGAGAAAGTTATAAAATGTTATTGCGCAAGGAGAGATGCATCATGTTCTTGTATGGGAAGATTCAATATTGTAAAGATATCGTCTCCCCAAATACATCTATAAATTCAGTGGAATGCCAATCAGAATCCAAAAAGGACTCTTCGTGGAAATTGTCAAGACACAATTTAAGTAGAAAAAGGAATGGAACCCTGCCACTTTGAGCTTGACAGCTTCCTGATACTTTCCTGATGAGGTTTGCTGTTATTAATAAATTGTGATTTTTTTTTTTGATATTGTATAATGTGTCAGCATTTGAGTCGTTTGCCTCACTCAATGAATCAATATTTTTCCAAATGACCAGTGCACAGTGTTAACAAAATCACCCGTGGGCAAACGATCCATTCAAAAGGCATGATAGACCAATGGAGTTTAACGTCAAAGAGTATGTAAAGCTCATTGTTAGGGTTTCGGATTCAGATGCCACATCGCAGCTAACATTTAAGAAGCTATCACTTGTTGAGTTTGGGTCGTATCAAGGAATATTCTTAATTATTCGAAAAACCCATTAAAATATTCCTTCCTTTTTGAACTGAACATCTGTGGGAGGCTGGAATTTCTTCATGTACTTCAACTAAAACAACATATTGCCACAGACTGAATGCAGAAATAGCTATGAGAATGCAGCTGTCTTCCATTAAGCCAAACATTAAAGAGGTTTGAAAAAATGTAAAACACTGCCACTTTTCTCATTACATTTTTGTTTGGAAAAATGTAGTATTTTTCCAAAAAAAAAAAAAACCTGTTATTTATGTTAACATGTAATGAGTTTATTTTTTTAATGAATTAGTAAATATCATTAAATGTTCTCAGTTTTAACTTCTAATATGGTAAATATCAATAGGTAGAACCCGCATAAACAAAAGCTCTTTAGGGTCCTTAATAATTTCTTAAGAGTGTAAAGGGGAGGCGGGGCAAGATGGCAGACTGGTGAGCTGTATGTTTTAGTTACTCCTCCAGGAAAGTAGGTAGAAAGCCAGGAACTGCGTGGACTGGACACCACAGAGCAATCTGTCTTTGGGCATACTTCATACAACACTCATGAAAATGTCGAACTGCTGAGATCAGCAAAATCTGTAAGTTTTTGCGGCCAGGGGACCCGCGCCCCTCCCTGCCAGGCTCAGTCCCGTGGGAGGAGGGGCTGTCAGCTCCGGGAAGGAGAAGGGAGAACTGCAGTGGCAGCCCTTATCGGAAACTCATTCTACTGATCCAAACTCCAACCATAGATAGACTGAGACCAGACACCAGAGAATCTGAGAGCAGCCAGCCCAGCAGAGAGGAGACAGGCATAGAAAAAAAAAAAAACAACACGAAAATCTCCAAAATAAAAGCAGAGGATTTTTGGAGTTCTGGTGAAGACAGAAAGGGGAAGGGCGGAGCTCAGGCCTTGAGGCGCATATGCAAATCCCGAAGAAAAGCTGATCTCTCTGCCCTGTGGACCTTTCCTTAATGGCCCTGGTTGCTTTGTCTATTAGCATTTCAATAACCCATTAGATCTCTGAGGAGGGCCCTTTTTTTTTTTTTTTTTTAATCCTTTTTTCTTTTTCTAAAACAATTACTCTAAGAAGCCCAATACAGAAAGCTACAAAGACTTTCAATTTGGGCACGTCAAGTCAAGAGCAGAACTAAGAGAGCTCTGAGACAAAAGGCAATAATCCAGTGGCTGAGAAAATTCACTAAACACCACAACTTCCCAAGAAAAGGGGGGTGTCCGCTCACAGCCACCATCCTGGTGGACAGGAAACACTCCTGCCCATCGCCAGCCCCATAGCCCAGAGCTGCCCCAGACAACCCAGTGTGACGGAAGTGCTTCAAATAACAGGCACACACCACAAAACTGGGCGTGGACATTAGCCTTCCCTGCAACCTCAGCTGATTGTCCCAGAGTTGGGAAGGTGGAGCAGTGTGAATTAACAAAGCCCCACTCAGCCATCATTTGAGCAGACTGGGAGCCTCCCTACACAGCCCAGCAGCCCAGAACTGCCCTGGGGGGACGGCACTCACCTGTGACATAGCACAGTTATCCCTCAACAGAGGACCAGGGGGTGCACGGCCTGGAAGAGGGGCCCACTTGCAAGTCTCAGGAGCCATACGCCAATACCAAGGACTTGTGGGTCAGTGGCAGAGACAAACTGTGGCAGGACTGAACTGAAGGATTAGACTATTGCAGCAGCTTTAAAACTCTAGGATCACCAGGGAGATTTGATTGTTAGGGCCACCCCCCCTCCCCGACTGCCCAGAAACACGCCCCACATACAGGGCAGGCAACACCAACTACACACGCAAGCTTGGTACACCAATTAGGCCCCACAAGACTCACTCCCCCACTCACCAAAAAGGCTAAGCAGGGGAGAACTGGCTTGTGGAGAACAGGTGGCTCATGGACGCCACCTGCTGGTTAGTTAGAGAAAGTGTACTCCACAAAGCTGTAGATCTGATAAATTAGAGATAAGGACTTCAATAGGTCTACAAACCCTAAAAGAACCCTATCAAGTTCAGCAAATGCCACGAGGCCAAAAGCAACAGAAAATTATAAAGCATGTGAAAAAACCAGACGATATGGATAACCCAAGCCCAAGCACCCAAATCAAAAGACCAGAAGAGACACAGCACCTAGAGCAGCTACTCAAAGAACTAAAGATGAACAATGAGACCATAGTACGGGATATAAAGGAAATCAAGAAGACTCTAGAAGAGCATAAAGAAGACATTGCAAGACTAAATAAAAAAATGGATGATCTTATGGAAATTAAAGAAACTGTTGACCAAATTAAAAAGACTCTGGACACTCATAGTACAAGACTAGAGGAAGTTGAACAACGAATCAGTGACCTGGAAGATGACAGAATGGAAAATGAAAGCATAAAAGAAAGAATGGGGAAAAAAATTGAAAAACTCGAAATGGACCTCAGGGATATGATAGATAATATGAAACGTCCAAATATAAGACTCATTGGTGTCCCAGAAGGGGAAGAAAAGGGTAAAGGTCTAGGAAGAGTATTCAAAGAAATTGTTGCGGAAAACTTCCCAAATCTTCTAAACAACATAAATACACAAATCATAAATGCTCAGCGAACCCCAAATAGAATAAATCCAAATAAACCCACTCCGAGACATATACTGATCACACTGTCAAACACAGAAGAGAAGGAGCAAGTTCTGAAAGCAGCAAGAGAAAAGCAATTCACCACATACAAAGGAAACAGCATAAGACTAAGTAGTGACTACTCAGCAGCCACCATGGAGGCAAGAAGGCAGTGGCACGATATATTTAAAATTCTGAGTGAGAAAAATTTCCAGCCAAGAATACTTTATCCAGCAAAGCTCTCCTTCAAATTTGAGGGAGAGCTTAAATTTTTCACAGACAAACAAATGCTGAGAGAATTTGCTAACAAGAGACCTGCCCTACTGGAGATACTAAAGAGAGCCCTACAGACAGAGAAACAAAGACAGGACAGAGAGACTTGGAGAAAGGTTCAGTACTAAAGAGATTCGGTATGGGTACAATAAAGGATATTAATAGAGAGAGGGAAAAATATGGCAAACATAAACCAAAGGATAAGATGGCCGATTCAAGAAATGCCTTCACGGTTATAACGTTGAATGTAAATGGATTAAACTCCCCAATTAAAAGATATAGATTCGCAGAATGGATCAAAAAAAATGAACCATCAATATGTTGCATACAAGAGACTCATCTTAGACACAGGGACACAAAGAAACTGAAAGTGAAAGGATGGAAAAAAATATTTCATGCAAGCTACAGCCAAAAGAAAGCAGGTGTAGCAATATTAATCTCAGATAAAATAGACTTCAAATGCAGGGATGTTTTGAGAGACAAAGAAGGCCACTACATACTAATAAAAGGGGCAATTCAGCAAGAAGAAATAACAATCGTAAATGTCTATGCACCCAATCAAGGTGCCACAAAATACATGAGAGAAACACTGGCAAAACTAAAGGAAGCAATTGATGTTTCCACAATAATTGTGGGAGACTTCAACACATCACTCTCTCCTATAGATAGATCAACCAGACAGAAGACCAATAAGGAAATTGAAAACCTAGACAATCTGATAAACGAATTAGATTTAACAGACATATACAGGACATTACATCCCAAATCACCAGGATACACATACTTTTCTAGTGCTCACGGAACTTTCTCCAGAATAGATCATATGCTGGGACATAAAACAAGCCTCAATAAATTTAAAAAGATTGAAATTATTCAAAGCACATTCTCTGACCACAATGGAATACAATTAGAAGTCAATAACCATCAGAGACTTAGAAAATTCACAAATACCTGGAGGTTAAACAACACACTCCTAAACAATCAGTGGGTTAAAGAAGAAATAGCAAGAGAAATTGCTAAATATATAGAGACAAATGAAAATGAGAACACAACATACCAAAACCTATGGGATGCAGCAAAAGCAGTGCTAAGGGGGAAATTTATAGCACTAAACGCATATATTAAAAAGGAAGAAAGAGCCAAAATCAAAGAACTAATGGATCAACTGAAGAAGCTAGAAAATGAACAGCAAACCAATCCTAAACCAAGTAGAAGAAAAGAAATAACAAGGATTAAAGCAGAAATAAATGACATAGAGAACAAAAAAACAATAGAGAGGATAAATATCACCAAAAGTTGGTTCTTTGAGAAGATCAACAAGATTGACAAGCCCCTAGCTAGACTGACAAAATCAAAAAGAGAGAAGACACATATAAACAAAATAATGAATGAAAAAAGTGACATAACTGCAGATCCTGAAGAAATTAAAAAAATTATAAGAGGATACTATGAACAACTGTATGGCAACAAACTGGATAATGTAGAGGAAATGGACAATTTCCTGGAAACATATGAACAACCTAGACTGACCAGAGAAGAAATAGAAGACCTCAACCAACCCATCACAAGCAAAGAGATCCAATCAGTCATCAAAAATCTTCCCACAAATAAATGCCCAGGGCCAGATGGCTTCACAGGGGAATTCTACCAAACTTTCCAGAAAGAACTGACACCAATCTTACTCAAACTCTTTCAAAACATTGAAGAAAATGGAACACTACCTAACTGATTTTATGAAGCTAACATCAATCTAATACCAAAACCAGGCAAAGATGCTACAAAAAAGGAAAACTACCGGCCAATCTCCCTAATGAATATAGATGCAAAAATCCTCAACAAAATACTTGCAAATCGAATCCAAAGACACATTAAAAAAATCATACACCATGACCAAGTGGGGTTCATTCCAGGCATGCAAGGATGGTTCAACATAAGAAAATCAATCAATGTATTACAACACATTAACAAGTCAAAAGGGAAAAATCAATTGATCATCTCAATAGATGCTGAAAAAGCATTTGACAAAATCCAACATCCCTTTTTGATAAAAACACTTCAAAAGGTAGGAATTGAAGGAAACTTCCTCAACATGATAAAGAGCATATATGAAAAACCCACAGCCAGCATAGTACTCAATGTTGAGAGACTGAAAGCCTTCCCTCTAAGATCAGGAACAAGACAAGGATGCCCGCTGTCACCACTGTTATTCAACATTGTGCTGGAAGTGCTAGCCAGGGCAATCCGGCAAGACAAAGAAATAAAAGGCATCCAAATTGGAAAAGAAGAAGTAAAACTGTCATTGTTTGCAGATGATATGATCTTATATCTAGAAAACCCTGAGAAATCGACGATACAGCTACTAGAGCTAATAAACAAATTTAGCAAAGTAGCGGGATACAAGATTAATGCACATAAGTCAGTAATGTTTCTATATGCTAGAAATGAACAAACTGAAGAGACACTCAAGAAAAAGATACCATTTTCAATAGCAACTAAAAAAATCAAGTACCTAGGAATAAACTTAACCAAAGATGTAAAAGACCTATACAAAGAAAACTACATAACTCTACTAAAAGAAATAGAAGGGGACCTTAAAAGATGGAAAAATATTCCATGTTCATGGATAGGAAGGCTAAATGTCATTAAGATGTCAATTCTACCCAAACTCATCTACAGATTCAATGCAATCCCAATCAAAATTCCAACAACCTACTTTGCAGACTTGGAAAAGCTAGTTATCAAATTTATTTGGAAAGGGAAGATGCCTCGAATTGCCAAAGACACGCTAAAAAAGAAAAACGAAGTGGGAGGACTTACACTCCCTGACTTTGAAGCTTATTATAAAGCCACAGTTGCCAAAACAGCATGGTACTGGCACAAAGATAGACATATAGATCAATGGAATCGAATTGAGAATTCAGAGATAGACCCTCAGATCTATGGCCGACTGATCTTTGATAAGGCCCCCAAAGTCACTGAACTGAGCCATAATGGTCTTTTCAACAAATGGGGCTGGGAGAGTTGGATATCCATATCCAAAAGAATGAAAGAGGACCCCTACCTCACCCCCCTACACAAAAATTAACTCAAAATGGACCAAAGATCTCAATATAAAAGAAAGTACCATAAAACTCCTAGAAGATAATGTAGGAAAACATCTTCAAGACCTTGTATTAGGCGGCCACTTCCTAGACTTTACACCCAAAGCACAGGCAACAAAAGAGAAAATAGATAAATGGGAACTCCTCAAGCTTAGAAGTTTCTGCACCTCAAAGGAATTTCTCAAAAAGGTAAAGAGGCAGCCAACTCAATGGGAAAATATTTTTGGAAACCATGTATCTGACAAAAGACTGATATCTTGCATATACAAAGAAATCCTACAACTCAATGACAATAGTACAGACAGCCCAATTATAAAATGGGCAAAAGATATGAAAAGACAGTTCTCTGAAGAGGAAATACAAATGGCCAAGAAACACATGAAAAAATGTTCAGCTTCACTAGCTATTAGAGAGATGCAAATTAAGACCACAATGAGATACCATCTAACACCGGTTAGAATGGCTGCCATTAAACAAACAGGAAACTACAAATGCTGGAGGGGATGTGGAGAAATTGGAACTCTTATTCATTGTTGGTGGGACTGTATAATGGTTCAGCCACTCTGGAAGTCAGTCTGGCAGTTCCTTAGAAAACTAGATATAGAGCTACCATTCGATCCAGCGATTGCACTTCTCGGTATATACCCGGAAGGTCGGAAAGCAGTGACACGAACAGATATCTGCACGCCAATGTTCATAGCAGCATTATTCACAATTGCCAAGAGATGGAAACAACCCAAATGTCCTTCAACAGATGAGTGGATAAATAAAATGTGGTATATACACACGATGGAATACTACGCGGCAGTAAGAAGGAACGATCTGGTGAAACATATGACAACATGGATGAACCTTGAAGACATAATGCTGAGCGAAATAAGCCAGGCACAAAAAGAGAAATATTATATGCTACCACTAATGTGAACTTTGAAAAATGTAAAACAAATGGTTTATAATGTAGAATGTAGGGGAACTAGCAGTAGAGAGCAATTAAGGAAGGGGGAACAATAATCCAAGAAGAACAGATAAGCTATTTAACGTTCTGGGGATGCCCAGAAATGACTATGGTCTGTTAAATTCTGATGGATATAGTAGGAACAAGTTCACAGAAATGTTGCTATATTATGTAACTTTCTTGGGGTAAAGTAGGAACATGTTGGAAGTTAAGCAGTTATCTTAGGTTAGTTGTCTTTTTCTTACTCCCTTGTTATGGTCTCTTTGAAATGTTCTTTTATTGTATGTTTGTTTTCTTTTTAACTTTTTTTTTCATACAGTTGATTTAAAAAAGAAGGGAAAGTTAAAAAAAAAAAAAAAAAGAAAGAAAAACAAGGAAAAAAAAAAGATGTAGTGCCCCCTTGAGGAGCCTGTGGAGAGTGCAGGGGTATTCGCCTAACCCACCTCCATGGTTGCTAACATGACCACAGACATAGGGGACTGGTGGTTTGATGGGTTGAGCCCTCTACCATAAGTTTTACCCTTGGGAAGACGGTTGCTGCAAAGGAGAGTCTAGGCCTCCCTATGGTTGTGCCTAAGAGTCTCCTCCTGAATGCCTCTTTGTTGCTCAGATGTGGCCCTCTCTCTCTGGCTAAGCCAACTTGAAAGGTGAAATCACTGCCCTCCCCCCTACGTGGGATCAGACACCCAGGGGAGTGAATCTCCCTGGCAACGTAGAATACGACTCCCGGGGAGGAATGTAGACCCGGCATCGTGGGACGGAGAACATCTTCTTGACCAAAACGGGGATGTGAAAGGAAATGAAATAAGCTTCAGTGGCAGAGAGATTCCAAAACGAGCCGAGAGGTCACTCTGGAGGGCACTCTTATGCACACTTTAGACAACCCTTTTTAGGTTCTAAAGAATTGGGGTAGCTGGTGGTGGATACCTGAAACTATCAAACTACAACCCAGAACCCATGAATCTCGAAGACAGTTGTATAAAAATGTAGCTTATGAGGGGTGACAATGGGATTGGGAAAGCCATAAGGACCACACTCCACTTTGTCTAGTTTATGGATGGATGAGTAGAAAAATAGGGGAAGGAAACAAACAGACAAAGGTACCCAGTGTTCTTTTTTACTTCAGTTGCTGTTTTTCACTCTAATTATTATTCTTGTTATTTTTGTGTATGTGCTAATGAAGGTGTCAGGGATTGATTTGGGTGATGAATGTACCACTATGTAATGGTACTGTAAACAATCGAAAGTACGATTTGTTTTGTATGACTGCGTGGTATGTGAATATATCTCAATAAAATAATGATTAAAAAAAAAAAAAAAAGTGTAAAGGGGTTGTGAGACCAAATTTTGAAAAACCGCTGGAGTAGTGGGAAGGGGGGAAGTGAACAACACAAAGACTTCAACTTTATTTGTAACTTTTTTTTTTTTAAAACAAGGGAGGAATCATATAGTTACAGTGGAATGCTGCTTTCATGTGTTGGATCTAGGTGGTGGGAATATGGGCATTGGTTAAATGGTTCTCCATGCCTTCCTGTATGTTTGGGATTTTAATTTTTTTAATTAAGGTTATATTAATTGACATGGTCTAGGAGTAACCTAGGAGTCAGCTTTGATTCCTTCTGTTCCCTCATTCCCCACCTAGAATGGAGAGAATTTACTAATGGATTAGATCTCCAAAATATATCTCAAGTCCACCCGCTTCTGCCCATGTCTATGGCCACCATCATCTTTTGGCTGGGCCACCACTCTAGCCTGCCAAATCATTCCCTGCTTCCACTCTTGGCTCCTCTTTCACAGGGCAGTAGGTGATTTTACATCAGGCGATGTCAGACTATCCTACTCCTGCTTAAAACCCTTCCATGGCTTTTGTTGGGCCTAGAATAAAATCCAGTTTCACACCACTCTTCCCTCCCTCACCAGCAGTGGTATTGCGTTGGTAAACGCTTAACAGTAGGCTGGGTGGGCGGGCAGGGGGGTACACCCAGACTTCTAGCGTTCACAGACTTCCATGGTGAAAATTCTCCCATGTGACTGATTTCAATGTACTGATGTGATGCCACTGAACATGGAGTTAACAAAAATAGCCTCAAGAGTGTATAGATGGTAGTAAAATGTAGGAAAATAATTAGGAAGTGAGAGATTTTGAGTATTTATTACCTTTGTATTTAATATAACTTATTTACTTGTAAATTTATATAATTTAATTTTTAATTATGTCTGTGTCTAACAATGGACCTGCCAAATTCCCGAAAATTTCACAGTAGGCTCCCATGCCACTGTGCTCCTTCTGCCTTCGCTGGGCTTGTTTCTGTTTTTAGAACAAGCCAGGCTCTTTCTACCTCTACCTTTGTCTGTACTTTTCTCTCTTTCTAGAACGCTCTTTCTCCCACTCTTTGCATGAAAATCACTTTCATATCCGTTAGATCTCAGCATAAATATCACTTCCTCGGAGTCCTTCCCCACCTTAGTCTCTCTTTTTTGTTCCCTTTATCTCTCTTACTTTCACTTGCCATTATTCCTTTTGTCTGCATCCTGGGATTTTGCCTATTTTCGCCATTTACCATATTCTCCATGGGGGCGGGCATCACACCTGCCATTGCAGCCCCAGCGCCTAGCATCGTTCCTGGCACATAATGGGAACTCAACAAAACTTGGAAAGACACCTAAGAAGAGGCTCTGGCAAATATCAGCTTAAACAGAAAAGGACACACACATGACTGAATTCCCAGGTTTCTCCCCCTCTTGCTTGTCTTTTGCTGCTTGAGCCCCCAAACTCCCTGCCTGCAGCAGAGCATAACACCCTAGGTGTGGTCCAGGACCCAATGAGTTTCCTCATTTGGAAAAATTTTTAAAGACTTTTAAAGAAAAATTTGTGTTTGATTTGGCACAGACCAAGAGGAGAAGGACTTTGAATTTTAAGGGTTTTCTGTGGAAGAGACTTGTGTGACTCCAGAAGGTGGATTTGAAGTGATGGGGATTGGGGCTCAGGATAATTGACAAGCTAGTGATCCCACTATCTATGGATGGGGTGGGCTGCACTTCAGGAGGGAACGACCTCCCCCTCCGCCTTCCGGCCCCCACGTCCTGACAGCCCCTCCAGCACAGGCAGGATGATTGTTTGTCCCGAGGGCAACGCCTTCCTGACACCTCAGTGCCCCCTTTAGGTGCTTAAGATTGTTTTAGCACCACAATCCATTACCAAAACATTTCCATTGTTCCAAATAGACTCTTAAGATTTTATTATTCTCAATTATTTTATTATTATCATTCCTTATTCCACTGTGCATGGAGGGAGTGATTGGCTGCACTTGGCCATCCCCCCTGCATGCAGCCCTTTCTTTCTTCTCCCTTCCTCCTTCCCTCCCTCCTCTCACTGTCTTTCTTCCTGCCCTGTCCCCTTTTCACCCTTCCTCTGCTTTGCATCTAAAGGCATTGCTTCAGCTAGGCCCCATTGCTTGGGGCCCCAGGCCAGATTTTATCCGTAAGACAAGAGCTTGTGTGTTCTTGGCACAAACTCATTAATTTGTTTTGCTGACTAGAACCCCTCCCCCGCCCCCACCACTGTGAGGTTTTGCAGACTTTATTCCCGTCTAGGCTATAACTAGTAACCTCCCGTCAATTTCTCATTGCTTGCCCCCTATGCCCCCAAAAAGTTCAGGCATCTAGTTTCTGCTTATTGATTTATTGGCTTTCCATGCCATCTCAGTGTAGTGGGGAAAACTCAGCTCTGCCACTTACTGACATGCTGTTGGCAATGCCTTAACCTCTGTGGGAGCAGCAATGACAGCAACATGAGGAAGATTCTGGACGGTAACTACTGCTGCTAACATGTACTGAACTTCTGGGGGCCAGGTGCTGTGTATCTTCAGTACTTCAAATGCTTTATGTTTTCATAACAGCCTAACAGTGTTAGCTGCTAGTATAAGCCCCATATTTTAGGTGAGGAAACCAAGACTTAAAGGGTGGGTAATCTCACAGAGGGTTGCATGGCTGGTAAATGCTGGAGCCAGGAATGGAGCCCAGTTGACTTGAAAACTTTGCTTCAGTCAAGAGGGATACCAGGAAGAGAAAATGAGAGAAAGCCATCCCAATTTCTCATGCCCAACGGTGAACCCCATGATCTTTCCCAGTAAATCTGAGCCACCCAAGTCAGCAACCTAGGAGCGAGTCTTTGGGCTGCTTCTTTTCCCTCTCTTTCCTGTTTCCAGTCCATCACCGAGCTCTGATAATTTTACCTCCTAAACATCTCTCAATCCATCTGCTGTTTCTGTCATCCCTCCTGCCACCACCCTCCTTGTCTAAGCCGCCATCCTGGCCAGTCTCTGCCCCTGCACTTGCTGCACACCCTGTCCTCTCCTTGCAGCCATTCCCGGTCCCCTCCCATCATCTCCCCCCATTGCAACCAATGTGGTCTCCAAAGCAGGACATACTCCCTGATGCACCCTTGCTAACATCTTAATCTCCCTTCCATCTCCACTCAACCAGGGAAGCCCTCCCTCTCCTCCCTGACTAGGTCACTTTCCCCCACTCCATGGCCTCCTAGTGCCACACACATCCCATTTGTAGCACTTAACTGAACTGGAATTTTACATCTATTTGTGTGATTTGAAATGAATTAATTACCACTAGACTATAAACTCTATGGTGCAGGATTGTGCATTTTTTTTAAAATCACCATTTTGTCCTTAGCACTTACTGCCTGGCAATAGTAGAGATTTTAAAAACATTTGTGATCGAAGAATAAATGAATGAAATAAAGTGCTTGACATGCAGTCTGTTATATACTGTAGCAGGCACTCCATAAATAACAGCTTGCATTATTATTATTAATAAAACCTCTACTACACAACCTCGTTGTATGCCCATAAAAGGAGAGTGGGCCAAAGTTGCTGCAGCCTGTCTGTCCTTTGTCTTGATTCCATTTACTCTGGGAAGGATTTATTTAATAACCACTTTGGGAATGAGAAAAGTTGTAGACCAGGGGGCGCACAAGCATCCTGGATGGCCCTGAGTCCACATCGTCCACGTCAGGGCAGCGATGACCTTTTTAGTGCATGGTCTGACAGGGACTGTCTGCCCCGAGGGTTGCCTGGTCTGTGCGTCCACTCGAGAGAGGGAGCACTTGGCGGATGACATTTTCTCTAGCCGTCCTGGTATAATCTGGGGCACTGCTCTCTGCCATCTCCTACTTTGACTCTTTTTGAGTGGGGCAAGGAGGAGGGCTTTTGCTGGGCCCTTTTCAGGACAGCCTTCAAATATTTTAGTGTTGGATAAAAACATTTGAGTAATTCAAAGAAAAATAAAAAAAAACCTCGAATCCTCCATTGACAGATAGAGGACAGCAACAGCCCATTCAGGGGAGAGACTTAAAATTGTCTCAAGCTTTGCAGGGGCCCAGATCTCTAGTCACATCATCTAGTCTCTTTTTCTGGTTAAAGAACTCCAGTCAAGAGAGTTGGATGATCTTTTTCAAGGTCATCTTTCTCCTGTGCTGACAGCCCCGTGATAATCACTCTGGCTTGCTGGGAGCAGGCCGGCGGGGTGGAGCTAAACACTTTAGGTGCACCAGATGGCTATGAGTATCAAATAATGTCATATTCTCCTTACTTTCCATATTAAAATAGTGAAACCCTTAATAGGCCATTTCTTTATTCTATCCTGTTTAGTTTTGCCATGTTGTCTTTGTCACTTATATTTAGATATCACTATCCATTCATGAAATAAATATCATACCTACTTCATGATAGGTGGGGAGAAAAGAACCAACTGAGTCAAATGGATTAACAGATCCTTTTGAGAATCCCGAGGAAAGGTGAATATCCTATCCTCTCCTGAGAAAAATGCTCACAAGACTTTGTGTCCAGTTTGAGGAGTCTTGTGGACCTCCTCCTCCCTCCCCCCAAAGCCCAACTGAGGACTCCTGGCAGGTCCCAGGGAGACCCCAGGTTAAGAGCCAAGATGTGGAGTAACATGTGTGAGGCCTTAGTGCTCCAAACCGGAGCCTCATCGTGGAGAATAGCGACTGGTGGCACCTGCCATCCTCCTGCTCTGGTGAAGTTGATCAGGGCAGCCCTCTAACTCCTGAGGACCTAAAACTTCAGGTGTGGGCCAGGAGGACACTGACAGCCCTGCTGAGCTTGAATGTATCCTGGGAGTTTCCATGTTGATCTCCCCACCTCCCCACAGGAGCTGTTGAGGAAGGCAGAGTTAAAATCATCTCCTAGGAGAGCAGTAAAGTTGTTTGCACATTTGATTGTAGCAAAGGGGCCCAGTACGGTTTCTGTGAGTTGTGAAAGTTTTAAATGTGCCTTGGGATCTGGAATGAGGCTGGAACAAAGCTGGAAAGAAGTAGATGCCTGAGATGCTTGGCTCCCGTCCCAGTCTATTTCCCTAGAAGCCGCCATTCATTCGGTCGTATGAGATAGTGCAAATACCTAGGCCCAGGACAGCTTGCAGCTTGTGAGCTATCTGTAAACCCAGAGGAGGCATAGCTATTAAGCAGCAGTTTAGAAAAGGGCAACACTGGAAAGTGAGAATTGCACACCTGTGATCCCCTTAGGTAAAGAATGAAGCTGCTGCAAGCTTAAGTTTTTAAGATTATTCTCTGAAATGCCTGAGGCTTATGTTATCAAATTGTACAAAATCGCTGTTTTAAACTGATGTAAAAAGAAAGTGTTACACTACCAGGAGTCTCAGTTACAGATGAAGTCATTTTTAAACAAATGCTGATGTGATTCCCACTTTGAACACATCCCAAGTCCAGGCATTCCCTACTGCCACTCCCGCCCCCTTTGATATTTAAAATGGTAGTTGCTAGAACAATATTCTAGTACAGCAAATGGATTTAACCAGGTTTTGGAGTTTTTGTTATAGGATTTTTCACTTTCTACTTTTTGCTGGACAACCTGGATTTTCAACATGTATCCTTCTCTCTTCTGAGTATTTCATTTGAATAATTTCATTTACTTCTCCTCCCTTGGGACTGATCAAGGCAATGACATGTGCTTAGCGATTCTTAATCCAGAGGAAAAAGGACCAAGGGAAGGAGTTATTCTGAGGCCTCCAATTCTTAATCCAGAGGAAAAAGGACCAAGGGAAGGAGTTATTCTGAGGCCTCCGACCTCTGTCCCATGGACCAGAACAACTTCAAGAGGAGGGAGCGTCTAAAGGAGAGTAGTTTGCACAGTGGGTGGGAGGCATTACAAGCAGAGGGGAGAGGGTATGCACAGGCACAGAAATGCAAGAGCAGAGCATGTGCAGGTTTGGGCGGGGGGTTGTGGTACGGAGTGCTAAGGAGGGAGTGTCAGCTGATTGGGCTGGATATGGAAAGAAGAATTAGATCATCTCCTAGGCCCTGGAGAATGCTGAGCAGGGCAGCAAAGTTATGAAATTCTAAGTCTTTCTGTGACTGCCCTTTGTGGAGGATATACTGGAAAAACTTACTAGAAGCAGGGATCAGTAAGGAGCTATTTCTTGTGGGACTGAGTTGGGCAAAGAGGGAATTTATACTCCCTGGGCCATTTTTTGGTGCAGAGATGACAGCCTTCATCTCTGTGCCCTCCAGCTCGAAGGCCTTAAAATTGCCTTAGTCTTGCATGTCTTTAATAGCATCGAATAACTGTTTTTTTATGGTGTCTAGTTCACCATGATCACATAAGCATTCATACTTGTATTTGTCAGGATTCTTTCAGTTGCAAGTGACAGAAACCCACCTCAAACAGCCTTTAAGCACAAAAGAGAATTTATTGCTTAAATAACTGAAAAATCCAGGGGATTGTTCTGGATGCAGGCATGATTGGATTCAGGAGCTCAAATGATCAAGTACGTCTCTTTACATCGTTTGGCTCTGTTCTACTCCGAGTGGGCTTTCTTCTCTGGCAGACTCATCCCCCAAGGTGACAGAGGTGGCCCCTTGCCACCTCCAGGTTACATTCTCCCAGAGTAGTGGCCTCTGCAGAACCAAGCTTTTTCTATAGTAGCTCCAGCGAAAGTCCTGACTGAGAAAGTCTCTCAGTTTGTCCAGCTTGGGTCATGTGCCCATTCCTGAACTGTGTCCAGATTGGCCAGGCCCAGGTCACGTGTCCTTCCCTGCAGCTGGGGTCAGAAGTTGGTGGCAGTCAGTGACGGGGTCAACCCCACCGGAACCGTACCATCAGAGCAAGGTAAAATGACCGGCCATTGCCAGAAGGCATTATTCCATTATAGGCATTTCCATTAGGGGAAAGACAAAGTGAAAAGCCTAATGGGACATGTTCTCTCCAATCTGCTTAACCCTCCTTTTTATAGAAAAGGAAACCAAGGCCCAGGGAAGTTAAGCAATTTGCCCAAGATCACATAGCTACTAAGTGGCAGAGCGGAGATCGGAACCCAGATGTGTCTTTACACTGAGCAGAGCCCATGCCCTTGCCCACTGCATTATCCCCCTCCCATGTGGTTTGGACCTCAGAGTCCTAGCCAGACTCTGCCCAGACCTGCTGCCAAAATAAAACCAGAGAGAGGCGGGGCAAGATGGCGGACTGGTGAGCTGTATGTTTTAGTTACTCCTCCAGGAAAGTAGGTAGAAAGCCAGGACACCACAGAGCAATCTGACTTTGGGCATACTTCATACAACACTCATGAAAACGTGGAACTGCTGAGATCAGCGATCTTCCCACAAATAAATGCCCAGGGCCAGATGGCTTCACAGGGGAATTCTACCAAACTTTCCAGAAAGAACTGACACCAATCTTACTCAAACTCTTTCAAAACATTGAAGAAAATGGAACACTACCTAACTCATTTTATGAAGCTAACATCAATCTAATACCAAAACCAGGCAAAGATGCTACAAAAAAGGAAAACTACCGGCCAATCTCCCTAATGAATATAGATGCAAAAATCCTCAACAAAATACTTGCAAATCGAATCCAAAGACACATTAAAAAAATCATACACCATGACCAAGTGGGGTTCATTCCAGGCATGCAAGGATGGTTCAACATAAGAAAATCAATCAATGTATTACAACACATTAACAAGTCAAAAGGGAAAAATCAATTGATCATCTCAATAGATGCTGAAAAAGCATTTGACAAAATCCAACATCCGTTTTTGATAAAAACACTTCAAAAGGTAGGAATTGAAGGAAACTTCCTCAACATGATAAAGAGCATATATGAGAAACCCACAGCCAGCATAGTACTCAATGGTGAGAGACTGAAAGCCTTCCCTCTAAGATCAGGAACAAGACAAGGATGCCCGCTGTCACCACTGTTATTCAACATTGTGCTGGAAGTGCTAGCCAGGGCAATCCGGCAAGACAAAGAAATAAAAGGCATCCAAATTGGAAAAGAAGAAGTAAAACTGTCATTGTTTGCAGATGATATGATCTTATATCTAGAAAACCCTGAGAAATCGACGATACAGCTACTAGAGCTAATAAACAAATTTAGCAAAGTAGCGGGATACAAGATTAATGCACATAAGTCAGTAATGTTTCTATATGCTAGAAATGAACAAACTGAAGAGACACTCAAGAAAAAGATACCATTTTCAATAGCAACTAAAAAAATCAAGTACCTAGGAATAAACTTAACCAAAGATGTAAAAGACCTATACAAAGAAAACTACATAACTCTACTAAAAGAAATAGAAGGGGACCTTAAAAGATGGAAAAATATTCCATGTTCATGGATAAGAAGGCTAAATGTCATTAAGATGTCAATTCTACCCAAACTCATCTACAGATTCAATGCAATCCCAATCAAAATTCCAACAACCTACTTTGCAGACTTGGAAAAGCTAGTTATCAAATTTATTTGGAAAGGGAAGATGCCTCGAATTGCTAAAGACACTCTAAAAAAGAAAAACGAAGTGGGAGGACTTAACACTCCCTGACTTTGAAGCTTATTATAAAGCCACAGTTGCCAAAACAGCATGGTACTGGCACAAAGATAGACATATAGATCAATGGAATCGAATTGAGAATTCAGAGATAGACCCTCAGATCTATGGCCGACTGATCTTTGATAAGGCCCCCAAAGTCACTGAACTGAGTCATAATGGTCTTTTCAACAAATGGGGCTGGGAGAGTTGGATATCCATATCCAAAAGAATGAAAGAGGACCCCTACCTCACCCCCTACACAAAAATTAACTCAAAATGGACCAAAGATCTCAATATAAAAGAAAGTACCATAAAACTCCTAGAAGATAATGTAGGAAAACATCTTCAAGACCTTGTATTAGGCGGCCACTTCCTAGACTTTACACCCAAAGCACAAGCAACAAAAGAGAAAATAGATAAATGGGAACTCCTCAAGCTTAGAAGTTTCTGCACCTCAAAGGAATTTCTCAAAAAGGTAAAGAGGCAGCCAACTCAATGGGAAAAAATTTTTGGAAACCATGTATCTGACAAAAGACTGATATCTTGCATATATAAAGAAATCCTACAACTCAATGACAATAGTACAGACAGCCCAATTATAAAATGGGCAAAAGATATGAAAAGACAGTTCTCTGAAGAGGAAATACAAATGGCCAAGAAACACATGAAAAAATGTTCAGCTTCACTAGCTATTAGAGAGATGCAAATTAAGACCACAATGAGATACCATCTAACACCGATTAGAATGGCTGCCATTAAACAAACAGGAAACTACAAATGCTGGAGGGGATGTGGAGAAATTGGAACTCTTATTCATTGTTGGTGGGACTGTATAATGGTTCAGCCACTCTGGAAGTCAGTCTGGCAGTTCCTTAGAAAACTAGATATAGAGCTACCATTCGATCCAGCGATTGCACTTCTCGGTATATACCCGGAAGGTCGGAAAGCAGTGACACGAACAGATATCTGCACGCCAATGTTCATAGCAGCATTATTCACAATTGCCAAGAGATGGAAACAACCCAAATGTCCTTCAACAGACGAGTGGATAAATAAAATGTGGTATATACACACGATGGAATACTACGCGGCAGTAAGAAGGAACGATCTCGTGAAACATATGACAACATGGATGAACCTTGAAGACATAATGCTGAGCAAAATAAGCCAGGCACAAAAAGAGAAATATTATATGCTACCACTAATGTGAACTTTGAAAAATGTAAAACAAATGGTTTATAATGTAGAATGTAGGGGAACTAGCAATAGAGAGCAATTAAGGAAGGGGGAACAATAATCCAAGAAGAACAGATAAGCTATTTAACATTCTGGGGATGCCCAGGAATGACTATGGTCTGTTAATTTCTGATGGATATAGTAGGAACAAGTTCACAGAAATGTTGCTATATTATGTAACTTTCTTGGGGTAAAGTAGGAACATGTTGGAAGTTAAGCAGTTATTCTTGTTATTTTTGTGTGTGTGCTAATGAAGGTGTCAGGGATTGATTTAGGTGATGAATGTACAACTATGTAATGGTACTGTAAACAATCGAAAGTACGATTTGTTTTGTATGACTGCGTGGTATGTGAATATATCTCAATAAAATGAAGATAAAAAAAAAAATAAAAAAAATAAAAAATAAAACCAGAGACTGAGACCTCATACCTACAGTCTCACCCGTTCCGCCTGAACAATTCTAAATGTTAGTAAATTCTTATATTTGGTTGAAATCTGACTTGAGTTTACTTCTTCCTCGAGAAGTAGCAGAGAAAAAAAATGAAATCCCTCTTTCCAAGGACAACCTTTCAGCTCTTTGAAGATGCTAACTTGCTCTCCCCTGTCTTTTCTAAGCATGTGTTTTTGCCTCCTGTTCCCATGAGTCATGGCTTTTAGCCTCTTCATCATCCTGATCACTCTCCTCTGGGTATGCTGCAGCAAGTGAATGTTCCTTTTAAAACATGGTGTTTAGTGGTGACAGAATACTCCAGATGTGCTCTGCCATGCTGGCAGTTCAGTGGGACTCTTTATTTCCTTCACTCTGAAACTCTCCCTCTATTAACGCAGCGTTATCTTTTTTTGGCAGCCGCTCTTAGGCTGTTGGTTGGTTGCGCTTAAAACTTGCAGTCAGTGTTGTACAGTTGAATCTTCTTGTACCTAAGTGTTGGGGCAAGATGTGGCTGGGTCCCAGGTGGACTGCTCAGGGGACTGGGGTGATTTGGAAAGGAGAGAAGAGGTTAAGAGGTTTGGGTTAAGATTTGTTGGGATACCAGGGAGTGGGAAGAGAATGTATAAAGGGATCTGAGTGAACCCAAATGTGGGAGTGATGGCTAATAAAATTAGTTCAACAAACAGTTATTAAACACATGAGCCCAATAAATTCTTGTTGAATTCCGTTTAGTTTCTTTCAGTCTATTGCCCAAGTCCGTAAGAATCCTGCTGTTCTGGTATTGGCTCAGCATCCATTTGGCAGCCCTCACCCACTTTCCCCCCACCCCTCACACACACACCGCCTACAGAGCAGTGTATTTCACCATTCTAACATCTCTGCTCTCTTCTGTTTTAAAAATCTGCCCCATCCCCTGCCTGCTTTGAAATGATCTTCTCTGTATCACCACCAGCCAAGAAGATTGTGTAAGTGTTGTTTCTAGTGCTCTATGATGAAGACTAGCTTTTTTTTTTCATTTTCCAAGTATAAAGTTATAATGTTGAATATGTGCTTTTAAACTACACACAGCACCACCTGGGGAGTTGTGTACCCTGCCTTCTCTTGTCACTCTGTACCCCTACCCCCACTGCAATTCCCTGCACTAACCTAAGGCAACTTCTACTTCCTTAAGATTCACCCCTGTCTTATGAGATTACTATTTGCTATGTCACCATCTCTCATCTCCAAGCCTAGCAATAAGCCATTTCGTATGCTTGCAGTAGCTCCCCTGTTTTACCCACTTTTCTACTTTCAAAGCAAAAGTGAAGCTCTGCCTCCTGCTTGAAATATTCCTAAGCATCCTGTTCATGAACAGAAGCTTGTGCATATTTTAAAAAAAGCACACTTAAAGGGCACGTTATTTGTATTACCTGTGCATAATGAAAATATAGATAGATAATATCTACATTTTAAATATATTTGACCAGGTATTTCAGAATACAAATCAGTAAAATACAACTTTTATTATACATTTGTTCATTTATTTATTCAGCACCTAACTAGGCCAGGACCTTGGGTTAGAGTGGTAAACAAAAAAAGACAGACTTTGCCCTTAGGAAGCTTATAGCATAGGAACAATGCTTGAGATTGTGTCAAAAAGACACCCACATTCAAGAATCAGAAGACACAGTATGGTGAAGATGCCAGTACTCCTCAAGCAGATCTATAGATTCAATGTAATCCCTGTCACAATCTCACACATTACTTGCAGAACCTAGCAAGCTTATCCTAAAATTCATATGGAAATGGAAGGGACCCAAAATAGTGAAAACAATCTTGAAAAAGAAGAGCAGAGTTGGTAGACTCACACTTCCCGATTTCAAAATACTACAAAGCCTCAGTAATGAAGACAATGTGGTACTTGGCTTAAGGCTAGGCATATAAACCAATGGAATGGACTTGAGAGTTCAGAATAAACCCTCACATGTATGGTCAATTGATTTTCAACAAGGGTGCCAAGACAATTAAATAGGGGAAAGAATAGTCATTTCAACAGATGGTACTGGGTCACCATAAATGTAAGAGCATTTCTTAAAAGGAAACAGGTATAAATCTTCGTGACCTTTGGGTGGGCAAAGACTTCTTAGATATGATACCACAAGCACAAGAGACAAGAAAAAATAGATAAATTGGACTTCATCAAAATTTAAAACTTTTATGCTGCAAATGATACCAGCAAGAGAGTGAAAAGACAGTCCACAGAATAGGAGAAAATATTTGCAGATCGGATCTGATTAAAAAGATAAATAACCCAATTAAAAATTGGGCAGAGGATTTGAATAGACATCTTTCCAAAGACGATATACAAATGGCCAATAAGCACATGAAGAAATGTTCAACATCACTGGGCATCAGGAAAATGCAAATCAGAACCACCATGAGATACCACTTCACACCCACTAGGATGGCTGGTACTAAAACAGCAGAAAATAGTAAGTGTTGACGAGGATGTGAAGAAATTGGAACTTTCAGGCATTGCTGGTGGGAATGTAAAATGGTGCAACCGCTATGGAAAACAGTTTGTCAGTTCCTCAAAAAGTTAAAAATAAGCTTACATAGACTTACCATATGACCCAGCAATTCCACTTCTAGGTATAGAGCCAAAAGAATTGAAAGCAGGGTCTCAAGCAGATACTTGTACACCAAGGTTCATAGCAACATTATTCACAGTAGGCAAAAGGTAGTCATCAATAGATGCATGGATAAACAAAATGTGGTAGATCAATACAAAGGAAATTCTGATACATGCTACAACAGGGATGAACCTTGAAAATATGCTAAGTTAAATAAAGTATTATGATTCCACTTACATGAATTATCTAGAATAAGCAAATTTTCGGAGACAGAAAGAATATTAGAGGTTACCAGACCGGGGATGGGCTGGGGTGGGAGAATGAAGAGGTATTACTTAAAAGGTAGAGTTTCAGTTTGGGGTGATGAAAAGTTTGAGTAATGGAAGATGGTGATGGTAGCACAACAGTATAAAAGTAATTAATACCACTGAATTGTTCACTTAAAAATGGTTAAAATGGCAAATTTTATGTTATGCATATAACATAAATGTAATAAAATAAAAATATATAAAATTTAATATTAAATTTTTATATAATTTATATTAAAATTTATATAAAATAATTTATATAAAATTATATATATATAAAGAAATATTAAAACACAGGATACCACTTCACACTTACTAGGATGGCTACATTCAAAAAGACAAGTAATAATAAGTGTTGACAAGGATATGGAGAGATTGGAACCCTCATACACTGCTAGTAGAAATGTAAAATAGCGCAGCCACTTTGGAAAACCATTTTGCAGTTCCTCCAGAGGCTCCATACAGAGTTGCCATTTGACCAGGCAATTGCATTCCTAGGTATGTACCCAAGAGAATTGAAAACATACATCCACACAAAAATTTGTACATGAATGTTCACAGCAGCATTATTCATAATAGCCCCAAAGTGGAAACAACCCAAATGTCCATCAACTGGTGAATGGATAAACAAATATGGTCTGTCCTTACAATGGGATATTATTCAGCCATAAAAAGGAAAGAAGTACTGATGTTTGTTGGGTGGCAAAACTGATATTATTACAGAATTTGGCACTGGTATTAATTTAGTCTTTTTTTTTTCAGGCAGAGTGCACCGAGAGTTTAGTAAAGAAAAACAGAAAGAGAAGACTTAGATGAGTGAGCAAAATTCAGGGCTGAAGAAGGGAAAGGGCCGACACCTGGATGGGGAAAGGGTGCGGAATTGCCATGTTTTTTGTTCAAAAATCTCAATGGAATAAAGTATTTACCACCAACAATATTTACTGTAAAAATAGGGCACACCCAGACATTGTTTTTTTCTTGCCTAATAAAAATGATTACATTGAGCTAATTGGAGATTCTTCCCCAACCACATTTCTTCATCTGATTTCCTGCAATTATTATAGTTATATGAAAAAAAAGCAATGGATACTCGTCAAATAGGTCAGTAACATTAAGTATAGTTAACAGTTGAGTACTTATTTGTGCCAGACATGGTCCAAAATACTTTGTATTTATGAGCACATTTAATCCTCGCAAACAACCCCATGAGGTATAGGTTATCACCCCCATTATTGCAGATAAACACTGGAATAATGTGTTCAAGGTCACAGCTGGTATGTGGTAGAGCTTTGAACAGGCCCTGGAATCAGACTGCCAGTGTTCAAAGTTCTACTACATACTAGCTATGGTCTTCAACAAATTACTTTGGAAAGACTTACCTTGAAGGTTCTTTCCCTCTAGGTAGAAATATGAAATAGTACCTTATTAAAAATATACCAAAAATGAGTTAGCTCACAGAAGAACAAATCCAGTTCCCTCAATAAATTAATTAATGTAGGTATGAATGTATATTTGTGTGTGTGAATGAAAAGATGCTTAAATTCACTAGTAGTCAGGGAAATACAAATTAAAAGCATAAAACTAATGATGAGATATCGCTTTATACCCATCAGACTAACAAAAAATTCAAGGAGGCATAACTTTTGCTGGCAGGGATGAGGAACACTTATAAAAGTGCACATAAACTTGGTAGTCCCATTCTTGGGAATCTATTCCATAGAAATAAAGCACTGTGTAAGAGAACATATGTTTATAAGGATACTTATTGCGACATTTTTGTAGTGGCAAACAAAACAAAACAAAAAAACCAACTCTGGAAAATAAATGAATGCCCATCATTAGAGTAAAAGACTAGCTGCATTATCATACATATCTACCATGGAATATTATGCAGCTTTGAGTTAACACCAGAAGACTTGGAGGGATCGCTTAAGGTTTTGTTAAATGAGAGATGCAAGGTATAACAGTGTGTGTCATATCCTGTGATCCATCCCATTCTTGAAAATGCCCCACCCCCCAAAAAACCCTCTTGTGTTAACAGGAATTTATGTATAAGCGTACACACACACACACCCAGGAAAAACACATGGAAGAATATATACAAGGCTGTTACAAGACTGTATGTTTATGGGATTATTAATATGAGTGGAAGAGGGAGCCAAGCCAAAAAGAGAAGAAAAAAAGACAGTTGGAAAAGATGCATCTATATGATTATAAGTATACATTTATACAATGCTATGTGTGGGTGTAGATATAATGAAATAATATTTTCTAAATATTAGGAAGCAGCATATTGTTAAAATTATCATGTCTGAAGCCACAGGCTTAGCTTGTACAATCTACCCACCTTCCTCCTGATGTCTGCAGTTCGCCTATGTTGCTGTTTAGCTTGCAAAATTGCATCAGATACGGCGGCCTTTTGTTCCTTCTTCCATTTACTCACGCAGCGTAAGCAAAAGACCCCAGAGCTCTAAAGAACCGCACCTGTGGCGGGGGCGGAGTTCACAAGACTCAGTGGGTGAGAGTGCAGATGCTGCAGGCTGCTTCTCCGTGGGGGAATGAAGGGGGCGGACAGTCTCACTTGGGTGGGGATGAAAGACTCCACTTCACCAGTTAAGCCCAAGATAAAGAATTAAAGAGGTGACTCGGTTAGTGTGACAGTGCCATTTCATAATCCAAACCACACTTGGTTCTGTGTGTGAATGGTCACTGCTCTGTCATCAGAAGGCTGTTTGTCTCAGTGGACTCACGGTTGATGGGAATGCTAGGAAGGGGCTTTGAGTTCTTAACTCGGGATCTGATGATTTCCTGTCCCGAGGTTACCCAACAGGCCTCAGAATAGATAAAGATGCTTATGTTGAACATTGCTGATAGTGATTTTTAAAAAGAACACCAATAGTCCACTATTCGAATGAGATTTGTAACTTCACTCAGCCATTCCTTGACTTAACTTCGATTCTGGTTGACTTGAATATCATTGATTCATAGTTGATTATAGAACTATGTCAACATATTGAATGCTGTTGTCCCTGAGTCCATATAAGTTGAGTTTTAGATGTTTTTGTAGAGGCATAGATGAGTTAAAGGAGAAAGTCAAATATGTAATTCCTTAAGTGGGACCATTCGAAACTACGCCAATGTTTTTTTTTTACCTAATAATTTTGGCAGTATCACTTTGAAAGTACCCAACAGAGTTTTTTCATGAGCCCTCTTGTAAATAATATGATACCATTTTGAGTAATAGTTTTTTAACTGGCAAGATTCTGACTGTTATGATACATATTTTTTGCACATTTACAGACATCAACAGAGGCTTTATTATCGTTACTTGACTCTTTCCTATCTTATCCATTTTATTTTTCATCATAGAGTTTAATGACAGCTTTATTGACATGTAATCTATATACCATACAATTCACCTATTTAAAATTCAATGGTTTTTAGCATATTCCCAGAGTCAATTTTTGAGAACATTTTCCATTACCACAGTCAATTTTTGAAAACACTTCCATCACCCCCAACAGAAGCCCCCTACTCAGCTGTCACTCCCCAACCTACACCCCATCTCCAGCCCCTGGCAACCACAGATCTACTTTCTGTCTCTACTTGAGTGTTCTAGACAATTCATATAAATGGCATCATACAATACGTGGCCTTTGTGTCTCACTTCTTTCACTTAGCATAATGTTTTCAAGGTTCATCTATGTGGTAGCATGTGTCAGAATTTCATTCCTTTTTATGGCTGAATAATATTCCACTGTATGGATTGACCACACTTTGTTGATCCATTCATCAGTTGATGGACATTTGGACTGTTTCCACTTTGTGGCTATTATGGATAGTATTACTGAGAACATTTGCATACAAGTTTTTGGGTGCAGGCCAGGCTTTCTAATGACTCAGTGGCCCTTTTAAATACCAGTGATATCATAGCTAAGTAGGATTTCCAAATGTTCTCTTGCTCAGCACCTTGTTTTGAGGCATGTAAAGTATCTGGTTTACAGATGAGGCAGCTGAGGCTCAGGTTGGCTAAGTGGCTTCCCCGGGTACAGAGGTGGAATGTTGGGGGTGGGAGTAGGGAGGCCCAGGAGCCAGGTCTCTTACTCCCAGGTTCGTTGCTTTACCAAGTGGTGCAGACACATGAAGGCCAAAAGAGGACCTAAAGCCCGCAAGGAATGGATTTGTAAAAAAGTCTTGCCAGTCCTTTCTGTCTGCTCTTTCTTCTGTGTCATCCCTTACAACGGTGTGGTCTGGTCCGAAAGCAAAAGAATGAGAACTGAAGAGTTAGAAGGTTCCTTAGAGATTTTCTAGTCTAGTATCCTTTTTGTACAAGTGAGGATACTGAGGCCCAGAGTGTTGATGTGATTCTCCCAAGATCACCCTGTTAGTGGCAGAGCAAGGACTGGAACTCCAGTCTCTTCATTCCTTGCCCCGCACTCATTTTCCCCCTGAGGGCGAGCATTCGTTGCTTAGGAGTGGTGTGAAACATGGCAGTGAGTCATCCTGGGTCTCTTCTCTAATAGAATCCCGTCACGGGGCTGCTGTCAGCCAGCCATGAGCAGAAGGACGCCTGGGTGCGAGACAACATCTACAGCATCCTGGCCGTGTGGGGCCTGGGAATGGCCTACCGCAAGAATGCCGACCGTGATGAGGACAAGGCCAAGGCCTATGAGCTGGAGCAGGTAATGGGGCTGGCAGCCATTACATGGCTGCTCAGCACCTTGCCCTTGAACTGAAAATCTATGGGGAAGTAGCTGTGCAGAAATTTGGTGAAGGTGTCTCTTCCATTTCTGCTGTAGAATATTTTAGAGAGGTGTTTAGGTGGTCTCAACCTTTCATTCGACTTTTTCTCTTTGAGATTTTTCCTTCCATAAAACAGTAATGAAATGACAAAAATTACACTGAATTGGAAAATAAAGCATCCAAACTAACCCCAAAGCATCAATTTTCCTAACTAGCTATATTCCTTTCACACATGCTCTATCAACCTTATACATACATACATACATATGTATATGTGTATGAATATATATAGAAGGTGTCATTATAAATGAATATAGCTATTAGTTTACAAATATGATTGTTTTTTAAAAGTCAGCAACACCAGAGCTACACGTTCCAAAGTGCACACTCTTTAGAGCTGTTACATTGAAAGGTGATATTTCTCCAAACAATGTTGCTACTGCTTAAAACATTTTTGAAACTTCCTTTAAAAATGCCTTTCTAGTTTGAGTCATTCTAGGAAAGCAGTCTTGCTAATTTATTGTCCCTCTTTAATTTTGAACCAGATTGGTGTTATCCTGGCTTTGTGCCCATGTCACTCACCATGTGGCATGGTTGTTTTATAGTTTTCCGAAATCAGAAACCAAGACCCACCAAAGCAAAGATCTGCTGTCATTGAGTGCATAATGAAATAATCTGCTCCTGAGCATGGGAGGTATTTTCAAAGTGCTTAGAATGGCAGCATCGAAGTAGGGAATATTGAAATATAAAAGTATTGTACTCTTGGCGTGAGACCCGTTGAGATTTCTCTTGTTGGCTCTCATGGCCAGTAGATCATCAGGTCCAGAGGAGTTCTTATGGCCTGATCAGTGATTGTCCGTAGCAATCAAAGCTGGCTACAGAGGTTTCATTCTGACTGACAGAATGAAGGTACCTTGATAGCACTGGGGAGGCTAAGAGGGGAAACCTGTTTGTGGAAGGAAGGGAAAGGTGGTTTGGATTTGACAAGACATGCTGAGTGTGAGGTGATGAAATCACTGGGTCTTCAAGGTAAAGGAAGAATGGGTAGTTAAAAAAAAATACATACAGCAAGCATCAAATGTTCCTCCAAGACAGTGGCTGACTCGTATATAAATGAACCTATTTATTTAAAGTATGATAATTTGATGAAGATGTCCTCCAAGTCTCCCATCCCTCTTTGAAACCCCAGCATACCTCACAAAATCAAAGCAAAGCCATGCCTGTCTACACACACACACACACACACACACACACACACACACACACACACTCACTCAGTACCCCTACCTCTTCTGTAAGTCATTTCTGGTCCTGGTTAGGGTTTACTAGTTTTGCAGCTCTGTTGACTAACATTAGTGAGGCAGGAACAGACTACGTTGTTTCCTAAAGCCTTTTTTGTATTCCCTGAGTGTGGTGAATAACTAAAGGAGACATCTCCCTTGATTATGGAAAATAACTTGGGGATCTTCCAGTAGTCCTCAACTGGGGCACTATTGCATTTTGGGCTTGGGCGGTCCAGTTCTTTATTGTATGAAACTATTCCAGGCCTTGGAGGAGTTTTTGTGTCCCTGGTCCTCAGTGCCAACTGCTCCTGCCGCATACAACCCCCCAGCTCCCATCCCTCATCGTGACAATAAAAATGCCTCTACCCCCACATTTCCAGCTGTTCTCTACCCATGGAGGGTAGTAATACCACACCCAGTTGGGAACCACTGGAAATAACTTACAATTTTCATGATGGAAAATAACTTGTCTTTATTTGATGGGAAGTCAGTTGACAAATGTTTATGCCAGATACTGTAGGAAATGTTAATTATAACAATGTTATTTATACCTTACAGTTAGGAGGTAACATTTTCTGCTATGAAAGAATTTATGACATAAAGTGAAATTACATTCTAGAATCCTAGGTGTTCAGAGGTAGAAGGATCTTAAGGATGTGGGGGTAGCCCCCACACTGTGGCCTCCCCTGCAAACCAGGTGCATTCTGGAGAGAGGAGACTCATGTCCCTGGGTGGCAGCTGCTTTCAGCTAGGCTACTTTGACCTACAAACTATCCCATTCTCCAGCCACATGTGGAGTAGTTTATAGGGGTCTTAGCAGGGTGTTTTAAGACCAGTCTTTCAATGGGCCTGGATTGTGGAGGATGTGGGGTGGCAACATAAGGTATTGGTCAAGAGCATGGGCCCTGGAGTGAGACTGCTTGGGCTGTGTCCTTGCTACCCCTCGCCAGCTCTGAGGCTTTAGCAATTTTGCTTCCTCTCTCTTGGCTGAGCTTCCTCATCCAGAAAGTGGGGTAATAAGAGTACCTGTCTCAAAGGCGGTTGTGAGAATTAGAGATAATCCAGGTAAAGTGTTCTGGACAATGCCTGGACATAGTATCTAATAGATTAAGTTAGTATTTTTGTTGTTATATATGATGATAATAACAATAGTAATTGGTTGTAATACATCATATTATTAAGAAACTTCAGCTGCCACTTGCATTTCATAAGAACATGACTCATTAGTCCAGTAATAGTGTCACAAACGGGTATTTTGGCAAAGCCTCATTACTTCAGGGCAGGCATGGTGGACTTAATTCATCCTTAGTATAATGAAAATAAATTACTAAGAACTGTGACAGAAAGCTCCAGGGTACCAGGCTTTTAAAAATCATGATCCTGAGATGTCAGGGAGGAGGCACTGGATTTCAGAGCTGGAAGATGCTGTCGGGTCCATTGAGCTAAGTCACTTCTTCGTGATGGAGCAGAGAAGTGGAAATAATAGAGACCATCAGATGCTTTGTACCTGTTAGGGAGCTGCCTTTTCAGGGTGGTCGCCAGGCAGCACTGGCTTACACCACGTGGAGGCGAGGAAGTTGTTCTCTGGGAGCCGGGAACTGGCCCGGAAGCTGACTGTGCCTTGTCTCTGCAGAACGTGGTGAAGCTGATGCGGGGCCTCCTCCAGTGCATGATGAGACAGGTAGGTGGCAGCCCATGGGCGCTCACTGGCAGGTCACCTGAGCTGGCATTCCGGGTGACTTTCATCAGGACAGTGAGCAGCCTTACAGTGTTCTGAACTTTTCTTCTCAAGACAAAAAGAAATTTAAAATTATACAATACATAATTTCATGATACTCTGGAACCACAATCGGAAAGAACACTGTTCCTCAGAACCTCTTTTAAAGAGATACTTGTGAAAAGGAGAGCATGCCTTTTTTAATGGGGGGAAACACTTTGTCAGTCATGACTCAAAAGCCATTTTTTATTCTGCTGAGTTTATAAAAGAGTATGTTTTCATTTGAGATGAATGTTTGTGTTTTTAAAACTTAACTTTACTATTTGCCAGTATTTTCATGAAGGATAAACAAAGCAATTAATTGAGCACATACTGTGCGCCGAACATATACTGATCTGCACAAATTCAAAGGTGAATACCAAGTCCTCACCCTCAGTCAGCTCGCCATCTAGTTTTGAGACATAATTGGTCTTTTCCTCTCAACATAAGGAAACGAGAAGTGGAAATTTAAATAGATCCTCTGTCTCCCTTCTCTACTTGCTTTTCTCCTCTCTCCCTTCTTGCCTCCTCCTTTCTTCCCCATCCCTCCTTCCCTCCCTCCATCTCTCATAGAGTACCTACCAGGTGTCACAGCTGGAGATGTAAGACAAGGAAACCCTTTGGCCTGACTCCTCGCCCCCGAAGAGCTTGTTAAAATCCCACTGAGCTGGGGCATTTCTGGTGAATGGGTGGGAAGAATCCCCCAGCCCAACGCCTCTGTTGTCACTAGCGAACATCAGCTGCCCTGGTCCCTCTTGCTCCTGGAGGCAGCAGGGAAGAGGTCTAGATCCAGGGGATTGAGCCTGAGTACAACCTTGGCCAGCTGTGACACACACACCTGCCCTCCCCCCCCTCCCAGCTTTAGCTATGCAGAGCCAGCCTGCCTTCTCTTCTGTCACAGGTGGATAAGGTGGAGAAGTTCAAGCACACGCAGAGCACCAAGGACAGCCTGCATGCCAAGTACAACACAGCCACCTGCAGCACCGTGGTAGGTGACGACCAGTGGGGCCACCTCCAGGTGGATGCTACCTCCCTCTTCCTCCTGTTCCTGGCCCAGATGACGGCCTCAGGTGAGCCAGACTGGTTGAGCCTATCAAACAGGGAGTGACAATCCAGAAGGGGGGGAGGGGTGTATCACTGGGTCAGTATTTAAAGTGAGCCATTGATGTAAAGGAAAAGCATGCTTCTTTATCATCCTATCTGCATTTGACTCTACGATGGGGCAGGTAAGGCAGGAATCCCATCTCCATCAGCGACGTGCCGAACGGTAAGCTTCCAACGAACATTTACAGGATGAGGGTTGTGGAGACAGAGCTGCTGGCTCCTTTCTGTTGACACCGAAGCTTCCTTATTGTTACTCTCCCCCAGTTACTGGAGCAACCTAGGTTGTATCTCAAAAGTTCAAATACCTGAAGAAGTATCCTTCCCCTTAGGTTTTTCTTCTCCAAGGTAAGTGGCCCTTTCCCTTCAGGTCTTCCTTTCACCATCCTGGCCTTTTCTCGTTTACTCAAATTTCATGCAAACACATCATTGCCAGAGCTCAACAGTGTGCCTGGAATGCTCTGACCTGCCCGTGTACTAGTGTTGTGAGTAGGCCGACAACTTCCCCACTGTGTGTGTTGTTCCCATCAAAGCCCAAGCTGTTGGCTTCTCTGGCAGCCTGGGCAGCAGGCCTTCCGAGCTCCAGGCTGCAGCCCGTCTTGGTGCACCAAATGGTCTCTCCCGCAGCAGAGTCTAACGTGGGTGTCCCCATGGGCGTTAGGCCACCTTGCTGCTGTGTCTCAGTCCTTCTCACCATCCAGTAAACCTGTGCTCCTGCATGGGAGGTTTCCCATTTATTTCAGAGTGCAAGCATGAAGCTCTAAAATGATCAAAAATCAGTACATAGTATCCTCATGGCTTTGTGAATAAACCACATGGTTATAACAAGTACTTTTTGGTTATGAAAGTGAATATGAACTCACTGCAAATATTTTTATATATTTTTATATATAACAAAATATAAAGAAAAAAATCCCCCCTGCCAATTTTCATTTGGATGTGTTTCCTCTGAGTCTTTTTTTCCAGGTGATTTTTGGTAAGGTCATATTAGATGCATATACATCGTCTTTTTATTACATAGCCTTGTAACTTAAGATTTTTCCCATGATTTTATAAGCTCTTCATAAACATAACTGTAGTGACTTTATCAATGGACAGACCATAATTAACTATTTCTTTATTTCCATTTTTGTTTTCTGCCATTATAACTGATGCAACAATACCAACTTTGACTGCATCTCTGTTTACTTCTTTCTGATAGTTAGATGTGATTCAAAGGCTATTCATACATATTGCCAAATTGTTCTCAGAATGATTTATGAATTAGACTCCTGCTAGTGGTGTAAGAGTGTATGCCTTACTGGGCCTGTTCAGCTAGCTTTAAGAATTCATACTTAAAAAATATATGTACTTGCCACAACAAACTGTACTTGCAAGGACCTGAGCAAAAGCCCAGCTCTCTTGGTCGCTGCCTGCTTCAGTGTGTCGATGTCACCCCCAGGCATGCCTTGAGAGCTGGCTTTCCACGGGGTCAAGGGCTGTCTCCTGAAGTTGGGGCTTGACTTTCCCTGGGGGCCACAGGGGAAGAGCACCCACCCTTTGGCTCACTCAAGAATAAGGATAGCATCTGGTTCCCCTGGGCTAAAATCCTTGGCTTTGTTGGAACCTTTTCTGAGCGAATCCAGTAGGAGACAGCAGGCCCCACACCTTCTTTTTTCAACCTTTTCTACTCATTCATATGCATGCACAGAAAGCATAGTCTTTTTTTCCTTCCTTCTTTTCTCTCTTCCTCTCTCCCTCCCTCCCTCCTTTCTTTCCTTCCTTTCTCTTTCTGAGACTTTCATGACTTATTTCAGACTTAATTTCTGATGCCGTAGTAAGAAAAGTGAAAATGAAGCTAAAAGGACTTATTTTCAAGTGTGGTATTTGTAATCTATAATCAGCAGCTCTTTCTTTACAAGGTAACTTCATCATCTCATTGTTTGTTTTCCATTACTAGGCTTACGTATTATTTTCACCCTTGACGAGGTGGCCTTCGTACAGAATCTTGTTTTTTACATAGAAGCTGCATATAAAGTCGCGGTAAGCATCAACCCTGGTAGGCTTTGCAGGCATCCCAATTATCAAAAAGAATAAAAATCATACAGCTCCTTGAGGGTCAGGCACACAAATTGCACATTTTTGTCCTGGGATATAGGTGGGGATTTTTGTTCTTTTAACACAATACGTACTCTAAATCCATTATGCTTATTTAAAGTAAGACACTGTAATGTCCTGTGGAATGTTTATTGGCTGGCTTAAAACAAGGCTGAAGAGGTCAACAGTGTCAGAGCCTTGGCGGGAACTGGAGTGCCATATGGATCACCCCAGCCAGCCCACAGGTAGAGGTCCTGAATGGGGACATGTGTCAGTCAGCACGTGTGCAGCCTGGCCACATCTATGCGGTGGAAATGTGTATAAAACCCAGATCTTTGGATGTGGAGCCTGACGCATTTCTAGAGAACAGCTAAACTGAACAAAGCTGACTACAAGGGCAGTAAGGGTAGAGGTCGGTTTAAAAAAATAAGAGCCACTATGACCTAAAGCAGGGGTTGGTAAACTGTTTCTCTAAAGGGCCAGAATGTAAATATTTACAGCTTTGTGGACGATATGGTCTCTGTTGCAGCTACTCGAAAGCAGCCATAGACACTATATACACAAATGAGTATTTCTGGGTTCCAATAAAACTTTATTTACAAACTCAGGTGGCAAACTAGATTTGGCCCACAGGCTGTAGTTTGCTGAACCCTGGTCTAAAGCAGTGATTCACAACCAGGGGCAATCTCCCCCTCCCAGGGGACGTTTGGCAATGTCTGGAGACATTTTTGGTTGTGACAACTGTTGGTGTGCTACTATCATCTATTGGGTAGAGGCCAAGGACACTGCTGAACATCCCTCAGTACAAAGGACAGTCCCCCACAACAGAGAATTAGCCAGTCCAAAATTTCAGTAGTGCCGAGGTTGACAAACTCTGGTCTAAAGAAACTTGAGAAGTCTTTGTGGAAAGAGTGGGACTTCTGTTGGACCTTGGAGCATGAGTAGGGTTTAGAGGAGCAGAAGGGAAGAAGAGGGGTATTTGGGTGCAGGAGTAGCATGAGCATAGACACAGAGGCAGGAACAGACCCTGAGTGTGTCAGGGGTGCTTGTGGAAAAGGGTGTGGAGTTGAGGAGTAGACTTGGAATGAACGTTGAGTATTGGAGAATAGTAGGAAATAAAGTCAGCGTGTGGGCATGGGTTTGGCACAGTGAGAAGAGGCCAGATAATGGAGGGTATGGCATCCAAAGAGAGAGATTTGACTATGATCCACTAGGGAATAAGCAGTTTGCCATTTCAGACACTGAAGCAGGGGAGTGAGCCGATAAAAGCAGTTTTTGAGGATGAGTCACTTGGCTCTGGGGTTGGAGCAAGGAGAGGCCCAGATGTGAGGAGTTCTGAAGAAAGGAATCCCAGGCTCAGCTACAAGGCATGCATGGCAGGGGAGAGTCCAAAGTTACTCTAACATTTCAAAGACTAAATTTCCACATTTTGAAAAGGTTCATCTTTGGAAATACACACACACACACACACACACACACATATACATACGTATACACAAACAAGTTGGTCACATTCTTGAGTTATAATCTTTCCATAGTGCACATCTTTTGTGGCAATTTAAAGCAGTGTCAAGGGCTTGAGTTTTCTAAATGAAAATATGACTTGCAAAGGTTAGGTCCACATGTATCCAGTCCTCTGCATGTACAGAATGTTCTGAGCCAAATCGTATTAATCGGATTTAATTGCCATGTAAGTGCAGTGTTTTGTGCCTCAGTTTTGCCTTTGGCTCCAGTTACTTGCTGAGCATTTTTTCCCCCAAGGAGTAATGCTACAAAGAGAGACTCGGTGATTTTAAATGGTTTACTTGGCTTCAACTAGTTACATAACCCATTGTTACAGTTCCCTTTATTCCATCTGTCAATTTAATATAAGTTCAGAGAGATTAACTGAATAGAGAGCCAGCATTTTCTTTGATTTTAACATAACTATTTTGTTTCCTACGAATCTGGAATTTCTTGCAAATCTATAACATTGAAGAGTAAGAAATTTGAGAGCATTTTTACATGCTTTTTTGTTCCATTTGAGTATTTACTTCAAAGTGCTGCACAGAGGTCAAAATGAGCTGAGACTGAGGCAGAACAGAGTATGAGTATGCCTGACCAGGAACTTGGGAGTCTTCGAGAAGAGATACTCATGTTTCATTATACCTGGGTTAACATAAAGGAATCATTTTTTGTTAGCACTTCTATTCTACCTCTTTCTCCTGCTCTGATTGCTACCTTTTTCTGCCCCAGGATTATGGAATGTGGGAACGTGGAGATAAGACCAACCAGGGCATACCAGAATTGAACGCAAGCTCTGTAGGAATGGCCAAGGTGACAGTCGTCCTGTTTGTTCTTTCTTCTGTGCTTTTTTCACTTGCTTCCATTTGGTTCTCTTCATCAGGAGTTTGGATTTAATCTGATTAGCCATTTTTCAAGTCAACAGAAGTAGGTGCAAGTTCAAGTGGCCAAGTCCTCCAGCCGACTGAAATTATAAGTAAAATTATCAAAGAATGGAGGTGTCTGCAGCTGAAATCTGCCTGTGGCAGAAAATAAGTGCGCTCTGTCCTTGTTATCCATTGTCATCACCCACAGGTTTAAGCTCTTGCTGTTGTTTAAGAAGCTGGATGTACGATGTTCAGCTTTCTTTTCGGGGTCATAAGGAGGGCTAAAGAATATGACCACTTTGTAGCCTGGGTCTTCCAAGTTCAGAAGTCTGCAGGGTCAGGCAAGTACCATAAATGAGCGAAGCCAGTCAGACATAAAAATATTGGGGGTATTGTGGGCTGGGAACTTTCTCTAAGGTCTTCCAATTCAAAATAATTTTTCAAATATTCTTCAGGCCAAACCAAACACACCTAAGGGGGCAGATTCCATCTGCAGGCCCCCAGTTTGCAAATCTTTCTGTAAACATTTAGCAGGGCTCCTTCCTTGCCTCCTTCTCAAGAATGAAATATATTTTTGGACAGAATGAAGACTCCAGAGCTAGAATTGTTAAAACAACAATAAATATGCTCTGTTAAGGTAAAGTAACAGAAAACACATTTATTACTAAAAGAATGAACTTTCAGAAGTGCCAGACATGCTAATGTTAAAAGTGAACCACTCAAAGAGGTAAAAGAAAAGCTTACCATGAACCTAGCACCATATGCAAGCAATGTTATGAACTTGTTAATATTTATCTTTTTGGTAGAATTCTAATTTCACTTTTGGAAATCTTTTTCTGTTTTCTCTTTCTTGGTTCCTTCAGTGAGCAACAACACACAGGAAAGCTCAGGTCCACTGAAAGTAAGGCTAGAAAGTGACTATAAGACTATTTAGCTAGATTTTAAAGGCGTGTTTCCTCCTCTTTGGGAAACGTGTATGCTAGATTGCTTGATGACAAAGGAATTCCAAATATGGGAGTGCATGTTTCCAAGCAAGGAAAAGTAACTCATATCTGTGCTTGTAGGCAGCACTTGAGGCAATCGATGAACTGGACCTCTTTGGAGCCCACGGAGGCCGCAAGTCAGTGATCCATGTCCTGCCCGATGAGGTCGAGCACTGCCAGGTAACAGCTCAGCCTCTGCTGTTCCAGAGAGTAGGGAAGGAGAATCCTGGAGTGGAAGATCTAGGCTTGGGATCAGATTCCCCACCTTTCTAGCTTGGGGATGCTTGACTTCTTTCAGCCTTGCTTCCTCATCCATAGAATGGGGATACGAGGCCCTTCCCTCTTGCCTCCCAAGGTAGTTGTAAGGGTTGGATCAGATCAACTTAGACCATTTGTCAAAGCACTTGGTAAGCCAGAAAGAACTATGTAAATATAAGACACAATGATGTTGTGTATTGAGAGTCAGCGATCAAGGCGTCTTGTTTTGCTGGAGACAAACCCTGTTTTATGTTTATCAAACTCATAGGAGGTTTTCCCACAGGCTTATTTCACGATGCCCCAAAATTGCATGACTGGCAAGTACTAGTTACTTGGAGGGGCTGGGGATGGGTGGAAGAAATGGCAAATTAATAGAACCTCCATGAAATGCAGATCAGAGAAAGAGTGATTGATACTGATTGGGGGATTCCATTAAGCAGATGGGAAGTCATCAATTGCTAGTCAATCAGCAAACTCTTATTTAGTGCCAACCCACTCCATGCCCCATGCTGTGCTAGGCCCAAAGGGAGTCAGGCACATAAAAACTTGTAAACCGAGCGCTCCAGGCAGTGACGCCTAGGGAAGAGTGGCTAGTTAAGGAACTAGGCCTGGGGGTCAGTTCACTGTGGAAAATGAAGCTTTAATCTGAAACTGAAGGGTTCCACCCACCCTCACCCCACTCTCCAGCTCACTCCATTTCCCCCCATTAAGTAGACCTTAATGAGGAGTCTGATATTTTTTAGGGGTGTAAAATTTCTTTGCCTTTTCATTTTAATTCAAGTCAGTCCTTCACCCTCTTCCCATGAATCTTTTAGGAATGAAATGTGTACTGAGTGGCCTTTGCTATCAGTACAAAGAGTTATTTTAAAGTTATAAGCAAAGTAAATCCAGAGTCAAGTTGGAGTGTGTCTTAATGGATATGTGGTTGAGTGGAAATCACGTGAGCCTCCAGAGGACCTGGGTCAGGATCCCCTTAGAATTTGGGAGTCTCAGAGTCCTCAAACATGAATTGGATATGATACCCTAATGCCTTCCTCCCATGGAGGATTTCATAAACTTAGGTTAGATCTCAGCGGTCACTCCCTTCCCTCCCCTCGGTTTTCCTTCTAATTCCAACTTCCTTTAGTTTAAGAGTGTCTAATCCACCCACCTTGCAATCATAGCTATATTATAATGCTGCCAAGTAACCCATTCTTTCTTGGACTAAATTCAATCTGTTGTTTCCCATTTTGCCTGAGCATTCGTGAGGTCTTCTGGATTTGACTCCTTCTCTAAGTGGTTTCCGGCTCACCCAATCCAACTGGTTATATGCCACAGAAACCAGACATTTCTCCAGGCTGGCCCTGTAGGTGTGTTCTTCTCTGTTATCTGTTCTCTACCTTCACAGCCAGGAGACACCCTAGCTTGCTGTCACCAGTAGCCCTATAGTTCTGGCCAAGTCAACAGAGGGCATGGAAGGAAGGGGGCAGCAGTTGTCAGCATGTGCTCCAGGCAGGACGGGGCTCTCCCTGATCCCCCACTTCTCCCCAGGAAACAGGAGCCATTGGCTGGGCCTGGAAGGTCTCTCAGCAGGGGCCATGTTGTTAGGACAAAGCGTGGACTCCAGATTGGCAAACTCATTTGAATGTTCCTTTGGGGCTGAGAATGCAATCTCTAGATACTGTATTTTACTAGTTTGCTGCTTCAGATTAAAGCCGCCTTTTTGCTTTTCATTCAGTCTATTCTATTCTCCATGCTGCCAAGGGCATCGACGTCTAAAGAGATTGACGCTGGACTTCTTTCCATTATTTCTTTCCCGGCTTTTGCGGTGGAAGATGTGAACCTTGTGAATGTGACCAAAAATGAAATCATTTCTAAACTCCAGGTAAGTGTGGGTCACACTGGTGCCTTTTTGCCCTGTGTTAAGTGCCACTTTCACATGATGACATGGAGCAGCTCACCACTGGCTTTGTTTATCTCAGTGGACTCAGAGCAAGGTGTCCAAAGCTGAGCTGACAGGTGAGAAAACGAAATCTCAGCGTGATGCAATGTCTTGGTTCTGTTCCTAAGTAGTAGTTCTGTTCCTAAGCCAGCACCTTTGGACCTCAATTCCTTCCACTGCTGTACTTCTAAGGCAGAGCTTCTTAACCCTTTAGAGGTCACAGAAGACCCCTTTGGGACTCTCTTGAAAGCTAGGGAGTAACTGCCAGAAAAAATACACGTCTCAATGTCCCCAAACTTGGCACACACAATTTCAGGGGACTTAGCGAACCCAAAGTGAAATTGAGGTTTAAAAATCTCTACTCTCAGGTGAAACACAGAAGCACATTACCCTACACTGAGAATATTATTAAATATTCCAGTCAATTGAAATCATAGGTAGCGTTATCAGAGAATCTATGTTTCCTAATCTGAAATCTACATGTTGGTTATCAGTGAACAATGCTTTTATCTCTTGGAAACAAAGGGTCTTAAGTCATGTCCCAAAAAGGTGACTATATCAGTCATGGTTCTGTGGAGAAAAAGAAACTGCTTTAGGTGGTTGAAGCAGGCAAAACAGGAAGTGAGTGCAGAGAATGAAGTGTTCATAAGAGAAGCAGATTCTAGGCTGAGCCTCCTGGAATGAACAAGACGGAGCTGGCCGTTAGGGTCGTTGTTGCTTCAATAGCCAGCAGTAAAGCAGCATCTGCTGGGGCTGCCTTGACCTCCTTAAGAAACTGGAGAATGGACACCCAAGGCTCTGATCCAGGGTTAGGGAGCTGGATTAAGAAGCTGCTGACTCCACTCCTCTTTCTTGACACCCAGGAAGCTGGAGAGGAATCCTGCAGCGGGGAAGCCAGCAGTGACAGTTAGAAGGGCAGGAAGGGCCTCTCTGCCTCCCTGCACAGTCTCGCGGAAGTTCATCGCAGGGCCAGAGCTGCCTTTCCAGCCACAGCCTAACTGCAAGGAGTCTGGGAATGTTGCTTTTAGCTTTCAGGTCTTTCAAGTAGAAGAAAGCCAGCCCAAGTATCTGCTTTAATGGCTTCTCACAGAATGAGGGTCCCTTTGCTTCTCTGGGTGACACAGTACATTGGAATGAAAGGATACCCAGTCACTGAATTCCGTGTAGTTACCCCTGTAGCCCTGGTAATCTAATGGAGGGTTTTGGCATTCCCTTCCAAGTACTGATCAAACCTGAATTTACTTTGTTATTACCTTAAAATAACTCTTTGTACTGATAACAAAGAGCACTTGGTACTCCTTCATTACTAAAAGATTCATGGGAGAGAGGGTGAAGGACTGACTTGAATTAAAATGAAAAGGCAAAGAAATTCTTTCGATGCCATCAAACGTAATGTACTTTATTTCTTTATCTTATTAGGGACGTTATGGATGCTGTCGCTTCCTTCGAGATGGTTATAAAACCCCAAGAGAGGTTGTATTCAAATATTGTTTCTTATGATCCATTAACTGCTTCATATCTAAGTTGCCATTGCTTTGATCTTCCTGATTGATTATAATTGGAATATTGGAAAGGGAAGTATTGACGTTGGAGTCAACAAGCCGGGCATTAGGCAGCAGAATAGTAAGATCATCAGGAGGATGATCTTATCTACCATCTTGTAGATAAGGATGAACAGTTCTGTGGCTAACACAATTTTTTTAAAGGCCAACCGTGGCCTCCTCTTTGGGTTTCTTGGCCATTGTGACTAATTTAATGACGTAAATGAAACAAGACAGTTTGATAAACACTGTGATGGGCAAATTGCTACTTATTTGTTACAGACCTAGGAAGCTTTAATATAATAAAACTACCAAGGAGGGTCATGCATATTTCAGATTTACTTTACTGAAATTTTACCATGGAAAACTGCCAAAAGTAGCATCTTGCCATTATAGTAGAATCCCCCTAAACATGCCAAACTCAAGACTGCATTGATAAGCAAGGGAATCCCCGTGAGGGACAATGGTGTTATATATGTACTCTGACACTTCCTTTGAAAATGTTTAACATTTGATTCCAGGATCCAAACCGCTTGCATTATGACCCTGCTGAACTCAAGCTCTTTGAAAACATTGAATGTGAGTGGCCCGTGTTCTGGACATACTTCATAATAGATGGAGTCTTCAACGGTGACACTGTTCAGGTGAGGAAATGCTGGGTGCTGTGTTGATAATAAGTATTTTCATTCCACTCTTATTAGAACACAGGGTTATGCAAACCTTCAGGCATTCCTTTGGTTATCTGCTGCCACTTAAGAAACTATCACAAAACTCAGTGACTTGAAGCAGCACCTGTTTTGTTTATTTGCTCATGATTCAGCAATTTGGGCAGGGCTCAGCAGGGACAGATGTCTCTGCTCCAGCTGGTGTCATAAGCTGGAATAGCTTGATGGGGCTGGAGGATCCTCTTCCAAGATGGCCTCTCTTACATGATGGGTAAATTGGTGCCGGCCATTGGCCGGGAGCTCAGCTGGGCCTTGGCTGGGGCCTTGGTTCTCCTCCAGGTGGCATCTCACATGGCTAGTGTGGGCTTCTCACAGTGTGGTCATCTCTGAGCATTAGGCTTTTTACATGGTGGTCATCTTCCCCCAGAACACAAAAGCGTAGCTGCCAAGTTTTCTTAAGGCTGAGGGCTGGAACTGGCACAGTGGCACTTCCATCACATTCTATTGGTTAAAGCAGGTCAGAGGGGTCGTCTCATGTTCAAGGGGAGGGGGCTACACCAGACATAGGTACTGGAAGGCATGGCTCATTGGGACTGTCAAAGAACAGTCTATCATAGACAGGTTTGGTTATTGCTGTTGTTCTTTTCAGATCAGCCAGTGGTTTTGCTGGCTTTAGCTCTAGTGTACAGGTGCTCTCAGCTAGCATCTTATTTAATGTAACAGCCTCCTGACTGTTCTCCCAGCCTTTCTCCACACATATGCCAGAGTGATCTTATTAAAAGGCAAATTAGGTTCTGCTGCTGCCTTGCTGAAAAGCCTTTACTGGCTTCCTAATGGCTTTTGAGATAAAAGAGTTCCTCTTAAAATGTTTTGTAGGGTCCACAAAATCTGGCCTTTGTTTTCACTTTAGCCTAATTTCTTACTACCTCCTTTCTTGAGTTCTTTGATTGAAGCACATTGAAATCCTTTTAGTCCTTTGAATAGGCCATGCTGTCTCTGGCCCTCTTCTTCTCAAATGCCTAGACCTTCTTTCTATCCCCAACTGCCCCTCCGTCCCTCGCTTGGTTCTTCGTCAGTGTTCCTTGTATTAGGAGGTTTTGGTGTGACTCGGTGCTGGTCAGGTGCCCCTTTTACATGCCCCCACAGCACCCGTAACAGCTTCTAATCTCCCACTTACATATCAACGGACTCTGGTAGGTGATCTTCATCCAGTTCCCTGACATATTCCTTGGACTGGTACATAGGAAGTGCTCAGTGAATATTGGTTCCTGCAAGCCTCAAGATGTATTTCTTTAGCATCTACCTGATGCCACGGGCTGTGCTGAGCCCTGAGCATGCTTTGGTGAGCAGAACAGACCTGTCTTTGTGCAGCTTCTCTGCATGCCAGATGAACTCAAAGACTTGGCCATTTTTTCATCCTGTTCTGATGACCTGTTCTGGGGTGAGATGAGCAATCTAAGATTTACCTTAGCTTTTGAAAGCTGCCCCTGCTTAGGAATGCCAGGGGCTTCAGAACTGGCAATAAGCTTGAATTGTTAACATTGCCTTCCCCCATCGCTGATTCTTGCTCTTATGCTTTAGTGATGATCTTAGGTCTTACGCTTTATGTCTTTTTATCCGAGAACTGAAAGATCTCAAAAAGATTGAGTTTGAATTTCAATTACAAACAGGCTTAGCAATTATCAGGGAGAAAAAATGCTAAAAGTGAAACAAAAAAAAAGAAAAAAAGACTGTGCTTCATGTCTTGTTTTGTAAGTCTCACAGCATGGATGTACTACCTTTCTGCCTCTGCTGTCTGTCCAACTGTCTCTTCCACTCAGTGACATTAAAAAATGATCCACTCGTGGTTATGCTTTGCCATCCATATATTCAAAAAGAAAAGAAAATGATGTCTGGAAGGCATTTGACTGGACTCTCCAAAGAAGGGACATGTTGAATAGCTGGATGGCTGGTTAAGGATTTTTTTCCCTTCCTGCTTTTCCCTTTTAATAGATAGATTTATATCACTGCCTTTTTATTTTGATGGAAATGTTTGCTTCAACAGCTTTTATCACACTGAGCAGGGTGTCCTAAGAATCAATGTACATGGATCACAGGGCATGCGTTTCCTTTTTTTCCGCATTAGATGTGTTAAGTAACTATTTTTTGAGCAATAAATCCTTGAATGAGTGCCTTTCAAGTGGAAAACTACCTATAGGTGGAAATGGGATCTGCGGCTTAAGATGGGCCTCAGATACAGCCTCTGTCCCAAGAAGCTTATAACCTGGTGTGAGACAAAATTTAAACACACATGAAGTGAATTTGGAGTGAAAGATTTAAATTCCAAGTTAAAGAAAGGTGTGTGACACATGGTGTGTATGTGAGTATGTTACGAATTCCAAGGATGCAGTGGCCACCGCAGGATGGGGGGTTCTGTCCCTTTCCCTAGAAGCTGGACAGGTGGGGCCGAGCTTCGGTGCCCTCAAGGGAAGAACAACCAAACATGTTTAGTGCCTCCTAACCTGTCCTCAAGGGTCCCAGTTCCTCCTGCCTTCTTTGAGCTGAGGTAATTGTGTACTTCTTTCCCCTGTGTCCTGGCTCTAATCTGTTTGTGGCCAAGAGAGCTGTTTTTCTATGCTGCACAGCCATTACAGTGTAACGACAAGACCTCTTTAACACTGTTTGGGACGTTGCTGTTTTCCAGGTCCAAGAGTACCGAGAGGCCCTGGAAGGAATATTACTCCGAGGCAAGAATGGGATCCACCTGGTGCCAGAACTGTATGCCATCCCGCCTAACAAGGTAACCAGATGGCATGGAGCCTTTGCGTGGGCTCCTCTAGAACTAAGGGAGTTGGTGATTGGCCAGTCAGTATTTTTCATTCCCCTTTTAGGCCTAACTAGGGGAAGTGGCCTTTAAGCCATAGGTGGTTCCTGTATATTACTAGGAGTTATGGATTTGGGAGAACACGTGGTGTGTGCTTCACCATGGGTGCCCTAGGGAGGTATCATTTGAGGGCCTTCCTCTGACCCCAGGCATAACTGACCCTAAAAAGCACAAAACACTGTTGTGTACCATGTTCTCACGCATGTCCACAGAAGCAGCAGCCAGATAGAATCTCCCTAGGAAGGTGGAGGGGAGGGAGGGATAGATAGGGACAGGTGAGATTCTTCTTTGACTCAAGCAGTTCCCAAGCTAGGGTTTGAGTGATCAGTTAGAAGCCATTCTCCATCGGAGAGAGAGAAACTGTCCAGCTCCAAGAAGATGCCCAAAGATGGTTCTGTTCTCCCCAGTATCCTAACTTGAGCCATGGTGGCTATATATATCTTGGTGGGAAGATTGCCCTGTGAACTTCTCATGTTCAGAAGAAGGAAATTCTTGATTCAAGGCTGTTTGTCCCTCCAGTGCTCCTGTTGCTTTGAAGCTTCACTTTTGCATTTGGAGGGATGAAAAGGCCTTCAGAGAACAGTGTCTTCCCCACAATTGGCAGTCTCCAGGAGATTGCAACCAGCAGAAGCCTATCAGGCAGCACCTTGGGTTTAGTGGTTGAATCGGTTCCACACACACGCACACGCATGCACACACAGACGGGGACTGGCAGGGACCTTGGAAGCGATCCGCCTCCGCTCAGAGAGGCTGTGGGACCTGTCAGAGCCCAGGCAGCCACTGGGCTCAGCCCTGGCACCAGACCCCAGACTCAGGGCCTCCCCACAACCCCACCCTGCCTTCTAATGGGTGCTACATCTCCTGGCGATGGAGCATATCTGCACAGCGGGTGCTCTTGCTGGGATTCCGAAAGCAGCGGTATGGCACACCTCCCTTTACTTTTGCATAGAAGGTAAATTTTTAAGGAGTCTGGTGCTTGATCCTTAAGGCAAAGAGTTTCATATCACTGTGCATTACTTTTGGCATCATCTCATCTAGAAGGAGCCTATTATGTGTTAGATATTTGAATCAATTAAACCAATGAGAAAATCAAAGAAAGGAGCTGAGTTTCTCTGAGAAAAAGAATATTCTGTTGCTAGGAGCATTTCGTCCTTTTCAATTTATAGCAGCCCAGGCAGCCAGCTGGTTTGCACCAAGACTTACTGGGCCGCTCCTCAAGGTCACTGTATCATCTGGTGGTCTCCGTCTCAGCCCTGCCAGCCTGGATCCTGCACCCTGGGCTCTGAAATCTTGATGGCTCCCTCCAAGCGCTCTCAGGATTGATTTCATTCCAGAGTCAAGGGCAAGACTTTGGTAAAGAAATGGTCACCCCTTACTTTACAGATCAGGCCATGGAGCCTACAAGAGGCTGTTTTCCCTCTACATGTCATATACCTAGGCTTCCTGCAGATGCATTCAGTTTACTGTGTGGGATGTGTATGTGTTGGTAGGGGATGGGCTAATGGGGGAGCGGGGGTGGGCTGGGGAGTTACTTTCCAGCAACTTCTTCTCTTCTTTGGGTTGCTCCTTTTCTGGAACTGAGGCATTTAGCGAAACAAAATTAGTAATCAGAGGTTGTTTGGAACCTGGAAGCAGAGCAAAGGAAAATAGATGACTTCAGGGGTATTTTACCTATTTTATGGTAGGGGAATAACCATCCCTGTTCTACTAAAAGGCACATTTTCGTGACTATCATGAGTGCTAGGTGTTGTAAGCTAGGCTTTTCTTTCTCACGGACGATGCTGGCCACACATCGTAAAAAGTTCCTCTGCAACTTTCTTACTTCTGAACTTCACTCTGACCTTTGTGTTTCTGTGTGACGTTGCGACATCCTCCTCCTTCATGCACCATGTTTATGTGTGTGTGCCAGGCACCAATGCCAGACACTTTTACGTTGACCACATTTTGTGTTGGCTGCTTCCAGATGACAGCCAGGGGAGATCATATCAGTAACATGTGGAGACCACTTGGGGGATTCCTGCAGACAGGGCCACCACAGGCCCATCGGGCACCTTTGTGCAAATCAGAAAAGGGGCCTTGTCCTCAGAGTGGCCACAGCCCCAAGCCCAGGCTTACAGCTTGGGTTTGAGCCTCACTCCTTTGCTCGGTGGGACATGCGTGTGTAGGGCACCACCATACACAGCCCCCTTCCTCCCCCACCCCTCGCCCCATCAGACCACTTGAGGCTAAAGAAAGGGTGTCACACAGACGGGAATGGGGCCACTGTATTGTGCCAGGCCCCAGGTGAGGAGCTGGGGCCTGCAGGCGGTTACCACGCCATCGCTGCCTCAGCCACTTTGCTGTCTCGTGGGACGGAGAGGGGCTGGGAGCGGCTGGTCAGGGAGGTGGAGGCAGACAGGCGTGGTGCCAGCAAGGGCCTGGTGCATCTGAGGACCTGCACGTGGTTCGGAAGGACAGGAGTGGAGAGTGGGGCCGAGAAACGCCTCTACAGGAAGGCAAGAGCTGGGGGGGCAGGGGGCGGATGACAGCAGATCGCAGCCATCTCTGGGCCTAGACACCTTGTCTGCCTTCTAATATTTTTCAGTCTAGATCTTTGCCATCATTCTTGTCACTGTTTATTTTTTCAAATAGCCTTAACGTGCTATCTGATTGTGAAAGTAATCCTGTGTGCTGCAAAACTTCCAGGAACTATGTAAAGAAAATAAAGATTTATCTCCAGTCCTACATTTTGAAGAATCTCCTTTCACACTGTATCCTGTTTGATCATTTGATTACTAGTGAGGCTTAATTCTGTTTCGTTTACACATGTTAAGCTTTTTAAAATGTTTACTACCACTGTGTATTATTAAAATTTTACTGCAGATATACATAATATCAGTTACCATGTAATTTTCCCCTTTGGAAAGGGTTAAGTGTTTCCCATTTCCTTCTGTTGACTTATGTTTTCTGGAGGAAAAAAGTGGTTACCAACATTTCCCCCAACCAGTATTGTAATGACGCCAAGATCAGAGTGGAGTTTAGAAGAATTGCAGACTGACTTTTACAATGTGTGGCCAGCACTATCCACCAGAAAGAAAACTGTAGCTTATTTTGGTGAGACAAAAGCCCTGACTGATCCAGCTTGTGGAGGCCCAAAAGGAGGGTCCGGATCTAGCAGTTCAGTTGTTTTTCCTCGGTAAATAGTGCCACCTACTGGTGGCTAGAGGAAACCAGAGTTAGCACCCTGGAGAGGCACTGCCACCCCTTTCTATGGGCTGTTTTAGGCTGTTTTACCCACAATACATCCAAATGCATAAACATTAACTGGGCAGCATCTTATTGCCCAGTTAATAAGCTGTGCAATAAGAAGGCAGGCCAGGCTTTCGGTGCCTGTCTCTGTGCTTCTGGCCACGAGGTGCTTGTGGGAAGAGCGCTGGCCTGGAACTGGGTCTCGATTGGAGTTCGCCGTCTACCACTTAGAACTGTATGGCCCCAGCACTCCAGGTCTTTGCCTCCCAAGCCTCCGTGCCCTCGTATCCCCACTCTCGCCCTGACTTGGTCTAAAGGATCAAAGGAGAGATGAGTATTTGGTACCATTTTGTAAATTTTCAATGCACTCCCCCAACATAAGGTGTCTTTGGCCTTTTTATTTCTTGACACCCTGCCTTCTTTGGCTTTTTCTCTCTTGGCCAGGTCGATGAAGAGTATAAGAACCCTCACACGGTAGACAGAATTCCTCTGGGGAAGCTGCCCCATCTGTGGGGTCAATCCTTGTACATCCTTAGCTCACTGTTGGCAGAGGTAAGGAGGCTTGGTGGCTTCTCAGACTGGGTACAGGGAACCCTGAAAGAGCACAGGGTCTCTCCACCAGGTGTGGCTTTAAAGTCACCTGGACTATGTTGACTGCAAGGCTTGACTCCTGGGCTTGTTTGTCCACATGCATGAACCCATCTCAGTTCCAGCTGCATGCCAAGCACTTTCAGTCCCCCTGCTGCCAGCACTTCTAGTCTGTAGCTAGAACATGTTTGAGTTGATGGAGCAGGAGGCTGGAAGCTTCTGGGCCCAGATCAGTGTATCTGTGGAAGATTCCAGATTTGGGCAACTATTAGATCTGCTTCCAGCCACTCCACGACACAGTCCTAGGCACACAGGTCTCCCTACGTGAATAGGCAGCAGGCAGGATTTTCTGTGGTGAATTTTGTTGTCAGGAGGTGTGCCCTCAGACAACTCACAGCTCCCCCCCAACCCCACAGAAGGTCTTCAGCCACTGACTCATGCCTTTCTGTGAAGCATTTACTTGCCCCCAGGCCTAAGCTTTTAAAATGAGACACCTAAAAGCCCAAACCTGCCATCCTAAGTGTGGGTGAGTTTCTCTGATGGGCTCAGCCTTCACTGGGGGGACCTGCCCAGATGAACATTCTGGAACCCTGGGGAGGGCTGTCGGGGAAGAGCCCACAGTCTCTAAGGCTGGCCTGGTCCTGTGTTGCCTGCCAGGCCCTGAAAACGGGGGAGTGGTGGGACAGAATACCACGGGGCTTCTCAGTGGATAAAAGAAGACCGAAGGTAGAGCAATCACAGCGGTAGCAACCCTGAGGAGCTGTAGTTGCTGAGTCTCCCCAATTTCATGGCCATGTCCTTGGGGGTAGGAACCACATCTTACACTTTGGTCTTTTATTAGTAAGGAAAGCACATCTATCACCTTTGCAAAGCCAGGCCTGCCTCTGTCTTGCTCTGTGACCTTGGGCAAGTCACTTAACCTCTCTGGGCCTGTTTCCTCAACTTTGAAGTAAAGAGGTCAGACTTGATCATCTCTGTGCTACCTTCCAGCTGTTTTTTCGTATCAGTGAGATGGGAAAAGAATAACCCTGCCTCCCATTCCCTCCACTCCAATGTAAAGGGCTCAGGAAGTATTAGTCACTATGACTATTACTCACACAAGATGCTGGAGTATTTGGCTAGTCCTGGAGGTCCAGGGGCCACAAATGTAATACATTTATCAGTGACGATTTGAACTCAATGGCAGAGACAATAGGCAATTTACTGGAAAAATCTAAAGGCGTAAAATACTGCATGTTTTGAGCTCCAGAATATTTCATTTTCACACTTAGATTTCAGGTGAAATTTTAGTTCATCAATATTTCATAATGTTAATACTCTTCTTTCCATAGGGCTTCCTTGCCACTGGAGAAATTGATCCCTTAAATAGACGATTTTCCACTTCAGTCAAACCTGATGTTGTAGTACAAGGTCTGTGAGTGTGTTTACTATTCATATTTAACTTTGCAAAAACCAGTGTTTCTTTTAATTCAGATTGTTCCCTAATTCCTTATTGAATTTTTTTTTAATAAAGGGTGCACATGTGTTAGTGTACAGCAGTTCCGTGAAATCCCTTATTTAACTCAGTAGCTCCCAAAGGCAACAATATTCTTCCCAACCATTCATTGAATTCCAAAGCAATTGTTTTCTGGACTCTAGACCTTGATTGCATCTGGGGCACAAGTAACTCATTGAGCCCTGTTTTTCATAACTATTATTCTTTGAAAAATAGAACTGTTCTAGTTTGCTAATGCTGCAGAATGCAAAACACCAGAGATGGATAGGCTTTTATAAAACGGGGATTTATTTCACTACACAGTTACAGTCTTAAGGCCACAAAGCGTCCAAGGTAACACATCAGCAATCGGGTACCTTCACCGGAGGATGGCCAATGGCGTCTGGAAAACCTCTGCTAGCTGGGAAGGCAGCTGGCGTCTGCTCCAAAGCTCCGGCTTCAAAACGGCTTTCTCCCAGGACGTTCCTCTCTAGCAAGCTTGCTCCTCTTCAAAACATCACTCCCAGCTGCACTCTCTTTTTCCCCCCGAGTCAGCTCATTTATGTAGCTCCACCGATCAAGGCCCACCCCAAATGGGCGGGGCCACGCCTCCATGGGAACATCTCATCAAAGTCACCACCCACAGCTGGGTGGGGCACATTCCAAGCAAATCTAACCAGCACCAAAACATCTGCCCCGCAAGACTACAAAGACAATGGCATTTGGGGGACACAATACATTCAAACCGGCACAAGAACATGACCCTGGTGAAAACTCAGAGCACAAGTGAGGGTTCCTTCACGCCTCCCTTGGAGTTCTGCCCCCTTTTCAGAGCTCCAGGCCCCTGTTTTCACCCACCTGCTCCTGCAGCCAGCCCCTCTTCCACACAGGTGGAAGGACAGCCGGGTTCTGCTGCGGCTCTGGCCTCACTAGGCCATGGGACTTGCCCCCTCTGGACCTCAGTATTGCTATTTGTAAAACGGGGAGCCCTGCACCCCCCTTGCAGCCTTGTTTTGAGGATTAAATGGGATTGCGATGGGGAAAGCCCCTGGTGCAGGGCCTGGCCCTTGCGTGAGTCCCGGCTGGTCAATTCCTCTTCTCACTTTCCCTCTCACCGAGGCCCTCCAGGGGAGCTCCGTAATGTTTTCCGTGACTCCTAGGGCACTAACATACCATCCTCTAACACAGCACACTGTGTATCCACCTCATTTCCCCAAAATTAAACTGTAAATGTCTTAAGGACTAGGCCCATATCATTTTGTAGCTTCTGTGTTGATTGACACATACGCACTCAATACGATACAAGCCATTGTTGAACAAATGAGAGGCATTCCCCTGTGGGGCCACTGACTCGTTTTGCTGCACGTGCCCATGATGCAGCGAGATGTCCTACAGGTCCTCACCTGGTCAGTACTGAGGCCCCACGCCAGGCTTACCCACCTGTGGCTCCTTTCTGATTAGGTGAAAATTGTGGCGATTATTATTTCCATCCCCATCTCACGGCACAAGGCTTAGAGGTTAACTAATTCACGGAAGGACCCCCAACCAATGGCTAGGGGCGCAAACCCATTTCTGCCTTCCAGACGGACTGATTACAGCCTGACCCCATAGTCCGTACACTGACCCAGAGCTTGTGCTGCCAGCTGACCCTCTAAAAGACTGCTTTTCAAACTGCAGGCTGGGACCTGGCGATAGGCCCTGACCAGCATTTCTTAAAATGTCATAGAATAGAACAGAATAGAAAACGTCAGAGTCTGGTGTGTAGGAAGGGTGAGTAGAGTTGCCGAAACTTATCTACTTATGGCTCTCTCAGAGCCTGAGCCTCGTGGGCCTTGGTCAGAGTCGCCACTCTTGAAGAGTAGCTTCTATACAAAGAGTGAGTGCTGTGTTGGTTTGATAATCAGTGTAGATTTCTGCATGTGATTGGAAGCCTCAGAGACAGATGTTAAGGGAAGCCACCTACCCAGCCCTGCCTATTGTCTAGGAACCTGGGAGATTAGATTCCAGTCCCTGTTCAACCATAACTGGCCATTTACACGTGCAGTGCTTTACCCAGGGGCCCTGTGGTGACAGCTGAGAGAAGGGATATTAAAATGCTCTGAAAAGAATCACATGCTGTGTAAATAGAAGGAGGCAACATTCAGGCCTCTATGGCATTTGTATGGATTGGGTTGGGGACCAAGGCTACCGTGACAGGAACTGAGCCTCCTTCCTCTGGTCCGAACACTGTCCCAGCCCCTCCAGCTCCCAGCCGGCTCTCAGCTATGGCTGGACACCACACTAAACCCTCTGTGGCCAGTGCTCCCCTTCTCAAAAAGGCCAGTAGGACTGGTACAGCAGGTGCAGCCTGCTCATCCCTGCTGTGGCCCCCAAGCAGAGGCACTGACCTCCCAGGCCCTCTGAGCTCCATGCTTGCTGGGGAGCTAGATGCTCATCCTCACCCAGCCAGCCCAGGGTGGTGCGGGGCCGGCCCTGTGCTGTGGTTCCGGGTGGGCCGGGCTGCCCCACTGCCACCAACATCCCCATTAGCAGGCCTTCCTGCCTTTCTCTCAGGAGGGAAGCCCCCCCCCCCAACCCCCAAAAGCATCCCCTTGCAGCAGACTCCATCCATATTGTGCTTCCTGTCCCTGTCCTTTAGGAGCAGGGCACAGGCTTCTCCTGGAGGACCCTCCTATGCAACATGAAAAGAACACAAGACAGTTTTAGAATTAAGTACAGACCCAGAGGGAGGCAAGACATCATTTGAGATGGGGTAGTTTGGCTTGGGATCTGTTGAAAATTTCTCCAGGTCTCTCGTGGGCCTCTCTGGTACTTTGCACATGGAGGGCCTTGATCAACATGCAGCAAGGGTGCTGAGGGGAGAGGACGAGAGGACCAGGAAGGGCGGCAGCAGGGTGAGTGCCCCATCTCAAATGATGTCTTGCCTCCCTCTGGGTCTGCACTTCCCAGAGCTGGCCAGTGCGTGGGAGAGCAGGCTAAGGCATGTAGCACAGGCAGGAAGAAGGGAGCGCAATAATGCATGCATATCTGTGAGAGACAAGAGTCACAATCTAATGCAGATTCTCCATCCTTCTTGTTTGCAGTTGCTGTTTTGGCAGAAAACAAACACATTAAGGAGTTGTTGAGGAAACACGGGATACACATTCAGAGTATCGCTGACATCCATCCAATTCGAGTCCAGCCAGGGCGGATTCTTAGTCACATCTATGCCAAGCTTGGTAGGTTGGGAGAACTAGCAGGGCAGTTTCGGTGAGGGGGAGACTTGGTTCTAGGGTTTGAGTCTGGGGGAGGCCGGGATGTGTGTAAGTTCTAAAGAAGTGGGTCGAGCACCAAAGCAGGTGGTTTCACCACTTCGGGCATGAAGAGGAAGGGGTGAACTAGCATGTCCTTCTCACGTCTGATCAGTACATGTTGGCACGGGTTAGCCAGATCTGTTGCAAACTAAGGAACTCAATTTTGAAAATTCACAATTGAGACAGCCATTTGTGCCTTTATCAATGCTTCCAATTGTTATCTATAGTATCAGAAAATGCTCATTTACCTAGTAGAAATAGGAGGGTGCTCTCTTTACATTTTAACAAAAACCTGACTGCTTAGTATTGTGGCTCAATACTAAATAAAGTAATCGTTTAAAGGTGTTCTAATAGTTCTCTTCCATGTGGATGTTGGACCAGGCACCATTCATATATGTGCATGGAAAGAAGGGGAGTGGGATTTGTTTATTTTTATTTAGCCTTGCCTCCATTTTAAAGCAGGTCAGTGGAATGAGAAAAACCCAGACTCCAAAGTGGGTCATCTAACATAAAAATAAGACCAGCCTTAGCCTGAGTCTCTGGGTTGGCTGTTACCGTATTTGCTCTAATTCCGATTTCTCTTTTAATTTTCAAATAGGACGGAATAAGAACATGAAGTTGAGTGGGCGACCATATCGGCACATTGGCGTCCTTGGAACATCTAAACTATATGTGATTAGGAACCAAATCTTTACTTTTACACCCCAGGTGAGAGATGCTGGCCAGCAACAAACCAATAAGCATCCTTTGGTTAAGCCCTCTTTTCCATCTGGTGAAGTTTTCTCCTTTGAATATGGCAGAATTTTGCATGTGCATGTTCAGTAGAGACATACAACATGGCACCCAGGGCCTAGCACAATTCTTTCCTGATAGGGGGGAAAAAAAATCCTCATAGCTCAATAAATGTTTGTTGACTTGAATTGAGTATGCCATCACTTCCTGTCAGGAGTATTAGTGAAAGCCACACCGCTTTACAAATTTATTATTGACATGCCCCTGACCTGCAGCCCTTGTTGCCCTCAATCACAACCCTCCCCCATTCTTGAATGGGCTGTTGTTGCCCCCTCTGTAACACTCAACCAATCTGTTTTTCAGGCTTCAACCCCCTTGCAGAGATACTGAATACATTGCTTAGGCTTCTGATTATGGAACTTTCCTTCAGAGTTTTTGTTCCAAAAAACGTTAGTCCCGTGGAAGTGCACATGAAACACTTTCCATCCACATGGGCAGCCAGAAAGACAAACGGCAGGCTTGTTCTGTCAACGTAGGGTGCAGCCTCCACTTACCTGGGCACCTGATTGGCTGTGAGGTCTTGGGTCAGTAGCCCCAAGTTGCTCTTTTTCACCCTCGTCCATGCTGCTCACTTCGCTTGTGAGTTAATCCCCTATTAAGGGACTTTAGTCCAGCAGCTGTGCGTGGATTTATCCAGGGGTCAAGAGAATAATTTGAGTTTCATCGACATCAGACTACGGTCCCTTTAGTTCACGTTAACAAGATCATCAAGCAGGTATAATATAGTCTCCCATCTTACCTGCTCTCAGTGCTCTTGCTTTGAAATCATCTCCAAACCCAGCAGCCGTGGAAAGAGCAGGAATTAAGGAGTTATTGATTTGCTTTCCGAGACAGCGGTGTAAGGAAAGGTGCTTAAATCCCCTTCTGAGGAGCTGAAAATAAATCTAGGAACACGCCTTTCCCTCCCACACTAATGAAGCACTAGCTCCTCAGCCAGCGACAGATTGATTGATCTGATCGTGAGGACAGCAGCCCCGTGCTCAGGCTGAAGGATTAGAGCCAGGACTGCGCCTTTCTCCTGGCAACAAAATACAAGTATTTGTGTTGCCACAGATGACAGCTGCTGTCTCAAGAAAAAGGAAGGCTGGCCTTTTACCTGGCCTGTTTTGCCTTTCAGTTCACTGACCAGCATCACTTCTATCTGGCCCTGGACAACGAGATGATCGTGGAGATGCTGAGGATCGAGCTGGCCTACCTGTGCACCTGCTGGCGGATGACAGGCCGACCCACGCTCACCTTCCCCATCACCCACACCATGCTCAGTAACTCCAGGAATTTGATTTGGCTGATTCATGCCCCACTGTTGGTTTGGGCCCTTTCCTAAAGGTTTAAAACAGCTCCCATGGGAAGAGCTAAGTACCGGAGAGGGTTCTTAGCAGTTCCAGTTCTTATCTTGGGAGTCTTCTGTGTCATAAGTATTTTAATTAGATTGTGTTCATTAAAACATTTCAGTGCATGCCAAAAAAAAAAAAAAAAAATTGATTCCCCAATTAAGTAAACCAATCCATTGTGTTTTTTTTCTTCCTCAGCAAATGATGGCTCAGACATTCATTCTGCAGTTCTTTCGACAATTAGAAAACTAGAGGATGGATATTTTGGAGGAGCCAGGTAATTTGTGATTTTTTTAAAAAAATAAAAATAACATTGACCATTTTTTAGAAATCTGCTGCCCTTCCCAATCATTCATATTAATGACTGAACATAGGTGCATGGAGTTTTAGAGTAAAAAGGAAGTTAACATTTATCTAATCCAGTCACCCATGTGAAACTTGAATCATCTCTAAAACAGCATTTGGGGAGGGGGATGTTTGTTAAGCTTTTACGGGCACCAGGGGGCCTTGGCGTAGAGAAGTGAGCATAACAAGTCTCTGAAATGGCAGTCTCCTTGGAATGCATCAGCGTGATTACAGTGTATGTTTTATATTAAAAGGCATGGAAGAAAGCACCCAGTGCCTAGGATCTAGGGGCTCAATAAATGCTAGTTGAATTGAGTGTGCTATCACCTTGAGAATAATTCATAAAACTTCACAAATTCTGTACGGTCCTGAGAGCAAAGCATTTAAATCGGCCTCCATAGACCATTGTCCCTGACCCTCAGTAGAATGCTAGCCATCCCGGCTGGCAGGCCATCCCTTTCCCACCTGGGTGCAGCGGAAATACCCAGGTATGACAGCTAGACACTGAACGACAGGAAGCTCTCCTTCCAGGGACACTCCTTTCAGTTTTGAACCTTCGGTCACAAGGCATAGCGTTCCTCTGTGGCCATTAGGTGCTTGGCTCTGTCTCATCCCTCGGGACCGGTAGGGTCCCACGTTGACTTCACCGTGCAGCCGGCCTTTCCCTGGCACAGGCGGCCTCCTTCTTGGTCCTTGGTGTAACGCCACTTGCTCAAAGGGTTTGGGAGTTGAAGTCACCCCTTCTCATATTCTCCCTCCCCAGCGACCCCACTGCCACAAGAAAGCTGCAGCTGTTTGAACCCGGGACTCAGCCGCCTTTGCAAAGCTGGGGATCTACGCCTCTGCCTGCAGAGCTGGCTGTGGGGCTTTCCTGTAGATGTAAGGGGGCCCTCACTCCTAGCCCCTCCTGGCCTCTCTCGGGAGTGTGAGTGACACTGTCCCCAGCCATTTTGCCGGCTCCCTTTTCAGAGCTAGCCCCACAATTGTAATCTGCAGCCACTGTTGTACATTTTACTTCCAGGTTTGGATAAGTTACCACTTGATAGATGTCCTCATAACCCAGAGAAAATATTGTACACCTGTAATTTACCTTTAAAAAAAAAAAAGAGAGAAGAAAAATCCTTTTATTGAAATCGAAGCCTTGAAAACAATCCTGTCTCCATTTAGCCAGCACTTATGTGGCTGCCGCTTTGCATGTGTTCTCTCATTTAATCTCCACTTTATGAGGTGGGCCGTGTTCCCATTTTACAGAAAAGGACCCGGAGGCTCCGAGAGCCAAGGTGCAGGAGGCCTGCGGGAAGCCCCTGCGAGTGCTGGGGGAGCCGGCTGGAATCAGGGCACCCGTGCATGTAGACAACTGCAGACAGTTCTGTCAAGAAACCCAAATGCCTAGCTGTCACCAGCCACCTCTCCTGCTGGGTTCTTGACAATTAAGGCGAAATCTCATTTTGGCTTTAGTCCAGCCTGAGGATTTTTTAAAAATGGAACTCACCCTGCCTGCTGGACTCTTCCGCTAGGTCCATTGGGGTAGCTTGCTGTCAGAGGCCTTCCTAAATTACTGCCCTTTGGCCTTTGACCTCCCTTTAGCCTAATAGACCTGACTCCTTTCAGTCCTGTTTTCCCAACTCCAACTCCAGGGCAAAACAAAACAATCCTTAGACCTAGCCCCCTGACTCTGGGGGGAACTTTTCTTTCCCTCGACCATCTTGCTTAATGTTGTCCATTTCCTTTGAAGCTCAAGCACCTGTGAATTAATTTGCATCATGTGTCAATTTGCTCCTTAAATGTTCCTCTCAGCCATTGGAACAAATTCCTAATCTCCTGCCTGCAGGTTGGAGGCAGCCTTTAGTTTTCTGGCACCCAAAAGAACATTTTAAAAAGCACGGTGCTGGCCTGCTTTCTATAAGGTAGAAATCCTGCCTGCTCTCAGCCTCTGGGGGTGGTCCTGGGGACCTCAGAGGCAGCTGCCTCTGTGGAGGGCTCCCATGCTGCCAAACTCTGCTCCCAGTTGTCAGTGACATCTTCCCCAGCTCAATGTAACGGAGCCCCTCAAAGCGTTTCTTCCAGTCTGGGGATGGTCCGTCCATTGCATTCCTTCTGGAGAGGAGTTTGGCTCTGGAAAGCGTCATAACACCCCTGCACATCTGTGACTGTGTAAATGATCCCAGGGACACGGGAACAGTGGCAGAGACAAGATTGGCTTATGGTTTTGTTCTGGGCCAGTTGTTTTAGGGCAAAAAAATCAAGGGTCAGTTCTGGGTGAAAGTGGTCCACTTGCTGTATTTTGGAAAATTTGGGGGTCAGTAAAATAGATTTATATTTCAATTTGATTTGGGAGTAAGAGATTGGCATGATTCATTTTTGTTCTTAATGCTCTGTGTGCTTCTAGTTCATCCTTACTCTTGAATTTTTAATTTCTTAGCCAGCTACTTCTCTGGAACATTCTACAGAGTAATATATTTATTGATTCTGGCAGAAGCTCTACCTGGTTGTCAAAAAGTCTCTCAATGATTCATAGCTCAACTTTGTCCACATACCACCTGTGTTGCTAACAGATCATCTCCTTGGCAGAGTCAAATTAGGGAACCTCTCGGAATTTCTCACCACTTCATTCTACACCTATCTGACCTTCCTTGATCCAGACTGCGATGAGAAGTTGTTTGAGGATTCCAGCGAAGGAAGCTTCAGTCCTGATAGTGACTCTGATTTGGGAGGGTATTTAGAAGACAGCTTTAATCAAGGTACGGCTTGGAACACTTTGGTGAGTGATTTATTAAATTGATTTAAACTTTGGAATTGTGATACGATTGCCATAAGGCTCAACCACAGAAAGTGTTGGGTAATTAAAATAGCCAAAAAAAGGTTTCTCAAATTGTATGTATTAAAATGATTGAAAATACCTATTTAAAAACCTAAACTGACAAAGGATTTCAGGAATGAGGACTTTTCACAAAATATGTTCTTAAGATGGAAGCAACTTGAATTTTCAAAGAATGGTAGAATGATCTAGGTTTCATTGGTGGTGAATGCTGAAATCCTGTGTGAATAACATTTCTCACATGGAACAAGCTTTTGGGTTAAAGTGACCTGTGTTTACCTTTTAGATGGTAGTTGGGATTGGGGCTGGGGGTTCCATAATGCTTAGCTCACCCATGACACATTAAACCCAAAAGCCTGCAGTTTGTCTCACAGAGTATTCAGTTCACGATATATGCCACTCCGTCCAGCCAGCCCATCTTATGATGATGTGATGTAAACACACTACCTTGACTTGCATTTTCTTTTCCTGGGATGAAGTTTCTCCAAACAATAAATTTTTAAGTGTGCACATTATCTATGTAAATCTCTTTTTCCATCTTCAGGGGCGGGGCTACAAATCTCTGCATCCAAATGTTTTCTTCCACTAAATCTACCAAGTGCTGCATGTCACACCCACACTAGGAAGCGTTTAGAATATTCCTGCAGCTCGTTTTCATTAGCTCCTTCTCTTGCCTGTCCGGTTACAGAAAGCCAAGATGAACTGGACCAGTATATCAACCACCTGCTGCAGAGTACATCTTTGAAGTGCTATCTGCCCCCTCTTTGTAAGAAGACAGAAGACCGCCATGTTTTCAGTGCCATCCACTCCACCTGGGATATACTTTCCGTGATGGCAAAAGCAAAGGGTTTGGAAATTCCATGTACGCTACTAACTCTTTCTGCCTGTTAAAATAACTTCATTTATCAAAGTGCTACTACCTGGACATAATTTAAAAAGACAGAGAGTCCTAAAATACAACAAAATGCAGATGTTTCCTATTTAACCCCTCCCCTCTCACCCAGTCCTACTCAGGGGCGACCACTTTCAACTCTTACAGTTATGTCTTCTGGTATTTGCATATGTCCATATTTCTAAAATAATGTGTGTATACATCTGACTTTTGATCTGTCAATTTTATTCAGTATCTATTGATTTTCTGTTATGTGGATGAGAGTTTAGATATCTCACATCACCACTCTCTGCTTCACTTCCCCTACCAATGTAGTTACCTTAAAAGTTGAATTAAATCAATATTCAACCTTTACATTATTGTACGTATGCCAGTATTACTCCCAGCAATGCATTAGGGTACACTATGATTATATTGCCTTCTTTGCTTTTTGTTTTTTTCTGAACTTAATAGTAGCTCTGTCTTTTCATTTGCTTTGTTTTCTTTCCACGCCTTCCATGGCCTCATAATACAAATTTTCGCAAGGTGAATCTTATCAGAAAATCTTGTGGTTCCAGTATTTTCTTAGAATCCAGGAGCCTCCTTCTTTCTGGGCTGATTGCACTCTCGGTCTGTTGCATATTTGTCATCCTGGAGCTTCTCTTTACTGTAATCCTTGGAATTTCCTTTGCTTATCTCTTAAGTTGGATTCTGTTTCCTGGCTATCATGTCTTCCCCTTTCTCGATTTATTCCTTTGTTTTGGTGGAGCACATTCTAGAATAGTTTCAGTCAGTTAAAACGATGGTACAGTGGAAGAGGATGTGGTGATGACTTGCTTGTTTCTGAAGTCCACTGCCCCTGCTGGCCTGCTTGCCCTCCATATATAGAGGTATGTACTTTCTGTCACGGGATCTTCCTTCACCATCATTCTGGAGATGATACATTTGCCTCCTGTGTTGGCTCCCCTGTTTTCTGGTTTACTCCCCTATTTAGGGGGAGAACATCCTCCAGTAGTTCCCTGAGAAACAGTGCATAGGAGATAAAATTGTTGTAAACTTGTATGTCTGAAAATATCTAAAAATATTCTATACCTATTTGAGAGTTTGTATATAGAATTCTGGCTTGGAAAGAATTTTCCTACAGAACTTTGAGAACATCACTTCATTACCTTCTGGCTATCAGTGTTGGTATTGAGAAGTCTAAATTCATTCTGATTTTTGATCCTTAGGATGTAAACTGTTTTTCTCTTTGTAAGTTTTTAGGATCATTCTCTGTCCCCAGGTTATGAAATTTCAGCGATGTACCTTGATCTGGGTGCATTTTCACCCATTGTTTTGGCTAGTCAGTGGGTCCTTTCAATCTGGAAATTTTTTTTTTCAGTCCTATGAAGTTTTTCTGAAAAAATTCTTGGCTCATTTCCTTTCCTACATTTTTTCTGTTCTCACTCTCTGATACTTCCCTGATTTCAGTGTTGATCTTCCAGATGTTTTTATCATTTCTCTTCTGTTTTCCATTTCTCTTTTTACCCTGCTCTGAGGGCAATTTCCTCAACTTTTTTTCCACCTCCTCAAATGAATTTTTTTCTCACTTTTGCTATCATATTTTTTATGGCCAATTGATTTTTTAATATTTATTTTAATAATTTTTTAGAGAAGTACGTTTACAGAAATAATAATGCATAAAATATATAAAATACAGAGATCCCGTATTTTAAACTTTTGTTCTCTGAAGTGCATCCATTCTTGTTTCATACATGTAACATAATTTCATATTACTCTAAGGCTAATAATGGCAGGGTTTTTTTGTTTCTGTTTTTGCTTTAAATACATATTTTTTATTCAGATATAATTTACATGCCATTAAATTCACCCCTTGAAGTGTACAGTTCAGTAGATTTTAGTATATTCACATGGCTAAATATAGTAAATATTCTTAATATTCTAAATATTGTGCAACCATTACCAGTAATTCTAGAACATTCTCATCACCCCAAACAGAACCCTGGTACTCATCAGTGGTCACTCCCCACCCCACCCCCTTTCCTCAGCCCCTGACAACTACTAATCTACTTTCTGTCTCTATGGATTTGCCTGTTCTGGACTTTTCATGTAAATGGAATCATACTTCAAGTGAGCCTTTGTGACTGGCTTCTTTTACTTAGCATAATGCTTTCAAGGCTCATCCATGTTGTAACCTGTATCAGTACTTCATTCATTTTTATTGTCTAATAATATTCCTTTATATGGATATGTCACTTTTGTTTATCCATTTTTCAGTTGATGGACATTTGGATTATTTCTACTCTTTGGCTGTTATTAATACTGCTACCATAAACATTTGTGTACAAATTTTGTGTAGATGTATTTTTTCAGTTCTCTTGGGTAGATACCTAGGAGTGCAGTTGCTGGGTCATATGGAAACTCTATGTTTAACCTTTTGAGGAACTCTCAGACTGTTTTCCAAAGCAGCCGCACAATTTGCATTCCCACCGGCAATGTAGGAGGGTTCTAATTTCTCCATATCCTCACCAACACTTGTTATTATAAATCTTTTTGATTATAGCCATCCTAGTATGTGTGAAATGGTATCTTATTGTGATTTTGATTTGCATTTCCCTAATGACTAATAATATTGAGCATCTTTTCTTGTGTTTATTAGCCATTTGCATATCTCCTTTGGAGAAATGTCTATTCACATCCCTTGCCCATATTTAAAATTGGGTTATTTGTTTTTTTATTATTGAGTTGTAAGAGTTCTTTTTTGTCAGATATATGATTTGCAAAAATTTTCTCCCATTCTGCATTTTCAATTTTTTGATAGTGTCCACTGAACTGAAGCAGAAGGGTTTTTAATTTTGATGATGTCCAATTTATCTAGTTTCTTCTTCAGTTGCTTGTACTTTGGTGTTATAGCTAAGAAACTACTGCCTAATCCAGGGTCACAAAGATTCATACCTATGTTTTTTTCTAAGAGTTTTATGGTTTTAGCTCTTAAATTAGGTCTGTGATCCACTTTAAGTTAATTTCTGTATATGGTGTGAGGTAAGAGCCCATCTTCATTGTTTTGCATGTGGATATCCAGTTGTCACAGTTCGTTTGTTGAAAAGACCATTGTTTTCTCATTTAATTGTCTTGGTACTCTTCTCAAAAGTCAATTGACCATAAATTTATAGATTTATTTCCATATATTTATGTATGGTGATAATGGGCATCCTTATCTTGTTCCTGATCTTAGGGAGAAAGCTTTCAGTCTTTTCAACATTAAGTGTGATATCTGCTATGGGTTTTTCATAAATTTTCTTTATCATGTTGAGAAAATCCCCTTTTATTCCTAGTTTTCTGGGTGTTTCTATCATGAAAAAATGTTGGATTTTGTGAAATGCTTTTTCTGCATCAATTGGAATGATCATGTGGCTATTTTCCTTTATTCTATTAATGTGGTGTATTACATTGGTTTATTTTCTTATGTTGAACCATCCTTGCATTCCTGGAAAAATCCCACTTGGTCATGGTATACAATTCTTTTAATATGCTGTTGAATTCAGATTGCCAATGTTTTGTTGAGGATTTTTGCATTTATAATTCACAAGAGGTATTGATCTGTAATTTTCTTTTCTTCTGCTGTCCTTATCTGGCTTTGGTATCAGGGTAATGCTGGCCTCTTAGAATGAGTTAGGAAGCAATCCCTCCTCTTCTAGTTTTTAGAAGAGTTTGAGGAAATTGGTATTAAATCTTCTTTAAATGTTTGGTAGAACTCATCAATGCAACCATCTGCTCCTGGACTTTTCTTTCTTGGGAGGTTTTTAATTATTGATTCAATCTCTTCTTATGGGTCTGCTGAGATTTTCTATTTCCTCTTGTGTCACATTAGGGGATTTGTATGTGTCTAGGAATTTATCCATTTCATCTGGGTTTTCTAATTTGTTGGCATATGATTGTTCATAGTACCCTCTTATAATCTTTTTTATTTCTGATAAGTTCAGTGGTAATGTCCCCACTTTCATTGTGGATTTTAGTTATTTGTGTCCCCCTCTCTCTTTTTCTTTGTCAGTCTGGCTGAAAGTTTGTTAATTTTATTGATCTTTTAAAAAAGGCAACTTTTGGTTTTGTTGATTCTCTCTATTGTTTTTCTGCTCTCTATTTGATTTATCTCAGCCAGCTCTAATCTCTACTGTTTCCTTCCTTCTAACTTTGGCTTTAGTTTGCTCTTCTTGTTCTAGTTTCTTTAGGTGTGAGGTTATGTTATTGATCTGTGATCTTTCTTCTTTTTAAATGTAGGCATTTGGAACTATAAATTTCTTATTTCCCTTGTGATTTCTTCTATGACCCATTGGTTGTTTAATAGTGTGTTGTTTAATTCCCACATATTTGTAAAATTGTCAAATTTTCCTTCTGTTATTCATTTCTAGTTTTATTCCATTGTGGTCCAAGAAGATACTTCGTATGATTTCAATGTTTTTAAATTTACTGAGATTTGATTTTTTGTAGCCTAGCATACAGTCTATCCTGGACAATGTCCCACATGTACTTGAGAAGAAAGTGTACTCTGCTGTTGTTGGATGGAGTGTTCTACATATGTTCATTAGGCCTAATTGGTTAATAGTGTTGTTTGAGGCCTCTATTTCCTTATTGATCTTCTGTTTAAATGTTCTATCGGTTATTAAAAGTGGTATATTGAAGCCTCCAACTTATTATTATTATAATTATTGTAGAACTCTATTTCTGCCTCCAATTCTGTCAATTTTAGCATCATATATTTTGGGGCTCTGTTGTGAGGTACATATATGTTTATAATCATGTCTTCCTGCTTGATTGAACCTTTTATCAATATATAATATCCTTTGTCTCTTATAGTCTTTTTTGACTTAAAGTCTGGTTTGTCAGAGAACACTATAGCCACCATGGCTCTCTTTTTTTTTTTTTTCCTATTTTAAAGACAAATGATATATAATTTTTTTTTATTAAATTCAGTTTTATTGAAATACATTCACACACCATACAATCATCCATGGTATACAATCCACTGTCCACAGTATGATAACATAGTTGTGCATTCATCACCACAATCTATCTCTGAACATTTTCCTTACATCAGAAAGAACCAGAACAAGAATAAAAAATAAAAGTGAAAAAAGAACACCCAAATCATCCCCCCATCCCACCCCATTTGTCCTTTAGTTTTTATCCCCATTTTTCTACTCATCCATACACTAGATAAAGGGGGTGTGATCCACAAGGTCTTCACAATCACACTGTCACCCCTTGTAATCTACATTAACCATGGCTCTCTTTTGGTTACTGTTTGCATGAAATATATTTTTCCATCCTTTTACTTTTTATTGTGAACTTTAACATATATACATAACAGTGGTAACTTTCAAAGTATAATTTAGCAAGTTGTAGAGAGCAAATTTCAAAGAATATTATAGGTTACAGTTCCACAATTTCAGTGATTTCCATTATTGTAAACTATAACATATATACAGAAAGGTGTTAACTTTCAAAGTACAGCTCAACAAGCAGTTATATAGATAATTTCAAAAAATGTTATGGGTTACAGTTCCAGATTCAGTTCCTTCCTTATTGTGAAACATAAGATATATACAGAAAGGTGCTAACTTTCAAAGCACGATTCAACGAATAGCTATAGAGCAAATTTCAAAAAATGTTATAGGTTACAGTTCCACCAGTTACATAAAGTTTCAGTATTTGTAATCCTTTGTTAAATCCTATCTTGTCTGTTGCTACCCCTTCCTCTTGTTTAATCACTTTCTTGATCTTTAGGGTATCTAGGCAGTGACCACCCTAACTTGTTCATATTGAAAGGGGATGTTGACACTATGGGGAAGGGGGCTGCATCTGATTGTTGTTCTTAAAGAGACTATTGCCTTTGGGTTTTAGGACTTGTCTGGCATAGGAACATTCTGGTGGATTTAAGTTTCTGAGAGATAAAACTTGTGAGTGAATTGTTTATAGAATCTCAAATAAGGACCTAGGTATTTCAGAACTACTGTTGGTAAGGGCTTGGCATACTGTGGCCATTTTACTTTTAACCTCTGTGCCAGTTTGAATGTATTATGTCCCCCTAAATGCCATTATCTTTGATGTAATCTTGTGTGGGCAGACCTATCAGTGTTAATTAGATTGTAATTCTTTGAGTGTTTCCATGGACATGTGCCCCACTCAACTGTGGGTGATGACTCTGATTGGATAATTTCCATGGAGGTATTGCCCCACCCATTCAGGGTAGGTCTAAATTAAATCACTGGAGCCATATAAATGAGCTGACAAACAGAAGGAACTCAATGCAGCTGTGAGTGACATTTTGAAGAGGAGCGACAGCCAAGAGGGACACTTGGAAGAACACACTGGAACTTCAGCTTACAGAGAGGAGCTTCAGCTTATAGAGACATTTTGGAGATGGCCTTGGAAAGCAGACTTTTTCTCCAGAGAAGCTAAGAGAGGACAAATGCCCCAAGAGCAGCTAAGAGTGACATTTTGGAGAGAAGCTGAAGCCTAGAGAGGAACGTCCTGGGAGAAAGCCATTTTGAACCCAAACTTTGGAGCAGATGCCAGCCATGTGCCTTCCCAGCTAACAGAGGTTTTCCGGATGCCATTGGCCATCCTCCAGTGAAGGTACCCGATTACTGATGTGTTACCTTGGACACTTTATGGCCTTAAGACTGTAACTGTGTAACCAAATAAACCCCCTTTTATACAAGCCAATCCATTTCTGGTGTTTTGCATTCTGGCAGCATTAGCAAACTAGAACAACCTGTTTTTACCTAAAGTGAGTCTCTTGTAGGCAGCACATAGATGATGGATCATGATTTGCCTTTCAAACCACTAATCTCTGCCTTTTATAGGGTAAATTAATCCATTGACATTTAAGCTAATAACTGAAAAAGAAGGCAGGATTTACTTCTGCCATTTACTATTTGTTTTCTGTATGTTTTGTATGTTTTTTTGGTCCTCAGTTACTCCATTATTGCCTTTCTTTTTGTATTTAGTTGCTTTTTTTGTGGTGTACAATTTTGATTTCCTTCTTCTTTCCTTTTCTCTATATTTTTTCATTATTTTCTTAATGGTCACCTTTGTAATTACAGTGACCATCTTAAACTAATAACCTAGTTCAACTAGTATCAACCTAGTTTCAGTAGTATACAAACTCTCTACTCCTATAGATCTCTGTCCCTGCCCCTTTATATTGTTGTTATCTCAGATTACATCTTTATATATTGTACACCCACAGATTTAAAATGTTATTTTAGACATTTTCCTGTTAAGTCTTGGGTGGGTGGGTGTGCCAGTTTGAATATATTGTGTCCCCCAAACACCATTATCTTTGATGTAATCTTGTGTAGGCAGACATAATCAGTGTTGATTAGATTGTAATTCTTTGAGTGTTTCTTTGGAATGTGCCCCACCCAGCTGTGGGTGATGACTCTGATTGGATACTTTCCATGGAGGTGTTGCTCCGCCCATTCAGGGTGGGTCTAAGTTGATCAGTGGAGCCATATAAATGAGCTGACATAACAGAAGGAACTCAGTGCAACTGTGAGTGATGTTTTGAAGAGGAGCTACAGACAAGAGGGACACTTTGAAGAAAGCACAGGAGCTGCAGATGAGAGACAGTTTGAAGACGGCCATTGAAAGCACTCTTGCTCTGGAGGAACTGAGAGAGGACAGATACCCCAAGTGCAACTAAGAGTGACATTTTTGAGGAACTGCAGCCTAGAGAGTAACGTCCTGGGAGAAAGCCATTTTGAAACCAAAACTTGGAGCAGATTCCAGCCACGTGCCTTCCCAGCTAACAGAGGTTTTCCGGACACCATTGGCCATCCTCCAGTGAAGGTACCCGATTGCTGATGTGTTACCTTGGACACCTTATGGCCTTAAGACTGTAACTGTGTAACCAAATAAACCCCCTTTTATAAAAACCAATCCATTTCTGGTGTTTTGCATTCTGGCAGCATTAGCAAACTAGAACAGTGGGGTAGGGGGACACACTGGGGAGCAGTTACAAACCAAAAGTACAATATAGGATTTTCTATTTGCCTATGTAGTTACCTTTACCTATGTTCTTTATTTATTCTTAGGGCTTTGAGTCACTCCCAGGTGTCCTTTTATTTCAGCCTGAAGGACTCCCTTTAGCATTTTGTGTAGAGCTAGGCCTTCTGATAATGAACTCTTGCAGCTTTTGTTAATCTGTAAATGTCTTAATTTTTCCTCCATTTTTGAAAGATAATTTTGCCAGATAGAGAATTCTTGGTGGACCATATTTTTCTTTAAGGACTTGAAATATGCTATCCCACTGACTTCTGGCCTCCTTGGTTTCTGATGAGAAATCTGCTGTTAATCATATTGTGGATCCCTTTTACGTGACAAGTCACTTCTCTCTTCCTGCTTTAAAAACCCTCTCTTTGTCTTTGGATTTTGACAACTTCGCTATAATGTGTCTTGGTGTAGATCTCTTGGAGTTTATCCTGCTTAGTGTTTGTTGGGCTTCCTGGATGTATATATTCACATCTTTCATCAGATTTGGGAAGTTTTTAGCCATTATTTCTTCAAATACTTTTTCTGCCCCTTTCACTCTCTCTTGTCCTTCTGGGATTCCAATGATTTGTCTGTTGGTACATGTGCCGGTTTGAATGTATTATGTCCCCCAAAATGCGATTATCTTTGGTGTAATCTTGTGCGGGCAGACGTATCAGTGTTGATTAGATTGTAATTCTTTGAGTGTTTCCATGGAGATGCGCCCCACCCAACTGTGCATGATGACTTTGGTTGTACAAGTTCCATGGAGGCGTTGCCCCGCCCATTCAGGGTGGCTCTGAATTAAATTACTGGAGCACTATATAAGCTCAGACAGAAGGGGCGAGCTTGCTACAGCCAAGAGGGATGCTTTGAAGAATGCACAGAAACTGAGAGAGTAGCTGCAGATGAGAGGCAGTTTGAAGATGGCCGTTGAAAGCAGATTTTGCTCCAGAGAAGCTAAGAGAGGACAAACGCCCCAAGAGCAGCTGAGAGTGACATTCTTGAGGAACTTCATCCTGGAGAGAAACGTCCTGGGAGAAAGCCATTTTGAACCCAGTACTTTGGGGCAGACGCCAGCCACGTACCTTCCCAGCTAACAGAGGTTTTCCGGACACCATCAGCCATCCTCCATTGAAGGTACCCGATTGTTGATGCATCACTTTGGACACTTTATGGCCTTAAGACTGTAACTGTATAACCAAATAAACCCACTTTATAAAAGCCAATCCATTTCTGGTGTTTTGCATTCTGGCAGCATTAGCAAACTAGAACAGTACACTTGATGGTGTCCCACAGGTCCCTCAAGCTTTGTTCATTTTTCTTCATTATGTTTTCTTTCTACTCCTCACACTGGATAATTTCCATTGCCTTGTCTTCAAGCTTGCTGATCCTTTCTTCTCCCTGTTCAAATCTGCTGTTGAATCTGTCTAATGAGTTTTTCATTTCATTTACTATACTTTGCAGCTCCAAAATTTCTGTTTGGTTCCTTTTTATAATTTCTATCTCTTTATTTGGTTCAGACAACATTTTCCTCATTTCCTTTAGTTCTTTGTACATTAATTCCTTTAGCTCATTGAACATATTTAAAACAGTTGATTTAAAGTCTTTGCCTAATAGTTCCAGTGTATGGCCTTCCTCAGGGATGGTTTCTGCAAACGTTTTCCCTGTGAATGGGCCATAGTTTCCTGTTTCTTAGTGTGTTTTGTAGTTTTTTGTTGAGAACTATGCATTCTAAGTATTGTAACTCTGGAAATCTAGCTTTCCCACTCCTCTGGGATTGCTGGGGATGTTGTTGTTGTTGTTATTGTTATTTTTGTTGAGGGCTGGAGTCATCTATTTGTGACTTTTCCAAATTATTTTTGCTCCCAAACAGGGAATGGAAAGAGAAAAGAGAGAGAGAAAAAAATAGGGACTACCTCTTTAAGACTCCTCTGCTTCTTTTGCCTGAGGGGTGTTAGGACTATGACTGCCCTCAGAGCTGGTCCCCCAGTGATCTGAAGTAGCTGATCAAAGCAGTGACCAACAATCAGACCATACACACCCAGATTTTGGAGGATTAGGTCCTTATAGCCCATCCTGGCACCATGAAGCTGCACCAGGAGCCCAGGCTGTACTCCCCACTGCAGCCTGCCATGAGATTGGAAGATGAAGGATGGAAGTGGTTATTCAGAGAGTGAAATTTACTGATATTTACTGCAGGTTACCAACCTCTTTGTCCAGGTCTTCCCTGGATACTGCACGGTGTTCTACTAGACTTCAGAGTTTCAAAGTAGTTGATTCAGGTAGTTCCTGCCAGTTCAGTCATTGTTTTGGTGGAGGGACTGATTCCTGGAGCTTCCTAGCCTGCCATCTTCCCACAATCCTCTGTTTGTTTTTATGTTTTCTTCTCCCTACATGGTTTCCATTTCCCCCAAGTTGCATTTTTTTTCTCTTTGTTATGGTCTCTATCTTCCACATTAGAGCCTTTCCTCCAATGCCTTGTGCTTCTTGGATATCTGTTCATGCATGAGCGTCTCTAAGTGGGTGGGTGGGACTTGTTGACTTGGGGTTATTTAGGTGTAGGCTTGTCTGATTCCATGGAGATACTCTTATCTCCTAGGTTAAGGGTCTGGCTGCTAGTGCTCCAGAAGCTGAGTACTATATAGTCATTTAATCCCCCTAAAAGAATGTACCTAGGCCTTTACATGTTCTGGTCATCCCTCCTCCCCCATCCAGAGATCTTCCTTTTTTACCCTCTGTTCCAGGTTGCTAATGCTGCCATTTATGCAAAATACCAGAAATAGGTTGGCTTTTATAAAGGCGGTTTATTTGTTTACAAATTTATAGTCTGAAGGCCATGGAAATGTCCAAATTAAGGCATCAACACAAGTATACTTTCACCAAAGGAAGGCAAATAGAGTCCGGAAAACCTCTGTTAGCTGGGAAGGCACGTGGCTGGCATCTGCTGATGCTGGGTTGTGTTCCAGCTCCTGTTTCAGCTCCTGTGCTTTCTTTAAAATGTTGCTCTTGGGCGTTTTGTCCTCTTTTAGCTTCCCTGGAGCAAACACTGGGCTAGCATCCCTGAAGCATTAGCAAAAGTCTGCTTTCAATAGCCATCTCCAAAATGTCTCTCTAAGCTGCAGCAGTGAGCTCCTTCTGTCTGAGCTCTTATATAGGACTCCAGTGATTAAATCAAGACCCACACTGAATGGGCAAGGCCACACCTCCATGGAAATAATCTAATCAAAGGTATTTCCCACAGTTGGGTGGGTCACATCTCCATGGAAACAACCTAATCCAAAGATTCCAACCAAATCAACATTAATACATCTACCCACACAAGATTTCATTAAAGAACATGGCATTTTGGGGGACATAATACATCCAAACTGGCACACCCTCTTAGGAGAGACTCTCTAGTCTCCTGTCAGGGTGAGAGAAGCAGTTGCCAAGCTGTGTGCAGTTGAGGACATCTAAGGAGTTCACTGCTTCTCAAACAGCTTCTTCTCAGTCTTCCTTATTTTGGACAACCCCTCTGAGCCCCCAGTTCTGGAGATACAAAGTGCCACAAGTTCCTAAGACTCTTGAAGATTCTCTGATGGAAATCTAGCTGGTTCTTAGTTTTTCCCTCTGCAGACCTGGGATTTGGTTGTCTTGTATCGGCTAAATCAGTTGTCTTTCATCCTTATCCATCAGCTTTCCCACTCTCAAAATTTTGTTACTATTGTCATCTCTCCTGATTGTCCCTTTTCTTGAGGATTTATGTCTTTTAAAATTTTCTACTCTTTTCTGTAGTGTTAGTGGGGTTCTAGGAGGAAGTAAAATTTAAATGTATGTTCAATCCACTAGTGTAACATGGAGGTCTATAAATGCCTTTTAAATATGTATCATTTTTATCTTGAAAACTTCCTATTCTCCCAAGATGATGTGATATAGCCTGGAAGGCAGAGATGGCTAAATGAAGAAGTATTAATAATAATAACATCCAAAGGTGGTTAAAAAACAGAAGCTGTAACACCCTGCAATGGCAGAGAGAAACAGGTACTGGACAGGAAGCCAGGATACCTCGATTATGGACATGCCAGTGACCTTGGACAAATGGTCTACTTTCTTGGGTTCTCAGTTTCCTTGGCTGAAAGAAAAAGAAGCCAGGCTCAGTCATTTCTAAGGCTCCTTCCAGTCCTAAGATGCTCTGTAATTTTGCCAGAATTCCGGGTGGAGGGGAGAGTGAAATTCATCTATTAAGGCAAGATCCATGTCCTGCTCATTTCTTGGTCACAGATTTAGCGTTTGCTATGGCTACATGATAAATACTGTTGAAATTAATTATGCTAAGTAATCCTTCCTTTCATTGGGTTGCACTAGATAAGGAGTTGCCACTGCCCCTCTCAAAAGGCATCTTTCATTGTTCGTCCTCTGAAGATCTCTCTTTATTCTTTTGTTTTCCAGTTGTTCCCATGACTTTGCCAACTAAAGTTCTAAGTGCCCATCGTAAATCACTGAATCTCGTTGATTCTCCCCAGCCACTACTAAAAAAGGTAAAGTATTTGGAATAGCTTAAAAAAAAAAAGTCTAAGATTCTACAATACTGGTTTTAGTCCCAAGAACGTTTTTAAATGGTTGTACATGAAAGAAAGGCCTATCTTTCTTGTTATCCAGGACTTTTAGAATTAGATGCCCTGGATTTTAAGGCAAACCCAATCACTTCATTGTCTAGGATCTGATTTGTGTCCCTAAGTCCATTGAATTTGATGCAAAGATTTATTTATATTTTGCACGTAGGAAAAGACTACTCCCTGTCTGTCTAGTCATCAGAATCTTTGTACCACTAGAAGTAAAGGAGCCCACTATCTGGCCCACTTGTACCTATGCCAGCCAGCCAAGGTGGTACTACTTGCAAAGAAGGCCCCAGGACTCTTTGTTCCTAATGCATTTAGTGTAACAACAACTTAATGTAAAATCTTCCTCAAGGTGATTAAAATACCACTGTTCTGCATTTGTCCCCATACTTTTTCATTTTATCCAGAAGTCTCCTGATTTTATCCACATGAATAGAAAGATCCAACGTCTGTTGCAGAATGTTTTAACCTAACCTTAGTTTTCGGTTGTTTAAAATCCACATACAAGTTTTTGTTTTGCTTTAAAAAAAAAACCATTTTATTGTAGAATAGCATATATACAGGGAAGTGCATCAATCATAAATAAGTCATCCCCAAGCCTACATACCCATGGAAATTATCACCCTTTGGGCCTCTCCAGTCACTCCCTCCCCCGCCCCACTGCAAAGGTAACTGCTATCACGGTCTCTGTTCTGGTTTGCCAATGCTGCCATTATGCAAAATACCAGAGATGGATTGACTTTTATAAAGGGGGTTTATTTGGGTACAAATTTGCAGTCCTAAGGCCATAAAGTGTCCAAACTAAGGCATCAACACAAATATACCTTCACCAAAGGAAGGCCAATGGCGGGTAGAAAAACCTCTGTTAGCTGGGAAGGCACGTGGCTGGCATCTGCTGATCCTGGGTTGTGTTCCAGCTCCTCTCTCAGCTCCTGTGCTTTCTTCAAAATGTTGCTCTTGGGGTGTTTTGTCCTCTCTTAGCTTCTCTGGAGCAAACACTGGGCTAGCATCCCCAAAGCATTAGCAAAAGTCTGCTTTCAATGGCCATCTCCAAAATGTCTCTCTAAGCTGCAGCAGTGAGTTCCTCCTGTCTGAGTTCTTATAGGGCTCAGTAAACTAATCAAGACCCACGCTGAATAGGCAGGGCTACACCTCCATGGAAATAATCTAATCAAAGGTATTACCCACAGTTGGATGGGTCACATCTCCATGGAAACACTCAATCAAGGGGTCATACCCTAATCAGAAAGATTAATCAATCTGTCCCCAGAAGATTGCATTAAAAAACATAGTGTTTTGGGGGACATAATACATCCAAACTGGCACAGTCTCTTAATACCTTAGGTTAGTTTTACCTGTTCTTGAACTTTGCGTAAATAAAATGTACACCAATTTTAACCTGTTCAGTCTGGTCTCTTGTAAACATTGACCAACACGGCGATTCACTGATCAAAAATAGTAAAAGCATATAATCAAAAAGTGCAAAGATTCACTGGAAAACTGGAGCCCAGCCCAGCCACCTACTCCAAAAACTGGGTTGGTGTTTCCCTTCTTTATCTTCAGAGAGTCCCCATGCTCAGCCCTTCTCTCCTCCTTCTTGGCTTTTGTTCGGCCAGACTCCTGAAGGTGACTTCCAGTGGCCCAGGGACGACCATGGTGACGTGGACTGCGAGAAGCTGGTTGAGCAGCTGAAAGATTGTTCCAACCTACAGGACCAGGCAGACATTCTGTACATCCTTTATGTCATAAAGTAAGTTTATGGTCTTCGCTAGGTTGAGCTCTGTCAGTTCTCCTTGACTTTTTCCTAGTCATCTTGGCTTTCCGGAAAGCCTGGGACATGGTTATATTCCCCCCAATTGCCCAGGATCACCATGTGTGCAACTTCCATCCCCTTCGCTGCCTCCTAACACGGGCTCCTGGGATGAGAAGGCTGCATGCGTCCAGGAGTTCAGTTTCCTGGTATTAGGCCTCTATTTCAAATGGACAGAAGGGCCGCCTTGGTAAGATGGAGCCCTCTCTGTGACAGTCAGAGGCACTTGAGTGCCCTGAGCTCTTAGCACAGTGGGCTGTGCCAGGCATGTTCTGCTGCAAGAGAATCCAGCCTTTAAGCCTTCAGTGCCAGATTTCTGGGTTTTTCTCTCTCTTGACAGGGGCCCTAGCTGGGACACCAGTCTCTCCGGACAGCACGGAGTCACCGTTCACAGCCTCCTCAGCGAGCTCTATGGGAAGGCCGGCTTGAACCAGGAGTGGGGCTTGATTCGCTACATCTCAGGCCTGCTCAGGAAGAAAGTGGAGGTCCTGGCAGAGGTCAGCGCAACCGGGCCGTGCTTGTCAGTTTGTCCTCTCTTTAGCCCCATGCCTCCTTCCTCTTCCACCTCCAATCTTCCTGTAATCAAAGCGTGTGGCAGTCACGGCTTATTTGTAGAAGAAAGCAGTTATTTAATTAATAGTTGAAGCAGGCCCTTCTCTCCTGACCTCCCACTGCCCTTGGAAGGAAATGAAGTTCAGGTTAATTAGTTTTGTTCCTTCTTAGCTACAGGAAAAGGTTTACCAAAGAAATAAAATAAAAACACTCAGTGACCCAGCTTCTTCTTCAACAGAGCTTGCTTATTGCTATACACCCACGATACACTGATGATTAATATTTGTAACCCCAAGACCCTGCAGAATCCAGAACCACTTTCTAAAACGTTAAAGTAACATTAAATTATGTTCAGTGTTATAGTACAGAGATGGTATTTGTGTGTGTGAATAATTGGGAAACTGGTGATTTAGAAATAGAATATGGTCATTAATCTTTGACATCAGCATCTTCGGTCTCACAACAGCCCACCTCCCTGACTGACTGGGAGCCTACCGGGTTTGCCAAGGGAGGGGTGTTCGCAAATGGATGCCCACAGGGCCAGCATCGGGCCACATGTCAGAGACACAAAGATCTCCAGGCCCCAGCCCCTGCCTCGGGTTGTTCAGTCTGGGGTCTGTGTATGAATCTTGCAAATAAATTGCAACAGGGGTCATAGCATTTTTAAGTTGAATTCGAAGTCTTATTGGCGGTAACCCGGTCCCAGTTGGCTTTGCTAAGCTGGCTCCTGCTCTCTCCCTGCCTTTCTCCCAAATGGGTAGGCCTGTACGGACCTACTGTCGCACCAGAAGCAGCTGACGGTGGGCCTGCCCCCCGAGCCCCAGGAAAAGACCATCTCCGCGTAAGTCGTTGGCCTGAGGACCTCGGGCTTTTGGGGGCGCCGTGGTGGAAGCGCCAGTGTTATCTGTTGTCCAGTCCAGGGAGAGGGTCTTTTTTTCCCTTAACCTTTTTGCCTTGAAATGATTTCAAACTTAACAGGGCAGTTGCAAAAATAACAGAAACCCCTGCAGAGAATTCCCACATATCCCCATCCCCTAGATACCCAGCTCCACCAATTTCAACATTTTGCCATCTTTGCCCTATCGTTCTGTCTGTCTATCAATCCATCTGCCTATCTATGTCAAAAGAGGGTCTAATTAAAGATACTCTGACACCTGGGAGTTTCCATCAGGGAAATGGGGCATCTTCATTGTGTGTGTGACCTGATGCTCCTTCCCAGGCCCCTACCCCCGGAGGAGCTCACAAAACTCATCTATGAAGCCAGTGGGCAGGACATCAGTATCGCCGTCCTTACCCAGGTCAGGGGCCGGGCTGGGCGACGCAGAGCCACGGTGGGGCCTGGGAGGATTCCATCCAATCCCTGAAGAGCCCTCTCTCTTCCCCATGTCTGCGTCAGGAAATTGTGGTCTACCTGGCCATGTATGTCAGGGCCCAGCCCCGCCTCTTCGTGGAGATGCTCCGGCTGCGGATCGGACTGATCATTCAGGTCATGGCCACGGAACTGGCGCGGAGCCTGAACTGCTCAGGTGAGATGCGGGCAGGGCCTGCCATGCAGTTCTCAGAGCCCGGCCCAGCCACCCTCTGCTTCCATGCCCCGCTCAGATGTCCTCAAGCCAGGGCTTCTAATCCTCTGGACGTGCTCAGACTTGACCGGGCTCTTTCATTTAGCTATAACATCCGTCAAGCCATCCCGCGCGGGGCGTTTCATGCCATAAGTCAGGAGGAATGAGGTGCTAGTGATGTTTACCGTTCAAATCACAAAACTGACATGGAATCTTGTTTTCTGACCCTTAAACCTAATCCCTTTCTCTCTTTCCTTGTTGTGAGTTGCTGTCCCCCATTTAATAACACCTGCGCTGGGAGACGCCTACTAACTTAAATATATGTGCCAATTAAGAGATCACGGCAGGGTGACCAACTTTGTGTCTAAGAATGAAAAATCACACTTTACAACTAACATTTTAACAGCAGCATTTAGACTTCCCCAAGAACCTGGTGCATGTCCGTCCCTCAGCACTGGCTGAGGTAATCCCGAGCTAGGAGGCCACCGCCCGCAGCATCCTTTGTCACCCACCCAGGCCCATCTGACTCCCCCCCCCCCCCACCAACCCTGTGTCTGGGACACTTACAGTGTGGTTGTGTTTAGGAGAAGAAGCTTCTGAAAGTTTGATGAACCTCAGCCCTTTTGATATGAAAAATCTCCTGCACCATATTTTAAGTGGAAAAGAGTTTGGCGTTGAAAGAAGCAGTAAGTAAAAGAATATTTTCACTCTAGGGGCGGGTCCGGCATCACCCTGAACTGCTGCCTCTTGTATATGCATAATCAACACCTATAAGAGATTTGGGGCACAGTGTGGGAATGTAAGGTTCTTGCTTGAGCAAGGTTGACAGAGGCCTGGGCTCAAGGGTCCTACATGTTGGCCACCATGACACCCTTGGGTCCTGGGGAGAACACATCCTCCCCGCGCCGTACTTGCATCTGGGTGTGGGGTGCACCCCTCCGCACCCTCACCTGCTGGCTCCCGGCTCTGTGCCACAGTCACTGTCCCTCACGTACGAGTGTCAGAACCCAGGGTGGCACGATGAAAGGGCCCCTTTTCACGTCACCCAGTGTCCAGCATTTGGTTTGGGTGAAGCATCCTCACCCAGACCCCATGCTCTCCTTCCCGGGTGGGGAGAATAACCCTTTGTGACCTTGCAGCTGGGGCTAGCTGAGGTAAGTTTGCTTCCTCCCCGTCTTGCTCACTCCATTTTCGTCCGCACCAGCACCCCACTGGCAGTGCTAGGAGCGTAATCACCCAAGTCGGGTGTGATTCTCTTCTCGAATGCACCCTAATTATAATTGAGGCAATTATCATTTCTCCTCCTCATAATAAAGCTAAATGATTTGCAGACACATTTTTGAATTTATTTCATCAAGCCAAAGAAATGAACTGTGGGCTGTCGTTCCTTGTATTTAATAAGAGGGACACTGGGTACTTTGTGTTTCTCCAAATGTGTGCCAGCCCGCAGAGAGACGGCCTCATGCAATCAGATGCGTTCTGATGGCTTTTCTCCTTTCCTGAAGGAGTGCTCAAGATCCCTTTCCAAAAGTAATTTTCTGTCATTTCAAACGCACAATCCTTGAAATGTAAATATGCAAGATAAATATTTAATGTGTTCCGCTCGTCATAATAGCACGCATGGCTTCCCATAGATAATTACTTAAAAACCGTTATCAAATGTAAAGCTATGGAGGCTTCTGAGTCCAGGAACAGAGGAATGTCATCTGAAAACCATAAACATGTCTAATTACAAGCAAGGACGGAAGGGATGCTGTCTTTTTTAATGTAACATCATTTGTTAATCATCCTTTATAATTGTTCAATTTTTATAAATTAGGAAGCTCAAATAGGCTTAGAATTTTGATTAAATCCTAAGATGTCTGAGATAAATATTTCCAGCCATACTTGCCCCACACAGGCCCCCCCATAGCTTCCCAGACCCCTTAGTCTTCTGCTTTCCACTCCCTGGTTTGCCTCCTCCTCTCTGGCCTCCACTGTGCCTCCTCTGCCGGTTCCTCCCCTCACGGCCCTTTCATTGTGGGTGTTCCTGGGCCCTCTGGGGGCAGCACCTTCCACCCCCATGGCTCCAGTGGAGGGCTGGGTGGGAAGATGGGGTGCGTAGCGGGTACTGCCCGGGGAAGTGACCTTGGAGCAGGGCCTGTGGGGTGAGGAGTTCGCCTGTTGCAGGGGGGTGGCAGGAAGGGAGGGCACGGCGGGCGGCACGTGCATATGCCCAGTGCCGCGGCTGGCCCGGGCCCAAGAGCAGGGAGGCCCTGGTGGGGAGCAAGTCAGCAGGGCCCCTCACACGTGCTGCCTTTCATTGTTATCTGTATATATTTATTTATTTATTTGAGAAGTGGGTTTACAGAACAGCAGTGCATAAAATATAGGATTCTCATATACCACCCTGTTTATCTTTATTTTTTATAACAGCTTTAATGAGACTTACTTTTTTAAAAATTTTTTTTACAAACACACACTCCCCCTTCCCCCTTTCTCCCATCCTGGTAACTGCTAAGTGAATTTATCTCTATGTATTTGCTATTTCTAGTCATCTCTTATAAGTAGAATCATACAGTATTTATCCTTAGGTGCCTTCCTTATGTCACTGAGCCTAATGTCTTCAAGGTTCTTCTGTGTTGCCTCAGAACTCCATTCTTTCTTATGGCCAGATAATATCCCATTGTGCGTGTGCCACGTCTAGTTTATCAAGTCAGTAGGGCTTTGTATGGCGATGCAAGAATTGGGCTTTATCCTGAAGACACAGCTAGGCCTCAGAGGACGCTGCGCAGGTAGCAACATGATCATATTGCCTTCCAGAATGATCACAGTGCCCACAGTGCCAGCTGGGTCAGAGAGGGTTAGGGCTGGAGATGGGAGGGCACTCCAGGCTGCTGTAGTAGGTCAGAAGTGAGGTGGCAGTAGCCGGGCCCGAGGGCAGCCTCCCTGCCCCTTCTGTGATGGGCAGTGCTGCCCTTCTTGCCAATCCTCAGGCAATCATGTCTTCCCCCCCCCCCCCCCCCATTCTAGGCATAGCTTCCTCTCCATCTCCAGCCCCAAGGCCCCTCCATCAGGCTCGGACCCCTCTGCTGCCACAGGTCCTCAGCCTCCATTTCATTTTGCTCAGGAAGCCCCCCCAATCCCCTGGCCCAGCATGGGGTGCACTGAATCCCTGTGCTGTTGCCGCATCTGAGGCCTGTGGGCTACACCCGATGAGAGCAGAGCTGCCCAAGCACCCAGACATGGCCAGCCCAGGAAGGCCCTCGAACACCCAGCCAACAGCCACAATGCCCCAGTCACAAGCCTCTCTGAGTGTATGGCAGTTTTGTCATTTCCCCAGGGACTGTTGGTACTCCTCAGGTCACACAGGTCAAGGGCCAGTGCCCGGGGAGGTTAGCTGTGGGCCCTGCACTGCAGTCATGACAACCCTTCAGAAAAATACTAATCGGTCTGTGCGTGTTATTGACCACTCATGAGCTTGAGTGCCATGTGATCGTTGGATATGATGGGATAGAAAGACATTCGTGATACATGGAGAAAGGGCAGGCCACAGAACAATCTGCATAGATGTGAGGATTCTGTATTGTGCATTAAAAACATACATAGTCGTAGAAAACAAACCGGAAGGGTAACTTCTAAAACTCCCACAGATGTTAGCACTGAGCAGGGATCTTGCTTTCTTAGTTGGTCTCAGTTTTCTACAGGGAAGTTGTACTGTGGGATGAGGAAAAACGATTCAGAAACATATCAAATTTCATCAAAGGTCTTACATCCATTGGGTATCTTCTGCATGCTGCTTTAGTGATGTTCACACTTTCATCCCTTCAGTCAGGCACGGTTCTGGGTGCTGACAAGGAGTACTGGCCGGGGCGCGGGAAGCTCTTCTCTAGGGGAGGTCGTCTGGGAGTGGGGATGCCACGCAAATCCAGCCCGGCCTGAGCCGCGTCTGTGTCTCCCCTCCAGTGCAGCCTCTCCATTCCTCCACGCCCAGCCCTGCCATCTCCATCCACGAGGTGGGACATACCGGAGTCACCAAAACAGAGAGGAGTGGCATTAGCAGACTGAGGAGCGAGATGAAACAGGTGAGAAGGGCACCATGGCGGAGGCGACAGCACAGGGAGAGGGCACTTTCCCTACCTGAACTCACGTGAGAGAGTGACAGAGACCCAGGGCAGGCAGGATTCAGCCCGCTCACTGTGGAGGAACCAAGAGCCCTTCTGCTGTGGAGCCCGATCCTGCCCCTGCACCCAGATCTCCCAGAGCTGCTCATTGGCACCGCCCCCAACCCCCCTCACGCCTCCTCAATCTTTACACATTACATAAATGTTCCAGAAAATGCCCGTCTCCGGGTTTGCCCTTGTCCTCGAGAACTGCTCTTTCAAGTGGGCCACAGCCCTTTAAAAAGTAGAGTCGTTCAGAAAGTAACTGAATCACTTCTCCATCAAATGTGTCCTCCAAAAGAAACAGCAAGAGGGATACGGAGATAGAACAGAGTGTTCGCAATACCTGTGTGCCACCATCCACAGGGGTCTTTGTTCAACTTTAATTCACACTAAAAATCCTCTTGAGCTGCCCCCACCAGCTTGCAGCTCAGCATGTTTCCAGTCCTAATGTGTCAGGTATTGGCTGGGACTAGGACAGTGTTTATCAAACTTTTTGACCATGATCCCCCGTGGAAAATCTAGTTTCCTTTTCAGACCATGACCAGCAGTGACAAATGTCCTCCAGTTTTCTTTTCCATTTCAGTGAGGTGAAAGGCTGGTCACAATGACCCACTATATTGATTCCATGACCTGCTAGTGGGTCATACCCTGCAATTTGTAAAACACTGCCCTGGACTGTGTAGAGGGTGCTAGAAGTAGCAGGGCATTCTTTATTGGAGGCTAGCCTTTGTTTATTTCCTCATGTATTTTTACTTTCAGATGACTAGGCGATTTAGTGCTGATGAACAGGTGAAACTGCTTTGCTTTGCTTGACCCTTTCCTGTGTGTGCTTCTGTTCTTTCTGGTCTGAATGTGGAAAGCGAGGCTGTGAATTCGGACAGGCTGAACGCACATACGACACTTTGGCCACCAGACCAGCTCGGGTTGAAGTGACCCAGCGGGCTGCAGCAGGCAGCCCGGGGGACAGGCAGAGGGCTGGAGAAATGGCCTGGCCCCATGGTTCTTTTTTAAAAATCCATTTACCAAACTCTTGGGGTTTGTGGGACACTTCATGAAATCAGTAGTCCTGGGCTCTGCTTCTGTGGGAGTTCCTCTTCAAAAGAAGGGAAATAAATAGGGAAAAGTAAAATGTGAGCATTGGTTACATCAGTACAGAAAATCCTGCTATTCCTGCCCCCCAGATCACCAGGAGGGGTTTAAACTGGAAGGAAAAAAAACATACAGGCTGCTATTCTTTTCTAATACCTTTGTGACATACTTCCTCCAACTCTTTCCAGAAATTAGACTCACATTTCTAATGATTTAACATCTCCGTGACTGAGAGATCATAGAGGAATTGTATGACTTGGAAATGTGGATTCTACACCTGGTCCAAGGGCAAAACATACCGGATCTGTCGTTTGAATCTATGCTCTTTCCAAGGAAGGGCCCTGCTCTCAGAACCTCTTCCTTTGCCAGCCACTCGGTGGCACCATCCCTCTGGCTACCCACATTCCAGCAGCTGCTGGCTGCGGGTGAGGATGGGTGGGTCCTCTCTTCTCCATTAAACGCTGTCCTTGTCGGTTATGGGGACCAAACAATGAACTTTCTTCGTCAGCAAGTTGGGGTTCAGTTAGTCAGTACAAGTTTTGCATTTGGCCACTGACATCAAGGAAATGCACGATTATCAGTTCAAAACATAATAGGGGCCCTGGCATTTTAAATTGCAGTGCCCTTTTTCATGAACACCATGTGTGCATGTGGGTGCTCACACATGCTACCCATGCAAATTAAGGGTACCTTCTAGATTTGGGGCTGAGGAAGTACTTGTTTGGCCAAAGTCAGCCTGATCTTATTCATTCATTTAACAAATATTTATGATTGCCTGTTAGGCATCAGATGTTTAAGTGGTGATAAAGGGTATTTTGTTGACCTATGTAGGTTTTCACAGCTCGCCTCATAAACTATTAGCCTTCCATGGCCATGACTATAGCCAGTAAATCATGGCCTAACTTGATTGGGCACCCTCCACAGATGACAAGAACCCGGTGCCATTTGATATTAAAAGTAAGACCATTTACCAAGTTCTCTTTTGAGTAAAACCCCACAGCTCTGTTCCCAGGGAGGGGTTTCTGAAGCTGTGAGTTTGTCTGTGTTGACGAATGAGAACTTCTCTGCTCTTGCATTCTCTGCTCCTTTTCCTTGGCTGTTTTGGTGCTGCTCCGTGCTCCTCCTTTCTGCTTTCTTCTTCTGGTGGCATTGCCTGGTACTGAGTCACTCCTTTTTGTTTTGTAGTTCTTTTCTGTGGGCCAGGCCGTGTCCAGCAGCGCACATTCCTCCAAGTCTGTGGTAAACCTCCCGTCGGATGACCATGACCCTCACTGTCTCCCCTTGTTTGTAGCGTCTGAAGCCCCTTGTTGCATTTCTCTTACTCCCTCCTCATCCTTAACGTCCAAAGATCTCAGCAGGGTTTAAGCGTTTTCATTAGATGCTGAAGGTCTCCTCCACCTGTAATTTTGAGGAGAGTCTAGAAGGCCGAGAAGTTTCTCAAAATGAGCTCTATTTTCTCAGCTTCTTGCCTCTGTGGGGTGTGGAGGAGCGCACTCCTCACCAGTTCCCAGGGGCTTCCAGAACCTCGGGGCATTGGTTCCAGTGCCTTTTTATTGAGCCACGATGGGCAGCTCTTCCCCGCACACGCCAACTGGCACTTGGCACACAGGATGCCCCTGCTCGGCACCAGGTCGCCCTCGAGAGGACTAGGAAATGCTCTAGTTGCAGAGGCGAGGCTGCGTCTTTCTCCTGCAGCTAGGAGAAAATCAGCTGAGTCATTGATGAGTGCGGCTGTAATTACTTTTATTTGTATCTAATTGTTGCCTTATTTAAATAGCAGTAATGAGCCCAGTGGAATAACCCAGCCTGACTGCCTTTTCAAAATAAGATCCGATGAAGTAGAAATGAGTGCATGGAGAAGAACCCCACCTCCTGCCCTGCTGGGATGGTTAACATCTGGATTTCATTTTTAAACCTTTATATTTGATGTTGCCCAGTCAGAAAGGAAAGTACCAAATAGCCCGGAACAAAGAGAATGTAGGAGGACAGAGGTTCGCGCAGGTGGGGGCTGGAACCCGTCCATGGCGGAGAGCTGGCCGTGGGCCCTGAGGCAGTGCTGCCAGAGGGGGTGAGGGAGAGGCGCCCCCTCCTCTGCTGTAGAAAAACAGGTGACAGGTGTTCCAGCTCCGGGGGGGGGAGCCTTGGCCCCCAGTCGGGATAAAGCCAGTGCTGAGAACAGGAAAAATAGGAAGCGAGCTTGAAAAGGATGAGCAGGTCAACCATAATCAGGGAGGTCCCCCATGCTACATGGGGATTCCGAGCCTTTGCTTGTTGTCATTGGCTCCAGATCCTTTTCCCCCTGTGTTATGAGTTGCATTCTTGAGGGGCACCCGCCCAATGAGGAGGGGCCCGTCACTCAGGGAGACTGCAGAGGGCAGCGGGCACTTTGGCATTTGTCTCCCTGGGTCACGGGTACCTCCATGAGGCTCCATGCTCTGCGGGCCCAGTCTCCCTCCAGGCTCTCCTGCAGCCCCTGCTTTGGGCAGCCCAGGCTGGTGGGCTCCCAGCACTTCCTCTTAGAAGCACTCCCCGTTGTAACAGCTGCCCACTGGGTTCCAGATCTCTCAGTGCAGCTCTCGGAAAAAGGTTCCCCTCTGTCCCCCCTTCATGGATGGTCCCAAGGTCCAGGGCTGGTGTCAGCATGAGGGGCTCGACAGCTGCGGTTAGGTTGTGGCCACTGATGCAACTCGGGCAGAGTTGGGATTTAAACCTCAAACAGCCTGACTCCAGAGCCCGCACCTTTACCATTTGGGGTCCTTGGGACTCTGTATTACCTCTTCAGGGCTAGGAGGAGTGCATGGAAGAAATAAGTAAGTAACCAAACTGGGGACTGAACGCATGACGAGCTTTGAGAAGCAGCCCAGGTACAATGGAGGCCCTCCAGCACCCTCCAGGCAGGCGGACTCTGGTGGGCTGGGTTGGTGGCTGTGCTGCCTGGTCGCCTGCCGGGAGCCTGCTGAAGGCCACTTGCTGCCTGTCTTGCAGAGGTCCAGCACCCCATCCTCACCCACTGGCACGTCGTCGTCAGACTCCGGAGGGCACCATCTTGGCTGGGGGGAGCAGCAGGGCCAGTGGCTGCGCAGGAGAAGGCTGGACGGGGCCATTAACAGGGTCCCCGTGGGATTCTACCAGAAGGTGTGGAAGATCCTCCAGAAGGTGAGCATGGGCCACCGTTCTGTGAGACACATGCTCCCTGGGAATCAACCCGTCCCCCTGACGCCCTTGGCGAGGCCCAGTGGCACCTGCAGGTATCGGATGTGTGGCTGCAGAGCAAACAAAACACACAGCCCCGTCCTGGGGGAGCTCTCAGCTCAGAGCAGCATTTGTCTACCTGGCACCTTTGGCATTGGGACGGGATCCTTCTCTGCCTTGGGGACCGTCCTGTGCATTGTGGGATGTTTAGCAGCACCTCTGGTCTCCACTGACTAGATGCTACTAGCACCCTCCCATTTTGGACAACCCAAAATGTCTCCAGACCTTGCCAAATGCCCCCTGGGGAGGGGGGCAAAGTACCTCCAGTTGAGAACTGCTGGGTTAGTTGAAAGAGAGAGGACCAACACTCCTGAGCCTCAGCAGGGAGGACGAGGTGCTGGCCCAGGCTGTGTGGGCCTAACTCTGGCCAATTTTAAGGAATGTAGAAAAGGCAGGAGATACACAGAACTAGAGAAGGCAAGGAAGGCGTAAGGTCAAAATACTGTTAACCCAAGGGTTAGGGTTCGGGTCAACACAGAAGACCGGGAATAGCCCCTGCAGGCCTTGGCCCTGGGGCTGTGGTTCAAGGGGGAGCCCGGGGCCATCATGAGCCCTGGAGTTGTGATCTGGTATGTTCTTGGGGCCTGGAGTGGGCTGGCTTCCAGCCTCCAGCATGTTCAGCAGACTCTCTCAGGCCCTGCTGTGTTCAGGGCCCCGGGCCACGCCCTGAGGGCACCCGAGACCCCATGGGCCCCAAGTGCACAGTCTCCCACATGCCACCTGGAGGTTGGGGACCCCCACGTCCCACTGCCCATAGCCAGCTGCCGCCCCTTGCCTTGCTCCTGTGCCCATCGGACAGGGCTGTGTCTCCCATCTGCCCGGGGTCTAAAATCCCTCAAGGTTGTCATTGGAAACAGACGTCCGGGGATACAGCCACAGACTGCCAAGGAGGGGTCGGGGTGGGAGATGTGGCCCCTTGTTCTCTGCACCCCAGTTTCTGTCTCACCCCTAGATTGGCCCCAGAGCATCTATGTGTCTCCTTGGGCCTATCCCAAAGCTTGTCTTGCCTCTAGCATGGAGGGATAGTACACTTCGATTAAAAGCGGCTGTGCAAGCTAAGAGCTGTCAGCAGGACTGATTTTTTTCTCCAAAACTATTTTTGTTAGCTCATTTCACAGCAGAACAGGACAGAAAAAAAATCATCCCAAATGAGAGCATACTACAAACCCCTGCCCAAAGCCCAGTGTGCCTTATGGCCATCGCCATCGGCCGGTGGTCTTTCTGCAGCAGGGGCCCCTGGTGCCTTGTGCAGAGTTGGGCCTCGGCCTGTGAGGGTCCCGAGGTCTCCCAGCCACCCCTGGGCTGGGTGTGGGTCCCTGCCTGCGCGTGGCTGCCCTCTTCTGGCCCCGCACAGGCCTCCGAGTTCTCCAGCCTCTGCCCCTCGGTGGGGGGCGGGAGCGGCGGCAGCCGTGCCAGCCAGAGGGCAGACAGCTGGGTACGGGGGGTGGGGTGCAGCTGCTGCCGGGCCAGGGTGCTGGGATTTAGAATCAAGCCAATTGGATTAGGACAAGCTATTCCTAGAAAATCTCCCTATCCTTTCTGGGGCATCACATGCTTCCATCCGGACTTCCACTGGCTCAAAACCAAGAAGCTTTTATTATGAAAAAGCAGCATTTTGTATTGAGCTGGCGCTGGGTATTTATACACATGGGTGTGCGTGTCTGTGCATGTGCTTGAGTCTTTGTGATCGTGTTGATTATAGAAATCTCAAAAATAGATGCCTGCAAAGGCACAGAAACACCCCTTCACCAGCAAGAGCCATGAAAACCTCCCTTTATGATGGCACCAAAGGGGGCTGCCCAAGCCAGGGTGCCAAGTTAAATGCCCGCTGCCACCAGGAGCACCGCGGCTCCCTCGGGCATTGTTCTTGCGAGATCTAAAAGACGCCTGCTGGTTTCCCCAGAATTGTTTCGTTGAAAACACAGCCTGTGGGCAGTAAGAACAAGCTCTCTAAAAATAACTCTGGCAGTCTGGCGTGTTCCAGCCCTCGTGTAGGTTTCCAGGGCAGAGCAACTTGAGGTGGGCCTGTGTGTGTGTACACGTGTGTGTGCATGTGTGTGGGCACACGCACACGCTCCTAAATTGCGTTCTGGAATCTGACTGAAATTTGGTGTGTGTTCTGCCTCCAGTGCCACGGTCTGTCCATTGATGGCTACGTCCTCCCGTCCTCAACAACGCGAGAGGTATGATGAGAAAAACTCAAATGCTGGCCTGCCATCCAGTGCCAGTGGGGCTTCATTTCACGGGCTCTGAACATTTGGGCTGCTCGTTTAAAGCTTGTTATAGACAGGACCCGGTCTTTTTAGCCATTTAACCCTGAAATTTTGCAAAGCTTCTTTCCCACATTTATTGGCATCACCTTTCCTCTTTCCTTGCCCTTGGAAACAGCATGTCTTGGCAACCAAGATCTCCCGATGTGCCCCTATTTGGCACAGACCCCTTAAAACCCACGTAAGAGAAAAGCTCCATGCCGCGCCCGCCAGACCCACACTCGGCCTTCTCCGGCTCTGTCTCTTCAGGAAACAACCGTCTTTCCTGGTTTATTTTCCCCTAGTCATCCTTAAACAATTGATTTTTTTTTTTTTTTGGTTTATACCCTGCCCAAAAAGCACCTTGCTATATGCCACAAAGAATAATGAAGAAGTAAGAAAAATAAGAAAGGGCCCCTGCTCCCTGGGAGTCACTGTCAAGGGCGTAGGAAAGGACAAGGCAGGAACGAGCCCCGGAGGAGAGCCCTGGGCCTTGTCCTCCGGAGGGTGGCAGCTGGCGGGGGCAGGAGAGGGGCCTGGTCAGCCTTGGCCCTAGGGCTGGTGGGTCTCCCGCCCTCGGCAGATGACCCCGCAGGAGATCAAGTTCGCTGTCCACGTGGAGTCGGTGCTGAACCGTGTGCCACAGCCCGAGTACCGGCAGCTGCTGGTGGAGGCCATCATGGTGCTGACGCTGCTGTCGGACACGGAGATGAGCAGCATCGGGGGCATCATCCACGTGGACCAGATCGTGCAGGTGGCCAACCAGCTCTTCCTGCAGGACCAGGTGGGCGCCCACCGCAGCCAGTGCAGGGGCCGGGGCCGGGCAGCGGACCTGCTGGTATTTCTCTCTCAAGAGTGAGGTTGGAGACTCTGTCCATTAGGAAAGGATGTAGGCCAACCAAAAAGAGGGCATCACAGATGGTGACAGATGTCCACCACTTGCTTTAGGAAATGGTCCCGTGGCCACTTGGGCAACCTGAGGACCTCGGGGGAGGTGGGCAGTGCATGGGCCAGAGCACAGGCCTGCTTTGGGGTAGGTTTTAGTTCACACCTTGCCTCTTGGCCCCTGGGTAAGTCACTTCCCCTGTGCCCCAGATCGCGGTAGAAGACACAGCCCTCTCCTTCCAGATGGTCAGCAGTGAGCTGCAGACGAATGTCTGGGAAGACGCAGTGCAGTGCCCAGAGCCAAGGCAATGCATCGTTCCCGAGTCAGACTGTCTTCCTTCAGGTGGCTCTCCTGGCAGTTTCTCATCATGAGAAGGAAAACACCGAAGGCAGCCTTGGACCGGGTGCTTCTAGCAACCTGCCGCCAGCAGGCAGAATCATTGGTGGGGACAGAGTGTGAACCCCACTCATCCTTTCCCTCTGCTTTTTCCTGCTGCAGATGTCATTCGGAGCCATGGACACCCTGGAGAAAGACCAAGCCACAGGAATTTGCCACATTTTTTACGACAGTGCTCCGAGTGGGGCTTACGGGACGATGACCTACCTAACAAAAGCAGTAGCTTCTCATCTGCAGGAATTGCTGCCCAATTCAGGCTGCCAGATGCAGTAGGGCCGCAGCTGTCTGTGGGGCCATGCTCCCACTCTGGCATGGCCCCCGAGCCCCATTGGGAATTTTCTCCTGTTCCCCAAGATCCCCTGTGCTGTCATAAAAGCATGTCCCATCGGAAACACTGGCAGGGAAGTGATGGCCGCACCGACCTGGAACTAGTGTATGTTCGAGCCACAGATAGAGCTGCTGAGTCCCATGCTCCCCCAGGGGCACTGTGGGATCATTTTCTAGGCTCATTTTGCTGGAGCGTTTGTCACAGCATCTGGTCTCGTGGACTCTGAGGAGGAATTGGTCTCTTTTGAGTGCAGAATGAACTGAGAAGCCAGCTTAAATTGGCTCTCACAGAGAGTTCCAGAAATAGGTTCGATAAGCTAGTGACACATCTTGAAGATGGGAAGATCTTTCTAACAGCAGTAGCCAGACAAGCAGACCTTGACAAGGGGAACATCTTAGCAGGATGCCGTCTGTCTGTGGACCAAACTGTTTACCAAATAGGACAATTCTATCTTTCTGTCAAATGTTGATTTTTGTTGTGTTTTGCTTGCTTTCTTGGCTTGGGGTTGTTTTATTGGCATGGCTACCTTCATGTAACATAATTCTCTGTTGCCAAGATTTAGAAAATCTCTCCCAGTTAAATTTGGCTTGTGGTATCCAAGGATTTTATCCTTGCAGTCCATGAATTAGGGGTTTTACCTGTCTTATCAAAAAGCCCACATCTTCTGGAAACTAGCCCCCAAAAAAGGAAAGTTGAGGAACTATCCTAAGAACTAGGTGGTAAAACATTGCTTTAGGGCTGCAGCAGGTAGGGTGTGCCTCTGCAGAGGCCTGTGCTCTGGTGATTTCTGTGAGAGTGCGACTCACTACCTAAGCACCGGCTGCCCCGCCCCACCCCAGCCGGCTTGAATGCCCAGGCAGGTTGCAGATGCTTCCTCCTGGGCCCTGGGTGAACCCAGCATGTGATAAGCGTGAGTCAGCACATGCCATGAAGATTAGTGGTATGTTCCCCAGGAACGATGCTTCCCTCTTACAAATGGAGTCAGCTCTGAACTGAACCCTTTCCATAGAAGCACTTTCACCTTCACATTCTCAGGCAGGAGTGCTCGGAGGTAGTGGTCACAGAGGAGCAAGGACAAGTTGTGTAGGGGTCCTGGTGAAGGAAGCTTTTCTCCAGGCACTGTCTTACCTTGAGAGAGAGGGGCGGACAGGACAGGGTAAAGAATTTCTAGACATAATGAACCTTGCAGGACAGCTGTTCGCCTTGTGGCCACATGGTGAGAACTCTGTCTAGTCGGGAGGGATGACTTAGATTCACGAAGCCTCTTTGCCTCTGAAATGGAAACTTTGCTATTGGTTCCTTTCCTCGGGCGTTTCTGTGAAGAAGGAGAAAAGATGCAGCTGCTTTGAGGGCATGTGGCCGTGCTGGCACCCCAAGTTGGGCACGGTGCTGACGGCTACTCCTGCAGCAGGGACAGGCAGCCTGGCCTCGCGTCCCTGACCCCTTCCTGGGTAAGAGCCTCTCTGCAGCCGGAGCGCAGTGCTCTGTAGGGCCCCTGGGAGAATGATGTGGAACACACGTCTCAGGGTGCCTGCCTGGGCTTGGTGGCGGACAGGCTTCCCTCCGGCGGGGGGGGGGGGGGGGGGTGTCTCAGTGCCTTTGTGACCTGTTTCTTCAAAACCAAAATAGTTTCCTTGCTGAGCAGCTTCATAAAGAAAAATCTCCTGGACTCCCCCCTCGCTCTCCCCCTTGCCTATTGGTTGCAGATTCCAAAGTCTTGCTCCTCAGATCCCTGGACTGCTCCTTCCTTCCTTCATCTGTATATGTTGACCACTTTCTCTGTGAGGGGTGTGGAGATACAAAGATAAATGAGACAGGACTCAGCCCTCCAGGCTTCAGTGTGACAGGTAGCGTTTGTCGGAGGAGACGGTGAAGACGGGCAGGTAGGCTCTCCAGGTGGCATAGTCTAGAGCCCAGGTGGGGGCCTGGCCCACAGACATGGCTCCGTGCTGCTCACCCAGGAGCCTTTGGAGGGAAGGTGGGGGTGGGGGCAGCAGGAGGAGCTGCAGTGACATCAGGGCCTGCCCCTTAAAAGCTCGTTGGCTTCCTTTTGCCTCTGAGGATCCCGGAGTCACAGCCACCCAGGTTCCATAGAAGCATTTGCAACACCTTTGCTTGTTTGTTTGGTGTCTTCGAGACAGGCCTGACAGAAACAAGAGTCGTGCAGTTCATCTGGCAGGCTCCCTGGTGCATCATTTCAAACACAGATCATGTAAGAAAGGTAGAAGCCGTGAAAGTTCTGGTTGCTTCTTGGGAGGAAGCCCAGGAAGAGTTACAACCCTCCCAAATTACCAGGCGCTCATTTAAAACAACCACCTGCGTGTGGATGACGTGAAAAGGCACAGATGTGGTGTTTGGGCTCACCAGCCGAGAAGGGCCATCATAAGCAATTCAGCAGAGCCTTCCACTCACTCTTTTGGAACCTCTTTCAATTGAAATCCTGAAATAGTATTGCATTTCCTCAGGAATCAAGCTGTCAGCTTCAAAGAAGGAGAACAGGCTTCTGAAGCTTGATTCCTTTTGCAAGCAGCTGAAGTCCCCACAGAGAAGAGGAAAATCTGTTTGAGGGGGATGGTAGAAGTTCTGATCTGACACCGTCTTCACTTTGGTGTGACTCAGTTTCCCCACTAGTAGAAAGTGGGACAGGCAGCCTCTGGAGGCTCAGCTCCAGGCTGGCTCATTCTCATCACCGTGGGGGAAGGGAGGGGCTGCCCTCTCCCTCCTCAGAGCCAAGAAGCCAATTTTGACTTTTGCTAGGACTGAGGGGTTAGAATGTTCTGTCTCAGAGGACAAGCCTGTGGCATCAGGAACGAACATTTCTTTCAACATCTTCAGTTGAAAAGCAGCTGGCAGCCCCATTGGCTGTTCTCCCTGACTTTGATGAGAGCTGAATTCAGCATCAAGGAGAAAGGTTCTGTCCCTGAGCCAGCCTAGCCTCAGCCACCCCTCCCAGCAGCCCCATGACCTCAGGCGAGTTATTTTACCTCTTTGTGCCTCAATTTGCCCATCTGCAAAATGTTCAAGAGGCACCCAGACTGACAGGATGACGCATGAGGGAATAAAGTGGACCCCCCTAAATCACCCACCTCTGGCAGTGGGTGTTCTAGTTTGCTAATGCTGCAGAATGCAAAACACCAGAGATGGACTGGCTTTTATAAAAAGGGGGTTTATTTGGCTATACAGTTACAGTCTTAAGGCCATAAAGTGTCCAAGGTAAAACATCAGTAATCAAGTACCTTCACTGGAGGATGGCCGATGGTGTCCGGAAAACCTCTGTTAGCTGGGAAGGCACGTGGCTGGCGTCTGCTCCAAAGTTCTGGTTTCAAAATGGCTTTCTCCCAGGACATTCCTCTCTAGCAAGCTTGCTCTTCTTCAAAACGTCACTCACAGCTGCACTCTGTTCAGTCTCTTTGAGTCAGCATGTTTTATATGGCTCCACTGATCAAGGCCCACCCTGAATGGGTGGGGTCACACCTCCATGGGAGTATCCCACCAGAGTCACCACCCACAGCTGGGTGGGGCACATTCCAAGCAAATCTAACCAGCACCAAAACGTCTGTCCCACAAGACCACAAAGATAATGGCAGTTGGGGGACACAATACATTCAAACCGGCACAGTGGGGGTGGTGGAAGTGGGGGCTTCCTGTTTACATGAAGTCAGACATGCCCAGTCGCAGGCCAGGGCTGGGCACGGAGCAGGAGGCAGCCTCTGTCATGCCCCAGGTCTCAGGCTGGAGATCTGTCGGGAGCTCAGCATGGGCTCGTCACCTGTACGGTGAACTGAAGGAGAGACTGTTATGCATTAACTGCCTGGGAAGGCTTCCTTTTTCAAAAAAGGAAAAGAAAAGAGAGTGAGAGACCAGGAGGCAAGAGGAACGGTCTGTCAGTTGATTGATGCCATTTATTTCTGGGCAAGCAGACGGAAGGCGTGGCCTCCCTTGATGTGAATTAAAGGAGAATTATCTCATCTCTATTGCCTCGCACACAAATTGGGCAAATAGCTTTTGTCCTTTGTCTTTTCTGCTTCCTTTTTGTCAGAGGGTATAAAAGCGCGCGCGCGCACACACACACACACACACACACACACACCCGCCCCTTTGCACCATCATCTTTCAAGGTGACCCCTGTGCTTCTGAAGCCCCTGCCGTCTGTTCCGCGTGGCTCTGTGCCCCGCAGGGTGGGAGAGAGCCATGTTCCCAGCAGCCACATCACCCTCCTGGAGCCCAGCTCTCCCTGTTGTCCTCAGAAAGCAGTTCCGGAAATTTGTATCCTTGCGTTACCAGGAGTTCTCAGAGTCACGAGGAGACCTGGACTTGCTAGAGAGATTGTTCACAAGTCTAAGGTGCCGAGCGTTTGATGGCAACATTTTGGCAAAAGTGCCTCCTTAGAAGGGCTGGGATAATTGGAGTCAGTGAGCTGTGAGCTCATGCGGCTCAACCTTGCCGCACCGTGGAAGCTGTTCTCAGAGACAACTCCTCGGAGAGCGGTGGTTGCGTGCGTCCCCGGGCCAGGCACCGCGAGGCTCTCGGAAACGGACCCGTGTGGTGGGAGACTGCAAAAAAAATACACCTATTTTGTTTTTGACGACCTCGAAGGAAGCTCATTCTCCAGCCCCCTGTGGTACCAGTTTCTAGCACTGGTTTATCAGCACATTTGCTTCTTGAACCTAAATCCTGGACTCGGCAGGTTTGGCCCATCTCTCTCCCAGCAGGGTGGCTGCCAAACCCCACCACCTGCAGTTGGGGGCTGGAGGCCACCTCCAGGCCTGTGTCGTCCACCCAGGACGAGCTGCATCTGAACTGGGCCAGGGCGCGTGGTTGTGCCTTCCGTGCCTCCTTTCAAAGACCTTTCCAGGCCCAAATCCACAGGAGACGTGCCAAGGAGAGATCTGGGCACCTGGCTCTTGTCTCTCATGGCCTCAGCATCACCCTTTGCCCTTGGGCCAAGGATCTTATTTGCAAAAAGTAAACCAACTCTGGCAGGCTTAGTAGGAAGTACATTTATTCAAGAGTCCTGGATAAGCCTGTCACTGGAATGGGAAGCATCAGTCGCTGGCTGGCAAGGCAGGCTGGGGCAGGTGTGGTGCCTTAGCACAGACAGGGTCATTAGCCCAGAGGGAGGTTAGGAAAGCTAGTGTCTGAGATTTCCAGCTCCTGAAGTGGAGGTGGGCACAGCTTCATGAAATAGGGGATCCCCTCGACACAGGAAGGGGTTCAGAGGCTGAGCATCCAAAATGAAGTGTCCACTATGGCCATGACCCTGGGTCATTCCCTTGTCCACAAAAGAGGATCTGGGTCCCTCAGATGTCTGCCCTGGGGACCTGACCTCAGAGGTGTGTCCTTGTCCTTTTTGAGAAGGTTGTGCAGCAGCAGGAGTGAGGACGTGGGTGGTGAGGGAACAAACAAGCAGGCAAAAAGAAAAACCCAGTGCCCACCTCCAAGCTCGGGGAGGCCAGCTGTACTGTCTTTGGGTAGAGCCATCCCCAAGCCCTACGGCCTCACCACCGCTGCCAGGGAGCATCCAACAGTCCAGCTCCCTCTGCACGGCTTCCACGGAGGGGCAGAAACATCCAGCCAAGCCCTGGAGGGGTTAGCCAAAGGACCTCATGCTTTTCAAAACCACCAGTCCAGTCCCATTCGCCTTTTTCTGGACCCTGAGTGACAGCCCATCTGGGACCAGATGCAAATGGTTGTCACATCTTTCCTTTGAGTCTTTAGCCAGCTGGGGGATTTAAAAATAAAGAATTGGAACTGATTCATGATACAAGCCTCTCTCCTGACAGTGTGAATAATTTCCCCAGCTGTCACCAGCGATAGTTCCCTGAAAGTCCTTATAAGCATCGGAGTCACTCTCCTCAGCTCAAGGGAGGCCCAGCCGTGCAGACGCCCCACCTCCCCTCTTTCCCTCTGTAGAGCCAGACAAAAGCTCCCTCCTCTAGCTCTCTTTCCTTCATTAGCCACAAGAGATCCTGCACTAAAATGGCCCAGCAGGCTCCCAGGAGGTTTTGAGAGTGCCATTCCACACAACAGCCAGAAGAGAAGCAGCTGGGCTAAGTGGACCCCCATGACTCAAAAGCGGTAGTGCCTGAGCTGCCCTTTCAGCCCGAATCTCACAGGAAGGGTCTCTGGGGCTTTCATCCCTAAATGTGTGAGCTAGTTTGTGCTAGGATGGTGATCGCACTCCCCCCACCCCATATGTGTGTTGGTGTCCATGACCCCTGGTTGACACTGAAGTCCAGCTCTCCCGCGCTCAGCCCACTCTCCTGCACTCAGCAGGCCGTGTGCAAATGGCTTGCAGCCTGATCAGAGAGACACAACGAGCAAGTTGGTAGGAGGTAGCAAGGGTCCCTCCAAGCATGTGGCCAGTGAAGGCGTCCCACAGTAAATGACTCGAGCTCAGGTGTGTAGAGACAGGGAAAGGGCTGCTGAGCAGAAGAAAACACAGGCACAGGGGCACACCAAGGCAAGGCAGGATGGGAGCCCAAGGCCTCTGCAAAGGAAATGGTGAGGGGCTTCCTGGGTCAGCACATGGCTAGAGAGGAGGTTTGGGGGGCTTGGGCTAGGGAGGCCGCTGCCCACCACCCGATGAAGGTCACCACCTACCTGTCTTAGTTTCCTGGGGCTGCCACAACAAAGTACCACAAACTGAGTGGCTTAAAAAATGTTATTTCCTCTCAGTTCTGGAGACCAGAGGTACAAAACAAGATGTGGGCAAGATCAGGCTCCCACGAAGTCTGTGGGGAAGACTCCTTTCTTGTCTATTCCCAGCTTCTGGTGGCTTCCGGCACTCCGCAGCATTCCTTGGCTTGTGGCCTCCATCTCCACAAGGCCTTCTCCTCTTTGCTTGTCTTCTCTTCTGTCTCCTGAGGACACTTGTCATTGGGTTTAGGACCCACCCAGATAATCCAGGATGATCTCATCTCAAGGTCCCTTAGTCACATCCACAAAGACCATTTTTCCAAATAAGGTCACATTCCCAGGTTCTGGGAATTTGGACATGGACACAGCTTTTGGGGGCCACCATTCTACCCACCCCCTCCAGGACTGGCCCCTTTTTCTCAGCGACGCCAAGGGGTCAGAGAGTTGACGGCCCCAGCACTGCTCCAGAAGGAGTTGCACGCAGGTGTGTTGCCTCTTCCCAGCCCCTCCTGTGTGTCCAAGGTACCCTGTCACCCCGCACAGGTCAAGGATGAGTAAAAGTTATGGGCCATGGGGCAGAAGCTTCTAGAGCATGTCAGAAGCTATGAGTACTGGAATGCTTCCCATGGATGTCAAAGCACTGAACCAGGAGTGAGGCCCAGTGCCGTCTCCCTCCCTATACCTCAGCCCAGGGGCGAAGGAACCAACCCCTGCTGCCCCTCCTGCTCCTGCCCCACGCAACAAGCGAATGAGCAAGAGATGGATGGCGTGTGATGGCGAAGCGGGGAGAACAGTAGAATGGGGACAAGGAGGCCCGAGGTGGGGCTGGCTGTTATGTGGGAGGATCAGAGACCATCTCCGTTAAAGCAGGATTTGACTGAGGACCTGAAGGAGTCAGGGCCTGAGGCCTGCAAATATGTAGGGGAAAAGAGTGCCAGGCAGGGGGAGCGGCCGAGGCAGGGGTGTGCCCAGCCTGCTTGAAGACCAGCCAGGGGGCCAGAGGGTGGGGGTGGTGCGGTTGAGGGGGAGAAGTGTAGACTTTGGCTTTTGTTCCAAGTCATGGGGGGGTTTTGAACAGAGGAATAACCCAATTGTTGGCCACCCCTCCCAGAGAGATTTGCTTTAAAGGGAAGCAGGGAAATGGGCCAGTAGCTAGGGGCAGAGGGGAGAACAGCACTCAGAGGGGCCACCTCTGTGACAGGGTGAGAGCTGAAGGGAACAAGTGCCTAAGGCGACTGACTCTCCTTCCACTCCTTCTAGAAGCCCACCAACTCCTGGAGCCTGCCCTGCTTTGCAGCTGTTTAGGGGGAAGAATCTGGTAGTTGGAAAGCGGAGGCAATTAGATGACAGAAGGAAAGAGGGAGAGAAACTATTTCTGTTCCCTTCCTCTCATCCCCCAACAGGCTTCAGGCCTAGAAATGCCTGTGGGCCTTATGCTTTTGTCAAGCAGAGCTGGGCATGCGCAATTGCATCCCTTGTACACGTGCATATACACATCCACAGACCAGCCTGGCCTGCGGCCCCTTCCTCAAGGTAATGCATGCCTGAGAGTCAACAGAGGCCGCAGTCGTTGGGGCTCTGTCCCAGGGTTCACCGCTCAGACCTGGGCTTCTCTGTGCGCTAACCTGCCCTCTCAGATGTTTTTCCCCATCACAAACCTGGTTGGCATCAGACCTCTGACAGCCTCGCCCACCTGCCTGCAGCTGGCTCTCTTTCAAGTTGGGGCCTTAGAAAGCACTAATTACAGACTTTGGGGCTGAGGCCTTATAAGGTTCTAAAGGCTTCACATTTGGCAAGTTGTTAAAAGGCTGCTTTCTCTGCACTTTAAATAGATGTGCTGTGCTGAGTTTTGAATTTGACACATTTCTTTTTATAAACCTAAAAAAAAAAGACATGAAATGAGTCATCCACTGCAGGAAGGGAGGGTACCTTCTGCTGGGAGACAGTGGTCAGGGGAACATTCCAGAAGGCTGCGCAGAGAGTACGTACCTTGAGGGGTAGAGAGCAGAAATAGAGGTAGGAATGTTCAGCCTAAGATGACTGGCTTTGAGGAGTCCCTGGATAAGTGACTTTGTCCTCAGATGGGTCTTATGTTCTAGGTGCTGTGGTGGCTTGAGTTATGTACCCCAGAAAAACATGTCCTTAATCCATTCCTGTGGTCATGAACCCATTGTAAATAGGACCTTTTGATGAGGTTACACAGTTAAGATGTGGCCCACCCAAGGATGAGCCTTAATCCTGTTACTGGAGACTGTATAGAGAAGGCCACAGAGAGAAAAGCGACCAAAAGAAGCAAGAAGATGGAAGTTGAGAGAAAGGAGAAGACGCTGTCATGTGCAGTGCCATGTGAAGAAAAAGCCAAGGACCAAGGACCACTGGCAGCCAGCTCCAGAAAGCCATGGTCTTCAGGGAGAAAGCATCCCCTTGCTGATGCCTCAGCTTTGGACTTCTCCTAGCCTCAAAACTGTGGGTTAATAAAATCCCACTGTTGGAGTCAACCCATTATATGGTATTTGTTTTAGCACCTAGGAACTAAAACAGTTTTTGGTACTGGCAAATGGGGTGCTGCTATTATAAATACCTAAAGATGTGGAAACTGCTTTGGGATTGAGTAATCAGTAGAGACTGGAAGAACCGTGAGGTGCTTGACAGAAAAAACCTAAATTGCTTTGAAGAGACTATCGGTAAAAATATGGATGTTAAAGGTAATTCCAATGAGACCTTAGAAGAAAATGATGATTGTGTTATTGAAAACTGGAGGAAAGGTGATCCTTATTATAAATTGGCAGAGAACTTGACCAATTTGTGTTCTGATGTTGAGTGGAAGGCTGAACTTGAAAGTGATGAAGTTGGATATTTAGCTGAGAAGATTTTCAAGCTAAGTGTGGAAGGTGTAGCCTGGCTTCTCCTTGCAGCTTAAGTAAAATGTGAGAGGAAAGGGATAAGCTGAGGATTAAACTCTTAAGCACAAAGAAACCAGAAACTGATGGCTTTGAAAATTCTCAGCCTATCCAGGTAGTGTGCTCTGGGACTAGGGCCAGAAGCAGCTCTACCAGGGACCTCCTGGAACTTTGGGGAAGTGAGTCCCCAGGGGCCAGGGCTCCATGTGAGGGTTTCACTGAACAAACCTTTGCTAAAGAGGGTGTAGCTGAACGTGGATCCTGTCAGCCATCTCAGTGGAAGTCAGGATTGGAAATGCAGTTGTCCAGGAAGGATCTGTGGAAGGTTCTGTTGTCTGAGGGTTTGGACCTGCTTGAACTACACACAAAGCTTACAATGTTTTGGCAAAATTTTTCTGAGCAGAACCACTGCCAGCTTGAACTGAAAGAGTCAGAGAAGGGACAAACTGAGGAAGAATGACTTCAAGGGCAGAACCATGGAAGCCAAGGCCTGGACCCAAAAGATCTTGGGCCAAGAGAGCGGGCCCACCCAGGTGTGTGGAAAGGGCAGGTCCGCCCTTTGCTTGGAGGGGTGGACTTTGTGCCCCGTTGTTCGGGGAGAGCGCTGCCACCCCAATGATCAGAGATGGTGGAGCCCATGCCTCAGGGTTTGCAGAGAACCTGGCTGCCACCCCAATGCTTGCAGAGGGTGGGGCCTGTGCCCCAATGTTTGTGGAGAGCCTGGCCACCATCCTGATGCTCAGAGAGGGCGGGACCCTCACCCCGGTGTTTGGGGAGATCGTGGCTGCTGCGCAGGCGCTTGGAAGGGGCGAGGCTGCTGCCCCATCGGGCCCAGAGGAGAAAACATCCGTCAATCTATCTATGAAACCTGCTGGGTTTCAGACTTGTTTGGGGCCCCTGTGTTCCTTCCAATTTCTCCCTTCCAGAATGGGAATGTCTAGCCTATGCCTGTCCCTCCATTGTATATTGGAAGCAGACAACTTGTTCTGTAGGTCTCACAGGTCCACTGACAGAGGGGAATTTTGCCCCAGGACAAATCACATCCATAACTTACTGTGATGAGACTTTGTACTTAGCATTGTTATTGAAATGACTTAAGACTTTTGGGGTGCTGTGATGGAAAGAATACATTTTGCATGTGGGAAGAACATGTCTTTTTGGGGTCCAGAGGGCAGACCGTGGTGGCTTGGAGCTATGTACCCCAGAAAAATATGTTCTTCATCCGTTCTTGTGAGTGCAAACCCTTATAAATCGGACTTTTTGATAAGGTTACTTCAGTTAAGGAGTGCTCCACCTGAGGTTGGGTCTTAGTCCTACTGCGGAAGGCCTGAGAGAGAAGCCACAGGGAGAGGCAAGAAGCCGGAAGTCAGCGGAACCCAGAAGAGAAAGGCGAAGACGCTGCCATGTGATGGAAAAGCCGAGGACCAAGGATGGCCGACAGCCCCAGAACAGCACGGTCTTCGGGGAGAAAGCATTGCCTTGCTGACGCCTGGACTTTGGACTTCTCCCGGCCTCAAAACCGTGAGCCAAGAAATTCCCATTGTTTAAGCCAACCCATCACATGGTATTTGCTTTAGCAGCCGGGAAATGAAAACAGTTTTGTTGGAAAAAGCAAGGAAGGTCGAGATTTGAACTGTTTATCTGATGGAGTAACACACCTCTCAGATATTGATAAAGAAAACCCTACAATCATCTTCCAATTGCTTAGATTATCAGCCCCGGAATTTTACAGATGGGCAAAGAACACTGCATTTGCCTTACAAATCTACCTCAGAAGAGATTCATTTTCTTGGTTTAGACAAGGTATGGATGGTAGATACGTAGAGAAATAGCGAAGGGAAAGGGAACTCTCAGCTTAGTTCACAGGGATTAAACGCTCCACTCAGCCCAGGCTGAGCCAAATCACATTTGCCAACAGGCACCCCCAGGAAAAAGAGGCATCTGGCTGGGCCGGGAGTGTGGGTGTAGACTAACTGCGCCTGGTGTCTTGTCCTTGTCCTGCCCTTGGCTCCTGCAGCCAGTCTCCCCAGCTATAAAACAGGGGGGCCAGGTCCTGCCCCGCCTCCCTCAGAGGGTCCATTTCAAGATCAAAAGAAACGTGGTTAGTGCTTTGGAAACGGCAGCGCTCATAGCAAATAGCACCTGTTCTCACGTGGACACGGCCACCCGAGAGCATGACCTGCTGCAAACTCAGCCTGGAGGCCGCGCTTGGCTTGAGGTCTCAGCCCTCACTGTGACCACCTCCTGAGACCCCCTGGCCTGCCTCGGCCAGGCGCTCTGAGGTCCGATGGGCCCGAGTTCAGAACCCCACACTGCTGGGTAGAGCTGGGCACCCTTGGATTATGCATGGCCTCTTGACACCTCCGTTTCCTTCTCTGTAAAATGGGATGGTGATTATTTAAACCTTCCACATTTGGTGGTTCTGGAGATTAATGAGATAATGTATATAATAATAATGTATAGATACTAACGTCATAGGAATGTTCATTAAACACCGGCACGTGGTGGAGGCTCGGTAGACAGCGGCTGCTATCACACCACAGCCCCCCTCCCCACAATGGTGGCACCCCATCTGGATCTGTGCACTCCTAGTCACCCATGGGAGACAGCACAGGGCAGTTATGAATGGGGCTTTGGACTCAGGCAGGCTACTTTTAGCTGCATGATCATGGATGGCAAGTTAATCTCTGAGCCTTTCTTCCTTGTTTGTCAAACAAGGATAATGGTTTTAAGTAATAGTATCTGTGTAAGTCTTGCAGAGCATTAAAAATTAACCAGTGGGTGTAAAGGTCCTGGAACCTAGTAACTGTTCCATGAATTCCTTTTAAAAATAGCCCCCAAATGCCTCCTCTCCACTCTGTCCTCACTCCAGCCAGGTCCAGTTCCTCTGGGATGATGCTGAGGCGTTAGAATAAAGAAGTCTGAGGGTTACTGAGCATGCCAAGCCCTTCCATGGCATATCACAAGTCATGTCTTAGCCTCAGGGAAAGCTCTAACTTGTGGAAATCTCAGCCCTCTGGGCGAGACAGTGTGATGGGAAGATGACAGGAGAAAGAAGGTGGGAGGGTCAAAGGCCCTGACCCCCCACCCACAGTCTCTCCTGCCCCAGTGCAGGTGGGCACTGCCTGGGGCATGTATTCTGAAGACCTGTCTGCTCCCAGAATGCTCAAAGGCAGGATCGGGCAAGCGGACAAATTCTTTAGTTGGGATACTTACAGCTGCCCATCACAGACTACCCAGACATCAGCAGCTCAAACAATAAACACATTTGTAATCTCATTCAACAAGAAGTCTTGAGCTAGGAGGTTGCAGGGTTAGTTCAGTGGCTCTACAATGAAGGATCCAAGCCCTTGCATCTTTCTTCTCCATCATCTTCAGAGTGGGATGTTTTCTCCCCTCGTGATTGCAAGATGGCTGCCATAGCTCCAAGCATCACATCCCAACCAGGAAAGGAGAGGAAGGGTCAGGGCTTTCTTCTTGACTCTGTCTCTGTCTGTCTGTCTCTCCACTCCTACCACTAACTCCAAAACCACTTCAGGTAGGGAAATCTTTCCCATAATCCCCCTAGCAGAATCCCCCTTAATTCTAATGGCCAGAACTGAGTCACATGCCTATTTTAGACTAAACTCTGAGAAAAGGCAACAAGGATTAACTACCGTGTTCTAAATCTAGAACTCTTGTGGGCCTGGGGGAAGGAGCCACCTTCCAAGGCATCACTGTCAAATACATGAAACAAAGTTGGGGTCCTGTTAGTGAGGATGAGGAAGAGTGGCTGCTGGGTGGGCAGCCTCTAGAGTCTGCCATGTGCACTCAGCCTCCTAGGTCATTGTCTTGGCCTCTTTTCTGCTGTCTGAAGCATCTCCCGCCTTGTCCGGGTACTTGGCAGCATCAGGAAAAGCACTGCTCACCAAATACTTTGGCCCCTCCTGCTTGGATTCCATCTACACTATGCGCCCTGCCACACACACATAGACACACACATGCACACACCCTCCTACTCCCTCCATGCCCCAGGCCCCCTGTGTGTGTCACCTGGCTCCAGGATTGTGATCTTGTTGGAACTTAAGATCTATCAGTGCTGCCAGATCCCCGAGCCTGCCTTCTCCCAGCCTCAGCACTGATCCAAAGACTAAATAAGAACTTGCAATTGTGCTTTTGCTAAATGAAGGGGAATCTGTGTCCCCAAGATTCAGACCACAAAACACCAGGAGGTGGTCTCCAGCCTTGCTTCTTTATAAGCTCTGCAAAAGCCTGGTGAGGAAGGGGATTTTGCCAGTGAGGACACACTTTGTCAGTTGAATCCCTCTCCTCAAACCACCCATCTCCATAACATACCTACACACACTTTAGAAAAGCTGCCGCTCCATCAATTCCACGGGAATTGTAGCATGTTATGGCTGTGGTGGAAGGCAGTTCAGATTCCTACGTTTGTTCATTTCCTGGCCATTGGGATGAGCTGCTGGCAGTGATCCAGCCTCTGCCGTGCTCTCCCCAGTGGAAAGATGCTCCCTTCCAGCTGAGGGCAGAAGAGGAAGCAGAGCTAGCCCCCGGAGAAGTGTGAGGGTTAATTTCACATGTCAACTTGGCTAGGTTGGAGTGTCCTGTTGTTTGGTCAAACACTGGTCTACACATTACTGTGAGAGTATTTCACCAATGGGCTTTGCATCTACAGTCAATTAATTGTACCTACAATCAGTTGATTGCATCACCACTGGAGAGAACCCTCAGCAATGTGAGTAATCTCATCTAATCAGTTGGAGGACTTAAAAGAGAGAACCGGGCTTCAGAGATCAGAAGAATTTCTACCTTAATTTCAACATAGGCTGTTGCTGGAATTTCCAGTCAGCCAGCTTCACCTACAGAATTTGGACTAAGGATTTCACTAACAACTTTATCAGAATTTCCAGCCTCTGACCTTGCCCTACAGAATTTGGATTTGCCAGCTGCCACAATTGCATGAGCCAATTCCTTATAATAAATCATATATATATATCACAAAGACATATATCCTGCTGGTTCTGTTTCTCTGGAGAACTCTGATTAAATATAAGAAGTTTCTGTTTGAACTTGCCTTCAGCTGCTGGGTTGCCAAGGGCCCCTGCGGGCTTGCCCTCCCTGTGGCTGTGCAGAAGCTGTTCTTTCTCATGCATGGGGTAGTGAGGGGCCCCAAGCAGGCACCATGAAACCAGGAGGTGAGTTTCCCAAGCCCAGATGACTTGGCATCAACACATGCATCAAGTGTTAGATATTGGAGTTAGAATCCTGAAATCTGAGGGTTGGAACAGACCCTAAGTCTTCTGGTCCACCACCCTTCTGTGCTCTGGCAATGGGAAATGTCACAGCCTTTTGTATTTGAGAAACTCTGCCAGGTAGAACATTCTGCAATGTGCCCAAGGGTCTCCCTCTGTAGATTACATCCAACCATCCTAGTTATCTGCTGGGACTCACTGAACAAGTCTGACCATCAACAGCTGGGGGAGGTTACACAGGCACTGCACGCTGCGAAGCTCATTGCGGCCCACACCGGGATGCAGGCAGTTCTCCTCCTGTATGTCCTATGTCAAAAGGAAAGTAGTTCGGGTTTTTTTTGTTTTGTTTTTTAACAGCAAACAATGAAGGTTGAAAGGATCCATAGAATGTCAATAAGGAGTGGTAAGGAAAACCTCTGCCTAGACATAGGAGAGGAAATTCTCCTAATTTAAAGAGCAGAACACAGGCAAAGGAGCAAGAATCAGATGGATGTATCAACAAAAGGTGGATATAAGAAGACAATTGAGTAATGTTTTCACAATATTGAAAGTAAAGAATACAGCACCTAGAATCTTCTATGCAGCCAAACTGTCAATAACATGATAAATATATCCTCAGGCATAACAGGCCTCAAAAGTTGGCCAAACAAAGATTTATATGGGTGTGAGTTTTGGATGAAGTTCTTAAACATAAGAGATCTACAAATTACAGATGGTCAGATGGCTTGATAAAATTATTTATTGCCTTTAAAAAGTAGCCAAGGGCAAAGAAAAAGAGAAAATATATCAGTAATTACCCAGAATTAAAAGTTTAGATAAAATCAACATAATCAGATGTGAGGCACTGGGTGGACACCAAGGGGTATGGGGCTCGTTTCTCACAAGGGGTGATAAAGATAGCAGTTCACAAATAAGGAAGAAAACAAACACAGAAAAAGTGTGACATTAAAATAAGGAGTATGTGATATAGTGCCAAATAATGTGTATAATACAATACAAAGTGAGTGAGATAAACGTAGATAAGGTGGAACAAACCAAAATACACATGAAGATGTTAGAAACAAGCTATGCAGACCAATGATTCAAATAATGTAAATAGACTAAACTCGCCTGTTCAAACACATATGTTGACAGGTTGGATTAGAGAGAGTGATGCAATTTGTAAGAGACACTCTTAAAGCATAAGAACATGAAAGGTTAAAAGCAAAAGGATGAAAAATGACATGTCAGGCAGATGCTAATCAAAAGAGAACTGGTATTCAAATCAGATAAAATAGACTTTAAGACAAAAAAGCAGTATTAAGGATGGAAAAGATGACTACATAATGATAAAAAGTGAAATTCACCAAGAAGGAAGTTCCATTTTAAACATGTATGTACCCAATATAATAACTTCAAAATACGTGATGCAAGCATTGATAGAACTACAAGGAGAAATCTAGGAATGCATCAATTTGTGGGAGATTTCAACACATCCTTTTTTTTTTTTTTTCATTTTTATTGAGATTGTTCAGATACCATACAATTATCCAAAGATCCAAAGTGTACAATCACTTGCCCCTGGGTAGCCTCATACAGCTGTGCATCCATCACACTTAATTTTTGTTCAATTTTTAGAAACTTTTCATTACTCCAGACAAGAAATAAAGTGAAAGATGAAAAAAGAAAAAAAGAAAAGGAAACTCTAATCCTCCCCTATCCCTAACCAACCCCCCTCAATTGTTGACTCCTAGTATTGATATAGTACATTTGTTACTGTTTATGAAAAAATGTTGAAATACTACTAACTGTAGTATATAGTTTGTAATAGGTGTATAGTTCTTTCCTATATGCCCCTCTATTATTAACTTCTAATTGTATTGTCATACATTTGTTCTGGTTCATGGAAGTGATTTCTAGTATTTGTACAGTTGATCATGGACATTGCCCACCACAGGATTCAGTTTTATACATTTCCCATCTTTTGACCTCCAACTTTCCTTCTGGTGACATACATGACTCCGAGCTTCCCCTTTCCTCCTCATTCACACACCATTCGGCGCTGTTAGTTATTCTCACATCTTGCTACCAACACCCCTGTTCATTTCCAAACATTTAAGTTCATCCTAATTGAACATTCTGCTCATACTAAGCAACCACTCCTCATTCTTAAGCCTCGTCCTATATCTTGGTACCTTATATTTCATGTCTATGAGTTTACATATTATAATTAGTTCCTATCAGTGAGACCCTGCAATAATTGTCCTAATGTGTCTGGCTTATTTCACTCAGTATATTGCCCTCGAGGTTTTGTCATCAACCCATTTTTTTTTTAATATGGTTTTGTTCACTCACCATACATTCCATCCCAAGTAAATAATCGATGGTTTTCTGCATGGTCATACATTTATGTGTTCACCACCTTCACCATTATCTATATAAGAGCATCTACATTTCTTCCACAAGGCAGGAGGGAGAGTCAAAGAAGGTAGAGAGGTAAAAGAAAGAGGAAAAAAAAAAGACAGCTAGGAAGCAGCAAAAGGAAAAATAACCTTAAATCAAAGTAGAATAAAGAATCAGACAATACCACCAATGTCAAGTGTCTAACATGCCTCCCCTATCCCCCCCTCTTATCTGCATTCACCTTGGTATATCACCTTTGTTACATTAAAGGAAGCATAATACAATGATTCTATTAGTTACAGTCTCTAGTTTATGCTGATTACATCCCTCCCCCAATGCCTCCCCATTTTTAACACCTTGCAAGGTTGACATTTGCTTGCTCTCCCTCGTAAAAGAACATATTTGTACATTTTATCACAATTGTTGAATACTCTAGATTTCACCAAGTTACACAGTCCCAGTCGTTATCTTTCCTCCTTTCTTGTGGTGTCCCACATGCTCCCCATCTTCCTCTCTCAACCGTATTCATAGTTACCTTTGTTCAGTGTACTTACATTGTTGTGCTACCATCTCCCAAAATTGTGTTCCAAACCATGCACTCCTGTCTTCTATCACCCTGTAGTTCTCCCTTTAGTATTTCCTATAGGGCAGGTGTCTTGTTCACGAAGTCTCTCATTGTCTGTTTGTCAGAAAATATTTTGAGCTCTCCCTCACATTTGAAGGACAGCTTTGCTGGATATAGGATTCTTGGTTGGTGGTTTTTCTCTTTCAGTACCTTAAATATATCACACCACTTCCTTCTTGCCTCCATGGTTTCTGCTGAGAGATCCGCACATAGTCTTATTAAGCTTCCTTTGTATGTAATGGATCACTTTTCTCTTGCTGCTTTCAGGATTCTCTCTTTGTCTTTGACATTTGATAATCTGATTATTAAGTGTCTTGGCGTAGGCCTATTCATATCTCTTCTGTTTGGAGTACGCTGCGCTTCTTGGATCTGTAATTTTATGTCTTTCATAAGAGATGGGAAATTTTCATTAATTATTTCCTCTATTATTGCTTCTGCCCCCTTCCCCTTCTCTTCTCCTTCTGGGACACCAATGATACGTACATTATTGTACTTTGTTTCATCCTTGAGTTCCCGGAGACGTTGCTCATATTTTTTCATTCTTTTCTCCATCTGCTCCTTTGCGTGTAGGCTTTCAGGTGTTTTGTTCTCCAGTTCCTGAGTGTTTTCTTCTGCCTCTTGAGATCTGCTGTTGTATGTTTCCATTGTGTCTTTCATCTCTTGTGTTGTGCCTTTCATTTCCATAGATTCTACTGGTTGTTTTTTTGAACTTTTGATTTCTGCCGTATACATGCCCAGTGCTTCCTTTACAGCCTCTATCTCTTTTGCAATATCTTCTCTAAACTTTCTGATTTGATTTAGCATTAGTTTAAATTCCTGTATCTCAGTTGAAGTGTACATTTGTTCCTTTGACTGGGCCATAACTTTGTTTTTCTTAGTATAGGTTGTAATTTTCTGTTGTCTAGGCATGGTTTCCTTGGTTATCCAAATCAGGTTTTCCCAGACCAGAACAGGCTCAGGTCCCAGAGGGAAGAAATATTCAGTATCTGGTTTCCCTGTGGGTGTGTCTTAGAAAATTGCTCCAGCCTTTGATGCCTCGGGTCACTGTGCTTTTCTGCCTAGCAGGTGATGCCTGTTAGCCTGTAATTCTTGACTGGTGTGAGGAGGTATGGCCGTGTTCCCCCAGGCTCTGGGGTCTGGTTCTGAATGGAAAGGGCCCCACCCCTTTCCTCCTAGAGAAGACAGAGCCCTGAGGTGGAGGTCATTAGCATTTCAATGGTCTCTCTCTCTGCTTGTGGTGTCTCCACCCTTCCCGGAGTCACAGCCCTGGAAACTGAAAATGACTGGGGCTTTCTCCACTGAGCCAAAAAAGAAACAGATAGTCCCCTTCAGACCCAGTCCAAGGCAACCCTCCGGCTCTCCAAGGTCAGTCGTCACCCAAAGCCTCTGTTTTTTGGGGATGCGTACCTGTAGTGAGCAGTTCACACTCGCTACTTAAAACCCCAGTTGGAGCTCAGCTGAGCTGTATTCGCTTGCTGGGAGAGAGCTTCTCTCTGGCACCACTAGGCTTTGCAGCTCGGGCTATGGGGGAGGGGGTCTCACGACTTGGATCCGCAGGTTTTACTTACAGATTTTATGCTGTGTTCTCGGGCATTCCTCCCAATTCAGGTTGGTGTATGATGAGTGGATGGTCTCGTTTGTCCCCCCGCAGTTATTCTGGATTATTTACTAGTTGTTTCTGGTTTTTTGTAGTTGTTCCAGGGGGACTACTTAGCTTCCACTCCTCTCTATGCCGCCATCTTGCCCCGCCTCCCTCAACACATCCTTTTTGATTACCGAGCGGTCAAGTAGACAAAAATATCATTAAAGATACAGCAGATCTGAGTGATACAATTTGAGCCAATGATTTGAGACTATACATTTTTTTCAAGCACACTTAGGAGCATTAAACATTTGATTATATACTAAGCCATAAAGAAAGAGTCAACTAATTAAAAAAATTAAATATCATTCAGACCATGATCCCTGAAATAAAAAAAAAATTGCTTAAATAACTTACAGGTTAAAGAAGAAATCATAAAAATTTAAAAATATCCAGAAGTCAATGAAAGTGTTACATATCCAAGCTTGTGAGAGACAGAAAAAGCAGTGCTTCAGGCCAAATTTATAGCATTAAATGCTAATATTAGAAAATGGGAGCCTCAAGATGAATGAGCCAGGTTTCCATTCTAAGAAATTAGAGAAAGAACCATAAAGATAATAAAGACAAGTGCAGATTAATGAAGTAGAAAATAAAGGTACAAGAGAGATTAACAAAACCAAAATTGGTTCCTTGGGGAAAATAAAACAGGTAGACCGTCAAGACTGTCCAACAGAAGAGAGAAGAAAACAAAATATGAATGAGAAGGGGGGACGTGACAACAGAAAAACTAGACATTTCAAAAGATAATAAAAGAATACTAGCAGCAAAGGAGAGGCTAGGCCTCCCTATGGTTGTGCCTAAGAGCCTCCTCCCGAATGCCTCTTTGTTGCTCAGATGTGGCCCTGTCTCTCTAGCTAAGCCAACTTGAAAGGTGAAATCACTGCCCTCCCCGCTACGTGGGATCAGACACCCAGGGGAGTGAATCTCCCTGGCAACGTGGAATATGACTCCCGGGGAGGAATGTAGACCCGGCATCGTGGGACGGAGAACATCTTCTTGACCAAAAGGGGGATGTGAAAGGAAATGAAATAAGCTTCAGTGGCAGAGAGATTCCAAAAGGAGCCGAGAGGTCACTCTGGTGGGCACTCTTACGCACACTTTAGACAACCCTTTTTAGGTTCTAAAGAATTGGGGTAGCTGGTGGTGGATACCTGAAACTATCAAACTACAACCCAGAACCCATGAATCTCGAAGACAGTTGTATAAAAATGTAGCTTATGAGGGGTGACAATGGGATTGGGAAAGCCATAAGGACCACACTCCACTTTGTCTAGTTTATGGATGGATGAGTAGAAAAATAGGGGAAGGAAACCAACAGACAAAGGTACCCAGTGTTCTTTTTTACTTCAATTGCTCTTTTTCACTCTAATTATTATTCTTGTTATTTTTGTGTGTGTGCTAATGAAGGTGTCAGGGATTGATTTAGGTGATGAATGTACAACTATGTAATGGTACTGTAAACAATCGAAAGTACGATTTGTTTTGTATGACTGCGTGGTATGTGAATATATCTCAATAAAATGAAGATAAAAAAAATAAAAGACACTAAAGAGAAATAAAAAAAAAAAAAAAAAGAATACTAGCAGCAATTCAACAATCTGCAAGCAATTTTGAAAGCAGAGATGGAAGCAGCACTGCTCCCAAAGTAAAAGCCTGTCAAGCCGCCACCTGCCCGTGAGGAGGTATATTCACACTGTGGAATTTCATGAAGGATTCAGAATGAATCGACTACTGTCACATGCAACAATGTGGGTGACTCTTAGCGATATAGCATCCAGTGAAAAGGGGTTACATCTTCAGAAAGATTACAAACAGTATGACACCCTTTTTATAAAATAAAAAATGCATGCTTGCTAAAGAGCCCAGATTTCAATTAGAGATATGAATGAAGCAAATCTGGTTAAGATGAGGGCAAATCGGGCCAAAGGGTAAAGGTCAAAACTGTGTCTTAAAACTTCAATTTCCATGTGAGACCAAGGGAAGAGATATTTATGTGGTGCAGGATCTACAGTCAGTCTGTTCAAACACCGCAATTACAGGGAACTTTGAATAGGAAGTGAGATATAGTAGGTCTGTATAGGTTAGAGTGAAATAGCGACACATCCCCAAATAATTTGGGCAGAGAATACAAATATATATGCAGGGTCCTGTGAGGAGCTGGGGGAAAATGCGGAAGTGTTGGACTTCCTCACCTGAATTATTGCTGATGTTCTCACAAATGTTGAGGACTGACAGCTTGGTATGCTGAGCCCTCTATCTTGGGGCCTGCCCTTATGAAGCTTGTTACTGCAAAGGAGAGGCTAAACTTGCACATAATTGTGCCTAAGAGTCTCCCCGAGTACCTCTTTGTTGCTCAGATGTGGCCTTCTCTCTCTCTAACTGAGCCATCTCGACAGGTGATCTCACTGCCCTCCCCCCTACGTGGGACCCAACTCCCAGGGGTGTAAATCTCCCTGGCAATGCAGGATATGACTCCCGGGGATGAATCTGGACCCGGCATCGTGGGATTGAGAACATCTTCATGGCCAAAAGGGGGATGCAAAATGAAACCAAGTTTCAGTAGCTGAGAGATTTCAAATGGAGTTGAGAGGTCACTCTGGTAGACATTGTTACACACTATATAGATAACTCTTCTAGGTTTTAATGTGTTGGAATAGCTAGAAGTAAATACCTGAAACTACCAAACTCCATATGTCCTAGTTTGCTCATGCTGCAGAATGCAAAACACCAGAGATGGATAGGCTTTTATAAAACGGGGGTTTATTTCACTACACAGTTACAGTCTTAAGGCCACAAAACGTCCAAGGTAACACCTCAACAATCGGGTACCTTCACCGGAGGATGGCCAATGGCATCCGGAAAACCTCTGCTAGCTAGGAAGGCAGCTGGCGTCTGCTCCAAAGCTCCGGCCTCAAAACGGCTTTCTCCCAGGACATTCCTCTCCAGCAAGCTTGCTCCTCCTCAAAATGCCACTCACAGCTGCACTCCCTTCCCTCTCTTTGAGTCAGCTCATTTATATAGCCCCACTTATCAAGGCCCACCCTGAATGGGCGGGGCCATGCCTCCATGGGAACATCTCATCAGAATCATTACCCACAGCTGGATGGGGCATATTCCAAGCAAATCCAACCAGCACCAAAAACGTCTGCCCCACACAAGACCACAAAGATAATGGCATTTGGGGGACACAATACATTCAAACTGGCACACCATAGAAGACGATTGTATAACAATGTCGCTTGCCAAGGGTGACAGTGTGATTGTGAAAACCTTGTGGATCACACTCCCTTTATCCAGTGTATGGATGGATGAGTAGAAAAATGGGGACAAGAACTAAATGAAAAATAGAATGGGATGGGGGGGTGAGGATTTGGGTGTTCTTTTTTATTTTTTATTCTTACTCTGATTCTTTCTGGTGTAAGGAAAATGTTCAAAAATAGATTGAGGTGATGAATGCATAACTATATGATGGTGCTGTGAACAGTTGATTGTACACCACAGATGACTGTACCATATGTGAATATATCTCAATAAAACTGAATTTAATTTAAAAATGTATGCTTTCTAGAAACGCACACAGATGCAATAAAACTATATAAAAGCAGGGGGGAGGAGAACAAAACCTATGGGATTCCAGACAGACGGTGATTCTGTCAGTTGGGGAGACAGACGAGTGCAATGGAATGGGGAACACATAACCAGATGTAAGTTATTGTTGGGTCCTAGCTTTTTTGGGGGGTATGGGTCTGCATGTGCTTATTACATTTTTAAAAACAGCCAGCTAAATAACTAGGTATTTAGAAGCTGGTTGTACTGGACCAATGATGAGGGTGGGTTGACTGGAAAACAAAGAGGCAGAGGAGGGATCAGGTTTGCAATCATTGCTATTACTTTTCCCCAGAATCTAGGAGAAATGCAAAGCTGGCGTGGCTGAACTTGGGTCTTGGCTGGGCCACTTTTGTGGGTCTGACCCTTTGTTTCCCCCAACTCGACTCCCGCGGTTGATGCCTCTCCCGCCTGGGGAGCAGACCACAGCAGTGAGTAGCTGCCCTGTCCAGGCGTGGATTAGAAGCTGCTGAGATCTGCAATTTGTTCTTTACCCAGAACTGGCAGCAGCTCAGGATTGGGTCTTGACCCCCGCTTATAGGAAAATAACTGGCAGGGAGGAGGATTCCTGAGATGCGGGGATTTGCTTGAAGGCAAGAGGACAAGGGACAAGGTCTCGGCGAGCTGCTGAATCATCATCCCTGTGTCTCTTAAGGTCAAGGGCCACCAGCTAGGCCAGGCCAAAGTGAGCAGGAGTTGGCTGGGGGGGGCCTTGCCTCCTGCCCCTCCTCTAATGGGGTAGAAAGCAGAGGGGGTGACGGGCAGCAAGGGGACAGTGGGTGGGGACCACACAGCCCAGTCCACTTCTGGAAAGGATGTGGAAGCTGGAGCAGGGACCCCAAGGGGAGTACAGGCATCAGCCGGGGGGAACCGACAGACTGGGGCGGGGGTGCAGGGTGTAGGACCCGGACAAGAGGGGTGGGGTCACCAGAAAGACGCAGGCTGTCACCAGGTGGGCAGCAGTGTTCGGGGGTAAGAACTCAGAGGCTGGGCTGGCATCCCCTCTTCCCCCAAGCAGCTGGGGGATCTCGGGAAGTTTCCAGAACCACTTTGTGTCCCAGTTTCCTCAGTCATTCCACTTGACACAGATCTATCAAGTACCTACCACATGCCAGGGACTCATCTAGACACATGGGATGCACCAGTGACCAAAACAATGATTCCTTTCCTCTGGGAGCCTAACTCCTCCCAAAGACAGACAACAAACAGTCACCTTAATAAATAAGCAACTGTGCTATGAGCTGCAAGGAGTTACATTTCAACATCAAAAGTAAAACTTCATTTTCAAGTGGTCTTCTCTTTATGTGTCTGACAATGCTCTTAACTTGAAATTCATGTTGAAATTGGGTGACTTCTATGTCAAAGGAAATGAGCATCCATTGAATATCCATCACATATATTCCCTGGCCCATGTCATTTCATCTTCACCTCACCCCTCTGAAAGGAGGCATTAGAATCCCCATTTTGTAGCAAGGAAAACTGAGGCTTGGAGAGGTTCAGAAGCTGGTCCAGTTTCCATGGTCTCTATCTAAGTGGCTGAGGCTGGGCTTCAAAGCTAGGCCTTACTCTTTTTTTTTTTTTTTTTTTTTTAATCTTCATTTTATTGAGATAAATTCACATACCACGCAGTCATACAAAACAAATCGTACATTCGATTATTCACAGTACCATTACATAGTTGTACATTCATCACCTAAATCAATCCCTGACACCTTCATTAGCACACACACAAAAATAACAAGAATAATAATTAAAGTGAAAAAGAGCAATTGAAGTAAAAAAGAACACTGGGTACCTCTGTCTGTTTGTTTGTTTGTTTCCTTCCCCTATTTTTCTACTCATCCATCCATAAACTAGACAAAGTAGAGTGTGGTCCTTATGGCTTTCCCATAGGCCTTACTCTTAAAACTGTATACCTTCTCCAAGAGTTGAGGCCCCAAAATGCATCCTTTCCAGAAGTTTCTTTAAAGTGATGTGTTACTGATACAAAAGCACACAGGCAAGATGGGAGAACAGGAGAGTGAAAGAGTTAATGAAGCACCCAGTTGAGTCCCCCTCCCCCACCCCCAATTTATCCTTTTTGTGCATTTAATTGGTGATTTCCCCAACCACTGCCTGGTTGAGGCCAAGGCTCCCCAGGCCTCCCTGGCCTGACGGCAGGGGAGGGGGAGGCTGAGCCCGTCTACCCACCCCCGGGCTGTCATGCTCTGCAGAGAGGATTTGCTATCCCTGCCGGACCACTACCCCCCTCCCCCCAACCACCACCACCATTTGCAGACTTCCCAGGAGGTGACAATGTACCCAGCCCCAAAGAGCCATAGCCCCAGAGGCCCATCCTCAGGGCAGGAGCCATCTGCTGAAAGCGTCCACAGTCCCCCCAAGGCTTACAGACTCTAGGGGTCACTAAGGTTACATGAACCCTCATAATTATCAACATGCATAACAGTAATACTAGCGTCTTAGATCAGAGATCTTTGTGCCAAGTGAAAGCACTGAGGGCCTAGCCCCAGGACAAACCAGTAAGGAAGCAAGAGGGGCAGAATCATAGAGCTGGGGAAGGGGCTGAGAAATGATGTGCTCTCGGGCAGCCCAGACTAGCTTTAGCCTGGCCCTCAGGGAGCCCCGAAGTGTGAACTGCACCATTGAGCAAGCCCTGGGGAGGGAGGGGGCTGGAGCCATGGCCCCTCCCAGATCAGTGAGTCATTGGCCTGGGTGATGATGGGGGTGGGGGGCGCATAACCCTGTGGGCCGTCCCGGAAAGGGGGCCGCTGTGAGTTGTTAGCAGGCAACGCTCGCTCCCAGAGGCTGGGGGAGGGGGGTACCAACAGCGTCCTCTACAACTAGCTACTGCTGCCTATGCTGTGTGCAGCACGTGGATTCTTTTCACCTTTGCTACAGTCCCAGGAGATAGTTCCAGTTATTTTGCAGGACAAGAAAGTGAGGTGCCAAATGCTCAAGTCATTTGTCCAGAGTTTCACAGCCACTCGGTGGCAGAGAGGGCCTCTGAAGCCAGGCTGTGTGACTTCACAGCCCACTGTAGGATTGTCAGAGTTAGCAAATAAAAGTCAGCAGTATTGGGGACATGCTTATACTGAAGCATTATTCATTGTTTATCTGAAATTCAAATTTAACTGGGCATCCTGTATTTTGTCCAGCAACCCTAAAGCCCAAGGTTTCAGGCTGCCCCTCTGTCAGCATTCAGTTCCTCAAGCACACAGAAGCCAGGGGATGTGAATTCTAGCCAGTGCCAGATATTGGGGGAAGATGCATTTTTACAGTGAAATGCCCACTAATGCGTCCATGCTTTGGCGGTGCAAGAGAGAGGAACGACCGTCTTTGTCGGATAGCAAGGACAGACTTGTGGTCACAGCTCCACATTTGTAAAATGATGCCCTTCAGGTGCAATAACTCAGAGTGTCTCACTGAAACCTCAAAGCAGGTGGGCAAGTGGGACATTTTCTGTCTAGTAATCAGGCAGCCTCGGGTTTCCCTTCACCCTCGCTTGAGGGAGCTCTGACTAAATCCTATTTCTTTCTCTCGATCACTCCAAACCCCCGCTGAGGACACTTTCATGACTTGCTTGGGGAGGCCACCGTCCTGGCTGAGGTCTCCTCAAGGGTTGTCCAAAGCACATGATGTGCCAACTGCAGGACCCACTTCCACTGTCCTCTCCCACTCTCCTCCTGGGAGGCATTTCAACTTGCACCTTGCCTGGGGTTGTGAGGGATGGGGTGCACTTTGTAGGCTCACTGAGGCAGCAGTAAATGTAAGCTATAATTAAATCAGACTGCGAACATATTGTTCAAAGAAATCTTAGCAGAACATGAGTCATATTGGTTAAGTGAATCACTCAGCCTCAGAGTTTCCATTTATATTTGCTTTATACTTCAGCTAAGGATTTCTGGGTCCCCCATTTATTCTCCCTCTTTGGAAGAAAGCCTCGAACCTGGAGATGGTTAAGTGTCCAGCTGGGCAGCCAAGGCGGAGGAGAGCAGGAGTGGGCACCTGGCCAATACCAAGGAAATCATCTCACCACCAGCTGAGGCTCCTTTCCTTGTCTGCACAGGGGAAGTATAACTAGGGGGAAATTTGGCCATTTGGACTATTGCTAGTTTCTCAAATTTAAAAAAAAAAGCCTAAGTTTGGCAAGAGGGAGGAGGTTAAATCTCTGGGTTAAAATGAAGTTTGTTGATCCTTGTGCATCTCTGGGTTAACTCAGCTCCCAGGACAGGTACCAGACAGCACAGAATGGTGACAGCACACAACCCTGGAGCCTGACAACATACGCCCACAACCCCACTCCACCACCTACCAGCAGTGCCCCTTGGGCAAGCGGCTTAACCTCTCTGTGTCTCAGTTTCCTCATCTATAAAATAAAAATGATAATACTATTTACCTCATAGAGCAGTTGTGAAGATTAATGAGTTAATATGTATGAAGTGCTTAGAAGAGCACTCGGCTCAGAGTAAGTGCTAATGTGCTAGTTCTCACTGTCGCCACCAACCCAACTCACCAGCAACGTCACCACTGTTTGTTTCAAATCATCACAACCATTATCGCCATCATCATCTCACTAGCATCATCACCACCACCAGCATGACCATCAGATTGGCCTTCATCATCACCCCCATGACCATCATCATGACCACCATCAGCAGCAGCCCTTCAGTGGCATTGCCGAGCACCAAGGGAGCAGGGCCACACTTGCTTTACAGGCAACAGGCAGAGACCAGGCAGAGTTGGGCTCAGGAGGCAGAAGGTGCAGGATGTGGGAGCTGGCAAGGACCTTCCCTGCCTCCCGTCCAGTCCTTCGGTTGTCGGTGAGGAAAAGAAAGCTCCACCTCACGCGTGTTAGCAGGCAAGCCCGAGCAGAGCCGAGTCTTCTGACTCCCCATCCAGGGCACTTGCATGTGTTCCCAGGGGCTCCTAATACACTCACATTCTCGGAGAGGGGAGTAGGTTTTTGACTTTAGGAAATGCACAGGGTGGGGACTATAGTGCAGGGAGGCAACAAAGGCTCATCCACCACTCTGAGCCATACCAAGGCCATGTTGGTAGGGTCTCCACAACCACAATGTTAACCATCCCCGTGACCTAGCACACACGTTCAGCACATGGCAAGTTCCAAAGCTGTCACCTCATTTGGATCCTCACACCAATCACAGGAGGCTAACGGGGTGGGAAGCACCCTGCCCTTATTGCAGATCCCTTGGAAGCTATTTAGTGAAGAGATATTTAATCTACTCAGACCCAACTTGTAAAAGGCTTCAGAGATTCCCCCAATTTTTCCCAACAGGGATCCTTCTATTATCATCCCATGTAGCCTATGTTTTGAAAGATTTTATCTACCAAGCTGCAAGTGATAAGTTAATTTGTTCTAAAATTTATTGATTTGAGACCAACATAATGGTCAAATGAAGTTTCTGTTCAGCATGAGCTAAATGGTGTTCCCAAGGTGAGAAGTGAGGAGTCCTGCCAAAAGCAAAGAAATGTGACATTCTCCTTGGCCCGAGAAGTCTTACTAGAGCTCCATGTACACTTGCTGGAAGGCTTTGTCAAATGACAACTGATGGATTCCTGTTAGGATGATTGCCCTCCCAGGAGATGCAGGGACCCCAGGAGGGCAGTCACGGGCTCTGATACCACCATGGCAGTATGAGCTCCCTTAGGTTAGTGGTTGGGCAAGGACCCAAGGAAGCCACAGTGGGGAAAAGAAAGGGACCTAATAGCTTGAGCCTGTTCCCAAGGCAGAGACTACCCACTCTGATGGTTTGGGACCCCTTCCCTTGGTGACAGCCCTAGAAGCCATAGGACCTCAGAGTGGTTCTTTCCTGGACCTCTGGGCACAGAACCCAAAGCTCTACACCTGCCTTGCAATGCTCATAATCCAAAGGTGCACCCCTTTCCTGATAAAGACTTATCCCCAGAGGGGCAGGGAGTCCAGAACCCCCTTAAGGGGCCTCCTAAAAATCATACCCAAGAGGGTATGCAATTCTGGCCCCATCAGGCCTGTGGAGCCAAGTGACACCAAAGATCAGCCCTTCTCACCTAAGATGCCCAGTTCTGGCCCCGCAGAGATCCTCACTGACGTGCCCTGAGAGAGAGTGAGACACCCTGACCCTAAGCTGGTCTGAGCTTGAACCATGCTTATCCAATTAGAAATGCTTGGCTTTGCTAAGAATCTCTGGTATTGTGGAAATATCACAGGGATTAGAGTCAAAGGACGTTGGCTTGACTTTCAACTCCATGACTGCTATTTTGACTAAGTCACTGAAAACTCATGCAAAAGAAAGACTAAAAAAAGGGGGGGGGAGGGGGACTATACCTAAAATCTCCATTAAAAGCCTATTTATCTACTGAAGATATAAATAAGGGGAAAATGGAATGAATGGAAACTTAATTAAACTAGAAAAACATAGGGAAAAAACAAAACCACATTTACTAAACACAGAGTAAGATGAACAAAATAAAATCGAGTGTATCAGTCAACTCACCAAAGGTAATTAGATGGAATTCACTCAATAAAAGACAGAGACCCTCTGACAGAGTTACAAATAAAAATCCAGGTATATGTTACTTAGAGGAGAAACAAAATAAACTGACAAAGAAAGATTGAAAATAAAATGCCAACAATATATCAGAAAAAAGGCCAATAAAAAGAAAGTAGGAATAGCAGTATTAATAAGAGGTAAGGAGAAAGTTAAGGCTCAAAACCCTAAACAGCACCAAGAAGGACATTATGTATGATAAAAATATACAATTAAGAACATATCATATTGACAGTGGATTGTATACCATGGATGATTGTATGGTGTGTGAATGTATTTCAATAAAACTGAATTTAATAAAAAAAAAAAGAACATATCATATTTATAAAACAATGTGCATTAAATAACATAGTTGCCAAAATCAAAGAAAAAAAGCCATAGAAATGCAAACAGAATATGAAAAAAATACCGTTTAACTAGTATGCTTCAATTCATGGCTTTCAGAACTGGATATATCTAATAAGATAAAAATCAGTGACAGCATAGACAAATTGATTGATAAGAACAATGATTTGGTCTTATCTCAAATGTAAAGGCTCCCAAATATATAGGGAGCCTTACATTCTGCAGATGGAAATACACATTTTGTTTGTATGTCCATGAAACATTTATAAAAATAAATCTTGTACATGGTCACAAAGAAAATCTTAGTAAATTTTTAAGGAATGTAAGTGAAATTTTAAATAAGGAAAATTTTAAATGTGGAAAATAAGAAAAACACTCTTAGAAAACCCTTAAAGAGGAAATTAAAAGGAAAATTACTGCCCAGAAACTAATAAAAAAAAGGAGAGCAGTTCATATAAAACCTAGAGAACACAGTGAAAGCAGGGTATAAAGGGAAATTCATAACCTTAAATGTCTTCATTATTTTTTTTAATGTCTAAAACTGACAGACCTATACTAATTGCAACCAATTCCTAAGCTGTTTCCACATTTTTGGTATTTGCAATAGCAGCACCCCACTCTCCTGGTACCAAAATCTGTTTTAGTTTCCTAGGCTGCTTAAAGCAGATACCATGAAATGGGTTGGCTTAAACAATGGGAATTTATTAGCTTACAGTTTTGAGGCCGAGAAAATGTCCAAATCAAGGCATCATCAAGACGATGCTTTCTTCCATTGGCTCCTCTGTCACATGGCAAGGCACATGGAAACATCTGCTGGTCTCCCCCTTCTCTCCAGGATTTCGTTGCTTTCAGTTTCTTGACTTCCATGGCTTTCTCTCTCTCTCCCTGTATTCATTTCAGTTTACAAAGCACTCTAGTAACCGGATTAAGATCCATCCTGAATGAGGTGGGTCACACCTTCTACTGACTAGCCTCATCAAAAGATCCTACTTATACTGGATTTAAACCCACAGGAATGGATTAGCTTTAAGAACACGTTTTTTCTGGGGTATACACAGCTTCAAATCATCACACTAATCTTAAGAAATTAGAAAAAGAACAGCAAAATAATCAACCAAAAGAAATCAGAAAAGAGAATTATATGGATAAAAGCTGAAACAAGTGAAACAGAAAACAAATGCCCCGTCCCCAAAATAGTTCAAAAGATGAACATACACAAAAATTGCTCCTTAGAAAAGATTAGCAATAGAGACAAACCTCTTGCAAGCCAGATCAAAGAAGGAAGAAAGCCAGCAGGAGTTCCCAAGAGGAGGAATTAGAAAGGTGATGTAACCACAGGTTTAGCAAAAATTAAAAGAATAACAAGAAAGTGCAAATTGGAACAATCCAGAAGAAAGGGATGATTTCTCTGCCAAAGTCAAGCTATCAAAATAGATCAATTTGGAAAAGTTAATAGCGGTTTCCCCCAGGTGGATGGAAAAGGGCCCAGGACCACAGGGGCCCACAGGTGAGTGTTATCTAACCTTTATTGGACAAATGAGTCCAGCGTTATTTATAGCAGCACGTCTCAAACTGAATGTGCACACAAATCACCTGGGGGTCTTGTTAAAATGCAAATTCGGATTCAATAGGTCTGGGGTGGGGCCCTAGACTCTGCATTTCTAACAGGCACCCAGGTGAGACCTGTGCTGTGGGTTCACACCTGGCACTTTGAGTAGCAATGACTCTTACAGGCAGTTAAAAAAAAAAAAAAGGTCCCCAGTTCATTTTATGAAGCTGGCATAACTTAAATACCCAAATCGGACAAAGCTCATTCCAACAACAATAAGTCCTCAACCTCAATTTCACTTATAAATATAGATGCAAAGTTCTAAATAAAATACTAGCAAATAGACTTCAGCATGGAATGAAAGAATTTATCAAGTCCTTCAATATGAAAAAATCTAGCAATATAATTCTTTATATCAATAAACTGAAGGAGAAAACCATATAGTCAGATTAATAGAAGCTAAAAGCAGTCATTCCTAATAAAAAACTTAAAATAAGAATAGATGGAAACTAGGTTAAAAAACAAGCAAACAAAAAAAACTAAGGATATTTATTAAAAACCAACAACAAATATTTTTTTTTAATCATCATTTTATTGAGATATATTCACATACCACGCAGTCATACAAAACAAATTGTACTTTCGATTGTTTACAGTACCATTACATAGTTGTACATTCATCACCTAAATCAATCCCTGACACCTTCATTAGCACACACACAAAAATAACAAGAATAATAATTAGAGTGAAAAAGAGCAATTGAAGTAAAAAAGAACACTGGGTACCTTTGTCTGTTTGTTTCCTTCCCCTACTTTTCTACACATCCATCCATAAACTAGACAAAGTGGTGTTTGGTCCTTATGGCTTTCCCAATCCCATTGTCACCCCTCATAAGCTACATTTTTATACAACTGTCTTCGAGATTCATGGGTTCTGGGTTGTAGTTTGATAGTTTCAGGTATCCACCACCAGCTACCCCAATTCTTTAGAACCTAAAAAGGGTTGTCTAAAGTGTGCATAAGAGTGCCCACCAGAGTGACCTCTCGGCTCCTTTTGGAATCTCTCTGCCACTGAAGCTTATTTCATTTCCTTTCACATCCCCCTTTTGGTCAAGAAGATGTTCTCCGTCCCACGGTGCCAGGTCTACATTCCTCCCTGGGAGTCATATTCCACGTTGCCAGGGAGATTCACTTCCCTGGGTGTCTGATCCCACGTAGGGGGGAGGGCAGTGATTTCACCTTTCAAGTTGGCTTAGCCAGAGAGAGAGGGCCACATCTGAGCAACAAAGAGGCATTCAGGAGGAGACTCTTAGGCACAAATACAGGGAGGCCTAGCCTCTCCTTTGCAGCAACCGTCTTCCCAAGGGTAAAACTTATGGTAGAGGGCTCAACCCATCAAACCACCAGTCCCCTATGTCTGTGGTCATGTTAGCAACCATGGAGGTGGGGTAGGCGAATACCCCTGCATTCTCCACAGGCTCCTCAAGGGGGCACTACATCTTTTTTTTTATTTTTTTATTTTTTTATTTTTTTAACTTTCCCTTCTTTTTTCAAATCACCTGTATGAAAAAAAAAGTTAAAAAGAAAACAAACATACAATAAAAGAGCATTTCAAAGAGACCATAGCAAGGGAGTAAGAAAAAGACAACTAACCTAAGATAACTGCTTAACTTCCAACATGTTCCTACTTTACCCCAAGAAAGTTACATAATATAGCAACATTTCAGTGAACTTGTTCCTACTACAACCATCAGAAATTAACAGACCATAGTCATTTCTGGGCATCCCCAGAACGTTAAATAGCTTATCTGTTCTTCCTGGATTATTGTTCCCCCTTCCTTAATTGCTCTCTACTGCTAGTTCCCCTACATTCTACATTATAAACCATTTGTTTTACATTTTTCAAAGTTCACATTAGTGGTAGCATATAATATTTCTCTTTTTGTGCCTGGCTTATTTCGCTCAGCATTATGTCTTCAAGGTTCATCCATGTTGTCATATGTTTCACCAGATCGTTCCTTCTTACTGCCGCGTAGTATTCCATCGTGTGTATATACCACATTTTATTTATCCACTCATCTGTTGAAGGACATTTGGGTTGTTTCCATCTCTTGGCAATTGTGAATAATGCTGCTATGAACATTGGCGTGCAGATATCTGTTCGTGTCACTGCTTTCCGATCTTCCGGGTATATACCGAGGAGTGCAATCGCTGGATCGAATGGTAGCTCTATATCTAGTTTTCTAAGGAACTGCCAGACTGACTTCCAGAGTGGCTGAACCATTATACAGTCCCACCAACAATGAATAAGAGTTCCAATTTCTCCACATCCCCTCCAGCATTTGTAGTTTCCTGTTTGTTTAATGGCAGCCATTCTAACCGGTGTTAGATGGTATCTCATTGTGGTCTTAATTTGCATCTCTCTAATAGCTAGTGAAGCTGAACATTTTTTCATGTGTTTCTTGGCCATTTGTATTTCCTCTTCAGAGAACTGTCTTTTCATATCTTTTGCCCATTTTATAATTGGGCTGTCTGTACTATTGTCATTGAGTTGTAGGATTTCTTTGTATATGCAAGATATCAGTCTTTTGTCAGATACATGGTTTCCAAAAATTTTTTCCCATTGAGTTGGCTGCCTCTTTACCTTTTTGAGAAATTCCTTTGAGGTGCAGAAACTTCTAAGCTTGAGGAGTTCCCATTTATCTATTTTCTCTTTTGTTGCTTGTGCTTTGGGTGTAAAGTCTAGGAAGTGGCCTCCTAATACAAGGTCTTGAAGATGTTTTCCTACATTATCTTCTAGGAGTTTTATGGTACTTTCTTTTATATTGAGATCTTTGGTCCATTTTGAGTTAATTTTTGTGTAGGGGGTGAGGTAGGGGTCCTCTTTCATTCTTTTGGATATGGATATCCAACTCTCCCAGCCCCATTTGTTGAAAAGACCATTATGGCTCAGTTCGGTGACTTTGGGGGCCTTATCAAAGATCAGTCGGCCATAGATCTGAGGGTCTATCTCTGAATTCTCAATTCGATTCCATTGATCTATATGTCTATCTTTGTGCCAGTACCATGCTGTCTTGGCAACTGTGGCTTTATAATAAGCTTCAAAGTCAGGGAGTGTAAGTCCTCCCACTTCGTTTTTCTTTTTTAGAGTGTCTTTAGCAATTCGAGGCATCTTCCCTTTCCAAATAAATTTGATAACTAGCTTTTCCAAGTCTGCAAAGTAGGTTGTTGGAATTTTGATTGGGATTGCATTGAATCTGTAGATGAGTTTGGGTAGAATTGACATCTTAATGACATTTAGCCTTCCTATCCATGAACATGGAATATTTTTCCATCTTTTAAGGTCCCCTTCTATTTCTTTTAGTAGAGTTATGTAGTTTTCTTTGTATAGGTCTTTTACATCTTTGGTTAAGTTGATTCCTAGGTACTTGATTTTTTTAGTTGCTATTGAAAATGGTATCTTTTTCTTGAGTGTCTCTTCAGTTTGTTCATTTCTAGCATATAGAAACATTACTGACTTATGTGCATTAATCTTGTATCCCGCTACTTTGCTAAATTTGTTTATTAGCTCTAGTAGGTGTATCGTTGATTTCTCAGGGTTTTCTAGATATAAGATCATATCATCTGCAAACAATGACAGTTTTACTTCTTCTTTTCCAATTTGGATGCCTTTTATTTCTTTGTCTTGCCGGATTGCCCTGGCTAGCACTTCCAGCACAATGTTGAATAACAGTGGTGACAGCGGGCATCCTTGTCTTGTTCCTGATCTTAGAGGGAAGGCTTTCAGTCTCTCACCATTGAGTACTATGCTGGCTGTGGGTTTTTCATATATGCTCTTTATCATGTTGAGGAAGTTTCCTTCAATTCCTACCTTTTGAAGTGTTTTTATCAAAAACGGATGTTGGATTTTGTCAAATGCTTTTTCAGCATCTATTGAGATGATCAATTGATTTTTCCCTTTCGAGTTTTTAATGTGTTGTAATACATTGATTGTTTTTCTTATGTTGAACCATCCTTGCATGCCTGGAATGAACCCCACTTGGTCATGGTGTATGATTTTTTTAATGTGTCTTTGGATTCGATTTGCAAGTATTTTGTTGAGGATTTTTGCATCTATATTCATTAGGGAGATTGGCCGGTAGTTTTCCTTTTTTGTAGCATCTTTGCCTGGTTTTGGTATTAGATTGATGTTAGCTTCATAAAATGAGTTAGGTAGTGTTCCATTTTTTTCAATGTTTTGAAAGAGTTTGAGTAAGATTGGTGTCAGTTCTTTCTGGAAAGTTTGGTAGAATTCCCCTGTGAAGCCATCTGGCCCTGGGCATTTATTTGTGGGAAGATTTTTGATGACTGATTGGATCTCTTTGCTTGTGATGGGTTGGTTGAGGTCTTCTATTTCTTCTCTGGTCAGTCTAGGTTGTTCATATGTTTCCAGGAAATTGTCCATTTCTTCTACATTATCCAGTTTGTTGCCATACAGTTGTTCATAATATCCTCTTATAATTTTTTTTAATTTCTTCAGGATCTGCAGTTATGTCACCTTTTTCATTCATTATTTTGTTTATATGGGTCTTCTCTCTTTTTGATTTTGTCAGTCTAGCTAGGGGCTTGTCAATCTTGTTGATCTTCTCAAAGAACCAACTTTTGGTGATATTTATCCTTTCTATTGTTTTTTTGTTCTCTATGTCATTTATTTCTGCTTTAATCCTTGTTATTTCTTTTCTTGTACTTGGTTTAGGATTGGTTTGCTGTTCATTTTCTAGCTTCTTCAGTTGATCCATTAGTTCTTTGATTTTGGCTCTTTCTTCCTTTTTAATATATGCGTTTAGTGCTATAAATTTCCCCCTTAGCACTGCTTTTGCTGCATCCCATAGGTTTTGGTATGTTGTGTTCTCATTTTCATTCGTCTCTATATATTTAGCAATTTCTCTTGCTATTTCTTCTTTAACCCACTGATTGTTTAGGAGTGTGTTGTTTAACCTCCAGGTATTTGTGAATTTTCTAAGTCTCTGATGGTTATTGACTTCTAATTGTATTCCATTGTGGTCAGAGAATGTGCTTTGAATAATTTCAATCTTTTTAAATTTATTGAGGCTTGTTTTATGTCCCAGCATATGATCTATTCTGGAGAAAGTTCCGTGAGCACTAGAAAAGTATGTGTATCCTGGTGATTTGGGATGTAATGTCCTGTAGATGTCTGTTAAATCTAATTCATTTATCATATTGTTTAGGTTTTCAATTTCCTTATTGGTCTTCTGTCTGGTTGATCTATCTATAGGAGAGAGTGATGTGTTGAAGTCTCCCACAATTATTGTGGAAACATCAATTGCTTCCTTTAGTTTTGCCAGTGTTTCTCTCATGTATTTTGTGGCACCTTGATTGGGTGCATAGACATTTACGATTGTTATTTCTTCTTGCTGAATTGCCCCTTTTATTAGTATGTAGTGGCCTTCTTTGTCTCTCAAAACATCCCTGCATTTGAAGTCTATTTTATCTGAGATTAATATTGCTACACCTGCTTTCTTTTGGCTGTAGCTTGCATGAAATATTTTTTTCCATCCTTTCACTTTCAATTTCTTTGTGTCCCTGTGTCTAAGATGAGTCTCTTGTATGCAACATATTGATGGTTCATTTTTTTTGATCCATTCTGCGAATCTATATCTTTTAATTGGGGAGTTTAATCCATTTACATTCAACGTTAAAACCGTGAAGGCATTTCTTGAATCGGCCATCTTATCCTTTGGATTATGTTTGCCATATTTTTCCCTCTCTCTATTAATATCCTTTATTGTACCCATACCGAATCTCTTTAGTACTGAACCTTTCTCCAAGTCTCTCTGTCCTGTCTTTGTTTCTCTGTCTGTAGGGCTCCCTTTAGTATCTCCAGTAGGGCAGGTCTCTTATTAGCAAATTCTCTCAGCATTTCTTTGTCTGTGAAAAATTTAAGCTCTCCCTCAAATTTGAAGGAGAGCTTTGCTGGATAAAATATTCTTGGCTGGAAATTCCTCTCTCTCAGAATTTTAAATATATCGTGCCATTGCCTTCTCGCCTCCATGGTGGCTGCTGAGTAGTCACTACTTAGTCTTATGCTGTTTCCTTTGTATGTGGTGAATTGCTTTTCTCTTGCTGCTTTCAGAACTTGCTCCTTCTCTTCTATGTTTGACAGTGTGATCAGTATATGTCTCGGAGTGGGTTTTTTTGGATTTATTCTATTTGGAGTTCGCTGAGCATTTATGATTTGTGTATTTATGTTGTTTAGAAGATTTGGGAAGTTTTCCCCAACAATTTCTTTGAATACTCTTCCTAGACCTTTACCCTTTTCTTCCCCTTCTGGGACACCAATGAGTCTTATATTCGGACGTTTCATATTATCTATCATATCCCTGAGGTCCATTTCGAGTTTTTCAATTTTTTTCCCCATTCTTTCTTTTATGCTTTCATTTTCCATTCTGTCATCTTCCAGGTCACTGATTCGTTGTTCAACTTCCTCTAGTCTTGTACTATGAGTGTCCAGAATCTTTTTAATTTGGTCAACAGTTTCTTTAATTTCCATAAGATCATCCATTTTTTTATTTAGTCTTGCAATGTCTTCTTTATGCTCTTCTAGGGTCTTCTTGATTTCCTTCATATCCCGTACTAGGGTCTCATTGTTCATCTTTAGTTCTTTGAGTAGCTGCTCTAGGTGTGTCTCTTCTGGTCTTTTGATTTGGGTGCTTGGGCTTGGGTTATCCATATCGTCTGGTTTTTTCATATGCTTTATAATTTTCTGTTGTTTTTGGCCTCGTGGCATTTGCTGTCCTTGATAGGGGTCTTTTAGGGTTTGTAGACCAGTTGAAGTCCTTATCTCTAATTTATCAGATCTACAGCTTCGTGGAGTACACTTTCTCTAACTAACCAGCAGGTGGCGTCCACGAGCCACCTGTTCTCCACAAGCCAGATCTCCCCTGCTTAGCCTTTTTGGTGAGTGGGGGAGTGAGTCTTGTGGGGCCCAATTGGTGTCCCAAGCTTGCGTGTGTAGTTGGTGTTGCCTGCCCTGTATGTGGGGCGTGTTTCTGGGCAGTCGGGGAGGGGGGGTGGCCCTAACAATCAAATCTCCCTGATGATCCTAGAGTTTTAAAGCTACTGCAATAGTCTAATCCTTCAGTTCAGTCCTGCCACAGTTTGTCTCTGCCACTGACCCACAAGTCTTTGGTATTGGCGTATGGCTCCTGAGACTTGCAAGTGGGCCCCTCTTCCAGGCTGTGCACCCCGGGTCCTCTGTTGAGGGATGACTGTGCTATGTCACAGGTGAGTGCCGTCCCCCCAGGGCAGTTCTGGGCTGCTGGGCTGTGTTGGGAGGCTCCCAGTCTGCTCAAATGATGGCTGAATGGGGCTCTGTTAATTCACACTGCTCCCCCTTCCCAGCTCTGGGACATTCAGCTGAGGTTGCAGGGAAGGCTAATGTCCACGCCCAGTTTTGTGGTGTGTGCCTGTTATTTGAAGCACTTCCGTCACACTGGGTTGTCTGGGGCAGCTCTGGGCTATGGGGCTGGCGATGGGCAGGAGTGTTTCCTGTCCACCAGGATGGTGGCTGTGAGCGGACACCCCCCTTTTCTTGGGAAGTTGTGTTGTTTAGTGAATTTTCTCAGCCACTGGATTATTGCCTTTTGTCTCAGAGCTCTCTTAGTTCTGCTCTTGACTTGACGTGCCCAAATTTCAATTCTTTGAAGCTTTCTGTATTGAGCTTCTTAGAGTAATTGTTTTAGAAAAAGCAAAAAGGATTTAAAAAAAAAAAAAAAAAAAAAAAAAACGGCCCTCCTCAGAGATCTAATGGGTTATTGAAATGCTAATAGACAAAGCAACCAGGGCCATTAAGGAAAGGTGCCCTGGGCAGAGAGATCAGCCTTGCTTCGGGATTTGCATATGCGCCTCAAGGCCTGATCTCCGCCCTTCCCCTTTCTGTGTTCACCAGAACTCCAAAAATCCTCTGCTTTTACTTTGGAGCTTCTCGTGTTGTTTTCCTTCTATGCCCGTCTCCTCTCTGCTGGGCTGGCTGCTCTCAGAGTCTCTGGTGTCTGGCCTCAGTCTATCTATGGTTGGAGTTTGAATCAGTAGAATGAGTTTCCGATGAGAGCAGCCACTGCAATTCTCCCTTCTCCTTCCTGGAGCTGACAGCCCCTCCTCCCCCGGGACTGAGCCTGGCAGGGAGGGGCGCGGGTCCCCTGGCCGCAAAAACTTACAGATTTCGCTGATCTCAGCAGTTCCACGTTTTCATGAGTGTTGTATGAAGTATGCCCAAAGACAGATTGCTCTGTGGTGTCCAGTCCACGCAGTTCCTGGCTTTTTACCTACTTTCCTGGAGGAGTAACTAAAACATACAGCTCACCAGTCTGCCATCTTGCCCCGCCTCTCCAAATATTATTTTAAATGTCAAGACACTGAAAACATTTAATTGAAATCAAGGATGAGACAGAGATGCTCAAGTAGACCATTATTATTTAACATTGTTTTAGGACAGTAGTTCTCAACCCTGAATGCCCATTAGAATCATCTGGGAAGCTTTTACAAAATATCCCAGTCAAATCTCTATGCTACAGGGCCTCGAACTGGAAATCTTTTAAAAGCTTCCTGGCTGAGGTTAATGTGCAGCCCAAATGAGAACCATTGTCTTAGAGGCTTCAGCAAATGCAACATAAAAAGAAAATAAAACAACAGTCATAATCTTTGGAAAAGAAGTAGGGTTGCCAAATAAAATACAGAATACTTATAAGAAGGTTTAAAAATTATTCATTGAAATTCAAATTTCACTGGGTGTTCTGTATTTTTGATTGCTAAATCTGGCAACCCTAAAAGAGGAGATATAAACTAACTTTGTTTGCTGATGCTACAATTGTATACCTAAAAAGCCCAAGAGACCTTATTTTAAAACTTTTAGAATTAATAACAATATTTGGTAAGGAGGATAGATACCACATCCATCAACAGCTTTTGTTTACTCTAACAACAAGTACCTAGAAATGCTAAGTTTTCCACTTACGATACTGGCAAAAAACTATAAAATACTTAGGAATAAATTTAATAAGAAAGGCATAAGGCCTATGAAAGGAAAACTATAATAGCTCATTAAAAGACAGAAAACATTTTATGAACAAATGGAAAGGAACACATTTTTCTTAGATAGGAATACTTGATATCATTAAAAATGTAAAATTTTCCAAATTTAGTATATATCTTTCATTCAATTTCAATTAGAATCTCAACAGAGCTTTTCTTGAAATTGTATGAAATTATCTCCTTTCGGGTCTGTTTCTCTGAAGAACCTTGACTAATACAGCAGGATTACAAAAATTATGTAGAATATAATTTCATTTTTATATAGCATATCATGAAAAACCACCTTGATTATGTATTAGTGTTTATGTAAATACATGCATATATGAGGACACGCATAAGTCTGTATAGGTTTATATGCAGACACATACAAACATGGAGGGGTACGCAGCAAGTTGTTTACAGGGCTTCTCTAGGTGGGGTGAAGGGGTGATGAGTGCCATGCTGATTTTGGGGGAGGAAAATTGAAAGGAAAAATAAGTGTGACCCTGTAAAAAAACAACATAAATAATATGATCCCAAAAAAATTAAAGAGGAAAATTATTCAGAAATAAGTCCTATCAAAATTAAAAAATGGAGACCCAGTAAATGTCACGTGTTGCATAATGCAAGCACTGGCATATTATGGACATTCAATCATTGTCCAGGTAAAAATATGAAGCCTAAGGATAATTAACAAAGAGCAATGGCTACAGAACGTCTGTTTTTCAGCTTCTGGCAATGTGGTTGACTCAGACAACCTGAAAATCCTTTTATTACACTCACCTAGAAATACTGGGTAAACTATAGCATAATTATTTGAAATGTACGGCTAGGCTCATAAATGATAAAAGCAAATCCCCAGGTGTCAGAAACAAAGAGGGAACTAAAAACGCCGAGGGGTGAATGCTTGGACGAACGGGGTAATTGTTTCCAGAACCTGGGGGCTTGGGTTTTAATGCCCACACAGGGGAAGGAAATAAGGCTTTGGACTTTGGGAGGTAGGAATTGGAACTGAGAACCTCACATAATGCCAAGACCCTCAAAGAACTATTTATGAAAGGATTTAAAAACAAGAGAGACCGCAGGACACAGGGCTTTGGATGGGAAAAAATAAAAGCCCTCTGAGAATTCAAAACCACAGGACCACAATTCACGTTGCTTTTATTCTACCCAGGCAGTTCAGAAACTCCAGACTAAAAAGTAACATGAGAGTTATTCCTCAAGCTGTATGGACACCCGTATATTTTGTATCTGACGGGATGTTCCCACTTCTCAAATACGGTATTTTCAAAGAAAAAAAAATACAAGCCCTGCTAATGATGAGTTCACAAAAAATTACAAACACATGAGTGAGCAATCCAACCTGATCAAGAGTTCGTACACATCACATACTATTAGACTCCCATGAAGTCCAAATATATATAGATAATCATAAAGAAATTATGAAATAAGTACATATAAAAGGACACAAGGAAAGTCTGAGAAACTGCCCTAGCCAAGAGGAGCCTAAGGAGACAAGACAACGAAATGTAATGTGGTCTCCTGGATGTGATCCTGGAGCAGAAAAAGGACATTAGGGGAAAACAATGGAAAAGCTGAATAGATTATGGGCCATGGTTAATAATAATGTATCAATATGGGTGCATTGTGACAAGTGTACCATTTCAATGTAAGATATTAATAATAGGGGAAATGGGCATGGGGTATATAGGAACTCTCTGTACTATGTTCACAGCTTTTCTGTAAATCTACAGCTATCCTAGAGTTTATTTAAAAAGTTAAAACAAAAAAAAAAATCAGTTGCCCATGTATGTGTGGGTCTATTTCTGGAATCCATTCAGTTTCATTGATCTATTTATACATCTTTACACCAATTCCACACTGTCTCAATTTCCATTGCTTTATAATACATCTTGACATCAGGTAGTGTTAGTTCTCCAAATTTCTTCTGCTTTTTCAAAGTTGTTTTGGATATTCTAGGTCCTTTGCATTCCCATATGATTTTTAGAATCAGCCTGTAAATGGCTACAAAAAGTTTGATGGGATTTTGATTGGGACTGTGTTGAATCCATAGGGGGATAATTGGAGATAACTGACATCTTACCATTATTGAGTCTTTTAACCCAAGAATACAGTATAGATCAACATTTATTTAGGTCTTCTTTAATTTCCCTCAGCAATATTTCATAGTTTTCAGTGTTCAGGACTTGCAAATCTTTTGTCACATTTATTGCTAAATATTTCATTTGTTGAGGCTATTTTAAACGGTATTGGTTTTTAAATTTCAATTTCTGATTGCTTATATATAAAAATAAAATTGATTTTTATATATAGACCTTGTGTCTTGCAAACTTGCTAAACTCACTTATTAGTTCTATTAGCTTTTTTGTAGATTTCATCAGATTTTCTACATAGATGATAATGCCATCTGCAAATGAAGACACTCTTCCTTCTTCCTTTCCCATCTGGAAGCCTTTTCTTTCTTTCTCTAGTCTGATTGCACTGGCCAGGACTGTAGGTTTCTTGTAGATGACCTTTATTAGGTGAAGGAAGTCCCCATCTATTTCTAGTTTGCTGAGAGATTTTTTTTTCTTTAATCAGAAATGGACATTGACTCTTGTCCAACATCTGTGTCTACTGAGATGATCATACGGTACATCTTTTGTGGTTTGTTCACAGGTGAATTACACTGAATGATTTTCAAATATTAAACCCAACTTTCATTGACCAAAGGTCACTTGGTCATGACGCATTTTCTAAAATATATTCCTGGATATGATTTGCTAAAACTTTGCTTGAAATTTTTGCATCCATATTCATGAGGGATATTGGTCTGTAGGGTTTTTTTTTTCCCCTCTGTAATGTCTTTGTCAGGTTTTGGTATCAGGGTAAGGCTGACCTGTAGAATGAGTTGGGAACTATTGTATCCTCATCAATTTCTGGAATAGTTTCCGTAAAATTGGCGTTATTCCTTCCTTAAATGTTTGGTATAATCACCAGTGAAGCCATGTGGTCTTCAAGTTTTCTTTATGCAAATGGTTTTAACTACAAATTCAACTTCTTTATAGATATAGGGCTATTCAGGTTTTTTATTTCTTCCTTGTGTCTTTCAAGGTATTTATCCATTTCATCCAAATTGTCAAATTTATTTATTGGCACAAAGTTGTTCATAATATTCCTTTATTCTATATTAATGTCTGCTCAAAAACTCGTGATAATCATATAGCGTTTCTTTTTCAGTTTGTTAATATGGTGAATTACATTGAATGATTTTCAAATAGTAAACCAAAATTTAATTCCTTGGACAAACCTCACTAGGTCATCATATATATATATATATATATATATTTGGAAATTTGTGATCAATTTGATTATGTGTCGTAGTTTTCTTCAGGTTTCTTGTGGTTGGGGTTTGTTGAGTTTTTTCAGCCTGTAGGTTTATTTTTCATTAAATTTGGAAAATATTTGCCTATTATTTCTTCAAATATTTCTTCTGTCCCCCCACACTTCCTCTCCTTTGGACATTCCATTTATACATTTATTAGGGCTCTTGAAATTGTGGGACGGTTTACTGACACCCTGTTCATTTTTAAAAATTCTTGTTATCTCTAGAAGTTCTATTTGGATCTTTTTCTATCTTCCATTTCTCTCAACTTTTTGGACATATGGAATTCAGTTGTAATAATTATTTTAATGACTCTGTCTGCTAATCCTAACATCTGTGTTAGTTTTGGATCAGTTTCAAATTTGATTGATTTTTTTCCTCATTATGGTTAGTATTTTTGTGTTTCTTTGACTGTCTGGTAACTTTTGTTTGGATGCTAGACATTGTGTATTTTACCATTTTGGGTGCTGGATATTTTTGTATTCCTATAAATATTCTTGGGCTTTATTCTGGGACACAGTTGAGCCACTTGCATACAGCTATATCATTTCAGGTCTTGCTTTTAAGATTTGTAAGTCCAGACCAGCGCAGTGTTTAGTCCCCACTACTGAGGCAAGGTACCCTTTGGAGGACTCTACCCAATGCCCCGTAAATTATGAGGTTTTCCACACTAGTTAGTGGGACAAGGTTCTATTCCAGGAACTAAGTGAGCACCAGATGGTTCTTTCCCTGGCCTCATGTAAATGCACTGACCATTACTCTGCTGAATACTCAAGGGGAATCCTCTGCAGCTCTCCAGACTCTCTCTCTCTGTTCGGCTCTCTCCTCGCTAGTACTGTGTCCCGTGAGAACTAGCCACCTTGGTTTCCCAATTTAGTTGTTATTCTGGGCCTTGCCTGGGTTTCCCCACCCTGTGTCATGGCCTGGAAACTCTCTCAAGGCAGTAAGCTAGGGCAATTTTAGGGCGACCTCATTTGTTTCTTTCTTTTGGAGGCCACTGTCCTTTATTGCCTGTTGTCCAGTGTTTTGAAAACCATGGTTTCATCTATTTTGTATTTTTGTTGTTATTGTTTTAGTTGTTTCAGGCAGGAGGATAGATCTGGTCCCTATTACTCTTATCTTGACCAGAAGCAGAATTTGCCTTCAAGTTTTCATTTGCTTTGAAAATATTTTGGTAGTTGGATTTTAGAGGTGAAAAATACTTTGTTTTCCAACCCATCCTGCCCTGGCCCCTTCATATTCCTCCTAAATTCTGCTTGTAAACTGAATAGTTCTTCCTTTAGCTCATCTCTTTTTTCTTATGCACTATTATCCACAGCTAGGACCAACTAGCTGTCACTTTCAACATTTTGCCTGGAGAGCTCCTTAGTCAAATCCAAAGTTCATTAAGAATATTTTCCATCTTCCACATTGCTGTAGACTACAGTTTTACAAATTGTTTCAAAACTACATTACCTCATAGTCATTTTTCTAGCCTGCTATAGCAAATTCCTAGCAAATTTTCCAGTCTTTGCTGTTTCGTTGCTTTTCCAGCCACTCCCTATGCCTTGTCCACATATTTTAATTTTTGTTAAGACAGCACTCCACATGTAGCTATCAATTTCCTTGTTTTGTTTTGTTTTGCTACATTATAAACTACCTCAAAATTTAGTGGCTTAAAACAACTATTTATATAACTCATAATTTAGTAGGTCAACAATTTGAGCTGGGCTCAGCTGAGCAGTTCTTCTGGCCTAGATCAGGCTCAGCTAATCTCAGCTGAACTCACTCATCTATTGGCAGTCAGCTGGTTGTTCAGCCGGGGCTGGCTACTTTATGATGGATTCAGTTGAGTTAGCTTTAGTAAATTTTATTTTTTCCCTAGAAAATAGTCCATTCATCTAAGTTTTCAAATTTATTGACATAAAGTTATTCACAATAATATTTTACACTTTTTTTTAGCAATTTCTGGTATACCTACAGTCAAACCCCTTCTTCATTCATTCATTTTTATGGTTATTTTTTTATATTGGTTTCTAATTTAATTGCATTATTGTCAGATAGTGTAGTCTCTTTGTTATTGATTGCTTGGTATTTGAGATATGTTTTGTGGTCTAGTATGTAATCAATTTTCATGAATGTTCCATGTGTGTTTGAAAATAATGTGTACTCCCTAAAATTGTTTGCAGGGTTGTGTATGTGTATACACACATACACATCATATGTACACATATTATACACATTATATATTTTATATTTATATGATCAGGTTATTAATTGGGTTGTCCAATCTTTTGTATACCAAATTTTTTATTTACATGATCACTAACTGATAGAGGTATATTAAAAATCTCCCTCTTCTCAATTTCTCCTGGTAGTTATGTCAATTTTTGCATTATAAATTTAAAACTCTGTTATTGGATGCATATAAATTTATCATCATTATATTTTCCTGGTGAATCATTCCTTTTAGCATGACTTTCCTTATCCCTAATGATATTATTTGCCTTAAAATCTATCCTGTCTGATGTTAATATTGCTATGATTTTAATTATACTTTTTTCCTGCTTCCTAGGGGTTTCTTTTACTTTCTTGCAAGCTCGGTTATGCATTTAAAAAAGAAGTTTGTTATATTTTATCTATTATTGCTGATGTTTGTAGCAGGCAGGGTTGTAGGATATCTAGTCTGGCATATTGGTACATCTTGAAGTTCCTAAACTTAAAAAAAAAAAAAAAAAGAAATATATTTGCCTTGAAACAGAAATCTCTTGTGTTTGATACACGACCAGAATAGCAGAATAAACTGCACAATGTATGCATAAACAATGCCCCATCTTACCAAAGAAGGTGTCATACCATAATAATTGTAGGGCTCAATCTGAATGTATTTACTCTGTATCTCAATAGGAAAGAAAAAAGTTTTTTCAAACAATATACTCCCACAGCATCCCCCAAGAATCTAATATGGCCCCCATCCCTGAAGAGTAGTTCCCCACAATTGAGAATTACTGGTTTATGATAGCTCCAAAGAAGATTACGACTTAAAGATGGAAATATTTTATTCCATTAACAGTTTGGTATTCCTCCTCCCATCCCTCAGCCATACACAGATGTTGCACTGAATCGTTTTCTCTGGTGCTCAGTGGGTGTCTTTCAGTATGTTGCCAAACTCTGGTCTCCCAGTTAGGTGGCATCTAAGAGACCAACACTAGACTCAAACTCAGTTTCTCCCTGGCAATGTGTGGGTCCTAATACTGGAACAAAATCCTGTCAGATGACATTTAACCTAGTCTTAACATTAACAATTCACTAGGAATTTCCAACATCCATATCATGCATTTGTTTGTGGAGTGAGCTGGGGACTACTCTTCTCTACTACTGACTATGAATTTCAAGGGTCCTGGTAAATATTATGTCTGTGATTAGGATCCAGCTATATACACGGAGGCCGAGTGAAGCCCTCATTTTTGGCCAGCCAGGTTGGTGTCTGATTTGTTCAGATGATCAAATTTATGCACTACATAGAAAGCCTTTAAGAACTCGTTAAAGTCAATGTTTCCGTCTTTGTTCAGGTCCATTCTGTTGGCGAGCTCATCAACTTGGGAGTCATCAATGTGAACACTGTAGTGAGTACAGAAAAGTTGCCACATGGTACGAAATTCTTCCATGGAAATCAGGCCTAAGAGAATATAGGAGAAGGCTGTGAGTGTTCATTTTAAGACCCACCTAAGGGAGGGATGGGGCAGTCATACTGATTGAATAGTCTCAATTAGAAGCTCACTAATATGTCTGACCACTGAGACACTGAAGGAAATGGAAAGGGAAGAGTAAGATCACAAATGTAAGAAACAATATGTCCCTTTCAACTACCAAGTGATCCTGAGATTATTCAAAAGCCAGAATGAGTAAATAGTGAAGGGACTGTGGGCTGTGGGGCTATATGTGGTATAGAAACTTTAAGATCTGAAATCTAAGGGAGGGGACACAGAAGGAATGCAGAGAGGAAGGTGACATCAAAGCAGAAGGAGAGGATACCCTGATACCCCGGGACTAAATAAGAGGATCGCAAACAATGGTGCTCTGCCTCTTTTATAGCAGTAATTTACTTTGATGTGTTGGATTATTGATTTTTTATTCTTTATAAAAGGTCTCTGCAATAGATTTGATTTTTTTTTTAAGTTTGAAAAATAAGCTAAGTAGAAAATGAGTTGTCACAGCTCTCAGTCCCCAAAACAGAATCTGATTTTTTTTATTGCCAGGAGTAATTAAGCTTTTTAAACGGGCAGTGGATTTGTGCTGGTGATTTATAAAAGGAGCTATTCCAGTTTGCCAATGGATACATAGGCTTATGTAGGCCTCTTTGGTCTTGAATACAGAGTTTGTGGGCCAAACTAAAATAACAATAATAATAAAAAAGGTGAGCTCACTTATTCCCCTTAAGTTTAATCAAGCTTGGATGAAGAAGGAAATCAATAAAAAATTTAAAAAAATTTAAAAAAAAGGAGTTCTGGATTCAGAAAAACAGACTAGCTTTTGCTTTCTAGTACTGAATTAATTAAAGAAAGTTCACTTACCTGAGTGATCAGAGTCAATTACATTGTATATGATCTGCAGGTCAGATCGGTATCTGTACACAGTTTCAATTAGAGTAGACTGAGCCTACAATAAAGATTTTCTGAGCATTAAAACATATAGAATTAATGGCACAAATCAAGTTCAGTAAATATAACAATCATGAAATATTATCACAAATTCAAATTATATGACTGAGATAGAAATTTGAAAAGGCAGCCTTCCTTGGAGGCCCAACACTCTTCAATCAGCTAAAGTACCGTGCTCTTTGTTTTCTGCACTGGTCTGCAGTGTGTGTTCCTCAGGGGACAGGGCCAAGGAGAATAAGGAAGCAGTAAATAACAAAAGTCAGCATTTACCGAGAGCACCTCTATGCCAGGCTCTGCACAAAGAGCTTACTTATGTGGGTTATTTCATTTAGTCCCCAACCACAATCCTAAAGAGTAGGAACAGAACTACTATTGGGTTCATTTTACAGATTAGAAAGCAGAGAGGTAAAGTAACTCTCCCCAGGTTCACATAGCTGGTAAGTGGGAGTTGAATCGCAGCTGCCTAGAGTCAAGGCCTATAATCGTAGTCACTGCACTGAACTGCCCCTTAAGGGAAGCCAAAAGCCTCCTCCTTGTCTCGCTCCTGCACTCTCCCTCCCTTCTCTCTGTTCCTAACCTCTCATCTCCCCTGCAATCAACCACCCAATTGCCAGTTCCTATGGGCTCACTTTCAGCTCAATGTTAACGTATTGCTGATGAGTTGTTAACTAACAAATACTAGAGAGCTGACACCTCTCCCTGGGGTATTCACATTTTAATAAGGGATGCTAAATTTTAAAAATCTTTAAGGCATATTCTGGGTCATGTAAGCAAGTCTATAACCTCACAGCTTCATAGGAAATACAGTGAGTATTTTAAAGGGTATGTTGTATGAAAGAATGGATGTCAAATCTTCCCTTCACGAGACAACACTTAAAATAAGAATCACGTTTGCCATGGATTTGCTTGCCTTTGCAGGAGTGGGTGCCTATCCTCAGAGTACACAAATTTCCTGACGATATCACAATGTACTTGGGAGATCCCTCTTAGGCCTTTCCTAAGACAGCTACAAGATGATTACATCCCCAAATTTTTGAAGGGCTAAGTTATTCGTTTAGGTTGTCCAAAGTGTGTTTTGCTCCAGCCAGGTTTTAACTGGGGCTATGTTTCACTTGCCTCTTTCACAGGTTTTTGAATGTGGATATCCTGGAAGCTGGACATGTAGTCAATATTTCCATCTTTGTCTGTGTTTACCAGATGCGATCTCAGGGATCTCCATGGTAAGTTCAGCCCCAAAATGCTCTCCATGGAAAAAGCCCACTGGCCCAAAGAAAGTTTTCCTAACAACAACAACAACACAACAAAAGTCTTATCATTTGTTTACATTTGTTTATAATTTGATAAAGAAACGCAGCCTCCTTGGTAGAGTGAGTGGGCAGTCTGGGGTTCTGAGGCCTGGGTACCTCCTGCTCTCCTCTATGATCTGTCCTACCAGACCACACAGCTCTCAGGGAGGAATCAACTTAAGAAAGTCTTCAGTGTTCCACAGATCTTCCCCTTATTATACTTATAAGAAATCAAGACTTTTAGTGTTAATTTTTTTCCATTTTCTGATTAACAAAGTAAGGTATGCTTATTAGAGAAGATTTGAAAACAAAAGAATATAAAGAATAAAAGATTTACTTTACTCACCTTTCATTTTCCTATGTAATATCTTTTTCCCCTAATATTGCATGTAGTTTTTCAAAATAGAAAATCTCCATTTCCTTCTGATTATTAAAGATATGCTCATTTAAAATAATTTAGGATGTACAGAAAACAATGTTATTATTTCCACTCCTTTTGCTATATATATAAACATGTATATACATAAATTATACATATTTTATCTCTTAAAATCAAATATACATTACACTCTAGCATAAATTTTATATCTATGTATTGCATATGACAAAACCCACATACATATTTAATCTCCTTTTTTACTTATAATAAACTATGGACATCCATTTATATTATAAACATAGATCTACATCATCATTTTAATGACTATGAAACTATTCCTTAGAATAATTCCTAGACGTGGAATTGCTGGATCAAAGGGTATGCATATTTTTAAAGCTTTTGATACATATTATCAAACTGCTTTCCAGAAAGAGTCTATCCATTTACATTCCCACCAGCCCATTTCCCCACACACTTACCAGCTAAGGACAATTTATTTTTAATTGAAGTTTATCACATACAGAAAAGTTCACAAAACAAATACAGAGCTCAAGGAATTATCATAAATGGAACTCATGCAACCACCACCAAGGACAAGAAATAAAACACTGATAGTACCCAAATTGTGTGCCCCACACAATTATTACCACATCCCACTTTCCCAAGGAAAGCTGCTATCTTGATCCCTCACACTATAGTTTATTTTTTGCCTTTATTGATCTCTATATAAATGGAATCATCCAATAATATATTTGGGAGGAGAGACCTTCTGGCTTTTGCTGAACAATAGTTCAGCCCTGTTGTTCCATTTAGCTACTGTAGTTTATTCATTTTCATTGACATATGTATTCCATAGTATGAGTATTCACAACTTAAATATCCATTCTATTATTGATGGACATTGGATATCTCTAGTTTGGGGTTATTACAAACCATATTGCTAAGAATATTTCTGTACGTACCTTTGGTGCACATATCTCCCTGCATTTCTGTTGGGTATATACTTAGGAGTGAAATTGCTGGATGATAGGGTATATAAAAAGTATAGCTTCATTTGATACTCCAGTTTTCTGATATGGTCGCACCAATTTAGACTTCTACCAGCAGTATATGAGAGTTCCTGTTGGTCCACATCTTTGCCAACACTTGATATTGCCAATATTTTTCATTTCAGCCATTCTAGGGACTGTGTAGTAATATCTCATTGTGGATTTAATTTTTGTTTCACATATTACTAAAGAGGTTGAGCACCTTTTCATATATTGGCTATTTGGATATCCTCTTTAGTGAACTGGCTATACAAGTCTCTTGCCAATCTTTCTACTGCATTTTCTGTCTTTTTATTTTGATTAGTAGGTGTTATTTATATTTTCTGGATGTGAGACTTTTGTCAATTGCTTGTGTTGCAAATAACTTCTCTCATTCTATGGCTTGCCTTTTTTTCATTCCTTTAGCGGTATAGTTTGATGACCAGAAGTTCTTAATTTTAATGTAATTAAAATCACCACTTTTTTCTTTATGGTTAGTGTTTTCCTGTACTGTTTATGACATCTTTGCCAAGTCCAATGGCATAAAAAAATTCTTCTGTAAATTCTCCTTCCATAAGCTTTGCTTTTGCCTTTCATAATTAGATCTACAATCTACCTGGAACTGATTCTTATAGACGTATGAGCTATGGGTCATTTCTCTTTTTCATATGGCTGTCCATTTGGCCCAGCATCATTTATTGAAAAGACTATCTTATTCCCACTGTGTGGCAGTGGCACCTTAAAGCGTCCATATATGCATGAATCTTTTTCAGGATTCTCTATTTTAGTTCCATTTGTCCATGTGGGTTATCCTGGTGCCAATTCCATACTATTATAATTACCATACCCTTATAATATGTCTTGTTATACTGTGGGACAAGTACTCCAACCTTATTCTTTTTCTTCAAGAATGTCTTGGCTATTCTTGCCCTCTTGCACTTCCATATAAATTTTAGATGCAGCTTCTCAAGATATATGAAAAAATCTCATGTTGGGATTTTGATTGGGATTGCATTGAACCTACAGCACAATTTGGGGAGAATTTATCTTGATAACTCTGAGCACAATACCCATGCATTTATTTCAGTCCTCTTTAATTTCTCTTAATATTTTATAGTTTCCATGAAGAAATTTCATACATCATTTATTATATTTCTTCCTACATACTTGATTATTTTATCTATTGTGAATGATATATTTTTTAAAATGGCATTATCTAAAAGTTAATTGCTGGTTACACCGGTTATCAATTTATTCTCATTCAACTCAAAACCTACACTTCTTTGCCCTGTTTTGTGATACTAGAGCTGGACCCTGTAAATATTTCTCCTTTTACAGCTGCTATAATGTTAAACTATCAGCATAGGGCGCAGAAAGAATGCTGCAAAGAATAGCAGAAGAAACAGCTTCTCTTTCTGGTTCTGGTGTGCTTTGCTTCTTGCTTCTACAGCACAGCATGGTTGGCAGAGGTATGTAGGAGACACAGGGCACCCACCCTGTAGTGAATTTCACTGACACCCTAGTGCATGGCTGTAGTGTGTGGGAGACATAGTGGTACACAGCCTTTAGAGAGTTTTGCTGGCACCCCAGTGAGTGGCTCCCTCCTCTTCAGTCCTGGCCCACCAGCTGCAGATAAGGTCACACCTGAAGCACCTCAGTGAACTTCTCTGTCCAGTGGGCCACAGCCAAACGTTCTCCAAAGAGGTCTGAATCTCAGCAAGTTTGTGTCTTTTTTGGGTATTCTTCCAGAGCCCTACAGACAGTAGCTACTCCCTATACTTGCTATTCCTATATTCTTTAGAGTTCTCTTTTATTCCTTTTAGTAGTTAATCACCTTTTACTAGTTAATAATTCTTTATATTAAATTTCTCTGTTCAAATTACTGGTATGGTTTCTGTCTCTTGGCTAGACTCTGACTGATACACTAACATACGGAAATGCAATCAATTTCCATGTATTGACCTTGTGGTCAACAACTTGCCAAATTCACTTATTAATTTTAATCATTCTAATTCTAATAAAATGAATTCTAATAGTTTTTCTGTGGATTTCTTTGGACTTTTCTACATACTTAATCGTGTTGTCTACAAATAATGAGTTTTATTTCTTCCTTTCCAATTACCATTTTATTTCCTTATCTTGCCTTATTGCATTGGCTAGCATCATGAGTACAATGTTGAATAGAGGTGTTGATTGGGAGCATCTGTATTAATTTCCAATTGCTGCTGTAACAAATTATCATGGAATTAAATTAACATAAATTTATTCTCTTACAGTTATGGGGGTCATAAGTCCAAGTCAGTTTCAATGGGCTAAAGTCAAAATGTCAGCAGGGCAGTTCCTTCTGGAGGCTCTGAAGGGAGGATCCATTTCCTTGCCTTCTTCAGCTTCTAGGGGCTGCCTATATTTTATCTTGTGGCCCCTTTCCCCATCTTCAAAGTGCATTATTCTCATCTCTGCTTCAATCATCACATTGTCGTCTTCTCTAAGTCCTCCTGCCTCCCTCTTATAAGGACCATTGTGAGTACAACAGACCCACCTGCATAATCCAGGATAATTTTCCCATCTCAAAATCCTTAATTTAATTACATCTTCAAAGTTCCTTTTGCTATGTAAGGTAAGAGTAGCAGAGTCCACAGATTGGAATGTGGACATATTTGGGGAGCCATTATTCAGCTTCCCATAGCATGCTTGCCTTATTGTCAATCTTAGAAGGAAAGCTTTCAACATTTTTCTATTAAGTGTGCTATTTGTTATAGGTTTTTGTAGAGAGCTTTCATGAGATTATGGAAGGTCACTGTTAGTGCTTTTTTTAAAAAAAATTATTAGAAAAATTGTAAGTTTACAGAAAAATCATCCAGAAAATACAGCGTTCCAATATACTGCTCCCTCACAAACAGTTTTCCCTATTGTTAACATTTTGCATTTATGTGGTAACTTTATTACAATTGATGAAACAATATTAATTATAATTATGCTATTAACTATAGCCCATATATAGTCTATAGTTTACATTAGGGTTTGCAGTTGTATAATATAGTTCTATGGGTTCCTTTTTTTTTAAATTTTAACTCAAAGAAATACATCAGAGAATTTTTGCTTATATAGAGAGAATTCTATGACTGATCATATGTAACCTGGTATGGTAAGGAATGGCAAGCATTACCTGATTTTCTTACCTGATTTACTGCAATCATAAAGTTCGAAAGCACAAACGAGGTCAGATTTTCGTGAAATAATTCTCTCTTTTAGTATCCTGATGGCACTACTTTCAATAGCATGCACCCTATGTCAAGAAAACATTAAATGAAAGTTACAGGAACCATCCTGTTCTGTTTCATTTTAACGTGCTATGTTATCACTTAACAATTTTCACTTTAAATGAATTGCCTAAATTCATACATACCATGTTCCTAGATAGTGAATGTAAGAGTGTATATGTGTGGGTATTTTGTGAAATTCTAAAAGGATTACAAATGGGTTTTCTTCTGGATTTCAAAGAGTCACACGGACAATTAATATCTGAGAATATCCAATAAAATTTTGAAAAAGAAGAAAAAAAAAGAGGGACTTGCTATACCAGAGATTAAATTTTACTATAAAGTTACTGAAATAAAACAATGGGTGTTGACCTAAGAGAAGACAAGCACACAAGTAGAAAATAATAAAAATTTCATAAATACAGATGACTATGTATGGGAACAATATATATAATAAAGGAGGCATTGCAGTGAGTAGAAAAAGACCATTTTTTTCTAAATGGTGCCAGCATAGTTAGCCAACCACCTGGATTCTAAACTCCTACTTCAGGCCATTTACAAAAATAATCTTGAAGTAAAGGAAGAACAAAGGTACAAAGTAGTCATGAGACATATACCAAAAAAAAAAAAAAAAAAAAAAGAGGCAGACATAAATCCAGCCATATCAATAATAGCATTAAATGTGACTGGATTTAAAAACAAAACAAAAGGCAGATATTGTGAGACTAGATTAAAAAAAAGACAGACAAGATCCAGCTATGTGTTGTCTACAAGAGATACACTTTAGTTTCAAAGATTCAAGCAGGTTGAAAGGAAAAAGACAAAAAAAGAAATATCATGCAAACAGCAAAGATAAGAGAGCTGGAGTAGAGCAGACAAAATAGACTTCAAGACAAAAACTGTTACCCAAGATAAAGAGGGATATTTTATAATTATAAAAAGGGTCAATCAATCAGAAAGATAAAATAACTATGTGTGTGTGTGTGTATGTGTGTGTGTGTATACATATATGTATATATAAACCTAATAAGAGAGCCAAAAAATCCATGAAGCAAAAATGACAAAATTGAAGGGAAAAATAAATGATACAATAATAATAGTTGGAGACATCAATTCTGTAGTTTCAATAATGGATAGAACAACTAGTTGGAGAATCAACAAGGATATAGAAGACTTGAACACATTATAGACCAACTCCACTTAACAGAAAAGCATAAAACACTCCAGCCAACAACAGCAGAATATACATTCTTCTCAAGCACATATGGAACATTCTCTACAATAGATCCTATGCAAAGCCATAAAACCAAGCCTAAATATATTTAAAAGTATTGAAATCATATGAAGTATCTTTTCTGACCATAAAAGAAATAAATTAGACATTAATAACAGAAAGCAGTTTGGGAAATTTACAAATGTGTATAAATTAAACAACACACTCCTAAACAACCAATGGGTTGAAGAAGAAATCACAAGAGAAATTAGAAAATGCCTTGGGATGAATGAAAATATAAACACAATATGCCAAACATTTTGGGATGCAACAAAAGCAGTTCCTAAGAGTAAAATTTATAGCTGTAAATGCCTACGTTTAAAAAGAAGAAAAATCTCAAATCAATAACATAATCCTCCACCTTAGAAAACTAGCAAAACAAACAAAAAAAGAGTAAACTAAACCCAAAGTAAGTGAAGGTAAGAAATTATAAAGATTAAAGCAGAAAAAAAATGACATAGAGAATAGAAAAATAATAATAACAAAACCAAAAATTAGTTCTTTGAGAAGATCAACAAAATTGACATACCTTCAGTCGGACTGACCAAGAGAAAAAGACAGACTCAAATTATTGAAATCAGGAATGAAAGAGGAAAGATCACTATTGACCTTACAGAAATGAGGATAATAAGGAAATATATGAATAATTGTATGCCAACAAATTAGATAACCTACATGAAATTGGCAAATTCCTAGAAGACACAAACTACTGAAACTATAGACCTATAATAAATAAATAAATTGAATAAGTAATCCAAAAACTTCCCACCAAAAAAAGCCAAGGCCCAGATGACTTCCCTGGTAAATTCAACCAAACATTTTAGAAGAACTAATACCAGTTCTTCACAAACTCTTCCTAAAATTAGAAGGGGGGGAATACTGCCCACCTTAGTCTGTAAAGTCCATATTACTCTGATACCAAAACTAGATAAAGAAATCACAAGAAAAGGAAACCATAGACCAACAGTCCTTAATAATATATATGCAAAATTCCTAAACAAAATACTATCAAGCCACACCCAGCAACATATTAAAAGGATTATACACCATGACCAAGTAGGATTTATCCCGGGAATACAAAGCTGTTTAACATCTGAAATCAATCAATGTAATACACCATATTATTAGAATAAAGGGCAAAATCCACATGACCATCTCAATAGATGCAGATAAAGTATCTGACATATGCAATACCCTTTCATGATAAAATTACTCAACAAACTAAGACTAGAAAGGAACTTCCTCAATCTGATAAAGACATCTACAAAAACCTACAACTAACATCATACTTAATGGTGAAAGACTAAAATCTTTCCCCCTAAGATAAAATACAAGACAAAGATGTCCACTCTCACTATTTCTATTCATCATTGTATTGGAGGTTCTAGTCAGGGCAATTAGGCAAGCAAAAAGAAATAAAAGGCATCTGGATTGTGAAGAAAAAAGTAAAACTTTCTCCATTCAGAAATAATATCATCATGTATATAAAAAATCCCAAGGAATCCACTAAAAAGGAGTTCATTAAGCTTACACAATATCAACACACAAAATCAATATAAGATCAATATACAAAAATCAATTGTATTTCTAGATACTAGCAATGAACAATCCAAAATATAATTAAGAAAACAATTCCACTTACAGTAGCATCAAAATGAATAAAATACTCAGGAATTAATTTAACAAAAGAAGTCCAAGACCTGTACACTGAAAAGTACAAAACACAACTGAAAGAAATTAAAGATCTAAATAAATAGAGTAACATTCCATGTTCATGTTTTGGAAGACTTAATATTGTTAAGATGGCAATAGTCCCCAAATTGATCAACATATTCAACATAATTTCTATCAAAATCCCAGCTAGCATTTATGCAGAAATTGACAAGCTGATCCTAAAATTCATATGGAAATGTAAGGGACATAGAATAGCCAAAACAATCTTGAAAAAGAAGAACAAAGTTGGACTCACATTTCTCAGCTTCAGAACTTTCTGCAAAGCTACAGTAATCAAGTCAGTGTGGTACTTGCATTAGGGTAGACATATAGATTAATGGAATATGATAGAAAGCTCAGAAATAAACCCTTACACTTATGGTCAACTGATTTTTGACAAGTGTGCCAAGACCATCCAATGAGACAGAATAGTCTTTTCAACAGATGGTGCTGCATCAATTGGACCATCACATGCAAAAGAATGAAGTTGGATCCTTACCTCATACCACACACAGAACCTAACCAAATTGTTCATAGACCTAAATGTAAGAGCTAAAACTATAAAACTCTTAGAAGAAATCATAGGAATAAATCTTTATAACTTTGGGTTATGCAATGGCTTTTTAGATACAACACCAAAAACACAAGCAACCAAAGGAAAAAAAAATAGACAATTGGACTTCCTCAAAATTAAAAACTTTTGTGCTGCAAATAATACATCAGAAAAGGAAAAGACAACCCACAGAATATGAGAGAATATTTGCAAATCATGTACCTGATAAGGGACACATAGAAGGTACTCAAATTTTTTTAAATAAAATGGACGAATAACTGTCTATTTTTATAGGAACAAGAGTAGAGGGGAGATGGGTCCACCTCAGGCTGTTAGGTTTAGTTACTTCTAGAGAAGAGGATTATTGAGTAGTCAGGGGAGAAGAGATCATTAACATTTTCTTTCTATATATTTGTTTTGTTTCACTTGTTATCAAACATTAATTTTATAATTTAAAAATACCTTAAAAGACCATGTTAAAGGGGAAAAAGGGAAGATATGCTATGAATGCCATCACATGGAATGAGAAACTCGACTATTTTAGTCATATACACCTCTGGCAAGAGAAGAGGAGGAAGACCTTGTCGGGCAGAGAAGGTTGTAGGTTAGGGGTCTGAGTGGGTATGTGGACTCTCTTCTTTATATTTCATTAGGTTCTGCCCCTGGATGATGACTGCTTCACCCATCTAAAGAAAAGTATGAATTGAAAATTGTTCCTTTGGGTTTCAAATATTGGCACATTCACTACTTGGTGTCTGAAGCCATTTCCATTTTGTTTATACCAATAAGTAACCAATAAGTAGTTGCCTTCACTCTGTGGCTGCTCTTTGTCACTCAGGACTGTTTTTACTGGGTCAACAATACAAGTGTTCAGAATTCTCCTTAGAATATACACACCTTTGGTAAAGAGGCTTTGGGCACGTTAACTCAGTTACTTGGTACTGGACAAATCGAGGCTTCATACCAGGACCCAGTTTGATGTAAGCGCCTCGATTGCTGCCTTCTTCATAATAATTAGATGCAGAAAATACAGTAATAACCTGATTGAAGAAAAAGAGGGTGAGGTTCATGCAAAAATTAGTTCTCAGAAGGTCATTAATAAATGCAGAAATAGCTATAATTCGTTAAAAACAAAAATCAAACAAACTTCATAACCACGGAAAATTATCCAGGTCTGATGTGCTTTCCTGAGATTCTGCCCTAGATGAAAACAAGGCTTTTTAATCAATATCCACAGGAGTACTAACTGCTAGTCACTCATCCAATATCTTCAATGTATTGCAATCCTGTGTATAATTTTATTTCCACATCTTGGAATCCTTAATGTTCAGTTTTGTGAATTCTAATTTTCCAAGGACATAAATATTTTTTGTTCTTTCCTTATAATATTTGAGCTTTCAAAATAAAACTTGTGTTGTATCATGGTCTTTTTCTTTTGCTTGGAGCTGAAAGATTTAGAGGGTCCAGGGCTCCATAAAACCAATGCTTTAAGGGCAGGGAAATAGTGGCTAGAATAAGGAACCCCCACCACCATTTTTGAAAGGAACCAGCCTTGGGGCAGTGGTGGCATATGGGAGGACAATTCTTGTCTGTGACAGGAAACCTGGCTTAGGCCCAGTTCCACCCTAATAAGTATGTCACTTCAGACAAACCACTGCTATTTTCTCTCAGTTTTCTTATTGCAAAGAAAACCTAAATAATACTTGCCTTACTCATCTTGCAATGTTAGTGTGAACCTAAAATGAATTAATAGAGTTAAGAAAAGTGAAAGTGTTGACATTGAGGGCAATACCATGCAATTTGGTATTCATTTTTATTCACTGCTGTTTGCTTTTAGAGAAAGAAGCATCCCAGGACAACTTGGGACAAGAAACCAGTTCCTCGGTTCTTACCTCTTCCAGCCTTATCAGACACCACTGACAGAGCACAACACACTCCATTTTATTGGCCACAGCTAAACTGCCCATAGCAAGCAAGTTGCTGGAGATCACCTACTCAACAAGTTGAAGGGAAGTGGGTTGCTTGGCTCTGCCCTACACAAGGAAAGTGCAAAAGGTGCAAGAAGACAAAAAATATTCACTGCTATCTTTTGTATTTTCTGTGAGGGTAAGTACATTCTTAATCACACTGTAATGGAGATTCATCTTACAATTAATAAAGAACAAAGTCTTTCTGTGTGTGTACTTACTGCTGTGTGCCATACATTTCTATTCCTGAGATTAGGGAAGATCAGGCAAATAAGCCAAATATTTCTGAGGGTGAGGGGCAGTGAGGCCCCTTCAGATAACCTCTGTGAACCCTCCAGTCTCCTGCTTCTGTGTACCCAAGCATGGCCTTTCGTTTTGGTATCAGGGAAGATATCTTCCCATGGTCTTCTGGATCAATACACTCTCCTAAGAGAAGACTATGGTGGTGGGAAGGCTGTCTGTGAGAACGTTTCCAACAGCGTGAGCTTACCTTCCCATCATGGCAGACTTCATAACCCTCAGGCTTACATTCATGAGACCGAATGAGCATCTTCAAATGGTATTTACTAAGAATCTTGGAAGTAATATCTGGTCCAAAATAGCAGCCTCCTCCCCGACTTTTGTTTGGGTAACAGCCTCTTTGGCCTCTGGGATCACTCCACAGAATATCAACAACCTTTGAACAACAAACCAGATTAAGCTGCTATTTACAAGTGAGAGTCTGTCATTCTAGATTCCAACTTATTTGCCAGAAATATCCCAAGTTATCCCAAAGGAAAACTATTTCTCATTCCTCCTTGAAAATTGTTTTATACTCATCTCCATGAATCCTTTCCAGAGTAATTTGAATGTCCATAGCCACCTCAATCCCTTTCTGCTCATCTCCAACAACCAATGTAGCAATAAAAATGACCAATTTAGCAATACTTAGTGTGAAGAAACAATCCCTGCTTTTTTTTTTTTTTTTTTTTTTTGGTCTTTAAAAATCCCATCACAATTGTTTCACACTTGTGCAAACTCTTTTCTCTAAAGGAGCGTCATTGCACGTTCAGAGGAGAAAGTAACTCCCCACAATGAATACACATGTTCAGAGGGATAAAGTAGGTCACCCAGTTGCAATGGCCTGGAATTTTGTCCTGTTGGGCACACAGCCTAAGAAAGCCCTTGTTTTTTTCCCAACACAAATATAGAAAACTATTCACCCAAGAATACCTTCTAAAGCATCTCTTCCACTTTTTGCCCCTTGACAAGTACATTCTCATTTTTGGCAATGGATTCTGTAGCTTTTAGCCATATTGGTTTCCATAGTGCGTTCTCCTAAATCCCTAAGTACGTTATTAGCATCACATTTCTTTTTGGAGCCAAAAGAGGCAAATGCGGCTACACAAATGCCCAGGACTGAAGACCCAAGTTTCTAAGAATATTTTTCCTAGTAAATCAGAGGCTCCCTCTTTGTGGCTCCGATCTATGTATAAAGATTCTTTATTTAAATTTCTATCTGAGCTTAAGCAGTAGTGAGAAAAAGTAGCTTTGTCACAAAAGCTGTGAAACCTTGAGAAAATGCTCTGGGAATCACTTTCTAAATCTTTAAAATCAGAGGTTTGGACCAGATGACCAGTAAAGTATCTCAAAGTTCTAACAGACTATGATTGTAGGAGTCTATATTTTCCATGTTTCCTTTGAAGACCTGAAGTAGCATGCATTGTAAGTTGTACAGTTTTTCTAGTGGGTCCAAAGCAGATTTTGAGAAGAGGGCCAGAAACGGTTGTCCCACTAAACCTGACTGTACACCCATCCATGTTTGGTATTGAAGGGAAGCTAGAAATAAGAGGAAAGACAGTGAGATGGAAAGAAGAACGGTCCTGGTAGCAAAACTGCTCTTGTATGATAAGCACCTGGTCAGAGCTAGAGACCCCTGCACCAGGCCCATACCAGACACTTGCAGAATTTTTCAGGGTTGATTGAAGTGAGAATTCAAACTACCCAAAGAAGACTCAGACAATAATTTTCCTCTCTCCCCTCTGAATTCCAACATTGGCATAACCCTACCCTACAAATAAATAAAATGGAACCCTTTCACTTTGCTGGTGTTTAGGATAAAAATAACACATTTAAAACTGTGTCATATCTGGCTCTTACCATGAATTCATGTTATGGGGACATGTTTTGACCTTTAGTACAGTAAAGGAGGAGAGATGGAACATGAGTTGTGTTTTATTAGAAGGGGATTAAGTTCTAAGTACCTACATGAGATGCAATTCATTTACAGCCAAAATTACCCCCGGAAAAACTTCTTAAATTCCCCTTAAAGGACAGGACACATGATTTTGTATATACAAGTCCTATGTAATAATACGGATGTGTGACTATTTTATAGATACATTAATGTACAGTATATGATAGAGAATATATATGAAAATATAAATTTACAGTATTTTCATCCTTTTTAGCCATATGCATATAGTTGAATTTACATAAATTAAATGTACATATGATGGGACTCGAACTAGAATAAGCACTAGTCAAGGAATTAGCTCTTCTAGTATTTACCTGTGCCACCTTGGGCAAATCACTTAACCAATTTGGGCCTTAGCTGGCTCATCAATAATATGAGAACAATATATCAAACATTCATTTTTCTTTGATTCAAAGTCATAAGGGGGTATCTATTTTATAGAAATGAACTTCTCCTTCAGAACCCATTCCATGAGTTCTGCATTTCTTTTCTCTGTCTAGAATTCATTTACTTGCCTAGGTTTACCCAGACTGTGGCCATTAACATAGATCTATTTTCTATTCTTTGTTGGTGAAACCAATTCTTCAGCAGAGAGAATCTCTTTCAACAGCACCTTCTCCTCTGAAATGCAGGGGACTCTTATGTGGTAATTGCATGAAAGAATAATTATTTAAAAGATTCCTGAGAATTTTCAAACAAAAAAATATGGAAAAGCTTTATTGAATTACAGCTTTTATATAACCTTACCAACCCAAATCTATTTGTTTCTCAACCTTTTAAACCTCCTTAATCCAAAATAAATCCTGCAATAAGTGCCCTGTGCTTGTTTGCAGCTGTAAGTAATCCAGTTTCCAAAAGTATGCTTTAGGTGAGGGTTAACAGCACTGAAAGGTGCATCTAAATGCTTCTTTTAGTTACGTGTGCCAGTTTGAATGTATTATGTCCCCCAAAACGCCATTATCTTTGATGCAATCTTGTGTGGGCAGACATATTAGTGTTGATTAGACTGTAATTCTTTGATTGAGTGTTTCCATGGAGATGCGACCCACCCAACTGTAGATAATAGCTCTGATTAGATAATTTCCGTGGAGGTGTGGCCCTGTCCATTCAGCATGGGCATTGATTAGTTTATTGGAGCACTATATAAGCTCAGACAGAAGGCGCAAGCTTGTTACAGCCAAGAGGGACACTTTGAAGAATGCTGAGAGAGGAGATGCAGCTTACAGAGACATTTTGGAGATGGCCTTTGAAAGCAGCCTTTTGCTCCTGAGAAGCTAAGAGAGGACAAATGCCCCAAGAGCAACTAAGAGTGACATTTTTGAGGAGCTGCAGCCTAGAGAGGAACGTCATGGGAGAAAGCCATTTTGAAACCAAAACTCTGGAGTAGACGCCAGCCACGTGCCTTCCCAGCTAATAGGTTTTCCGGACACCATTGGCCATCCTCCAATGAAGGTACCCGATTGTTGGTGCCTGACCTTGGACACTTTATGGCCTTAAGACTGTAACTGTGTAACCAAATAAACCCTCTTTATAAAAGCCAATCCGTTTCTGGTGTTTTGTGAAAAGGCAGCATCAGCAAACTGGAACAGATTTTTGTACCAGAGAAATGGGGGGCTGCTTACCTTGCAAATACCAAACATGTTGGAATGGCTTTTTAAATGGATAAGGGGAAGATTCTGGAAGAATTGTGAGGAGCTTGACAGAAAAGGCTTAGATTGCTTTGAAGAGACTGTTGGTAGAAATATGAATTCAAAAGATACTTCTGATAAGGCCTTGAGCAGAAATGATGAATGTGTTGCTGCAAACTGGAAGGAAGGCGATCCTTGTTTTAAAGTGGCAGAGAATTTGGCAAAATTGAGTCCTGGCGTTGGATGGAAAGCAGAATTTGAAAGCGACGACCTGAAATATTTAGCTGATAACGTCCCCAAGCTAAATACAGAAGAAGTAGCCTAGTTTCTACTTGCAGCTTATAGTAAAATGCGACAGGACTGAGATAACAGAGAAATGAATTCTTGTGTACAAAGAAACCAAAAATTGATGCTTTGGAAGATTCTGGGCATCCAAAAAGTGAGACCCCAGAGGCGACAGCCCCACATGAGGATTTAACCAAACATGGAACCCGACTTCCATTTCAGTACAAGCCAGGATTGGAGATGGAGTTATCCAGAAAGGATATGTGGAAAGTCCTATTGTCTGATGGATTTGACCCCTGTGTACTTCATGCCAAGCCAACAAGATTTTTGCAAGATCTATTTAGAAGGAGATACTGCCGGCCTGGACTGGAGAAGGGACAAATTGAAGGAAATATTTCTTCAAAGATAGAGCCATGGAGATTGCAGTCTGGAGTCAGGAGGTCTCGGGCTGGGAGAGTGGAGCAGCCCATGCACGGGAAAGGGTGCATTTGCCCCGGAGGCAGAGCGCAGGCCTTCCAGCTCGATGCTCAGGAAGACTGCTGCCACCCCAGGCCCCAGAGAGGGTGGAGCACATTCCCCGGGGACTGGGGAGAGCCTGGCTGCCACTCACTGTTCGGAGAAGGGAGAACCTTTGCCCGGGAAAGGCACAGTCCGGGTGGCACCCCGATGCTTGAGGAGGGTGGGGCCGAGAAGAGGGTGGTCTCCCCAATTTGTGGATATGTTGGAGCACTCACCCCAGGGTTTGGAGAGAAAAGGGCTGCCATGTAGGTCCTTTGAAAGGGTTGGACTCCTGCTCTCTCAAGCCCCAAGGATAAAACGTCGTTCTCTAAATGACTCTCAGACTTTGAAATCTAATGGAGTTTGCCCTGCAGGTTTTAGGAACTGTTTTGGTCCCTTAAACTCTGTTTTCCTTACTGTTTCTCCTTATGGCAATGGGAATGTTTATCCTATGACTGTCCCTCCTTTGTATATTGGCAGCAGATAACTTGTTCTAAGTTTCACAGGTCCACAGTCAGAGGGGAATTTTGCTTTAGGACAGACCACGCCTGTGACTGACTTTGATGGGATCTTGTGCTTACTTATTGTTGCTGAAATGATTTAAGTTTTTGTGATATTGTGATGGGATGAATGTATTTTGTATATGGAAAAATCATATCATTTTGGGGTCCAGGGAGTGGAATGTGCCAGTTTGAATGTATTATGTTCCCCAAAACGCCATTATCTTTGATGCAAGCTTGAGTGGGCAGACGTATTAGTGTTGATTAGACTGTAATTCTTTGACTGAATGTTTCCATGGAGATGCGACCCACCCAACTGTAGGTAATAGCTCTGATTAGATAATTTCCATGGAGATGTGGCCCTGTCCATTCAGCATGGGCCTTGATTAGTTTACTGGAGCACTATATAAGCTCAGACAGAAGGAGGGAGCTTGCTACAGCCAAGAGGGACACTTTGAAGAACGCACAGGAGCTGAGAGAGGAGATGCAGCTTACGGAGACATTTTGGAGATGGCCTTTGAAAGCAGTCTTTTGCTCCTTAGAAGCTAAGAGAGGACAAATGCCCCAAGAGCAACTAAGAGTGACATTTTTAAGGAGCTGCAGCCTAGAGAGGAACGTCCTGGGAGAAAGCCATTTTGAAACCAGAACTCTGGAGCAGATGCCAGCCACGTGCCTTCCCAGTGAACGGACGTTTTCCAGACTCCATTGGCTATCCTCCAGTGAAGGTATCCGATTGTTGATGCCTTACCTTGGACACTTTATGGCCGTAAGACTGTAACTTTGTAACCAAATAAACCCCCTTTATAAAAGCCGATCCATTTCTGGTGTTTTGCAAAAAGGCAGCATTAGCAAACCAGAACATTACGTGTTTTCTCTCCAGTTTTTGAACATGTCGTTTTAAATATTGTGCTCAGCCGAAATCTTCTGGCCAGATACCAAGATTTCTTTAGATGACTTCCTCCTACTATTCGTCCACCCTTTGCCTCATTGGATGAGGGTGACTAGAATATTTCATTTCCTTCTTCAGACCTCCTATTCCTTCAGATAAAGAGACTGGGCATTAGAGTCAGACCTGGGATCAAATCCTGCTCCATCATGCACTGACTGGCCAAGTGACCTCAAACAAGTCATTTCACTCTTCGGAGCCTCAGTTTTCTCACCAGGTTGTTGTGAGGGTTACATAGGATGCTGGATGAAAAGAGATTGAAGCAATGCCCGGCAAAAGAAGATGCTGAACTAACTTTTGTGGATTCCCTTTGGCTAGGTGATAGTACTACTTTGAACTTTTTGTCATCTTTAAACATAATCAAGAGATAAGTTAAAATAGAGTTCTTATTGGCCCAGAACCCTTCTCTGCATTTTTGAAGTTCACTAAGGATATCTATATTGGCTGAAAATGTTGACTTTGGGGTTGGGGAGAGAGGTGAATGAGAAAGGCTTTGGAACATCTCTGCAAACTTTAAAAATTTATCTAATCACAAGTAAATCCAGATACCATATTACCCACCTACTCATACCTGTGCCCATGTATTCTACCTTCCTGCCCATTACCATAGATGAACTAACCATTCTCCCAACCTAAAGCCAATTCTCCACTTGCACACTAGATTCCATAACCTCTTGTGACTTAAGGGTCATTTTTGCTCTAGCTTCTCTGCCATCCCTCACATCATCAATTTTTCTCTACTGAATAATGTCCATTGGCATTCAAACATGCTGTTATTTCTCACAATTTAAAAAATATCTTCTTGACGTCACTTTCCCTGCCAGTTACTGCCCTATTTCTTTGCTTCCCTATACCACAAAACTGCCCCCCAAAGTTGTCTGTACTTGATTTCACCAATTCCTTGCCTCTTCAAAGAGAGCTCTGAAAGCTATCCTGATCAGACTCTCATCTCCACCACTCCATCACAACTGTTCTATTGAAGGTCAACAATAACCACATTTCTAAATCCAACAGTCATTTCCAATCATCATCTTGCATGCCCTTTCAGAACACTTAACATAACTGATCTTTTCTTCCTCCTTGAGACCCTTTCTTAATTTGGCTTCCAGGACACCACACTCTCCTGGTTTTCTTCTACCTCATGGGTTGCTCCTTCTCAATCTTCACTAATGATTCCTCCTCTTTCCTGACTTCTTAATTTTGAAGAGCCTCAGGGATCAGTCCTTGGTTCCTTTTCTCTATATACTCACTTCCTTGTTGAGCTCACCAAGTCTCGTGCATATGGCTCACAAATTTGTACTGCAGGCTAAGAACACTATCCAAACTCCAGGCTTGGATATACAACTGTTAGTTGGTATTTCCACTTGGATGTCTAATAGACATGTCACGTTTAACATGTCCCCAGATGGACTGATACTCCCCCCACCAAACCATATCAAATGACAGCAACTCCATCCTTCCGACTACACAGAGCAAACACAGTGGAGTCACCTCTGACTCTTCGCTTTCATATCCCACATCCAATCAAGGAAATCCAGGAAATCCTGTAGGCTCTACATTCAAAAATACATACAGAATCTAACCACTCCTCAGCCCCAATTCTGCTAACACATTGGTCCAAGTCCCCATAATCTCTTGTCTGGGTTATGGTAATAGTCTCCTAAATGGTCTCCCTGTTTCCACTCTTGCTACCCTACAATCATCAGTGTAATCCTTTTAAAACTTAAGTCAGATCCTGTCACTGTTCTGCTGAGAATCCTGCAATGGCTCCCCATTTCCCTTAAAATAAAAGCCAAAATTCTAACAACGATCTGCCAGTTCCTACATGATCTACCTCTTCCCCATCCACCCCAACCCTACTTACTCCTCTGACCTTAGCCACTATACCTGTTCCCCTTCATTTATTCTACTTCAACTACACTGGTCTCCTTGCTGCTTCTTGAATGCACAAGGCACATTCTTTTTTTCTAATGCAATTTTATTGAGATATATTCACACACATCTAAAGTATACAATCGATGGCTCACAGTATCATCATATAGTTGTGCATTCATCACCACAATTTTAGAACATTTTCATTACTCCAAAATAGACAAAAAATAAAAATAAAAAAGAACTCCCAAAACACCCCATACCCCTTATCCCCCTATTATTTACATATTTTTTGTCTTTATTTTATTACTTATCTGCACATACACTGGGTAAAGGGAGTGTCAGTCACAAGGTTTTCACAATCACACAGTCACACAATAAAAGCTATATAGTTACACAATCATCATCAAGAATCAAGTCTACTGGATTACAGTTCAACAGATTCAGGTGTTTCCTTCTAGCCAGTCTAATACAGTAGAAACTAAAAAGGAATATCTACATAATGCATAAGAATAACCTCCAGAATGACCTCTCGACTCTATTTGAAATCTCTTGGCCACCAAAACTTTATTTTGTTTCATTTCCTTTCCCCCTTTTGGTCAAGAAGGCATTCTCAATCCCACGATGCCAGGGGCAGGCTCATCCCTGGGAGTCATGTCCCACATAGCGGGGAGGGTAGTGAGTTTATGACTGAGAGAGAGAGGCCATATCTGAGCAATTAAAGAGTTCTCTGGGGGTGACTCTTAGACATAATTATAAGTAGGCTTAGCTTCTCCTTTGCAGGAATGAGTTTCATAAGGGCAAGCCCCAAGATTGAGGGCTTGAGTTATTAAATTGGGAGTCCCTAATACTTGTGAGAATATCAGGAATTTCCCAGGTGAGGAAGTTTAATATTTCCACATTTTCCCCCAGTCCTTCAAGTGGACTTTGCATATATATATATATAATTTTCTGCCCCAAATGCTCTGGAATGTATAGGGGTATTACATTAACCTGTTCAGAATTACAAGATCTCATTCCCTATTCTAGGTTCCATGTAATTATGTTCTTTAAATAAACTGACCTTACAGGTTAAATTAGTGTGCTATAGAGAATATAAATTTTGTACCAAAAAAACATCTCTTAAATAACAGTTAACACTCAGGAATAGATGTGACTGCTGTAAGAACTTACAATCTAGGAACCTTTACAATAAGTCTTATTGAACATTCTGTACTCCTGCATCATCAATTGCCCAATCTCTGTCCCCCATTCTATCCCCTGATAACCTATGCTCTTGAATTCAATTCTCAGCATTTGCTCATTATAGTTTGTTGATATTAGTGAGGCCTTACAATATTTGTCCTTTTGTTTCTGGCTTATTTCACTCAACATAATGTCCTTAAGTCTCATTCACCTAGTTGCATGCCTCACAACTTCTTTCCTTCTTACAGCCACTCAATATTCCGTTGAATGTATACAGTACAGTTCGCCCTTAGGTTTACCGGTCGATGTACCCTTAGGACACCTCCAATTGCAAAGCGTGAATACTGCTGCCATAAACACCAGTGTGCCAATGTCTATTCGTGTCCCTGATTTCATTTCTTCCAAGTATATACCAAATAATGGGTTTGCAGGATCATATGGCAACCCTATACTTAGCCTCCTGTGGAACCACCATACTGACAAGTCATGTTCTTGTTAAAGCATTTGCACTGGTTATTCTCCCTGCCTAAAACAGTCTTCCCCAACATCTACAGAGCTTATTACCTCATTGCCTTTATTAAAAAATGGGCAAAGGACTTGAATAGACATTTCTCCAAAGAAGATAAGCAAATGGTCAATAAACACAGGAAAAGATGCTCAACATCATTAGTTATTAGGGAAATACAAATCAAAACCATGAGATTCCACCTCATACTCACTAGGACAGCTATAATTAAAAGGACAGACAATAACAAGTGTTGGCGGGGATGTGGAGAAATTGGAACCCTCATACAATGCGGGTGGGATTGTAAAATGGTGCAGCCTCCTGGGAAAACAGTTTGGAAGTTCTTCAAAATGTTAAACTTAGAGTTACCTTATGGCCCAGCAATTTCACTAAGTATATACCCAAGAAATGAACACATATGTTCACATAAAAAGTTGTACATGAATATTCATAGCATTATTCATAATAGCCAAAAGGTAAAAACAACCCAAATGTCCAACAATTGATGAATGGACAGACAAAATATGTGGTATATCCATACAATGGAGTATTATTCAGCAATAAGGAGGAATGAAGTACGGATACATGCTATAACATGGATAAATCAGAAACATTGTGTTGAGTGAAAGAAGCCAGACCAAAAAGACCATATATTCTATGAGTCCATTTATAGAACATGTCCAGAACAGGCAAATCTAAAGTAACATAAAGTAGATTTGTGTTATCCACAGCTACATGGGGAAGGGAAAGGTGGAGGGAATGAGGAGTGACTACTAATGAGCATGAGGTTTTTTTTGGGGGTGGTTGATGAAAATGTTCTAAAATTAGACTGTGGTTATGGTTATACAACTCTGGGAACATACTAAAAACCATTGAATAGTACACTTTAAATGGGTGAATATGGTATATGAATTATATTCTCAATAACACTGTTACAAATATAGTGATGAATTCAGATAGAAATGGTTTGATCTACTTATAAAAATAAAGTCACTTTTATCTGTATACCGTAAGGGACAACATCTATGCTATGTCTTTGTTGCCATTTTGGTGAATACTGGGTTTCTGTAGAGTTTTGCTCACCTACCTGTTCCCATTCATGTTTTGATAACTGCTCAGGAAGGGATGTATTTGATTTTCCAGGCATCGCACTTGCACCTGCTTTAGTTTTCTGGAAGTCAGAGGCAAGGTCTTCATTTAATGGCACTGGTGGCATTAGCACAGATTTCATCTACAAAACAAATTCATGCATCAGCCAAACCCTATACTTAGTGTGTCACATGCAGAAATGTGAGGGCCAGTTGGTATTCTGTTGTGCCTCAACCTAATGAAAGACACATGGTCACCTTTTCATCTCACCCAGCAACTCTAGCTCATCGATCTGCTGCTCTCTGTAAAGTGAGCCTGTTAAATTCTGTTTGTATATTACCCAACAGGAAAAGTTTCCCATTTGAGTTTCTAGGAGACACCAGAAACCACAGCTGTAGGCACTAAATAAATTTTGAGGCCTCATCACAGGAAATTAAAGACGCTATGGGCAGGCAAAACTAGTCTCCCTGTGAGCCTTTCTCTATAAAGGGGGCTAAGAGAACCGACAGGCTTTGAGGGGTTCAAAAACACCTTTCAAGAGGGTGGCTGCTTTTCATTTTGTTGTGTTTTCCTTGATAAATGAGAGAAAGTACACCTTTGTCCAAGAAAGTTCTCAAAGTGGATAGAGGTTGAAAACTTTTGAAGCCCGTCAACCTAAATGCAATGTAGTTCTCAACCTGACCCTGCCAGCAATTGGTTGTGTTCTCTGATCCTAGCAGCAAAGCTGCTGTATTCCTTTGGAAACCAAATGTCCTTCTGATAGCAAATTAATTACTATAATCCTTTCTGCATTCCCTTTCACAACCTGACACTATAATTTTATACACATTCCTTTGTAGTACCATACCTTTATGCAAAACTGAATTTGTAAATAGTGCTTCTGTTACATTGGTGGCCATAGTTCAGTGATGGGCAATTCTCTGAGGTAGGCACTTAGTTTCTTCTAGAAACCAGGGTTTGTATGAAATCTTACCTTTAATTTTCAAAAAAAAAAAAACATTAAATCCTATTCTGAAGTCCTGTGTCATTGCGCCAGTTGGAAATTCAATCTCAGATATTATTAGTGAACTCACAGCCTCACCTCCCTCTCTCCCCCCAGAAAATGTCCCCAGCTCATAGGCAGAGAAGAACATACTGGTAGGACCCTCTGGACTTAGGTCCACACAGCTCACTTCTGGTAAGTTCACTGGACAAGGCCACATGGTCTCTTAAGTGTGTGTGACTCTGTAGTTTTCAAGGACACTTGGGATAGAGATACTTTGCCCCAGCTCCTCTTAAGGCACCATACCACCATTTTCTTCTGGAGTCCTACTACCCGCCCCTTCCCACACCCTCTGCCAGGGAGTTTGAAGAACACAAAATCAGAGTCTTAGACTAACAGAATCTTCCTTCTCTGCCTCTCCACACTGGCCCTCAACCTGCCCCACTTTACAAAATGCCTTTAATGAACCTAAATGGAGGTTATCATCAGGTTCCCGAACCCTACTCCTCCCCTATGAACAACGGTACCATGAAAACAGGTGTAAACCAGGAAGTATGGTCACCCCTACAGCTGGAGGGTCCTATGGGATAGGAAAGTGGGGGCTATAAAATTGGATTTGGAAATCTACTTTTGCATCTCATCTGACAGAGTCCCAAAGGCTTGAACATGCTTTCATTAAGGTTCAATTCAACAAGTATGTGCTGCAAGTTCAACCTCACTCAAGGAGGGGTAGGAGATAAAAAACATATACAAGTCAAAATTTCTATCTTTAAAACCAGTCTTATGGGTAGGTGGAACAGTGACCCCTGAAGAGGGTAAAATTTGAGTTACCCTGGAAAATCCTGGCCCCCAAATTCTCCAGGGTCTGTCTTGGTGACTGAAATTCAAACCTCAGACCCAAGAACCACGAAAGAGTAGGAGAGGGTGGGAGAAGGGAGGTATATGTTTAACACCTACTCTATGCCATTTTGTTGATGTAGGTAATTATATTCTCCCAGCAATCCAATATGGTAGGTATTTTTATCTCCAATTTATAGGTGTGGAAACTGAAGCTTAGAAAACTTAAGTATCTTTCCCAAAGTCACCCGGCCAGGAAGTGGCATAGGCAGGCTATAAATCTAGCTACATCTGTCTGAGTTCAGAGCCTCATGGTCTTTACCACACTAAGGGTCCCTACTTAGGGTCTCCACAGAGCTAGTAATGGGTATTCCAGAGAAGTGGTATTAATATCTCAAAAAGCCCTAGATAGGGTTGGCTGCTCAGGCTAATCTCAGGAAAGTAAATCAAGCAAGAAAGTAACTTTCAATCTGATCACTTGGCAGTGGCTGCCATGGCTGATGAGTGCTGTTGTCATAGGGCACTGTAGCATTCCTGCCATGTGCTTGCTAACATTTGATTGACAAAAACATCATATTCCCTTGCTCTTAGCTGGAATCCTACCCTCCGGTTATCACTGGATGGGAGAGGAGGGGGGCATATAAAATCACCATACAATCAGGACTGGCATTGTAAAGTTTCTACCCAGGTTTGCCTGACTTTGGTCTTAAACCTCTTAAATGATACTCAACAAACACTGATTAAGTATTTACTATGTCTTAGGTGCTAGGGCTATAGCAGGGAGCTAGAGAAGCAGGGGAAGATAGTAAACAACAGTACCACAATTCCTTTTTTAACTTTGGTAACTGTTAAGAAGGATATACACAAGGGGCTTGAAAGCATACTAAAGGAAACCTGATCTGGGCTGGAGGTTGTGGAAGGCTTCCCAGGGGAGGGGTGCATTTAAGCTGAAATTAAAAGGATGAGTGGATCTTAGCAACAACATTATTCATATGTATATAAAGGTATAAAGGCTCCAAAAACTCAAGGTGTGATAAGTGTCATACTTTTGTCTATATCAAGTTAAAATTCCAGTTCTAGACCCCAGCTCCTAGATTGGTTGAAAATTTATCAGTCTTGAGGTGTCGGAGTTCAGGTTTCTCACTAGGACCATAGCTGATCTTCTGGCTTTGCAGCTGCTATTGGCCCTCATTCTCACAGGGTGCCTTTGTAGGGCACTGGTACCCTCTTCCCCCAGTCTGGGGGCTTCTGCTTGGCACTAGTGGAGGAAGACCACATCCCTCACTCTGTATGGCCCACCCAAGGGAAGCCCTTCGTTGAGTGTGGGATCTTATCAGCACTGCAGGGCCCTTCCCGCCGATGTTCTATACATGTTCCTGCTTGCTTCTGTCGTATTGAATATGATTTGGGTTTAAAATCTTTCAAAAAACTACTCTGAGCCATTTGAAGTATATTATAAGGTAAGTTATATCAATTCAAAAATAAATTGAGATTCTGCTTTAAAAATCAGGATTTTTCATTTCAAAAAACTATATGAAATGCCAAGTTTCTTCATTTTTCCACTTCCACCATGAATTTAAAAAATATTTTCCATATATAGGTTACCTATTTAGTTTTTTATCATGCAATCATAGATTTTTCTTAAAATTTTTACTAATCTTTTCAGAGTTACAACCACCACAAAACACAAATCAATACAGAATAATAAACAAAAAGAAGTACACATCGCCTTATTTTTGAGACAAGGTTTATGCATACATTACTTCTTACTTTGTTTCTCTCTAGATGGTGGAGTAAATTCAAGTCTGTGGACTCTGATATCCCACCATGTATGACCAGAATTTCGTTGTCAACTATCGTACCAATTGGGAGCCAGGTATAGACTTCTTCCAAGAGTCGCAAGATTTTTCGTCCATGTAGCTGTAAGGAAAACAGCTTGAGTATGTTTTGTTTTTCTGATAGGTTCAGGTTTATTGATTAGTTACAATGTATGGACAAAAAGCAACAGTTTTCAGGCCACCCAAAGGAAGTTAGCACGGAGTCACTAACCAATTAGAACCTTTTAAAGAGCAATATGTTTCAATCAAATGCTCAGTTACCCAGTATGTGTTTCATGGCAATATTAGGCCACCCAATCTGTTTCAGAAAAATCCTTGATAAGCAATTGATCAGGCCTGGAGCCAGGCTATTGTCTTGTCAAATCTGGGCCAAACGTTAATCCTTAAGAACAGAAAAGAACACCAGTGAAGTGGACACTCTGGGCCATTCACAGCTCTGGTCCTGGGTGTTTCCTGCTATCTGTCATTTCAGGGACAACTATTAGATCTGACAAACATTTACTGATGTTGAATGAGAAGACATAGTCTGTGCCCTCAAGAAACACACAACTGATTAAGGGAGATAAGACATGTATACAAACAGCTAAAATAAGTGCTATAATTTGAATCTGAATCTAGGTCTCTGGGAATATAGAACAGATGAGAAAATTAAGCTCTACCAAGAGTTCAAGGAAAACATCATGGAGGAGGTGGCCTCTAAATTGGACTTTGAAAAATGAGTAGGATTTATGACTGGTAGATGTGGGAAAGTGTGTTTTGAATAGAGACTATTGCATTGGCAGAGGAATTAAGGCTGGAACGTACAGAGCAAATTCAGGGAACAGTGAGCAGGTCACTTTTGTTAGAGCTAAACTGATGCATGAGAGACAAGAGAGGAAGGCAAAATTGGGAAGGTAGTTTGTAGGCCTATCTTATGGGGCCTAATGTATCAGACTAAGTGATTTAAACTTTATTCTGAAATAATGCCCTCAATCCTAGCCTAACGCCCTCATCCAATATATAATTTAGACCTTATTCTTTAAATCACAGAAAAACATTTTTTTTAAAATGACATTTGGCGTGACAATAGTAAGAAAGCAAAATTGCAGGCCATCAAAAGGATTAAAGGCCATTGCAAGGGACTAGGAAGTGAGAAAAGGAGGAGGAGGAAGATGAACGTGAGCCATCTGTAACAGGGTTCTTGGGAATTCCCAGAGCTGTTGCCTCCTTCCAATGAGAGCCCCCCAAATGCCCTAGCGAGGCCAATGGGAAGGCAGTGTGCCCATCGACATTCTCACTTGGTGGATATGAAATAGATAGCACCCCCTTCTCCCTTGGCCTAGTTCTTGTCATTAAATATTTGTTTATTCTTATAGGAAGCAAATAGGAGGATCAAATAGAAATTAAAATAATAACTCACATCCTTGCACAACATAACAATTTATATATACATGTGTACAGACACATGTATTTTCACAGGCATTATTTCACTTGATCCTTGTAACAATCCAATGAGGCAGAAATGATCATTTCCATCATACAGATAAAGAAACTGAGGTATGGACAAGTTAACTGACTTTCCCAAGATCCCACTGATACTAGTAGAGAATCAGGACTACAACACATGTCAGCATAACTCTAGGTATCTTATATTTTCCCCACCATCCTATGCCTCTTGGCAACCCATGCTCGTTAGAATAATCACATCCCTTCCTCTAAGAATCCCAGGACTGGTTCTTTTCCAATCACTAACGATCCCCTCTTTGAGTTAGGATCTGAAGCCACCAAGGAGTGACTGTGCTTTTTCCCCTCAGTTCCCATAGAGGAATGCTGAACCAACAACCAAAGAGGAACATTTCCTGCCATAAAGATTAATAATTAACACTGTGCATTTCTTGATTAGGTCAATAGTTTAAGCAAAGGGGTTGGATGAATGAAGTCTAAGGACATGTGGTATTATTCTACTTCTGATTTAACATCTTCCCCAAATCCCTAAATACTCATTAGTCCTCTCGCCCCTCTAGTGTGAAAGTAGCCTGCTCAAAGTCCTTAGGGTCCCCAGAAAGCTTTGCACTGCTTATAGACCATGCAGACAGACACATTACAACCTGAAGCCATCATCTCATTTCAGCTGCATGGAGATTCCATTCACGTTTACTGTCTAGCTGCTGAGCCCCCTCAGGAACCTGCTGAAGCAACTCTGCCCAACAATTTAGACTGTGAGCCTGGCCCCAGTAAATGACAGTGTAGCCCTTATTGTTTACAAAGAAGGTTCTCCTGCTAGACTATGGGCTCCTTGAAGACAAAGACTGTGTCATATTTGTTTCTGTCTCCTCAGTGTCAACATAGTTCCTGACATGCTCTAGGTTCTCAGTAAGTATTTGTTGAACAAAATAGAGACTGTGGTTTGCATCAGATACCACTACCACATTTTACTTAGGGAAGAGTCAGTCTTTTTTCCTGTTGCTCCAATACCAAGTATTCTGGCACAATGATGATTTTAGGAACTGCAGACCCCTTCTTTAGTCTGTAACCACAGAGTCATGGTTCTGAAGGAGAAAGCCCTACTTCCTTTTACTTCTGTGTCCTCATACTAGCTTACTTGATTCATTGGCTCAAAAAGACAAATTTAGATATCAACTTTCTTAAGGGGCAGAAACATCTAGGTTATACTACAACTCTGGGTCCCTAAGCCAAAAGATCTCTAATGGAAAGGGGCTCTCTTTTTTTGGACCTCCCATACAGGTGCGGTAGCAATGAGGTAGTCATGACGATGGATGACCAGGAACATAATCTGGCTCCAAATGTATTTTTTGGATCTGTCATATGCCTTCTTTTGCACTCATTCTTTAGTGGTGGTATTAACACCCATGCATACAATTATTTTCATTCATATGCATTTCTTCACACTCACTCATACTTCCATTTTTCATTCTAATAATAATAATAATAATAATAATACCAGCTACCATTTATTTGGGGCATACTATGCACCAGGCAGTGTGTTGGGTTAATTTTCACAACCCTAAAAAATGTATTATTATTATCCCCATTTTAATGAAGTAAACAACTTGTATGGAGGTAAAACAACTTGTATGAGGTCATATGAGATATAAGTATGGAGCCAGGACTTGAAAGGGCCTAGGCTCTTAACCTCCAAGCTATGTGAACTTTAGTCTTCTAATTATTCTATCTCCTTAGCAAACAGGACACAGTTTCTCAGAGAAAAACAGTGCGTACACTGTTTACCACCTCTGTCTCTATGCTAATTTGCTCTGGCCCCCTGATTCTGCCAGGATGATTCTGGCATCTAAACAAACACCCTCTTGTTATAAATTCACTCTTCCTGTGAGATACTACATACCATGTACTGAAACAATTTAGGGCTTAAGGATGTCTCCAAATTTCTAGAAATCACATAAACTGAGAGATTGGAACTAGATTCATTAGTGGATGGGTGAATGTATTAGTCAGTCATAGTGGATTAATTACTTTTTTTTTTCTTTTAAATAGCACAATTGCTTTCCAAATATAAGGAAATAATAGCACCTAGAGGGGGCATGATGGGAAGCCAAGGGATCCCAGGTGTCTAGCCATCCAATCTCTCATCCTAGCATTCCTTGTGCTGCTTTTGACTTCACTAGGGGTTTCTGGATGGGGGCAGTACCCAGATGGTACTTTTGTGCCTATGCTGAAATTTACACAAAAGTCACAAGGAAAAAAGCTTGGTTTAGTCCAGAAAGAAAATATGAGACTCTATCCTGGCCAGGGCTTCCTGCTGTGCTTTTATTTCATTGCATGGATTCTGACTAGCTCCCCATCACCCTTCCTGAAGCATCAATCTGGGCTTTGACAATGCTTCACTTTTGTATAAATAACAAGGAGAATACAAAAAAAAGAAGTATGTAAGTCTTACCTTGTATTTATTCAAAACTTCTTTTGTGAAGCCATACCTGAAAAAAAATACGGGATTTAAGCAATTCAATTAACTATTGATAACTTCTACTTAAATGAATCATGCAAAAAGGGGAGTCCTTGACATCTCACTATCACAAGTATCAATAACTCAAGAAACTAGACTAGTTGGAAGTATTTTTCCTCAAGTCTTTGCTAGGTGTAATGGGAAAGAACAAAAGCAATCAATGCCAACATCTTGCCCTCAAAGAGCTTATGGTATAGTTGGGGAAAGAAGATAAATTTTCATGAAACAATTTAAGAAATATGTAGTGGGCACAGGCTGTATAAATGCTGCAAGTATTCCGAGAAGTGTGCTGTGGCAGCTGGGGTGAGCCATGCGAAAGACAGCCTTTTGTTTAGGTAGAATTTCTCAGACACCCTATATCTTACTTTGAGTGAATGATGAAAAAAAAAAAAAAAGACTGAACAAAGAGGAAGAAAGGCCTAGAAGATAACAAGTTGGCTCTGTATGCTTTTGCTGATATAGTTCATGCAATGGTATTCAGGGTTTTAATAGAAAGTGCCAGGAATTTCAAAATACAAATAGCAGTAGCTATGGGGGATTTAATGATGGAATTTTTTCAATTACTTTTCCTTGATTTGGGACAATAGTATGTACCATTAATACTCAACACCGTGAAACTGGAACACAGCATTTACTCCAAGTTTCCATGCAAATCATGTCATGTCAGGCTTCTGCCATGTAACATGTTTCTGGACATGACTTCAGTCCTGTACTCACCAAAGCTCTCTGCTTTATTAAATCCAATAGACACCTTGCAATTCTCATCTTTCTTGCCCTCCTGAAGCATGAAATACAGTTGACTACATTGTCCTTCTTGAAAAATTTTTTTCTCTTGGATTCTATGATAAATATCTTGGTTTTCCTCTTTCCTTTCTGGCTACTCTGAATCTCCTTTGCAAGTTTGCCTCCTCTATCTAGCCTGAGATGTTAGAGTTTCTTCAGGTTTAGTCCTCTTCTCCCTTCTCTCTCTCAGCAATTTCACCTGTGCCCTGGTCTTTAGTTACTAGCTATATGCCAATACCACAGGACAATGTTCCATACCACACTGTGTCCGAGTTCTGGACACATATACTTAAACTGCCCACTCAACAGCACCTCAAATCAGATTACCCCAAACTCAACTCCTCACCCTCCCTCATCCCAACCTGCTCATCTTTCATGTTCTCAATATCAACGAATGATGCTGCTATACTCCCAAACTCAAGCCAGGAACTTGGAAGTCATCTTGATTCCCTCCTCTTCCAAATCCCCCATATCATGCTACCAGGCCCTAAGTCATCATTGCACAAATTCCTCTTCAAGCAATCTACTTCTGTGCATCTCCAATGCCATCACCCTGGTGTAAGTGAGAATCCATCATTTATCTCTTCAACCATTTCCTAATTGGCTGCCTTGTATCCACTCTAGCCTCTCCAATTCATACTTCCTGCATTTTAAACTGCTACTTTCTAAAACACACATTCTATGATACTCTTCAATGATTTTCTGTCACCCTTAAAAGAAAATCCAAATTCCTTTGCATGATGCAAGTACTTCAAATCTCTCCAGTCCTACCACACACCATCCTGCCCCTTATTCTATGCCCCTGCCCTCCTGAACTTTTCTCAAGTCTAAAAAGTCTCGTCTCGGGCTCTGCATAAGGTTGCCTCCTCACTGTGGAACACTATCCCATTCCTGCCATACCCCTTTTCTTCCACCCCGGCTCTCCCTTGATTGCCTAATTCATCCTTCAGGTCTCCGACTAACAAGACACTTCTATAAGGGAACTTTACATCACTCCTCAGACAAGGTGGAGTCCCCCCTTTACAAACTCATCACACTTGAAAAACATGCTCAGCATATGTCAGCCCTGCTAGATGTAAACTCTATGAGGGCAGGGGCCATGTCTCTTTCATTAACCACTAGATAAATATAATTGACTAACTGAATAAATGACAGAATAAATGCCATGCCCAAATAAAAGTATTGAGCACTGTTATATAGAATGGACTTCGGATAATAGTACTGGGATATTTTTCTTCACAGTCTTAGCATTTCCTTTCACACCTGAGAATTGGAATTGAAACTCTACACTCATGCCAGGTGCCAAAACTGCACAAAACACAAAAATAATCAGTTGCTGAGTTTGGACCAAGGCACCCAAAAGCCCAGGACCAAAAGCAAGAAGCATGCCATGCCTTCTACTGCCCTAGTACAAACCGGTTTCTGTTTTTCATAAAATAAGAAAAGAAAGAAAAAGGGAACATTTGTCACCTATTGTGCCTTTCAGCAAAAATTCTTAAACCATTTAACAAATCTTTATTCCTCAAATCTCCAGTGAGGCAGATAGTTGAAATGCTATGTTACAGCTGTTCTCAAATATGTTTATGAACACTATGCCAGAAGCAATTACCATGTCATAAAAAATATACACATCAGTGAATATCACAGTACTAGTTTCCGAGACAAAATCTGAGGCAAAGCAAAAGATTAGGAACAGAATAAAAAGAACAGAATTAGAAGAAAAGACAGGAAAGGGGCTTCAGAGCAATTTACACTCAGTAGAAGACTGGGGGTGGTAAATAGAGATAAGAATCAAGGTCTTCCTTGAGATTCTCCTCATCCCCACTTCTCTACCCTCATCTCTAACTCTTAGCTAGGAACTAAATGTGGCAGCATTTCCCAGAGCTGTACACAAATGAGGAAACCTAAAGACCTAGGTTACCTCAGATTCATCAGAAAATCTTCATGGTTCCCTCTGTTCAAGTGCATGTCCCTGGGGTAGACAAGAAGACTCACACACAGGATCATTAGGATCTCTATGGAATTTTTTCCTCGATCTACAAAATCACCATTAAAAACATACGGATTGTCCTCTGAAGGAAGACCATTCTGTGGAAGGAGAGGGGGGAAAAACAAGCAATTAAAAGAATGTACTTTTCAAGTAAGGCTTTATTCATAATGTCCCTGGGAATATGGAGAGGAGAGGCTGGTTCAGTGCCTTCATTGGGAAAAAAAGCTGCTCATTCCCTTGAGTCGGTAAATTAGCTCAAAACAGGAAGATTCCAGTAGGGGTGGGGGTAGGGGGTGCTCATTCTACCCACCACCCACTGTGAGTTCTCCCTGGAAGGAGCTGATTTTTATCCTATCAAAAATAGAATCTCTCATCTCTTCCTTTTCCCCTGAAGAAAAAAGGGAAACTTCTACCCCAGGAAGAACTCTGAACTAAGAGGTAAAAGTCTTTCATACTAAGGGGCCCTATGGTTAACTTCTCTGAGCCGTGATTCTCTTAATTTGCAAAAAGGGGATGACACCATATACCTCCCCAGATCAAATGAAAGAATGGATATAAAGGAACCCAGGGAACTTTGAAGGCATCATGTTGAGTGAAATAAGCCAGATGGAAAGGGACAAATATTGTAGGATCGCATTTATATGAAATAAGCAAAATAAGCATATTCATGAAGTCAGAAACTAGAATACAGGTTACCAGAAGCCAAGAAGGGGAGGGGAATGGGAAGTTAATGTTTCATTCGTATGGAGTTTCTGTTTGGGGACAGAAAAGCTTTGGCAATGGATGACGGAAATAGAGGCACAACTTCCTATAGTAATGAACACCACTGAATTGTATAATCAAAAAGAGAGAAAAAAGGGAAATTTGAGGTTGTATATAAGTTACCCTGCACACACACAAAAAACTGTAGAATTGTACAACACAATGTAAACAGTGTGCTAAAATTAATAGCATAATTATAATAATATTGTTTCATGAATTGTAACAAAAGTACCACACTAATGTAAAATATCAGTAATAGGGAAAACTGTGTGTGTGTGTGTGTGTGTGTGTGTGTGTGTGTGTGAGAGAGAGAGAGAGAGAGAGAGAGAGAGAGAGAGAGAGAGAGAGAGAGAGACGGGGGTACATGGGAACTTTGTACTTCCTGCATCATGTTTCTGTAAACATAAAACTGCTCTAATGAAAAAAAAACACACACACACAAAAAAACATAAAATGAACCCAAGAAACTATAAGGTGCTAAGTGACCCTGAGCAGGGCTGATACAACACCAGCACGCACTGATACAATCACATCAGGTGTCTATATCCAGCCTGGATTCTGATCACTCACTGTGCCATATTAGTTAAATATTTTTAATATCACCCGTAAGAACGAGATAAGACTTTTACACACAGTGTTAGCGCGAAAAGATCTGGAATCAGGAGAAAGGTCTGGTCTTTATAATAGTGATTAATTCATTTACTCTTACAGTATAAAACTCTAAGACAAAACAAACATATGTTACATGGTTACCTTTTCTCAATGTCATGCCTGATGGTGAAATGGCCTAATGAACTTCTATTGCATAATAAGATAAATACAAATGTTAAAAAAAATACCTTACAAAGAGAAAAAGTTAAGTACTCATCTGTGCAAATGTATGTCCTCCTTCAGGAAATAATACACATATTCCAGCTAGAGTAATCTTTCTCCAACTACTTTCAAATTTTCTTCTTTTGTTAGCTTTCAAGCTACACAAGAAAATCTTATTTTCTACTCAACATCTTAGTATTTATATATATACATTTTTGGTTTTTCAAATCAATATAATAGAAAGAGTTGAACAACTATAATACATACTGCTACACAGAACTCAGGGATGCCAGAAATTATTATGTAATGTAGCATATTCTGAAGGAAATTTGGGGGAGGTGGCAGTGGTGTAGTGTCCTGGGCCAAAGTAAGAGGACTTATTCTCTAGTCTAGCTTCACTTATTACCTTGGGCAAGTTTTTTTTCAACCTTTATAAGCCATAGTTTCCTCAGCTATAAAATGAGGATAACAACTTCCATGCTTACCACACATGGCTATTTAGTAACTCAAACAAGACTTTGCATGTAAAACTTCACGAAAACTGTAAACACCATATGAACTAAGGGATGCATTTCATTAAGACCTCCATGTTATTACTAATTTTAAGAGTCCATGATTTTATATTTGCTTATATATTAATTCATATAACCTTATTTATCTGGGGTTGGATAGTGTGCTAGTTTGGATGTATTATGTTGCCATGTTCTTTAATGCAGTCTTATGGGGGCAGACTTATTAGTGTTGATTAGGTTGGAATCCTTTGACTGAGTGTTTTCCATGGAGATGTGACTCAATCATCTGTGGGATGTCTGATTGGATTATTTCCATGGAAATATGGACCCCGCCCATTCAGGGCAGGTCTTGATTTAATCACTGGAGTCCTATAAAAGAGCTCACAAACAGAGGACCTCAGAGCAGCTGAGAGTGACATTTTGGAGAGCAACTGAAAGAGACATTTTGAAGACAGCCGCTGAAAGCAGACTTTTGCTGACACTTTGGAGATGATAGCCCAGAGTTTGCTCCAGAGAAGCTAAGAGAGGACAAAATGCCCCAAGAGCAACATTTTGAAGAATGCACAGGAACTGAGAGAGGAGCTGGAACACAACCTGGTATCAGCAGATGCCAGCCACATGCCTTCCCAGCTAACAGAGGTTTTTCCAGATGCTATTGGCCTTCCTTTGGTGAAGGTATACTTGTGTTGATGCCTTAATTTGGACATTTTCATGGCCTTCAGACTGTAAATTTGTAACCAAATAAATCCCCTTTATAAAAGCCAATCCATTTCTGGTATTTTGCATAATGGCAGCATGAGCAAACTGGAACAGATGGTATAAGCCAAATACAAAGAGAGGCTATTTCTCATCAAAACTTAAGGAAAAGAGGAAGGACTATGCATCTCTGATACCCTTCCTTCCCCCAGCCTTCAACTGGTTGGGAAGAGCAAGATGGAGAAGCTTGAGTTGTTGGAGACTACCGGCTCTATTGGGATGGCCAGGCCTGAGGGAGCTGGAGGAGCAGCAAGAGAGAGTCCTGGGTTGAGAACATGGAGGAAGTAGGCCTAATGGGATCTGTGGACCCCCCCCCTTGATTAAGGGGGCACTCTGCGTCAGGGCACATGTATTATCCTGATTCCTGGGGAGGGCTGGATCTTACTGGAAGAAGTGTAGGGAACCTTATTCCATATCCCTGAAGCTGAAAGAGCAGTGATACCTTCATTTGGGAGTACCAAGCTACATAGAGACTTCCTCTCACACTCTTGATGCAGGAGTAGAAACTACTGTGCCTCCAACTATGGGAAGGCTAAACTTAGCTATTTTCCTAGGTTAAAGTAGAAAATAGAAAATGGAAATAACCTGATACTAAAGGGGATCCAGCAACCACAGAGGCAGACCAATCTGATCTGCTAAAACAGGTGGCCCCTAATAAAACAGGACTGCTGGAAGAGCCAGGAGGCTATTTTATTTTAAAAATAATAAGAGGAACATAAATTGAATAAAAAGATAATGCTTGGCATTAAAAATATGCTATTAAAATTTAAGATATCAATAGATTAGAGCTAATCAAAAGAAAAATATAGTTGGGAAATAAATTATTGGCCCAAAAGAGCAAGCAAAAGAAAAATCTTGCACACAGAGTAAAAAGCAAAAAGATGGAAATCACGAGGAATGAGTAAGATACTAGAGCTCAGAGCCAAGAGACCTAATATGCCAAAAATAAGCAGTCAAGAATCAGGAAAAAGGAACAGATGGAGAAGAAGCAATAATCACATAAATAAGAGAAGGAATTTTCCATGGTTATAAAGAAACTTCAGCTTGAAGTTTGAAGAGCTCATGACTCCCATGCACAATTGATGGAAAACAAATCCCTACTACCTGGTCAAATTCTTACAGTCAGACAGAAAGAACAAGTTACAAAGGGAAAAGAATCAGCATGGTATCAGACTTCTCATCTGCAACGGTGAAAGGTAGAAGATGGTAGAATAAAGTCTAGAGATTAAAGAGAGAAAAGAACTATGAACCAAGAATTCTATAGCGGCCAAGATATCATTAACTTCTCAGGGTGACAGAAAAATATTTGTAAGAGATCAAATACCACTGAAAACCATAAAAGTTCTTCAGAGTGGGAGAACCTAAGATGGCAGCTAGGAGAGACAGGGCAAAAAAACACCTCCATGAAAAATACTAGATAGAGGCCAGAAAGTGACCCAGAACACCAGTTCCAGCGATGCACCAGCTGGACAAGGTCTGTTAAATCCACAGGGACCGTGCACTTGGTGAAACCCAGAGTCTGTGTTCTGAAACAAGTGAGTAAGCTGCTGAATGTCCGGCAGCCATGCTGCGGTATGGGGAAACCATGGGTTGGCGTTTGGAGGCGATCTAGTTCTTTTTTAAATAAACCCAAAAGCGGCTGCAGATACAACAGCGAGAACTACACAGTGAAGTGCGGCAAGACAGGTCTGTGCAAAAGCCTCAATATCTGGCATGGAAGACAGCTTTTCACACACCCACTGCTAGTTGTCTCGGAGCGAGGAGGGCGGGTGAGCCAAAAGGGGAAAAAACCACGCCCCTTGCAGTCATCTTCCCAGTGGGCTGGTAACACTTCTGCCCAGAGCCGGAGACACAGCCCAGAGCTGCCCCAAGAGACCCAGTGGGACGGGAAGTGTTTCCAGCAACACTGTGCACACGCCACAATATCGGGTGTGGACAATAGCCATTCGTGCACCAGCAGCTAATTGTCCCGGAGCTGGGAAGGCGGAGCTGTGCGAAAAGGGGGAAATTAACATGCCCCATTTGGCCATCTTTACAGCAGGCTGGGAATGCCCCTGCACGGCCTGGCGGCCCAGGGCTTCCCTTGAGGAACAGCGCGCACTTGTGATGTAGCACAGCCTTCCCTCAGCAGAGGCCCTAGAAGGGCACAGCTGGGAAGAGGAACCCACCTGGAAATCCCAGGGACCCTACGCCAATACCAAGGACTTGTGGGTCAGCAGCAGAGACAATCTGTGGCAAGACTGAAATGAAGGTTTAGACTCTTGCAACAGCCTTAAATCTCCAGGAACACCTGGGAAGTTTGATTATTAAAGCTGCCCTGCCTCCCTAACTGCTCAGACACATGCCCCACATTCAGGGCAGACAACACCAACAATACACCCAAACTTGGTGCACCAATTGGACCCCACAAGAATCAGACCCCCACACACCACAAAGACAAAGTTGGGGAGAACTGACTTGAGGAGAATAGGTGACTTGCAGACACTACCTGTGGGTTAGTTAGAGAAAGTGTACGCCACCAAGCTGTAGATCTGACAAATTAGAGACTGGTGTCTGAATAATCCTTTATATCCTAAAAGAACCCTATCAAGTACAGCAAATGCCAAGAGCCCAAAAACAACAGAAAATTTTAAAGCATATGAAAAAACCAGATGATATGGATAACCCAAACCCAAACACCCAAATCAAAAGATCAGAGGAGACACAGTACTTGGAGCAATTAATCAAAGAACTAAAGACAAACAACGGGAGCATGGCACAGGATATAAAGGACATGAAGAAGAGCATGGCACAGGATACAAAAGACATGAAGAAGACCCTAGAAGAGCATAAGAAGAAATTGCAAGAGTAAATAAAAAAATAGATGATCTTATGGAAATAAAAGAAACTGTTGACCAAATTAAAAAGGTTCTGGATACTCATAGTACAAGACTAGAGGAAGCTGAACAACGACTCAGTGACCTTGAGAACCACAGAATGGAAAATGAAAGATCAAAAGAAAGAATGGGGGAAAAAATCGAAAAAATCGAAATGGATCTCAGGGATATGATAGATAAAATAAAATGCCCAAATTTAAGACTCATTGGTGTCCCAGAAGGGGAAGAGAAGGGTAAAGGTCTAGAAAGAGTATTCAAAGAAATTGTTGGGGAAAATTTCCCAAACCTTCTACACAATATAAATACACAAAACATAGATGCCCAGTGAACTCCAAATAGAATAAATCCAAATAAACCCACTCCAAGACATATTCTGATCAGACTGTCAAATACTGAAGAGAAGGAGCCAGTTCTGAAAGCAGCAAGAGAAAAGCAATTCACCACATACAAAGGAAACAGCATAAGACTAAGTAGTGACTACTCAGCGGCCACCATGGAGGCGAGAAGGCAGTGGCATGACATATTTAAAATTCTGAGAGAGAAAAATTGCCAACCAAGAATACTTTATCCAGCAAAGCTCTCCTTTAAATCTGAGGGAGAGCTTAAATTTTTCACAGACAAACAAATGCTGAGAGAGTTTGCTAATAAAAGACCTGCCCGGAGGCGGGGCAAGATGGCAGACTGGTGAGCTGTATGTTTTAGTTACTCCTCCAGGAAAGTAGGTAGAAAGCCAGGAACTGCGTGGACTGGACACCACAGAGCAATCTGACTTTGGGCATACTTCATACAACACTCATGAAAACGTGGAACTGCTGAGATCAGCGAAATCTGTAAGTTTTTGCGGCCAGGGGACCCGCGCCCCTCCCTGCCAGGCTCAGTCCCGTGGCAGGAGGGGCTGTCAGCTCCGGGAAGGAGAAGGGAGAACTGCAGTGGCAGCCCTTATCGGAAACTCATTCTACTGATCCAAAATCCAACCACAGATAGACTGAGACCAGACACCAGAGAATCTGAGAGCAGCCAGCCCAGCAGAGAGGAGACAGGCATAGAAAAAAAACAACACGAAAAACTCCAAAATAAAAGCGGAGGATTTTTGGAGCTCTGGTGAACATAGAAAGGGGAAGGGCCCTGAGGCGCATATGCAAATCCCGAAGAAAAGCTGATCTCTCTACCCTGTGGACCTTTCCTTAATGGCCCTGGTTGCTTTGTCTCTTAGCATTTCAATAACCCATTAGATCTCTGAGGAGGGCCCGTTTTTTTTTTTTTTTTTTTTTTTTTTTAATCCTTTTTTCTTTTTCTACAACAATTACTCTAAGAAGCCAATACAGAAAGCTTCAAAGACTTACTATTTGGGCAGGTCAAGTCAAGAGCAGAACTAGGAGAGCTCTGAGACAAAACGCAATAATCCAGTGGCTGAGAAAATTCACTAAACACCACAACTTCCCAAGAAAAGGGGGGTGTCCGCTCACAGCCATCATCCTGGTGGACAGGAAACACTCCTGCCCATCGCCAGCCCCATAGCCCAGAGCTGCCCCAGACAACCCAGTGTGACGGAAGTGCTTCAAATAACAGGCACACACCACAAAACTGGGCGTGGACATTAGCCTTCCCTGCAACCTCAGCTGATTGTCCCAGAGTTGGGAAGGTGGAGCAGTGTGAATTAACAAAGCCCCATTCAGCCATCATTTCAGCAGACTGGGAGCCTCCCTACACAGCCCAGCAGCCCAGAACTGCCCTGGGGGGACGGCACTCACCTGTGACATAGCACAGTCATCCCTCAACAGAGGACCCGGGGTGCACGGCCTGGAAGAGGGGCCCACTTGCAAGTCTCAGGAGCCATACGCCAATACCAAGGACTTGTGGGTCAGTGGCAGAGACAAACTGTGGCAGGACTGAACTGAAGGATTAGACTATTGCAGCAGCTTTAAAACTCTAGGATCACCAGGGAGATTTGATTGTTAGAGCCACCCCCCCCTCCCTGACTGCCCAGAAACACGCCCCATATACAGGGCAGGCAACACCAACTACACACGCAAGCTTGGTACACCAATTGGACCCCACAAGACTCACTCCCCCACTCACCAAAAAGGCTAAGCAGGGGAGAACTGGCTTGTGGAGAACAGGTGGCTCGTGGACGCCACCTGCTGGTTAGTTAGAGAAAGTGTACTCCACGAAGCTGTAGATCTGATAAATTAGAGATAAGGACTTCAATTGGTCTACAAATCCTAAAAGAACCCTATCAAGTTCAGCAAATGCCACGAGGCCAAAAACAACAGAAAATTATAAAGCATATGAAAAAACCAGACGATATGGATAACCCAAGCCCAAGCACCCAAATCAAAAGACCAGAAGAGACACAGCACCTAGAGCAGCTACTCAAAGAACTAAAGATGAACAATGAGACCATAGTACGGGATACAAAGGAAATCAAGAAGACCCTAGAAGAGCATAAAGAAGACATTGCAAGACTAAATAAAAAAATGGATGATCTTATGGAAATTAAAGAAACTGTTGACCAAATTAAAAAGATTCTGGACACTCATAGTACAAGACTAGAGGAAGTTGAACAACGAATCAGTGACCTGGAAGATGACAGAATGGAAAATGAAAGCATAAAAGAAAGAATGGGGAAAAAAATTGAAAAAATCGAAATGGACCTCAGGGATATGATAGATAATATGAAACGTCCAAATATAAGACTCATTGGTGTCCCAGAAGGGGAAGAAAAGGGTAAAGGTCTAGGAAGAGTATTCAAAGAAATTGTTGGGGAAAACTTCCCAAATCTTCTAAACAACATAAATACACAAATCATAAATGCTCAGCGAACTCCAAATAGAATAAATCCAAATAAACCCACTCCGAGACATATACTGATCACACTAGTCAAACACAGAAGAGAAGGAGCAAGTTCTGAAAGCAGCAAGAGAAAAGCAATTCACCACATACAAAGGAAACAGCATAAGACTAAGTAGTGACTACTCAGCAGCCACCATGGAGGCGAGAAGGCAGTGGCACGATATATTTAAAATTCTGAGTGAGAAAAATTTCCAGCCAAGAATACTTTATCCAGCAAAGCTCTCCTTCAAATTTGAGGGAGAGCTTAAATTTTTCACAGACAAACAAATGCTGAGAGAATTTGCTAACAAGAGACCTGCCCTACTGGAGATACTAAAGGGAGCCCTACAGACAGAGAAACAAAGAAAGGACAGAGAGACTTGGAGAAAGGTTCAGTACTAAAGAGATTCGGTATGGGTACAATAAAGGATATTAATAGACAGAGGGGAAAAATATGACAAACATAAACCAAAGGATAAGATGGCTGATTCAAGAAATGCCTTCACGGTTATAACGTTGAATGTAAATGGATTAAACTCCCCAATTAAAAGATATAGATTCGCAGAATGGATCAAAAAAAATGAACCATCAATATGTTGCATACAAGAGACTCATCTTAGACACAGGGACACAAAGAAACTGAAAGTGAAAGGATGGAAAAAAATATTTCATGCAAGCTACAGCCAAAAGAAAGCAGGTGTAGCAATATTAATCTCAGATAAAATAGACTTCAAATGCAGGGATGTTTTGAGAGACAAAGAAGGCCACTACATACTAATAAAAGGGGCAATTCAGCAAGAAGAAATAACAATCGTAAATGTCTATGCACCCAATCAAGGTGCCACAAAATACATGAGAGAAACACTGGCAAAACTAAAGGAAGCAATTGATGTTTCCACAATAATTGTGGGAGACTTCAACACATCACTCTCTCCTATAGATAGATCAACCAGACAGAAGACCAATAAGGAAATTGAAAACCTAAACAATCTGATAAATGAATTAGATTTAACAGACATCTACAGGACATTACATCCCAAATCACCAGGATACACATACTTTTCTAGTGCTCACTTGAACTTTCTCCAGAATAGATCATATGCTGGGACATAAAACAAGCCTCAATAAATTTAAAAAGATTGAAATTATTCAAAGCACATTCTCTGACCACAATGGAATACAATTAGAAGTCAATAACCATCAGAGACTTAGAAAATTCACAAATACCTGGAGGTTAAACAACACACTCCTAAACAATCAGTGGGTTAAAGAAGAAATAGCAAGAGAAATTGCTAAATATATAGAGACGAATGAAAATGAGAACACAACATACCAAAACCTATGGGATGCAGCAAAAGCAGTGCTAAGGGGGAAATTTATAGCACTAAACGCATATATTAAAAAGGAAGAAAGAGCCAAAATCAAAGAACTAATGGATCAACTGAAGAAGCTAGAAAATGAACAGCAAACCAATCCTAAACCAAGTACAAGAAAAGAAATAACAAGGATTAAAGCAGAAATAAATGACATAGAGAACAAAAAAACAATAGAGAGGATAAATATCACCAAAAGTTGGTTCTTTGAGAAGATCAACAAGATTGACAAGCCCCTAGCTAGACTGACAAAATCAAAAAGAGAGAAGACCCATATAAACAAAATAATGAATGAAAAAGGTGACATAACTGCAGATCCTGAAGAAATTAAAAAAATTATAAGAGGATACTATGAACAACTGTATGGCAACAAACTGGATAATGTAGAGGAAATGGACAATTTCCTGGAAACATATGAACAACCTAGACTGACCAGAGAAGAAATAGAAGACCTCAACCAACCCATCACAAGCAAAGAGATCCAATCAGTCATCAAAAATCTTCCCACAAATAAATGCCCAGGGCCAGATGGCTTCACAGGGGAATTCTACCAAACTTTCCAGAAAGAACTGACACCAATCTTACTCAAACTCTTTCAAAACATTGAAGAAAATGGAACACTACCTAACTCATTTTATGAAGCTAACATCAATCTAATACCAAAACCAGGCAAAGATGCTACAAAAAAGGAAAACTACCGGCGAATCTCCCTAATGAATATAGATGCAAAAATCCTCAACAAAATACTTGCAAATCGAATCCAAAGACACATTAAAAAAATCATACACCATGACCAAGTGGGGTTTATTCCAGGCATGCAAGGATGGTTCAACATAAGAAAATCAATCAATGTATTACAACACATTAACAAGTCAAAAGGGAAAAATCAATTGATCATCTCAATAGATGCTGAAAAAGCATTTGACAAAATCCAACATCCCTTTTTGATAAAAACACTTCAAAGGTAGGAATTGAAGGAAACTTCCTCAACATGATAAAGAGCATATATGAAAAACCCACAGCCAGCATAGTACTCAATGGTGAGAGACTGAAAGCCTTCCCTCTAAGATCAGGAACAAGACAAGGATGCCCGCTGTCACCACTGTTATTCAACATTGTGCTGGAAGTGCTAGCCAGGGCAATCCGGCAAGACAAAGAAATAAAAGGCATCCAAATTGGAAAAGAAGAAGTAAAACTGTCATTGTTTGCAGATGATATGATCTTATATCTAGAAAACCCTGAGAAATCGACGATACAGCTACTAGAGCTAATAAACAAATTTAGCAAAGTAGCGGGATACAAGGTTAATGCACATAAGTCAGTAATGTTTCTATATGCTAGAAATGAACAAACTGAAGAGACACTCAAGAAAAAGATACCATTTTCAATAGCAACTAAAAAAATCAAGTACCTAGGAATAAACTTAACCAAAGATGTAAAAGACCTATACAAAGAAAACTACATAACTCTACTAAAAGAAATAGAAGGGGACCTTAAAAGATGGAAAAATATTCCATGTTCATGGATAGGAAGGACTAAATGTCATTAAGATGTCAATTCTACCCAAACTCATCTACAGATTCAATGCAATCCCAATCAAAATTCCAACAACCTACTTTGCAGACTTGGAAAAGCTAGTTATCAAATTTATTTGGAAAGGGAAGATGCCTCGAATTGCTAAAGACACTCTAAAAAAGAAAAACGAAGTGGGAGGACTTACACTCCCTGACTTTGAAGCTTATTATAAAGCCACAGTTGCCAAAACAGCATGGTACTGGCACAAAGATAGACATATAGATCAATGGAATCGAATTGAGAATTCGGAGATAGACCCTCAGATCTATGGCCGACTGATCTTTGATAAGGCCCCCAAAGTCACTGAACTGAGTCATAATGGTCTTTTCAACAAATGGGGCTGGGAGAGTTGGATATCCATATCCAAAAGAATGAAAGAGGACCCCTACCTCACCCCCTACACAAAAATTAACTCAAAATGGACCAAAGATCTCAATATAAAAGAAAGTACCATAAAACTCCTAGAAGATAATGTAGGAAAACATCTTCAAGACCTTGTATTAGGCGGCCACTTCCTAGACTTTACACCCAAAGCACAAGCAACAAAAGAGAAAATAGATAAATGGGAACTCCTCAAGCTTAGAAGTTTCTGCACCTCAAAGGAATTTCTCAAAAAGGTAAAGAGGCAGCCAACTCAATGGGAAAAAATTTTTGGAAACCATGTATCTGACAAAAGACTGATATCTTGCATATATAAAGAAATCCTACAACTCAATGACAATAGTACAGACAGGCCCAATTATAAAATGGGCAAAAGATATGAAAAGACAGTTCTCTGAAGAGGAAATACAAATGGCCAAGAAACACATGAAAAAATGTTCAGCTTCACTAGCTATTAGAGAGATGCAAATTAAGACCACAATGAGATACCATCTAACACCGGTTAGAATGGCTGCCATTAAACAAACAGGAAACTACAAATGCTGGAGGGGATGTGGAGAAATTGGAACTCTTATTCACTGTTGGTGGGACTGTATAATGGTTCAGCCACTCTGGAAGTCAGTCTGGCAGTTCCTTAGAAAACTAGATATAGAGTTACCATTCGATCCAGCGATTGCACTTCTCGGTATATACCCGGAAGATCGGAAAGCAGTGACACGAACAGATATCTGCACGCCAATGTTCATAGCAGCATTATTCACAATTGCCAAGAGATGGAAACAACCCAAATGTCCTTCAACAGATGAGTGGATAAATAAAATGTGGTATATACACACGATGGAATACTACGCGGCAGTAAGAAGGAACGATCTCGTGAAACATATGACAACATGGATGAACCTTGAAGACATAATGCTGAGCGAAATAAGCCAGGCACAAAAAGAGAAATATTATATGCTACCACTAATGTGAACTTTGAAAAATGTAAAACAAATGGCTATATAATGTAGAATGTAGGGGAACTAGCAATAGAGAGCAATTAAGGAAGGGGGAACAATAATCCAAGAAGAACAGATAAGCTATTTAACGTTCTGGGGATGCCCAGGAATGACTATGGTCTGTTAATTTCTGATGGATATAGTAGGAGCAAGTTCACAGAAATGTTGCTATATTAGGTAACTTTCTTGGGGTAAAGTAGGAACATGTTGGAAGTTAAGCAGTTATCTTAGGTTAGTTGTCTTTTTCTTACTCCCTTGTTATGGTCTCTTTGAAATGTTCTTTTATTGTATGTTTGTTTTCTTTTTAACTTTTTTTTTCATACAGTTGATTTAAAAAAGAAGGGAAAGTTAAAAAAAAAAAAAAAGAAAAAAGACAAACAAGGGAAAAAAAAAAAAGATGTAGTGCCCCCTTGAGGAGCCTGTGGAGAATGCAGGGGTATTCGCCTACCCCACCTCCATGGTTGCTAACATGACCACAGACATAGGGGACTGGTGGTTTGATGGGTTGAGCCCTCTACCATAAGTTTTACCCTTGGGAAGACGGTTGCTGCAAAGGAGAGGCTAGGCCTCCCTGTATTTGTGCCTAAGAGTCTCCTCCTGAATGCCTCTTTGTTGCTCAGATGTGGCCCTCTCTCTCTGGCTAAGCCAACTTGAAAGGTGAAATCACTGCCCTCCCCCCTACATGGGATCAGACACCCAGGGAAGTGAATCTCCCTGGCAACGTGGAATATGACTCCCGGGGAGGAATGTAGACCCGGCATCGTGGGATGGAGAACATCTTCTTGACCAAAAGGGGGATGTGAAAGGAAATGAAATAAGCTTCAGTGGCAGAGAGATTCCAAAACGAGCCGAGAGATCACTCTGGTGGGCACTCTTACGCACACTTTAGACAACCTTTTTTAGGTTCTAAAGAATTGGGGTAGCTGGTGGTGGATACCTGAAACTATTAAACTACAACCCAGAACCCATGAATCTCGAAGACAGTTGTATAAAAATGTAGCTTATGAGGGGTGACAGTGGGATTGGGAAAGCCATAAGGACCACACTCCACTTTGTCTAGTTTATGGATGGATGTGTAGAAAAGTAGGGGAAGGAAACAAACAGACAAAGGTACCCAGTGTTCTTTTTTACTTCAATTGCTGTTTTTCACTCTAATTATTATTCTTGTTATTTTTATGTGTGTGCTAATGAAGGTGTCAGGGATTGATTTAGGTGATGAATGTACAACTATGTAATGGTACTGTAAACAATCGAAAGTACGATTTGTTTTGTATGACTGCGTGGTATGTGAATATATCTCAATAAAATGATGATTAAAAAAAAAAAAGAAGGGAAAGTTAAAAAAAAAAAAAAAAAACAAGGAAAAAAAAAAAGATGCAGTGCCCCCTTGAGGAGCCTGTGGAGAATGCAGGGGTATTCGCCTACCCCACCTCCATGGTTGCTAACATGACCACAGACATAGGGGACTGGTGGTTTGATGGGTTGAGCCCTCTACCACAGGTTTTACCCTTGGGAAGACGGTTGCTGCAAAGGAGAGGCTAGGCCTCCCTATGGTTGTGCCTAAGAGCCTCCTCCCGAATGCCTCTTTGTTGCTCAGATGTGGCCCTGTCTCTCTAGCTAAGCCAACTTGAAAGGTGAAATCACTGCCCTCCCCCCTACGTGGGATCAGACACCCAGGGGAGTGAATCTCCCTGGCAACGTGGAATATGACTCCCGGGGAGGAATCTAGACCTGGCATCGTGGGACGGAGAACATCTTCTTGACCAAAAGGGGGAGGTGAAAGGAAATGAAATAAGCTTCAGTGGCAGAGAGAATCCAAAAGGAGCCGAGAGTTCACTCTGGTGGGCACTCTTACGCACACTTTAGACAACCCTTTTTAGGTTCTAAAGAATTGGGGTAGCTGGTGGTGGATACCTGAAACTATCAAACTACAACCCAGAACCCATGAATCTCGAAGACAGTTGTATAAAAATGTAGCTTATGAGGGGTGACAATGGGATTGGGAAAGCCATAAGGACCACACTCCACTTTGTCTAGTTTATGGATGGATGAGTAGAAAAATAGGGGAAGGAAACAAACAGACAAAGGTACCCAGTGTTCTTTTTTACTTCAATTGCTCTTTTTCACTCTAATTATTATTCTTGTTATTCATGTGTGTGTGCTAATGAAGGTGTCAGGGATTGATTTGGGTGATGAATGTACAACTATGTAATGGTACTGTGAACAATCGAAAGTACGATTTGTTTTGTATGACTGCGTGGTATATGAAGATATCTCAATGAAATGAAGATTTAAAAAAAAAAAAAAAAAAAAAAAAAGACATAATGCTGAGCAAAATAAGCCAGGCACAAAAAGAGAGATATTGTATGTTACCACTAATGTGAATTCTGTGAAAAATGTACAATGTTTTATACTGTAGAATGTAGGGGACCTAGAGATACCAATTAGTGGAGGGGGAATGATAATCTAATAAGAACAGATAAACTATGGAGGGTTATCTCAATGTTATGGGAATGCTCAGGAATGATTATGGTTTGTAAACTTTCTTGGATATAGTAAGATCATGTTGGAAGCAATAGAGTTATTTTAGGTTTTTTTTTTCTCTTATTCCTTTGTTTTCTTAGGGGTTGTTAATTTTCTTGGGGTATGGTAGGAACATGTTGGAAGCAATGTAGTTATTTTAGATTATTTGTTTTTCTTACTCCTCTGTTTGGACATGGTTTATTTATTTTCTTGGGGTATGGTAGGAACATATTGGAAGCAAAGTAGTTATTTTAGGTTATTTGTTTTCCTTAATCCATTGCTTTGTTTGAAATGTTGTGGGGTTTTTTTGGTTGTTGTTTTCCTGTTTGTTTTTAATTTTTTGATAAACAAAGTTAAAAAATTGAAAAAAAATCAGTAGAAAAATGGGAGTAAAAACTAAATGACAAATAGGGTGGGATGGGGGGATGGTTTGGGTATTCTCTTTTCACTTTTATTTTTTATTCTTATTCTGATTCTTTCTGATGTAAGGAAGATGTTCAGAAATAGATTGTGGTGATGAACGCATAACTATATGACCATACTGTGAACAGTTGATTGTATACCATGGATGACTGTATGGTTTGTGAATATATTTCAATAAAACTGAATTTAAAAAAAAAAAAAAAAAAAAAAAAAAAAAGACCTGCCCTACTTCAGATACTAAAGGGAGCCCTACCGACAGAGAAACAAAGAAAGGAGAGAGCGATAAAGAGAAATTTAACAGACATATATAGAACATTATATCCCAAATCACCAGGATACACATTGTTCTCTGGTGATCACAGAACTTTCTCCAGAGTAGACCATAGGCTGGGACATAAAACAAGCTGCAATAAATTTAAAAAAAAAATTGTAATTATTCAAAGCACATTCTCTGACCACCATGGAATACAAATAGAAGTCAATAACCACCAGAGACTTAGAAAATTCACAAACACTTGGAGGTTTAAAATGAGGGGGAGATGAAAACATTCCGGGATAATCAAAAGCTGAGGGACTTCATCACAGTAGATCAGTCCTATAAGAAATGCTAAAGGGAATTGTGAGTGAAAGGAAGGGACACTAAACAACTGACTGAAACCACATGAAGAAATAAAGATTTCCAGTAAAGAGTACATGGTAAATATAAATACCAATACTACGTATTTTTGATTTGTAACTCCACTATTTACTTCCTACAGGATCTAAAATACATAAAGTGTAATGATAAATCAGTGGTTTTGGACTCAATGTAAAATATGTAATTTTGACAAGAACTACATAAAGGTGGGGAATGGAGGAGTATAGGAACATAGTTTATGTGTCCTATTGAAGTTAAGTTGGTATCAAAGAAAAACAAGATTGTTATAGACTTTAAGATGTTAATTTAAACCCCACAGTAAACACAAAGAAAGTATCAGAGAATATGATCATAGATGAAAAGTAGAGTATGGGTTATGAGAAGTGGGGGAAGGGGCAATGGGGAATTAATAAGAAATGAGGGTAGGGTTTCTGTTGGAATGAAGGGAAATTTCTAGTAATGGATGGTAGGAAGGTGATGGCATTACAACATTGTGAATGTGATTAATCCCACTAATGGAATGCTTGGGAGGAGTGGAATGGGAGATTTATGCTGTATATATGTTTCCACAATTGAAAAAAAAAAAGACAGTCTAAATAGATAATGACAATTAAATGGCATAGATGATCTGGATGAGATCTAAGAATAGAGGGGAAAAGGCTCAAGAGGACACAACCGGGACCTAAGAAAAAAAAATGAATATAGAATGTAAGCTTTATAATCAATGTTAAATTTCTTGAACTTCTTAATAACTTAATGCGATTACATAATGAATATTCTTGTTCATAGGAAATGTATATGTGAATTATATTATTTGTTCAAAGGATATGTGCAACTTGCTCTCTTATGTTTAGAAGACAGAGCAATAGATGATGGATGATAGCAAGGGAGGGAGGAGGGAAAGAAAGAAATGGTAAAGTGACAAAATATTAAAGTTGGTAGATCGGGGTATTGGTGGAGGGGGGTTGGAGTATGCTGGAGTTCTGCGTATTGGGTTTGTATTATTTTTGCAACTGTTACTGTAAGTTTGAATTTATTTCAAAAAAAATTAAAAAAAAAAGTTCTTCAGAATGGAAGAAAGACATATACGAATATTTAGTGATCTACTACCTCAAAAACAATAAACATTTATTGATGCTTGTATGTACTAGGCACAAATTTAGGTGCTAGGAACACAGAAGAAGTAAACAGTATGAAGTTCTCACAATACAGGAGCTTGCCTTCAGAGAATATAGCACCCATGTGCCCCATAGAGGAAAACTCAAGAAAATACTCAAACTGAATCAAAAACAACATGACAATAAAAAGTCCTCAAGCTGGAGAAAAAAACAAGAAGAAAGACTACAGATGTGAGCAATGAACCTTCATTATAAGTTAAATATAACTGGATAATGATAATGTGGAACTTGTACTTAAGCACCAAGCAGGATTCTGGAAATAAAAGAGACATACTATGAAGGAAAACCTGATAATGGTCAAGAACAAAAAATATGGCATCAGCAAGAGCTAGGGTTTGCAGGAGGTAAGGGGGAGAAAGTAAAATGTTCTAAAATCTCATCTGAATGAGTTAAAAATAACTGTGTTTATATTACTAGGGGAGAGTAGAGAATGATCGTGGAAGAATAAATTTGTAGCTATTTGAGAAATACACACATACACACAAATATTATAAGAAATGTCAGGAATGGGAAGGAAACCACTAGTGAATGGAAAAGCACAGTAAAAATTCCAAATAAAACAATAAAAAGAAAACCGAAACAGCAAAAGAAAAGGAATAGGATGGATGAAACAAAGTGAAATAAATAGTAACAAAATAGAATGGAAGATGAAGATGTTCCAAAATTGAAAAAAAAAAATTAATTGTAGTGATGAATGCACAACTATATAATGGTACCGTAAACAACTGATTGTACACTGTGGATGATTGTATGGTATGTGAATAATCTCAATAAAATAGAATTTAAAAAAATAGAATGGAAGGAATTTTTCAAATGTATCTATTGTTATTCTAAAATGCAAATGGCTAAATTATCCCATTAAAATACCTAGATTATTAAACTGCTAAAACACAAACTCAGGCATGTTGTTTGTGAGAAATACACATAAAATAAATGGATAAGGGGAGGCTGAAAATAAGGTAAACACACAACAAAGAGAAAGCAAAAATGTAAATATTAATATGAGACAAAGCAGAATTTAGGATTAAAAGTGCTAAATATGATCACAAAGCAACATTGTGTCATAATAAAGGGCACTTTATGAAGAAGATACAATTCATTAATTTATATACAATAAACAAAAGAACAAGTGTTGCTTCATATGTTTAACTATTGTAAATGCAATAAGAAACTGTTTAAAAATATAAGTATGGTGAATTATTTAGATTGTGGTAGTTTAAAATAATATCCACGAATCTTTGACACTCCCTTTAAAGAATGGAGTCTAATTTGCCTCCCTGAGTGGTGGATTGGATTTAGTGACTTGCTTCTAATGAAAAAAAACAAAAACAAAAACAAACAGAAGTGATAGTGTGCAATGTTGGAGACTAGTTGTAAGGCACTGCAGCTTTCTGCCTACTCTCTATCAGATCACTCACTCTTGGGAAAGCTAGCTGCCATGTCACAGAACACTCAGGCAGCCCTGTGAAGAGGCCCATGTGGCTGTCCTGCCAACATTCAGCAAGGAACTGAGGTGCTGTGCCAACAGCCAATTGAGTGTGCTATCTTGGAAATGGATCCTCCAGCCTCAGTCAAGTTTCAGATGACAGCAGCCCTGGCTGACAGACTGACTCCAACCTCATGAGAGAACCCGAGCCACAACCACTCAGCTAAGCCACACCCAAATTTCTGATCCACAGAAACTGTGAGACATTAATGTTTGTAGTTTTAGGCACCAAAGTATTGGGATAATTTGTACACAGCAATATATAACTAATACACAATTTAGACAGACATAACAGGCAATAATACAGAGAGAAAATTGAATATACAACCAATAAGCTTGATTTAAACATATATATATATGAGAGTTTTGCATCCTACAAATAGAGAATACAATTGATCTTCATATGCCATGAAGCCTTTATGAAAAATCAATCACATGCTTGACTTCAAAGAAAAACCTTAAGAAATTCTAAATAGGAAACATTTCATAGGACATATTCTATATCATAATCCAATAAAATTTGAAATAGTAAAAATGTAATTAGAAAAAATTCTAACTCTTGGAATAAGATCCTTGGAAAGTAAGAGTTGCCATCTTAAAACCATTGGATGAAAAAGGAAATCAAAACCAAAATTACAGTTCAACAAAGGTTCAGCTAAAACTAAAATTTAAAAAGATGGATAGCCTAAATGCCTTCATTATTAAAGAAGATACACATGAAAGATTGTATTCACCCTAAAGGAATTAGAAAAAGAACAAAATAAATCAGAAAAAGATAACACCAATTAATGAAACAGAAGACA